>NC_066621.1:139998938-141210813 GCF_025201925.1 Gopherus flavomarginatus
GAAAAGTGACCATGGAAATAAAGTTTCAGGTGCTAGAGAAGGCATTGATGTCAGAAAAACAACAAAAGTATATGAATACCCCCACTTACATAAAGATGAACACTGAGTCAGGAGCTGTAAGCCTACAGATTTAGTCCCTTTCTCATGCTGTGTCAAATGTAGAGTTGAACGTCTTCAATATTAGTTGAACTCTATACTCAAGTTTTCAGTCTAAGACTTAGACTAGGTAACCATAGTGAATTTCCAAAGGAGTCCACACCTCCATTTGAAATTTTGTAGGGGTCTGTGAGTAAAAGACTGAAAACATTTTTCTGGCTTAAATCAACAAACATCCATCTCTAAAATGGGGGTGGAGGGGGTTCCTACTATTCAAGGATAAGTTAATCTTTTGTGTAGAACAAAGTTAAAGGTGCAAATCTACAGCTGTTGATGAGAGACTGAAAAGTTCTGACCCCTTTGGGGGCTTTATACATCATATTGGGGTGGACCAAAGTTCCACTTCATGCTGTTGGAAGTTAGAGCAAGACTTTTTCCTTATCTTTCAACACCAGTTATCCTGAGACAAGAGGAAGGATGTATCTGTCTAACATCCATTTCTCCCAACATATAGATATATTTGTTTATGATGCAGCAGTAAACTGCACTGGCTTGTGGAGCTAATGTCAGGAAAGTTCTAGCCTGAAGTGGAAATGCTAGTATTTATGGAGTTTTGTCAGTGTAGCTGTGTTTGTGTGTGGAAAATACCACCACCTCCCACAACTCCCGTAGCTGAGCCTACATTACCCCCACAGCATGTGCAGCTATTTCATCAGAAGATTCTTCTGGCTAATAACTGGGAGGTGGTGTCACTGTAACTGCAAACAGTGTTGGCTTATGCCAGGGTTAACTGATTGTTTGGGCATGCTCTAAATTTCTTGGTCAAGGGGCAGACCCTGGTGAAATACTCTTCATACTGCACTAGCTAGTAAAAAGACTGCACAGTCTGCTCAAAAGAGCTGACAGTCCAGTTTTGACCTGCGATCTGCCTATTGACTATCCCTGACCTATGCTATGTCTACAGTGAACAGGGATTTTGCTGGTACAGCTTTTGGGGCAGAGCCTATCTCATATAGGCCACGTCCAGACTAGGGTATTAAAATCGATTTTAGATACGCAACTTCAGCTACGTGAATAACGTAGCTGAAGTCGAATTTCTAAAATCGAGGTACTCACCCGTCTGGACAGCGCGGCATCGATGTCCGCGGCTCTCCGTGTTGATTCCGGAACTCCATTCAGGTTGATGGAGTTCCGGAATCGATGTAAGCACCCTCGGGGATTGATACATCGCGTCCAGACTAGACGCGATATATCGATCCCCGAGCAATCGATTTTAACCCGCCGATGCCGCGGATTAGTCTGGACGTGGGCATAGACTAGACCTAATACATATAGGTCTTCAGCTATACAGATGTTTCACCATTATTGGGGTTCTTAGCACCTGTTATGTATGTAGACAGGCTGTTAAAAATTCTACTTCAAAATGTAGAAAAGTCTGGATTTTAAAACTCTGGTTCTGGTTTTAATGTGTGGCTGAGATTTGTAGGGATGCCCTCAATGCTGGATCTTCCCTGAGTTTGAGCATTTTTCATACTGAAGTAGATTTTATCTCCCCCTGCATTTGAGACTCCATGGCCATCTCCATCTGGAGTAATTCCAATTTTGAGACATCCTCTCTCTCCCCACCAAGGCTCATCCAGAATATCACTCTCCCAATTTCTGATACACGTGCATGCACACAAGCTCCTTCCCTCTGAGGTATCAATCCCTACTATCTGTTAAGCATTTAAGTGGTTTCATTCATCATAAGCTACTTCCTAGCACAGAAAACAAATTCTGAAGCATGTTAATTTGTTGGAATTCCAGGAAATATCCTACATTCCAATGAGCACACAACTATGGATCATATTCAAAGATACTCAAGCAGTAGCAAATAGGATACATTTTGGTATTTCAGAAAAATGTCAAATGGCTGCACAATCACAGCATTGTATGCAATGACTGGGGCAGCTCAGACCTTTGAGCTGTTGTTTTAGGTTGTTCATGGACTCAGATGAATAAGTTTACATTTGTTTGAAAGAAACGCCATCTGCTCAAGAAACTCCTTACTATAGCACAGGAACAAATTACACGGACACATCCCTGGAGCCCCGACCACAGGTATTCTATCTGCTACCCAAGATCCATAAACCTAGAAACCCTGGATGCCCCATCATCTCAGGCATTGGCACTCTTACAGCAGGATTATATGGCTATTTGGATTCTCCTCAGGGCCTACACTACCAGCGCTCCTAGTTATCTTTGAGACACCACCGACTTCCTGAGGAAACTACAATGCATTGGTGATCTTCCTGAAAACACTCCTGACCATCAAGGATGTAGAAGCTCTTTACACCAATATTCCACATGAGGATGGACTACAAGCTGTCAAGAACAGTATCCCTGATGAGGCCATGGCACATGTAGTGGCTGAGCTTTGTGCCTTTGTTCACCCACAACCATTTCAGATTTAGGGACAACTTACACCTTCAAGTCAGCAGCACTGCTATGGGTACCCGCATGACCCCAAAGTATGCCAACATTTTTATGGCTGACAGAAAAATACATCCTCAGCTCTCGTCCCCTCGCGCCCCTCCTCTACTTGTGCTACATTGATGACATCTTCATGTGGACCCATATGGGAGGCAGACCAGTCCTTGCTTGCAGACAGCCCCCCAACCTGAAGCAGATACTAGCAACTACACACCACACCACAGAAACACTAACACAGTAACCAGTCCCTGTAACAAACCTCTTGCCTACTCTGTCCCCATTATCTACTCTAGCGACACCATCAGAGGACCCCAACCACTTTAGCCACACCATCAAGGACTCATTCACCTGCATATCTACTAATGTGATATATGCCATCATGTGCAAGCAATGCACCTCTGCCATGTACATTGGCCAGACCGGACAGATTCTACATAAAAGAATAAATGGACACAAATCGGACATCGGGAATAGTAACATACAAAAGCCAGTGGGAGAACATTTAATCGCCCTGGACGTTCTATAACAGATTAAAAGTAGCCATACATGAACAAAAAAACCTTCAAAAACAGACTTCAAAGGGAAACTGAAGAACTAATGTTCATTTGCAAATTTAACACCATTAATTTGGGCTTCAATAGAGACTGGGAGTGGCTGGCTCACTACAAAAGCAACTTTCCCTCTCCTGGCATTGACACCTCATCAATTACTGGGAGTGGACCACATCCACCCTGATTGAATTGTCCCTGTCAACACTGGTTCTCCACTTGTTAGGTAACTCCCTTCTCTTCATGTGTCAATATAATAATGCCTGCATCTGTAATTTTCACTCCATGCATCTGAAGAAGTGGGGTTTTTTACCCACAAAAGCTTATGCCTAACTGAATCTGTTAGTCTTTAAGGTGCCACTGGATGCCTCATTATCTTTCTAACACTAAGGCAGAGGTGGGGAACCTACAGCCCGCAGGCCAGACCCAGCCTGTTGCTTAATTTCATCTGGCCTTCAGTAAGTATTTCTAAAAATATAGACTTATGACAGTAGACTATGAGGGGTGGAGACAGTGGAGGGGATGAGGAGGGAGGGAGGTGAGCTGCAGGCAGTGTCTGTAACAGCAACACAGGCAAGGCAGAGCCTCCAGCCACACTAGTGTGTTATGACTTCACAACAGACAGTGCTGGAGCCTGGAAGCGAGTTCCTCGGCCCCCGTGTGCTTCTAGCGTGGAGCAGCCAGTAGCGTCCCCAAGCTGCGTGCACACACATGCCTATGGTGGTGGTCAGGTTGTCAGAGATGTAAGAAAAACTGCTATCTGACTTAATTTGCAACCTCAGCCGTCACACAAAAAAAATGGGTGAGTTGAACGTTTTATATTTCTCACCAAAAAACTAAGCTGCTTTTTCTTGTGTGTGTGGCTTGCGATTCATTTTTTCCTGTGGGTCAGTGGCCTTGGTAGAAAAAAGGTTCCACACCCCTGCCATAATGGGTAAAAATTTCCTTTGTTAAAGAAAAAAGAGATGAGATTGAGTACAACTCCACAGTCAGTTCTGTAGTTGCGAATACAAAGATGCTGGCAGTCAACCTACTATGTTCAAATTTATATTATGCAAGAGATCCTAAAATGGTAGTGGATAACAGCTGAACTCATTGCCCTCTGTGCTTCAGAAACAGGACACATCCATCCCAACCTCTTGTGGAACTTCGCTTGCTGGAGAAGGTGCTTGACTAGAAGAGCTTGAAAATCCACTTGTTTATTCCTGCCCACTCAGCCTGTTAGGTGGCTGCACATATCCCTGCAGCACAATCATCTTCCTCTCCAGTCTTCTGCCCTGCAAAGATATGAGGCAGTCAGTCTGTACTAGCAACCCTGGTACATGGCGTTTAGGAGGGAAAGCAAAGACAAATGTAGATAAAAAGTAAAATTGAGATTATGAATACAGGAAGAAAAAAAGGTGGGATTATTTCATCTTTAACCATAGATCACTGTACAGGAATTACAGCAATACACAAGACAACTGTATTGCTAAATTACAACATATCTGATTAGGTTCAGATTTATTATTCACAAAGCAAACCACTGTTCAGCCCTTATGCTCGTTTGTCTTAGTATTTCCTCATTTCTCATAGACCTTTTGTCCATTAAGGATTGAGTCTTTTAAGATATACAAATCTTGTGCATTCAATCTCACTGACTAGCCTAGAAAATATAGCTTAACCTCCATTGATCCTTTCAAAGACTGCCACTTCTATGCGTGAGCATGTGCTCTCTCTCTCTCAGAGCACTATCTGTTATCACATTAATGAACATTTCACCACAGTTATTTTCTCTGCGTGGCTGGAATGCCGTTTGGAAAATCAAAATTCATAGACAATACAGGCCTCTTGTTGCAGTGGCAAAGGAGCTGTTGTCGAGCTGATTACTTCTGTAGGTCTCAGTCTCTGTCATCATGTAGACTGCTGTAATCTATGCTGGCTGGCCATGATTCCCAAAGGGACCATATGCCAACTGGAGAAAGCCAGAGCCAGCTGGGGATAGGAGCTGGCAATGCCCATTGGGGAAAGGAAGGCAGTCTCTGCCCGCTTTGCACTGCCTGATCACTAAAATAGGCCAGAGGGTCTTACCCAACATCCAATATACCACTATACCAGATAAAATTCATGTCAGAGAGCAAGACTAGGACCAATCATAATACATAATAAAGAAATCAGTGATAATTAATCCCTAGCCACAAAAGTGACACAACCACAGGAGATCTCTTGTGCAGTCCATAATTGTTTCACATAGTAGTTGTACACATTGGGAGTGATGGGGTCACCTCTTCCTGTGACAAACTCCCTGGAGGAGACATTGGTGGAGAAGGTAAGAACCTTGCAGTTTCCCATTGATTGTCTCACCAGGATGATGGGTTCGGCTTCATTGTCCACCAAAATAGGCAATGTTCAGCACCCAAACCCTTGTGGATCTCAGAGATCTGCTGGAGATGCAGGAGCCATTAGGCCTTCTACACAGTTCTTCCAGCTCACTGGCAGCATAGCCTCAATGAAGCCAGGGCTTCTCTGCCATTGCACCTCTACCCTGACATTGCAGGGGAAGCTCTATACAAAAGCTAGAGCCCCCTCAGTCTGTATTAGTTTCTTAGTGGATTTTCTGCAGTGGATGGAATGATGAACTGAGCCTCAGACTCACGCTGGGTCCTTCACCAGGGTGCGGGGCTGAAAACGTCGGTGCTAAGCCTATCTGCACAATAAGGCAAGATCTGTATGCACAGGATCCGCACTGCATGTGGGTCCCAAAGGAATCTGTTGCTCTTGGAGGGGTCCAGATTCTCAACAGGCATAATTTGATGTTGTTTCACAGAAGCCAATGAAGCTATATTGAGGATCTGGCACTAGGACTTCATTAGGAGGTTTCTGTTGGAAGCAAGTTTACCTGTTGTGTGTCAGAGTCCTGTGATATAAATATTCAGCTGTCGTGTTTTTGTTTTCTTTGAATACTGAAGTCCTTGTCATCTTCCGAATCACTCTGTGACTGGATTAGGCTCATTAAATCTTTACAAAAATGGGGTACAACTTGCACTGACTTACACTCAAGTTATCCTGTCCTCTTATTTCCTGGCCCCCAACGAGTGACATTTATGCATCTTTTCATGTAGCCACTGGTGTTTCCATCCCTGAATCTATCTCATAGAATGATCTGGGGATGCCAACATCACCTCCCTATTGATTTGAGCTGCCACTTTGTTCTTGTATCTTTAGGGAAGGTGGAAATCTCAGATTTAAAAGATACATTTCAAAGGCTTGAGGAATCACTACTGCATAATAAACTAATGAATAAATCTTCAAAAGACAACTCAGCATTTAGATGCTGTATGTGCACAAAACTTCAAAGAAACTTCTGACAGCTGGTAAGGAAATACTGGCTGTGCAATGATTTCCTTCATTTCTGAGCGAGCATAGTCTTTCTGGTTTAATACCCAGTATGAATGCTTTCATTTTGCTGGGGGATGGGTCTTTCTGCAGCTCCCACATCCATTCATCTTGGCTTTTTAAATCTTGAACGTCTTCCTGCAGTCTGGAGCTTTAATTCACCTTGACAACCTCCATCAGTGGCCCCTTGTCATCCAACACAACAGGGAGCTTCTCAGGTGACAGGTTTGCCTGGTAGTGTGTGACAGCAGCACGAACAGATGAAAAAGACTGACAAGTTTGTGCTGGGGCTTGAAATCCTTTCTGTTGTTGAATATTTAATAAGTAAGGACAACAAATTAGTGTTGTTATTACTGAGTGCCTAGAAGCCCAGTCAGGGATCAGGACTCCATTTTGCTAGCACACATCATATAAAGTTATAGGCTTTGCCCCAAAGCTCTTAATCTACATCTAGGATGAAACAACAGGTGGACATAAGTAAGCAGGGACAAGGACAAGGTGACAGTGAAATGATTATATTAGGTATTTAAAGCATAAGTATCAAGTTCTTTGTAACTGAGTCTCTTTATTAGTGCTCATAGACTTAAGGGTTAGAAGGGACCAATATGATCATCTAGTCTGACCTGCACAAAGCAGGCCACAGAATCCTACTCATCCACTTCTGTAACAAACCCCTAACCTATGTCTGAGTTATTGAAGTCTTCAAATTGTGGTTTGAAGACCTCAAGCTGCAGAGAATCCACCAGCAAGTGACCCATGCCCCACGCTGCAGAGGAAGGCGAAAAACCTCCAAGGCCTCTGCCAATCTGCCCTGGAGGAAAATTCCTTCCCGACCCCAAATATGGCGATCAGCTAAACCCTGAGCATGTGGGCAAGACTCACCAGCCAGCACTCAGGAAAGAATTCTCTGCAGTAACTCAGATCCCATCCCATCTAACATCCCATCACAGACCACTGGGCATACTTACCTGCTGATAATCAAAGATCAATTGCCAAAATTAAGCTATCCCATCATACCATCCCTTCCATATACTTATCAAGCTTAGTCTTAAAGCCAGATATGTCTTTTGCCCTCAGTACTCCCCTTGGAAGGCTGTTCCAGAACTTCACTCCTCTAATGGTTAGAAACCTTCGCCTAATTTCAAGTCTAAACTTCTTAGTGTCCAGTTTATACCCATTTGTTCTTGTGTCTACATTGGTACTAAGCTTAAATAATTCCTCTCCCTCCCTAATATTAATCCCTCTGATATATTTATAAAGAGCAAGCATATCCCCCCTCAACCTTCTTTTGGTTAGGCTAAACAAGCCAAGCTCTTTGAGTCTCCTTCCATAAGACAAGTTTTCCATTCCTCGGATCATCCTAGTAGCCCGTCTCTGAACCTGTTCCAGTTTGAATTCATCCTTCTTAAACACAGGAGACCAGAACTGCACACAGTATTCCAGATGAGGTCTCACCAGTGCCTTATATAACGGTACTAACACCGCCTTATCTTTGCTGGAAATACCTCGCCTTATGCATCCTAAAACTGCATTAGCTTTTTTAACGGCCATGTCACATTGGCGGCTCATAGTCATCCTGTGATCAACCAATACTCCAAAGTCCTTCTCCTCCTCTGTTGCTTCCAACTGATGTGTACCCAATGTATAACTAAAATTCTTATTATTAATCCCTAAATGCATGACCTTGCACTTTTCACTATTAAATTTCATCCTATTGCTATTACTCCAGTTTACAAGGTCATCCAGATCCTCCTGTATGATATCCCGGTCCTTCTCTGTGTTAGCAATACCTCCCAGCTTTGTGTCATCCGCAAACTTTATTAGCACATTCCCGCTTTTTGTGCCAAGGTCAGTAACAAAAAGGTTAAATAAGATTGGTCCCAAAACTGATCCTTGAGGAACTCCACTAGTAACCTCCTTCCAGCCTGACAGTTCACCTTTCAGTACGACCCGTTGGAGTCTCCCCTTTAACCAGTTCCTTATCCACCTTTCAATTTTCATATTGATCCCCATCTTTTCCAATTTAACTAATAATTCCCCATGCGGAACTGTGTCAAATGCCTTACTGAAATCGAGGTAAATTAGATCTACTGCATTTCCTTTGTCTAAATAATCAGTCACCTTCTCAAAGAAGGAAATCAGTGCTGGTTTCACGTGCCAACATGTAGCCAAAACCTGAGACTTCTCTAGAGGTCATCTCAGCCCATCCTCTTCTGAACAGACTGTCATGCAGTTTACTATAGGGTATCTTTCACAAGAGACCTGACAAATGTAGAGCCTGTCATCTTCATTTGCACTGTATAATAGTAATAATAATGAATAATACTCACTTCCATCCAAGGATCGCCATGTGCTTTCCAAACATAGCCCTGGGGAGGTAGGTAAGTATTGTTATCTCTGTTTTACAGATGGGGGACTGAAGCCCAGATGGGTTAGCAACCATGCCCTAAGTCACACAAGAAGCATATGGCAGAACCAGGGATGGAATTCCTATTTCCTAGCACTGTGCTTTAAAAGCAAGACTATCATTCCTCCCCTTTAAGATCCCGCGTCACTTTTCTTAAGAAAGTTATGTCCAAAATGCAAATGTTCCCACCACTGGACGTAATGAGCCATGGTGTCCTGGGCCCTGCATGTTGCAGAGTTGCCTGAGCTTTGTGAGGACATTCTGTAGGTGTAGTTTGTGAAGTGCTTTGTTATCCTTTGGTTGGCAGTACAATATTGTTATTATTCTCCTCTTACAGCTGAGTAGATAAAATACCCCTGTAATACTCCAGTACAAAGCAAGTTTTGTTCTCAGACTAATTACTCAAAAAGAACTGGGTACAGTTGTACCAAGTGACAAGGCTAGACTATGAAGATAACGAACAGAAACCCCAGAAGGAAAAACAATCAAAAGAGAGGCAGTGTGAAAACAATGCTCCTTAAGGCCTTGATCCAGAAACATTTGCTCACGTTTGTCAGCCTGTGGATAGTCCTTACTCAAGTCAATGGGATTACTTGCTTGCTTAAAGTTCAAGTGTTTGCAGAAGCATAGCCTAATTGTGCTGTTGTCGTTTTCTCTATATACAATGCTCCTTGCAACCCAAGCCAAGTGGAAGCTGGGAGGCATCAGCTTCTCTACTTCCATCCAGAGCTAGATGAGAAATTGTTTTGGTGCTAAAGAGCAGTCCATAAATATGATTGCACTCAGTGGGCCTGATTCTCCTCTGATTCACACCAGTATAACACAGGAATAGCCAGTCTGAGAGAGGAGAATCATGCTCACAGAAGGGGCTGGGTCCTCAGCTGGTGTAAATCAGTTGTAGCTCCAGGGCTTTTATGGAGCTGCTCTGAGTTACAGCAGCTGAGGATCTGCCCCAGGCACTCAGATGAAGCTCCCTTTGAAGTCAGGGTGAGTTGCAGATCCTTAGAGTCTCTGAAAATCAGGCCTTCAGTGTCCCAGGTTGGGTACCCAAAAACTGAGGCTCACAAAATCATTAGCCAATTTTGAAAATATCTCTGTTAACTTCTTTGTTCCTCAGCATTCTTCTCTGTAAAATAAGGATAATTGAGAACGTCAATGGCTCAGACACAGGTTTGATACAGGAATGGGTGATTGAGATTCTGTGGCCTGCGTTGTGCAGGAGGTCAGACTAGATGATCATAATGGTCCCTTCTGACTTTAAAAGTCTATTATTCTGTGATTCTATGATGATAATTCCTCCATCCTGTGGTGGTGCAAGAATAATTTTATTGATGTTTGTGAGAGGCTGTGACCAGCATCACAGTCCGGGCCAGCTGAGGTCACTCAGTTAGGGTGAACTGCAAAGAATGGGGCAGATAATCTCCAAAACTGGTGGATATTTTCAATACTTAGATTTACCAAGCCAGCATAAAACAGCTTTTTATTACCTCACTGGCTGTCCAGAAACCAACAACACAGTTCCCTTAAAGTAACCCAGCCTCAGGCCTGCATCCAGGAACCCAAGTCAAATATGATGAAGATTTCTGAAAATCTTTTCATCATAGAAAAGAAAAGTTTCTACCAGTCCCAAGGATCGGACACATTACCTCCCACATTATTGAATAGTCCAGATCTTACCCAAATACACACATACAGCCAACTCTTATTAACTAAACTAAAATGTATTTAAAAAAAAACCAAAAGAGAGAGAGAGTATGGTTAAAAGATCAATATACATACAGACATGAGTTAATTCTTGAGGTTCAGATTCATAGCAGAGATGGTGGACTTTGTAGTTGCAAAGAGTTCTTTTAGAATTTAGTTCATAGGTTATAGTCAAATGTCCAATATCATATCCAGGGTGAACCAGCTTAACTGGGATCTCATCTTGCGACCTAAATGTCCCCTGATAAAGCTTAAGCAGACCTGAGATAAAAAGGATCAGGATCCAAGGATCTTGTATACAATTTCTGGTTTTCTTTGACAAGTTGGAGTCCCTCAGGGAACAATAGGTAATTAGGGCGACTTTGAAGTGGGTCCATCACCGGTACTCAGCTGTACGAATTAACACAAGACAATCCCCTGTTCCTCCACCGTTCACTGATGATTTGTTACACATTTCAAAGAGAGATGAATACAGAGATATCCCATGTTTACACTTCATTTAAATGCTAGGATGTTCTTTTGATCTTTGAATTAACAGAATACAGCACAGACCGGGACAGTTGATTACATTGTTGACCCTACTCATATACTGTATATGTAAATACACAAAAACACAAACATTATCTCTCCATATGTCTTTAAGGGATGAATCTGAGTCATTTATTTTGCAGGATGTTTAACCCTTTCTGGTCATGCATCACAGAGCCACACTGATGTTTGTGATGCAGAAAAAAACAAATAAGCAACTCTGTTCTGTGAAGGCTGGCAAGGATTCTTCTGCCTACAAGTGCTTCAAAGTTAGGGTCTGCTTGGTGTCTTATCTTCAGATATTGATGCTGTTAAAAAACTTAGTCATGGCAACAAGCTCTGCTGCAAGTTTCTGTGAAGGGTGGAGACCATTCTTAGGAACCTTACTAGACAGCCCATCATGTACTGCAGAAATGATTCTTTCATGTTTCCAGTACCACCTCATGACCCCAGGGACAGGTGTACTGTGGGAGCAGAGAAGGTAGAAACTAGATCGGTGCAAAGGGAGAGAATTTTCTGTTGTATTTTATACACAATATTTTTCTTGCAGGAGAGAGGAGCAGGTAATGCACAGTAGGGTCCTGGTCTATGCATGGGGCTTCTTGGCACTACTGCAGTACAAATAATGAATAATTAAAATGTAAATCAAAGGGAACCCCCCAGTATGAGATTTAAGATGGTGTTGCACATATTTGGCCATATTTTGATTTACTAGTGGAAATCCATACTAACTCCCCTGAAACCAGCTGAGCTACTTTGGATTCTGAGATCAGAATCTGGCCTCCGAAAGAAAATCAGGAGAAAGCAGGTATTGTACTCCATGGTGCATTTTATTTCAGGGGGAATTATATATTTATGATGTGTAAGAGACATACTAATGAACAAAGTTGCAGGTTTTTAAATTGTTACTTGGATAGCTAATTTATTTTTAAAAAATTAAATAGAGACTTGGGCTCGAAGCTCAATCTGTGAGCGTGAGGAATATAATTTTACAAAGTCTTGTGTCTCCAGCCTTAGTTTCTATTTCAGCATGTGTAACATTCAAATTCTCAATCACTACTGAAAATTAGTTCAGTGATCTCAGCCATTTGTGTACAATATAAAATCACCCCACAGTTTGGTAAATTATACATGACTGATAGTCTAAACCTCAAGAGAAACCCAGGAGTAGAATAGCAGGCAGTGTTGTGGATCAAAATGGAGGGGCAATACAGATCCGTGGGTGAAAGTTTGCAGGGTGTCCAATATCTATGTTATGGAGCAGCCTCTGGTCTCCTTTACACCAGTATAAATCAGGAGTACCTAATTTGGAGTCAACAGTATTGTCAACTCCAAACATTCAAAAACCATGAGTCAAAGTCATGGAAATTCAAGAGACTTGGTTAAAAATCATGAGATTTTGAAGACTAATATGTTTTAGACTCTTATTTGCTTTTCCATCTTTGATCCTTTAGGGTTTGTATTTTCCAGCTTTTCTATGCAACCCAGAGGGCTAGACACATTCTTTTTTTTTTAAATAAAAGCTGAGATTCTTGTGTAATCATTTGAACCCAGGAGGTGAGGCTTTAAGAAAAACACTAAATATCACAAGACTTGTGATAAAATCATGAAAGTTGGCAATATTGAGTCAGTGCTGTAAAAGGGAGATCCTTGAGATAAGAATCAAGCCCTGACAGTGCCTGGCTTAAGACAGCACTGAAATTCTCTCTTAACTGGCAAATAAATCTGGAGTAGTCCAAAGTGAAGAGGAAACTTTTGTTTAAAAACATGCAGACTGGATCCTAATAGGTGTCCACTATCAAGAGCTCCTTTATAGTCCATTTGGTTGTAAGTGCTGGAGGTTTCCAGCTGCTGTGTTGTTTTGGGGAGCATACACCTAACGGGGGTCATATTAACTGGAACCAAGCATCCAGAAAAGGGAAAGAATAACATTAAAACACTGACAGGAACTAGAAAAGCTAATTGATGTACATTCTCTACAGTAACTAAAATAAACATGGGGAGGGAGCTCACTGAGTCACTGAGCTGGATGCAGATCTTGCTTATGCTAAGGTAAGTCCACTGACTGGCAGGATTCCTCTGGCTTTACACCTGTGTAAGTGAGATCAGAATCTGACCCACTGGTCACGGAAATAACTGACAACAGAGACCAAGCAATGTAATTAGCTAGAGGAAAGATAGAAGATGCTCTTAAAAATAGTCTTTCTCAAGCTCTCTGTTCCTAGGAAACACCTTCACTTTCATTAATTACAGGGGGGATGTCACTGACTGAGCTGGCACTGGAAGGGAGTTTGGGCCCAACTCCACTTGCATCTGGTTTTCTCCTGAATCGGGGCTGGGGAGCCTTCAGGTGAAGCCCCTGATCTGAAGGAACATGTGGTCAGGAAAGGTCACTGGACTAGGGTCAGTTGACTGCAGGCTGGAAGCAGTACCTACTACACAAGGAGCTGCCCTTGTCTTAGCCAGGAACAGACCAGGGCTTGGGAAATGCCAAGGAGAAGAACAAAAGCCTGGAGAGATGTGACACTCATTGGGACTGATGGAGCTCCCTTTGTGGCAGGAGCTGGGTAAGCCCTGGTACAAGGGTGATTATGAAGCCTGAGAGAAGGGGATATGAAAGAGCTGGTGATGGGCAAATACTTCTTTTGTTTAATGCTGAACAAACCAGCCCCTTGGAAGCATGTGGTGGGGCTAATTGGAACACCAGTTGTGTGGGGTGGGTACATTGAGGCACAAGATAGGACATGGTATCTCACCGGTAAATCAACCATGCTACAGAGGGCCAAATGCAACTTGGAGCTTTACAATGTGGCTGCATCTATTCCCACCATAGACTACAGGTCCCAGCGGGCAATGCTGCAACTTGAGCAAAGTGTTATAGCAGCTCAGCTCAAGACTGGAATATAGCATGCTGATACCTGTAATCCCCGCTAACCACATCTCTGCACTAACGATGAGAGCAATTAGGTGCAGTGTTCAGGCTCTTGGCAAGCTGTCAGTATTGCTCTGAGATGGGCGCCCTTGACTTAATGGTGGCAGCAAAGAGTCTTGTAGCACCTTATAGACTAACAGACGTTTTGGAGCATGAGCTTTCGTGGGTGAATATCCACTTCGTCGGATGCATCACCCACGAAAGCTCATGCTCCAAAACGTCTGTTAGTCTATAAGGTGCTACAAGACTCTTCGCTGCTTTTACAGATCCAGACTAACACGGTTACCCCTCTGATACTTAATAGTGGCAGTGGTATTAAAAAAAAAAACCAAAAAACAAAAAAACTCATTAGTAAGTAAATACTAAGAGTGCTAGGAGATCTGTTAGCACCTATGTGGGTGCCTATGTTTGACTTGTTTTCTTAGTTCTTAAACACAGGCTGAGCTTTGTGTTTTCTTCCAAAGCAACATCTTCTGGCCAGGGCAGAGCAGTAACAAGAGAGGAAGAATGGTCTGCTCCTCCAAGCCAGAGACAAACTGAGCTACCATGCTCTCAATGGGAGTCTCTGGTGGTAGTGTTCCCTGCTGCTACATGGCCTCACTACAATGAAGAGGTAAGGAGACAGACCTTCAAAAAGGTACTGAGCCATGATTAAAGTGCCCTGTTGCCTAAAACTTAAGTTCTCACAACTCCTCCCGGCTGGAAGGGCCCTGAATCCCAGAGGCAAGTTAAGGCAATTTGGTGTTAATTTGTGGCTAGTCTGAAAAAGTTGTCAAAACAATGACTAAAGTTATGGACTAATATTTACAGTTATGCAGACACTTTTCAGTTGAAAATTGTTTGCCCCTGTACTTCCCTTTCTATGCACAATTTGTGTACATGTATCGTACTGTCATGTAGATAATCACCGGGGATTGACCCTAGGCCCTCCAGACTTGAAAGCATGAGTCTCTATAGCTTGAGCTAAGAAACTATTTCATGTAAGTGGAAGCTGTAGCAGACTCTCCTCCACAATGGATGAGACATAGAGGGAGACATGCAACCCGTGGAAGAGTGAGTTACATGTGTTATATACTCTTAGTGTTACCCTTAGTAGGGGAGGAGAGTTCTTTGTGGAGGGGCAGGGGGACTCGAAAGTGGAGGTGTTCACCCCTCATGAAGGAGGCTTTGGTGTCAAAGTGACTGGGAACTGCTTGTTTTGAGAAGTAATGGGGAGCTGTGGTGCCTCATTAGGAAACCAGTGGTGCTAATTCCCATAGTTGGATTGTTTTTTGTTTTTAAAATCATGAGTCTTGTGATATTTGGTGGGTTTTTTCTTAGTCCCAGCTCCTGGAGTCAGATGATTATGTGAGAATCTCAGCCTTCATTTTAAACAAAAAGCTAATCTCTAGCCCTCCTGGGTGCAGAGAAAAACTTGAGAACGCAACATGACTGTAACTCTACAGGCTCAGAAACCAAAACACAAGGATGCATATGACTGAGGTTCATGAGCTGTGACTTCTAGTTCTTGTTTTCCTAGTCTGTCTTTGTGCCTGTGGAAAGTCATTTCACTCATCTGCACCTTGGTTTTCCATCTATAAAATGGGGATAATACTAAATTCCATGCAAATATACCAGGGGCATCCAAATTTACTGAGCCACATACGACAACCCTCAGAAGTTTGAGAGCCAAGGCACACCTGCCAGGGCTTGGGGCTTCAGCCCTGTGGAAGGCGCCTGACGGGGCTCTAAGCCCCAGCAGGTGCATCCTGCTGGGCAGAAGCCCCAAGATCCCTCTCCCTACTGGGCAGAAGCCCCTACCCCACCACCCCACTGCAAGGCAGAGGTCCTGAGCTCTCCCCCCTTCCCCAGAAATATACTATAGAGCAGAAATGAGCAAACTACAACCTGTGGTTCACATCCAGCCCGCGCTGCGGGACCCTCCTGCCCGGCCCCTGAGCTCCTGGCTTGGGAGACTACCCCTGGCCCCTCCCCTACTGTTCCCGCTCCCCCCCAGTCTCAGCTCACTGCGCTGCCAGCGCAATGCTCTGGGCAGCAGGGCTGCGAGTTCTTGCCAGGCAACGCAGCTGCAGAACCATGGCCTGACCCAGTGCTCTGGGCTGCATGGTAAGGGGGCAGGGAGCAAGGGAGGTTGAATAGAAGGCAGGGGAGTTCAGGGTGGTAGTCAGGGGGTAGGGGTGGGGATAGGGGTCAGGGTGGTCAGAGGACGGGGAACAGGAGGGTTGAATGAGGGCAGAGGTCCCTGGGGAGCAGTCAGGAAGGAGGGGGGGTTGGATGGGACAGTGGGAGGCAGTTGGGCAGAGATTCCCATAGGCGGTCAGGGAGAAGGGGTGGTTGGATGGGACAGGAGTCCTGGGGGTGCAGTCAGGAATGAGGGGAGGGGTTGGATAGGGTGGCAGGGGGGCAGTCAGGGGACAGGGAGGAGTGAATGGGGCAGGAGTTCCTGGAGGGTCATCAGAGGGACAGGGAACGGGGGGGCATCAGGGGGCGAGAAGCAGGGGGGGGGTCAGATAGGGGGCCGGGCCACGCCTGGCTGTTTGGGGAGGCACAGCCTCCCATAACCGGCCCTCCAAACAATTTCAGAAACCCAATGTGGCCCTCAGGCCAAAAAGTTTGCCCAACCTTTCTATAGAGACAGGTTTCAGAGTTGGTAAGCAGGGTCAGTGCAAGGAAGTTTCGCGCCCTAGACAAAACTTCCACCTTGCGCCCCGCCAGCCCTGCAGCAGCTCCCCACCCTGAAGTGTGCCCCCCGCCCCCGTGGCAGCTCCCCGCACCTCGCAGCAGTTCCCCACCCCCTGGCCCGAGGAGCCCTCCAGTACCTCCCCACCCCAGCTCACCTCTGCTCTGCGTCCTCCCCAAGCACGCTGTCCTGCTCTAATTCTCCTCCCAGGCGTGTGGCGCCAAACAGCTGATTGGCGCCACAAGCCTGGGAGGCGGGAGAAGTGAAGCAGCGACTGCGCAGTGGAACCCCAGGGCTGCCAATGGCACGCTGACCCAGAGGAACCGCTGGCTGCCGGCTGCCGGCGCACTGACCCAGGGGAACCCCTGGCTGCCGGCTGCCGGCGCGCTGACCCAGGGGAACCCCTGGCTGCCGGCTGCCAGCAGGGACGCACTGACCCAGGGGAACCCCTGGGCTGCCGGTGGCGGGGTGCTGACCCAGGGGAACCCCTGGGCTGCCGGTGGCGGGGTGCTGACCCAGGGGACACCCTGGGCTGCTGGATGCTGCGGCGGCTCGCTGACCCAGGGCCCCGGGTCAGTGCGCCGCCACGGCAGCCGGCAGCCCAGAGGTTCCCCTGGGCCAGGGGACACCCTGGGCTGCTGGCTGCCACAGCGGCACACTGACCTAGTGGACCCCCTGAGCTGCCGGCTGCCACAGCGGCGCACTGACCCAGGGGACGCCCTGGGCTGCCCACTGCCGCTGCCGCCAGCAGCTCAGACTCTCTCTCCATCCCAGCAGCAGCGGGCTGCTCAACCACTTAAAAAAAAATTTGTGGGCGGTGCTTTTTGGTGCCCCCAAATCTTGGCGCCCCAGGCAACCTCCTAGTCCGCCTAAATGGTTGCACTGGCCCTGTTGGTAAGACAACTCCCACTTTTCATGTTCTCTGTATGTATAAATATCTCCTGTCTGCGTGTTCCATCCTATGCATCTGAAGAAGTGGGCTGTAGCCCATGAAAGCTTATGCTCAAATAGATCTGTTAGTCTCTAAGGTGCCACAAGTACTTCTGTTCTTTTTTCTGTAGAGAGTAAACGACAGCATAGAAGAGAACAGACCCTGTCAGAGTGAATTCATATAGTGCTCAACTGCTGAATACCACAAGAGGGCGTATCTGTACACATAATGCTGACAATCTTCCTTTTAACTGTCTAAGCAAAATTTTAGCTAAATGTTCATACTGAGTCTTAATTTTCATGCAGAATGGCTCTTAATTAACAAAATATGCATCTCATTTTCTGTTGTGGGGTTTTTTTTAACATAACCTCTCATCATAGACTACTATGAATGTTTAATGATCCCTCAGTTACTGGAACGGGTTGCTTTTTGAGTATGGGAGCTTCCCCCAGTGTCTAATCAGGTCCCTTCCTCTTTCATATGCTAGAAGGGGAGGGGTATACAATTCCCTATTTTAAATGCTGAATGCAAGTTTCTTAAGTTCTATAGCTCCATTCTCTTAACTAATGAGACACAGTCATGTCATAGTCCTCTGATGTGTATGTCAAATCTTGACCTGCAGGCAAAGGACTGCGTTCTTCTAGCTTCATTCAATTACCTCCCCAAAATTTCCAGGTCAAAGGCAAAGAATGCAATATCAAAAAGACAAAAAATTAACTGAATCCTCAAGAGGCCACGTGGCTCACAGAGTATCCTGGAGATCTTTCTGCATCCTTTATCCTTCCTCCATTTTTATGACCCTTCCTTGTTGTGTCATAGAAGGTTAAGGGGTGACTTGATAATGGTCTATCGGTACCTATGGGGGAGAATGTCTCTAAGAGTAGAGAGGTCTTCAATCCAGCCGACAAAGCATAGCAATGGCTGGAACTTGAACCTGGATAAATTCAGGCTGCAAATAAAGCTTGGTTTCTTAACTGTGAGGGCAACTGACCACTGGAACAACTTACCAAGAGATGTGGCAAATTCTCCATCATGGAGATTGAACTAGGCATATGTTTTAGAATGACACCCAGGCACAGGCTGTTAGACTCTGCAGATGTTACTGAGTGAAATTCTATGGCCTGTGTTATGCAGGAGGTCAGAGTGTGTGATCATAATGGTCCCTTCTGGCCTTAAAATCCATGAGTATGTTCTTTGGGGCAGGAATGGTGTCTTTACTTTGTGGGACACTTCTAGGCACTATATTAAAGTATATTAACTGTATGTGGGAGCCACACTCACAAGAGCAATTACAAAATCTGTGCACAAAAGAAATTCACTGTCATTTTTAAGTCCCATCCTGCAAATATGTCTTGAGTAAAGTTACTCATGTACAAATCATCCTGTTAATTTCTATTGTGTGACTCATATGAGTAAAGTTACTTGCCTAAGGTTATGTACACACTGCAGCTTAAGTCGGTACAAGTTATGTCGCTCAGGGGTGTAATTAAGTCGACAGGAGAGCTCTCTCCGGTTGTCTGCACTAGCAGCATTACAGCAGTGCAGCTGCAAGCTCTGTAGTGTAGCCATCGCTTGCAGGTCTGAAGGACTGGATCCCGTGGTTATATGCCTTGTCATGGACACTTACTGAACATAATTTTGGAATTCCACAACACTGTGTGATCACAATGGAAATGAAACACACACTTATACAAAAACTTCAGCTGATTTACATCACTTTCCACCAACAGATGCCCTTAGGTGGATTTTGTTGTTTTCCCGAACTGGATCCATGGCTTTAAATGCCAGGCCTATTTAAATGTACATCAAGCTTTCTTCATTTTTTTCATTTTTATTTTATTTTTAAAGAGAGTAAAGCTAACGAGTGACTTAAACAATACAATGAACTGGCATGGGAGAGAGCGAGGGGGGGCAGTCCAGAGAATAGGAGAAGAATGAAAATTGAGCAACTAAAATCACAGGAACAGAATGTGCTGCTCAAACACCTTGCCTGTCTCTAGTACTGTGACATGCAAAAATCTCTCTTTAGAAAAGAAGCCGTCCCCTGTTTATCTACAGAACAGAGGTAGCAGCAGATAATGCATGTTAAGTTATTAATTGCCCTTTTACTGTTTGAATGATCAGAAGAAATGGAATGCACAATCCTAAAGAGAAAACACAAAGCAGCTGCCCCTGCCAGAAAAGCTGCAGTGTAACAAAAAGAGAAACGCACAGCAGGGAAAATGCCGCTGTGTTCAAGACACACACTCCCCAGCCCACGCACAGGCAACTTGTTAAAAACAGCTCTGTAGCCTGATGGCAAAGATTTAGACTTCACTTACATTCAGGGTATTTATCCTAGCTATAATTAAACTCCCAGAACTACTGCACTACATAGTTATTAATATGAGGGATACATGAGGCGGGAGGGGCAGCCTAAGAGAAAGCAAATGTTTAGTTCCAAAATATTGTCAGGCTCTCATCCTGCTTGTCTGTAGAAAAATAATTAACTGTCCTACCCTTTTGTTGATTTCTGAGTGTAGGGATCATTATTTCACTGTAAATGCATTCAGCTCTTAACTGAGAGAGCACAATGATGAGGGCAGTATACCTGCATAGACAGGCAGACAAACTATTAATATTTAAGGTGACAGCCTGAGGAAAGAAAGCTCCCTACAAGCGTGGACGGTCTCCTGACTGACAATGGGCCAGATCCATCCCTGATGTATCTCCAGTGGAGTTCCAAGAAGGGTTGAATTTTGGCCCAGTGATTTCACTGGGGAGTTATTTTTATCCTTGAAGGGAAGCAACATACAAACCCTACAGAAACCACTGCTTTGGCCAGACCCTACACTATGTTTATGTCCTAAGGGGTGTTGGGTGCTCTCCACTCCCTTTGAGGCTGGTGGAGTTACAGGTGCTTGCACCCACTCAGGAGATTCTTGAAGGATCAGGGCCCAGGGGTCTGCAGGCCAAAGGCTGTTCTAAGACGTTCAGAAAGGTAGCAATGATTTATCTCCTGGAAGCTGGTCTTAAATCATAGTTTCCAATTTCATAATGAAAATGTGTTTCCTTCTTGGCCCTTCTAGATGAATGCAGAAGACAATAACCATAACATTGCAGCTTTGGGGAATTCTAATACCAGGAGTGAAATCTGTTTCTGAGCCTGCCACTGGTGACAGAGAATGAAACAACGTGAAATCCTGCTTGTCTTATTCATGCTATTAGTCCAATTACTCCCAATTAAGCTAACCTTGCAAGTAAAGGGAGCAGTATTCAGCCCATAAAGATATGAAAGTCTAGTGTCATAAGAATGGCCATACTGGGTCAGACCAATGGGTCATCTAGCCCCATATCCTGTCTTCTGACAATGGCCAGTGTCAGATGCTTCAAAGGGAATGAACAGGACAGGGCAATTATCAAGTGATCCATCCCCTGTTGTCCAAGCCCAGCTTCTGGCAGTTTAGGCACACCCAGAGCATGAGGTGGTATCCCTGACCATCTTGGCTAATAACCATTGATGACTCTTATTCTTTTTTGAACCCAGTATCAGAACTTCTAAACCAGATTCCATTCTGCTGCATTCATAGTGGTTTAACAGTTAGAGAAGTAACTGAGAAACTACACATTTTACTTGAATATTCAACAGCAAGTCTCTGCTAATCCAGCCTGAAATGAAGATAGAGAATGGATGACAAAGTTGGGCACACAGTGTTGTCAATGTCACCCTTGGCAACAGGCTGACCTCAGGTAAGAAGCTCAAATATGCTGATTTTTATCAAATATTTTATTCCCAAGTACAATTGATGGTTTATTAATGGAATTGGCTGGAAGAGCATTTGATTTTAGTTGGTGTCTTTCATAAGGCACCTCAAAGTGTTTTACAAAGTAATATGTTAAATACTTCCTGCAATGGAATTCCAGAGACAGCTTCATGGTGGTCAATGCTGCACACCACGACTATTGCTCAGAATTTAGAGATGATGACAACAGCAATAGAATTCAGAACTTCCTGCTTCAAAATACCAGCTCCTACCCCTGCAGCTAAAGGAGAATCACCACTAGCTTTTAGCAGTAAAAAGCCTGACACACAACTGACTAGTTCTGAATTCCAGTCAATAAAGGACTACATATCTCTCTCATGCACATGCTAAATCATTTGATACCCTTGGTTTAACAAATCTCATCCTGAAACTTCAGGGCTTTACAGGACTTCACATCTCACTGCAGCCAGGAGCGTAATAAATTAATGGCATGTAGGAACTTCCTGGTTATCAAAATGCTGCATGATGTGGTAACTCAATAGCAAGATCAGGGATTGAACTGACATCCTCCAGTTCCAGAAACTTTGATTGAACCTACTCCTAGCTCTCGAGCTGTTGGCAATGGAAGGTTTATGATGCACAGCTAAGCAGTTCTTATTCAGTTCAGGAGAAGGCAGCAGTTCCCATATACAGTAGCTTCTTCATCATACCATGCATATATTACACCCACACTGGATACCCTTATGATAACATAAAGAACAGCAATACAAAATGACCTGCCAGCCAGGCAGTAATTAACCAGTGCTACTTTAACAGATTAGACGTGGCCCTCTAACTACATATTTTGCCAAACAGGGCAGAAATTGTTGTTTGTGTTTGAGCTGAGTGGCTGCTGTTTACTTTTATGTGGTGGCCCTGTGAGAACCATGTGTGAATTGTTGCTTCGGAACTTTCCGTGAAGCTCACAGAAAGTCACGGGGCGGTGCTTTAGATAGTTTGATTCTTCACACTCCTGGCAAGGGGTGGGGTATTGATTGTTTTCTTGTTACAAAGAGGAGACATGTTTTCATAAACCTCCTGTGTGTTCAGGTGTGACTTCTGGAGGGAGGAAAATGTGGGTCTTGTGCCCTCTCACGCTTCTTTACCATGGATAAAAGAGACCTGAAAGGGTTGCACGGTGTTTTTTGGATTTTAAAGTTTTCCTCTATTTACTGCCTGTTGTTTACATTACAAATTCAGATGTGGCCGTGACTTTTCTGGGCAGATTCTATGGATGATTGGAGAACCAGTGGACCTGTGATCTCACAGCTGTCAGTGAAGTGTCACCTGCCTGACTGGATTTTATTCAGACTTTATCACCACTTGGGGGGAGGGGAGGGTCCATTTAACATCTGGTTAACTCGAACGTGAGAAATAGGGTATCTACACTAAGCTTTTTGGGCCAATATTTCCAATCTTTTGCTACCCCCAATTCAGCTCCAGTGATGATATAAACGGTGCAGACAGGCCTTCTGCCAGTCATTACATTTTATGCACCATTGTGCCTCACTCCACTCAGAGAAAGTCTACATGGCACAATGCTTTAAAATGCCAGCAGATTCCTGAAGCCCTTTCTATATGAGCACTCTCAACCTGGCTACCAGCAGCAGAGGTAAACAGTGCTAGATCTAGTGAGAAATCTTGAGCCAAAAAGCCTAGGATAGAAAAGGTCAGAATAGAATATCCCTCTCTTTAAGGTTTAACACTATGCCCCTCAAAGCAAGCCTTGAGAGCTCCCCATCCACTTCTTAGGGTATGTCTACACTGCAAAAAAAAACCCAGTGAGTCTCAGAGCCCACTACAGCAGGGAGTCTCAGAGCAGGACTTATGCTGTGGGGCTAAAATAGCAGTGTAGATGTTCCCCCTCAGGCTGGTGCCCAAGGTCTAAAACCCGGTGAGGGAAGTGGGTCTCAAAGCTGGACTCGAGCCTGAGCAAGAACATCTTTCCTGCTACTTGTAGCCCCAAAGCATGAGCCCAAGACAGTTGACTCATGGTCTGAGAATCACTACAACAGGGGATTTTTGCAGGGTAGACGTACCCTCAATCCTCCGAGGGGACCTCCAGCAAAAACAGGGAACACAAGACTTGATATTCTGCTTTGAATAAGGTAAAAAGCCAGCTGAAAAACAATACTCCTTGCTCTGTACTAAAATCCAGGTGCTAACTGCACCCAATACAAACCAATGGAAAATTCAACTGGAATTCCCCATGAAGGCATCTCTGCTTGGCTTATCTGTGTCTGCCTGGGTTGTTATCTGGGAGTGGCACACCAGCCAGCCTATGAGAGCTAGAGATAGGAATGGCTCAGCAGACAAATAGGCTGCACCTTCTAACTACAGTTAAATGCATTGGTCACAGAGGTCTTTGGCGAAAAGGCCAATATATATTGCTTACAAAAACAGGGCTGTCCCCCCTGAAAAAGGGATGGTTGGGCTGATTGTGTGTATGTAGGTCAAGTCTCGGCATGTATGCACTAATCTATCCCCACAGAAACAGAGACGATAGCTCTCTTTGGATTGTCCAGCACTTAGCAAAGGTGCTGTCAGGCATTCTGGAGCAGCAAGCCAGCATCTCCCAGTACAAATCTGTGGCTCAGCCACACATCCTTCTGGGGGCTCCCAGGAAACCCACACCACTGTACTCACTATACTACTATTGAAAGGGGGAGCAACTCTGCTGGTCAGTGTATGGGAAAAGGGGAACATTACACACACTCTGCTCTTCCCTGCCCTAGGCACCTTGGATCTCAGCGGGGATGCCAGGAGGGAGCCAGGACTCTGCTTCCCACCAGGATTCTCTCCTGCCCTGTGCAGCATGTGTGTGAAGCTCCTCGTGCAATGGTTGGCCCAAGTCTGTCCATTATCTGCAAGACATGAACCCCTAAACAAACAATTCTAGTTCAGGTCACTTCTTGGACTCTAATGCTGAGCCTGGAGCCTCTGTGTATGACCAAGATTGGTGCAGTAACTCCTGCAAGCATGGGGCTCTGAGGAGAGTGTGGTAGAACAAGTTTCACCTGAAAAAAAAAACAGCCTCAAGATATTTAGGGCCTAATTCCCTATTGTCTTGAGCCTTGTATGGGCATTTACCCCAGAGCAAATATTGGGACACAGTGGTAGCAGTTTTTTTAAAACCCATTTTGCGGGTGGAAGACAATAGAGAATCTGGCCCTTGGGGCCATATCCTCAGCTGGTGTAAACTGATGTGTCTCCATTGACTGATTTACACTAGCTGGGGATCTGGTCCTGGATCTCCATGTCTAGCACTGTAGCTATAGTGCTGTTTCTTTGTCACACAAGTACGTACTGTTACCCTGTAGAACTGTAGTGTACTGCAGTTGTGCACATTGTTTTCTCTCCTCCATCTTAATTGCTTTTATCCCTCTTTGGTATCTCAGGGACTCTTCTTTCTCTCACTCTGTTTTCTTTTCCTCTTTCTCTCCTTCCACCAGGGAGCTACTCAGTGGGTCCTTGTAGTTAACATGTTACAATGGCTGGAAACTATATGGGTGCCTCTCCTCTAAGTGATATATGGGCTGCTGTGTTTCTAACTGCTAGTCCTGTAATGGGGCCCATGAGCTGCGTCAGCCTGAGGTGGGCTGTGAGGCTTGCCCAGAGGCTTCAGGAGGAGTTACTCTTCTTCTTACTGCCATGAACAGGAACAGGCACCTGGGGCCAGGCTTTTGTCACACAGAACTTGGTCTGTGTTTGTTGCCAAGCACGGAACCCTCCTTTTAAACACAAATAAGGAAAAGAAACAAGCAATCAGAAAAATGTAAATCCAAAAATCAAGTCAGGCTTCATTTTAGGACTCTAAATACTTAGGCCTTAGTGCTCTGGTGGCCTGGACCCACCCCAACAAGTGAGGGTTTATGATTAAGGGCAGTCTCGACTTATAAACACTGGGACAAGGTCTCTAAGGGATTCTGTGCTGGTGGAGAGTCTGGCATATCTCCACTGTCACATCCCCTGCCCTACTTAACCTGCCCCTGCCATGCCTGACTCGCACCAGCACCCTTGTTCTTCCTCTTAAGCCAGGAGGAGGGAGGGGATGATGCAGGAGTGACAGAGCCACTTCTGCCAGCGGAAAGTTCCCTTGCACTCTCTGGTGGTTGGACCGAGGACACTTTGCACTTACCCAGCACAAAGTGGCCTTTGCAGCCCCAAGAGTCCAGCCCGCAAAGAGCAGATTGTTCCCCTCAGAAAGCCCATCTTTTACATAGTCATTGCCTGAAGAAAAATCACATGTTAAGACTGGGATCTTCAAAGGAGAAATATGGGAGCTGGGTGCCTAATTCTCTTTTGCCACCCTGAAACATTCAACACAAACATGATATTAAACCACGTTGTGTATCTAGTATTTACCTCATCTTGTAGAGTGTTTTTATATGGCCTGCCTTATTTCATTTCTGAGCCCTCTGAGCCTTCCCCCTCCCTTCTCATGTTGAGAGGAAGATACTGCTGGAAATGGCACATTTCCCCCATCCCCCACCTCTATCTTTGATCACAGTGACTGTGGAAGGCTTTTGGAATACAATAATCAGGCCTCATCACATGTGAGTTGATTAGGGTACGAAATTCCAAGAAGCAATGACAACCCAGCAGTATCAGCTGCATCTAAGATACTGGAGCTGCCACTGAGAAATATATTTTCATCTCCTTCTGACACACCTAAAGTCTTGTTTTATTAATAAAAATTGCAGACTGGAGTTTCTAGAGAAAACTACCTTCAACAGAAATTGCATTTTTCCTGGGAAATCTATAGTCTCTCTTGTGCTGCACAAGAATAAGATGCATGTTTATCCTAGTGCAGTGGTAGTTTCTAGGGCATTGGTTTTCAACCTTTTTTCATTTGCATACCTCTAAAAAATTTCAAATTGACATGCAGACCCCTCGGGAAATCTTAAACATAGTCTGCGGACCTCCAGGGGTCTGCAGGCCAAAGGCTGTTTTAAGACTTTCAGAAAGGTAGCAATGATTTATCTCCTGGAAGCTGGTCTTAAATCATGGTTTCCAGTTTCATAATGAAAATGTGTTTCCTTCTTGGCCCTCCTAGATTAATGCAGAAGACAATAACCATAGCATTGCAACTTTGGGGAATTCTAATACCATGGGATGATTTTGAGTAAGTTTTTCTTTTTTGTGGGGGTTGAGGAAGCTCTTAAAAGCTCTGTCTTTTTCCTTATGGAATAATACTATCATGCTTTATCTGTGCACTCATAAATAGACAGAATGTTCTCAGCCCTATAATCTTAGTAACTTTGAAGTTTGCTCTTAATATTTTCCATGGTGTTGTAATTAAAAATTATCCTGACTGCTAGAGATGGAACAGATGTCCCCCAGACTTAGGAAAAGCTGAGCCCTGAATCCAAACTTCATGGCTGGCACCGATTCTTATTCCAAAACCTAGGATCTAGTAGCTTTGACCCTTGGATGAGTTCAGATCCAGAGCTGGGTGCAGATAGGAATCTGGGCTCAAATTTTCAGAAATGGCCACTCATTTGGAGTGCCTCACTTTTTGAATGTCCATTGGAAACACCATAAGCCTAATTTTTCAAAGGTGCTGAGTATCTGCATCCCCCAATGACTTCCATTGGGGATGTTCCACTCCTCTAATAGTCAGCGTTACAGTGCCTCAAATTAGGCACCTAAAATCTGGCAACTGTTGAAAATTTGGGTCCTGAACTTTGCAGCTTTGGCCCCTCTGTATTTATTGCAATCTATGGAGCAAAACAGAAGTCTTAAAGGACACTCAGCCTAATCCCATATCATTGTGCAGGCTAGAATATTACGCCATTGTGCAGAGCTCCATTTCTGCTAAGAAGCAAACCAAACTGCCTTCCACACTGAGGCCCTGATTCAGCAGTGTACTTCAGCATGTGCCAAATTTGTCTTTAAGCACATGATCAGTCTCATTGATTTCAGTGGGACGTCTCATGTGCTTCAAGCAGAGCACATGCTTTAAACGCCGTGCTCAACAGGGGCAGAGGGTAGCCATTCTGCAAATGGGGAATGTCAGGCTGACAGTTGGAGTGGCTGGCTCCCTCAGCATGTGCTGCCAGAATGGGCTGTGAGTTTGTGCTGCAAATCTCTTGGTAGCTTGAAACTAGTGCAAAGTGCTATCAGCACAGTACCTATGCTACCCCAGGACAAAAGGCCAGGGACTGGGACAGAGAGGCAGATCACTTGGCAGCTCTAAAAAGCTAAAGGAACATTGCTCTATAGGAACAAGGTGTAGAACAGAGCACCATTTGCCAGTGTGATACAAAGCACAGATGCATTCATAGGCTGGTCCTGCCTGATCAGGAAACAATCAGCCCCAGGAACATGCAGTCAGTGCAATTTACACCCATCCATCCCTATGCTCCAGCCAGCTAAGAGTTATTCTCTCTACCCAACTCATTAGCTTGCCCTAAGACTTGCTACAGACACACTCTGGGCAGAAGACACAAGGACCGCCCTTGTAGCCTTTTATTTTACTCAATGTGAATTTTATTATACCACGCTGGATTTGGCTCTGGCAGCTACAGTCTCAAATTAAACTGAGTTATCTCTGTTTGTTCTGGATCTAGAGGCCATAGGAAGCTGAAACCTTGGGCATGTAACACAGACAATCACATGAACAAGGTCGATTACCTTTTAGCAGTTTTATTAAAGTTGCCAACAAAGTTATGAATGTCACCGCATACACAATTCCTAAATATATCCTTGCACCAGTTATAACTACAGACATACATCCTCCTAGATGGTGTTAGAGTCTGATGGCTCTCTCATGGATTGATCATGATGTCCCCGTGGAGTTTACCCTCTCTGGGCACCCTGCCAGTGGAGGTGTCCCCCGCAGGCCTGGGAGGGGAAAGAAGATCTCCCAGGCCTATGGGAGATATATCAAGTTGGGGCAGGGGGCTGGTTGGGGAGGGATGATGAGGGGAGCTTATAAATTGTGGAATGCTGGCGTGTGTGGCTGGGGGAGATTCAATTGGGGACTCTGCCATATGGACTGTCAATTCCGTATCAACTGTGGTGAGAATCTGCACTGTACGGAAATCTGTGTCATTGGGAGGTATGTGTGTTGTGTGTGGATGGGGGATGTGTATCGACTGCGGGAGGCAGAATTAAATTCTGTCTAGCTTATATTTTGTAGTTGGGGGGCAGAATTCAATGGCCTGTGTTATGGGGAGCAGCACAGTTAATTGGTGTTGGGTGAAAGAATCATGCAGTCTGTTTTCTGCAAAGGGTGGCCCCTCATAGGAAATGGTGGACAGGACTTCATCAGTGGGTAGGACTTTAGCGAATATCACCATCTATTTTTTTTCTGATCTGACACCTGCAGCAAAGACCTTAAAATCTAAGCGACGGAGACAAGAGGTGGATGCAACAGGCAGTTCGGGGGAGCACATGGTAACAATGAGCTTCTGATCATCATCAGAAGCCGTGGTCACAGCCTATCAGCTGCCTAGCCATAGTAGAGTGTTTTATCAGCAGCATGCAGAGGAGAGGTTTTAAGGAGAGAGTTGAAGGAAGACAATGAAGTGGTTTTGTAGAATTTCACAGGATGGTCCTACTAGGTATAGAGAGCAGCATAGGGGAGAGTGTGGAGGTTCTTGCTGGAAAATTTGACAAATGGGTGATCAAGACAGATCTGACTGGTAAAGTGGAGGTGGGAGTCAATATCTCGATAGCATACAAGAGATGACAGATAGGGCAAGGACAGGTGGTCTTAAATGTGAAGACAACTAGTTTGCTTGATGCAGCGGAGGGATGCAAAGAAGAGGGTCATGTGGTCAAAGTGCTGAGCCAGGAAAATTGCCTTTGCAGCCATATTTTAAATGAGTATGAGGAAAGCAAAATGGGATTTCTCAAAGCCAGAGACAAGAAGGTTGCATAAGTCAGGATGGAAGATGATGAAGGTCTGGACAAGTGTTCTAGCTGTAATGGATAAAATAATCCTACTAGTTCTCCCGCTGTCCATAGTGTCTCCCAGAAACACCAGGAGAAACAAGTCCTGAATTTTTGAATATAAAAAACAAGCAGATAAGAGAGTTTTTTGGACAAAAGCTTTTCAGGCCTTCTTTATCCATCAAAAGCAAAGAAGGGCCACATTTCACCTGCCAACATTGCTTTAAATTCACCCTAAAGAGAGGACGCAGCAATGCTATTTCTAGCTCATTCTGCAAATGACTGCCTCTGGGTCAAAACACTGGTAAGATTATTTTCAGTGTGAATTTAAGATAACCCTTTTTGTTCTGTGTGCAGCCCACACATTGACGTATCCTCCTCCCCACCCACTCCCCTCCACCCCCATTGTTCACAATGTTTAGAAGTATCTCCAGAGCATCTGATGCTCACTGCTTGTCCTTATGTAAGGTGACTGATGCAATTAGAAATGCTGCATTACAGTGACACAGGAGCTTCGAAAACTTAAAACAGCCTGTATGCGAGAAGGCAGTATAGCTATGAGTAGGCTTGACAGAACCTGATTTTTATTTTTTTTAATAATTTGGATAGTATCAGTGGTTTTTTTTAAGCATTTTTTATTTGTGCTGATTTTAATTTTCACAGTGGCACAAAAATATGGGATTTTAATTCTTTCTTTTTTATTTTTATCAGTTTAAATGTTCATAGTTGTGGGAAATTATGGAGAGTCAGATGATTATTTAATGACAGTAGATGTTGAGATTCAAAGAGTGAAAGCTTTATAAACGTTAAAACACCAGTTGTCAACATCACGGCAAAATACCCAAAGTAAATAGCCTTGAATCGAACCCTAACACGTTCTCAAGCATCATTTTTCTTACTTTGCCTATCTGTAAATGTCTGTCATTGACGGAAGTAGTTTTTTCATCGGTTTGTGTGTGTACAGTGAAATTGATGTTTATCGACATTTACTGACAAAAATCTAATCCTTCCAAGCCTAGCTGTGAGGCGCACAGTTTTCCATAAGCTCTTTTCAATAAAGAATGCTGCAGACACAAGACTTCAGTGAGAGCTGATAGGCCGGGGGTCGGCAACTTCTGGCACGCAACTCACCAGGGTAAGCACCCTGGCGGGCTAGGCCAGTTTGTTTACCTTCTGAGTCAGCAAGTTCAGCTGATCGCGGCTCCCACTGGCCGCATTTTGCTGTCCCAGGCCAATGGAGGTGCCGGTAAGCGGCGCGCTGGCCCACTTTTATCATGGAAAACTAGAATCCCTGCTCATGTGTGACATGGGGATAATACTCCCTTTCTTTCCCCTTTTTCTGATCTTGTCTGTTTAGACTGTAAGCTCTTTTGGGACTGGTTTCAGAGAGGTAGCCGTATTAGTCTGTATCAGCAAAAAAGATGAGGAGTCCTTGTGGCACCTTAGAGACTAACAAATTTATTTGGGCATAAGCTTTCGTGGGCTAGAACCCACTTCATCAGGTGCATGGAGTGGAAAATACCGGAGCAGGTATAAATACATGAAAGGATGGAAGTTGCCTTACCAAGTGTGAGGTCAGTCTAAAGAGATAAATCAATTAACAGCAGGATACCAAGGGAGGAAAAATAACTTTTCAAGTGGTAATGAGAAGTACTCATTAAGATAGTTGACAAGAAGGTGTGAGTAACAGTAGGGAGAAATCAGTATTGGGAAAGTTAGGTTTAGGTTTTGTAATGACCCAACCACTCCCAGTCTAATCTGATGGTATCCAGTTTGCAAATTAATTCCAGTTCTGCACCTTCTGTTTTTGAAGTTTTTTTGTTGAAAAATTGCCACTCTGAGGTCTGTTATTGAGTGACCAGAGAGGCTGAAGTGTTCTCCTACTGGTTTTTTGAATGTTATGGTTCCTGATGTTAGATTTGTGTCCATTTATTCTTTTACATAGAGACAGTCCGGTTTGGCCAATTCATAGATTCATAGACTCTAGGACTGGAAGGGACCTCGAGAGGTCATCGAGTCCAGTCCGCTGCCCTCATGGCAGGACCAAATACCGTCTAGACCATCCCTGATAGACATTTATCTAATCTACTCTTAAATATCTCCAGAGATGGAGATTCCACAACCTCCCAAAGCAATTTGTTCCAGTGTTTAACTACCCTGACAGTTAGGAACTTTTTCCAAATGTCCAACCTAAATCTCCCTTGCTGCAGTTTAAGCCCATTGCTTCTTGTTCTATCATTGGAAGCTAAGGTGAACAAGTTTCCTCCCTCCTCCTGATGACACCCTTTTAGATACCTGAAAACTGCTATCATGTCCCCTCTCAGTCTTCTCTTTTCCAAACTAAACAAACCCAATTCTTTCAGCCTTCCTTCATAGGTCATATTCTCAAGACTTTTAATCATTCTTGTTGCTCTTCTCTGGACCCTCTCCAATTTCTCCACATCTTTCTTGAAATGCGGTGCCCAGAACTGGACACAATACTCCAGTTGAGGCCTAACCAGCGCAGAGTAGAGCGGAAGAATGACTTCTCGTGCTTGTTTACAACACACCTGTTAATGCATCCCAGAATCATGTTTGCTTTTTTTGCAACAGTATCACACTGTTGACTCATATTTAGCTTGTGGTCCACTATGACCCCTAGATCTCTTTCTGCCATACTCCTTCCTACACAGTCTCTTCCCATTCTGTATGTGTGAAACTGATTGTTCCTTCCTAAGTGGAGCACTTTGCATTTGTCTTTATTGAACTTCATCCGGTTTACCTCAGACCATTTCTCCAATTTGTCCAGATCATTTTGAATTTTGACCCTGTCCTCCAAAGCAGTTGCAATCCCTCCCAGTTTGGTATCGTCTGCAAACTTAATAAGCGTACTTTCTATGCCAACATCTAAGTCGTTGATGAAGATATTGAACAGAGCCAGTCCCAAAACAGACCCCTGCAGAACCCCACTTTTTATACCTTTCCAGCAGGATTGGGAGCCATTAATAACTATTCTCTGAGTACGGTTATCCAGCCAGTTATGCACCCACCTTATAGTAGCCCCATCTAAATTGTATTTGCCTAGTTTATCGATAAGGATATCATGCGAGACCGTATCAAATGCCTTACTAATGTCTAGGTATACCACATCCACTGCTTCTCCCTTATCCACAAGACTCGTTATCCTATCAAAGAAAGCTTTCAATGTACATGGTAGAGGGGCATTGCTGACACCAAATAGTTATACTGGTAACCAAATAATTATACTGGTAAGACTTTTAAGTGTAGACCAGGCCTGAATTTCTTTGCCTCAGTTCCCCATTTATCAAATCCTTTTTTCCCACGCTTTGCCTATCTTGTCTATTAGACTGTAAGCATTTTGGGTCAAGGACTATCACATACTGTGTGTTTGTGCAGCACCTGGCACAATGGGGTGCTGATCTCAATTGGAGTCTCTGGGCGCTACTGAAATCCAAAGAATAGTTTTGAAACAATGAATCACAGATGATAGCCAATGACCTGTTTTATCCAAATAGTCTAGTAAATGGCCTTCTGTGATGTAGCCTCCTTACCGAAAAGGAGCAAGGTGTGAAATAATAACAGGTCCTCTGTCCCAAGGCAATCAGAGAAACTTTGAAAAATATAGAATTAGTCCTCAGAACAAGAGCCACCTTTCTTCTCTCTCCTGTCAATAGGATGTTTGCTACAAGTGATGATTTCATTGCAACATCCTGGGATGATTACAGGGTTTTACAGCTCCAGCTGCCAGAAATCTCTCCCTCTCTTCCTTCCCAGAGACATTATTTACAATTCTAACGTTGTCCTGGTGTGGTCCTATTTAACAGTGCCCTGTTAACAGCTGGTACTACTCAGCTAATGCAGGTCTGGGTCACTGTAGTAGCATCCTGGCAGCTAGACTGTGGCTTTAGAAGCCACTGCTGCATTAAAGAGTGTGTGTATGGCGAGGTACCACTGATTTTGCAGTGGCTGGAAACCTCACGCCTGAATCCTTTAATGGAGAGCACGCATAGCAGTAATGGCTACACCTTTAAATGAGTACAGCTTGCATTCACCTTAAGCCATTTGCTGGAGCACTGGAGGGATGGCTCCACCCCTTCTGAGTGTCTCATGCTAGTGGTGGTGCTATAACCCATCTGTTTCCATGTCAGGGAATGCAAGGAGTGGAATTCTGGCTGCCCCTATTACAGCAGCACAAGGGTAGAAGGACTCCAGGCACTGTTCCCTCCTCCCACTATTCACTCTTGCAAGACAGGCCAGAACATGCTAGAGAGTCCCAGAAGGTAGAGAGAGAAAAGTCTACTTAGGTCACCAAATCCATGCCCTAGTTTGTGCAGATTGTGCCTTCATGTACTTTAGAAGCCCATAACAAGGAAGCATTACACAGTTTGGGGCTGATTCTCCATTGACTGGTCACATCCACCAGTGCCCACAGGTGTGAAATGCTACTGGATCAGGAATTGTAGATTTTTACACTCACTTTGCGCAGGTATACATGACAAAATGCAGGGCAATGGAGAATTGGGCATGACATGTTTATTTGCAGGTTTGAAGGCTTTGAGCCTGATTCTGTTCTCAGTGACTCTGGCGTAAACCAGAAGTAACTCCATTCTGGTCAGTGAAGATACATCAGTGTAAAAAGTGGTGTAAATGAGCTCTGAATCAGACCTATTCTGTTGTGGTTGGGTGGATTGTCTCTAGGGTGAGATTTTTAAAGGCACAAAAAGCAGCTAGGCACCTGGCTGTCTTGCTCATTCCCATTTCTGCCTTTGAAAATCTCCCCTGTAGCTTTAGCGGCAAATGCCAGGGTTAGCCCCTCTCTTTAAAGGCTTCCTTTAGCTTTTTTGCATCTTGTTGGGCTGATTCCTGGCTGGAAGGCAGAACCCGAATCCTAGTGCTAAGGCCCAGACTCTCATTCACAGGATCTTCGTAATTTGTAATGTGTATTTTGCTCAGGGCTCCTGAAGCCAAGCTGACCTCTACAGCAAGATTACAAATGTTCGGACATGAAGCTGGCTGGAGATTTATGCCCCCAAAATTCATTATTAGTCACCATTTGCCAGGGGCCCACACCTTTCACAATCCTCTAGCCATTAAATAATTCATTGGCCAGAGCTGAGGCAGACTGGTATGTATGACTGTGTGTGGGTATCATTTTTAATGCCTTTATTTTTAGCTTCTTTTATGGTCAGCAGAGAATTCCACAGGAAATCCTGCAGCCATGGAATCGTGAAAAGCTAGGGTCCCTGATTGTGTTACACACACTCACAGAGATGGGATCTACACTGTTTTTAAAAAGCAACTATAAATACTTCCTCCAGCTGTACCAATATCCCCTCATCCCTCTTTCCTTGACGACACCTGTTGACACTTGTGTACCAAATTAAGATTAGCTGCATAGTGGCAAAGGGAAGGCCCTGAATCTGTAAGCATTTGTGGCCACCAACACAAGCTGTGTTGCAGCAGGCACCTGGCCAACCCGTTTAAGAAGACAACTTGGGCTGTCAAAATATATGTAATCTGAGAATACAGACTACAATGTTGTGACTCCCTGGAAAAACAATGGCACCAGGAGACAAATCAAGTAGCCATAAAGGAATCAAGGCAGCAGAGCCCAAAAGACAAATTATGCATATCCCTTAGAACTAAGGCAAATAAAAGGACAAAAACAACCGTGGTCAATAGCATGGTGTTCAAAGCCCGCTAGAAAGTAAGGTTATAAGATGTTGCACACGTTAGCCGCAGCAAAGAGAATGCCTGCAATTGCTCAGGGCACAGAAGCACTGTACCATCATCTGACAAATGCATCAACCACATCTCCATTGCCGTCAAGCTCCATTACTGTAAGGAAGCTACTGATTCTCTGCTAAAGTTTGTCAAAGGCTGGAAGGTTTCTGCTTCAGCATTCCTTCCCTTTCACAATCAGTAGGAAACAAAACAACCAATGGAATGGAGCCTCAGGGATGAGTAAGTGAAAGACCTGGTTTGGTGTCTTATTTGATAACTGTAGGGCTGTGGAGGTACAGCACTAATGGCAGTGTCCATCTGATAGGATGACTAGCTGAGCGCCCAGAGAGGTGCCTGTATTTGAGGTGCTGATGTAGAACAGTATCAGCTGTGGAAGGGGGCTGAACGCTTTGTAGCACACCTGGACATGCTCATGTGAGCAAGGGTCAGGCCTGTGGTGTAAAACACGGAAGCACTCAATCTTTTTGTTACTTTGGTCCCGTTCCTGGCATCCAAAACAGTGGGGAGAGATAGCTTCTTGGTTCAAAAATGTTTTCAATTGTCTTCTTTGCTCATTGTTCAAACTGACTTTGAACGTGAGAGGTAAAGAGATTCTAGGATAGGATAGTCTTGATTTATCATCATTTATTCTTTGTTTTGCTGTAGGGCCTAGGAGCCTTAGTCGTCGACCAGGACCCCATGCTAAGCTAAGAAGTAGTACCAGTTACAAATTTTCATATTTTGGCAGCCAGTTAGGGCCCAGATCTTGAATTAACATCTGCTAGTTTGGACTTCTGGGCCCATGCAGAGTCCCGCTGCAGGCAATAACAGAGGAGGTTGAACTAACAGACCCTGAGGTAGGATCAGGACCTAGTACAAAAGAGTGAATCTGCAGCTACCAGTTCCTTCAACCAGCACCTAAAAGTGTGAAAGGTGTGGGCCCCTAGCAAACACTCAGACAGTAAACATCTTAAGGTTTATTGCGTTTAAGTAGATTTTAAAGCAGGGCTTGCAGGCATTGTATTTAGTGCTTGTGACAGCAAGGGATGAATAATATTAGTCTATCCCAGTGGATGCCCTCCACAACAGTCAAATCTTTCCCCAACACAATGGGATGAGTGGAATTTGGCATTGCAATGTGCTAGCTGAAATTGTGGGTCCAATTTGAAGATGTAGCCAATAGGGCAAAAGTTGTGTCTCCAGAAGACAGAACCTTCCTCAAATGGGACCCAAGCTATGGGACTCACTGCTAGCTGAAATAAGAATGACCACTAGCAGTCCTGCATCCCAGAACTGGGCCCACCTCTTGACCTGGCCTTCCTGCATTAGCACCCTCAGGGTACATCTACATAGCAAGAAAAGCCCTGTGCCAGGGAGCCTCAGTGTCTGATTCAGGCCAGTTGATTCAGACTTGTGGATACTCACTATGTGGCTAAAAATAGCAGCATCGATGTTCCTGGAGGAGCTGGAGCCAGGGCTCTGAACCCCACCACATTGCAGAGTTTCAGAGCTCTGACTCCAGCATGAGTGATGTCTGTACTGCTATCACCTGTAGCATGAGCCCCCTGAGCCTGAGTCAGTTGACCCAGGCTCTGAGACTCTCTGCTGCCTTCTTTTTTTTTTTTTTTTTTTGGCTATGTAGACATTTTTATCTATAAAGAAACAACATGGCCTATTTTCAGAAAGAAGAGAGGTTTCACTGTTGCTTTTGCTCTCAGGAAGCACTCAGGTTCTACAGAACCTGGCTAGTCAACTGGACCACAGAGCTTTGCGTCGCCATGCAACACTGGAGCGTGAGCAGTAAACATCATATTAGCATTGGTGATACCCTGACTTGGGGATTCCTGTATCTGCCTAGCTGCATTGCCTGAGCCAGTCCCTGCACGCCTGCCAGTCTACAGCTAATCAAGGTTATTCCTAAATTAGTCAGAGGGACACTAAATACAATGCCAAGCACCCTCTCTCTCTCTTAGGTGTTGACCACAGTGCCTCTGCCATGCTCTGAACTTATGGCAGCCAAAGAATGAGGCTCCGAGTTTGAAGTCCCCATCTCAGATCCACTTACAATCGCACACTGGGGTATGATAGTCACTCCTGCAACTATCTAACTTGTAGCAGGGGCTGAAACTTCTCCCAGCTGGCCCCACAATAGGAAAAGCATTAAAATGGTATCTTTGCCTCCCTTGATCCTGAGCAGAGATTAGTCAGAAAGGAGATTCAGGCTGTAGTCACTTCTTCCAGGAAAGGACTATCTAAAACTGACATGACACAGCTAATGAGTGACAGACAAAAGGGCAGAGGGAAGGAGCGGAGCTGAATGGCAATGGTCACAATAAGAACACCAAGCTCTCTGAAAAAGTCAAGTATGCATCTGGATGGCTTTGTTATTTTTATTGGTGTGTGTGTGTGTGTGTACAGACTATAAGGCCTGAAGGGACCATTGTGCTCATCTAGTCTGACCTCTGCATAACACAGGCCATTGAAAATCACCCAGAGATTATGGCATCAAGGCCAATCACTTGTGATTGAACTAAGGCTTATCTTGTACGGACAATTTCAGTCTTGATTTAAAGATTTCAGGGGATAGAGAATCCACCACAGTGCTTGGTAAACTGTTCCAAGGGTTACTTATCCTCACTGTTAAAACTATGCATCTTATTTCCAGTCTGAGTTAATCAAGCTTCAGTATCCACCCACTGAATCTTGTTATGCCTTTTATCCACTAGAAGAAAGTGCCTCCTCCTTTTCCCCATGTAGGTAGTCACAGAAGTCACCTCATAAATAGACTGACATCCCTAAGTGTAAGGAGCTGTAAGATGTGTAGTCTCATTCTTGAATCAGACTTGCGGCTTTTCTCTGAATGCTCTCCATATTTTGACTATCCTGTCTGAGATCCTCATCCTACAGTGAGATGACAGAACTCATTAGGAAGGTTTTGAATGAGGCCAGCGGGAGTGGCTTGGCAAACAGGTTTGGTTCCAAGCATAAGGAGCAGCATGGAAAGAGGCACAGAGGTGTTTATGGGAAAAGAAACTGACAGTGGTATCTAGACTGGTCCCGCTGATGGAGTGAGCATGGCAGAGAGGAACATGGAAAGAGACCAAGTCAGAGATGTAGGCCAGGGCTGTGTGATGTAGGGCTTTGAAGGAAATTCCATCTCCCAGTTTGCTGTGATGATGTCAGACCCAATGTGTGAGCACCAAAAAGTTGCATTAAAATCTATGTCCTAGGTAGGGAGATCCCCAGATCATGCAGGATTTCCAGAGATGTTCTTTCATCCTATATACTGACAAGATTTTACATGGATCATATCTGCTTTATTTTGTCCTACTTCTGCCAGGTTGTCTCTCTCTTGTCAGGATTCCCATACTCTGATAGTCCTTTCAGCTGAACTGTACTATAAACAATTATATAAGAATCTTACCTTTTGTGACTCACACACCTTGTTATAACATGCTGTTCTCCGCAGTCATTGTGTAACCTAATGCAGAAGGCATGCAGAATAATTGCAGTTATGGGGATTTACACTAGATTCATAACTAGTGGTTTGCACACAGGCTCCTCCCCCAGGGAATGGGAACAGGCACTCCCTTTCTTGATGGCTCGATGGGAAAGGGGAACCTGGAACTTTTTCCTATTAACCTAGGATAAGGCTGTGGAAATTCCTGAGAATCACAGCGCTAGAAGAATTATAAACATCTTTCCTTGTGTTTTTTCACTATTTTTCAGTGGTTGAAATTGAAGGCCCTGTTGATGAGGGGGCGGAAAAGTCTGTTACTTTATCAGGTGATGTTCTCTGATGACATGTGAGTGTGGTTTTCCTGTCATTTACACCAATGTAAATCTGGAGTAACTCTACTGAAGTCAATGGAGTCACATCAGTGTATAACCAGTGTGAGAGGAGACTCTGGCCCTCTATATTCTGTAATTACATGAATGTGTCAAGCTGTGAAATCTTTGTCTGAATCAAAACTTGACACTGCAGAACCAGAAGATGGGCTGAATTACTGTAGGTGTTGATTTCTGGATGAGAATCAAGTATTGGCAAGTCTTCTGGAAATGTCAGCTCTTCGCCAACTTAATCCATTCATACAGGCTAGCTAAGGTCCCAGTCCTGCAAAGTGCTGGTTGCTCTCAGCTCCCGTGGAAGACAATGGAAGTTGAGGGCACACAGTACTTCTGAAGGAGGTACTCAGCACCTTTCAGAATCAAGATCTATGTGAGTGAACATCCAGACCCAGATCCTTAGCTGGAACACATCAGTGTGGCTGCACTGAAGTCAGTGAAGATGGGCAGATTATTTCCTGATGTCTTGTCAGTACTTGATTCCTGTCCAAAACTCTATCCCAGCCTATCTCCTGGTACCGAAATGTTCTGTTTTGACTCTCATAAAGAATTCCAGCCTGGCTCATTAATTTTACTAAAATATGAAGTCAATGGAGCTATCCCTATTTACATCAGCTAAGGATCTGGTTCCCAGTGTTCAGTTGCTTTCACAACAGAGCAATAACATGTTGGGCCTGATTCTCCACTCCATCAGTTTTAGACTGGTGTAATTCCAGAGGTACGCCAGTGGAACAGAATGAGGCCTAATATTTAGAGGAAAGGAGTTAGTCACAAAACATACTGTCTTGCTCCCTGAGTCCCAATCCCGTGACCAATGTTTCTCACAGGTACCATATTCAATATTTTATTTAACAATAATTACAATTTTTCAGATAAGAAAAGGCAGAAAAAAGATGCTTAAATAAATTTGTTACAAAATCATCAAACCACTTCAACCTGAGCAATATGTAAGGCTGATGTAATACATCTTTCTTGTAAAAAAGGGGATTTAATGGAATTTCAGAGCCAGAAGCTCAGCTGGTATAAATCAGCTGAAATTGATTTCAATGGCGCAATGGGCCAATTTACACCAGCTGCGGACTTGGGCCTCAGGGATGGTTTATATCAAAGACCAATGCTAGTGGCATGAAAATGAGGCAAAGAGGTCTGTAGATTTTCCCAGAATAATAACACAAAATAAAAGCGGCATTTTAGTAAGTACAAAATCACTGCCATGATTCATTTTGAATTAATATGCTCTAATTTTAGCAACCACTATCTCAGAGCATATGGACACAGTATGTCTCCCATAAAGAATGGATGAGTGTAGGCGGGGAAGATAGTACTGCCTGTCATTAAGGTTGCCTGACTCTTCCCATTCTAAGACCCTGTTTTCAGTTGTTTATAACTTTGCCAAATTTTAACCATTTGGGCTAAATGCCTCAGGCTGAAGGTTTTTGGAAAATTTTAGCCACGAGAGTTCTGCTGTTTCCAACAAGGAGGCTAGGAAATAGTACATTCTTTTGCCCATTAAAATGAAATTCTGGTGGCCTTTCTTTAAGAAGCTCTCACTCCCCCTATGCTTTGGACTTGAAATCTGGTGAAGGGTGGACTTTCTGTCCGGACTGTGCTTTTTGCCCTGTGAATATCCCCCTAAATATGGCCATGTTATATGCTTTGAATAATTGCAGTTTGCACATGTTCAGTAGAGACTTGCTAAAGTCTAAAGCTAAAATCTCTAAAGATTCTCAGTGTGCACCAAGGGCATCATTTGCTATGAGTCAAGAGGAAGAAGAGGGGCAGTTGTCCTTACCCCAAGTCTTGGTTTGTTCCCTCCAGACTTTGGATGAAGCAATGGGAAAGCAATAATTGCCTAGTTTTTCTTACTCGTGATGATATTCAGGACAGAGAATGTTCTACATGCCCTTATTAAACCTCCACCCCACCCATGAATTTTTCTGAAATGACACCTCTGGTGTACTCCAGCCTCTCAACACCTAGTGCTGACCAGACTGAACATGCACCATCCCCACAGAGAAACTGAGCATGCTCCAGCCCAGGGTCACAGAAGCCTTTTAGGACTTTCCCTACATGACTGCTCCCAGCTGGGGTGGGTATAGGGTTCCAGAACTGAGAGCGGGGAGCCTGTTTCTCCTCCTCTCAATGACACTCATGCAGTGGGAAGCCATCTGATTCAAATGCAAAGGGGACACAAGGTGGACCAGCGGAGAGAAAGAAGTAGATTGGGACAAGGAGTTCTGTGAGACTGGGACTGGAGGTGGGGCCAGAGAAACTGAATGGGACTGGCTAGGCTGCAGGTAAGGAGAAAGAACTGGAAGCCATTGGGGAGACTGGGACTGGGAGGTGGGAAATGAGGCTGGAACTGGTTGAGCAAGTGTAACACTGACAGACCCTGGTTATTGGCCGGCAGGATTGAACCGAGGACGTCTGGAGCTAAGTGCATGAGCATCTACCGCATGAGCTAAAAGCCAACTGGCTGTTAGAGAGAGAGATTGAGTCTGCACTACAACCTTAACTAAGTGGTCTTGGTGCCACTAGCTGGGACAGAACACCACACCCAGGAGGTGTGAGGGTTACACAAGGAGACTGGGATTGAGACTAGGGGGAAGGGTGGTGGGGACACATATTGTATGAGGAGCTGAGAAGGAGACAGAGTAGGAACAAGTAATGGGGGAGAACAGGCAGATTGGAGGGGAGACAGATTTGACAAGAAGCTTGAGGAAGTGGGGAGAACTTGGACTGACTGGGCAAAGAGACTAGGACAAGGAGACTAGGACAAGGAGCCAGGGAGGGGATGCAAGGGAGACTGAGATTGGATGAGGGGCCCAGCAAGTGAGATCAGGCTAGACAAGAAGTCTGGAGTGGGGAAAATGAGACTGTTTGGGCAGGACACTGGTATTGGATGTGGGAAGGGAAGGGAAGGGACTGAGAATGGGAAGACTGGGAACTCCATTAGCTCAAGAGACAAAGGTCAGTTCAGTGGATTTAAAGGGTCCAACACAGCTGATGACCGGGGTTGGGGGGGACACAATCTGATGCAACATGATGGAATTTGCTTGTTCAGTAAAACCGAGCAGGTTACACACACACACAAAAACTTAAAACATGATTTAAGATTTTCAAGTCAAGCACTCAAAAGTTAGGAAATGTAAAAATTAAAGTTGTCTGTGCAACCATTAATCTGGCCCCCTTCTCTGTCTGCAGTGATAGTCTTACATGATCTCATATGATTTTTTCACCCCTGCATGGAACATATGGCGCTCACTTAGTGACAGCAATTAAATATTTTGTTTTGTCCTTATTGTTCAGTGCGTGACCCCAGGCCCCATTTACTGCATACTATTCAAACCCCACTGTGAAGATAGAATTATGAATTTCCTCGTGGGATTTTCTATGGCATTCATCTATAGCCGAGTGCTTCCCAAACACCAGTGAATCTATTTACTCAACTCCCCTATGAGATGATGGGGTATTATCCTCATTTGAAATATGAGGAACTGATGCACAGAGAGATTAAGGTCAAAAGCATCCACTAATTTTGAATATCCACCAATGAAAAGTTTGGTTTAAGTGACTTGACTAGCGGCACATAGGAATTCTGTGACAGAGGCAGAGATAGAATCAAATTCTGTGGGGCAGTATTCAACTGCCTTAACCACAAGACCATCCTTTCTCTTACTGCAATCACCTGCCCCAGTACTACAAATAGCACACACTTTCAGGTTCTGCAGTGATTGAGGCAGGGGTCCTACAGACAAGTTTCCTTCCCTACACAGCCCTGAGTTGTCAGGTCCATTCTGTACATGAAATAAGGCAAGGATCCACTGGAAAAAAATGTGACCCTATAATTAAAGACTATCAAAATGCATACACACAATGGGGCTGAATTAAGGTTGCACAGGCAACCTTAATTCTGACATTGCCTCACTTTTGAGTGCTTGAATTTGCAACCTTAATAATCTTCAAGTTTTCTTGTATTTAATATAAATTACTGTCGTATATGCATTTTGTTGTGCCTTGCAAACCCAGAGCTATTCTTCTACACATCATTTTCCATTTTTCCTTGTATAGATAGATACACATCTTTTGCCAGTAAGCATATTTTTATCGCTGTACATTATTCACTTACATAAAACATTAAAAAGAAACACACTAAACCACAGCAGATGAAGCACAGTAAAATGCAATAGTTTAGAAAACATTAGTCTTTTTTCCAGGTGTTAAAGACTGTGATGAATTCTGCTCTTGGTTTACACACATATAGCTCCTGTGGATTTCATAGGAAGTGGTATGTATATTATCATCAGTTCCTGGGAGCTCGTTAGGAGAAAAGCACTTAGCCTCCTTAACAAGTTTATCTTATTTTCTATGTATATTCTCAGATATTTCCTCACAGTAGGTGAGCACCCATGATCTCTATTGATTGCGTATGTGCTGTACAAACAAGGATGGATTAATGCAGGGATTTTAGGGGCTTCAGCCCAGGGCCTTGGGCTAAGTAGGGGCCGCACAGGCCTGTGGGCTGTATGTAGCCCACTGCTTCTTTTCATCCAGCCAGTGGCAAGTCTCCGCAGGCCGGACACTAGTCCCCAAGCCTTGCCCTTGGGGCTGGAGCCGCAAGCGCCAGCTCACTGATGTGCCCCTGCAGCTCCTAGGCAAGGGGTGTTAAGAGAAACTCTGTCGCCACCCCCACAGTTCCCATTGGCCGAGTACCATGGCCAATGAGAGCTACAGGGGCGGAGTCTGTGGGCACAGGCAGTGGGCACTGTGTAAAGCAGCTTGGCCCCTGTGCTTAGGGGCCGGACATGTTGGCCACCTCGGGGAGCAGAGCAGTGCGGAGCCGGAACAGGCAGGAATCCTGCCTTTGCCCTGCTGCGCCACTGACCAGGAGTCACCTGCACCCCAACCTCCTACCCCAGCCCAGAGTCTTCCTCCTGTACCTAACCCCCCTGTCCCAGTCCTGACCCCCCTCCTTCACCTGAACTCCTACCCAGAGCCTGCACCTCCTCCTGCACCCCAACCACCTGTCCCATCCCTACTCCTACCCCAGAGCTCACCCCCCAAGGTGGAGCTGCACCCAAGCCCCCACTCCAAACCCCCAGGGGTCCCACAAAAATCTAATAGCCCCGGGCCCACAGGAGAGTTAATCTGGCCCTGTGTACAAGTATTCATACAGGACAGACTAAAACTTCCAGAGACCTGTCCTAGCATGCATGGGGCTTTCAGTGTAAAACTTTTCAGTTATTCTGAAGTCCTGGTCAGGAAGAACTTAGTGCTATGAAAACAAAGTGTATCAAATATCAAGATCACCTGGATCTGAATTTTGTTCTTTCCTCTATTCTTAAAATTAGCATTTTAAAGTTTTAACTTAATATCACTATTTTCTTCTTAAAAAGCACTTTAAAGATTATTTTGTAATATTTTAGGCTTAGAAATTGTGCATCTAACTCCGGTAGGTTTCTTTGATCACTTCAACATTAAATTATTATATTGGAAAGTTTGGACTCTGGTGCCTGCCCTTCATCTTCAGGCTTTCTTCATGCCCCAGGGAGCATCAGTCAGCGTATTAGCCTTTTGGGAATGAGTGCATTTCTGTCCCCTACCAGAATACCTTGGAATCCCTTCTGCCTTGAACTTGGATCGCACTGTATTTTCTTTCTGTTTGAAGATGGCCTATAGTGGTATGTCTGCACTGCAGCTGGGAACAAGTCTCCCATCTTGGGTAGACAGACTCAGGATAGCAGGGCTCAAGCTAGTGCACTAAAAATAGCCATCTGGAAATTTCCACTCAAGGAGAAGCTCAGGCTCCTAGGCTTCAGAGCTTGACCTTCAGCCTGAGCTGGAACATCCACACTGCTGTTTTTAGTGTGCTAGTGCTATAAGCAGCGGGTATAATAAGCCAGAGGAGACAAAGGCTCCCCTGACATAGCCACGGCCGACCCACCACCAGATGCCTGGGCTGTGGTGGCCCCACCCATGCTCCGTTTCTTCCCATCCCTGTTCTGTCCCTTCCCCAAGACCCCGACTGCCTGCCGCTGCCTGGCTGAGTCACCTCCTCTCCTCCCCCCTCTTCATAGGTCCCCACAACTCACTGCATCCCTGAGGGTGGTGGGGGCCTCATCGGGAAGGGGGTGTAGGAGAAGAGGGTTGTGGAGATGCAAGTGGTAGGGGCCTCATGGGGGTGGAGGGTAGAGGAGAGGAGGAATGCCTGGAGCGGCAGGCAGTGGGGGCCTCAAGGAGAGGTGGCAAGTGGTGAGGGAGTGGAGCGGGGGCAGAACAGGGGTGCTGTGTGGGCAGGGCTGTGGGCAGAAGAGGCAGGACCGGGAGCTAGCCTCTTGGGGGGCGGAGGCAACAAGTCACCGGCATGGTGCCTCCTGCTGGTCATCTTCGGAATTAGCTCTTTCCAGCCCACAGCACCCTCTGCAGGCCAGTGTCTCACCTGCCACTGGCCCACATCCCTCCCAGCCCCCAGTGCCCTTTGCCCAGGGGTTCTGCCCAGCACAGTACCCTCTCACTCTGGATCTGCCATCCCAGGGGAATCCCCAACCCTCTAAACACACCTTGTCTCAGTGGCTACTGCCACTCATCATCTAGCCCCCACTCCCTGGGGCCAACTACAGTCTGTAAATCACTCATCAGCAAGGGGGTTAGAACCTGCTGCCTTTGCCTATCTTTGGGCTGCCCCTCTACAGCCCCAGTACCTATCTGGCTTTTTTAGCAAGGCCTGCAGCCTGGGGTTTTCCTGGATGGAGCTCTCCAGCTCCCTCTGCTCTTCCCCAGCACTGCTCGGCCTCAGGTACTCTTCTCAGCTCCCAGGCAGCCAGGTCCTTCTCTCTCAAGAAACAAGAGAGAGTGTGTTTCAATTGTTGGCCCTCAGCCCTCTTATTGATTGGGGTGTGGCCCCACCTGTGGGTGCTTCCCCCAATCAGCCTAGCATTTCTCTGCCACAGCCCTCTCCAGGGCTGCTTTGACTCCCTCAGGGCAGGAGTAGGGTGACCACCCCACTACACTCCCCCAGGGCCCCGGAACCCAATAGGTACACTCCCCCAGGGGAAGCTTTATCTCCTGCCCATGGCTAGTGCTAGTCTGTTTACCCAGGCTGGGAGGCTTGCTCCCAGATTCAGTGTAGACATATCCTAGGTGTCAACCTAGTAAGCCAAATTGCAAAATTGTCTTAAGACAATTTTCATTAGAAAATTAAAACCTCCCAAAGTTTAGCAGTATAGAATCATATCTGCTTTAAGACGTAAGTAATACTTCACTCATTTGGGTAACATCTTGTAATTACTGTGGTTTTAAGCAAAAGGAAAATGCGTACATTCTTAGTGTTTGTATGTTTTTCCAGCATCTACTTCTTTCCCTGGTGTTTTATTCCTGATGATCGTGTGTGTTTCCAAGCTGTCAGATCTTCCTTTGTGTCTCATGTCTTTTTTCTTGCTCCCCTTTTTCCCTCCAGTTAGCGTCTCGAAGTCTATCTGACCCACGCTGTTTCACTGCAGCTGTCCTTTCTCCCTGTAACTTAGCATCGCAAGGTCCATCTCTAATGGAAAAATGATCCCTTGCTGATATTCCTATCGCACTCCCTAGGAGGTGTTGAAACCAGTCTAACTGCTAGTATTGATAGAATAAAACTGCTGTCAACTAGAGCTGGCCAAAAAACAGAAATAAATGTTTGAAAAAAAGGCATTTTCATTCTGCTGGTTTCAAAAGGGAACAATTTTTTGTTAAAAAATTTTTGTGAAAATGTTTTATTAAAAAACCACAATTTTGACACCTCCCCCTTTCCTTCTTTTCATCTCTTTTAGCCTTTCCTCCTCTTTCCCTCCCCTTATTCCTTTTTTTCATATTGGCACTAAAAAAGGTGGCAGAGGAGGGCAAAATGGGTGAAAATGCAAAATTTCACAAAATGCAAAACTCAGAAATGAAAAAAACAGACTACATTTCCCACAACATGTTGTTTAAATTTTGAAAAACCTCAAAGCCCCAAAACCATTTAATAAAAAATAAAATGGTTCTTTTTTTTTTTTTTTTGACAAAAAAGATTTACGCTCAGAAAGTTTTCAGCCAGTTCCATTTTCAACACCACCATGGAAAATGGAGAGAGATCTGGTAGAACATGAAGCCTATCCATGAAAGGCTGGTTTTTTGTTTTTGTTTCTTGCACTGATACCATATTCAATTCCAGCCAAAGGAGACCCCATTGGTGGTAATAACGGATCTAATAAATATTTCCAGCTCTACCTATGTGATCCTATAGTCTTAAGGGCAAATCTTGCCAGAGAATCCTCATCCTTCACACTAAGGCTATCAAAGAGGTCTGGAAAAAGCTAGTCCTTTTACGAATGATGAAGTGGGACACTGCTCAGAGAGGGCAAGAGAAAAATAACAGAAAATGGGGAAAGAGCAATAGCCAAGGGAGGAAAAGTAATTTGTGTTAATTTCCTGTGTTTGTACTGATATGTATGCTATTATTTTTAAAACTTTACATAATTTTATGTAATATGTAAAAAATAAATTAGAAACATGCAAAGAGAAATTCCAGGATATATAAAAAAAATGAAGAACTCCTGTGTGCACCAGGTCTCAGGCCAAATTCTGCCTCAGGAGGATGCGTGTAATTCACATGGACTTCATCCTGGGAGGGACTTTTTTTTTTTTTAACTGCATAAAGCACTGGATGATCCAGACAGGTTGCACAACATTGGTCTGTCTAATAATAAAAACAAGGAGTCTGGTGGCACCTTAAAGACTAACAGATATATTTGGGCATAAGCTTTCATGGATAGAAAACCCACTTCTTCAGATGCACGGACTCCTCATCATTTTTGTGAATGCAGACTAACACGGCTACCCCTCTGATGTCTAATAATGGCTCATGCTGGTCGCAGACCCAATCCTGGGAGTTTTGCCATCACGTTCCATGAAAGCAAACTTGGGCTTCATGTCAAGTGGCAGCTAGTATCCTTATTCATTCTTTTTCACTCTTCACTGACTCGATTATTCTGGGACTAAGTTATAAACTTCTCTCAAAAATTATTAGTTTTAGGCATGTCACTAATTTTAAGGAACAGATCCTGCCCTGGTTTACATCTTGGGGAACCCCTGTCAGTTTCATTAGTGTTGCACAGGATGTGACTTCAGTTAACTATCCAGATAAATTCCATTATTAACCTAGTTTTGCATGAAATGATTGACGGTCCTTTCATTTGAAGATTTCTTTGATAATGTCAACAATTTCTTGTAATATAATTCACTTTTGTTTCCTCATATCTACATTTCTACTTGGATAATAAAACATGTCTTTCTCTATAAAATGCCGTTTATGTGTGTATGTGTCACGAATAGAGAATTCTAAACAGGATTATGATGATGAATGTTAGAAAGTATTCATATGATTTTGGTGAGATGAAACTGTTGTCCTTCCACCAAGTATTTTCATATGAGTGTCTGATTTCTTTCCACCCCTACCCCATTTCCTATAATTAAAAAAAGTGTTACAACAACATACCTACAGTTTGGAATGTGTAGTGAAAACTGAAGAGAACCCAACTGTTTCTATATTCCCTTTTGCAGTCAACATAGCCTAAGTAGAATAGCAGGCAAAAGGAGGCTTAGAACTGGAATAGCAGAGGTGTTGTAGGTCAAGATTTAAGTACTTTGGTAGAGCTATATTGGGAAACTTGCACACCATCTGCCTGCACTACACTTGGCTCAAGTCAGTCCTGTAAATCCCTTGCTTTCACCTGCACTATATTCACTCATACTTTTGACAAGGAGACTTGTATTTGAACCATCATATTACAGCAAAGGCACCCAGAATACACAAACAAATTAAATCCTTGTTCCGATGTTTTTGCAGAAGGTTGTTTATATGTAGGTGGTACCTTAAGCACTAATATAATTGTAGGGTTAATTCATTTACCTAAACAAATTTTACTTCACTAGAATTTGTAGTGTGCCTGTTTGTGTCAGTATGTAACTGAGGCCAGGGAGGGGACTTTGGAACAGTGTTCTGTGGGAGCAGATTAGGGTGACCAGATGTCCCGATTTTATAGGGATAGTCCCAATTTTGGGGTCTTTTTCTTATATAGGCTCCTAATACCCCCCACCAACATCCAGATTTTCTCTCATTGTTACAAAACAATTTCTTCCCTACTGTGTTCAGGCACATCAATTATTAACTTGCACTTAAACATTACATGTACTAGAGTCATCTATTCTCTTCCTATCATTGTGAATGGAGCCTTTGATTCAATATTAACCACACAGGAAACACGGTGTAGGTGGAACATGCCTGACTCAGAAGGCAAAGGATTTATGTTTAAGATGTAACTCCATCAGGGACATGCAGTAATATGAATGGAAGCTCGTTATAAAACAACTCTGTTAGTTTTAAACATATTGGACTAAATTCACTGCTAGTGTCCTGTAATAACCTTAGTCCCAGATTTGGACCTTAGCGTCCAAAATATGGGGGTTAGCATGAAAACCTCCAAGCTTAGTTACCAGCTTGGACCTGGTACCTGCTGCCACCACCCAAAAAAATTAGAGTGTTTTGGGGCACTCTGGTCCCTCTGAAAAACCTTCCCTGGGGACCCCAAGACCCAAATCCCTTGAGTCTCACAACAAAGGGAAATAATCCTTTTTCCCTTCCCCCTCCAGATGCTCCTGGAGAGATACACAGACATAAGCTCTGTGAAACTACACAGAGTGACTCCCCCTCTCTGTTTCCAGTCCTGGAAGCAAAAAGTACTTTCCTATTCCCCCAGAGGGAATGCAAAGTCAGGCTAGCAATCCAACACACAAATCTCCCCTTGATTTCTTCCTCCCACCAATTCCCTGGTGAGTACAGACTCAATTTCCCTGAAGTAAAGAAAAACTCCAACCGGTCTTAAAAGAAAGCTTTATATAAAAAGAAAGAAAAATAAGTACAAATGTTTTCTCTGTATTAAGATGATACAACACAGGGTCAATTGCTTAAAAGAATATTGAATAAACAGCCTTATTCAAAAAGAATACAAATCAAAGCACTCCAGCACTTATATTCATGCAAATACCAAAGAAAAGAAACCATATAACTTACTATCTGATCTCTTTGTCCTTACACTTAGAAACAGAAGACTAGAAAGTAGAACCACTTCTCCAAAGCTCAGAGCAAGCAGGCAGCCAGAAAACAAAGACAAAGACACTCAAATCCCTCCACCCAAAGTTGAAAAAATCCGGTTTCCTGATTGGTCCTCTGGTCAGGTGCTTCAGGTGAAAGAGACATTAAACCCTTAGCTATCTGTTTATGACATGTCCCTTCACTGACTTCAGTATAGTTACACCTAGAAAAATTTTGGCCAGTTGTACTTTTGTATTTGTATGACCCATGAGAGTTCATTCTAAAGGCATAAGGCATTCTAAAACTTTATTTTTTAGCTTTCTAAACCCTGATCTTGTACCTAACATGTAATCACACTGTTTTAACCATAGTTTCCTCAATTCTGTGATTCTGGCCCAAATCTTTCCCACCTAGCTGCTCCATGCATGCTCATGGCCCAAATGACATTGGAGCTGGTGTGATCCCATCCTGTGTAGGAGATGGCAGAATACAGAGATACCATGCAGGAAGTTCACTCCCCTTTTGGTCCATAAACATTGCTCCAAAGGCACCCCGTCTTCTGTAGTATAAGGAGCGGAGTTTGGAATGTAGGCATAGACAGATCAGGAAAAGGTGCAGAAGTGTTGTTGATGGATTTGCAGTTATGCACCTCATAGCCAGCTCTCTTCCCTCCCTTCTCATCTGCAGGCAGTGATGATCCCGGAGCAGCTTTGCTACCATTCTGAGGAGATTCTATCTATTCTATAAAAAGAACAGGAGTACTTGTGGCACCTTAGAGACTAACAAATTTATTTCAGCATAAGCTTTTGTGGGCTACAGCACCCAAAGATGTGAGCTGTAGCCCACGAAAGCTTATGCTGAAATAAATTTGTTTTTGCTGATATAGACTAACACGGCTACTACTCTGAAACCCATCTATTCTATGTTTCAAAAAAGAACTAGCTAAATTCATGGAGGATAGGTCTATCAATGGCTATTAGCCAGGATGGTTAGGGATGATGTCCCTAGCCTCTGTTTGCCAGAGGCTGGCAATGGGCAACAGGAGGAGGGTCATTTGATGATTACCAGTTCTGTTCATTCCCTGTGAGGCACCTGGCATTGGCCACTGTCAGCAGACAGAATTCTGGATTAGATGGACCTTTGGTCTGACCCAGTATGGCCGTTCTTATGTTCTTCCTCCTCCAATGTCTCCCCTGTGGAAAAGCCATTTACATAGGCTTTTCACAGGACCCAAGATTTGGGCAGGTCCTAATTATAAGTCAATATGAAATATTGATTCAGCTTCTAATTGTAGGCAGTGATCAGCTACTTTTCTATCAATAGCCTCATCATACACCATTTTCAGAATAACACATTTTCCTCTTCACATTATAGAACATCCCTAGGATTTTGTATTCTTTGACAATTATTTGATATTTTAAACACAAATACAAAGAGTGACAGAACAATCCAGTAGATGTTCCATTGCACAACATTTTCTAAAAAGAGGTATCAAAATAATCACCCGCCAGAACCCAATCCACATAGCATGGGTAGGGCTAACAGATGTATGCTTTCATGGCTATTAAATGGGTGAACCCAAACTGGCAAAGGTGTGAGGAAGGCCACGATAGCCTCTTTTCTGGTACATAAAAGTTTTTTGATTTGCAACATGTTAGGGCAGATCCTCAGCAGGTATAAATGGTCAAAGCTCCTTTGACTGCAATGATGCTATTTACACATGCTGAAGATCTGCCTGTTGATATGAAATGTCTTTAAGGCTCTAGCCCTAAAAGCGGGGACAGAAATATGTCCCAATGGGACTTCATACAGAGGCAAGGCTCTGTGCTTATGGACACTTTTGCAGGATCAAAACCTGATACAATACTATAGTTTAGAATTTATACACACACGTCAGGAAATTCAACCTTATGTTTCCCACAGCAACTGTGACTAACCCACCTAATTGCTGTGATTATACGTGCTGTTAATTTTATGCCCTAATCATAGAATCGTAGAATATTAGGGTTGGAAGAGACCTCAGGATGTCATCTAGTCCAACCCCCTGCTCAACGCAGGACCAACACCAACTAAATCGTCTCAGCCAGGGCTTTGTCATGCCGGGCCTTTTCTGACTATAACCACATTTTTAAGAAGGAAAAAAAGAGTAAACAGATGTAGTTTGAAATAAACTCATCTATTTCAATGTGAGAGACAAAAACAAAATTAAAAAATAAGGTTACTGCGATACAAGTCATTATCCCTGATGCAAGGTGATTTAATATATGAAAAAAATGCATTAATCAGTGTAGCTGCTCATTGGAAATAAAGCAGCAATATATATATATATATATATATATATATATATATATTTGTTTTGGCAAATTTTAACTACAAAATCATTTTATAATCAAATGTAATATGATCAAATTATAATCCAAAAAGTGTCCATTTAAAATATACAGATGAAATCTTGGCTCCATAGAAGTCAGTGGCAACACTCCTATTGACTTCAATGGAATCAGGATTTTCACCCTAAATGTTCACAACGGCACAATTTAGATCCAATTCTGCAAACCATTGCTAACAGGAAAAGTAGTATTAGGAAACTATTTCATATAATTTTTGTCTTTTAATGCTATTTAGTATCTGTGCGCAGAACTCTCATTGACCTTGATGCTGCAAACACTTATGCCTGTGAGTAACTACCAGTACTTTCATCTGCTGATAGTTACTCACAGGCCTAAGTGTTTTTGGGATCAGGCACACTGATGTTAGCTGGAGTCCCATGAGTGCAGTCTGAGACCATTAATCAGATTAATGATCAAAGCAAACCTGTCTATTTTGTTCCTTTTCTTGACTTCATCATGTCAATTACAGTTTTTAGAAACACAGTGTAAGGAACATATTCTATTGGCAGCTGAGAAAGAAAAGGGTGAAGAATAGCTTTGTGGCTAAAGCACAGAACTGAGTGTCAGGAAACCTGTACACTTTCTCTAGCTCTGCTTCAGACTTCCTTTGTGACCTTGGTAAGCTAGACAGAGGCAAATCCCTCCTCTTTCTCAGTGCAGAGGATCCTGCCTGCGACAAGAAAAAATTGGTTCCCCTATGTGTGTATCTGTATGTGGTGAAGCATTTGGACAGCCTAAACAAGGTATGTACAGCCAGGGCCGGCTCCAGGCACCAGCCGAGCAAGCTTGTGCTTGGGGCGGCAGATTCTATGGGGCAGCATTCCGCCCAATCCTAGGGCAGCATGGCTGCTTTTTTTTTTTTTTGGTTCACCTATCGCGCGGAGGAGGGGAGCACCCTGCTGGGAGTGGGCTGCGCACTCCATCTGCCCCAGCCAGTGCCAGGTCTTCAGCAAGCCCAGGAGCCTGCATCCTTCCCTCTCCGCCAAACGGAGCAGCGCGGAGCCCACCTGGCAGGCGGAACAGTGGTCAGGGCCCCATGGCGAGCGCCCCGCTGAAGCCCTGGCTGCCCCCCTTTTGTCTCTCCCCCCCGCTCCTCCCTGCTAGCTGGGGCACATCTGCAGCACAGGGAGTCCCCCTGCACCCAGGCTCCGGCCGCTCCGCAGGTTGTTTTTTTCCCTGCTTTGCCACTCCAGCTGCGCCATAGGGTTTTTTGTTTCACCCCCGCCCCCTCGCTTTGCCTCTCTAGCCACGCCGCAGGTTTGTTTTTTTCCCTGCTTTGCCGCTCCGGCTGCACCGCAGGTTGTGGGGTTTTTTGGTTTTTTGGTTTTTTTTGCTTTGCCGTTCTGGCCTCCCCGATTTTTTTTAATTTTTTCTTTTTGCTTGGGGCATCAAAAAAGCCAGAGCCAGCCCTGTGTATAGCCCTGTGTGACACAGGTCCATGAGGACTTTCTGTGCAACTATGCAGATCCACAGGCCATTGCCCCACAGGGCAGGAGGTATATGTTGTGGAGACTACTCTAGCTCTAAGGATAACAGTGTGACACTCCTCAGCTAGGGCAGTGTTAGGACAAGATCTCTAAAAATAGGAACAATAATACCTACCCCCACCGGGAGTAGTGATTAAGTTCCCCAGATGCTAGCAGATATTAAGTTCCCCAGACGCGGTTTGCCATAGAATGGCAAGGTATTATTCTTATGGAATCAAATCCTCAGCAGTGTTGAGAAAGAAAAATGAACGTCTTGTTTCTAAATCATTATGTACTGAGCATGTGTGGTAGTGACTTTATGTTCTTTAATTCAAAATTCTGCATCCAAGATAAGGAATATGAATATTCTTAAAACTGGTTATGCAAAATAAGTACTGACTATATGCAGTGTGTTTTTGTAACCCACACACCTTCTGGGTGTGGTGTTCTGTCCCATCTAGTGTCACTGAGACCACTAAGAGAGAGAGTTAAATGAGGTTGCTCGACTGCCTTAGTTAAAAGCCAGTTGGCTTTTAGCTCATGCAGTAGAGCAGGGGTGGCCAGCCTGAGCCCGAGAAGGAGCCAGAATTTACCAATGTACATTGCCAAAGAGCCACAGTAATACGGCAGCAGCTCCCCATCATTTCCCTGCACCCTCGACCCACTGGCAGCCCACCAATTAGCGCCGCCCCCTCCCTCCCCATCAGTGGTTTCACAGGGTGCAGGAGGCTTGGGGGGAGGGAGGAGTGAGAGCACGTCAGGGTCAGGGGAGCGGGCAGGAAGGGATGGAGTGGGGGTAGGGCCTGTGGCAGAGCCAGAGGTTGAGCAGTGAGCACCCCTCAGCACATTGGAAAGTTACAGCCTGTAACTCCAGCCCCAGAGTTAATGCCTATACAAGGAGCTGCATATTAACTTCTGAAGAGCCACAGCCACCCGTGCAGTAGAAGCTCATGCACTAAGCTCCAGAGGTCCCAGGTTCAATTCCACCCTCTAACCACTAGGATCTGTCAGCGATCCAAGTGAGAGGTCATCTGGGATTTCAACTGGGGAGACTCTGAAGCTCAGGACACATTTCCTCAGCTCGGGGAACTATGTAGCCCACACAGCTTCTGGGTGTGGTGTTCTGTCCCATCTAGTGGTCCTGAGACCACTAAGAGAGAGTGTTAAATAAGTCTGCTTAACAGCCAGTTGGCTTTTGGCTCATGCACTAAGCTTCAGATGTCCCAGGTTCGATCCCATCTGTCAGCATTACATTTTGATAACAGATTCTCACCCCTTCCTACACACAAGAACTAGGCATAATGTTAACACTAAAGCTCACCCATAATACTGTATATCTCAATCTTGCAAAAGGTCCACAAGTGCAGCCCGTTACTCCCATGTGAAGTCCCACTGGGCCTGTCTCAGAGTTCTCTACTCACCCCTGGCATGCCTTCTTGTGGCTGCATCTACGGAACAGCTCTGCTGAGTCTGAAACCCACTTCTGTCTTTCACTCACTTTGCAGACCCTCTTATGCTCCAGGAATTGCTATGCTCCCTCTTTGTGGCTTGGGCCTCAGACCAAGTCACTATCATTTTCCCCTTCTGGGGAATCAAAGTCACTGAGCTGGTTGACCAGGTATCATTCCTGTCAGACTTCCAGTTCAAAGCTATGTCCAGTGACTAGTAGGGGAACCGAGGCCTACTCAGTACACTGGGTTCCATCTCAGCAACCCTCAAATAGTGTTCAAGGTCTGCATTGCTTGAAAACCTTACAACTGTTTCCCTGATCCTTTTCCTCCCACATCTCTATCAGGCTTTCACTCCACCCCCTTCTTGGTAAACCCTTCCTTCGGGACCTGGAGCCCAGGGCTTCTACCTTCCCCCTGGGTTTCTTCCTTTTTCCTTCTAAGCCCAGAGAAAGACTATAGGCTTGCAAAATGCCACCTTTTTCCTTCTTCGGCTTTGTGGTGTAGCAGACTCATTTCCTGAGTCTATGACACCATGCACTGTACTTCATATCTTGTTTATGACTTACAGTCTCACACCTTTTCCAGTATTCTTAAAGAATTGCAAACAAGTATTTTTTTTTTAGTTGGGCCTAGGGTTGCCAACATTCCAGGATTCCCCTGGAGTCTCCAGGAATTAAAGATTAATCTTTAATTAAAGATTGTTATGTGATGAAACCTCCAGGAATATTGCCAATCAAAACTGGCAGCCTTAATTGGGCCCCATTTTCCACCTCTTTCTGCTGTAAACTTCTTGACTTTATACCAGCCCTGCTTATTCCTGTCCAGCTGGGCTCCACGTCAGTGCTTTCCTGTCAAACATAAACTCTCCCTCAGGTGTGGCCTATCTGCTAATTTAGCCCCTCCTAAGACACACTAACCCTTTCCAGGCTAGTGTGAAGTGAACACCCCATCACAGGGCCATACTTACACAACCCCTGTTTAGGGCTGGAGCCTTAAATATACTGTTACCAGAAGGGGAAATTAAAACTTCTGGATTGAGTCTCTTGTGATTTTGCTTTCGGCAAATAAGCTTCAGGATTGAAAACCCAGGGGCGTAACCCCTAACTTTGTTAATGGACAGCTGAATCAGCTCCAAAATTTTCATTTCTAGACCAGAGATTTCCCAACATTTCATACTGTGGACCATATTTTTATAAAGAAATTGTCTCTGGCCTTCGCCCCATCCATTCCCAATAGAATCATGCAGTTATGTGGACTACTTTCCACCCATTCTTGCTAACGTAGACACCTCCCAATCACAAGCATGTGGACCACCTCCTCACCACTTCACAATCACATGTACTACCTTCCCCTACATCCTTCATGGTGCACCATCTCCCCTCCCATTCAAAATATGCAGGCCACCTTCCTTCCCATTTACTCTCACATGGACTACTTCCCAGCATTTTCGCAATCCTGTAACGTTCTAGTGGCAACTACAGCAATTGTTTACAAAAATTAATATTAGGAAAGTATTTAATGTGTTTTTAGTTTCAAATGTTTTAGCAGCAGGAAACAGAAAGGTGAAGCCAGCACTATGAGATCGTCCAGCTTTCAAAGGCCACAGTGAGAACCTCTGCAACACTCAATTGTTTTCAAAGGGAGTCAGGGTTAGAGTGACTCTTATAACAAAATGGGATTGTATTTACAGTAACTGCTCCTATGTGGCAGCATTGCTACTGGGTCACAAAGTGACTTGGGCCATTACCACAGAATATGCAATGCTAGCTGAAGCAGAGCAGAGCAATGGTGATGGTGCTATTGCCATCCAAGGCCAGCCAGGGCAGTGCCATTTGTGTCAATGCTATGCAAGATGGAGCTGGGTAGTGCCACTTGGGCTAAGGCTGTGCATGTCAGAGCAGAGTCACCACATGAGGTGGAGCAGATCGGTGCCGCTGGCACCAACACCATAGAGGTGGAGCAGGGTGGTGCCGCTGGTACCAATGCCACACGAGCTGAGCAAGGTGGTGCCACTGGTGCTAATGCCACTTGAGGTGACTAGGTGCTCCCACTAGCGCCAATGCCACAGAGGCAGAGCAGGGAAGTGCTGCCAATGCCATGGAGGTGGCACAGGGCGGTGCTGTTGGTGCCAATGGCACACGAGATGGAGCACGGTGGTGTGAATGCCATGTGAGGTGAGGAGGGCGGTGCTGCTGGTGCATGCCCGGAGCCCGACAGCTGGGCTGCGTGGTTGCTGGGGTGGGTGCGCCTGTGGCTGAGGGGCTGGGTTTGGTGGGTGAGCTCAGCAGCCCCAAGCCTGGACTGACACACGAGGTGCCACCCTCCCCCCAGGGCCGCTCAGTCCCTGCGGAAGCCTCGCCTCCCCCACCCCGCCAGGGCCAGGCCTCCTAGCAACAAGCAGCCGGCGCCGGCCGCCCAGCCCCGCATCAGGCCAGGGGGCGGGCTCTTCCGGTTCAAGTCGGAGCGGAGGAAGCCGGGCGGCCATCTTGGATCCTCCATCCCGGAGCGGGCGGCGCTGAGCGGCGGAGTGGGGGCGGGGGCTGCAGGCTGCCGGAGCGGGGCCCCTGACACCCGGCTCGGAAGGCGCAGGGGAGTCCGGGCCAGCCGGCTGGCGGTGGCGGGTGGGGGAGGCCCAGCATGCGAGCAGAGGCCCGGTGAAGCGGGGCTGGGGGGAGAGGGAAGCGCTTCGGAGCGGGCCTGCCTGGCTGCCGGTGCTCGGAGCTGGCTGCGGAGAGGCGGCTTGTTTTCCTGGCCGGGCTCTGCAGCGCCCCGCTGCCTTCTCCGGCCCGCTTCCTCGCCCCCGTCAGCCCGCTGCGCTCTGCGAGGATCCCCCCACCACCCACCGCCTCCCCCCTCGGCGCGCTGGGCTCCTAAGCTGGCTGGAGGATGAGCCCTGAGGACTCCCAGGGGCAGACGCTGCTCCATCGCCAGGCTGGAATATAGCTCAGAAGTGGGGTGGCGGCGGTGGAAATAAGCAGCCCCCCACCCCGTCCCTTGATGGTGGCCCTGCGTAACCACTGTCTCGCAGCAGAGTGACAAGCATTATTTAGGGGAGTGGTAGGTTTTTGTTGGGGAGGGGGGTGTTTTGTTTTGCTGTCGGAGGCAGCCGGTGCTCCAGCACAAGCGAATTAAAATGTCCACTAGAACTCCATTGCCTACGGTGAATGAACGCGACACTGAGAATGTAAGTAACCTGGGAGCGCCGGCTGGGCTTTCTGTGGCGTGGGGGCGTGAGTGGGCGCTGCTGGGGTGGCCGGATCTGTCTGTCACCTAAGGAACGTGTGTGCTGAAGTGCTCTGGGGACTCTGTCACTCGTGTGGCTGAATGTGACTGCTATACACAAAGGATGGCATGCCTAGAGAAGGGTGGGTGTATTGTGTCCAGACACAAAAATGTCTCAGAAGAAAAACTGCCAGAGAGAAATGTGCATTTGTTTTAGCAGATGTTGGCCCTCTCTATGCCAATATAAATCCATAGGTGTAATTTGAATGAAAGACACTGTACAGAATCAAACTGTGTAATTTAAAATCCCCAAAGTGGAGCCTGGCATCGTGGGTAAATACTATGTTCCTACTGTTGTGACACTGGTTCAAGGCACTGTCCTGGCAGCTGGATGCTGTTAAACAGATGTTTTACCGGTGTGTGAAGAGTATTGTTATTGTGAGTGCTGTCATTGAGGTCTTATGCCTGCTTACTAAATTACAGTTTAACTAAGTGTTTCTCAAGAGCTTGATTTGCTGGTGGTAGTGTTAAAAAAATGACAAACCCTGTAATGTTTTAATGTATCATATGCAGTGCAAATACAGTACTGTCTCATATATTAGTGATGCAGAATTTGGGAAAAATAATCCATCTGACCTGATGTTTGAAAGTTGAAGTGTAAAATAATTGCTGAAACAAGCCAATAAAGCACTAGCAAACAGGGTGCAGAGAACAATCCTGTATTGGCAGGGGAGGACTGGGTGACCTAGATAAGGCTTTCCAGCTCTAATTTGTATGATTATTAATGGATAGAATAATGGGTTTATTGTCACCTGTTCAGATGATGATGAAAGGTCCCGTTTTCTGAAATTAGCGGTAAAGTCGGAAAGTCTTCCCTCTGTTAAAGGGTAGCATTTGACAGTCAATGCTAAATATATTGTAAACTGCATGTTTTTAATAGGCTCAAGTTAACAGTAATATTACAATTTATTAAAATATTTCAGATAAAATGCTATGTCGAAACCTAATATCAAAAATCAAACTCAGTGAGACAGATCCTCTCTAAGTAGGAACCTTATTTGCTTAAAGTTGAGACAAAAGTTATTTGATCTCAGAATAATCAATCTAAAAGGAAAAATTATTAAGAAAAATACAGGTTGTTTAGTGTGAGAGGATATGCAGATGAGTTGTAGTTTATACCGCTCTGAAGCACAAATAAGCAAAATCAGTGAGCATTATTTATATTTCTTTCATTATGAATATAACCTGGTGTCCTTTAGAAACCATATGCTGGGTCTGAGTGAAGGTGATTGGGGAGAGAGATACCTGTTTTGAACTGAAATAAGGAAGATTTAGGCTGAATATTAAGAAAATTGCTAAATTTGTTAGAGAGCAAGTAGTCTTCTAAGAGAATTGGTAGAAACCCTATTACTGGAGACATTTTTAAACAAGACCAGACAAAGCATTAGAAAACATGCTGCATAAAACAGTCACTGTATTAGTAGGATTTGGATTTTATTGACATAATAGTCATTTCTCTCATCTATGATTTTTGTTTTGTTTTGTTTTATTACTTGGTACAGCCTGCAGGCTAAGGGCTGTATTGAGAAAAAAGTCAGCTAAGCATATTTTGTTGCAGAATCTCAGTGGGCTTCAGCCTAAGGGCCAGAGCTGCCCTGTTGAAGAAAAGCATAAAAAAATAAAATTGTAGTGACCTTTTGTATTCAGCTGAACTTCCAAATGGCCTAAACAGATTCCCCTGTAATGTTTTGGCCAGTCATTGTGCTCCTAGCTGCATTGGATCAAGGTTTTTAAACTCTAGTTTGGCCTTATCCTGATCAACCAGTCAAACCACTTTAGAAATTGTTTAAAACTGGTTCTATAATTTGGTTTAAATCCTAGTTTAATACTTCGGAAACATGTTATTTGACATTTGGGGCTAGAGTTGAAGTTTTTTCCATGGAGGATATTTCATTCCGGTTTCAAAATATAGAACAAACTCCTTAGTAATTTTCTTAATTATTGTACAGTGCTTGTCTTCAGTGCTTGCAGACATGTCACTTTATACTCTGATCAAGGCAAAATTGCAAGCTAAGCAAAACTGAGCTGGGTAACCACTCAGGAATTCCTGTCGTTAGTAGTATTGTCATTCAGTAGGCTAATTCTTCCTTTTTAGTCACACTGAACCAAAACCCATGTATATAGTACTGTACTGCTTGAAGTACCACCTTTCAGATGTTGTGACCATCAGTGATACAAATATTTGCTCTAGGAACTTTAATGTAAAGTGTTGTTCTGGCCAGATTTCAACTCTGATATTTACATTTTCAATTGTATGCAAAATTAATTATATTCCTATCTTAATTCTAAAATACCATATAATTCGCTCCTAGTCTAACTGTTCTTCCACCTCAAAGATGGTTGTATTTTATTGGAAGGTAAAATGAAGCCTTAATTACCTAGATAAGCCTTAATTAATGTTCCTAAAGCACTTTGATCTTTAGATGAAAGATGCTGAGAAATGCAAAGTATTCAGAGAGCCTTTGGGCCATGGTCATGGGACCCCTTAATGTCTTCTCTATACTAGGAAAATTACCTAGTGCTGATAAAGGATACAGTTTAACCAGTGTTAAGCCTGGTTTAACCCCCACATGTAGGCAAGGACAAATCACACTCGGAAACCTGTCACATTAAGTGATGTTTCTGAAACTCTGGTTAGTTTTTGAAATGATAGTGTACAAAGTTTGTCTTTGTCTCTGTTTGCAGTTCACCATGTTCAGCAATGGGTGATTTCTGAAATGTAGACAAGGCCTCATTATCCGTGCTTCATTTTTTTTCCTGTTTTCTCCTTTTTTTTTTTTTTTTTTTTAGTTAATAAAAGGCAATGTATAGCTCTCTTTGTTACAGAAAGATCCTTCAAAACGTAAACAGTTAGAGTGGAAAGTTTGTCACAGTGCTTTTCCCTTAAGGATGTTGGTTATTCATGTTTCCCAGCCAAAAAGGGCTGGCCATTGAGGCTCAAGTATCTGTGGCCAGGAGTCCCTTATTTTTCGTAGGAACAGGATCGGGGTGACTCATTTGTAGGGGAGCTATCTGACTTCCACTGATGGCACTAGGACTTCTGCAGGCTGGCTGACTGTCTGAAAATGAGCTCTGAGCTACCATTGTAGCTTCTGGCCACAAGGGTGGAGCAGCTCATCTGAGGAACGTGCTAAGCTGAAGGCTGCTGGCCATACCTACTGAGTCTCCTGGTATGTCAGGGAGATTCCCGTTTACCACCAAAAATTCTCAACTCCTAATTTAGTAATATTGTCACCTGCATAAAAAATCTATTTGTCAAATTAAAAAATTCATTTATATTACTCAGAATCGTATACATCAGCTACATATGCGCATCTGCCCCCCGCCCCGAGTCAGTGAGAGACTGATGCACGTGTGTGGCTGACTCACAAGATTCTGGGTAACGTATTGCAGGGTTGGTGAAGTGCTATTTAAAGTAAGAGGGTGAAACCTCTTCTGCCCTCCCCCCCCCCCCCCCATGGCTGACCCCTGCCCAAGGATGGGTGCTAGTCTGCCACAGCTCTGATGCACCATCTTTTTCCTGGGTATAATGACAGCCTCTATATGGCCAGGGCCCTCTGGCCTGGATATGTGTGTTCCCAGCCATTGAGAGAGCCCCAGGCCTGGATGGGGTTCATTGGTCAAGTGTCCCAGGGGCTGGGCTATGTCAGAGTTCCCAGTGGTGGTAGATCTTTTGGCTCAAGAGGAGCCCTGTACATTGGAAATCCTTCAAATGAATGAGATTTTAAAAAGCATGAAGAAATGGAAGGGATGAGATACCAACTTTCAGGCTAATTAATTTTATTTATTTTATACTTCTATTTTATTGTATTTCCATTACATATATTGTATATCTGTAAAGGGATGAGGTACCTGTTTTGAGCAGTTCTTAATTTTGCTAACTACTATGAATTCTAAAGTTTAAATAGTTGGGGGAAAATAACTACAATTTGCCCTTTAGTAATCTTCATGGCCATAGCTAATATGGGGGATTTCCCATTTTAAAAATGTAGAGATGTTGGTAACTATTACTCCTGAGGCATTCTGTGCCAAAAAATTAAAAATTCTGTGCACAGTCTTTTAAAATTCTGCAGGTTTTATTTGTCAATAAATTAATGCAGAGGCTCCACATGGCAGTGTGGAGCATAGGCCACTGGCTGCATGAAAGTGGGAAATCGCCCAGCAGTTCCCCCACTCCCACCCCTGGACACGGACTCAGCAGCGATGCTGCACTCGACTCTGACGCAGCACAAGGCCTGAGTCTGCCCCAGGAACATCCTAGGGCCCTGCCCCTCTGTGCCAGATACACTAAGTATGGGTCAGGCAAGTTCAACCAGCAGGGTGCAAGTGTGAAGGGACTCAGTGTGGCAGGATCCAGGTGTGGGGTTAGAGGGTTCTCTGTGGGACAATCTGGGTGCTGGCAGCTTAGTGGGGGGTCTAGGTGTGGGGGGTATCTGGATGCACAGAGGCTCATGGGGGACGGGGAGGAGGTCCAGGTGCAGGGGCAATGGGACCCTGCAGGGGCTTCCAGGTGAAGGTGATTGGGGCTCAGTGAAGGGGTCTAGGTGTGGGGGTCTCAGCAGGGGAGTCCGGGTGCTGGGGGAGTGGGGTTTGGTGGGGTAGGGGTCTGGGTGCAGCTAGTTGGGGGTAAGTGATGTGGGGGCTTAGGGTGGTGGGGCTCATCAGGGTGGGGATTTGAGTGCAGGGAGCTCAGTAGGGAGTGGTTGGGGTTCAGGGTGGGAGTCTGGAGGCAGAGGGGCTGGGTGAGGGGGGCTCCAGATGCAGGAGTTGAGGTTCAGTGGGGTGGGGTTTGGGTATAGAGTGCTAGCGGGGGTTGGGGGTGTATGGGTGAGGCTTGGCAGGGGTGTCTGGGTATGGAAGGTCGGATGCATGGAGTTTGGGAGGATGGGGGAGCAGCTGCACATACAGTGACACCCCCCCCAGCAGCTGAGAAGTGATGGGGGCGGGAAGCAGGGGAAGATGCTGAGCTTCCTGCAGCTTGGTGGGGGTGAGAGTTCTTGGTGTTGGCCTGACGCAGCCGCAGCCTCTCCTTGCAGGGGAAGAGGAAGTCCCGTCTGAGACAGGTTTGGTTACAGAGACCCCCTTGGGACTGTCACCTGACATGCTGAAATTACCTTTGAGCTCATTTTCCACTGCCAGCTTGGAACTTCAGAATCCGACCTTGTTGAGCCAGATGCACTAGTCTGCTGCATGAGGTCCATGCCCCTGAAGCTGCAGACTTTAACCAAAACTGCTCAGCAAGTTACCTATTTCCAGCACCCAGTTCCCAATGTGATTCATACCCCAAATAAATTCATTTTACTCTGTATAAAGCTTATGCAGGGTAAACTCATAAATTGTATGCTCTCTATAACACTGATAGAGAGAGATGCACAGCTGTTTGCACCCCCAGGTATTAATCACTTACTCTTACTTAATAAACAAAAGTGATTTTATTAAGTATAAAAAATAGGATTTAAATGGTTTCAAGTAATAGACAGTACAAAGTATGTTACCAAGCAAAGCAAAATAAAACAAAACACGCAAGTCTAAGGGTATGGCTACACTTGCAGCTGTACAGCGCTGCCGCGGGAGCGCTTCCACGGCAGCGCTTTGAAGTGCGAGTGTGGTCGCAGCGCCAGCGCTGGGAGAGAGCTCTCCCAGCACTGCAGGTACTCCACCTCCCCGTTGGGATTAGCTTACAGGGCTGGGAGCGTGTTTACACTGATGCTTTGCAGCGCTGTAACTTGCTGCGCTCAGGGAGGTATTTTTTCACACCCTTGAGCGAGAAAGTTGCAGCGCTATAAAGTGCCAGTATAGCCAAGGCCTAAGCCTAATACATTAAGAAACTGAATACAGGTAACTCTCACTCTGAGATGTTCCAATAAGCATTTTTCACAGACTAGACTCCTTCCTAGTTTGGGCCCAATCCTTTCCCCTGGTATAGTTCTTGTTGGTTCCAGCTCAGATGATAACTAGGGGTTTTCTCATGACTGCAGCCCCCTTTGTTCTCCTTCACCTCCTTTATAGCTTTGGCACAAGGCAGGAATCTTTTGTCTCTATGTCCCCACCCTGCCTTCTAAATGGAAAAGCACCAGGCTTAAGATGGATTCCAGTACTAGGTGACATGGTCACATGTCCTGTGAGACCCCAAGCCTCCATTTTTCCCGATCTGACTCACAGGAACACAGGAAGGCTTACAAGTAAAACAGAGCCATTTGCAACCAGTTGTGCTGGTCAATGGGAGCCATCAAGATTCTAAGTAGATTATAAGCTTTGTAATGATACTTTACAAGAGATCTTTGTATAAAGCATATTTCAGTTATATTATATTCACACTCACGTGGAGTGCAACCTCACACCGTCCTCTCCTGCCTCCAGCTCAACCGGGACTAGCAGCTGATCCCGGCTCAGGGTAGGAGCCACTGGCTAGGGTGTTCCCAGCCTGTAGTGATTTACCTCTCTGCCGGCTGCTCTGGATGCCTGAAACAATATACCTGCACTGCTAGAGAGTGGTGTGTGACTGATCTTGCAGCTTCCCTGTCAGAAAGTCATTTTTCTGCAGGGAAGAAAAGAAATCTGTGGAGGACATGAATTCTGTACATGCACAGTGGCACAGAATTTCACCAGGGGTAAACTATGCTTGCACAAACCCAACCACAAGTAGATGGGCTCCACTTCTGCAAAAGGAAGTTCCTGGTAGCTCTGAAGTCCCTCTCAAAATCCTAAGTATGGCCCTGAAAGTGTTATATTATTATTTAAAGTGCGTTAATTTGTGCAGATTAGGGTGTTTGCAGACAATCTGGAAGATTAGATTTGATTTATGCAATGTTTACTAGAAATGTCCTATTATAAATAGAAGTATGTAATCGGAAGGCTATCTCTGGCAACATGAAATTAGGGTCAGAAAAATCCTGTGTACCTTTTGCCAGGGATAGCTCTCCTTGAATGTTTTCATAAGATATTTTAAACATTGAGATAACTGAGAAGAGAAGAGAAGATTCAGGAGTGACTTGATTACTGTCTGTAAGTACCTATATATGGAACAAATATTTCATAATGGGCTCTTCAGTCTAACAGAGAAAGGTATAACACCATGTGATGGCTGGAAGTTGAAGCTAGACAAATTCTGATTGGAAATAAAGCATACATTTTTAACCATTGGAACAATTTACTGAGGATCATGGTGGCTACTCCATCACTGGCAATTTTTAAATGACAATTGGATGTTTTTCTAAAAGATATGCTCTAGGAACTATTTTGTGGAAGTTCTATGACCTATGTTGTATAGGAGGTCAGACTAAATGATCATCATGGTCTCTTTTATAGCAATTCACAGGTTCCAGACCAAATTAAATTGCCACCTTCACTTAGAAGAAATTAAATGTACCCTAATAAGCAAACGAAGCCCAACTGTTGCCCCCCCTGCAACAGTTACACAGGAAACGCCACATGAAATGTTTTGTGCTTATCACAAATTTAATTAAGGGTGTGAAATATACTCCTTTGGATTTTTTTAGTACTTGGAATACCTTTAAATACCGCATTGTACTTTTGAACTACATCTAATATATGACTATTCTTGCAGTGTATTAAGAGTGAATAGTTTGGCATGTTAAAGTTAGGCATGTCACATGCCAGTTTGACTGAATCATCTAATCCAATGGTTCTCAAACTTATTTTCCCGCGGACCAATTGAAAATTGCTGAGGGTCTCAGCAGACCACTAAATGACCTTTCCAAATGTTTGTACCATTAGCTAATTATTGTAAAGCACTTTGGATAAAAGTGCTGTATAAAAATAACCCTTAATTAACGTTTTTTGTTCTACAAATAAAAGCACACAGCTCATATTTTAATATCGGTAGTCTTACCTTTCTAATATGATGGGTGCGCCCTCTCTCCCTGACTGTGGCAGCCTCCGAACTGGGGCTGAGAAGGAGGGGGGTCTCTCCCCAGCAGCCGCAGCCCTGGAGCTGGTGAAAGTCACCTCTTTATCTGGACGCCGCAGCCTGGCATGTCCCAAATTCCCCCCCACCCCCTCTTCTCACCTCATTGCCCCCTCTCACGTACCCCCTATTCACACCAAGGCTACCACCTCACCTTACATGTGTGTCTTGTCCAGGAACCTAACTAGTGGAGCCATGCCTGCACAGCTCCACTAATTAGGTGTGTGGTCCTTCATTCTCTCATGTACAGCTGCCCAGGCACGCATCTTAGCGGGAACTATCCACGGACCACCTGAATGGAGCTCATGGGCCACAATTTGAGAACCTCTGATGTAATCTGTATCTCCCAAGTTAGATGTAATCTGTATCTCCCAAGTTAATTGGGTGTTGTGGCACAACCAAAATGCCTTTTTTTGGTAGGCATTTCACAAAATACATTCTTGCATTTTGATGAAGCAGTTTTCATTCTTTCTGTGTTACACTACATGCATAAACAACTAAAAGAAAACTGTACCCCTCTAGCTTGACCCAGAAACAACTCCTCATTGACTAAAATTCAAGAGTGGTGCAAGCATAGATAATTCTGGCTAAGATTGGAGGTAACTGTCCCTCTAGATCCCTTGTTTCTCACAATAGCACGTTTTTGCTACTTCCTCCCATGCTTGGTCAAATACCACCTCTCTCCGGGACTTTGCTGTCACAAAAATGGGAGAGACTAAGGACTTGTCTACACTTAAAGCACTGCAGCAGCACAGCTGCACAAGTGTAGCTGCACTGCTGTAGCACTTAAGGCTTGGCTACACTTGTGAGTTACAGCACATTAAAGGAGTCCTGGGTGCACTAGCTCACTACCTGTCCACACTGGCAAGGCACATAGAGGGCTCTGACCCTATGGCTAGAGTGCTCCTGGTACTCCACCTTGGCGAGTAGAATAACATATGATTGGCCCCTGCTGGAGCACACCAGCATCAGCGTGAATGAGGTGTTGTATTACTGTGCTCTGATCAGCCTCCGGAAACCTCCCATAATCCCCTTAAGTCAAAGTGGCCACTCTTTGAAAGCTCCGTTTGACAGCTGGCTGCTTATCTGCTCTGAGACAAAGGAACCATTACTGTGGAATGCTGTGTGAGAGAGAGGTGGGAGGGAAGGTCTGCTGCTTTCTGAACTTACAAGACAGCATGCTGACATGCTCTGAGCCCCCCCAAAACCTACTCTGTCTCCCCTCACATATACACAGCACACTACCACCCCCCATTTGAAAAGCACGTTGCAGCCACTTGCATGCTGGGCTAGCTACCACAATGCACTGCTCTCTGTGGCCGTTGCAAGAGCTGCTAATGTGGCCACGCCAGTGCGCTGGCAGCTGTCAGTGTGGACAGACTACAGCACTTTCTCTGCTGCGCTTTATGAAGGCTTGTTTAACTCAAAGTGCTCCACATCTGCAAGGGTAGCCATGCCCTTAGTGAAGACACCACCTATGCCGATGGGAGGGTTTCTCTTGTCCATATAGGTATTCCATTCCTGAGAGTTGGTCACTGTGTTGACAGGAGAAGCCGTCCCGTTAACAGAGCACTGTCTACGCAAGAGGTTTGGTCAGCGTAACTACATCGCTCAGGGAGGTGGATTTTCCCCATCCCTGAGCGGTGTACATATACCGACGTAAGTTGCTAGTGTACACCAAGCCTAATCAAGCTTCTTTTGAGGATGGGAGAATGCTACCTCGTTCTGTTTAGAGTGGCGAATGTCCTCCCCTTAAATTGGTAGAAGTTGAACTGCTATGGAGAGGTGCCTAATAGACTATATATGCACTTAGGGGTTGATTTTGAGGGGTGCTGAGCACCCATTGATTTAAATGAAACTGTCTCTTTTGATCCAATTTAATAAGTATATTTATGGGTCAAAGCATATGTCTTCTAAAACGGCATCTTGTTGAGCCATTATGTATCTAAGCTTTTATATCAGATTTGTTCCTGCAAATTGTTTTTCTAACTGCAAGCTTGACCTGATGTCTGGGTCCTTTTTGTTTCATATATAATTACTAACAATGATGATTCTGGAACCAACTTAGTTGGCAATTTTATTGATGATGCAGAGTAGAATGTAGCTTGCTCCTCTTAGCTACTACTCTCCAGTGCTGATGTCAGTAAATATTCATTTTGGTCAGTAAATAAAGCAAATATTACTTGGAAAATGCGATAAATTTCAGATCCAGATATGTGAGTATCAAGTGCCTTAAAAAAGTTTATTTTGTAAACACTGCCACAGTTGGGTATATTTTGTATTAAAAGGATTCCTATGCTGGGTTTTGTAACCCATGATTAGCACTAGACAACAAAATAGATTTGTTTTCATATAGTATATGGAGTGTGGCTCACACTGATCATTTGCTGTGTCTGATGGAACTGAGAAAAATCAGGGATGTGACTACACTGGAAGGGGTCTCCTAGGCAGAGTAGCAGCACTCTTAGTACGCTATTGCCCTACAAGATCAATTTGTCTCTTGTCTATGGTTACTGAGCCCTAACAAGCAAATTATTTCCTATTCTGGATCTTTGGTGTTATGATAACCAGCTTTGTCACTGAGCTTCTGTCCACTGAACTCATTCTTTGTCCTACACAGTTATTAGTATTTCTCATGCGGAGCTAACATAAAACAATTTGAGGGATGGAAATCTCTTTGCCACATATGGCAGGGCATCACACATCCTGTTGGCCAGTCAATGTTATTAGCCCTCACATGTCTACTGAATGCAGTGTTTTGGGGCTCTGTCACATTTGCTGAGATTAAGTGAGTGTGTCCCCAATTCAATTATTCCCCCTCCCCTCCCCTGCCCCAGGGAGTTGGGAGAATTAGGGGTATGTGTCATGATGTCTAGGCTATTTGTACTAAAGATTAATTTCTTTTTTATTTTAACTGATTGTTGTTTGGCAAGTGTGACCTTGTTTAACTGGCCAGTCAGTTTCATTGAGTGTCATTCATTGAGTGGACAAATGGCAGGAGATTATCTGTCTGAGGCCGTAACATTGTATTTGCACAATAAATTGTTTATTTCTGAGAGCAAGACTCGGACTTGGAACCATTCAAACCATCTTACTAAATGCTTATGGTTTAGTGATAGAAGATTCCTTTATCCCCTTCTTTGGTCAAATTCTGCCCTGACTTTTATATACTCTATTTGATCACCACATTGACCATACTATTGTGATTGCACATGTATAAACTGTTACTCCTGGGGGGAATTCTGCACCACTGTGCATGTGAAGAATTTGTCCCCCACAGATTTCTTTGCTTCCCTGCAGAAAAATGACTTTCTGATGAGGAAGCAAAAGGAAACTACAAAAGCGGTCATGCGACCCTCCCCAGAAGTATGTTTCAGGTGCCTAGGGCAGCCACCAGAGAAGTAAATCACTGTAGGGCAGGAGGCAGGACTGGGGAAGACCTGGCTGGTGGCTCCTACCCTGTGCCAGGCTCAACTGCTATTCCCGGCTGGGGTGGGGAGGACAGGACTTCCTCTTCCCCTCATGGCATCCAGGGCCAGGTCAGACCCACCCCCAGATTTCTCCTCCAGCTGCAGGAAGTTCTGCAAACTCTACTCCCCCACTCCCCCCATCCCGCTTCCTTTATCCATTACTCCTCAGCTGCAGGGGGAGGGATCCCTGTACAGGGAGCTGCTCCCCAATCTGCCCAACCCCTCTGTATCCAGACCCCCTCATTTACCTAGACCCTCTCACTGACCCTCACCCCCCTTCACTCAGAACCCCCCCCCCCCAATGAGTCCCACTCCTCCTGCACCTGGACCATCCCGACAAGCCATCCGCACCCCACCAAGCCCCAACCAACTGCACCTGGATCCCAACTCCACTGAGCCCTATTCCCCCAGCATCTGGACCCCCCCACACACACTGAGCTCCCCATGCTCAGACCTCTCATGCTGAGCCCCAACCACCTTCACCTGGACCCCCCTTCAGAGTCCCATTACCGTTGCACCCAGAACCCCCCAGCAAGACCCTATGCATCCAGATCCCCCACACACACCTGGATCCTCCACTGAGCCACCCGCACCCAGATTGCCCCGCACAGGGCCCTCTTAACCCCCACCTGTATCCCCCCACATTAAGCCCCTCCACACTTGGATCCTGCCTTGCTGAGCCTGCCAGCCCACATGGAGGGGCAGGGCCAGTCCTTACACTGTGTCAGGGTTGGGTGCAGCCTCATCACTGAGCCCATGTCCCAAGGCGAAGCTTCACAGTGATATTCCGCCTCAGTGCAGTCAGTGGCCTGTGCTCCCCAGTGCCATGCTGGAGCCTCCACATTTGATAAATAAAATTTGCAGAATTTTAAAATGGGTGCAGAATTTTTATTTTGGCACAGAATGCCCTCAGGAGTAAAACTATGTACTTCTGCTAATGCCCTAGGGACCAGATTCTGTCCGAGTCCTTACTCTTGTTGAATAGTACCGTACATAGTCCCCTAAATATCTATTGAATTATGTGTGAAGTAAGGTACACCGCTACCTCGATAGAATGCCACCCGATATAACACGAATTCGGATATAACGCGGTAAAGCAGCTCTCCAGAGAAGCGGGGCTGCGCAGTCTGGTGGATCAAAGCAAGTTCAGTATCACACGGTTTCACCTATAATGTGGTAAGATTTTTTGGCTCACAAGGACAGCGTTATATCGAGGTACAGGTGTACTGCTACTTAGTGTGAATGAAGGGAGTGAACCTGGGCTTTAAATACCTTATGGTGCTCTAATATTTCCAGTAACTTCATAATCTGTCTTATTAAATGGGAGTGGTCTATCTTTTTTTTCCTCACTTCACCTATATTATGAATAACACTAGGTTACTATGAAAATGAATTTCAAACATCCAATTTCTTTTGTTTGCTTTCTGTATCTGGGGGTGGACAATGAAAAAACAAGTCAGTTCCTCAGTTTTACTTAATTTCTCAAATATTTGCATAATGTTTGAATGATAAACACTGCAGAGAATGGGATTTTTAACGTTTTTCCATTGAAATTTAAAAAAGCACACGTGGTGCAGCTTGTTAAATTGACATGATTCTTATTGGCTCCTTTACTTTCCAGAGAGTTCTATATAGCAGCCATAAAAATTAAGACAGATCACTTTACTTTGCTGTAACACAAAGCTATGAGTTACAGCAGAGGCAGTGGAGATGTCTACAGACGTTGGAAGACAGCACTATATATTAGCTTATGTTTGCTTGCTATGTGGAGGGCTGTCGTCATAACCACGTGAGCTAGAGACTTCAATTTTTTTAAAAGACAGTTTTGGTTCTGCAGAAATTGGTATCATTGGGCCTTCCTCTCAATAAACCTTCATAGACTGAGTGAGCAAGTAAATTTATTTCAAACGTTGTGTGTAATCTGTTTAATACTTTATGCCCACTTGAAGAATTCAAAATAAAGTTCCATTTACCACAGGTTTTCCCAGCTGTATTAGCAACTTCCTAGAGTACTATATTTAACTCTGAAATCTTACTAATTAGTGAATCTAATCATCCTCTCTGTCTTGAGTGTTTCTGATGCACCCATTGTGGTGTCTAAGCTCCGAATATTTAGATGTAATGTAGAGCTTACATTGTCTAAAGGAATGTCAACTGTCTGCTCCTCCATACTTCATTTGCTTTTTACTTTTTTCCTTTTCTTCTTTTTTTTTCTCTTCATGCTTATCATTATCTGGCCTTGAGAAAGGATGTCGTCTCTTCACTGGGGGAAGGCCTTTGCGAAAAGGTGGGTTTTGCATTGTGTTCTGAAAGTTTAGGCTCAATGAGATCTCCTGCAGTAAGATGTCTAACAACTGGGAGGTCCTGTGCTCCTCCTCTTTAAATGTCTTCCTGGAGTCAGAATCCCCATGGAGTAAAGCTGTCTCTCTGGGTTGGAAATGAAGAGGTGGTTTCTAAGAAACTCTTCCACAGAGGGGTGGGTAAAATTAAGTTTAAAGATTAAGATTTTGGATTAGGGCACTGCATGTATCAAGACATGGAAAATTGGATAGATTTGTGACTAGGGTGCTGAACTGGAATTCAGGAGACACATTTTAATAATGGCTGTGCTACAGACTTCCCGTGTGATCTCTGGTTAGACAGGGCTGGTCTACACTAGAGGGGGTATCGATCTAAGATACGCAACTTCAGCTACGTGAATAGTGTAGCTGAAGTCAAAGTATCTTAGATCAATTTATCTCAGGTCTTCACAGCGCGGCATCGACGTCCGCCGCTCCTCATGTCAACTCCACTACCACTGCTCGCTCCCGTGGAGTTCCGGAGTCGACGGGAGTGTGTTCGGGGATCAATATATCGCTTCTAGATGAGACGCGGTATATCGATCCCCGAAAAATCGATCGTTACCTGCCGATACGGTGGGTAGTCTGGACGTACCCACAGTCTCTCTGTGCCTCAGTTTGCCATCTGTAGGACAATGCAGTTGTTCCTTAACTGACCATGATGCGAGGATAAAGTCATTTTGTGACACACTGCTGTGGTGAGTGTCATAGAAGATCCTTTCCCATGCTTAACCTCCCAGTCATTTAATTTAAGAGGTTAATTGCTAATAAAACCCTAAAAGGGGCTAAAATATTAATTTTTGTTTGTGATTTAAAAAGTTATTTAATGGCCCCAGCCTGCCCTTTGTTTCCTGGTTGAAGGCTGGGGCTGTTACAGAAGCCCTTGCTAGATGAAAACCAGTGGGCAGAACTGCGTGTGTTAGGTTGGGACTTTGCCTGTGAAAAAAACAAACTGCTTCTATAAGGATAAGGTGGGGGTAGGGGGGAAAGGGGGATGTGCTGGTGGGTTAACAATGTGTTGAAGCATTTGGTCAGGAAAGCAGCTTGTGAGCTATGCTGCTTGCCAGGGGAAGTGTGTAACTCTATTAGCAGGATAGGAGATACTGTACTATTTAAATCATGAACAGGTTGGAATATGAACAAGAGGCTGCTAGGCAGCTCTCCAACACCACATTCTACAAGCCATTACCCTCTGATCCCACTGAGGGTTACCAAAAGAAACTACACCATCTACTCAAGAAACTCCCTGAAAAAGCACAAGAGCAAATCCACACAGACACACCTCTAGAACCCCGAGCAGGGGTATTCTGTCTGCTACCAAAGATCCATAAACCTGGAAATCCTGGATGCCCCATCATCTCAGGCATTGGCACCCTGACAGCAAGATTGTCTGACTATGTAGACTCTCTCCTTAGGCCCTATGCTACCAGCACTCCTGGCTATCTTCGAGACACCACTGACTTCCTGAGGAAACTATAGTCCATTAGTGATCTTCCTGAAAACACCATCCTAGCCACTATGGATGTAGAAGCCCTCTACACCAACATTCCGCACAAAGATGGACTACAAGCTGTCAGGAACAGTATGCCTGATAATGTCACGGCAAATCTGGTGTCTGAACTTTGTCCTCATCCATAACTATTTCACATTTGGGGACAATGTGTACCTTCAGATCAGCAGCACTGCTATGGGTAACTGCATGGCCCCACAATATGCCAACATTTTTATGGCTGACTTAGAACAACGCTTCCTCAGCTCTCGTCCCCTAATGTCCCTACTCTGCGTGCGCTACATTGATGACATCTGCATTATCTGGACCTATGGAAAAGAAGCCGTTGAGGAATTCCGTCATAATTTCAACAACTTCCACCCCACCGTCAACCTCAGCCTGGACCAGTCCACACAAGAGAACCACTTCCTGGACACTACAGTATAATAATTGATGGCCACATAAACACCACCCTATACCGGAAACCTACTGACCGTTATACTTACCTACATTCCTCCAGCTTTCATCCAGACCACACCACTCGATCCATTGTCTACAGCCAAGCTCTGTGATACAACCACATTTGCTCCAACCCCTCAGACAGAGACAAACACCTACAAGATTGCTATCAAGCATTCTTACAGCTACGATACACACCTGCTGAAGTGAAGAAACAGATTGACAGAGCCAGAAGAGTACCCAGAAGTCACCTACTACAAGACAGACCCAACAAAGAAAGTAACAGGACACCACTAGCCATCACCTTCAGCCCCCTACTAACCCGTCTCCAGCGCATCATCAAGGACCTACAACCTATCCTGAAGGACGATCCCTCGCTCTCACAGATCTTGGGAGACAGGCCAGTCCTTGCTTACAGACAGCCCCCTAACCAGAAGCAAATACTCACCAGCAACCACACAACAAAAACACTAATCCAGGAACCTATCCTTGCAACAAAGCCCGTTGCCAGCTCTGTCCACATATCTATTCAGGGGATACTATAATAGGACCTAATCATATCAGCCATGCCACAGGGGCTTGTTCACCTGCACATCTACCAATGTGATATATGCCATCATGTGCCAGCAGTGCCCCTCTGCTGTGTACATTGGCCAGACCGGACAGTCTCTGTGTAAAAGAATAAATGGATACAAATCCAGACGTCAAGAATTATAACATTCAAAAACCAGTTGGAGAACACTTCAATCTCTCTGGCCACTCGATTAGACCTAAAATTTGCAGTATTACAACAAAAAAAAACTTAAAAAACAGACTCCAGTGAGAGACTGCTGAATTGAAATTAATTTGCAAATTGGACACCATCAAATTAGGCTTGAATAAAAACTGGGAGTGCATGGGCCATTACACAGAGTAAAACTATTTCCCCATGCTTATTTCACACACTCCCACCAATAGTTCCTTACATCTCCTTGTCAATTGCTGGAAATGGGCCATTTTCATTTCCACTACAAACAATTTTTTCTCTCCTGCTGATAATAGGTCACCTTAACTGATCACTCTCCTTATAGTATGTATAGTAATACCCATTGTTTCATGTTCTCTGTGTGTGCGTGTGTATTCCTTCCGTATTTTCCACTACATGCATCCGATGAAGTGGGCTGTAGCCCATGAAAGCTTATGCTCAAATAAATTTGTTAGTCTCTAAGGTGCCACAAGTACCCCTGTTCTTTTTGTACTGCTTCTCTTGCTTCTCAGCTTCCCCAAGCTTTCCTGAACAAGCAATGACTTTCTAGATCAATTACCCTCTGCTACTTTGGGAATGCTTTGGATAGGTGGTAGAGGAGATTTCTTGTCCTTTTTTCCAACAAGTGGAGACCTAGTGTAGCAGAAGGAACTTCGCCTGTTTGTCACTTTGTGCTGCCCTGATGACTTCTGCTACATGCACTGAAAGAAGAGTACATGCAAACCTCCTCTTCAGCTGTGGAGTGAAGGCTTGGGCTATTTAAAAAAAAAAAACATACTCTCAAATTTAATACAAAAAGTGTGTTTCCATAGGAACTCATATTGAGGATTTAGTAGCCATAAACATTGACATTTTTAAAAAGTGATTTAATGATGGAAGTAGTAAGAAGTATAACTTAACTGGTGGCTTTTGTTGCCATCACAATTAATGAGGCTTAATCTACTCTTAATATGCTGCTGCATCATCCCTCTTTTAACAAAAAATTGCATCCTGATTTAGCAGGTTCATTGAAGTTACTGTGTGGAAAATTGACCTAGTTGAGAAAATGAAAGCTAGAGTAAATCAGATACTTCAGGAAGATGGAACAGAGGAATAATTACCCTTTGATATGATAGAGTGACTTATTTAATTTAGAATTTTACAGCTCTGAAAGGATGCATAGGAACAGAATTCTTTGGTAATTGAGATCCCTGCCTTTTGCATTATACCTGTCCAGTGTCAGACCCTCTGCTCTGCCATCACTTTCACAAGCAGAAGTAGATCTCATGCTGGAATTTATTAAAAAAAAAAAAATTACAGATGTCATTTTCTACTTTTGGGGGAATTCTTCACCATTATGTCTGTGCAGAATTCATGTCCCCTGCAGATTTCTTTTCTTCCCTGCAGGAAAATGACTTTCTCACAGAGAAGCCGCAAGAGTGATCACCTGCCTCTGCCCAGCAGCGTGGACATGTCATTTCAGGTGCCTAGAGCAGCTGACAGAGAGGTCAATCACTGAGGGATTAGGTGGGGTTAGGGACTCTTCAGCCAGTGTCTGCTACCCTGCATTGGGCTCAGCTGCTAGTTCCGGCTGGTCTAGAGGCAAGAGACGATGGGACTTGCTCTTCCCCTGCAAGGAGTGGCTGGGTCTGGGTCAGACCCACATCCAGAAACCTCCTCCAGCTACAGGAAGTGCTATACTCTCCCTGCTTCCTGCCCCCATTGCTCTTCAGCCATGGTAGAGAGTGGTCACTGTATGGGGAGCTGCTCCCCCAACTGCCCAACCCCCATCCAGATCTGCCTCCACCGAGCCTCACCCCCTGCACCCAGAATCCTTCCACCAAGTCCCCTGCACCTGAACCTTTGCCCCACTGATCCTCATCCCCTGTACTCGGAGGGCCCCCCGATACCACTTCCTCCCACTGAGCCCTACCCCCTCTGCATCTGGACCCCTGCATCCAGACCATCCACCGCTGAGCTCCCTGCACTTGAGCCCCACCCTCTCTTGCACCTGGACCACCCAGACCCCCAACCTACTGAGTTCCAACCAGCTACACCCAGACCCCCACTCCATCAAGCCCCACTCCCCTAATGCCACTGAGCCCCCACATCCAGAGCCCTCTGCTGAGCCCTATCCCCCTCAAACCCAGACCCTTCCTCTTAGCCATATCCACCTTAACCTGGACCCTCTGCAGAGTCCCATTGTCCCTTCACCTGGAGCCCCTCAACGAGCCCCTGTGCATCCTCATCCCCCCTTCATCCAGACCCCCCACTGAGCCACCTGCAGTCAGATTGCCCCACACAGAACCCTCTCACCCCACCCTGGTTCCCCCGACATTTAAGCCCCTCCATACCTGGATCTTACTGGGCTGAGCCTGCCTGCCACAGATTGGCAGGGCCCTGGGGGTGTTTATGGGGCAGGCCTGGCCCTTGCACTGTGTCCAGATTGGGTGCAGCCGAACCGCTGAGTCAGTGTCCTGGAAGTGGGGAGGCTGCAGAGTGATCTCCCACTTCTGTGCAGCCGGTGGCCTGTGCTCCCCGCTACTATGCTGGAGTATCCACATTTATTTATTGACCAATAAAAATTGCACAATTTAAAAATATTGTGTGCAGAATTATTAATTTTTTTGGTGCAGAATTTCCTCAGGAGTAAGTTTCCTAACTCAGTGTTGCATCCAACCCAGGGGAATTCAATGTTAGGCCTTATCTTGACAGTGAGAGAGAAGAATTGATCACTTGCACTTAACCACTAATTTTAGTTCTGTGATTGATTTGATTGCATTTTTTATGTGAAACCCAAGTAATTCCAAACCAGTAATGTGAATATACTAGGTGCTGCAAATGGATCAGTTGCTCAAAGCTGAAAACAGTTGAGCCAAATCAGTTGAGTGAAGAGAATATAAACAGAAAATTGAAAATGGTAATAGGTAACTGTATAAGAACATGTTACTAGATGTTCAGAAAGTACCATTGAGAGAGGATACACAGGTTAAAAAAATCTTGTCTTAGAGAGGAAGTGAAAGCAGGTATAAAAAAGTGGAAATTGACACATCGATAGATATAGCTAAATGGGGAGAGTGAAAGCAGTGAATATAAACTAGGAATTGCAGAAAATTGGTACGGGAAGCAAAAGGACATTTGTGACGTGCAGAATTAAGGACAATAAAGAGTTTCTTAAATATATTAGGAGCAAAAGGAATCCTAACAATTGTTTTGGTTCATTACTAGATGAATAGTAGAATTTTAAAGAGGGAATCATTAATGAGCACATGTGTTTATAATGGCACCCCACAAGTATCAGTTCTTTGGCCCTATGTTATTTAATGTTTTTATCAATGGGCTGAAAGAGGATGTAACATCATTACCAATAAAGCTTGTAGCTATTGCAAAGATTGAGAGAGTGGTAAATAATGAAGAGGAAAGGTCTCTGATATGGAGCAATCTAGAATGCTTGGTAAACTGGGCTCAGGCTAACAATATGCGTTTCAGTACGGCCAAATGTAAGACCATTCACCTTGTCCTGCATTTTTTGTTCTTTACTTACAGGATGGGCAACGCTATTCTCCAGAAACAGGGACTCTAAAAAAGATGTGAGGCTTCTTTGTGGCTAATCAGCAGAACATAAGCTACGCCCAGTGTGATGCAATGACCAAAAAGGCTAATGCAATTCTTGCATGTATAAATAGGGTTATTGAGCAGGCATATGGAGGTTCTATTGTGTCTATATTTGGCACTGGTGGAATATTGTGTCCAGTTCTGGTATTCACAATGAAGAAGGATGTAGATAAATCGGAGAGTGTTTAACAAGATCTAATAGTTGGAAACTGAGGCTAGACAAATTGAGACTAGAAATAAGGCATGAGTTTTTAACAGTGAATGTAATTAACCATTGGAACAATTTACCATGGGTTGTAATGGATTGTCTGTCACTGGAGATTTTTAAATCAAGATTGAATGTTTTTCTAAAAGACATGCTCTAGTTCAACCACGGATTTTGGACTTGAAGTATGAGTTAATTCAGAGAAGAGTTATGGCATGTGTAATATAGATCAGACTAGATGATCACAGTGATCCCTTCTGTCCTTAAAAATCTATGAAAGGAGTTAATCATTATGTGTTGCAACTGACACTTGTGCATTTGCAGCCCTGTCACACCTGCAGCCCATTTGTGATCTCGTGCATGTAGCTGAGCTTGGAGTGAAATAGAATTCTGCTGGAGTGATACTTCCAGTTCAGTGAAGATTGCTGGGGCACTGAGTTTTAGGCTGCCCCCAGCTGGGAGAGTAGTAGAAGTTGCAAGCAGAGTGAGGAATTGAAGGAAGAGGTGACTGGATGGGAGCCACATTGGAGGTTGAGATGGGCAGCACCAACAGGAAAATGACAGCAGAGGGACACAAGCTAGGCGGCTTGCGGTTGGGGACAGTGTTTAGATACCCAAATGTGAAAGGTGTGTATGGTGTACATCCTGGGGGTTGGGATGGACAGTATGGAGGACACACAAAAATATTGGGTAAATGGAGAGTAGGAAAAACAAGGTGGATACAAATTGATTTTTTTAAAGGATTTTTTAATTTAAATACATTTTTATTTAAAAATTACACTTAATATTAAATCTGAAATTATGGCAACCCATGTTAAAGCCTAAGTTGTCTACAATCAATCATTAAAAATAAATGTTAAAAAAAAAATCCAAGCAGTATATATTTGCTGCCAAAATTTTAAACAGACAGACAGACCCCTGAACTGGTGGAAGTTAGGGTTAAGCACCTGGATCCAGAGTTTGTTCAAGTGCTAAACCAGCTTTTGATAGCAGTAGCTGCTTTTGTAAGTGCAAAGAAAATATTTTCTTCTTCTCAGTTTATTCTACTAGTTCAGTTCAAGGACTAGTCCATCAAAAGGTTTTTGTTTTCTTCTTTGAATCCGTAAATCAAAACAAGGCATAAAAATATGAAATCTCTTAATTCTAAAATCCTGAAGAATATGATGACCAGAAACAGTTCAATTAACTACAAATAATAGTTCCTTTTGTTTAATAAATCAATTTTAATGAGAAACATGTTTTGATAAACTTTTTTCTTATGTATTCAACATATTAAAGATAGTTTTATTTAAGCGATAACTCTGAAATGCTATTTTTGTACATGTGTAATTGCATTCCAATTTCCATTCAAATGCTGCTCAACACAAATCATATGTAATATATATATTACACATTTGTGGTGTGTGTGTGTGTGTGTGTGTGTGTATATATATATATATATATATATATATGAAAATGTAAATGGTGTGTGTGTATATATACACACACACACATCATTTACATTTTCTAATGATTTAAAGATTAAGACTGAATGTATGTTAATCTATATAATTGCTTAAATGTATATAGATAGTATACCCTCTTAGTTAGCCAAAAGTAATACTGAATTTAGTCTAAAGACTATATTTAGTTACTAATCAATATGTATTTATTGTAACCTGGCTTTTGGAAAATAACTTTAAAAAAAGTACAAATGCAAAATAATATTAAAATTGATGATTTATGTCAAGGTTTCCTGCTTGCTGATTTAAATAATTATTGAACTCAGCTATTAAAATGAATCCATCCTCAGGAAAAGGAATGAAGGAAGAACAAAAACAAGGAAGCCATAATAAGGCTTTGTTTTATAGAGTTTCCTTTAAATCATATATGAAAAAGAGATGCGGGAGGATAAGCATGGAAAGAAGTTTCGCCTCCTCACACAATACCTGTTGTGGACTTGTATTGTCTGAATTAATTTGGTGTATCAAGGGGTCTTGTATTGTTTTATGCATCCAAGTGAGACCACATGGTGGGAAGGAGGAGAGGATTGGGACCAAAACCCAGATTCTCTTCCACCCTACCCTGCTGTGGTAGACGCTTCCAGCAAAAGCTTACTGGTTTCAGTCTTGTCTGAGAAATGTAATTCAGGGCACTTCTCTAAAGTTGGCAGCTGTGCAAGAGGATGGAGACAGTCAGTTCCCATGGCACTAAATTGAACTGACTGATTACTCAAATGCATTGAATCCTCCTTTCCCATATAGACTTATTAGATACATGCTAACACTAGTACTACTTCAGAATGAGCAGTTGGTCCAAAGGCCTTGAAACAAATACCAGCATGATAAGATTTGACAATTAAACCCAGATTATTAGTGGCTATTTTCCAGGATCATAGAAGTTCTCGCTCTAAAGCTTGTGGCTGTACAAAAATGTATTTCTGTTGACGTTGCAGCTTTTCTGTTATAGCAAAGTTTTTTTAGCAGAAAATAGCTTGAAGGTTTTACATTCAGCTAACAATTAAAAAATGATATATATTGTTGGTTCCTTGCCATGAGAGAGTGCTACAGTACTGTACTAGTGAGTTCAGGATACAGATAATCAGAAAGTTTTAAAAAAATTGAACGAAAGGGTTTAAAAAAAATTCAACAGGAATATTTTTTTCTGGGTTTTTTTTTCATCTAGATCTTGTTTGGGAGCATTTTTAAAAGCACTTTGAGGAGACAGCAAACTCAGCTTGTGGAACAGTTTCTTTAGAGCAATCCCATCCTTATGTGACCCAAGGTATCTAGGGTAGCCCCCACTGAAAATGGAAGGTCAGGGCAGGGTGCAAAAAAGAGCAGATTCTCCCAAACTGGAGATGAAGGCTGTTAGATTCACCAACCAATCACAAACTGCGCTCCTGGTCCCCCACACTGGTTATCAAGAAGCTGAAAAAATAAATCACAACCCCCTTTACTGCATTCCAGTTCTCTAGCTCCCAATCAACACCTAGGTCCAGTAAAGTGAGAAGTTATTTATAACTCTACTCACTATACAAAAGATTCTTCTGAACACCAAAAGGCCAGCCGCGTTACCAGGTCAATATTAGTTTGGCTCTTTCCCAAAATACCCCACTGCCAGCCAATCCTTTAGTATCTAAAACTAAAGGTTTAATAGAAAAGAATATAGGGCCATAAGGAAAGTGTGTGTGTGTGGATCAGATATATTACTGACATGCAGAAAGTATAATTCTCAATTGCTGTAAAACAGAAATCTCCAGATTAGGTTAATTACTCAGTGATAAGTAACACTTCAGTACTTTTGTTTTTGTAAATTATACACTTGTTTTATTTAACACTTTTTATCTAATACCTGTATTATATCTTTATCATAGCACACTTCTCATGGAGAAGGACGTCAAGAAGTTTCCTCTCGAACTGGGCGCTCTGGAGCTCGCTGTAGAAATTCTATAGCTTCCTGTGCAGATGAGCAACCTCATATTGGAAATTACAGACTTCTTAAAACGATTGGAAAGGGGAATTTTGCAAAAGTAAAGTTGGCTAGACACATCCTTACTGGCAGAGAGGTAAAACGCTTTTGTTAACTGTGTAAAGCATGCTCAATTGCGGTAGTTCTGAAAGTGCTCTTTAAATAGCGTTATGCAAAGTCCTAGAACAGCGTGGCATTTTTTCTTAGTGAGAAATGGCTGTGCATTTGCTGGAAAATGAAATGTTAAAAACAAAAATATAGAAAACTAAATTCTTGGCTTTTAGTGATGTATACAAAATGCTGTTTATTAAAAAGAGTTTATTTTATACTGGATCTTTAAGAAATGTTTGTTAGCAAGTTGTCGTCTTTGGCAATTCTTCAAGGTTGAGGATGATTTCTTTCACAGGTTTTATTTTTTATGGTGACTATGGAGTCCATGGAGTCCGATTGTTGCCACAGTCTGGTTGGCAAATGTTGCGGGTGGTGTTGAAAGTCAGGGTTGGGCCATGATTGCTGGGCAACAGTCGTCTGTCCTTTTTTTTTTTTTTTTCCCTGCCATTTTTCTGTGACCAGGGCAAGGCGATTTTCCTCAAAAGTGGACATTTCTTCTCTGACAAGGCTTTGCCAGTTATCCCTATCCTGGGCTACTGTCTCCAAGTGTGTGGTGTCAAAGTCACATCTCTTGATGTTTATTTTGAGGGTGTCTTAAAAGTGTTTCTTTTGGCCTCCCCGTTTCCTTTCTCCTTTGGTGAGTTGGGCTTACAGCAATTGTTTTGGTAAGTGTGTCAGTCAGTCATGCGCGCACAGTGCCTGCGCACCTCAGCTGGTGCTGGATAATCAGGGCCTGAACACTGAAGATGTTGGCCTCTGTGAGGTCACAACATTATTGTGGCGATCCTTCCACCTTATGTTGAGGATCTTCCAAAGAAAGTGCTAGTGCTGGCATTACAGGTGTTTTCTATAGGACACCCAAGTCTCATAGCAGTAGAGGAGATTTGGGATTACCACCACTTTACATACTAAAAGCCAATGAAAGCTTATGCTCAAATAAATTTGTTAGTCTCTAAGGTGCCACAAGTACTCCTGTTCTTTTTTTAAAAGTCTGTGTGTTCTGAAATACCTGTTAAGTAAATGAATAGTATTGAAATTTGCTAGTAGAATTCTTTTGCATATGCAAACAAAGGCAGAATACATAGCACTTTTATAAGCTCTTTGAAGCAGGGAGTCTTTTTGTGTGTTTGCACAGTGTCTTGCACAATTGGGCCCTGACCCATAACTAGGTTCCTAGGTGCTACTGCAATACAGTTAATAAGTAGTAATTTACATCTGACAGTTCCTTTTTGTGGAAATAAATTATATTCCTACTAGTAAATAGTTTATTTGTTACAGAATTCATTTCTTGTTGCTGTACCTTTGTTATCAATAGCTAGTTTCAGTCTACTGCAGGATAAAGACTTTTCCTTTTCAGCTCTTCTTGTTGACTTAAATTGATGGGTTTGGCATGAACTTGGGCATTGTGAGGTTAAAGTGACCCTGTTGGCCAAGATCTACAAGGAAAACCAAGTTGCTGAATGCAGTACTATTGGGGATTTAATAGGTGGCATTTTACACATCTGAGTCAATACACTACCAATGGTACTGGAGGCAATGGAGGTGTGTCATCTCTAGAATGGGGAATAGGTGACCCACCCACCACACCTCCACCCATCACCTATCTCCAGAATAATGCTGGTGTCCCAACTAGCTTCCGATTTGGGTAATTACATTCTGACTACTTAATTTCACTTCGGATTAATAATATTCATTATTATGTGTGCTAAGCTGTTGTGCAGTATTGCAATTTGTTGTTAAATATGGTTTAAAGAATGTGAATATCATGGACTCCAAAGGTGAGCTGTAGCATGTGACAAAGACCCAAAATGAAGGATGCCTTTTTCCCTTTGGTGTAAATCTTTGTTTAACCTCAGTTTCGTGATGTTACAGTTCTGAAGAAAATAACTTTCAGCAGTAAAAGTGAGGGACCATCATATTTGTGTGGAATTTTACATAATTTGAGGACTAAAATAAATGACGTCTCTCAAAATGAGGGACGCTTAAGAGGTATGTTCTTGTAAGACTAGCACATAAAGTACTTTGAACTATTTCTGGAGGAAAGACAACGTATAAATATGAGAATTCATCATCCTACTGCACGTATAATCATAGATGCTGTTGCTGAATGTCATCCCCAAAGGTATTGCTCAGAGGTTTTTTTGAGAGATATTGCAGCTATTTTGTGGTCATGTACCAGCTATTTTGGTCAGTGATGTTTCTAAACTTTAAGAATAATTAGCATTATGTGCTGCTGGTTGTGCTGTGCCCTCTTGCTGTCAGTGAGAAATGCACTGAGAGCTAATTTACCTTTGAGTCATACCTCTTCCATAGAGTTTTAACATTTATTGCCACAGTGAATATACCTCTGTATACTTGAGTTCTGTATTTTAAAAAGCCCTCAACTACCTTATCATAACTCGAGAACTAAAGGGGAAAAAACTACTCATTCATGAAAAAAGTACATGCTGAAGTTAGTTACTAAAATGCTATAGAGACTTTTCAACTATTTCTATATTTTTTCCAACTGTTCAAGTACAACAGACCATAATAAACCATATTCTGAAGAGCTCAAAATAAAACTGAGAGTAAACTTATTTTCAAAAGCATCCAAGGGACTTAGATGATATCAGCTCCCAAGTCCCATTTTTAGAAGTGACATAGGCACTTGTCATTTAAATGACATAGCGTTAACATTTTCAGAAGCCCCTAGCGGGGCTCAGAGTGCAAATTCATCCCATCTTGATCAACATCCTACCAAGGAAAGAATCAGAATGATAAAGGCATCTGTCGTCAGCTGTGAAGTGGAATAAAGCCCAAGCCTCTGTTTAGTTCTCTCCTAATTGTAAAGAAATAGACTAGGTTCAGAAATTTCAAATTAGAAACGTGGTTCCTTTCTGACGTATGAGAGAGTGTGGCTAATACTCAAAAGTAATGGTATAGGATCTACAACACTCTTTCAACATTGACTACAATGTCTGGAATTCTTGCAAGTAGGCTTTGTATCATAGGTATCAAGAGTCTCCATTCTGAAAGGCTGTCTGATGTTTTGTCAACCATACTTAGTACAATAGGTAAGAGGAGGGTTTTATCTCTTCCCTGGGATGTCAACTGTATCTATCTAGGTGAGGCAGAAGTTTTGTTTGTTTGTTTTGTTTTTTGTAATTTTGATCCTTCATATTGATTTTTATCTTTGTTTATTTCTAATTTTTAATTTTCACAGATGCGGGAAATTAAGGAGGCATAGGATTAGGGTGGTGGTGGTGGTGACGACAGCAGGGTTGCAAAGGGCTTTCAGCTCAGTCAAAGGACCCGAGACACCCCCCCACGGGTGCAAGGTGTGGGGGAGGTTGCAGTCCTGGCCCAGCAGAGTAGAGACCCCCAATCAGGGTCACAAGGAGGAGGATGAGCCCCTAGCTGCAGGGGCGGCCACCCTGCTGCTGAAAGTCTCCTGCCCAGGGATAGGCCCTGTATTTCTGATCGTGAGCGAGGAGCTATGACAGCGGGCTACAAAGGGTGCTCTACACAGCTGCTGGGCTGGTGACGCTGGGTCCCTGCAGACACATGGTGTATGAGAGGCTGCACTTGCTGACTCTTTGGCTACGTCCAGACTACCCGCCGTATCGGCGGGTTAAAATCGATTGCTCAGGGGTCGATATATCGCGTCTAATCTAGACGTGATGTATCGATCCCCGAGCGCACTTATATCGATTCCGGAACTCCATCAACCCCAACGGAGTTCCGGAATCGACAGGGAGAGCCGCGAACATCGATCCCGCGCGGTGTGGACGGGTGAGTAATCTGATCTTAGATATTCGACTTCAGCTACGTTTATTCACGTAGCTGAAGTTGCGTATCTAAGATCGATTCCCCCCCCCCCCCCCCCCCCGGTAGTGTGGACCAGCCCTTACTGTTGGATTTTTGTTGTTGCTGTGTCTGTCCCGTGAAATTAATGTTTACCAATGACTGGCAGATCAAATCCTGCCAGTTTACTGGTATCCAAGAGCTTTTTTTGGTGACAGTTAGTGTATGGATGTGAGAGGTGGACTCAGTTTACAGGACCCAAATCCATTGAGCCTTTATAGGTGGAATCAAATATCTTTAAATGCCACCTGGAAACTAATAGGGAGCTAGGTCAAATCAGAGAACACATTTAATATGCTTCCTGCAGGAAGCACCACTTAATCAGGCCTTCTGTGCCACTGCCTTCTGTGCCATTTCCAGGTGGTCTTTAGGTGCCAGCCCCACGTACAACATGTTAAAGTAATCCAGTCTACAGGTGACAAAGGCATGGATCACTGTGCCTCCTGTCTGTATCCAAAAGAGGTCTCACGGTGTAAATAGCCTTTTTATCTAGGCAAGAGTAATTTGACTGATATAGTGTGAACACAAAAATATGTCTTGATCATGCAGGGTAATGAATCAAAGGAGAGAGACTTATTACTCTGTGTATTTGGAGGGTTTTTTTTTAAAAGGGATGCTTTTCAAGAGTTCATAATGGACTTTAGCCCCAGAAAATGGTAGTGAAACTGAACTTTTTTTCACAGCATACTCTAGTGGAATGTACTACCCAATCCCCCCAAAGTTAAAATTCTTTTTTTGTAGTCTACTGGTGACAGCTTACCACTGTTTTACATCTAGAGAGAGGCTCAGAACAAACTTGAATCTGAACACTCATGAACTGTGGGAATAATTGAGATGCTGATCTGGTTCTGAACTTCATAGTTCAGGCCTATGTCTGTATATAATGGCCTCTTTGATAGTGAAGGTGGTTCTTTATGTGCTGGTCTCTGTGTATTCCACTATGGGCACTCATGTGCTCTGTGTACCTGAGACAGGAAGATTATTGCTAGCAGTGTCCTTTGGACCCTCAGCCTTATGCTCTGAACTTAGGATATAAGGTGTAGTATGGACCAAGTACCTCTCCAGTTCCTTTCAACTTCCTATGGTTTGAGAGGGAACCCTTCACCTTCAGCATTTACCTGCAAATTTTGTAAATAGTTTTATTTTACAATAGATAGCTAGAATAGATTTGGGCTTGGAGGTCTGTGATGGGGTGCTCTACCCACTGCAGGTATAGCGCCGCCTCCTAGTCTTTCTGGGAAATAGCTCACCAGGTTGATACCTCTCCCCACATTTGGAAGCCTTCCTTCCTCCTCTCTTTGTCACTCCAGGAGCTACTCTGGCCTCTTCATGACTCACCCCTCTGGCTAGGTCACGCTGGTGGTTCCCCTTCTGATTGGGCTCTGGAGGGGGAAGGAAGTCTCTTCTCCCAGACAGGCTTATGCAGTTTTCCTATGCACTGCCTGACCGGGGCTACTTCCCCAGTGACTGGTTGTGGAACCTGGGCCCATCCTCTACTCTGGGTTCCTGCTCTGGGGCCCTCTAATCAGCAGTCAACGTCTGTTCCACCCATGCCTTCGGAATTAGACCATTCTATTCCTGGCAAACTGGTTGAAATAGTAATTAAAAATAGGATAGTGAACACCTGGAAGATCACTGTATCTAAATCTAACCACTGCTGTTTCTGCAAAGGACAACAGGCACACTAATCTATTACAATTCATCAAATGTGTCAGTAAAGTAATGGATAAAGGAGATTAAGTTGACAATTTTAGACTGTCAAAAGGCATTTGAGAGGGTCCCTCACAAGAGATTGTTAAAGAAACTTAGTAGTCATGCAGTGAGAGGCAAAGTATTATGGATCAAAAATTGATTAGATGATGGGAAACAGAATAGCATTAAATGGACAGTTTTCATGGCAAAACAGTTGGGTACCTTTGTGGTTTTGTGCTAGGATGAGTGGTGAATATATTCAATTATTTGGAAAAGTAGTGAGCCTTGAAGTAGCAAAATTTGCAGCTAACACAAAATTATTTGGTTAGTAAAGACCAGAGAAGACTAGTGAGGAATGAGGAACATGACGACAAATGAAGTTGTGCTGATAAATAGAAAATAATAAAGACTGGAGGAAAAATGTACACTATTCATGCATAGGGCTCTACCAAATCAATGGTCCATTTTGGTCTATTTCATGGTCACAGGATTTTAAAAATCATAAATTTAATTATTTCAGGTATTTAAATCTAAAATTTAAGTGTTGTAATTGTAGTGGTCCTGACCCAAAAAGGAATTGTGTGTCTGAGAGGGGTTTTGTGGTACTACTACTCTTACTTCTGCACAGCTGCTGGCAGTGGCACTGCCTTCAGAGCTGGGCAGCTAGAGAGTAGCAGCATCAGCTGCTGGCTGGAAGCTCAGCTCTGAAGGCGGAGACGTTCCCTGCGGCAGCGCAGTAGGGATGGCATAGTATGGTATTGCCACCCTTACGTCTGCGCTGCTGCTTGCAGAGCTGGGCCCTCAGTCAGCAGCTGCCACTCTCTGGCCACGTAGCTTTAAAGGCAGCAACGCAGAAGAAGTAAATGTGGCGTGGCATGGCATGGTGTTGCAACCCTTACTTCTACACTGCTGCTGGTGGGGCGCTGCCTTCAGAGCTGGATGCCCGGTGCACGGCCATCCAGCTCTGAAGGCAGTGCAGAAGTAAGGGTGGCAATACCGTGACCCCCTAAAATAACCTTGTGACCCCCCCAACTCCCTTTTGGGTCGGGACCCCCAATTTGAGAAACTGTGGTCTCCCCCGTGAAATCTGTATAATATAGGGTAAAAGCACACAAAAGATCAGATTTCTCGGTCCGTGACACATTTTTCATGGCCCTGAATTTGGTAGGACCCTATTCATACATCTTACAAGGTCCTAAATTTAACTTGGAGAAGGGACTAGTATCATTGTAGGCAGCTCAATGAAACGTCTGCTTATTGTGGATTTCATACATGTCTCTCTGGAGCACCTAGTACTGGTCATCACTGGAGAACAGGATACAAGACTAAATGGACCTTGGGTCTGATCTATCATTTCTATAAATGGGCTGTTTTTAGTCATAAGAAGCTGTCTAGCTTGTTTTGTACCTCAGTTGAAACACGATGTCTCCCCTTCCTTACTTCCCCTGCCCACTCTTGATTTGGAGATCCTTTCATGTCTTAGTGTGTGGCAGCCTTGGCACTGAATTTTCATTTGATCAGTTTCTTGAACTCTTACATTTTAGTTTTTAAGAATTAATTGGTTCAAAAATGTTTGTGCAGTGTTTACAGAGAAGATTGAAACCTGATAAAAGAATGAATGATTAAATTTGTGCAGTGTAATTCACTTCTTTGTTGTATACAAGATGCCATTTCTCTTCTTTCCAGGAAGGGAATAACATTAATAGAATACTAACGCTGAGCACATACATCTTCAGTGAATGGCCAAAGGTCAATTTAACTGCTGTGAAGTTTGTATAGCAATACCTGTAATTTGCTATGAAACTTTGCTTTTAAAACATTTTCACAGTTTGCCTGTATATAGGTGGTATTTTATAAGATTATGATCTAGAGGAAAATTACTTCCCTGCAATACAGTATTTAGAATTTAAGTTGCATTGCAATACATCTTACTTCCTACCGTTTGAACTTTCCTCTGCTGTAATACCATTAAGTGCTGTTTTTTGTCCAATGCATCCAACAGAACTGAAGCCTACTTTTATTTTCTTTAGGAGCCATTTGTTCCCAGTACTTTTATTCAGAGTGTTTTATTAATAAAACAATGTCTGTTTAATCTTCTTGATCTGATTTCATGCCTTGCATTTCTAAAACTAAACAATTGTAACCATGTTACAATCTAATCAGATCTAAACTGGAAATATTGATCATAAACTTTTTTCTTCTAGGTTGCAATAAAAATAATTGACAAAACACAATTGAACCCAACTAGTCTTCAAAAGGTAGGCTTCTTTGATTAACTGTTCTTATCTTTCAACTGTACTACAGCTTGTTTCTCTTTACCTCTTCCCTCTCTGACTCCTGAATTCGCATGCTGTGGTCCCTGAAGCAACACCTACCTCACATTTCATATAAATACACAACTGAGCTAGTGCATCTTAATGCTGACTTTTCTTGTAAAAGGCCTGTTTTGGACAGTTTTACAGTCATACAAGATGAGCATGTCCTTCAAATAAAGAATGCATTTGAAGCTACAAACAGAGACAATTGCATGTCTTTTGCCAGTCTTACTTTGTTACTCAAATAGTCTGAACTCTTAAACTGAAAAAAAGTACGTCTGGCTTCCTTTGGGTGTGTTTTTTCCTTCCACATGTGGTCCAGTTCAGTAAAAATGGCATTCATGAGCATCTGTTTTGTCTCAGTCACTTCAATAGTCACTTTGTTAAATTTACGACTACAAAGTTTCAGTCTGTGGGCTAAAAGTCAAACTGTGTCTATGCCTCGTACATAATCACTAGCAAAAAAGATTCTACAAATATTATTCTTTTGATGAGTGAGGTTGGAGGAGAGAAACCATCTCACTCTCTGCCATAGTCATATTGGCTCATCTATGCTAGCAAGAATAAGTGATAAATGCTACTATTGTCACTAAGTACACAGATATGACCTAGAGTTGTACACAGGGGGCACGCCTGTTGGGCACTTTCCTGACTAAAACACTGATAGCCAAAGGCTTTTATGTATGTACTTTAATAAAAATAGATGGATTTACCCAATTTGGGTAAGGTATAATACCAGGAATTTGTTTTATGTGAAATCAAGCTAAAAACACTAAATAACGTAGATATTTATTCAGATTTATACAAATAGTAAAAAGGCCATATGCATAGGTGCTCCTATCTAAATTAATGGCACAAAAGCAAATAGGTAAAACACACAAGCTTTTGGGGACTGGATGGCTCAACCAATTAAGAGATGGAGTGTTTTATTTGTCAGTTATTTTGTTCAAATTGGCTCAGGTAAACTATGACCAAAAGTCATCATCTGATGGCTCTTTAGCCTCTGTGAAATAGTGTTATTCAATTTTAAGTAAAAGATACACCAATCACAAAAAGAACCACCACAGTCCACTTTTTTGGGAGCTTCAGTGGAAGTGGAGAAAAACGCAAAAATGTATAAATGCGCATTAAAACATTTGTGATGCAATTTGTAATTTTATGTTTATTGGTTTTATTCATATTTTGTATTTAATGCTATGAGTTTTACATTGAAGTTTTTAAATATTGTCATGAAAGTGTATGTCACTTTAGGAGCAGTTACTGCATTGCTGGAAATCTACACTTGAAAGTCAAACGATTTATTAGTTACTCAGAGCACCTTGGAAGAAGAATTGGGGGAGAGATGGAAAGACAAACAGAGATAGTGACAGGTAATCAGGGAGGTTCACAGCAACGCTTTTGTGAGTGGTGAAGGAACGGCCAGCGTAAAGGGAGAGGCATGGAGCAGCCAAGGAGAAACAATATCCATATCTTAGTGTATTTCAAAGATCTCTACTATCTGGAGCTTGTGCCTTGACTTATCATGAATTTCTTGCAATCGCTTTTCAAAAGCTTGGGGTAGAAGTGTAACTGTGGAAAATACACATGCCCAACGCAAGTAGAATTTGTGCATGCAGAGAACCAGTTAGACATGTACCTAGTCATCCACACATGCATGCAGCTGCATGTTTAAAGGGGGATAGATGTTTCAGAAGTTTGCTGCATATTGTTTGAAGTTAATCTTTTAGCATCAGGGTTGTGTAGCAGAGTTTATAGCCTGCCCTGAATCAGCAACAAAGATGTGCAGTGCGGATTGCTATGGTGGAAGCTGTCTCAGCCTAGGAACCTTAGAAGCATAGATAAAATATTTAGTGGTGATGAGAATGGTACAGAGTAGCTAAGCAGTGGCACTACAGCTGTATATGAGTCATCTTTAGGTGGCAGAGCCAGTGATGGTGATGCTGGTGCCTTCCAGTCTACTAGTTTCCTCTCTATATCCATCTCTCATCCCAAAGGTTTTTTTTTTTTCCTTCCTACGGACACTTGAGATTGATTTTTGTAAAGACAATTTATTTTCTGGAGCCTAATTACTATGATGATGCCTCTGCATATTTTAAATTGACTTGAATACTATACTTCTCTCTTCTGGTAGCATTTTCCCTGCTAGTACTGTTAAATCAAATTTTTCTAAAAGCAATCTCTTGCCCCCCAAAATATAACATAATTTTTTTAAAATGAGTTTCTGTATTACAGAAATTCACTTTATTTTAGCCAAGATACAATGTATCTTGTGTACATTATTAATGCAACGATTTATATGATTTATAACTAAGTACTGTACTGAAAATTCCTTCCTAATGAGGAACTTAACATAAATAAAATTGCTAAGTCATTCTGGAAAAATACATTAATCAGTTTTCATTTTGTGTGTTTCAAATGTCTTAGTAGGAAAAATATTACCATACTATAGTGCATATCACTTATTAATTTATTTTTTAAAGTTAAGTATCCAAATATATGATAGCTGAAGAACAATGTGTAGATATTTGGCACTTACAAGCCATTTTACGAACAGTTAATTTAAACAGTGTCCTTTCCGTGACAGTTTTATCTAAGGTCCGTACCTAAAGGTTAAGTGTCAGGGTCTAGAAACGTCCTGCCTGTTTGTTGTAACTACTTGTCTTATACTTAGATTGTGAGTTCTTTGGGACAGGGATAGAATTGAAGTGTTTGTATAGTGCTTAACACAGTGTGGTTCTGGTCCCTGATCAGGGCTCCTAAGCACTGCCACAATACAAATAACTAAAAGGGTCTCTCACAATGAATCAGTTCCTGGTTACAGATAGAACCAGAACTCCAGCCCCCTTTTCTGATCACTAGCCAACGCTCTAGTGTCCAAATATAGGCTTAAAACTTAAACTGACTTTAGGAAAGTGCACAAAAGCCCACATCTTCCTGAACTATTTTTCTTTGTGTCAAGGCTGTAAAGATGTGCTTTTAGGCTTGCTGAATTAATGATTGATTGTAATCTTAATTTTCTTTGTTACCTCTTGTTTTCACAGTAAGGGTCACATGGGTTTTTAGTTGTTTTTCAGTGAAGCCTTTAAAATGCCTAATGCTAGCACCATTTTATTCTGCTATGTAAATAAGCTCAGGCTTAGTAGAAGTAGTTTGATTCTCAGTATCTTGTTTTCCAGGTTATTGTGGGGGCCTGGGAGCACTCTGGGGCATGATAGAGAGTCTGTGTATGTGTCTCTTGCCTGATGGCTTCTTCTGCTCAGTCCCTCCAGTAACAATTTTGCTTAGTTGTTCCCCTGTATCTAGGAATGCACATTCCTTAAATTAGCAAAGGTGAATACATTGTGTTACCACATCTGATTAACAAACAAACCTAGTTCTCTCATATTTTAGCATAGTTGCTGTTGTGTCTGCCACTCTTATTTCTTTCTTCTCCTCAGTCTACTTCATTAGTGGTGAAACACCCAGTTATGCACAATTAGGATTATTCATGCTCAAAGATGTTTGTGCCATTCAACGGGAATAGTACAAAGGATTTTCTTTTCCTCGGTTTTGTTGGCTCTTACTTTTCTTTCTCACACCCTAATCTTTTTTTAATGTAAATTATTTTAATATCCATTGAGTCATAGCTGCAGCTGCTACTCCCTACAGATTTCAGGTCACATTTAAAAAGATAAGATATCTATTTTTTAGAATGTGTGGATAGATGTGAGTTGAAGGAAACTTGCAGTAGCACTACTATGTACTTATTTTCATCCATTCTTATCTCTGACTTAGTCTGCAGGATCCTCTAGGCAAGGAGCGGTTACTTTCTTTGTCCATTTTGTAATGTAGTATGTTTTCCCCTTAGATCTTTCTTAAGCATACCATAGCCTTTTAATTCACTAGTGTAGCTGTAAGGCTAGTGTTGGATTTTAAAAAAACCTGCTTGATTGCTCCCTTTCTTGTCAAGCCAGAGCAGCTTTCACAAAATAATCAAGACTTGAGAATGCCAACCATCTGGAGTCTTGGGATGATGTGAGAGGATGTAAACAGTTTGCAATTGATTACAACATATTGCACTGCCTAAAAAGATGATTTCTTGTGTCCCTTCTCACAAGTCTTCTGAAAATGGGCATTTGCAAAATAAAAAGGAATATACATTCAATAGCATTTGTATGTCAGTGTTCTCGTGGTGATGTCTATCTTATATTTAGGCTGTCTGTTAGAAGAAATGAGAATGTTTATGACATTCATAATTCAAGTTTTTGAAGGCAGTACTACATATTAAAATAACATGACCTTCATGTCAGTTTTTCAGTGTAACAGAATATAAGTGCACAAAGTATAGAGAGAGGAGAAAGGATAACTTTTCCGTTTTTAATTTAAGAAAACTATACATCAATAACACAAGACTGCCTTAGTGTAATTTGTCATCTTGGCTACATATCAGAAAATTGAGGACTGATTATCTTATTTTGATACTAAAAAAATAAAACCCTAGCCTAACACTTGTGTTTGTATAGGGTGTCAAATTTGAACATTATACAACTTCTGAAAATATTATTTTATAATAAGGGCCACATAGCTTCCTATTTCCCATATAGGCTCTTCCTCATATAGGTAACAAAGTTACCACTTGTGAAATTTCCATTTAATAGTTCCATCATGTGGAGGCGTGGTTTGTATGCCTCTCCCCACAATGGAACTGGCAGGCAATTGACCCGTCCTAACCCTGCATACCCCTCTGAGATCTAATTAACGTCCTCTCCACTCATGAAAATATGAGACAAAAAGGACATTTTATTTAATCAGTAAGACTCTAGAGGTGAGGCATTGCCTGAGATTCATGACCAAATAATCCCCTACTTGTCATAATTGAAGGGAAATGCTATGGATTTTGTTTGCTATCATTCATTTTGGTAAGTAAATGTAGTGTTCATGAAAGGTATTGGATTGACATCCCAGAGGCCAAAGTTGGCTGTCTAGCCACAGAAAAAACACAGCATAGGCCGTGACAAAGCAAACATCATCCTCATGAATCCCTGCAACTGTGCCTCAATTCTTACTTGGAGGAACCTTCCTCTAGGGCAGGCGTAGGCAACCTGCGGCACGCAAGCTGATTTTCAGTGGCACTCACACTGCCCAGGTCCTGACCGCCAGTCCAGGGGGCTTTGCATTTTAATTTAATTTTAAATGAAGCTTCTTAAACATTTTAAAACCTTATTTACTTACATACAACAATAGTTTAGTTATATATTATAGATTTATAGAAAGAGACCTTCTAAAAATGTTGAAATGTATTACTGACACGCGGAACGTTAAATTAGAATGAATAAATGAAAACTCGGCACATCACTTCCGAAAGGTTGCCAACCGCTGCTCTAGGGCCAAGAGGGAGATTCTCCCTCACCTACTACCTGATTAGTGCTTGCTTGTTGGCAGTATTGTTATTAATTGTTGTGCTTTTTGTGAAGTAAACAGTTAATGTTGACCAGTAACTTGATTGTGACTAGCAAATTGTGACCACTAAACCATCCGAGAGCTATCCTAAAATAAAATCCTTTAATACACCATGGTTTTGCCAGTATTCGGAATATGAAATGCTGCAGTAAGTATGACCTTCATAAGGAATAAATATAACCTTTTAATGAAACTTATTAAAGTGTACTGGATCAGAACCAATTACCTAAAGATTAAAGCCTTCATTTATCTCTTTAAGTAGCCAGTGTCCCTTTTTTAGAAGAACTTTTTTTAGAGCTGGCATTTTACTCCTCTTGTCTGCAAAAAGCTTATTCAGTTCATTTGAAAGTGAAATACGTAATATTCCTGTGTTTCTCACATTTACTCTATCATTTATTAAGATTAGGTGGAGAACTCTAATCATTAGCTATAGAACAAAATCAGCTTCTTAGAAAGAAATGAATGGTAATTGTTTTTTGTCACTAATTTATTTGATTTCCTATTATCTTTTTTATTTCAGCTTTTCAGAGAAGTAAGAATAATGAAGATTTTAAATCATCCAAATATAGGTATTCCATGTTTTGCTAACATCTTGGTTCTGTGTAACTAACTTTTTAGAGATTGCTTGTTTTTGGAGTGATTGTACATGTCCATTTTGCTTTTGGTGTGCATGAGCTCCAGTGCACAGTTGTCAGGGAGTTTTTCCCTTAGTGGTACCTGGTGGGGCAACATGAGAACCCTCTGCTGCCTCTCATACCACAGGCAGACATAAAGAGCTGTGGCTCCCCAGCGTACAGAACAAGCTGGCGAACCGCCTCAGCAGGTCGTTTCACAGCCAGGAGTGGTCCATTCGCCCGAATGTCACAATTTCAATCTTCCAGAGTTGGGGCTTTCCCCCGATAGACCTATTCGCCATGTGACACAACAGGAAGTGCCAGCAGTTCTGCTCCTTCCAAAGTTACAGCCCAAGCTCGAGCACAGACACATTTCTCCTCCATTGGGGAGGTTCTCTCCTTTCTGATCATACCAATCGTTCACAAGGTGGTACTCAAGATCCGGAGAGAACTAACTCAGGCCATATTGATAGCACCAGCCTGGCCCCATCAGCACTGGTACACACCTCTCCTAGATATGTCTGTGGAAGCCCTGATCACCCTGCTGCGCTTCCTGGACCTTCTGACACAAGATCACAGTTGTCTTCAACTCAGAACCTCGAGTTGCTTCACCTCACAGGTTGGAAGCTCCATGGTTGAACCTGATGGAGCTTTCCTGTTCAGACCAGGTTAGACAGGTCCTCTTTGGCAGCAGAAAACCCTCTGAGAGCCACATACTTGCTTTCCTCCCAAAGGCTGTGTCACAGTTTCACATCAACCAGGACATCTTTCTCCTGGTATTCTACACACAGCCTCATTCCAATGGCAGGGAGCAGAGGCTCCACTCTCTGGATGTCCGCAGGGCACTAGCCTTTTACATCAAGAGAACAAACCATTAGAAAATCATTCCAGCTATTCGTGTCAGTGGCGGACAGAATGAAAAGTCAGCCTGTGTCATCACAACACATCTCGTCATGGATAGCGTCCTGTATTCATGAGTGCTACAACCTGGCAGGTGTTCCTGAACCTCCAATCACTGCGCACTTCACCAGAGCGCAGGCTTCGTCAACAGTGTTCCTGTCTCAGGTTCCCACTCAGGAAATCTGCAAGGCAGTGATGTGGTCTTCCATCCATACTTTCGCCACACACTATGCGATTACCCAGCAGGCCAGAGATGATGGAGCAGTGCTCCAATCAGTGGAAGACTGTCCCCACTACCTAAACTTGTGCTTGTGAGTCACCTGATTGGAATCGACATGAGCAAGCACTCAAAGAAGAAAAAACTGTTACCTTCTCAAAATTGTTGTTCTTCAAGATGTGTTGTTCATGTCCATTCCAATACCCACCCTCCTTCCCCTCTGTCGGAGTAGCCAGCAAGAAGGAACTGAGGGAGTGGCAGGTCAGCAGGACTCTATACTGAGTTCCACGAAGGCGCAACTCCAGGGGGCACCCGGACCGACAAGACCAGTGGCTCTCAAACTTTTTACTGGTAGCCCCTTTCACATAGGAAGCATCTGAGTGCAACCCTTCCCCCCCCCCCCCCCAAAAAAAAAAATTGAAAACACTTTTTAATATATTTAACACCATTATAAAAGCTGGAGCAAAGCAGTGTTTGGGATGGAGGTTGACAGCTCGTGGACCCCCCCCTTTAAAAACCTCATGACCCCCAGTTTGAGAACCCCTGGACAAGACAGATGCTGCTATGGGAAAAATCATGTGTGCACGTGTGTGTGTACACACACACACACACACACACAAACACACTCTCTCTCTCTCAATTGGAATGGACATGAAGAACATATCTTGAAGAACAGCAGTTATGAGAAGGTGATGGGGGGGAGGGATAGCTCAGTGGTTTGAGCATTGGCCTGCTAAACTTAGGGTTCTGGGTTCAGTCCTTGAGGGGGCCACTTAGGGATCTGGGGCAAAAGTCAGTACTTGGTCCTGCTAGTGAAGGCAGAGGGCTGGACTCAATGACCTATCAGGGTCCCTTCCAGTTCTGTGAGATAGGTATATCTCCAATTATTGAATTTAATAAACCGTTTTTTCTTACTAATCTTTTTCCTAAAGCCTCATAACAAATGTAAGGAAAGATTGCACTCTCTGGACACTTGAAGAGCTTTAGCATTTTATTCAGATCAGACTAAATCTTTCAGATCTTCGTCTCAGTTGTTTGTTGCGCTTGTAGACAGAATGAAGGACAGTCCTGTTTCCACACAAAGGAATTCATCATGGATACCCATTTGTGTTTGCTAACATGAAGCCGCCAGAGAGATTGAGTCATTTGATTAGGTCCCGAGCAACCTCAGCAGTATTTCTTGCCAACAGTGGGAAAGAGGCAACATGGACATCATGTCACATGTTTGCCTCTCATTACACTATCGGCAATCTAAAGACAATGCTAAATTTCGACGAACGGTCCTTTGGTTCCTGTTCAAATAGCTTCTGTACCCACCTCCAATTGGGACTGCTTGTGAGTCACCTGCAGTGGAATGGACATGTGCAATCACTCAAAGAAAAAAGGTTACTAACCTTTCTGTAACTGTTGTTCTTCAAGATGTGTTGCACATTTCCATGACCCATCCTCCTTCCCCTCTCTATCAGAGTCTTTACTATAGTAAGGAACTGGGGGGAAGGGGAGGGGCAGCTTGGCCTTTTATGCCTGCATGCAAGGCACTTGAGGACACTCATGCCACCTTGATGGGAACTGTTAAGGGAAAAACTCCCTAGCTGTGCACTGGAGCACACACACGGCTACAGTGGAGTGGACGTGCAACGTATCACAAGGAACAACAGTTATGGAAAGGTTAGTAACTGTCTGTTTTTAAAAAGTTAAAGCAGTGATGTACAAGTCTAATGAAGGTTCTGCATCATGGAGCCCACTTAAAGTGGTGATAGGGAGATAAGTGTTTTAATGTAAGGGCATTTCATTGGCTGCATAGACTTGCCTTGTCAAACTGATGCACTACTATATCTGAGAAGTATCAGAGGGTAGCCGTGTTAGTCTGGATCTGTAAAAGCAGCAAAGAATCCTGTGGCACCTTATAGACTAACAGACGTTTTGGAGCATGAGCTTTCGTGGGTGAATACCCACTTCCTCAGATGCATGTAATTACATGCATCTGAGGAAGTGGGTATTCAGCCACGAAAGCTCATGCTCCAAAACGTCTGTTAGTCTATAAGGTGCCACAGGATTCTTTGCTGCTTTTATATCTGAGAAGTGGTTTTTAAAGAGAAGGAAAAAGAATACTTATTGGATGGAATCCCGTGTATAATGTGATTATGCAGTCACACAAATTACTGAAAATTTGTGACTTTACTGCATAATTGTGCTCCAGAATCCAAGCTTTCACTTAAATAAAATTAAAAAAATCTACTCTCATGGGAGAAGAGAGAGCACTCAGAATGTAAAATTTACAGTGATACAGTGTTGTCTTTTGGATTCTGTAGACAATAGTTGAGGCAACAACCTACTCTGTATATAATATATATACAAATTACTATTACCCAATGCTTTGTTTTTTGAGAGCTATGCTTAAATTGATTTTTTTCACTTGACTCTAAACTGAGTATGTTTCAAGCCAGAATTGTACATTCATAAGTTTGACCCAGACTACAAACTACTGATAAAGCATTTGTTGTTCCATTTAGAAGCATGAAATGGAAATAATTGCTCTTAAGAAAAGTTGTTTGATATTGTCAAGCAGCAGTAGTCTACTTTTGAGAGAATCTTCCACAAAGACTATCCGAAAACTAGACTCCTATAATTGGTTGTAATCTTTTAGTAAATAACTGATCTTTTTTCCTCTAGTGAAGTTATTTGAAGTAATTGAAACTGAAAAAACTCTCTACTTAATCATGGAGTATGCAAGTGGGGGTAAGTATTTTCCTTTTATGTGATACAAAAGTAAAGAAATTGCCAAATGATACTGAAGTTTCCTTTTGTAATACTTAAAACAAGAAACATTGATTTCATGATAGTGCAACATTTCAGGTGAAATACTAGTGTTTTGGGAGGCATTTTCTTAAAGCTGTACAATTTTTTAAGTAAGCCAAGCTTTATTGCAATCCAGAGGGAATTTTTTTCATCATTTTCATTGATCAGTCCATCATAGTGGTAATAGCAAAATAAGGATATTCACAATAGGCAGGAGTTGGCACGATAGTTGGTTTCATTGATGTGGTATTTGGTAAAGTTAAGTATATATTCAGATATAGTATTGTATGAAGTAATAGCATATAACATTCAGGTGGAAAAGTGTAGCAAATCTGTTTGCCCTTGCATTTTAAATCACCAGTACTTTTTTTGAATGTTGGTGACAAATGGACTATTCTGATTAAAGTGGAACTTTTTAATTGAGAGCCACAGTTACCAAAATCTTCTGGACTCTTCATTTTGACTGTCACATGGGCTGGTTCACCTGGAATGGTCCCTTGAAAAATTTAACTACTTGTGCTAAACAATCTATTCCACCTTGTACTTAGCACTGATTACATTTCCCAAACCTGAAGAAGAGCTCTATGTAAGCTCAAAAACTTGTCTCTCACCAACAGAAGTTGGTCCAATAAGATATTACACTGCTACCTCGATATAATGCCACCCGATATAATACAAATTTGGATATAATGCGGTAAAGCAGTGCTGGGGGGGGGGGGGCTGCACACTCCGGTGGATCAAAGCAAGTTCAATATAACACAGTTTCACCTGTAACGCGGTAAGATTTTTTTGGCTCCCAAGGACAGCATTATATCGAGGTAGAGGTGTATCTTTCCCCACCTTGTCTCTGTAACCCCTCTCTTTAAGTTCCTCCAGTGACTCCCCCTTTTGAATAATTAATTCCCAATTCTTGCACAAATGTGAACATTTTCTCAGTGTTTTCCACTATTTGTAACATAGCTAGAATCAAGGCATTTACCCTTCTAGATAGCTAAAAATGGTTAAATTTCAATATCAGCTGGTGGGAATCACACAAATATTTGAGGCATATCTTCAGTTTTGCTGGGGAGACATAGAGGTTTGCTCTTCAAAACAGAAGAGCAGAGTTTCACCATTGGGTCCCACTACATATGTGCAGCATATCTGGGGTATCATGATGTGGTTGCTTATATAAACTGTGTTCTAGCTGTTGTATTTGAGCTCCTAGGAGCCGTAGATGCATAGACTAGTTTTGTCTAAATGGGGCTAATGGTAGGAAAGGGCATAATAACATAAGAACGGCCATACTGGGTCAGATCAGTGGTCTATCTAACCCAATATCCTGTCTTCTGACAGTAGACAGTGCCAGATGCTTCATAGGGAGTGAACAGAACAGGGCAATTTATCAAGTGACCTATTCCCTGTTCTCAAGTCCCAGCTTCTAGCAGTCAGAAGTTTAGGAATTCCCAGAGCATGGAGTTGCATCCCCGACCGTCTTGGTTAATAGCCATTAATGGACCTATTCTCCATGAACTTATCTAATTCTTTTTTTAACCCAGTTATATTTTTGGATTTTGCAATATCTCTGGCCCTGAGTTCCACAGGTTGACTATCTGGTTGTGTGAAGAAGTACCTCCTTATATTTGTTTTAAACCTGCCGCCTGTTAATTTAATTGGATGACCCTGATTCATGTGTTATGTGAAGGGGGTATATAATCCCTTCCTTATTCATTTTCTCCACCCCGTTCATGATTTTATGGACCTCTATATCTCCCCTCAGTCTAAGCTGAACAGTTCATCTTTTTAATCTTTCCTCATATGGAAGCAGTTCCATACCACTGATCATTTTTGTTGCCCTATTTTGTACTTTTTCCAATATCAAAAAAATTATTTTTTTTTGAGATGGGACAAACTATATGCAGTATCTGTCCCTTTTGTAATGGTTCCTAACGTGGTTAGCTTTTTTGACCTCTGCACATTGAGCATACTAGTGTGTATGCACCTGTCCCTTCTACTTGATAGTTTTTAACTTAAAAGTGAGGTCATACTGCCATCTAGTGACTGGCTTACAGAGGATAGAAAGCCTAAAACTACTACAAATAACTGAGGGCATGTCTACACTACAAACTTAAGTTGATTTATGTTAGGTCAGCTTACACCCACAGTAGTAATTACTGTTGTGGTTTGTGTCCAGACTAGCCTCCTTCTGTCAGTGGTGTGCATCCTCAACAGGAGTATTTCCACTGACTTAAGAGGGGCAGTGTGGAGGGCTGAGGGGCAGGCTCTCAGCTCCATAAACAGCTTTCTCCTCTGTCTGCCCTTGCCCCCAGGCCTTTGGCAACATTCTCCCCACCAGGAGCCCAGCTGCACCCTCAGGCTCTTGGCTACGCAGCTACTGGACTCCCAGTGGGGAGCCGGGAGTCCGGGCAGCAGTCCTACTGAGGGCAGAGAGCTGGGAGCCTGGGGATAGCTGTGCTCTAGCTGGAGCCCTCCATCTGCCCTGGCATGACAGCCCAAGCTGCAAGTCCAGCTTTCTTGTCAATTTCACGGTTCCAACATGGGAGCTGTGAAATTGACAAGGATGACAGCTAACAGCAGATGTAAGTAACTTGCAGTGTCAACAGGGACACTGTGTTGTCCTAACTACACCAATGTAAGTCCTATGCCTCTTGTGGAGGTGGAATTATGTAGGTGTAGTAGGGTACTTACATCCCCAGGAACAAGGCTTTAGTATAGACAATGACATAATTAGGTCAACATAAGCTGCCTTACATCAACCTAATTCTGTAGTGTAGACTAGGCCTGAGACGCTCCTTTTAGCTGAAATGAGAGAGACCTGTATGTTTGGCACAGAAGCCATTAGTACTATTATATGCTTATGCAATATGCAACTTGAAAATGTAGTAGCAGATGACTATGTGTCATTATGGATTCAGCTCTGAAAATTCCCCTTTATCTACATTTTAGTCATCTGTCTCAACTTAAATCAAATATTCAGTAACCTCAGTTATTTGAACTACTGTTTTTCTCTGCTTTTGATATTCCCGATATTTCAGATAAACAGGGTTGGATTTCATCTTTGTCTGACCCCCTGCATTTCTATGAATTTTTATTTACTAATACTTTAAAAAGACATAGCTGTAACATATATTTCAGTGAATTTTTATCACTGACTTGTATTTTAACTGCTACTCTGGAAAGCAAAATATAATTTGTTCAGAAAATGAAAACATAAAATCATTCATGCACACTGTTTGTGATATCTTGGGTTCTTTATTTAGAACAGTACTTAAATCAGTTTGATTTGATTCCATCTTGTGACCTTTTCAAAATTAAAAGTACTTTTTAGTGATAGATTTTCTCTTTTTTGAAGTAATAATGTGAAAAATGTTCTCTTATCTGAGAGTATTTAAATGTATTTAAATATTAAAATAGTGATTTGATCTTTGAACTTCTAAAATCTTAGACTATTTAAACTAAATGATTTATTTGTACTTAAAGACCTATTTATGTATGTGGAAACATTACCTCTTCCATGTCTAATGCCTACAGTTTTTCAGTAGAAAAACATTAAAGTCATACTGTGACAAACAAGTCGATATTTCACTGGATAGATAGCAACATTTAAAAACTAGTCTAGTAGGCTAGTTATAAAATGCCAGATGTTAATTGACGGTTTGTTTTAAAATGCAGCCCTTTTGAATTTTTCTTCAGTACTGTGTCCATCAAATGTCCCTTGTCATGTTGCATTGTTTTCTTTACATTTTGGAAGTCTTCCAGGGACCTGTTATGCCAGGATGCTTTTCTTCAATGTCTTATGTATGATATTTAAATTGTGGCTTGCTTCATCACATCAGTTTCTGTTCACTTGGATGTTTTTTATAACGAAGGCCTCATTTTATTTTAACCCTGGGTTGAAACAGGGATTTCCATCATCGTAACATTTTTGTACACTTAGATTAACTATATTATAACACTCTGAGGCTACAACCACATTTACAAGATCCTTTAAACATTTTTGTACTGTAGATAAGGCTTACGAAAGTCTATCTCTGTGATACAGCAAATATTTTTCTAATGGAAATTTGAAAGGAAGTCAGGACTTTTTTTGCAAAGAAAGGAATGCTGCTCATTTTCTATCATAAATGGTTGAAAACAAATATTTTGCCTACATTCAGTCACCCAGATAATTCTTCTTAAAGTCTTTCTTGTCTCAGTGAAATTATGACATAGTAGTAAATCACTCTTCTGGGCTCTTGCCATACGCCTTTTTCAAAAATGAAAAGTTAATGCCTTTTGTGATTGATTTTTCACATGAATAAACAAACATTCTAGCTGAAAACTGAAATCTCAAATTTAGCTCACATTTCTGACATTTATGTAGCTCATACAATATATGTTACTCTTAACAATGACAAAAATAACCCTAGATTTTGAAATTAACTAGCTAGTATTTTAAGATATTCAGCATTTCTCCTTTAATCTTTGATATGTTTCAATTGCAGGAGAGGTATTTGACTATCTGGTTGCACATGGAAGAATGAAGGAAAAGGAAGCAAGAGCTAAATTTAGACAGGTATGTATGATAGACTAACAACTCTTGGTCAGGAAGGAATTTTCCTCCAGGGCAGATTGGCAGAGGCCCTGTAGGTTTTTCACCTTCCTCTGCAGCATGGGGCCTGGGTCACTTGCTGGAGGATTCTCTGCACTTTGAGGTCTTTAAACCACGATTTGAGGACTTCAATAACTCAGACATAGGTTAGGGGTTTGTTACAGGAGTGGATGGGTGAGATTCTGTGGCCTGCATTGCGCAGGAGGTCAGACTAGATAACCCTAATGGTCCCTTCTGACCATAAGTCTATGAACTTTAGCATTAAAACACATGAAAAAATAGTTGACAGTGAGCTCTCCAATGTAATTTTCAAGCACGCTCTGTTGCTGACTTTTTGTTTTATTAAATAACAGGGAAAAACTAGTAGGTTCCTGTAGATTCCCTGGCCTTATTTTCCTTACCAGCTTTTATTGACGATCTATTCCATGGCACACAATCTGTGGACAGTGATCTAAGAAAGAAAGAAAGATCAGGAGTTAACTTCATTTTAAAAATCAGCACAGAGGCAACAAGCACAACAGTTGAAGGAGATCATATAATTTTACACACAACCTAATGTTTCAATTATGTTAAGGAAATTTTGCATGAAATAAATCTCATAACATAAATGGACACCTTTATGCTTGTCTGTTCTGTCTTGAATAGAATAGTGTGTGCACCATTAGTTATTTGGGAAACAGTGGAAATGTAGGAATAACTCACTTATTCCCTGTATCGAATATTTTAATGTGTATAATACATTTCTGTGGAAATGTACTGTGCAGAGAAGTTTTACTGATATGAACAATAACCTCACTAAAGTAAATGTGACAATCGCAATAAACACTAATAAGAGAAAAGGACAGTATTATTTAGGACAGCTTAACCCATTATAAGAAGACAGAAATAAAATCAGTAAATGAAAGCACTGTTTTTCCTATCATTTGAAACCTACCTAAGTCTTGCAGTACCCTGCTTAATCTTTTGCAGGGTCCAGCTGGCGGACTTCACATCCCAGAAGATATTCTTTGAGTAGTGTGCAGAATGACAGGCAGTAAGAACCATTTCTGCCCCTCATTCACAAAGTCCTGGGGTGTATTGTTTTTGTTTAACAGACTCTATTCAAGGTTCCTATGCTTAGATTCAGGGAGACAGAAAAATCTCCCCTTCAGATACCTCACAGTCCCAATGAAATTAGCTTCTGCAGTTGTCATTCCCATCTCAGATGTTGGGCTGTACCATTTTTCTAAATCCGAAAGGTTATCCTTCAGATTCAAACTCAGTAATTTAAATCAAGTTTTTCTAAGATTCAAAAGGATCAGGGAATTTTCTCCCCGCTGGCATGCCTAATACTAATTTTCATTGGTGAAATCGGGTTCCACCAGTATGTTCACTCTTCCTCATGGCTATCATTATTGTTCTTAATCAGGAGACTTTAAAAAAAAATGTTTTGTCACAGTACTTACATGTTTTGTTACTTCATCTACAATGTTGTGTACAGTTTATCCTTCAATCCTGGTTATCTTATTCAAGTCCACTGACTTCTCTGAAAAGGAGTTTGAACCAGAAGGCATGAAGGCTATCTTACAAGTATAAGCTTCAAGGTGTCTTCACACTGCTAGTATATGTCAATGAGCAAACACAGTTAGCAAAGATAATGCCAACACAACCTGCTTGACCCCATTGAAGTCCACATAAATCTGTTTTATAAGTCTTATTTTTATTTTTCTGCTTTTCTATAATAGCTTCAGATAGATTTTTCTCATAGCATAATAGGGTTTCACTTTAAGTCCATCCACTAACTAGTTTAACAATGAGACACCTGCTGAACTTAAAAAATTGTCCAGGAAGGGCAGTTTCAGCATGGATCTAAAATCCTTCACAAGAAAGTATATTGATTCTGTGGTATGCATATTCTGTTGCCCCGGGAGCATAAAGATTTCTGGAGTTTGATCTCAATTTTGGATTTTATGTGTTGTAAAGAGAATTCCAAACTTGAGTTTCTTAGGCCACTCTTTCCTCAAAGAGTTTATAAAACAGAAGTCACTGAACTCCAGTACTAGAAACCTGACTCATAATATTAAAAATAAACTGAAGATATACAGCAACTTTTAGAACATTCTACTAATCATATAATTCTTTTGAGTGAGCATTTTCCATCATGGCACTGTCATTTGGGGACACAGGATAATAAGAGCAATATTTTGGTACATGCTCAACTTCCTTGCTGTCATTCAGGTTTTTCCTCTACTTAGAAATAGTGTGGCCATGGCTGGTTATGCTGCAGTAAATAGCTTATGTATTATGCATAGCAAGCATGTTTAACAGGTGAACTATGAAAGGGTGCAAATGCCAAAAATATAACCATGCTCTGCTGCTTTCCATTTTAAGCTGCTTTTGTGCCTCAGAGAGCAAATATATGCACTTTAAAGATGTTTTATATTCTTCATATCATTTACTTCCCCTTGCCCTACCCTCAGGCCTCTGGGTTGATGGTCTGTTCTGGAGATTTTTTCTGCTGAGTAAGGATGATCAATGTGTGAGATGTATGAATGAAAATTAATGTAAAAACAAGGAATCCAAGTTTGTGCCTTTTGGGAAACGAGCAAATTAGGTAACTAATGCCCCCGTACTACTCCTCCCCTGCATTTATTTGTTAGTAAGTAGCTTTCAGTAATCTTTCTGCCTCTTCTCTGAAAAACTCTAGAAGCAGGGCCATTTGTTAATATTCTTCTTCGAATGCTTGTTCATGTCAGTTCCAATTAGGTGTGTGTGCATTGCGTACACAGTCATTGGAAAGTTTTCCCTTAACAGCTCCCGTCGGGTCAGCTGTGGAGCCCCCTGGAGTGGCGCCTTCATGGCGCTGGATATAGGACCCCATGCTGCCTCAGTTCCTTCTTACCACCACTGATGGTCGTTGGAACTGCGATCTCTTGCCTAGCAAGTGCTTCCCTTAGCGTTCTTTCCATAGCATAGTTAGTTTAGTTTAGTTGCAGTTACTGTTAGTAGATAGTGTGTGTATATATAGTAAGCTTTGGGAGGGGGTTTTCCCCAATCCCAACTGCCCTACCATTGTGCTCCGGGGTATGCCATGAGCCCAAAGCTTTAAACCCTGCGGAACCTGCAATAAGCCTATACCCACAAGCAACCCCCACCACTCGTGTCTGGGGAAGCACACAAGACAGAAAGGCGCAAGATTTGCAGGACTTTCTGCCCAAGGACAAAAAAGGAGTGAGATTTCCGACTTAGGCAGTTGCTCATGGAATCCACTCTTCGTCCCCAGTCTGCTGCAGACCACCAGGACCCGGCACCGAGCACGTCTGTACGGAGTACCATGGCATCAGTACGTGACATGGTGCTGAGGAAGGACTCTAGTCTAAGAGACCCTCGTCACTGGCACTCTCTGGCACCGCACGCTGAGGAGACAATCTGGCACCGCTCTCATTCACCGGTGCCATACAGCTGGCATAGAAAAGTGACGGGGGGCGCTCTGCGGTGCTGAAAGCATCTGGACCGGCAGGCGTTGCACCGGTGCGTCCCTTGAAGGGGCGCCCAAGCAGCAAGAGTCGGTGCTGTCAACTTCAGTTCCCCCAAGGTGACTGTCGAGTCCAGCACCCAGGAACTCCTCAGATGGGCAGTGCCAAGTTTAGGAGTTGGAGCTACCTTTCACCCCAGACACTTTTGCTGATGCCAGAGATTTAATTGCCATGATGGCTCTTCAGCCCCTGGCAATCAGAGATAAGCCTCCAGCGCCGCTGCGACTGGCGCCCTCTAAAGGCAAGCTGACCATGATGACCCGCTTCTCCTGCCCGGCACTGTTTGCCTTGGCACCGGTCCAGATCGCCATTGCCAAGACACCGCTTTCTGGCACCAGATTCCGTGCAGGGTTCCCCAGCGCCGGGAGGACATCGCTCCCCTTCCTTGGCACAGAGAAGGGAGCGGCACCAATCCCCAGCTCCAAGAGAACTAGCAACAGATTCCCAGCATGGGCACCTCAACGCCAGTCCCCTGTATCATCAGCTCGGCACCAGTCCCCGGCACAGGACCCTTCAACTCCACCATGGTCAGCATGGTCGAGATTCGTCTCATCGGACTCGGACAGTGATTCCTTCTATTCCCGTCACAGTCGACACGGATCTGACAGGTGATGGAGGTAGTCACTAATGGCATGGCACCCCCAGTGATAGCCTTCGGCACAATAGCCCTTTTGGACCCCAGGCCTTACCCTTAAGCCCAAGGCTCTTTTTCCAGGGGCTCCCGCTCAGAGGTCTCTGAGCACCAACTGGCCTATGCCCTGGGGATCTTAGGCAACTTTGGCACAAGCCCCACTGCTGGCTCAGATCGCCGGCGAGGCAAGACCCATTGCAAGGTCAGGCTACTGCCAGGATGGCTATGGTCTCCACAGAGACCCCAGACACTGACCAAGAGGAGGTCAGGGAGTCGGAGGGCCAGGAGGACCCCGGTCTGCCTCTGGCCACCTCATCTTCATCCCCAAACAAGGCAGTGGCAGGAGCTTCAACCTCGGGCCCTGCTCCAGTTGACCACAGGGCTCACCAGGACCTTCTCCAGAGGATTGCCTGTAACATAGGATTACAGGCAGAGGAAGTGGTCAAACCTGTGGGCCCCATGGTCGACATCCTCGCGCCAGAAGGACCATCCTGGATAGCTCTGCCACTAATAAAAGTGATCCAGAGCAATCTTAAGGCTCTATGGCAGACCCCTGCTTCAATCCTGCCTACTGTTAGAGGTGTGGAGCTCAAGTACTTCATTCCGTCTAAGGCAGTGGTCCCCAACCTTTTTGTGGCCAGTAGCACATTCGTGTTTTCAGAAGCGTGTGACTGGCCCCAACAATTACTCACATACAGGGCCAGCTCCAGGCACTAGTGGAGCAAGCACATGCCTGGGGCAGCACATGCTATGGGGCGGCATTCCATCCATTCTACAGAGTCGGAGTGTTTTTTGTTTTTGTTTTTGTTTTTTGGCACCAGTTCTGGGCAGTGTGGAGAGAAGCTGGGAGGACAGAGAAAACTGGCGCCCACAGCCTGCAGCCCCGGAGTTCTCTGTCCCCGGCATGCATGGGGCTGTGGCTTTTCTCCGGCTTAAGCTGTGGCCCCGTGCCTGCCAGGGACCGAGAACACCGGCGCCTGCAGCCCTGGAGTTTTCGGTCCCCAGCAGGCACAGGGCCACGGCTTCTCTCCCCTGTTGGGCACTAGGCGGGCGTACATAAATGGCCTGGTGGGCGCCATGGAGCCCATGGGCACCATGTTGGGGACCACAGGTCTAAGGGGTACGAGTATCTATTCTCTCACTTGCAACCATGCTCTCTGGTAGTGTCAGTGGTTAATCAGAAAGAGAGCAGCAGGGGCCGGCCCCTAAATCCAAAGAGTTGAAAAGGATGGACCTTTTCGGCAGGAAAGTTTACGCAACTGGTGGCCTGCAGCTGTGGATAGCTAACCAACAAGCTGTCCTCCTCAGCAGATGTAACTTCAACTCGTGTGATTCTGTGTTGAAGTTCAAGGAGCTGATTCCATCAGACTCCAGAGCCAAGTTCTCGGCTATTATTGATGAAGGGAAGGCAGTGGCACAGACCTCTTTGCAGGCTTTGTTGGACTCTGCGGATTCAGTTGTCCACCACCATTTCCTCAGATATAGCCATGAGGAAGCACTCTTGGCTACAGGCATCAGGGTTGCCCCCGGAGGTGCAGCAAACTCTGGAGGACCTACCATTTGAAAGTGCAGGGTTATTTTGGGGGGCAGATGGACTCCCGCACAGCTTAAAGGACTCCCGGGCACCTATGAAATCGTTGGGCATGCACACTCCGGCAACCCAATGAAAACATTTCAAGCCCCAATGGCGGCAACAGCTCCCATATCCTCCTCAGCTGGGGCAGGATTTTTATAGGCATAGGGGCAGGAACAGCCGGCACAAACCGTCCAATCCCCTTCTGGGCCTGGCCAAGATCTGACCAAACCTTTATTGGGCTGTAAACAGGCCTTTTGAAGGTGAGTCCGAGGATGGCACACCCACCCTGACATCAGATTCTTCCCCTTGTTTCACAAATCATCTATCCCAGTTCTACCGTGCTTGGTCCCAAATAACATTGGACCGCTGGGTTCTTTACATGGTAGAAGTGGAATATTCTCTCCGATTCTACTCCTCCCCTGCCTCCCACCCCCCTTCCCTGTCCCTCTTCAGACACCCTTCTAACAAGCAACTCCTTATCCAAGAGGTGCAGATGCTCCTCACCATAGGAGCAGTGGAGGAGGTTCCTCAAGAGCTATGGGACAAGGGATTCTATTCCCACTATTTCCTAATCCCCAAGGCAAAAGAGGGGCGGGGGTCTCACCCCATTCTAGACCTGCAAGGACTCAACAAATTCATGGTCAAGTTGAAGTTCCACATAGTCTCCCTGAGCACAATTATCCCTTCCCTGGATCTGGGGGACTGGTACGCCGCCCTCAACACGGAAGACATGTATTTTCAAATAGCCATTCGGCCTGCGCACAGACGATTCCTATGATTTGTGGTTGACCACAAAACATTCAGTTCACGGTCCTCCCATTCGGTCCATCAACAGCCACTCCGAGTGTTCACCAAGTGCATGTTGGTCATTGCAGCCTTCTTCCGGAGAAGTCAGGGGCAGGTCTACCCATACCTTGACAACTGGCTGCTCAGGGGGTGCACCAGGGAGCATGTAGAATCTCAGGTCCGTTTAGTCAGATTAACTTTAGAAAGACTGGGCTGTCTCCTCAAAGTGAACAAGTCAACCTTGTCTCCGACCCAGAGAATAGAGATTGGAGTGGTGCTGGACTCGGTACAGGCAAGGGCATTTTTACCGAAGACTCAGTTCCAAGCCATGTCAAATATTATTTAGGGCCTCTGGCGGTACCCAACCACTACTGCTAGGGGATTCCCAAGTCTCCTTGGCCACATGGCAGCCTGCACTTATGTGGTCGGGCATGACAGACTGAGTCACAAATCCCTGCAAGCGTGGCTCACGTCTGCCTATCACCTGGACTCAGTGGTGAAGGTGCCAGAGCACATACTTGAGTCCCTCCAATGGTGGCTTGACCCTCAGACGGTATATGAAGGAGTCCCCTTCAACAGCCCCAGCCCTCCTTGTCCCTGTTAATGGGCACGTCAGTTCTGGGTTGAGGTGCGCATTTGGGAGATCTCCAGAAACAGGGCCTGTGGTCACAGAACGAACTCTCCCATCATACCAATATCAAGGTGCTCAGGACAGTACAAGTAGCATGCAAAACTTTTCAGGGCAGGCTGCAAGGACAATGCATGGCAGTGATGACAGACAACACCACTGCCATGTTTTACATCAATAAGCAGAGTGGAGCCTGTTCCTCCCCTCTATGTGGAGAAGCCCTCCGCCTATGGGAGTTCTGCATCACCACTCCATTCACCTGGAGGATTCCTGTGTCCCAGGAGTTCAGAGCAAACTGGCAGACCCACCTCAGTAGATCATTCCTCAATCATGAGTGGTCCATCTGTCCAGATGTCATACTTTCCACCTTCCAAAGGTGGGGGTTTCTCCAGGTCAATCTGTTTGCCACCCGGAGCAACGGAAAGTGCCCAATGCTCTGCTCCTTCCAGAGTCACAGCCCTGGCTCAATCATGGATGCATTTCTGCTGCCCGTGGGAAGCCAACTGCTGTATTCCTTTCCCCCGATCCATCTCATGCATAGGGCACTTCTCAAGGTCTGCAGGGACAGAGCGGAGGTAATTCTGGTGGCCCCAGCATGGCCTCGACAGTACTGTTACACATGTTCTTGGAGCTGTCAGTGGACACCCTGATTGCATTACCACTCCACCCAGATCTGATCACTCGGGAGCACTGTCACCTTCACCACCCAGACCTCCAGTCCCTCCATCTCACAGCCTGGAAGCTTCATGGTTAAACCTCACAGAACTTCTGTGCTCAGAACCAGTAAGAAAGGTCCTACTTGGCACTTAGCTAGCTAAGTGGAAAAGGTTCACTTGATGGTGTGCCCAGCAGCACACACATCCACTCCAGGCGCCTATGCCACTTATTCTAGAGTACCTTCTGCACCTGAAACACTAAGGCCTGGGAGCGTCATCCATCAAGGTACATCTTGGTGCTATCTCATCCTTCCACCCTGGAGCGTCCAGACACTAAATATTCGCTGACCCCATGGTAGGATGTTTCCTCAAGGGTCTGGAACGGCTACATCCTCAAATTAGACAGCCTGTTCCTGCATGGGACCTTAACCTGGTGCTCGCCAGGCTCATGGGGCCCCCATTTGAACCTCTGACAACTCGCTCACTCCTCTACCTCTCGTGGAAGGTAGCCTTCCTGGTCACCATTACATCAGCTAGGAGGGTGTCGGAGTTAAAGGTCCTTACCTCCAGTCCACCCTACACAGTCTTCCACAAGGATAAGGTGCAACTCAGGCCTCACCCAGCCTTTTTTTTCCAAGAGAGTGTCACACTTCCATACTAGCCAAGACATTTTTCTACCTGTCTTCTATCCTAAGCCTCATCCCAGTAGTCGAGAGCAGAAGCTGCACTCATTCGATGTTCGTGTGCTAGCATTCTACATCAAACACACAAAGCCGTTCAGGCAGTCGAACCAGCTGTTCATGGCGGTAGCAGACTGGATGAAAGGGCTCCTAGTCTAATCTTGAAGAATATCTTCCTGGAACACAGCATGCATCTGCACATGTTGCAAACTGGCCAAGGTCCCAGCCCCGGTACTCACAGCACATTCCACAAGGGCACAGGCCTCGTCAACAGCGTTCCTGGCTCAGGTCCTGATACAAGAAATTTTCAGGGCAGCAACTTGGTCCTCTGTGCATACATTCACCTCTCACTATGCTATCACCCAGCATGCCAGAGATGTTGCAGCATTCGGCAGAGCAGTGCTCCGATGAGCGATTCCTTAACTCCGACCCCACCTCTGGGGTGGAGCTTGGGAATCACCTGATTTGGAATTGACATGAACAACCACTCGAAGGAAAACAGTTACTCGCCTTCTCGTAACTACTGTTCCGAGATGTGGTGTTCATGTCAATACCAATCCGCATCCGCCTTCCCCTCTGTCGAGGTAGCCCGCGAGAAGGAACTGAGGAGGCGCGGGGTTGGCTGGGTCCTATATCCAGCACCATGAAGGTGCCACTCCAGGAGACTCCACAGCTGACCCAATGGGAGCTGCTAAGGGAAAACTTTCCATTAACTGTACACGTGGCATGCACACACCTGATTGGAATGGACTTGAACAACACATCTCACAGGACAACAGTTATGGGAAGGCAGGTAACCATTTTTTATCCATAATGATATTTGGAATTGGGCAGATGTGAGGACAAATTTATAGCTCTTTAGGCCTATTAAAAAAACTCCACAAAATAAATCAGCAGAGCGGCATGTATCAGACAAGTAAGAAATAAACTGCTAGTGACAGCTCCACAATGTAGATAGATTTCTCAGACTGAGACACCAACTTCATAATGCGAACAGAAGAGAGAAGGAAACCAGTGAAATAAACAAAGGAACTGAGCCCAGAGAAAATTATAAATAAAAACATTTTTGGTACAGTTCCTCATTGAATTTGGGTCCTTTTCCTTCAAACTGTTGCTATGGCCATTTGGGATCAGAAGTGATGTTTGCTTCCAGTTGAGAATGGCTTAACAATCGGACCATACTCTGTCTGTGCACCCTATTCAAGTGAGAGGTGCATGAGATACTTGTCATGTTAATGACCCTGGAGACCTAGGTTTTCTGAGGATGGTGTGGGGAGGTGAGAAATATTGTAGAGCTCTGACTGGGGCATGTGGTGCTAGAGTAATAGAGGAAGAGAAGAAGGTAGACAGGTGGATGGGGTGTGAGGAGAAAACTGATGATAAATTAATAAGTATTATAAAAAAGTCAATAATTATAGAAAAAGGAATCCAGAATGAGGGAGACAGATACAGAAGGAAATAAAGAAGTAAATGAAAAATAAACAAATGATTGTGTAGTTAACCTTTTTATAGAACATCTGCTTCCAAGCTGTTATCTAATGTACATAAATATAATCTGTAATACAGACATGACATATTTTCATTTCAACACCAGAATGAAACACTTATCATTTAATTGTAAGATGCAAAGAGATCTAGTCTAGATGTGAAGAATTTTTACTCTAACATGCTTGCAAATAATCTTGAGTTACTATTCTAAACACTGAAAAAATAAGAGAATTATTTCTTGACTCTGGTTGCATGGTCATACACACAGCATTGGACCTATTACCTAGCTATAGAGGAATTCTCCTGTTCTGATGTGAACACTGGCAATGAATTACAAAGTATAACATTACTTCACCTTTTTAAAATTGGTGATCTTCTTAAATGAAACATGCTAATAAACTTGCTCATTAAAACATTAAAAGAATATAAAGGTTGATATTTCCTGACCTTTCAGTGTTGCTATGCAAAGTTGATTGCATGTCCAACCTTAATTCTGACCAGTTGTTCATGTGCATTACAATAGTGTTTCATTACATGATCATATACTATGTGTCCAATAAGACAGTGTAATGTACAATTTTTTTCTACTGCTTTACATACATACATCACAGCTTATATTGGAGAGTACTACTCTGTGAATGCTACTGTCCACAAATGTCTTATATAAGTCATTCACTGTGACCTTATGATCCACCATGCAAAGTTGCAGAAAAAATACACCTCTACCTCAATATAACGCTATCCTCTGGAGCCAAAAAATCTTACCGCGTTGCAGGTGAAACCACGTTATATCAAACTTGCTTTGATCCACTGGAGTACGCAGCCCCACCCCCCCCGGAGCACTGCTTTACCACATTATATCTGAATTGGTGTTATGTTGGGTTGCATTATATCGAGGTAGAGGTGTATTCTATATCTGAGAAATTACTGTATGAAATATACCTAAAAGTACACTGAACCAAGACCGAGTTCCTTCAGATTCCCTTTATTATGCTACTCATTGCATAAAGTGCAAAATAAATGAGGTAAAGTGTGCTCAGCTCCTTGCCTGACTCATGATGGACAAACCTTCAGTAACTTATGACTCCATACTAACTTATTACACAAGTTGTTTCTCACACTCAAATAGCTGAACCATTTCCCCCCGAAGTGTGTATCTCTCTCAAAAAAAATCTTCAGGCAGTCTGGAAAATTTCAGCCCAAGAGTGAAAATTTCAGAAAGTTGTGAATGAGTAAAGTCGTGAAATGAAAACCTTTCTGTGACCTTAATAGAAGGTGAGCCTGCCCTCCTTGTATAATCAGCCATGCAGACACAATAAAATCCTTTCCAAAGTGTAATAGAAGCCAGTATGTTGAATAATAAGTTTACATTTAATTACACTTTTATTAATTTTACCCTGAATATGGTGACCATTGTGGTTGGTTGGTTGTATGGCTTTGAATGCATAAACACTAGTCAGTTTTAGCAACTAATATTGAAATTTCTGATTACACATCTGTTTCTTTGAGGTGTCACTTATATAATTGGGCCTGTTTTCTATCCAGATAGTATCTGCAGTGCAGTACTGCCATCAAAAGCATATTGTTCATAGAGATCTCAAGGTGAGTAGAAGAAAAACTACCAAAGTTTGTATGCAATAGTTTCATTCTTTGTGCCTATAAGATATTTAAATCTTTTCCATGGCTTACAGGAACTTTTAAATTCTATTAGCATATATTGAATATGGAGGTATTTCTTTTAAAAAAAAATTGGGGGTGGAGGAGAAGATGAGATATATCTTAATGTAAGGATTTGGATGACATATGAAAAGTGGAGCCTCTGACCTCTTGGTTGGTCACTAATTGAAATCCTAGCTCAGTTTGGTAATGGTAAAAAAAAAAATTACAGTTGGGTAACAGATGGGAAAATGCTTGGTGATTCTTGTTGCCAGAATTAGTATACAACACAAAAAGCCCACTGTCATGGATGGGGTGGCTTCTCTTAGCCTTGGTGCACGTTGGTGTGGCATTATGAGAGAGTTTGCTCCATTCCTTAGAGTTTGCTCCATTCCTTATACTGTAACTATATATAGTTGCTATTACTTGAAACTGAAATGTGGCACATTTCATAAATCTTATCTTCACTTTATACTTTAAAAAAAAGTTGAGATTTTATGTACTACAGACTTTTGTAAGCATTTAGCAGATAAAAGTGTAGGCTTTAAGAGCTGCAGTTTCATTTTTATCTTACGTGGAAACATAAAGTTACAGAAATACCAAATAGTTTTCCATGAAATAACCAAAGGGATGATACATGTGACTTGATTTATTTAATGTAACAGGTGCCATAAATCTGAAGGTGATACACTAGTGAGATTACAAAATTAGTAATTTTCATATTTATTTTAAAAAGATATTTGATCATTTTCAATAAAAAAGCAATTTTAGTACACTTTTGGCTTTTGCCTTTAAGAATGAATTAAAAATTGAACAATGGCTTTTGTAGAAAAGTCTGAACTATACACAACACAGTATTTTTCTTTTCTTCCTCCCAGGCTGAAAATCTATTGCTAGATGCAGATATGAACATTAAAATAGCAGACTTTGGTTTTAGCAATGAGTTTACAGTTGGAAATAAACTGGACACATTTTGTGGCAGCCCACCATATGCTGCTCCAGAGCTCTTCCAAGGCAAGAAATATGATGGACCTGAAGTAGATGTTTGGAGTTTAGGTGTTATTCTTTACACTCTTGTTAGTGGATCTCTTCCTTTTGATGGACAGAACTTAAAGGTATATTACTTACACTCTACTCGCTGTTGTAATAATTCAACAACAGTATTTTAAACTGTGCCTCTGACTTTTTATAATTTGCTTCCTTTCTCCCAAGGAACTGAGAGAGAGAGTACTAAGGGGAAAATACAGGATCCCATTCTACATGTCAACAGACTGTGAAAACCTCCTCAAACGTTTTCTGGTGCTAAACCCAACTAAAAGAGGCACTCTAGAGGTAATAACATGAATAAAATACTTTCAGACAAAATAATAATTAATGGTGATTTAACAAGCTTCATTTGTGCCACTAATACTTGCTATTCCTCTCCCTCCCCCATTAGCAGGTATTTAACTTCAGTTGGTATTTGCTGGATTTGCTGCCCTGAGAGTTCTAGTGTGAGTTTTTGGCACAAATATGGCAAAGTTGCACCTGTTTCCCTTAAATCAGTTTCTCAGTGCAGTGAATAAAGTTTTTTCCATGCATATGCAAGCCAGTGCACACTCTTAGATGGTTGCCTACTTACATGTGTACTCTGAGCATGCACCTGGCTTAAGTGGGCAAAACCATAATGCATGAAGAAATTGGGGTTTCTTGCATGCAACCCTAATTTGAATACACATCAGGAGTTTTCATGCCTACATTGAGAAGTCATTTAAGAGCACGTGTCTTTGAAAACTTGATATTTGTCTTTGTTTCCTTAAAAGCTAATAACCCAAAGCGCAATAGTATCACTATTGTAAACTGTAGTTTTGGACTTTCAAAACTACAGTATTCTGCAGTAAGGTATCTTGAAGATGTATTCAGTAATCACATGAGGAGGAGTTACTGATTACTCCCTTTAAAAGTAGGGCACTATGGCTAGGCATAGCTTGCATTTTAGTACATTCCTATGAAAGGCTGTTGGAGTACAGTCTAATATAAGTGACTTCCTAAATAGTTCAACATTAGAGAAGGGTTAAAATCTCAGTTTGGATTTTCTTAACCATAATGCTTTTAAACAGGTGCTTTTATCTGCTGTTTTTTTCCTTTTGTGTTCTTTGTCAATACTTTATGCTTTAATTTAACTCCTTGGAGAACTGACTAGTTCCCAAGTGAGTAATATTTAGCATGGGGAAGTCTGCTAGAAGTTTTGTGGCTGAAAGAGGGCATTAGTGTACAAAGTTCAGTGAAGGTTTCCTGGATTAGGATGGTTTCCTGCATACAGATTGTTGTCTAGAAGAAGTCTTAACTACTCTTCTCCCTGTGCTCCCACTGCAACCAGTCTCTCCACTCCTAATATTTAACTTTGACCTTTATGCTGGAATACAACTGATGGGAAGTAATCTGTTTAGGAACACAAGTCCAGGGGAGGAGAGGAAGGAGACTAGCAATTAAGCTGGCTAGTTTCAAATATGAGTTGGGAATTATTTGGAGCTTTCTGGAAAAGAATGGTGGGTAGAATTAGAAGAGGAAGCAAGGACTTACCTCTTTAAACTCAAGTCTGGATTTGCTTGTCTTCAGTTCTTCAGTGCTATACATTTTTGATAGATGGGACTTTGACCTCTCAGTGACTTGTTTTGTTTACAAGTAAATACCTTACACTACTAAGCAACCTATCTTTGTAGCAAATCATGAAGGACCGGTGGATCAACGCAGGCCATGAAGATGATGAGTTAAAACCTTTTGTGGAACCAGAGCTGGACATCTCAGACCAGAAGAGAATAGGTAATTCAGTGTTTTCCAGTATGTCCACATTTAACTTGCTGTGTTTTTGAGTTCATGTACTGTATAATCAGATCTGATCTGTGCTTAATTATGTATATTTAGGTATTTGAAAAACAACTTTACTATTAATATCTAATTAGACATTGTTCCCACATTTAGATATTTTGTTCCATTGTTAGAAATAAACAGGTTTTTTTAACATGGAAACACTCAACCAGTGTGTATCTATTAAAGCATATTGTGACTTACAAACTCCTTTCTTTCTTTCAGATATTATGGTTGGAATGGGATACTCTCAAGAAGAAATTCAAGAATCCCTTAGTAAAATGAAATATGATGAAATCACAGCTACATACTTATTATTAGGGAGAAAATCATCAGAGGTGAGTACAGAACAGGAAAAAAGTTTAAAATATTCTGATGTTAAATGCTGAAAAACTATTCAGAGCAAAAGATAGTTCATTCAAGTGAAAGTTATGGTTCCTCTTCAAGAAATTGTTTACGTGAATTCCACTATTGGGTGCATGGTCCACCATATGGACAAGATCAAATTATTTTGGCTGATAATGTCTGTTGTGACTGCACCTATGTCCTAAATGTCCTTGCATGTCCCCCCTACCCAAGGGCATAAAGGACAGAGCAAGCCCCATTATCCATCAGTTCTTCAGGTGCTTGTCTCTGTATATTCCACTATTGATGTGCATGCACTCAGTACAATCCTGTTTGCATTCTTTTACTCTGCAGCATCCATTCAGGGCCACACATGTGCACAGAGTGAGCTTCCTCGTACCTCTAGCCAAAGAGAGAAAATATGGGGTGATCCCAACTTCCCCCCAGGTCACTGCCCCATGTCTTGCAGTGTGTGAACCTCTTCCCGCACTGTGTCATTTACCCATTGTTTTGTAAATAGATATTTAATAGCCGGTGATTAGTGTTTAATTTTTTGATGGCATTTCCTTTCTTCTTTAACAAGAAGGAATTTTATTTTGCCTAAGCATCTGTCCTGGTACTTGATTGATAGTAATGACTGAACACAAGTCTCCAAGCTTCAGATATTGCCCTTCATGTGAGATAGTAATGCCTCTAAATGGCGGATATACCATATGCTTACAATGTCTGGGTGAGGGGCAGATAACAGAGAAATGTCATCTGTAAATTATTTTCAAAGAGAAACCAAAGATCCAGGGAGGCTTTCCTGAAAGTGGGCTGCTGGAGAGGTTAAAGCATCCCTCTTGAGACCCTGAGATAGCTGTGGCAGCAGAAATTTCCAAGCACTCCTCATCTAAAAGGGCTCTCGTTGGCTCCTCTCCTTGTCAAGTTGAAAAAACTGCCCCTAAAGATCTGATAAAATCTCAAGGGATAGGGAAGGAAAGAACAGAATCCACACAGGGAAGAGAGAGACGTCTCCATCACCAGGTCCTTTTTCAGGAGCCACAAATCCTCTTGAGCCTCAGTTGAAAAGCGTAGCACCAGGCCCGAAAAGGGATGCTCTGGAACCCGGTCAGGCATCAAACACAGTGCTTCTATGCAGTTTTCCCTTGCATTGATGCCGTCCTGTCATAAAACTGCCAATGCGAAAGGCAGACAAGTGGTCAAAAGACTAACTGGTCTTTTCAGGACTGGACTTCTGACAGTCTCTCTCTAACTCCCTTGTCCCTGGTTGTGGGGTTACACCCCTCCCCCACCACCTCCACACACACCTCTGCTGGGGATTCTGCTAGGACTCGGAAGACAGACACACTGCACTCAGGGATGTGGGCTAACAAGCAGGATTGGAATAAACACACTACTGGGAGCTGTCAGTAAGAGGGGGACCAAGAACTGCCAATTGGAAAAGAATGTCCAGAGCATTGGGAGAGAAGGAAATTGAGCAGTATGTTCACTGGAGTCACGCTGAGAACAGGTGATTAGGGAGTATTCCAAGGGGGAAGGAAGCAGGGCAGAATGTGCAGGGGGCAAAAGAACCAAATAGTAATAAAATGGAAGAAATTAAGAGCAAAAGAAGATGGCTTGGAGCTTTTTTTTTTCTCCTTAAGCACCATGAAACACTTTTTAAAAAGGAGAATGTTTGTCAGGTCAAAGACAGTCGCAAATAAATTATTTCTCCATCTAAACAATTGTTTTAGTTGCCTCAGATATACTGTATAATCTTGAATGGAGCAAAGGTGGTCCAAGCTGTTGAAAGTGTGAGGAGAGGCAGTCTCCCTAGGATGTAGTCCACATGAAAATTTTGAGAGCCCATCTCTTAGCCAGAACTTACTGAGCAATCTTTAGAAATAATCTTTTAAAATAGATTTTTATCCTAATTTTTTTCAAATGTGTATGCACTCATTAATATATGCACAATCCTCATTCTTTTAGTTTCAAAGATCTGTATTTTTTATTACACATATGGAGGAAGCATGGTAACTTTTTTTGTTTAGGGGAATGGGGGAAGAGGGGAATTTACATTTCCCCTTTGTAGAACTCAGAGCTGAAAAACAGGAAAACTCCCTACCCCAGGGTTTCTCAAACAGGGGTCGCCACTTGATATTCTGAATAGAAAGAGCTCTCAGCTATCCTTGTAGTTGTTTTCATTGTTTCACACTTACTCAACACATGTTCTAATTGTCAGTGAAAATCCTGAAATCTTTTATATAGATTAACAGGACACTGAGGATACAAATCTGCCTACACAGGCTACTGCCTTTAGAATGCTTACAAAAACATATCAGACGTAGCGTCTGCCCTCCTTCCCACCTTCTCTCCCCCCACCTAGCTCCAGATATTTAAAACAACGTAATCAATCTCTTAATATAATGCTTTAATGGAAGGAGAGGGTAAGGAGATATGGAGACAGGTTGGGGTAATGTGAGAATCATATATGAAGAGATGTAAGGGCAGTTGCCAACCAGAGAGAGAATTCTGTTCAGAATATCAATAGGTTCAATCATCACTGAGATCTGAGGGTATTTTTTATAGTCCAGTTTTCAAGTTCTCACCCATTTGGACTTTACTAATTATTAGGGCTGTCGGGTAATTGCAGTTAACTCGCGCAATTGACTCAAATTAATTGTGATTAAAAATTAATCGCGATTAATCACACTGTTATACAATAGACATGTATAATGAGTGCATAGCAGTATAATAACTTGAGTGCTTCCTGGCTGAAAGATAACTAAGACCCTACCTAATTTGTGATAGTGCTGAAATTGCAGATCTCAGCAATATTAGGCTTCCATTGCAATTCTGTCAGCTGCCTGGGGCTAACAGCAGAAGCCCTGGCCACCAGTTGGCTGAGCCTGACAGCGGGAGCCCCGGCCATCGGCCGCTGACAGCCAAAGCTCCCGCTGTCAGCCCCATGCATTAATGAATGTAATATAGTTGCACAAAATATCTGGTTATCAAAAAAATATAGCAGGCATAACATAATACTGGAATGTTTATATTGTTCCAGCAAATTTCTCTTAAAGTCCTCTTCTCTGACTTCCAAATTACCACAATTAATAAAGGTCCGTTATTACTTTTCTGCAATTTTCCATGTCTAATCTGCGACTCTCAGCCACAGTTATTTGACAGTCATCCCATGATTCAAGTAGGGCCTTAGCAATAACTTTATTGTGGGCTAAAACACCAAATTTTGACTTCAGCACTATAGCCTATCATATGCTGGTTACCTTTAAACAAAAAACACCTTCAAATATTGGTTAAGCATTTTAATATATTTTTTAAATGATCTGTTTTTGAATTGTAGGACCAAAAGTTTGATAATCACTCTATACTCACTTTGGGGCAGGGACTACATTCTAATGTCTGTATAAATGGAAGCAAACTGTTCAGAAGCAAACATCCTCTTCTCTCCCCAACTTTGTCCCGTAAGGAAGGGGTTAGAAAATATTTGTTTCTCAGCAAAATAACTTTTTCATAAAATGCTCCTAATGTTTCAGAAGTAAATCAAACTGTACAATGTTTTGTGTAGCTATTGTAGCTTTGTACAGATTTGGTTACTTATTTGCCACCAGTTGAGTGAAAAATGAATAGAGTACTACTCATATTTCTACTGATCCTTTAGGCACAGAACTGGATCTGACTAGTGCACTTTTAAGGAACATTTTAGTGTGAGATCCTTTTGAAATTTTGCTTACTTAGAATTATGTTCAGAATCTCTGGACATTGTTAAATTCATTTTGATTGAACCTCATTTTTAAATTTTCTCTTAGTTGGATGCTAGTGATTCAAGCTCCAGCAGCAATCTTTCCCTTGCTAAAGTTAGGCCAAGTAGTGATCTCAACAATAGCACTGGACAATCGCCTCATCACAAAGTGCAGAGAAGCATATCCTCCAGCCAAAAACAGCGACGGTACAGCGATCATGGTGAGTGACCCTGTTTCAGTGTGGTGACGCACATCTACTATAAAATGTTCGATATTTCCTTACAGCCTCCACCTTTTAAAAGGGACCAACTTGCTTATGATTTGGTCAGTTACAACCTAGTGACTAATTCATGATCAGGTATTCTTATGTATAGTTAAGACCTCCTCAGAGAGACCTTCTAAAAGTATACTGAGTGAACCATCTTATTCTATTATTATGGCAATATTTTCTCCTGCCTGTGAGGCCATCCTAGGAAAGTCTTGCTAAACAACATCTTGCAAGTTCTCTTGTTCACTATCAAGTGCATCCCACACCATTCCCCACTTCCATTATGGCCATACAGCTTTTGTTTCCTTTTGGCATTAATAGATCAGCCTTTGTCTGTCCCCCAGTATTTCTTCTTGTTTCCTGTGATGGCTGTCACTTGAATGCCCTGCAAAGGTCCAGTTTTTAAAGAGTACCAGTGACCCCAGCCAAACTTAGAGCTTTTCTGCCTCATGGGTATGCAGAACAGTCGCACAGAGTTTATTAAATATCTTATAAATCTTCCTGCCTATACACTAATTTACAGAGGGAATCTCCCTTTGACCTGAATATACTACAGTGGTTATTTGCAGGCAGGAGAGGTTGCTTTCCTCTCCCTGCATCTCCTTGGATTACATTGTCTTTTTTGTTAAATTTTCTAATCTGTAGAATCAGTTTGTTGGTTTTGTTTGAAGAGAAAAACCAAAACACTTGAATGTTTTTGACTTTATTTTTATCTCCATTAAAATGTATCAGGAGAGGACGGGAAGTCTGACTTTCAAAATATAACATCCACATCTCAACTCCTTACATTTTAATAGCTGGGAAAGGATTTGTACAAATAGTTGGGCCGTTGGACATTTTTCTTGATTTTCAGGTGTACCAGAACAGCTTTCTGCCATTCTTCCCCAATTCTGCGGGCACGTGGGGGCCTACAGCACAAATTAGGGTAGGTTGTGTGCCAGCAATAACTGCTCCCAGTTCCATTCCACCATCCCAGAGTGCCTGGAATTTAGCTTGGTCTGGCTGGGTTCTGGAATGCCCATTGAACTGGGAGGAATTAGAAACAAGTGACAAAGAACCTGTCATGACAACTTTATGCAACTAGAAATCCCTTGCTCAAAGGAAATCTTTAACTGGGTTTAGACTAGCTTTCCAACCTATTGTACCAGTGGCAAGAAAGGGAATCAAGCACAGCCAAATATATGGCCCAACACTTCGAGTAACAGAGGAATTACTAGAAAAGTACAATAGGTAGTGTTCAAATGTTGGACTTCTGGAGCCAAGCAAAACAAGGTAAGAGCCTTAAGGGGACTTTTCAGAGTGTTTAACACCAGATTTTTTTTTAAATCTGAGGAACATCTCCAACTAAAGAATTTAAATAGTTTTATATTCACCACCCATCTGTCCTTACCAGAGAAAATGTATACAAATTCTGTATCTTTGGTGGAAAATTGCATTAAAGGGAGCTTTAAGAGTTGGCTTAAATCTCCAGCTTATTAAATTTTTAAAAATTGACTTTGTTTTTGAGCAACTCAAGTTTTACACATTTTTAAAAAGACAGAGATTAATAATATTCAGAAGTTTGGAAAAGTTCTTAGAGTGCTTGCTCATGTCCATTCCATTGTCTGTGTGCGCTCTCCATATGCACTGGTGCCGGAAGTTTTCCCCCAGTGATATCTGTAGGAGACTGGCTCTGGCACCCTCTGGAATGGCACATATATGCGCCGGTATAAGAGGTGCCGCTAGCTCCCCCCTCCCTCAGTTCTTTCTTACCACCAATGACAGTGCTGGAATGTCTCCTTGCTTCGGCACGCTTTCCTATCTCTACTGTGTCTAGTAGTGAATTTGTTGTATATAGTTGTTTAAAGTTGTACAGTTAATAGTTCCCTTAGTGTTAAGTTAGAAATAGTCCTGTATGGGACTTAGCCTAGGGACAGGGCATGCCCTGGGCTTCAAATCTTGTGACTGTTGCAAAAGCCTATGCCAGTCAGTGATCTGGCAGCTTCTATGGGGAAGTGTTTAGGGGAAATCCACATGAGCGACAAGTGTCGCATTTGCAAGAGCTTCAGGTCGCAGGCCAAGAGGGAGCAGGACATTTGTCTCCAAGGCTCCTTATGAAGTTGGTCCTTGCAGTGGGCTCAGAACTGATGAGATTGGACTCTGCTCCAAGCACTGTGGTCCCCGTGTGGAGCGCACTGCCAGCAGCAACCTCTGACCAGTGCCAATCCCCATCCCCAGTACCAGCTAAAAAGCAAAGAGAGGCTGGGAGGGGGCGTTCTCCTACGTCCCGTAAAGGGAAGGAGAGAGCAAAGACCTGAAAGACTTTGAAAGACACTTTCTGCCAATCAGGGACCCGGTCTCCCAATGGGACTTCAGCCTGGTTCTCTCCAGGCTCACAGGTCCACCCTTTGAGCCTATGGCTTCTTTTTCCTTTATACCAGGCTAGATGGACCTTTAATCTGACCCAGTATGGCCCTTCTTAGGTTTTTATGATCCTCTGTCCTTTAAGTTTCATTTATTTTGACTTTTAAGATATGTGCATATAAATGAATTTGCATAATGAATAACAAGATAACCTCCACATTTAGAAACAAAAAATGTTTTCTTTTTAGCTGGACCCTCTATCCCTCCAGTAGTGGCGTATCCAAAAAGAAGCCAGACTAGCACTACAGACAGTGACCTGAAAGAAGATGGAATTCAGACAAGGAAATCTAGCAGTAGTGCTGTTGGAGGACGAGGAATTGCTCCAGCTAGCCCTATGCTCGGAAATGCTAACAATCCAAATAAGGCTGATATTCCTGAACGTAAGAAAAGTTCAGCTGTCCCCAGTGTAAGTGGAAGCATTTATTCTTTAAAGCATATGAACATGAAACACTTTAAGAGCAGGAGAATGTCACTCAGCCCAATGGCCTGTCATTGGTTTTTGGTTTGTTTGTTTTTTAATGCTTTTATCTTCATCTCACTTCATTCCCCAGGTGCAAATGTAAGTATCTCATATACTTATTTGTATATTGTTTGCTTCAGTCACCTGCCCAGGAACTTAATTATTTTGCCTATTGCCATTTCTGAAATAGTTCATTAGGATAGGAACCAAAGGTACATTTTAAATAAATCCAAGACAAGAAAAGGAACTAAGAGGCTGTCCTGTGGAGCAGATAGTATGGGTCATGGGTGATCTCTGAAATTCCACCTGCTCTTTTGGGTTTCCTCCTCCCAAAAAAGGGATCCCTGCCACAACTTTTATATCCCATATCCTTTTGTATACACTGATTAAAAGGGTCACCTGTACATTGCACTAGGCATTCCTTAACACATTTTAAAAATGCAATTATACGGATTACTCAGTGGACTCCTGTCCTCTGCCCAGTAATTAACATATTACCAAAGAGCTGTAGCTTTAAAAGCTTCTTCCCTCCCCCTTCCCCCCCAAAACAAAAAAAAACTTATTTGAACTTAATTTTTGCTTAAATACAGTGCTCAGCTTTGGGACTTGAGTTCTCTTTAAATGATCCTCTGATCTTTCTGCTGCAGTGCTTTGAGCTGATTAGTTTTAGTGAAACTCTCCCACAATAACTTCCAGATCCTTCAGCTGGTAAGTTACTAGGGAGCTGAGGTTATTCCTTCCTTCCACACCTGTTATCTACCTTAGCTCAGTTCACAGACCAGCTTGTTTCTGTTCAACTGAACGTTTTGCTTGATTGCCACCTTTATAATTAAGGTTGGAAAACAGTTTTCATAATAAGTCTGTTTCCACAAACTCAGACTTTCTGGAACATTCAGCTTCTGCACAGAAGTCTTCCCTGCATTGTGAATTTTTTTAAAGTATCAACAAAATCTCTTCAGCCATTATCAAGCTTGGGATGGTATGTTTCTTTAAAGATGCCATCCTGGCAAGATTATTGCACTTGGATTCCATGGTCGTAATATAAAAAATGGCAGAATTTCCCTAATTCAAACCTTTAGTCCTCTGAGGCCAAAAAGTAGCTCGGCAGAAGGCCCTCAATCTCTTATTGGTTGTGTACCAGCAGCAGCCACTACCTCCAGTTTCTGGAACCTTCCAGCCAAGTCATTCTCAGCTACAGGCTGGCAATGAACTCCTCCTGTAAGAGGGATCCCCTCCTTCTGCCTTCTCTTCAGCTGTGGTTCATACATCTACTCTGACAGTGCTATGTGTATTCTTTTCTGACCCCCACTCCCCTTCCTGTTAATTGCAGGGGCGGCTCCAGGCCCCAGCACGCCAAGCACGTGCTTGGGGTGGCAAGCTGCAGGGGGCACTCTACCGGCACCGCAAGCGCGGCAGGCAGGCTGCCTTCGGCGGCTTGCCTGCCCGAGGTCCTCCAAAGCCGTAGTACCAGCGGACCCTCTGCAGGCAAGCTGCCGAAGGCAGCCTGTCTGCCGTGCTTGGGGCGGCAAAATGCCTAGAGCCGCCCCTGGTTAATTGTTTGTCTCTCTCTTGGTGTTGTGGGTTATCTGGTCCCAGAGTGTTAGGGCCTTTAAATTGGTTTTGTCCTACCACTGGCCTTCACTCCAGTAATCCTGTTTTTGTTTGGCAGCAATATGTTTTTGCTCCACACTCAGTATTATTGCCCTCTTTTTTTCAGCCCTTTTGCATTGTAGCCTCAGTGCTTCATTCTTTGGTATTTTGGCTTGCTCTGTTGCACCAGCTAGATCCTGACATCAATGACTTTATTCCAGTGGCTTCTAGTTTTACATTGGAATTGAAATCAAAATTTGGGCTATATTGAGAGATCCATGGAATACCTGCTTTGTTCATGGTAAAAGGTCCAACTTGCACACTGAATCAAACAGTGGCACTAATATAATCAGAAACAGCATTATAACATTGTAACACCACATAAAATGGTGGAGTGATAGTTCCTGGTTCTTTTAATGTTTAACCAAATAAACTTAACAGGGTTTCCAATGCAAGTTCTTATGTAGTCATTTTTAGAGTTCATTGTTATAACTGGTGTATATAGGAAGCTGTTACTTCCCCCGCAGTTCAGGAATTGGCTAGAATATTTAAGGGCTATGGTAGTTGGCATACAGCCAGAAGAAAGTGGGTTGTCTTGTGCTGACCTACCATTCTGGGTGTAAAAAATCCTTCGAGTACAGAAGTTTCATCCTGTCTCACTGATTGCGTGAGGCCTAAAATTGATAATCCCTTGAGATAACTTCCGAGAAGCAGAATTACTAGTAACTTCGTTCCTTTTTTAAACAAAAAATTAACTACTTTTTCATAAAAAGCTACTGCAAAGTGGCAGAACTTTGAAACTTGGTATGGGCATAGTCCTTGTTGAAGACTAATGTGTGATTTTGAAAAAGTCTTAACTCTTCTTTAACTGTTAGAACCATTAAATAATTGCATATTAAGCTTGTATAGCAGAATATTAAGTCTGCAGGAATACACTTCAAGGCAAGTGTTGTGCATGCGTGTGCAGCTGATTAGTGTTTGTGGGTTTAGGGAACATAGAAGTTGTGCTTCTAAAGCTGATTGCGCATGCAGGCCCTTGCAAGTCAGATAGCTCTGCAAACTGAACAGTTGTGCAGTAAGAATCAGATTAGTTCTACTAGCAAAATACTTGTCAAATTTATTTTGCTTTAAAAAGTTGCTGGAAACAAATATGTATTCTGCTCAATTAAAATCTCAAAAAATAAGGCTTTAGCAGCAACATAATTCTGCCATATTACTCATGCATACTATTCATGGATTGCGTGATATTTCCAAGTGTATACCTTATTGCTGTCTCCCAACCTAAAGGGCCTTCAGAATAGTTCAGGATGGCAGGGCAGAGGAAGGCAATTAGTGGGTGAAAGAAGCTTCAGGACCCTAGCTCTTACAGACTTTCTGCAAATGTGTTATGACGTCTTTAGAAGAACCAGCAAGTGACTCCTTGAAAGCCACTCACCTACCCTCCTTCCTCTGGTTGTCTCTCCTAATGTAGCTGACTGTACATGCAGCTAAGTCGTCCAATGCAGCTGCAGCAGCCTGCCAGCCCAAGCTTCTCTTCAGTATGCTCATGGTGTTCAGCTCAACCTTTGATGGCATCAGAGAATGCTCCTTATTCCCAGAAACATGTAGCCACCACCTTCAAGTGTACTCTGCAAAGTCCCACTCATGAGATGCATCCTGGTAGCAGTGCCTGTTAGAGAGCTCACTCACCCCTCCTGTTCCCACCTGCATTCCCCTGTCTTCTCTGGATGTGCCTCTAAAAGGGGGTGTGCCCTCTGCCACCTCAACTCTATCCATCTGTGACAGCAGACAGATACAAACTTCTGTGGATCCATTGAACCTGAATTTTCTCTCTTGAAGAATACAGTGTCTTAGCTTAGTGTGTGTTAGTGTTAGTGTTTCGTTTTAAGTTAAGCTTAGGGTATGTCTCACTTAACATGCTGCAACGGCACCACTGTTGTGCTCTGACAGAGAAAAGCTAGAAAAATGGGGTGGAGAGGCTCTGCTGTCATTCTATCACACAGTGGCTCCAAAAAAAAAAAGTTGAGAACCAACAAGTTAATAAATTGTGCCATAAGATGCATGTCATACCCCACACAGGGCAGAGATGCCAAGTTAATAGTGTTGTTACAACCTTTTGTATTGACTGGCAAGTTTAATGCATTGTTGAGGTTGCATAGCTAACAGATTTCATTTTCATATGCATGTATGTGTAAAATATATTGGCAAATTCCTGCGATCTTTATACAGACAAACTCCCACTGAAGTCAGTATATGTTATAAGGTCAAGCTTTCTACAGAGCTTTCACCAAATTCTTTAGCAAGGCCTCTTAGCAATCCAGGGCAGCAAACTAGAGGTTTTCTGGCAGCTTCAGATAAATTAAAAATTGTTTCATACTGTATTAAATATGAAAATGAATAATACAATCAGTTCATAATTTGCTGTTGCTTAATTTGGTGTTAAATTCAACTTTTTACACTTCCCCTCAATTTTTATCTTTCACCATGTCATGGATTTTTCTGTCTTCAGCTGGCTGTTTTACCTACAATGTTCAGTAAGTTAATGCAGTATTAACTTTTAAGCCGAATAATAATAAACATTAACACCCCATTCAAATGAATGGTGACTGTTCATATTTAGAACTGTTATTTCAGCTATTGGCAGGCTCGAGCACATGACTCCGCATCAGCTTATAACCAGTTCAAGTTTTTAAAGTTTGCAACAGCAAGTGCTAGACATTTCTTTTAAATGACATCTTGGATTCAAGTGTACAGTTCTGAAGAAATAAATTGAGGGGAATTTGGAACCTGATTATAAACTGATATGTATCGGAACTTTGCCTGACAGATGACCGCAGGGAGCTGTTTTATATATATTGAACAACAGGTTTTTTACTGACCCCTCTTGGAACCTTTTTTCAACTTGAAAAGTTTGTCAATGGCTACTTTTTGCTTTTTTTCTCTTAGGCCCATTTTTCCTCGGTATATTTTTACCCTTTATTCCATTGCACACTACTGTAGCCATTTGTTTTTATGCGGAACCTTATCTCAATTTTTTTTTAAAAATGCGCTGTTTCCCTTGTCTATCACAGCAGTAATTCTTCAAAGAACTACAACAGGTTCGTTAAGTCCTCTTCCTAAATTCTTACTAGCAATCTGTAATCGACAGGGGCTTATCCATGTGTTCACTGATAACATCCCTTAAACTGGTTTCCAGGATTTTTCCCAGCAGTGGCTGTTTGAACTCAGTAACCTCTCTTGTTTCATACTTTGTTCCACAATCCTTTTTAAAAACAGAGCACGATAATGGATTTATTTTCCATTTTCCAGTTGTATGGAATTTATCTGAAATCCAGTGAACTGGAATGAGAATGGGGGAGTCAAAGATTCGCTAGTTTGCTTGCTTGCTTCCTCTAAACCCCCGGGGTGCATGTTTATCTGGATCTCGTGCTTTTTGTACATTAAGTGCATCTAACTCTTTTTTATATAATTCTGTTATATGTGCACTACCTAGCTCCTCAGTCGTTCCTGGAAAATTGACCGCCAGGTTGGGCATATCTCCACCCTCTTCCTCTGCAAAGACAGAGGCAAAGTAATTAATTCTATTTCTTTATCCCCCCTCTAAGGTCTCCATTTTCATTTTAAGTGGCCCTGTGGTTCTCTTGTCCTTTGTCTAATGTTTTTGTGTATATTTATATTTGAAAAATGTCTTAACTGAGATTTTCTGGAATTTGACTTTTCTATTTTAATTGTTCATTATTGGCTTCAAAACTTTAGATTCATCTTTATGGCATTAGTATTTTTAAGAGCCTTTATTTATTTACTTCCCCATTGTACTTAGCCACATCTGTTTGTTTCTGTTAGATCTTTGCTTTTCCTGCCAATTAACTTGTTAGGGGCTTGATTCAGTTTCAGAAAAGTGTTTTAAGAAAAGATGATGATTTCCACATTCTAAAAGTCATAAAATATCTTTCAAGGATGTCTAGTAAAGGAACTACAGATCTAGATTAACTTCCATAAAATTCTCATTTTTATTTACATCAATAGTTGAGGGCATTTGTGATTAAAGTTAAGCTTACTCTATTAACTCTTGTTGAATAGTCAAAATAAAATGAAATTGTGTTTCAAACAGTTCGTTCATCTTAGCACTTTCTTAGAAAGACTAGCACAGTCACCATAACTAAAGGGTATTGCTGTTTCTTATCTACTTTGGAAACAAATCAATGTAAGGCTTTTACTATAAGCTGTAGAACAAATTATAGCATAAATTTAAGGAAAATAAGGTCTTCAACCACATATTGTTGATACTGATTTTGCCCTGAGTCTTGCACAAACTTTTTGGATGGATTAACACACATTGTATCTTTAATTGTAGAATAATACCGCACCTGGAGCAATGACACGCCGCAATACGTACGTTTGTAGTGAGAGAACCACTGCCGATAGACATTCAGTAATCCAAAATGGCAAGGAGAACAGGTATGAAATTTCTCAAAGAAAAATTTGCTGTACTTATTTTCTCATGCGTCGAAAAAGTTGTTGTATATGATTCAAAATGAAGCAATACCACTAAGTGTCACATTTTTTCTCTTAAAAGTAAATACAAATCCCCAGCTTGTGGATACTTGAAAGTACTTGCTTCTGCAGTATGTAGACCTGAAATATTCTTCTAAGGTTCCCGAAATTTGTAAATACTAACTTATGGACCATGATCATCTGTCCTATGGTTGGATAGCCGATGTACACAGATTAAAATTGAATCATTCGGTCATTCTTCTGGATATTTGGACAAGGAATGCTCTGTTTCAGTAACAGATTTTTGGTTTTAAAAAATTAAAGAACATATCAATGTGAGCATCTCCTTCACCCAGTTAGTTACAGTTGTATGATTCTGTCCTCCAGGTGGCTACAATCTGTGGCAAGTTGTTCAACAAATGGGACTGTAAAGAAGCAAAGCTCCTCTCTGAGAGCATGTCTACGCTACAAACTTAAGTTAACCTTTGTTAGTATCCACAGTAATTGCTGAAGTTTTTCATGCCCACACTAACCTTCTGTCGATAGTGTGCAGCCTCACAAGGAGCACTTTGTTACACTGACTCAAGAGCAGCAGTATGGGGGCTGAGAGCCTGGGCTCTCAGCTCGACACACAGCTCTCCGCTGGGAGCCCGGCTGCCCCTCTGGGCGCTTCCAGGCTCCCAGCTGCCTAGAGTCTAGGGGGCAGCAGGGCTCCTAGCCCAAAGCAAGGAACCTACCAGCCTTTCTTGTCAACTTTACAGCTCCAGCACGGATCTGTGAATTTGACAAGAATGACAGCCAATGTAAGTAACACAGTGTCTGCTGGATGGTGCGTCACCCTAACTACACAGACCTACACCCTCATGGAGGTGGTGTTCTGTCAGTGTAGTAAGGCACTTACGTCGGTGGGAGCAAGGCTGTAGCATAGACACTGACATAATTAGGTCGATGTAAGCTGCCTTACATCAACCTAACTCTGGAGTATAGACCAGGCCTGAGTGAGGGTATAGAATTTCATACGCAAATACGGGCCTTCTCCCTGAAATAAAGGGAGTGCTAAGTTTGAGTGGAGTTACATTATGCAGAAGATTTGGGGTTACCAGTCAAATCAATGGTGATAATTTTTTTTGCTGAATGTCTGGGGGAAAAAACAACTAACTCCCTTCTCATCAGTTTTTTTCCATTGATCCCTATTTTGGGATCTCTCTGGCAGAGGAAAGGAACAGGCGTTTGCCGCTACACCCTCATGTTGCAGCCACTGTGTGGAATTGCCTTCATTTCACAAAGGGTATGGTTTTGCCTCCTGCTTGCTTCTCCAGCAGCATGTAAAGGAAGAGCGGAACTGAACTGGACATGCTGAATGAAGGTTCAGCATCATCTCCACTGTTGTCTGGGATAAGGAACATGACTCTGACCTTTGTCTCCTTCCACTGGCCTTCAGCAAGCCTGGCAGGTTTTAATCCTCCCTAATTCCTAAGTCTAAATTGACTCTGCACACCTCTTTTCCCCCTGCCAACCTGGCCAGCTAGGTCTGTAATTGACTAGTATGTAAATTACAGCCCTATTAAATAGTGGTATCTGTCTCATCCTCCCTTGCCTGGTCCTTGTTAATATTACTAAGTCTTTGCTTGGGTTAAGGAAAGGGATGGAATACTTCTTAAATGTAAGATATGTTAATGTGTTTTTTCTGTACAAGTTATTTTTAAACATAATGCTGCATGCAACCAAAATGATGTCCAGAAGGTACAGTTCCGAACAGTTGCTGTACCACTTCAGAGTGATGCCACATGGTGTCAATCCAAACACATCTTTGCACTCACCTCACACGCAAACTGCTTGGTTATATTCTGCAATTATTAATTTTGATCTTAAAACCACTTTCCTGATGATTCAGTAACTTCAGCATTTTAATAGTTCTTAGGTAAACGGTAGTCATTAGAAATATTTATACAATGCATGTGAAAATGTGTCCCTTTGTACCATTGTTTGTTAGAGCTCATTACTTAGCTGGGTAGTCGGCTCAGTTTTTTTTATAATCAGTCTTTAAATTAGCACTCTGTTTTGCAGCATCTTCTGGTCTACGGGGTCTTAAATTGAAATAAACATCCAGGTTTAAGAGAGTTCAATATTATCCTCTTGGTCTTCTGCTAGGAGCATCTTCATTCTGTATTGCTGAGAAATGGCTCTTTTGTCCTTTCTGGCCTTGACTTTCTCAGTATTACGCCTCAATAGACTTCATTTTGTCCAAAGTCAATGCTGTACGGTACATAGCAATAAATAAACCAGTGTGTTGGCCCCACTGACCTTCCTAGACACATACTTTATATTCTGTAACTTACCTTCACTTTCAAAAATGCTGAACAGTCCTGTTTTCTGCAGCTGTCAGCAGGGAGGGAAGTTTCTATTCTTGATCAGAGTGTAATAGACTCATAGACTTTAGGGTCAGAAGGGACCAATATGATGATCCAGTCCAACCCCTTGCACAAAGCAGGCCACAGAACCCTACCCATCCACTTCTATAACAAACCCCTAACCTATGTCTGAGTTATTGAAGTCTTCAAATTGTGGCTTGAAGACCTCAAGCTGCAGAGAATCCACCAGCAAGTGACCCATGCCCCATGCTGCAGAGGAAGGCGAAAAACCTCCAGGGCCTCTGCCAATCTGCCCTGGAGGAAAATTCCTTCCCGACCCCAAATATGGCGATCAGCTAAACCCTGAGCATGTGGGCAGGACTCACTAGCCAGCACTCAGGAAAGAATTCTCTGCAGTAACTCAGATCCCATCCCATCTAACATCCCATCACAGACCACTGGGCATACTTACCTGCTGATGATCAAAGATCAATTGCCAAAATTAAGCTATCCCATCATACCATCCCTTCCATAAACTTATCAAGCTTAGTCTTGAAGCCAGATATTTCTTTTGCCCCCACTACTCCCCTTGGAAGGCTGTTCCAGAACTTCACTCCTCTAATGGTTAGAAACCTTCGTCTAATTTCAAGTCTAAACTTCCTAGTGTCCAGTTTGTACCCATTTGTTCTTGTGTCTACAATGGTACTAAGCTTAAATAATTCCTCTCCCTCCCTAATATTAATCCCTCTGATATATTTATAAAGAGCAAGCATATCCCCCCTCAGCCTTCTTTTGGTTAGGCTAAACAAGCCAAGCTCTTTGAGTCTCCTTTCATAAGACAGGTTTTCCTTTCCTCGGATCATCCTAGTAGCCCATCTCTGAACCTGTTCCAGTTTGAATTAATCCTTCTTAAACACGGGAGACCAGAACTGCACACAGTATTCCAGATGAGGTCTCACCAGTGCCTTATATAACGGTACTAACACCTCCTTATCTTTGCTGGAAATACCTCGCCTGATGCACATTGGCGGCTCATAGTCATCCTGTGATCAACCAATACTCCAAGGTCTTTCTCCTCCTCTGTTGCTTCCAACTGATGTGTCCCCAATGTATAACTAAAATTCTTATTATTAATCCCTAAATGCATGACCTTGCACTTTTCACTATTAAATTTCATCCTATTACTCTTACTCCAGTTTACAAGGTCATCCAGATCCTCCTGTATGATATCCCGGTCCTTCTCTGTGTTAGCAATACCTCCCAGCTTTGTGTCATCCGCAGACTTTATTAGCACATTCCCGCTTTTTGTGCCAAGGTCAGTAATAAAAAGGTTAAATAAGATTGGTCCCAAAACTGATCCTTGAGGAACTCTACTAGTAACCTCCTTCCAGCCTGACAGTTCACCCTTCAGTATGACCCGTTGGAGTCTCCCCTTTAACCAGTTCCTTATCCACCTTTCAGTTTTCATATTGATCCCCATCTTTTCCAATTTAACTAATCATTCCCCGTGTGGAACCGTGTCTCATGCCTTACTAAAATCGAGGTAAATTAGATCTACTGCATTTCCTTTGTCTAAATAATCTGTCACCTTCTCAAAGAAGGAGATCAGATTGGTTTGGCACAATCTACCTTTAGTAAAACCATGTTGTAATTTGTCCCAATTACCATTGACCTCAATATCCTTAACTACTTGCTCCTTCAAAATTTTTTCCAAGACCTTACATACTACAGATGTCAAACTAACAGGCCTATAGTTACTCAGATCACTTTTTTTCCCTTTCTTAAAGATAGGAACTATGTTAGCAATTCTCCAGTCGTACGGTACAACCCCTGAGTTTACCGATTCATTAAAAATTCTTGCTAATGGGCTTGCAATTTCATGTGCCAGTTCCTTTAATATTCTTGGATGAAGATTATCTGGACCCTCCGATTTTGTCCCATTAAGCTGTTCAAGTTTGGCTTTTACCTCAGATGTGGTAATATCCACCTCCATATCCTCATTCCTGTTTGTCATCCTTCCATTATCCCTAAGCTCCTCATTAGCCTTATTAAAGACTGAGGCAAAGTATTTATTTAGATATTGGGCCACGCCTAGGTTATCCTTAACCTCCATTCCATCCTCAGTGTTTAGCGGTCCCACTTCTTCCTTCTTTGTTTTCTTCTTATTTATATGGCTATAGAACCTTTTACTATTGGTTTTAATTCCCTTTGCAAGATCCAACTCTACATGGCTTTTAGCCTTTCTCACTTTTTCCCTACGTGTTCTGACCTCACTAAGGTAGCTTTCCTTGCTAATCCCACCCTTCTTCCATTCCTTGTAGGCTTTCTGCTTTTTCTTAATCACCTCTCTGAGATGCTTGCTCATCCAGCTTGGTCTACAACTCCTGCCTATGATTTTTTTCCCTTTCTTGGGATGCAGGCTTCTGATAGTTTCTGCAGCTGCGACTTAAAGTAATTCCAGGCCTCCTCTGTATTTAGATCCACAAGTTCTTCAGTCCAGTCCACTTCCCTAATTTCCTTAATTCTTTAAAGTTAGCCCTTGAGAAGTCAAAAAACCCTAGTCCCAGATCTATTTTTGTTTATCCTTCCATCTAGTTTGAACTGAATTAGCTCATGATCACTCGAACCAAGGTTGTCCTCTACAACCATTTCTTCTATGAGATCCTCACTACTCACCAAAACCAAATCTAAAATGGCATCCCCTCTTGTTGGTTCTTCAACTACTTGGTGAAGAAATCCATCAGCTATCACTCAGAAAAATCTGAGCCCTATTATTCTTACTAGCACTTGTCCTCCAGTCTATATCTGGGAAGTTAAAGTCTCCCATGATCACACAATTCCCATTAGTGTTTACTTCATTAAAAACATTAAAGAGGTCTCCATCCATATCCAAATCAGATCCCGGCGGTCTGTAGCACACCCCAAGCACTATCTCAGGGGAGGCTCTAGTAGCTTTCTTTCCCAGTGTGATTTTTGCCCAGACAGACTCTGTCTTATCCATTCCATCACTTCTTATTTCTTTACAGTTAACCTCCTCATTGATGTACAATGCTACTCCACCACCTTTGCCTTTATTTCTGTCTTTCCTAAACAACACATAGCCTTCAATACCTGTACTCCAGTCATGACTACTATTCCACCATGTTTCTGTTATCCCTATAATAGCTGGTTTCACTTCCTGCACCAGTAGCTCTGGTTCCTCCATTTTGTTACCTAGGCTCCTCGCATTAGTGTACAGACATCTTAACTTTTGCCGTTTGGCTTCACTGACATTCTTTACCCTGTTAGGCACAGACATTTTACCGCTAGCATCACCTGTTAGTCTGGTATCTACACTACAAGTGCAAGTAGTAAAACTATTCCAAACTTCAAGTTTGTTAGGACATACTTTGTGTCCTCATTGAGGCATTTATACTGTTGATGTCAGACATTTCACATTAGCTTTTACCAGTTTTTACTTTTGGTTAAAACATGTTGGACTTGCTGTTATGGAGTCCATCCTTTGATAGAACAACTTCAGTATTAGGTTCCATAAATATGCAGGTATCACTGTAACTAGCAAGATCAATAAGTGTTAATTAAAAATATTAATGTTGTGTTTTATTCTGTCAAACTTTAAGTTTGTCTTTATAGCTTGAAATTCCTGGTTGTGATTCAGTGGATTTCACTATTTGTGCATGTTGCAGTACATCTTAGATTGGCACAGTCTGAGAATTGCTGCAGAGGGTTATAGTGTCAAATCCCAATATACTTGGATGCATCCCACGAAAGCGCATGCTCCAATACTTCTGTTAGTCTATAAGGTGCCACAGGATTCTTTGCTGCTTTTGATTGCTGTAGTTGGACATAAGTTTGACAGATTGCATTAAGTGCAGTATTGATTGGATCTAGAATAAATGCTGCTTTTTCAGTTTTTTTCTCTCTCCAATACTCTTATCTCTGAACTCTGTGAAAGATAAAACTCTAGAAAGATCTGTGGTCTTTTTCTTAGATGTGGATTCTGAAGTAGAAACTTAGTTTGTTTTGAATTCAGAGTTTCTTTAGAAATGGGTTTTGTGGCTTTCAAATTGCACTTCTCTATGATAAGAATTATTGCAAGGGAGAACTGCTCTAAAGAACATTTCAGCTAAAATTTTAGGTTTACTTTGAGGATATTGAGAATAGTGACCAGGTGAAGACCTGAAGAGCTCTTCTAATGTCAGGAGAGAACATATATATAAGCTTAAATGCGTTTCATGCTTTTCTTTACAAAACATGTTATCCCACCGTATGCTGCATACGTGTGTTCTTTACACATTGAGTTTTGACATAGGCAGCATATTTTAAGAAAAAGTTATCAATTAGTATAGGGACTGAATATAATGCCTTCCAAAGAGCTACTCTTTCTCCTACTCTGAACATCCCAGCTGGCACCATAGTTTGTCACAACTGTGGGAAACTGCTGGAGGTGGCTTATGAGGTTCATGTGAGTACATTGTTTGCAACACCTCACATCTTTTTATAAAGATTTTTATTGTAACAAAGTAGTAGTATATCGCAAAAGAAACAATTGCAAAACCATGTTGTTAGGAGCAAAGTACTTAGTCATCGCCATGACAGATGTGCAGCAAGCTTACAGACCAAGAAAGCAGTTCTAGAAGCAGGATATGACAGCACCAGGAGGATGACTTCTGGCAAAGGTGGAGTACAGGAGATTCTGAGGGAAAAGGTTCAAATGTTAGGTATCTGTTTGGCGGTAGGGGACCTAGTTTCTATAAGGCTCATAATGCCCTTAAAGATAGATAAAATTGAGAACAAATAATCCTAAAAAGGGGAAACAGTCAGTTAATTTGTACAACTTATTACAAAGATAAAGTTTTGACCCTTTAGTGATCAGCTGTTTCAGGATTATTTGTCCCTTAAAAAGTGTTTATCTACTTGAAATGCTTGCTATTGAGATTGAGACCACTCATGCAGCTCTCTGTTCATCCTCCTACAATTTCTTAACTCGTGGTGTTGGGAATTTTAATGAAAAGCAAAAAAGGGTTGGGTTGTTTATTACAAATAAAGCCATTAACAAAAAAAATGATTATAGACAGGGATGCTGATGTCTTCATCTGAGGAAAAACAAAAACCAGGAATGATAAAATAGCATATCAGATCCATTCAGTGAAAGGCTTTTTAAAAAAATTACCCAATTTACATAAGAAAAAGCTCTATTAAAAATGACTGGCATGTTGACTCTGGAACTTTTTTCAAAGCATTCTAAATAATCTCTAAATCTATAGTAGGCAGCTGGTAGTCTATCTGAACCAGCATCCTTGCAGATCTTCTGGAGTTCTGAGTTAACTGAATGACACAGACTCAAGCGCTTGTGCCCCCAATATCTGTAGCCACAAGGTAGTTTCTTAAATATGAATGTATGTAACTTTTTCCTTTGATCACATGGAACAGCAGGTTTGGAACTCCTGTTGCCAGATACTGAGTTACTTCCCTAAGCTGAACAATGCTTATTTTTTACCACCTAGTTTGAACTATGAAGCACCACATGACAGCCATCTATCCTTTTTACTGAAGAAGATTCAATAGACTTTCTTTCAAATCATGAATTTTAATGGATGTACTACTCAGTGATCCCCAAGTACAAAGTATTCTTGAAAAATCTTGTCCTTTGCTCTGCACAGAGATAATTGAACTGCCATTCCAGAACTCCAGTACCCCTAGTCCTTGTAGCAAGGTAGACTCATCAGTAGGATAGACTATTAATTTGCTACTCTAGCATAGATATCCTAAGCCTTCAGGTCTGATTTATGTCCATTAAGTCCTCAACCCCATCAATGGTTGAGGTTTATTAAAATGAGTGTCCCACTGGAAGAGCAAATTTTAAAAAAAAACCTGGACACTTTCAAGCAGCAGCAGAGTATTTGACTGGAATTACCGTTCACCCAGGAGACTGTTCCCACTCATTAGACCTGGGGTGTTAAGAAGGTTTTTAAAAAGCATTTTTCATAGGAAAAATAACTAATGCAATCTATATCTTTATTTCAAATAATGCTTTGGTGCAGATCACTAAGAATTTCAAGGCCCAAGCTTCCTATACATCTAACTAGTCAAGACAGGTGTCCACAAGCTAATGCTGTCAATGCATTTGAATTATCACGTTGCAGAAAAAGACAGGTTTTCAAAAAAAAAGTTTTAGTCAGTGTAGAATAGTTAATTGCTCTATCTCCTGTGCAAGTGGTGGTAACGCATTCTTTTTGACAAAAGCCAGATGTTTGTGAGAAGAAGTGTTTTCTTTTCACTAGACACGGTAGTTTGCGCTTTGTCATTGGTCCATCATGCTGTTCTCTCTGCCTCTGCCTGAACCCAAACCCCCTCGCAGCCTGAGAGAAATGTTCGCTTATGCAGCTAGCCCTGCCTCAGTTTGTACCACCACCTCCTCCAGCATTCAGCTACGACATCAGAAGTCAATGTCCATGTCAGCCTCTGTGCACACGAAGATGATGTTACTTCCAATAAACAATGACGCAGATAACTTCAAGCTTATGTAAGAAAAACTGAAATAATTGTGGAACTAAGTTTTACCTGCTTTTTAACTTTGTGCTGTGGAATTTTAGTCTTAGATTTGTTCTAGACTGTATTTTCTGCAAGATGTTTCCTAATTTTTAGTTTTGTTTACATTTATTGTTTTGTGGTGTCTGTGATATAATCCTACCATAGTGAACATTTAATACTTTTTTTCTTACTACTAAAATTATCAAAAATCCCCCTGTTCTTGAACGCTTTTGCGGGGGATTATATTCTAATCTTTTTGTACTGTTAGGAATTTTAATATTTTCAAGTAGATTGCTGGTATGTAGAGTTCTGTTACAAAATGTTCACAAATTATCAAGGTTCTCCACAGGCATAGAAAGGAGACAGCAAGGTTATACTTGATCCGTTTTCCCCACACACACCTGGAAGGAAGTTTTTTTTTGTCCTTCCTTCCTTTCATCAGTCATCATCTGTATGCACAGTTTCCTCTAATTCCCAATCAGCTTGCTCAGTATTATATTTTTCTAAATGCACAAATTTGTGTTTTAGACTTTTTTTATTCCTAACTTTTTGTAAAATATTACTTGATTCTGTAATGTGCTGTAGTAACTCTTTGGGTTTTTTTCCTACCATTCCCTATATAAGGATGTTTTTAAGTGTACTTACTGTATTGTAGAATTTACAGTTGCACATTTGTAGGCAGGCAATGTTTCCTGCAAAGCTTTGGGATTTCTGTAAAGGATAATATGAAACTGTGTAATATGTTTTTGTTTCCCTCTGTAGCACTGGTCCTGATCAAAGAACTCCTGTTGCTTCAACTCATAGCATTAGCAGTGCAACTACACCTGATCGCATTCGTTTCCCAAGAGGAACTGCCAGTCGTAGCACTTTCCATGGTCAACTCAGAGAGCGACGTACTGCTACATATAATGGACCACCTGCCTCACCCAGTCTATCCCATGAAGCAACACCACTTTCACAGACTAGGAGCAGGGGCTCCACTAATCTTTTTAGTAAATTAACTTCAAAACTAACAAGAAGGTAAGGCTTGTTTTAAAATAACAGCTGTAATAGTGAGAATTTTTCTTCACTTAAGTACTTTCCATTCTCCAAATACTTCATTTTGCTTCAATTCAGTTCTGTTCATATTCATTGAACAATGTGTTTTAGCCATTTCTGCAATTTGAAATGCTAGATGTATTAATTTTTGTAATTTTTTTTGAGTTCTTTAGATCTTTGAAAGCCATTGTTCTTATAGTTTATAATTCTAGTCAAATTGATTTCTATAGGGTTACATGGGTTATAAGTTGGCAGAATTTGGCCTATCATACTTTTTGCTAGGAAACATAATCAACGTGTCTCACCTTGGTCTGTAACATACTTGGGCTCTGATTCTGCAGAGATTTTATGCACATATGTTAACTTGACTGTTCATTGCAATGGTGTGGTTTGTCACTAGGACTGATTTCTGTCTGTCTGGAGTTTAATGACAGGTGGGCTACGGAGCTATAAAGGAGCTAGGCTTGTCAACTTTCTAGTCACACAAAACCAAGCACCCTAGACCGGCCCCTTCTCCAAGGCCACGGCCCCGCCCACTATATTCCCCCTCCCTCAGTGGCTTGCTCTCCCCCACTCTCACTCACTTTCACTGGGATGAGGCACAGGGCTGGGGTGCGGGAGGGTAGGAGGACTCCAGAAAGAGGCCAGAAATGAGAAGTTCAGGGTGCAGGAAGGGGCTCCAGACTGGGGCAGGGAGTTGGGGTGCAGGAGGGGATGAGGGCTCCGGCTGGGGGTGCAGTCTCCGGGGTCAGGCCAGGGATGAAGGGGTTCAGGGTGGGCTCAGGGCTGTCGCAAGGGATTGGGGCTCAGGGTTGGGGTGTGGCTTTACCTCAAGTGGCTCCCGGTCAGCGGCCCAGCAAGGGGGCTAAGGCAGGCTCCAAAAGCAGTGCTCCAGAACCCCAGAAGCAGCCAGCAGGTCTGGCTCCTAGGCAGGGGGCCAGAAGGCTCCATGCACCAGTCTCGCCTGCAGGCACCATGCCCCTCCCACCCCCATTGGCCGGTTCTCAGCCTATGGGACTGCGGGGCCAGTGCTCGGGGTGGGGGCAGAGCATGGAGCCCCATGGCCCCCTCGCCTAGGAGCCGGACCTGCTGGCTGCTTCTGGGGCACAGCGCAGTGCCAGCCAGGACAGGCAGGAACTAGCCTGTCTTAGCGCTCCAGCACCGCCAACCGAACTCTTAACGGCCCGGTTGGCAGGGCTGACCAGAGCTGTCGGGGTCTCTTTTTGACCGGGTGCGCCAGTCAAAAACCGGACACCTGGTCACCCTATATAAAGCTTCCCTAATTTTTTAAAAAGTCAGCCTAGCCTAAAAGCTCATCTTAGACAGAAGCCTGCTTGACTCGTGAAAGATTTATTTGTGTGGTGCTTAGTTTAGGCATAGACCCGACATAGTCTTAAAAGTTATAGCCTGCCCAAGGAGCTTAGCCTAAGCGGAGGCTTGCTCCTGTTTTGAGGGTTTTTACTTCAGCAGGAAGTTATGACTTTCTGAATTTGCTATTGGTAACCTAAGTTTCTTCAGCTCCCACAGGAACTGAAATTTAAACATCATATTTTCATATACATTTTAAACACTCCTGAATTTTTTATTTTCCTCTTTTTGGTATCTGAGCCAATAACCTATAGTTCATGCACATTAGAGCACTGCATGACATTTGCGTCTTCATCTTCGAGCTTGTGTATACATTTTTGCAGGAATGAGGCTTTGGGTACTATCCACACACCTTCTGATTCTCTCCCTACCTCTATTGTACCTTTAGTAGCCTAATCTTGATAAACTATTTATAGACTATTCCACTTCAGTCTTTGACTACTTGTTTTGTATTAGGCGTATACCTACAAACATTAACCCATTTGCTTACTTTCCTTTTTATAACCTTGTACACACTATCTCTCTCAGTCTTCATAGGATCCTTCCTTCAGAGCTACATAGGCTAAGTCAACCTAATGTTTCCTCATATCTAACTAGTGATTCCAGTATGGGGAGTTTTTGCTTTAAAATGTAGAAGTTGTCTGTGACAAATCCAAGGCCCCTCAGTCTTGTATTTGGTAAGCTTTTGCCCTGCTCCAAGTCTTCCCCTCTCTGCTGTACATTATTTTGACAAATTGCCAGGTTAAAGAGGGGAGATGTGTGGGGATTTTTTTTATAATCAAGATGTCTATTTTTATCTCAGTAACTTTTACCTATAAATGTTGGCTTAGAACAAAGCTTTTCTTATTCAAACATTAGATCCTTTTGGAGCATCATCTTCTGTCTGTACTGTTGCTAGTTTTATAATGCTCTTCCTTAATGTTTCCATCTACCATTCAAAATGTGGATGTATTCATGTACTGTGAATTTGTAAGCTTTGAGCTCTGCTACTGGAACCTATTAGGAAGCATTCTAAATTATTTAGAACATAATGAAGCTTGTAAAAGCTTGAATTCTGGTTTTTAATTCGCAGCACAATAGCTTTTGACCAGACCCCTTTTTACAATAAATAATTCCACTATCTGGGGATTATTTAATAAACCGCACAAAGGAAATATAAAACCTCAATTTCTTGTTAAAGGTTATGTATTAAGTATGCATCCAGAAGCCCTGTTCACAATCATGCCCCCATCATGCTTGGTGCTGTACAAACTCATAGGAAGGCACCCTGTCCCTAAGGACTCAGCACTTCAAGTTTCTTCTTTCTCACCTTCGTAGAAGAACATCCTTTTAATCATCATCTTTTCATATCCTGCTTCATTTTTTCTCTGTGACAATAAATTACTTGTATTCCAGAGTAGGCAATTTCACAGCATTTGCCACTAAATATAAATGCATCATTAAGGCAGTTTGTGACGGGTTGGGTTACAGAGACCCTCTTGGGACTGCCACCTGATGTGCTGAGACTACCTTTGAGCCCATTTTCCCTGGCAACTTCGGACTTCAGAACCCTGCCTTTTTGAGCCAGACACTTCAGTCTGCTCTAACACAGATCCAGGGTCTGAACCATGTCCCCCAAAAGTTGCAGGCATAACTGAAGATTGCTTAGAAAGTGCTCCTGTCTCTAGCACCCAGATACCCAGTTCCCAACAGGATTCAAACCCTAAATAAATCTGTTTTACTCTGTATAAAGCTTATACAGGGTAAACTCATAAATTGTCTACCCGCTGTAATGCTGATAGAGAGAGATGCACAGCTGTTTGCTCCCCCCAGGAATTAATTACTTCATCTGGGTCAATTAATCAGTAACAAATGATTTTAAGTAGAAAAAGTAGGATTTAAGTGTTTCCAAGTAATCAGACAGAACAAAGTAAATTACCAAGCAAAATAAAACAAAAACACACAAGTTTAAGCCTAATACAGTAGGAAACTAAATGCAGGTAAATCTCACCCTCAGATGTTCCAATAAACTTTTTTTTACGGACTAGACTCCTTTCTACTCTGGGTCCAGCAATCACTCTCATCCCCCGTAGTTACTGTCCTTTGTTCCAGTTTCTTTCAGGCACCTCTTTTGGAGTGGAGAGACTATCTTTTGAGCCAGCTGAAGACAAAATGGAGGGGTTTTATATTCTTTCTCTTGTGGGCAGAAACCTCTTTGTTCTCCTGTGCAAAATCACAGCAACAAGATGGAGTCTGTAGCCACCTAGGCAAGTCACATGTCTGTGAATGCTTCAGCTTTTTGCAGGCCAACACCATAGTTTACATGTTAGTTTGAATGTTCCCAGGAAAGCCCAGATGTGAATTGGCATCTCCCAAAGTCCATTGCTAGTTAAGTTCTCCCAATTACTTGAATAACCCCTTCACACTATGTTGACCAAATCTGCTTCCTACATCAAACACTTTAAATACAAGCATAGCACCAACACTCATAACTTCAGATATGAAAATGATGCATGCAAACAAATAGAATGAATATATTCAGTAGATAATAACCTTTGCAAAGATATATGTTAAATGGCATATCTAGCATAAAACATATTCCGGTTATGTCATATTTACACTCATAAGCATATTTCTTTAAAGTATTATGCGGTGCAATGTCACACTCTCCTCCTGAACTTACTGCCAGAAACTTGGACACTGTCCATGGCGGAGGCAGTACATGTAAAATCCCTGTTTGTCTGTGGTCACACTCCCTTCCAGTTCCTTTAAGCCTTATGATGTGATACATAGGGGTTTTAGCAAAGTTGTGGGTTCCTGTCCCTGAAAACATGTTGGGGTATAGTATCGTTAACAGAATGCAGGAAGGAGTCTAGTCTGTGAAAGAAGCTTATTGGGACATATCTGAGGGTGAGATTTACCTGCATTTAGTTTCCTACTGTATTAGGCTTAGACTTGGGTGTTTTTTGTTTTGTTTTGCTTGGTAATTTACTTTGTTCTGTCTGTCATTACTTGGAATCACTTAAATCCTACTTTTTATACTTAATAAAATCACTTTTTGCTGATTAATTGACCCAGAAGTAAGTAATTCCTGAGGGAGCAAACAGCTGTGCATATCTCTTATCAGCATTATAGAGGATGGACAATTTATGAGTTTACCCTGTATAAGCTTTATACAGAGTAAAACGGATTTATTTGGGGTTTAGATCCCATTGGGAATTGTGTATCTGGGTGGTAGAGACAGGAGCACTTTCTAAGCCACCTTCAGTTGTCTGCAACTTTTAGGGGATGTGGTTCAGACCCAGGGTCTGTGTTGGAGCAGACTGGCGTATCTGGCTCAACAAGGCAGGGTTCTTAAGTACCAAGCTGACAGGGAAAATGAGCCCAGAGGTAGTCTCAACACTTCAGGTGGCAGTCCCAGGGGGGTCTCTGTGACCAAACCTGTCACACAGTTCTTGGCACCAAATGGATGTTACAAAGAAATGAGTTAATTTTGAGGCTATTCAACTACAAAAGTTGACATTTTTTTCCAGTCTGAAATACATAGGACTATAGACAAAAATGCAATCCCTTTGTAAGTGCAAACAATGCTACAGTTTAAGAATATTTTTAAACTGGTATACATTTGAATTCGTAATATTTAGTGATGACTCTTTTCAGAAGAAATGTTGGAATGCTCTCAGAAGTAAAACAAAGTTGAAAACAAAATTAAGACGTTTCCTCAGCCCTGAAATCATTCTTCTAATCTCAGAATAAATTTGAAACTTATTATTTCCAGGTGCATTTAAATATGAAATTTCATTGTTATTGCATGTTTCACTTTTTGAATGAATTTTCAATTTAATTTGTACAAACTTTTTCTATTAATTATTGTTTTGGCTTAATTTCTTTTAGAAACATGTCATTCAGGTTTATCAAAAGGTAGGATTTATTTATATTTAAAAAAGTGGCTCCTGCAATTAACATAAAATTTGGCTTTCTAGCCTTGGTTTTCTAAAAACTAAACTTTCTGCTGAGAACTAAATACTTTCTTCCTTGAAAGGAAAATATAGAAGGAAATCCATTGACTAATGATGATACTTAAGCATCTGTGGCACCTGTATAACAAGATGTAAAGCATGCCTTGTGCACTCTTCTTTCTTTGATAGAGTTGATAGTACCAAAAATAATTCTGTTCTTTATACTAATACACTTGGCATGCTTATGTTTGAAGAATGATGTGTTTGGTAACACTGAAAAATGTAGACAAAACATAAGGCCACAAATGTGTAAAGGTAAGTGGTGCTCTACATTCTTTATCCTCTAATTTTCTTCGTTAGGAAAATTCTTATCAAAATATTGTATGAGTAATTTGCTTCTGGTCATAACAAATTTAGACATTCACCAAATTTGACTTAAAAATACAAATCACTTGAGAGATTGGAAGTTTGCATGAGGGATGAAGGATGTACATTGAAAATCTTAAAATAAGAAGCATTTTTTAGAGTACCCAAAGCGAAATTATTTCCTCTTATACTGTCCAACAGAGAGATAAATTGAAGCACTTAATTGCAATTTATAGAATAAACAAAAGCATAAAAGTTATGCAAGTGCATTGACAAAAGGAACCAATCTTGGAAAAACTATCCTACCTAGAAAGGTTTTAAGAAAGCAGGTGGAACTGATTGTTCTTGCTTTAATACTGGCATAAATTACAGGTACACCTCTACCTCGATATAACGCTGTCCTTGGGAGCCAAAAAATCTTACTGCATTATAGGTGAAACCATGTTATATTAAACTTGCTTTGATCCACTGGAGTGCGCAGCCCCCTCCCCCCAGAGCGCTGCTGTACCATGTTATATCCAAATTCATGTTATATTGGGTGGCGTTATATCGAGGTAGTGGTGTAATTCTATTGAAGTAGGTGAAAAGAGAGTCAGGCATCCTACTCTCAAAGCTGTATTACTTCAGCGTTCTTCTCCTAATTCTTTGGAAAGCCCTAGCATCCATAAGCTAAAACATGGAAGAAATAGACCAACAGGAAAAAAGCTACCAGAATATTCTAAAAATGAAGCGTGATGGAAATAAAAAGTATGATTTGGAAATTGCTTGTCATATTGTCTTCAGAGAATAGAATAAAAAATAAGGGAAGCTTGCAGACTGTGGGTTCCAATAACTGAATTTAGAGTTGTATACTGAAAGAAATGAAATGTCACAATGAGAAACTAAAAGGTGTAGGAAGGCACACTGAAAGAGATGTTGCTAGAGCTACTCGCGTTTCTTTGGTCAGTGAAAACTTTGAAACGGCTTTTTGATTGACCTAATTTTCTAGTAGTATCTGACAGTGGCCTTTTAAGTGTTGCCAGGCTTGTCTGGAATGATGATACCATGCTCAAATGTTGAAAGAAGTTTTGATTCAGAAGTGGCCAAAAATAAAAAATCATTTTATCCCAACATACTTCACTTTAAAAATGGGCATCCATTTATACTTTCTAAAGGTAAAATCATCACTGAGCTTTGCAATTTCAAGTGTGTCGTACACCTCTACCCCGATATAACATGACCCTGTATAACATAGATTTGGCTATAACGTGGTAAAGCAGTGCTCGGGGAGGTGGGGGCTGCACACTCCGGCAGATCAAAGCAAGTTCAGTATAACGTGGCTTCACGTATAACGCGGTAAGATTTCTTTGGCTCCCGAGGACAGTGTTATATCAGAGTAGAGGCGTACTTTCTTTAGGCAAGCTGTGACCTAAAATTGTTAGGATATACATTTAGTTAATTCCATTAGGAATTGTATGTAATTCAACTCCAAACTAGCTGCTGAAGTTCACATTCATTCAAGAAAGTCAGGCTGTGAAAAATACCTTGCATACTAGACTTAGAATGGTTTCTTTGTTTCAAAACAAATCATAGTATTAAGTTACACTCCCTCTTAGTGCTGTGTTTGGGGCTTTCCCAAATGTGAACATATTTTAGAATTTTTATTGGATTAGTTGCCATAAACATTCGTTGTTGGTTTACAGGAGTATAAATTGGGGGGAGGAATATACATGGGCGCTGGTAGTTTTATTTGGCGCTAGGGTAGATCAGAGAAGGAACTGAGTGCCAGCAATCTTGTACACTTAATAATGAATAAAGGCAAATTTCTTAACTCAGCATTTAGCCTGAGCCACCAGATTCTTCACAGTTGCAGAAGTCAGTGTGACTTCTGTGAATTGCACAGGGATCTGAGATTGAAAGAGAGGCTTTGCCTCTTCCAAAGTTATGGCTGTGGCTACTGTAGTTGAGCAAATAAGCTATTATTTCCACAACTGAACACTCATTATAACTTAACTATAAGCCTCTACTGCGCTGAGGCAGTAAGGGAGATGCATCAGTCAGGAAGTTCAATTACATTTTATAACTCGTGTTCTAGAGAGTTACCTTTGAATAGATATGGCACTGTAATATAAATATTACTTTTGGGTCAGACATTTGACGTTTGTTAATTGCAGCAATGTTTCAGGTGTTCTGATAGTAACTTTTTCAGAGTATTCTTGTTTAAAAAGAGACTTGCACAACAATGCACCTCTGAATTTTCCTTTCTATTAGTAGACGAGTATGTGCATGTGACTTCCAGTGTGCCTATCTCTCTCCTTCTTGTATGCAAGCAGTGAAGTGAAATACATTGCTGCATAGAGCATAGATACTGATTCATTTTTTAGTCAAATTCATCTTTATGTGCCATGAATCTCGTCTACTGAAATTCATTTTATTTTAACGTTTGAATTTATTGTATATAGTTGCCACAAAGACAATATTACAACTTCGCTTCAGAGAGCTCAGCAAATTCTGAGTGCTACACATTTTGTTTTTTAAAAATTAGAATGTCATACCTCATCTAACATTAACAAGATACTATGCAGTGTCCTTGCAAATCTGCAGGGATTCCTTTATGTTGTGGAAGGCTAATTTGATACTTGGATAGCAAAGTTGTGTTGATATTTTGATAGCATTTTTGTTGTAGAATCTTATCTTTAATTAAAGGTGTAACTTTCCTTGAAAAAGCAGGTTGTTTTCTTTTATGTATAAATTAATTAAATCTTATTTTAGTAGACTCCATCCATTACCACTCTTCCACATCATTTATAGCTTTTAATCAAGCTGTGAAATATTCTTTAGACAGCTTTATTTTTTAATGTTTCACTGGGTTTTTAACAGAGTATACATAGAGAACACTTGCAATGCGCAAAACATAATTCATGATAGATATATGGAAGCACAATCCTAGGTCAACATATCACTTATGCTATTTACTACTTTTCACATACCATTTAACAAAAGTAAATGAAGTGCCATAGTCATTGTAATACAGCTATTGGCTTAAAACAGAAAAATAAAATATAAAATTACTCTATCACAACTAATTAGCTTATTAGTCAGCTCCTTTCTTTAACACATTATCTGCTCAATAGTCTTCTGTTATAAACCAGGAGTTTGTGTTCCTTTCATTACTGCAGACTACATTGGCAACTTGGAAGCCTAAAGGCTGTATCTGACTTGTAAGCATATACAGTATTATAAATGACATATGCAGTACGATCTTAATCAGAAGTGCACTGGTATATGTTTTATTTACAGAATTCTGTAAGTTTGCATGGTCCTTTGTAGAGCATAACCATGCTTCAAGGTCCAAGGGGGAAGGAATATCAATGGGAAGACTGACACTGCTTCTCTGAAACTTCATGCCAGGTTTTATATTGGAAGTCACACATCATGGAATGCAGTTTTGAGTGTTAGGTGACCTGGTATATTTATTGGTTCAGATTTTAATTTTTTAGCCTATTCACAATTATAAGTACTTCCAAAAGAGGCTTACAAATAAGAGGTTTCAGAGTAGCAGCCGTGTTAGTCTGTATCCGCAAAAAGAACAGGAGTACTTGTGACACCTTAGAGACTAAAATTTATTTCAGCATAAGCTTTTGTGGGCTAGGTTTAAACAGACTGGGAATGGTTGGATCATTACACTAATTGAATCTATTTCCCTATGTTTAGTTCTCCTCACACCTTCTGTGGGTCATCTCAATTATCACTTCAAAGGGTTTTTTTCTCCTGCTGATGATAGCTCATCTCAATTGATTGGACTGTTCCAGTTGGTATGCATACTTACACCTTTTCATGTTCTCTGTATGTATAAATATCTTCTGTGTTCCATTCTATGCATCCGAAGAAGTGAGCTGTAGCCACGAAAGCTTATGCTGAAATACATGTTAGTCTCTAAGGTGCCACAAGTACTCCTGTTATTTTTATAAATAAGAATACTTACTCAAGATGTATCTTGCTGCAGGTGTTCAGTGAATACCTTTAATTTCTCTAAATGTAGATTGAGTATTTAGAAGTTGGTCAGTTTTATCTGAACTTCAGCCTCAGCTGCTAGGATCAGCTGAAAATAGGTCTGAAACCAGAACAAACTATTTTGTCCCTTTGAAAGTCTGAACTTTTGAGCAAACTAATCTTGAGCTTTCTTGTATCATTCACTATAGGAATGACAGGTCATACTCCTATTTCTTGAGCCTTTGTTGTCAACTGAGAAAGTGAGTCTGACATCTATAAATGCTTGCAACTGTAAGCAAAAATGTTCTCTCCTACTTCCCAGGAACAGATGCCTCTAGTGCCCTTCAGAGAATATTTTTGAGTGCAGCACTTGACATTTTGTCATCTGAGTCAGGAAGTGACTTCAGACTTAGGCCACGTCCAGACTAGGGTATTAAAATCTATTTTAGATACGCAACTTCAGCTACGTGACTAACGTAGCTGAAGTCGAATTTCTAAAATCGAGGTACTCACCCATCCAGACGGCACGGCATCGATGTCCGCGGCTCTCCGTGTCGATTCCGGAACTCCGTTCGGGTTGATGGAGTTCCGGAATCGATGTAAGCGCGCTCGGGGATCGATACATCGTGTCCAGACTAGACGCGATATATCGATCCCCGAGCAATCGATTTTAACCTGCCGATGCCGCGGGTTAGTCTGGACGTGGGCTTACAGAGAGAAGAGTTTGCTGTGCCTTTCCAAATGAGCCTTCCACAAGATTCTTTGCATGTCTACTGTTGAAACCTCTGGATCTGTTCAGCTTTTATAGCTTTCTCCTTTCCCATAATTCCTCATGCTTTCACTAGGAAAGCTTAACGTCAATAGCAGCCCAGAGGTCCTGGCTTGTACAGCACAGACTTTCTAGGCTTTTTCCATTTCTGATTTCTCGAATATCCATTCGTTCTAGAGAAGCACATCAGCTTGACATATCTACCAAAGTGGTTATAAATATTGGCATCTTAATCTGTCTTTGACAGACTTCACAATTCAGTAACTAAGAGAACTAAATTATTTTACTGACCAATATGGATAAATATGTTGCATAGCTGAAAATGATTGTCTCCGTCCTATGTTGTTAAAGGTGATAGAACCATCTCTTCTTACAGGGCCTGAACCTGCTTCCATTGATACAATGGAGAAATACACATTGTCCTTAATAGAAAAAACATCAGGCCCTTAGTTAAGAAACCCCTAAGAATAGTCATTGGAAGAGGCTTACTCCAGACAGTGATTGTGGTACTATACACTCTGTGTTGACATATTCTAGCAATAATCAGAACAGGACTCTTGCTTCAATGTGAGCTTCATTTAGCCCAGATTTTTCCCCTCAAGATTTTAAAATAAGATGGCAGTGTTAAGACACGCTGAAATGTGATTCTGACCAAAAAATGTCACTGTGAAGTAGTTAGGATTGGTATACAACATACGTGAGTTGAGCGCACAAAAGCAAGGAAACTAAAAGCTACATGACAGTACGTATGTTCCCAGACAGGCATATACCTCATCACCACAACTACCATACACCGTGGATGATGCACCACAGTTTTAACTCTCCCTTCTCATCCTCACACCATTTACCAAGCTGCCCTAATCTACTATGATTAGTTTGGTGTGTTAATATTGTGTATGCCTGGGGTGAAATAGGCATGGGAGAAAGTAGCCAGGTGCTTGTAGGAGATTTTTCCACCTTGATTCTGTTTGCCTTGAGGGTTGCTTAAATGTAACATTAATATATAACAGTGTTAAGTAACTTTTCTGCCTGTGATCTTTATATTGCTTAATTTCTTTTACCTTTCTGCATATATCTTCTGGATGATGAGTCCGTGGTACAGGAATTCAGAAGAATTCATATTCAGAGTAATTGTACATATTGCGAAATCTTGAATTTACCTTGACATTTTTCTTATACTAACTTTAATTTATATCCTGGTTTAAGGGAGGGCGGGAGAAATTAATCAGATCATTTGAGCTACAGGTTTCACTATATTTGATCTACAGGTATGGGTGTGCATATTAAAGCCGTTTTTAATACCATTTTTCTCTTTTACAGCTTATCACTTAATATTAACAATAATTAATATATATTTGTTTACACTGAATTAATACATTTTACATATTTCTAATTCAACATTCTTCCCCACTGAAATCTTATCTTTTAACTTTGTGTGCATATGTCAATATAGTATTAAAATTAATACTAAAAGTATCTGCTTTTTAGAAACTGTGTCTTATAAATACATATTGTTTTGGTGGGCAAGACATTTGTAGTATTCTAAGTTTGCTGTGATCTTGAAAATCCATTGAATCCTTGTTGCCTAAAGTGTCATAACACAATATATTTTAATTACGGTATAATTGAGATATTGCATTTAGCAGCTATTCAGATATTATGTATGCTAGTATAAGATTTGTCTTCTCTTTCCCACTTCCTTTTGTTTCTGCATTCTTTTCAATGAGGCTCCCGACTGAATATGAGAGGAACGGGAGATATGAGGGCTCAAGGTGAGGGTAATGATTTTTGTTTTACATGTTGCATAGGTGAGTTTGAAGCTTTCTCCCCCTGTTTATGTGGCTCAGGTTCTTAGCAGCAGGTTTTGTTTCCTTTAGCTCCACGAAACTGTAAACTAAGAAGCCCTCCTGTGTGCAAAACAGTGATTAAAGCATTGAGTGACTTGGTTCTAAACTCTTCCGTCTTTCATGTTGCCTTTTCCCTATATATATTTCTGCATCTTAGCAGCTAGGCAGGCAGGAAGACCCCAGTCAGACTGCAGAATTGTTCTATAATCCAATATTGGAGGGTGCTGACGTGTGAGATTTTTTTAACCCTTCTCAAGGTTATGAGCATAATCTCTGACTCTATCAATCAGCTTGAGACTGCTCATGTGAAAGCAAGTCTCCTCTATGATAACACATAGAATTATTAAATAGGTGATCTTCATGCTGAATTTGTTTAACTTTCTGATCAAGTTTTTATTTTTATGCAATACTTTTTTCACAATGTTCTGCCAACACGATGGTACAGAAGTTTGTGTCATGTAACTAGAATTTGTTTTTAAAATGCCCATAAAAAGGACTTGACTTGTTATTAGTACTTGTTAAAATACTTGTCTTTGCAACTGAGGATGCGAGGGAGATTCGCAAACCTAAGCCATTCTTTTTAGGTGACAAATCTAAGGAACTGTCCTTATGAGGTGTCCCCAGAGGAGGTTTTGAAACAAACTGATAAATTAAACAGTAATAAATCACCAGGACAAGATGGTATTCACCCAAGAGTTCTGAAAGAACTCAAATTTGAAATTGCAGAACTGCTAACTGTGGTTTGTAACCTATCATTTAGATCAGCTTCTGTACCAAATGACTGGAGGATAGCTAATGTGACACCAGTTTTTTAAAAGGGCTCCAGAGGTGATCCCAGCAACTGCAGGCCTGACTTCAGTACCAGGCAACCTGGTTGAAACTATAGTAAAGAACAGATGTGTCAGACACATAGATGAACATAATTTGTTGGTAGAAGAGTCCACATGATTTTTGTAAAGGGAAATTATGCCTCACCAATCTACTAGAATTCTGTCGGGTTGAACAAGCATGTGTACAAGGAGAGCCAATGGATATAAAGTACTTAGATTTTCAGAGAGCCTTTGACAGGGTCCCTCACCAAAGGCTCTTAAGCAAAGTAAGCTGTCATGGGATAAGACTGAAGGTCCTCTCATGGATTAGTCAAGAGTTAAGAAACAACAGATAGGAATAAATGGTCAGATTTCAGAATGGAGAGAGATAAATAGTGGTGTCCCTCAGAAGTCTGTACTGGGACTATTTAACTTGTTCATAAATTATCTGGAAAAAGGGGTAAACAGTGAGGTGACAAAACTTGCAGATGATACAAAACTACTCAAGCTAGTTAAGTCCAAAGCAGACTGCAAAGAGCTACAAAGGGATCTCACAAAACTGGGTGACTGGGCAATAAAATGTCAGATGAAATTCAGTGTTGATAAATGCAAAGTAATGAACATTGGAAAACATAATCCCAACTATACATATGAAATGATGAGGTCTAAATTAGCTGTTACCGCTCAAGAAAGAGAGCTCTTCCAATTCCAATGTCTTTTTTTGAGATGGGGCGATCACATATGCATGCAAAAAAGATATTTTGGAATTGGAAAAAGTTCAGAAAGAGGCAACAAAAATGATTAGGGCTTCCATATGAGGATTGATTAAGAAGTTTGGGACTTTTCAGCTTGAAAAAGAGACGAATGAGGGGGATATGGTAATGTCTGGTGTGGAGAATGTACATAAGGAAGTATTATTTACTCCTCCTCATAACACAAGAACCAGGGGTCACCAAATGAAATTAATAGGCAGCAGGTTTAAAACAAACAAAAGGAAGTATTTCTTCACACGATGCACAGCCAATCTGTGGAACTCTTTTCCAGAGGATGTTGTGAAGGCCAAGACTATAAGAGGGTTTAAAAAAAAGACCTAAATAAATTCATGGAGGATAGGTCCATTAATTATCAGAGGGGTAGCCATGTTAGTCTGGATCTGTAAAAGCAGCAAAGAGTACTGTGGCACCTTATAAACTAACAGTCTATAGTCTGGTAGTCTATAAGGTGCCACAGGACTCTTTGCTGCTTTTACAGGTCCATCAATGGTTATTAGCCAGGATGGGCAAGGATGGTATCACTAGCTTCTGTTTGCCAGAAGCTGGGATTGGGCGACAGGATGAATCACTTGATGATTACCTGTTCTTTTCATTCCCTCGGGGGCACCTGACATTGTCCACTGTTGGAAGACATGACACTAGGCTAGTTGGATCTTTGGTCTGACCCAGTATGGCTGTTCTTATGTTCTAAATTGAATTCTGAATCTTAACATACCATTGATTTTTAACTGTATGGTATACCATGAGAGCAAAAATAATGTTTAAAGAAGTATCTGATGCAGAAAACACCTTTATGCACATATCTGCTTGGTAACAAATACTTTTTGTGAAGGTTTCAGTACACAAATTGCAACTCTTTTTAATCATGTGGCCACTAATTCATAGCTGAAATACAAGAATTAAGTTTGTCATCCTCCTGTCCACATTCCTTCCAATTGTTGTTCACGCTAGCTGTGTCCTGGCTTAATTAGATTATATGCTTTTGGGGTGGGAACAGTCTTACTGTGTGTATATAATATGCAATGCTTAGTACAACGGGGTCCTGCTCCAAGTTGGGGCCCCTCTAGGCACTTCTGTAATACAAAAATGCACACTGAACAGGGCAGTTGCTTCACCAACACAAGATTCAAGAGGCTGTTGGTTGTCCTATTAAATAATAAAATGTTTTCTTTCAGTCGCAATGTAGCTGTGGATCAGAAGGATGAAAACAAAGAAGCCAAGCCCCGTTCTCTGAGGTTTACTTGGAGCATGAAAACTACCAGTTCCATGGATCCTAACGATATGATGAGGGAAATTCGTAAAGTCCTGGATGCCAATAATTGTGACTATGAACAAAGAGAGCGTTTCTTGCTTTTCTGTGTCCATGGCGATGGACATGCAGAAAATCTTGTACAGTGGGAGATGGAGGTGTGTAAACTGCCAAGACTGTCACTGAATGGAGTCCGCTTTAAGCGGATATCGGGAACATCCATAGCTTTTAAAAACATTGCTTCCAAAATTGCCAATGAATTAAAGCTGTAAGAAAAAGTAATTAATTTGTAAATTAAGTAGCAATTTCGAGTGTTTTTGAGAACACCGATGGAAATGTATAGAATAATATTTAGGCAATAACTTCTACATCTTCTGAATCATGATACTAAAAAAAAAAATTGAAACAAGCTGCTGAGCTGGGAGGGAGAGTTGGACTTTTTTTTTATAAGTGCACTACAGCATTAAAGTTGCCTACTATGTAAAATATTACCCCTTCTGCTTTATTTCCATTGCTCTAAGTCTGACAGCAAACTGAAACACACAATAGATACATTTAAATATGCCTCCTGTTTGTGTGGATGTGAGAATGTACAGTATGTGTGTATAATATATTAAGTATTATATGTAAACTCATCATTTACAACATCAGAGCTGTACCCATACCTCTTTTCGGGCTAATTTTGGTGCTAAAAATTGAAATGGCCAAGGAGAAAACACTTGAGTTAATATTTAAAATAATTGAATGGTTACCCCATAAATGCAGTTTTACAGTTCACTGCTGTGTTAAGAAAAAAGTATGAAGGGTTTGGGTTTATGGTTGTGAACATTACTCCTGTTTTTTAAGTAGATCTCATGAGATAATTAAACATTCACTTTTACTCAGTAAGTCTTGCATTATACTTCTCCCACTATTTATTATTTAAGTTTGAATCAAATTAAAAATTAGAGTTGATTTATGCATTAAAATTTGGGTAAATGCTTCAGTTTCTCTGTTCATGTTAAACACAAGTGTAAAAATATATCCTCTTTATCTCTTGTCTTTCATGACTTAGTAGAATGGGTTACCATCCAGTATGCTCTACCTTTTACTGCTACAGAGTGTAAACAGTGTAGTTCAACGAGAACATCACATTTAGTGTCTTATCTTGAGGTAGAAATGTGTTTTAAAAACCTGACTTGCTGGAACTTGGTGACAATTTCAGACATTGTTCCTACTGTAAAGGCTTGGCCAGATTCATCAGAAGAACAAAAGGACTCAGTAAACGATAAAAGTTCTGGTGAGAATTACCACATTCTCTACCACAGCCTGAGGAGATGCTGACTTCCTACATTACTGCTGGACATGCGTTGTCCCTTCCCCGTGAGCTGTGAGCATGCAGTCTTGTTAAAATCCAAAAGTGGAAAGCCAGTGTTTGCTGATCATTTTTCATACTTTAAATTAAATAAATAGTGGTGCAAGATATCAGGTTGACAGACAGCCTTAGAGATGAACTATCATTTGATAAACACAGCAGCACAGGTGGCAGTGGTTCAGCCCTCCCCTTGCCCCCTACTAACTCCCTTGCAATGCCCTCAGCCCAGTTCTGCGAAATACTACTTATATAGGTGGGAAGATAGTTTGGTCTCCCTGTCAATTCTATCTTTTGATCTCTGCTGAGGCTGCTAAGGAGGAGTTCAGTTGTGGTGAGCTTTTTTTAGTGTGTAGGAGAAACCTGCCGTCTCTGAATTCTGCTATCTTGACCAACTCGCTTCCTACAGACCACCAATCAATCATCAGATGGTATCAACTCTTAGTCGCTACTGACCTGGGCTGGATTTGAATCACAAACCTGGATTCCCCAATCCTTTCAATCTACCTACAGATTTTTCCTTTCCTGTATTCAGTTTGCTATTTCACTACGGATTTGTGTAGATAATACCTTGTATTATCTATTTGACTTTATTTTATATAAATTTAATGCTTATGGTCCTGTTCCCATGCAGCAGTTAGGCATGCACTTAGCATGTGCTTTAATTCAGACCCTAAGCTTGCTTTTTTAAATTACAGTGAGCTAATATAGTTCATCATTGTGTATGCAACTTAGTTTTGACCCAAGGTGCAAATGCAGAATCCCTGATATTTTTCACATTAAGTTTTGTGATCCATGCTCTGAAAACAAGAATTTCTTCCTTTATATACCTCTTCCTCAGTCTCTAGTGAACTTGCTCTAAGCATTGATGATTATGCTAGCTAAAGGATAGTTGTAGTTGTTAAATGCAGTAAATATTCCTGAATTTACATTTTTAAATCTATGTATATTTTGTATCATGAACTGGCTTTAGAACTCTTGGTGCAGGTGGAGCTTGATGGGCTGTCAGTACTTGTGCTTGCTTTGCTAAGGATGGTCTTTCCATGAAAACTCCATTTTGTAATAGCAATAAGAGATTACAGGACAGATGTACTTCTCAGGTGGGGATTCACTTAGCCTTTTGCTTTCTACGTTAAACACTGCTCAAGGTGTATTCTTTTCATCCAGTAGTGTACTTCCTGTTGTCTTATAACTTAAACTCCATGTTCTGATTAATCATAGTACTTACTGATTGTAAATCTGTATTCAGTGGAAATTCCAAAGGTTTCATATTAGATGTCTCCTGCAATATTCTGTTCTATTTTATCCATTCAGTATATAATTTTCTGCAAAGTGCAACAGTATCATAAGCTAAAATATTTTTAAAAGTTTGTGCTTAAGTATTTTTGTCTTAAAATGTATTCAAAAGGTACTTTTAGAAATAATCTGTATTTGAGATATTAAAATACACCAAATGACGTATTTATTAGCACTAGAAACAGGTTCTTAACAGCTTCCTTCTCAAATATAATACAAAACTGTCAATTGCAAAAATGTTACAAATGTTCTTGATCATAACACACACAATGTCCTTCATTCTAAAGTGCAGAAGCTTGTAATTATTTGTCTGGTTCACTGGTAGGACAATCACTGAAGAAACTGTATTTTGCTATATTAAGAAGATGCTTAATATAAAGATATAGGCCTCAATCCTGCATGGTCACTGGAGAACTTTCAGCTCAGGGGACTGCCTGCTGGAAGGATTGGGTCTATAGCTACTTTATGTATCAAAGCTCCTTGTAATCAGAGTCCAAGATGTGTGTTGTGATAATAATAGCAGTCCTGGGCACCTCATGAGATGTGCTGAGAAGTGCTTTTGTACCAGCATTAATTTTGCCCTAGAGAGCAGTGTCTCATTTTCTAAAAATGTTTGACTCCTGACTAACACACTGTGCATTCGCACCCAAGTCACTGCCAGTTCTGATTCTGAAATCACGCTTTTCTTCCCTTGGCTAGCAGGTAAAAAATGTTTTGCGTTTTTCCTGGTATATTTTAATTGCTATATTTTGCAAAGCTTTCTTTAATTCAAGTCAAAATATTTCTTGTAATACACAGAAACTCAACAGTGAGTGAGAATTAATAAGCTCAACCAAGCTTCTCTCTCTCTAAGCTTACAATTCATTGAAGCAATCGAGAAACCAAAAAGGCATAGATCTGAGAGAAATAACTGCATTCGTCTGACCAGATATGTGTTTTTAAGACCTTGGACCATGTTGTGAAGGAGATGGTAAATAATTCAGCCTAAAGAGCAGTAGTAGCTGTTCCTCCAAATTTTAGTTTAGTTTAGTTACACAAGCCTTCGTCATTGATATCTCTGAAGGAAGTGACCCCTATAGAAACTGGCCTGATCAGTGTGGATTCAAGGAATCTCAGCCTTAGTACAAGTAGCACAAACTCTGGGGTACTATTCCTCTTATTAATCATTTGCATTATGGTAAAAATCATAACCAAGATAGCGGTCCTGTTATGCTGGGTGCTATTGAAAACAAAAACAGTAAGATGCAGTCCCAAAGATCTTACAATCTAAAGTAGGCCAAGGTCTGAGAAAGGGGAGGTACTGCTTTCCATATTTTACAGATGGGAATGGAAGCATGGAGATTAAATGCCTTGCCCACGGTCACATAGGAAATCTAGGTTCAATTCCCAGGTCTGCTACAGATCTGAGTTCTAGTCCAGTCGCTTAACCATAAAACCATTTTGTCTATGTAAGGCCCTGATCAGCAAGGTACGGAAAGAAGTACATTGCTTAATTTGAATCATATGAGTAGTCCCATTAATGTGACTGTTAGGCACATCCTAAAACAGCTCGCTGGATCAAGGGCAATGCCACTCCCTTCGAATCAATGTAACAACATTTGTGCATTTCAGCGGTTCTAGACTGATAGTTTATATTGTGGTCTGTGTGCCTCCCATTCCCTAGAGCAGGGGTCGGCAACCTTTCAGCAGTGGTGTGCCGAGTCTTCATGTATACACTCTCTAATTTAAGGCTTCGCGTGCCAGTAATACGTTTTAAGTTTTTTTAGAAGGTCTCTCTAAATAGAGCCTTTTGGTGGCAGTCTGCACAATGAAATATTTTGGGAACCATATAGTGGAGGAGGAGGTGTGTGATGTACTCCACTAGAGTATTTCTTTACCAAAATGTTTTGTTTCAAATTTATATCTTTAAGGGCTTAAGACACTGCTATGTTAGTACATTGGTCTAAACATGGTTGAAAGAACAACCTCTTTAGGAATGTGAATACACATTTCAAATTTATAGTAATGTATAATTTTTCAAATAAATTTGTGCAGATAGTGACTGTTTTTGATCTGCATTTTACTCTCCTGGCTGTGTATATAGTTCTCATTTCCTTCAATCTTGCTAGAGAAGTCTTGGAGCTTTGCAGTGGAGAATGGCTTCATTTTATTAAAAATCACTAGTACTGCCAATTTCATCACTATTTCAGACATTGTGGTAAGTCAGGGAATGTTCTACATGTGACCAAAGCACCCAGTTTGAGTAGCAGTAAGTTGTCTCTTACCAATTTCAATATTATGTTTGTTGGAAGCCTCCCTACTTCAATAATCTCATTATTGAATTCTTACTCTATTAGAAAACTCTTAGAATCAACACTTTACTTCCATACGTACTGAATTTTCCAGTAGAAGCTAATGGAAGAAATAAAGTCCATCCAATTTGTTGATCAGTTTTACAAAGTCCCTATCCTATTGGTGATTTTTTTTTTCTTTCCAGGCATTGACACTATACTGTGTTCTCTGGATGCATTCTTGATGGATGTCACCTTTCCCCCCAGAGGCACTAAGAAAAGCAATGGCACTAAAAGTGCTGCTCAGAATTTGAATTATTCTTAAATTGTCTTCCTCAGACTTTCAGATTTGTCCTAGCACTAAGAATAAAGTTTAAACTCAGCTGAATACAGTAGGCTTTTTTTCCTGGCAATGATTGAGAGCAGAAGAGCTGTAGATGTTAATACAAATCCCCACAGCAATCTGTGTGAAACAATTTAGGACTTTTCTACACTACCCGCCGATCCGGCAGGTATCGATCCATACAGCAAGGGTCAATTTATCACGTTTAGTATAGACACAATAAATCAACTGCTGAGCACTTTCCTGTTGATTCTGGTAATCCACCAGAACGAGAAGCGCGAGTGGAGTCAACGGGAGAGTGTCAGCTGTCAAATTATTGCAGCGAATACACCACGGTAAGTAGATCTAAGTACTCAGTTTCAGCTATGCTATTCACATAGATGAAGTTGCATATCTTAGATCGACCCTGCGTGGTAGTGTTAACAAGCCCTTAGTGTCAGTAACTGCTAACTCCTGTTAACATTTACTTATCTGGAACTGTTAAATGCAAATATTAGTAGTGGCAGTTCATCAGGTAAATTGTTGAATGTGAAAAAATTTAAACATTCCTGAAAATTTAAAATTATGGAGTGCTTCTATCAAAATAAGCTTTTAAAATGCAAATATAATACATGCATACAAAGTGGCAGAGTTATGGTCACTGGGAGAACCATAGCACTGAATTCCCTGGCTTTGGGGTTTTTCAGTTCTCAATCACAACAGTCTATTCTTCTTGCACATTAAATTTTACAATATAAACATTGAAATACATTTCGTGTTTCAATGTAGTTCTTAATCACACAATGCATTAGGTGCATTTAATTAGATGTTCTCACAAGTAATCAGAGATTGAAATGATCTAATAATTAAAATATCACCTGTGCTTTTCAATCTGTGGTGATGCAAATTGAACATAGTCATTATGGAAAATGCTATCGTGTATATGTACAATGCTATTTTCAATCATTCGTCTATTTTTTAACCAAAGTTAGAGGCATTTCTTTTTAAGAACTGGTAAGCTTGAGCACTGGAAAAAATCCTTTTTGAATTGAGTTCTGATTTTTTTTTTTGCAATCTTCTTAAGTGTAACCAGATTTGTGTGTTTCTGATTCAGAAGTGGGCAAATGACATTTAACTAAACTCTGCACAAATATTTCCCTGTGATGCAGAGAATAAGCATGAAAACTGCCAGCCAAATAGGTAATTCGTTTGGAAAGTTGTCAATCTTGAAAGTGGGGATGTAGAATGAAGTGCCTTGAAAATCATTACTTTGCTTCTGTGGCACAATAATGAAGAAAATTTAAAAACAAGTTGAAACTTAGACAACACTAAATGAAAGGCATGGCACTTCCATTTTGTGTTTCAGAGGATGAGGATTGTTTGCTGGAATGATCTTTCTTATGGTATCTATCTGTTTGATCTTGTATTTAGCTGTGACAATAAATACAAGGTTTTCCCAGACCTGAGGAAGAACCCTGTGTAGCTTAAAAGCTTGTTTCTCTCACCAACAGTCAAATTAAAGTTATTACCTCACTCACCTTGTGTCTCATATCTTGGGACCAACAAAGCTGCAGCAACACTACTTTCTTACAGTAGATTGTCATAAAATAGAGGTGGAGTTGTAATGATTTCAATGGCCACAGGATGTCTCTCAAATTCAGAAACCTAAAAAGGAGCCACTATGGCTTGGTATTACTCATAATGATGTTGAGCTGTGACTCCAGGAAGTACTTTGTATGTTATAACTTTCAGGTGAACAGTAATATCCTAGTAATTAACTTTGGCTTATTGCAGAGCTGTTGTAGACAAGTGTAGTAGAAGATATTTACTTGTGTATATTTCTGACTGACTAATATCCCGGTGTTACATAATGCGATATTTATCTCTTCATTACATCTCATTGTTGTTCATAGGATTAATTTTTTTTGTAAATTCTGGTTTTATCTTTTCAAGGGAAAACAGCAGAGGTGCAGAAACCCTTTGCACTCCTCTCACCCTGTTTCTTCTCCCACTTCCCTATGAATTCTTCATGATGCCCAATATAAGAGCTTGTCTACACTTAGCAGTTGATTGACGTGCAGCAATCGATGCATCGGCAGTCAATTTTGCAGGGTCTAGTGAAGACTCGTTAAATCAATCACAGATTGCTCTCCTGTACTCCACCTGAAGAAGCAGCGCAAGGGGAGTTGATGGGAGACATCTCCCATCGACATAGTGTAGTGACCTGCAGTAAGTAGATCTTAAGTACCTTGACTTCAGGTATGTTGTTCACGTAGCTGAAGTTCTTCGAGTGCTTGCTCATATCCATTCCAGTTAGGTGTGCACGCGCCGCGTGCACGTTCGTCGGAGATTTTTACCCTAGCAACACTCAGTGGGCCAGCAGGGCGCCCCCTGGAGTGGGGCCACCATGGCGCCCAATATATACCCCTGCCGGCCCATCCGCTCCTCAGTTCCTTCTTACACCCGTGTCGGTCGTTGGAACAGTAGAGCGCGGCTTAGCTGATCTCCACCTCCCTAGCTCTTCGCTCATTTATATAGTTATTGTGTACATAGTTTTTCTATAGTTCTAGTTAACTTTTATATTATTAGTAGTTGTATAGTAGTTAGTTAGAGGGTCAGGGGCTAGCCCCTTCTCCTCCCCCGGTACCGGGGCCTATGCCCGGTTCACCGGGCTTTAAACCTTGTGCGGCCTGTCATCGGCCAATGCCCACAGGAGACCAGCACAACTCCTGTTTAAAGTGCCTGGGAGAATCCCACCTTGCAGACAAGTGCTGAATCTGCAAGACGTTTAAGCCCCGGACAAAGAAAGAGTGGGACATTCGCCTCAAGCAACTCTTGATGGAGGCAGCTCTAACTCCTCCATCTTTGGCACCGACTCTGGCACCGGGGACGAGAGCTTCCTCCGCATCGGAGTGCATGCTTCCAGTGAAGACTCCTTGGCACCAGCCTTCGCCGGCCTTCCATCCTGGGGAGGCTGGCAGTTCCGTTTTTTCTCATCCTATAGTGTCCAGATTCCTCAAGGGCTTGGAGCGACTCTATCCCCAGGTCAGACAACGAGCCCCTACCTGGGACCTGAATCTCGTCTTGGCCAGGCTCATAGGGCCCCCCTTTGAGCCTTTAGCCACATGCTCGCTGCTGTACCTGTCCTGGAAGACAGCGTTCCTAGTTGCTGTCTCCTCGGCGAGACGAGTCTCGGAACTTAGAGCTTTGACTGTGGATCCTCCGTATACGGTGTTCCATAAGGACAAGGTACAGCTGCGACCACACCCGGTGTTCCTCCCTAAGGTCGTCTCTGCCTTTCACGTTAATCAGGACATCTTCCTGCCAGTCTTTTTTCCAAAACCGCACTTATCGCGACGGGACCAGCAGCTGCATACTCTGGATGTCCGCCGGGCTCTCGCATTTTACATCAAGAGGACCAAACCCTTCCAACGTTCACCTCAGCTATTTGTAGTGGTGGCAGAACGTATGAAGGGCATGGCAATCTCTTCCCAACGGATTGCTTCTTGGGTGACATCCTGTATTCGGACATGCTACGACTTGGCTCATGTTCCGACTGGCCATCTTACCACCCACTCTACTCGGGCTCAAGCCTCATCTGCAGCGTTCTTGGCCCATGTTCCCATACAGGAAATCTGCCGCGCGGCCACCTGGTCTTCCATCCACACCTTTGCATCGCACTACGCATTGGTCCAACAGTCTAGAGACAATGCCGCCTTCGGCTCAGTGGTCTTACATTCCGCAATGTCTCGCTCCGATCCCACCGCCTAGGTAAGGCTTGGGAATCACCTAACTGGAATGGATATGAGCAAGCACTCGAAGAAGAAAAGACGGTTACTCACCTTTGTAACTGTTGTTCTTTGAGATGTGTTGCTCATATCCATTCCACACCCGCCCTCCTTCCCCACTGTCGGAGTAGCCGGCAAGAAGGAACTGAGGAGCGGATGGGCCGGCAGGGGTATATATTGGGCGCCATACCAGTGCCACTCCAGGGGGCGCCCTGCCAGCCCACCGAGTGTTGCTAGGGTAAAAATCTCCGAACGTGCACGCGGCGCGCACACACCTAACTGGAATGGATATGAGCAACACATCTCGAAGAACAACAGTTACAAAGGTGAGTAACCGTCTTTTGTGTAACTTAGATCGCTCTCCCCCATAGTGTAGACAAGGCTAAGATTTGTCTGCTGGAAAGGGTAATAGCAATGTTTAAGATAAAACTTTTCCTGTTTTCTAAAGAGTAATCTCCAATTTCCCCTCTTTTTTAGATTTAAACGGAATTATTTGCTGTTTTTGTTTTAATATAGTGGACACCTATCTGTGACTGTTCTAGTTAAGATTGTGAGCCTAGGTAGTCAATGGTAAAAAGACGATGTTAATGCCAAGTTATGGTTGCTTAGTTGGTATGTCCTCTCCCTCAGGAGAGTGCAGGATAGGGTTAGTGATTCAAATTTACAGTAACTCCTCACTTAGTCATCCCGGTTAATGCTGTTTCATTGTTATGTTTCTGATCAATTAGGGAACATGCTAGTTTAAAGTTGCGTAATGCTCCTTTCTAACATCGTTTGGCAGCTGCCTTTGTCTACCGCTTGCAGAAAGAGTAGCCCATTACAGCTAGCTGGTGGGGGCTTGGAACCAGGGTGGACCGGCAGTCCCCCTATCAGCATCCCACTCCCCTAAGTTCCCTGTGCAGCAACTGCCCAGCAGGCTAGCAATTGCAGCTGTTCCTCCTCCAACTGCCATATGCTGCTCCTGCCCTCTGCCTGAGACTCCTGTTTGCTGTGGGGGGCGGGGGAGAGGAAAGGAAGAAGGGAGCTAAAGTCAGTGTGTCCCCCTTCCCCCTGCTCTATGGAAGATGGAGTAAAGTGGGGAGCAGGGGGGACACACCAGGGCTCAGGATGGAGGGAGCTTGCAGCAGATGTGGTCTCAGCAAGCTGATCAAATTAACAAGGCAGTGTACTTAAAGGGGAATGCACATATCTCCCTCCATTCCTGCTGCCTTGTAGAGTGAGGGAGTTAGCCCTTGAGGGCTCAGCCAATTGCTAGTTCATCATTTAGCAGTAAGGGAAATATCCCACCCTCTGACTCCTCCACCTCAACCAAGCTTCACAGTCATCACTGTGTACCAGCATTAATCTTTTGGTTTAAAACTTATATTTTGTGTGTGTGTGTAGTCTTTTGTCTGGTGAAAAAAATTTCCCTGGAACCTAATCTCCTCCTTTACATTAATTCTTATGGTGAAATTGGATTTGCATAACATCTTTTCGCTTAAAGTCACATTTTTCAGGAACATAACTACAATGTGAAGTGAGGAGTTACTGTAGATCCAAATTTCTATCTCTTTTGTTGATGCACCGAATTTCAAAAGAATCTGACTAAGCATGTTAATTACATGTCACAAGTTTCCACGCCACTGTAATAACATGGTCTCTGATCAGTTTCCATTTGTGTTCCACCACATAACTTTCTGAAGCTTTGTGTGTATAGTTATCCATCCTTGCTCTGACAGAAAGTGTTTTTGTATTTTAAAACTTCAACTAAATCTTTCTGGCTGTATTTGGAGTTATGAGAAGGTTATGGGGAAAAAACGCTTCTCACGTTCTTCTGTTTTAAAAAAAAATCCTCACTTTGCTGTAGCCTTAATTATTTTAATAATTAAAGTTTGAAACTTTAGAGGGAGCTAATTCTCAAGGGACTATTTGCATAATAGATATGTCTGGAGTCAGCCTTCATGGAAATTTGCAAACTGCATAATGCAGCCATTGTCAAGCATTTTCATTGAATGGCCATCTTACAGGAGAGGCTTGTGCTCATCTTCCCACCCAATTGTAATTGCACAACTCTGCCAATTGTACCAATCATTTACATGGAAAAGTAATAGAGAAGTGTTATATATTTTTAGCTTTTAGATGCTTTTTGCAGTCAGAAACATGGATGGAGTCAGCAGAATATGACTGACTGTGGCCCCCAGTTTGGGCCTTCTGAGCATACTGAATGTGTGCATTAAACTGAATGTTCTAACTGCTGTTTTGCTCTTTACGTACATTCTGTAAATGTTGCATTACAAATGTTCCAAAGCAAAATTGTTCAGTTGTAAACTTTAACAACTGTTTTTATCTAACTGTTCTCTCTACAGACTTCCTCAGGATCTGAAACCTATGGGCACATCTTTTCCTTCTGCCATCATCTCCACTAACCATTCTGTTGGCCAAACGCTCCCCTAGTTGCACTTGTGCTACCCTGCATCTCTTTGAATTGCTCCAGTGGTGCAAAAGCTCCATAAAGTTGCTTCAACTAGCCACATAAAGATTCCCCTAGCCAAGGGGAAAGCATGTGTGTTAGAGCCTGCTTTATATCACTGTGCCATGCCTCCTCACAGCCCCATGGGTCAAGTGTGTGACCAGGGGAAAGAGGATGTGGCCAGCATGTTGCTGTGGTTAAGAAAGCCCTAGCTACGGAATGGTGGTTCTTTGAGTACTTGCACAGTTCCATTCCACGTTAGGTGTGTGCTCACCTTGTGGACAGTCACTGGAAATTTTTCCCTCAGTGATACCTGCTGGCTTGACTAGTGCCCTCTGCTGCCTTGTGGTAATGGCACGATAAAAGGGATCACCCGACCTTGCACTCTCTGTTTCTTCTGACCATCTGTGATGGTTGCTAGAACTGCTCCTCTTTCTTCATAGGTGGTTCTCGTTTGTCACTCCATCCCTTCTGGTTTTTTTTCTTCCCAATAGTTATTTCTCGGTTTGAACTTGAGTTAGTAGTTGTAAATAGTTGCACTCTCACTGCTTTAGCAGAGATTCCTCTGATTCCTGAGCCTTTCATGCTGTGGTCTCCAGGCTTCAAGCCCTGTGCCTCCTGCAGCAAGGCCATGCCTTTGAGTAACCCGCATTCCAGTTGTCTAACATCCTTGGGTGAGACTTGTATCAGAGATTGCTGTCAGATCTGCCACCAGTTCAAGCTGTGTACAATGAAAGAGCAGGAGGCCATGTTAAAGTCCTCCTAATGGAAACAGCGCTCAGACCCTCTTTGGAAGTGAGCTGATTGGACTTGGAACCAAGTATCTCAGCATCGGTACAGAGTGCTCCACCCACTGTAAGTGACTCTGGCACTGTTCCCTGTCACTGATGCTGAGAGAGAAACATAAGCAGCTGGCCAGGGTGTTCCCCAACTCTAAAAAGGCCATTCATGGGGCAAATAGCAGAGTGCTACCCAAGTCTGGTCACTCATCTGCCCCACAGGCTTCTTTGAGTCCAGTCCCAGATCAGCTGTTGTCACCAGAGGGACAGTGTGGCACGAGTGAGATAACAGTGACGTCCAATCCAGAGGCATTAATTGCGGCCAGAGATTTCCTTTCACTGTTCGTACTGCCATCACTGGCAGTCCAAGAATCAGCATCATCAGTGCTGGAGAGCAGAAGGGAGCATGTTACCCTGAGTTCCCATTCGGTACTGGGGCCATCGGTGCCAACCAGAAGGAAACTGTCCCTTCTAGCATCAACACGGGTTTCTCCATGTCGGCACCAATCCCCTGATCCTTTGCACCAACCCCTGGAATTGACAGGTACCACATCTCCATGATCCCTGGAGGAAGGCTCGTCGTCAGAGTGGAGGTGGAGTCATTCACCCAGACAAGGAATCCCTACCAATACAGCCCTTCTCAGTCCTATTCGATGGGGCATCTCAGTGTTGGGGGTACCTTGAGTGATTAGGACAGTGGGCCCTGGCCTATGCAAATGCAATGGCCATTTTAGAACCCAAAAGGCTTCCCCTCCAGTGCCAGCCACCCATTACACACACACACACACACACTCTCTCTCTCTCTCTCTCTCTCTCTCTCAGTGGTGTCTGAGACAGAGGCTCTTCTGTCTCAAACAGCACTGGATCTGAACTCTGGTACTGAGCCCAGTACTGACATTCAAGACCTGGACCTATGTGATTTGCACAGTGCAGAGGAAGAGGAGGAGGAACCCCTGACGATGCAGGCCACTACCGCTTCATCCCCAGAGGAGGTAGCATCAGGGCCAGCCACATCAATAGCCCCTGATGAGCTTTTAAGTCATCCTGAGGGTGGGGTGTGAAGAGGGTGGCCTCAAAGCTAGGTCTAGAAGTGGAGGTAGTAAGTGTCCTCCCACAGCCTTGTAGACGTCTTGGCCGTGGTGGCCCCATCAAAGGTGACTCTCCCTCTCGGGAGTCCAGTTAAAACCCTGTGGCAGATCCCATCCTCTCAACCCCTACTCCGAAGAGGGCAGAAAAGAATACTTTGTCCCTACCAAAGGTTGAGTACATGTACTCCTCCCCCGCTCTGGGATTGCTAGTAGTGTCAGCAGCCACTGAAAAGGACAAGCAGGAGTTGCAAGGGGCAAACCCCCAAGGCAAAAGACTCAAAGAAACTAGACCTCTTTGGTAGAAAAATTTATTCTACTGATGGTTTACAGCTTCACATCTCCAACCAATAGGCATTGCTAGGGAGGTACAACTATAATATCTGGACTCCATGTCAAAATTTAAGGACTTGTTCCATCAAGAGTCTAGGCAGGAGTTCTCCACTCTGGTGGAAGAGGGGAAGGCATTAGCCAGCGCTGCCTAGCAAGCCATCTTGGATCCAGTGGATGTGGTGACCAGATCTATGGCATCTGTGGTGGCCATGCAAAAGTGCTTTTGACTCCAGTCCTCTAGCCTACTGGCAGAGGTGCAGCAGTCCCTTCAGGACCTCCTGTTTGAAGGGTGCTCACTCTCCTCAGAGAAAGCATGTGGAAAGCTCTACGGTTTGAAGAATTCCAGAGCCACCCTCAAGTCCCTGGGTCTCCATGTCCCGGTGTGTCAAGGTTCCTTCCTCACTCTGAACTTTAGGGTACAAATGTGGTGACCTGCATGGACACTTCTAAGCTTAATTACGAGCTTAGATCTGGTACACCTGCCACCATCCAGAATTTCAGTGTCTGGAGCACTTTTTGTCCCCCCAAAACTTTCCCCTCCTTGGGTTGCCTTGAGGCACTTCACCAATTCCCTGGTGAACACAGATCCAAACCCCTTGGAACTTAAAACAAGGAGAAATTAACCATCCCCCCTCCTTTCCCTCCACCAATCCCTGGTGAGTCTAGATCCAATCCCCTTGGATCTTAAACAAGGAAAAATCAATCAGGTTCTTAAAAGAAAGCTTTTAATTAAAGAAAGAAAAGTAAAAATCATCTCTGTAAAATCAGGATGGAAAATATTTTACAGGGTAATCAGATTTATATAGCCCAGAGGAACCCACTCTAGCCTTAGGTTCAAACTTACAGCAAACAGAGGTAAAATACTCTCAGCAAAAAAGAAACATTTACAAGTTGAGAAAACAAAAATAAGACTAACACACCTTGCCTGGCTGTTACTTACAAGTTTGAAACATGAGAGACTCATTCAGAAAGATTTGGAGAGCCTGGATTGACGTCTGGTCCCTCTTAGTCCCAAGAGCGAACAACCCCCAAAACAAAGAGCACAAACAAAGATTTCCCTCCACCAAGATTTGAAAGTATCTTGTCCCCCCATTGGTCCTCTGGTCAGATGTCAGCCAGGTTTACTGAGCTTCTTAACCCTTTACAGGTAAAAGAGACATTAACTCTTAACTGTCTGTTTATGACACGGTGCCTTCAAGGAAACATTTTAGGCCCCAACAGCCCACACCTTTCTCTGCTCTGCCACCCTGTCAGGACCTTCAGAAAGCAAAGTAGAGGCTTTAGGCGCAGGCAACTACCCCCATCTGCATCAGCATTGCTACCTAGCCCTCCCAGGTCCTCGAGGGGGTGGGGGGGGAGTGGACCTCCAAACAGAACTTTTGATGGGGCGCCTGAGGACATTACCAGTTCCCACATCAGATCCAGTCCCTTATTTCCAAACCATTTGTCCCACTTCAACTTGGCATTGTCACGCATCATCACAGACTATTGGGTGCTGAACATGGTGGAAGAGGGATATACCCTCCAGTTTTTTCCACCTTGTCTTCTTCCCTGCCCCATCCCTCTTCAGGGACCCTTCTCTCACACAGTTGTTAGTCCAGGAGGTGCAAACCCTCACTTGGGTAGGAGCTGTGGTGGAGGTTCCTCAGGACTTAAGAAGGAAGAGGTTTTATTCATGTTATTTCCTAATCCCAAGGTGGTCTCCAACCCATTTTATATCTGCACTACCTCAACAGCTATCTCCAAAAGCTGAGGTTCTGCAGGGTCTCCCTAGTCTCCATCATTCCCTCCCTGGATCCCAGAGACTAGAGAAACGCCTCCCTCAATTTGAGAGATGCCTATTTCCATATCCCAGTTTTCTGAGACCACAGAATGTTTCTCAGGTTTGTTGTGAATCAGCCCCACTACTAGTTTGTTTTCCCATTTGGCCTGTCAGCAGCCCCGTGGATCTTTATGAAATGCATGGCAGTAGTGCCGGCCTTCCTGAGAAGGTGAGGAGTACAAGTTTACCCATACCTTGATGACTGGCTGATCGAAGGCTAGCTCCAAAGCATCCAGGACTAGGGAGATTGAGTGCTGGGGCCTGATGAAGGGAACACCTGAGCCCACCAATCGAGGGTCCCTCTGCCAGTCGAGGACTGGAGTGGGCACCGTGAGCACTGAGTCCAAATGATGGCAATTCAGCAAGTACACAGAGGCCATACAATATTGAAGGGGTGTGAGGTGCAGTCTCACATGCTGCACTACCTACACGCCATTGTCTGGGAAAGGTTGTCTGGGAGGAAGGCCCTGGCCTGAGCAGAATCAAAGCACCACTCCGATAAACTCTATCCTCTCTACTGGGATGAAGGTTGACTATCACCAAGCGTGAATAAGGTGGATGCTGGCCTTCACCTTGAAAATATCCAGTGAAAGGCAACGTGGTGGAGGCAGCTGTGTATCCTTGGGCTGGGATTTGGCAGCTGTAACACAACCTCAGCCTAGGTTTTGTGGAGTTAGTTATGTTTCACATATCAGCCTTTTTTCCCACCACTGACACTCAAGTTTCTGACCTGTCTTCATCCAGCACAGTGTGTTCAAAAGCCAAGGAGATCTGTGGGGAGAAGAGGGGCCACTTGTTGGTGTGATGAGATGTATAAACCTCCCAGGGGCAGTGGCAAGATTAAAGGGAGCTGGAGAGCCCACTTAGCCCATTCCATGGCACCTGGAGGGAGGCAAGTAATTGAGGATTAGATCCTGCTGGGGAGAACCAGACTGGGCGGTTCCTATAACAAGACTGCAGGACCAGTACAGAAAGACATGGGGAGGAGACCTGTATTAGGGAGCTTATACTCCTGGGGTTGAGCATGAAGGGAGAGGACAGCAGGGCTCAAGAGATTCCAGGCAGCTGCCAGAGAGGCTAGGAGCCACCCTGAGAAAGCTCCTCAGTGACAAACTGGGGAAAGCTTCACAGAGAGACACGACTCCAGGGAGAGGGCTGGAGAGCACTGCTCCATGACAGATGCCTGCAAACATGCAAAGGCAGGGAGTATCAAGGATCATAAGAAACAGACCCTAGCTGCTTTTCACAGAAGTCCTGGGCTGGAACCCAGAGAAGAGGGGGGGCCTGGGCTCCTCTACTATCCCCCCTCCCTTGCCCCAGCAGGAGGGGGTGTATGCCTTAGGAGTAAAGGGGCAAGGACTACTGAGCCTAGCCAAGGCCAAAGGCCTGGTACATCGTCACTAAGATTTTGGGGTTTTGTTTTTGTTCTCCTGTCCATGTCTGGGCTGTACGAAATATCCCAGGGGGATGAGAGGGCTAGCATAGGCCTTACAGGGTCATCCATCCAAGTGTCAGGGATGCAGCCTATATCAAGAGCTTCATCACGGCTAAGGTCACTCATTGTTTGGTGACAGAGCTTGCTTTGATCAGCACCAGCTTTAGTTCCTGTCCCTCTGTGCTGTCTGCTTCTGGCCCATGCCTCGGTAGTGCTCCTGTGCAGTGTATAGACATTCAGCATCTGGAATCTGGCTGCTTATGTCTGCTTTCCTGTTTCCATGGACAGTTCTTCCCTGTGGCAGGTGCAGACTGTGCTCTGGGAAGATCTGAGTGGAGGAGTCTGGGTCGCCAGATGCCATGGCGAGGGTGGGTCAGCTGTTGGATATATTTTGGAATTGTAACCTGACTGAGCCCAGGGACTGAGTGTAGCTGGAGCAGGGTGTTCCTGGAGTAATGGTGGATGGTCTGGTAGTATGGAACAGCAGTGAAAATAGTAATAAGAGGAAGAGTAAATGGCATCAGACACCCATTTCCTCAAAATACACTCTCTGTGTTATCATGGCACCCCTGGGGCTCTTACCTACTTTGGGGAAAGGGAGATAGCATCTACCCATTAGTCATGGCTGAGTCACAGCTGTCAAGTCTCCTGAGCAGCCTGTAGGGACAAAGGCTGGAGGAACAGGGCTGGGGCTCCAGGCTCCTTCCCCGGAACACAGCAGCATTCTGTGACTGCCTCCTTCCAGGTGATGGTTTCTGGGCTGGGGGGGGAAGAGTCACAGCATCATTTTCTCCTTTTTAGAAAATTTCTCTCATTTCTGTTCAGTCCCTGCCCGGCAATTTCTGGTGGTTTGGCAGCCAGCTTCAGCTGGTCCCTATTGATAAAGAATATTCAATAATTTAACAATAATCAATAACCAATTAATTGATAGTTAAAGCTTGCATTAATTATTGCTTGTGGTTATATGCTAAGTGAAAGGGGTTCTTTAGAGTCTGGATTAATTTAATAAAAAACCTAAGCTACATTAGCTTTGATTAGATTTATTGATTTAACACTTGGTACATACATAGAAGAATACGGTTGAAACAGCTGCAGAAGACCTTTCCCTGTAGCCTGCTGACAGCCAGTGTCCAGTCTGCAAATTCTAGATAGGGGTATAATTGTCCCTATAATCTATCATTTATTGTTTATCATTCTAATCCTTATGTAGGTTGTTTTCTAAGTTCCCATTCCCTTATAGCTTTCCAGCTGCCTGAACACCTTATAGTTAGTGTAATGAAGTGGGAACTTTTTGACCCCCTACAGCTTCATAGACTCTAGGACTCGAAGGGACCTCGAGAGGTCATCGAGTCCAGTCCCCTGCCCTCATGGCAGGACCAAATACTGTCTAGACCATCCCTGATAGACATTTATCTAACCTACTCTTAAATATCTCCAGAGATGGAGATTCCACAACCTCCCTAGGCAATTTATTCCAGTGTTTAACTACCCTGACAGTTAGGAACTTTTTCCAAATGTCCAACCTAAATCTCCCTTGCTGCAGTTTAAGCCCATTGCTTCTTGTTCTATCATTAGAGGCTAAGGTGAACAAGTTTTCTCTCTCCTCCTGATGACACCCTTTTAGATACCTGAAAACTGCTATCATGTCCCCTCTCAGTCTTCTCTTTTCCAAACTAAATAAACCCAATTCTTTCAGCCTTCCTTCATAGGTCATGTTCTCAAGACTTTTAATCATTCTTGTTGCTCTTCTCTGGACCCTCTCCAATTTCTCCACATCTTTCTTGAAATGCGATGCCCAGAACTGGACACAATACTCCAGTTGAGGCCTAACCAGCGCAGAGTAGAGCGGAAGAATGACTTCTCGTGCTTGTTTACAACACACCTGTTAATGCATCCCAGAATCACATTTGCTTTTTTTGCAACAATGTCACACTGTTGACTCATATTTAGCTTGTGGACCACTATGACCCCTAGATCTTTCTGCCATACTCCTTCCTAGACACACTCTTCCCATTCTGTATGTGTGAAACTGATTGTTCCTTCCCAAGTGGAGCACTTTGCATTTTGTCTTTATTGAACTTCATCCAGTTTACCTCAGACCATTTCTCCAATTTGTCTAGATCATTTTGAATTTTGACCCTGTCTTCCAAAGCAGTTGCAATCCCTTCCAGTTTGGTATCGTCTGCAAACTTAATAAGCGTACTTTCTATGCCAACATCTAAGTCGTTGATGAAGATATTGAACAGAGCTGGTCTCAAAACAGACCCCTGCGGAACCCCACTCGTTATACCTTTCCAGTAGGATTGGGAGCCATTAATAACTACTCTCTGAGTACGGTTATCCAGCCAGTTATGCACCCACCTTATAGTAGCCTCATCTAAATTGTATTTGCCTAGTTTATTGATAAGGATATCATGCGAGACCGTATCAAATGCCTTACTAAAGTCTAGGTATACCACATCCACCGCTTCTCCCTTATCCACAAGACTCGTTATCCTTTCAAAGAAAGTTATCAGATTGGTTTGACATGATTTGTTCTTTACAAATCCATGCTGGCTGTTCTCTATCACTTTATCACCTCCCAAGTGTTTGCAGATGATTTCTTTAATTACTTGCTCCATTATCTTCCCTGGCACAGAAGTTAAACTAACTGGTCTGTAGTTTCCTGGGTTGTTTTAATTTCCCTTTTTATAGATGGGCACTATATTTGCCCTTTTCCAGTCTTCTGGAATCTCTCCCGTCTCCCATGACTTTCCAAAGATAATAGCTAGAAGCTCAGATACCTCCTCTATTAACTCCTTGAGTATTCTAGGATGCATTTCATCAGGCCCTGGTGACTTGCAGGCATCTAACTTTTCTAAGTGATTTTTAACTAGCTCTTTTTTTATTTTATCTTCTAAACCTACCCCCTTCCCATAAGCATTCACTATGTTAGACATTCCTTCAGACTTCTCAGTGAAGACTGAAACAAAGAAGTCATTAAGCATCTCTGCCATTTCCAAGTTTTCTGTTACAGTTTCTCCCTCCTCACTGAGCAGTGGGCCTACCCTGTCCTTGGTCTTCCTCTTGCTTCTAATGTATTGATAAAAAGTCTTCTTGTTTCCTTTTATTCCCATAGCTAGTTTGAGCTCATTTTGTGCCTTTGCCTTTCTAATCTTGCCCCTGCATTCCTGTGTTATTTGCCTATATTCATCCTTTGTAATCTGACCTAGTTTCCATTTTTTATATGACTCCTTTTTATTTTGTAGGTCATGCAAGATCTCGTGGTTAAGCCAAGGTGGTCTTTTGCCACATTTTCTATCTTTCCTACCCAGCGGAATAGCTTGCTTTTGGGCCCTTAATAGTGTCCCTTTGAAAAACTGCCAACTCTCCTCAGTTGTTTTTCCCTCAGTCTTGATTCCCATGGGACCTTACCTATCAGCTCTCTGAGTTTACCAAAATCCTCCTTCCTGAAATCCATTGTCTCTCTTTTGCTGTACTCCCTTCTGCCCTTCCTTAGAATTGCAAACTCTATGATTTCATGATCACTTTCACCCAAGCTTCCTTCTACTTTCAAATTCTCAACGAGTTCCTCCCTATATGTTAAAATCAAGTCTAGAAGAGCTTCCCCCCAGTAGCTTTTTCAAACTTCTGAAATAAAAAGTTTTCTGCAATGCAGTCCAGGAACTTATTGGATAGTCTGTGTCCTGCAGTGTTATTTTCCCAACATATATCTGGATAGTTGAAGTCCCCCATGACCACCAAATCTTGGGCTTTGGATGATTTTGTTAGTTGTTTAAAAAAAGCCTCATCTCTTCCATCTGGTTAGGTGGCCTGTAGTAGACTCCTAGCACGACATCACCCTTGTTTTTTACCTTTTTTATCCTAACCCAGAGACTCTCAACACTTCCGTCTCCTATGTCCATCTTCACCTCAGTCCAAGTGTGTACATTTTTAATATAGAAGGCAACACCTCCTCCCTTTTTCCCCTGTCTGTCCTTCCTGAGCAAACTATACTCATCCATACTAAGATTCCAATCATGTGTATTATCCCACCAAGTTTCAGTGATGCCAACAATGTCATAGTTGCATTTATTTATTAGCACTTCCAGTTCTTCCTGCTTATTACCCATACTTCTTGCATTTGTATATAGGCATCTAAGATACTGTTTTGATCTTGCCTCCCAGTTTTGCCCTGACCCTCCTTTCTCTCTGCCATTATAGCCCACGCTCCCTCTTGTTTCCGACCCCTCTCCCAGGTCTTCATGTTCCTCACTTACCGGTGGGCTTTGCTCACCTGTCCCTGTCAAACCTAGTTTAAAGCCCTCCTCATTAGGTTAGCCAGTCTGTGTGCAAATAGGGTCTTTCCCGTCCTCGAAAGGTGAACGCCATCTCTGCCTAGCAGTCCTTCCTGCAATAGCATCCCATGGTCGAGGAAGCCAAAGCCCTCCTGGCGACACCATCTTCGCAGCCAGGCATTCACCTCCATGAATGTGTGCGCCTCAGTTTCCCCTATACTTTGTATTGCTGCCTGGGGAAGGATTACATTTGCTCTCAGGGCTGGCTAAGACATAGGTGTAGGTAGGGCTGTGTGTCACTTAGCTGTCTGAGCAGACAAAATAGGTCATTAAAAGGACAGGCTGAAGCTGATACATGTCAGGGGAAAGACCACTCACCAGAACATTGACATGAGCAACCACAGACTCAGAGGATTTCCCTGCCTCTCATCAGGGAAGCTGAGCAGAGGCCTCAGCTCCAGACCAAAGGAGTGTGAGCTGAGGAAATAAGGAGTTGGCTTCTGAACTGACTTAAGGAAGGAAGTCAGCGAGAACCTGAAAATGGAGTTCACTACACTTTGGCTGGTGAATTGCTCGGGGCTGACCAGAATGGACTATGCTTTAACCTTTATTTTTCTATACTAACCTCAGGCCTTCCACTGGCTACGTTCCAGTTGACTAATAAACCCTACTGTTTTCAAATCACTGCTTGGGTGTCAGCGCAAATACTGGGTGAGCTATAATCGTTCCTAAAGCACATACCAGTCTCTCACCAGGCGTGTGTCTCAGCTGGACTCACTGAGCTGAACACACAGCATGAAGCAGGAGTGCGGACACCCTAGAGGGTCAGTTTCAGTGCCAGTGAGGCTGGGTGACCAGCCCTGAAGTAAGAGTGAGGCCCCTTGGGGGTCTGCCATATCAAAGAGGCTCCTCTACGAGACTGTTCTGAAGCTGGGCGCATAGCACCGATCTTGTGGATCTGTGACAATTAGTCATGATTTATTCTTCTTTGAGAGGTAATGTTATTCATTGTACCTCTTGAACATATTTTGCAGTTATTAAAATATCTGTAGCAACAATTTCAAAACAAGTTAGAAGTTAGCTGCTTGATAAACACTCACTCCTTAAAGTTAGTTTAACTTTAACTGCAAGGCATCATGGGAGTCTTGCTCCTAGGCAAGCTTTAAAACTGGGGTCTCAAACACCTGGCCCATGGAGTTATAAGCTGTGGCTCACCAAGCCCCCTGCCCCTCCCTTCCCCCTCCAGTGTTCTGCATCCCCCTCCTCCTCTGCCTACCTCAAGGCACTTCCTGCTGCCAAACAACAGTTTGGCGGTGCTTAACATTCTCCAGGAAGGAGGGGGGAGGAGGCGGGTTGGGGTGGGGATTTGGGGAAGGGTTGGAATAGGGGCAAGGAGGGGAGGAGTTGAGGTGGGGACGTTAGGGAAGAGGTTGGAATGGGGGCAGGGAAGGGGTGGGAGGAGGTGAGGCAGGGCTTCATGGAAGGGGTGGGGTAGAGATGGGCCTGGAGGCAGAGCAGGTTGGGGCTTTTGTATCTTTATATGAAAAGATGTCAATGATGTGGCCCTCGGGCCAATGTACGAGTCCTCATGTGGCCCTCGTGGTGATTTGAGACCCCTGCTTCAAAATCTTTCTTGGCCTATCTTAAGCATTAGTACCCCGCTGCTGCTGTTCCTGGTGGCTCACAGTCTGCATAGCTGTCTGGAGCAGGTCTCCACTGCTGCTGTCTAACTCCATGATTTCCACAACTTGGGAGTTCCTAGGAATTGGGCTTGAGCTCACTTCTGTTAGCAGCACAAAATGAAACTGTGACACCCAAAGGGAACTAAACCAGATGTGCAATAGTCTGTACTGCTCCAGCACAACACCTTTCATGTGAGCATCTCAAAACAGGCCCCAACCTCCAGCACACTAGGCTTCACTGCATTGCTCTGAGCCAGGTAGAAAGTCACAGGAATGCACTAAATCAGTTGTTTCATTTGTATGAAAAAGAACATAGCTGCGAGATTCAGCTATATCTCCCAACAGTCACAAATCTGCAAACGGATACGGTAGGGGGAGAAAAGCACATTCCCCATTCAAAGCCTAAAGCCTGTATTCAGCAAATGTAGCAGGGAGCTAAGTGCTCTGATTTGAAAGACATCCTCTCCAGCCTGCTAGTGGAAACGCAGCTCTTTTGAAGGGGAAAGTGGTTACATTTTTGACTGTAGAATAGAAAGTTGAAAGCCGACTGTTTACTATTCTGGCTTCAGCAAACGTGGCTTTGAACTAGAGCAGACGGGAGTTACAACTGGCTTGTCAGAGCTTGTTTTACACTCTGGGCCAGGGCTTGACTTTGCTTCCATTTAAGGAACTCATGTCGGCTCCCTGATTAGATAGCTTTGGCAGATCTACAATATGCTGTTCTCCATTTTGTGGCTTTGACTATCCTGTTGTCCCTTGAAATCTAGTCCCAGATCCTACAGCAGGAAAGGTATTGATACCCTGGGCACATCAGAAGAGCCCTGATTAAACACTTCAGCACTGGGTCATTACTCGCAAGTAAATGTAAGCATGAGTTATATTTAAAAAGCAGCAAAGCTAGAGGACGTTACTTCTGTTTCCATGGGAACGAGGAAAATAAACCTGGCAGGGGTATGCCCTTCTGTGCAGCACGTTTCCTACAACAACCTTCCCTATGCTGAGATTTCTCCCTGACTGTTCTCTACCACTGTACACTATTATCTAGCTCCTCACAAACTATCCCAATGGTGGAGGTGCTGGGGAACAATTCATTTTACATTGTGGTTCCTTCTATAATAATTTCAGAGATGTAGTGGTGCTTCATCACTCATTCTTCTTGTCTATTGGTTATATTGGAACTATCGAACCACAATCCTGCTCAGGATCAGTGCCCATTGTGCTGGATGTTGTACAGACAGGGCCCTGATCCTGCAAAGATTTAAACACGTTTAACTTTATGAGTGGTGAGAGGTTCCATCAGCCACACTTTGCAGGATTGGGCTCACAGAATACAGGCCCTGCACCAAAAACCTGACTATCTAAGAGCTACAGGCAGTGAGAGAGTGAGATAATAAAGTAGGTACAGTTCTGAAATACAATTTGGTTTAAAATTTTGTAGTTGATAAATTATAATCACACAAATATCAGCTTTCCTCAACACCCCCTCAGCTCAACCACTAAACGCTGGCTCATTTCTTGCAGGCATCAAAGCAGCCGTGGGTCTTGAGAAGGGAGGTGAAGGAGGACAGGGTCATGGCCTTACAGATCGGTAACACTCCCTCTTAACTCTGTAAGGAGTAGCATGGGAGGAAGCACAAAGCCATCTGAGAGAGGCAGAGCAGAGGGGCCAAACGATATAAAGTGTGGATATAAAGATTGGAAAGATGGATGGTCCAGTGATTAGCCTAGGATTTGAGAAACTGGGATCTGCCATAGACTCCCTGTCTGACCACGGCCAAGTCATTTAATTACTATATGCCTCTGTTTCCCATATGTAAAGTGGGGATAATGCCTACCTCACAAGGCTGTTGTGTACTTCAATGCATAAAAGATTATGAAGAGCTCAAATACTAAGGTAATAGGAGTGAAATAAGTATAATAGATAACAAGGCAGAGTCATGAAGGATCTTTATAGGTTAAGCTCTCTAAGTTCTTCGTGAACATTTAGTTAAGCATCCTCAAACTCAGTGAAATAGGCATTTGTCACCCCTGTTTTACAGATGGTGAAACTGAGTCACAGAGTGAAGGGACTTACCAAAGTCACATGATTAAATAGCTAAGTAAAGCAGAGAGCCTAATAGTCCTGACTCTCTGTTCTAACCACTAGACCACATTGCCACCTTTCACAATATTTTTCCCCCTTGATGTTGCAACTTGCCGCTCTTACCATAAGATGCCACAGGCTGTTATGCCATAGGATGTGGTAACATTGCATCAGACCGGAAGTAGATCTACAGAGCATTGTTTTTAAATGTTCTGGGCACAGACCAGCCACACACACAGACACAGGGAAAGGCCTGAGGAATGTTACAATCACTGGCAACACTCAGAGGTTGATTCTGAAGGGAAGGAAAGTTACTTCCCAATATGCAGAGCTGTTCTCCACTTACTGGCTTGGAGGCCTCCTGAGGTATTTTTTGTCCCTGGAGAGAGAGAGATTCCTGAAATACTTCCTGTTTCTGAAGGGAAGTGGGGAACCAGAGCTCTCTTGAGGGTTGTATTTTTATTCTAATCGTGAGAGGAGAAGCAAACTAAAGCTGGAGGAGGGAATTCCAAATCATCTGGGACAAAAATACTTCCTTAACGACTAGCCCAGTGCAATGTGTGAGAGACAGGCTTGGGTGAAGGGTTTTGTCTGTCTGACAACAGTATTAGCGATGTTAGAGCATCACAGCAATTTCTTGTGTAGTGTTTCTCTTGTGCTGAGGTTGTAGAGTGGAAAATAGGTGACCCCATCACTTCACACCAAGTTCTGGGAGCATCTCACCACCAGAGAGGGTGGGCTGGAGGAATGAGTTCAGGCTTAGAACTCAGCAGGCACTTGGTTCTAATCCTGGCTTGGGCCTGACTTGTTATATAGCCTTGGACAAGTCACTTTGTATTGATCTTTGCTTCTCTATCTGAAAAAGAGGGGTAGTGATACTTGCTTTGTGAGGGTTAATTAGTCAATGTCCATATGGCACAGCTAAATACTGTTATTACTAAGCTCAGCCTGAGTTTAAGGAAAGACTATCCAGGATCTGCTGGAGTTTGAGGATTAGAGTGACTGTTTTCTCCATGCTCTGCAAATTTACATGAGAACGGCCATACTGGATCATACCAACAGTCAGTCTAGCCCAGTATCTTGTCTTCTGACAGTAGCCAATTGTGATGTTCCCCTCTGGTGTTTGGATCAGTGATCTGCTAGGCCACTCCAATTGCTGACTCTGCGAGTCAGCCTTACTCTGCTCTGCTGTGAGAACCCCCACTCCTGGGCTATTCACTCACAGCCTCTGGCATGTAAGCTGCTCCCAGCTACTTGCAAGCGAATGACACTAGCCAATATCTCCAGTCCCAGACACAACCCTAGGAACCTCCATCTTGCAGTGTTCAGTGATGTCCACTGGACGCTGCAAGCTTATATAAGTTTGTAAATTTAATAAACAAATTGATATGTACCAGGCTTGTTATTCCAAGGGGAGCCTCTGACACACTTCGAACAAAACACACTGCTTCAGGTAGAATAAACAAACAAATTTATTAACTATAAAGATAGATCTTAAGTGATTGTAAGTCAAAGCACAAGTCAGATTTGGTCACGCAAAATGCATTCAAAGCTGATCTTAACACTTTCAATGTCCTTACAAACTTAGATGCTTTTCACCACAGGCTGGCTGGTTACTTTTCAGTCAGGCTCTCTCTTTTGATCAGCGTTTCACTTGCTTGGTGGTGATGGTGTCTGTAGATGCAGGTGGAAGAGAGAGAGCCTGGCAAAATGGCTCCCCTTTTATCACATTCTTTCTTTCCTCTTGGCTTTGCCCCCCTCCTTCAGAGTCAGGTGAACATGACCTCATCACAGACCCAAACTGACCAAAGGAAGAGGGTGACTCTCTCAAGGGTCTAACAGATTCTTTTGTTGCTGCCTAAGCCACTGTCCATTGTTCCTGTGAGGCTGGGCTGGGTTTGCCCCATCCATGCCCTGAAGAGGTGTGAACTGAATCTCTGTTCTTGGAGAGTTTTTGCACTGGCTTGCTTTAAGCCATGAGGATACATTTTCAGCCTCATAACTATATACGTGAAATTATAACCTATAACCCTACAATAACATTACCATAACAATTACTATAACAATCATGCTCAGTGCATCATGATCCTTCTGAAGACACCTAACACAACAAACTTTGCATTGGATATCACACAACCATTTTATAAGGATGAACATGGGGGTGTAGGATGTTCCCCCGAGATACAGAGCGTCACACCAACGCCAGATGCTTCAGAAGGAATTAACAGAGCAGGGCAATTATTGAGTGATCAACCCACTGTCGTCCAGCCCCAGCTTCTGGCAGTCAGAGGTTTAGCGACGCAGAGCATGGGTTGCATCCTTGACCATTTTGACTAATAACCATTGATGGACCTATCTTCCATAAACTTATCTAATTCTTTATTTTTTAACCCAGTTATACTTTTGGCCTTCACAACATCCCCTGGCAATGAATTACACAAGTTGACTGTGTGTTTTGTGAAGAATTACTTCCTTATATTTGTTTTAAACATGCTTCCTATTAATTTAGACTCATAGACTTTAAGATTAGAAGGAACCATCATGAAGATCTAGTCTGCCCTCCTGCAGATTTCAGGCCACAGAACCTCATCCACCAACTCCTGCAATAGACCCATAACCTCTGGCTGAGTTGCTGAAGTCCTCAAATCATGATTTAAAAACTTCAAGTTACAGAGAATCCACCATTTACACTAGTTTAAACCTGCAAGTGACCCGTGCCCCATGCTACAGAAAAAGGTGAAAACCCCCAGGGTCTCAGCCAATCTGACCCAGGATAAAATTCCTTCCTGACCTCAAATATGGCCATCAGTTAGACTCTGAGCATGTGGGCAAGACCCACCAGCTACATACCTGGGAAAGAATTTGCTGTAGTAACTCAGAGCCCTCCCCATGTAGTGTCCCATCTCTGGCCATTGGAGATATTGTTGCAGATCAGCTACATGCAATTGTTGGCAGTCCTGTCTTACCATCCCCTCCATAAACTTGCCCCCACTGCTCCCCTTGGAAGGCTGTTCCAGAACTTCACTCCTCCGATGGTTAGAAACCATCATCTAATTTGAAGCCTAAACTTGTTGATAGCCAGTTTATATCCATTTGTTCTTGTGTCTACATTGGCGCTAACTTAAATAATTCCTCTCCCTCCCTAGTATTTATCTCTGAGATGTTTATAGAAAGCAATCCTGTCACCCCTCAGCCTTCTTTTGGATAGGCTAAACAAGCCATACTCCTTGAGTCTTCTTTCAAAAGGTAAGTGTTCCATTCCTCAGATCCTCCTAGTAACCCTTCTCTGCACCTGTTCCAGTTTGAATTCAGCTTTCTTAAACATGGGAGATCAGACCAGCACACAGTATTCCAGATGAGGTCTCACCAGTGCCTTGAATAATGGCACTAACACTTCCCTATTTCTACTGGCAATACCTCGCCTGACGTGTCCTAGGACTGCATTAGCCTTTTTCACGACTGCATCACATTGGTCGCTCATAGTCATCATGTGATTAACCAATACACCCAGGTCTTTCTCCTCCACTGTCACTTTCAACTGATAAGTCCCCAGTTTATAGCAAAAATGCTTGTTGTTAGTCCCTAAGTATATGACTTTGCACTTTGAACTATTGAATTTCATCCTGTTTCTATTACTCCAGTTTTCAAGGTAACCTCTGGTTCTTGTGTTATGTGAAGGGGTAAGTAACACTTCCTTATTCACTTTCTCCAAACCAGTTATGATTTTATAGACATCTCTCATATCCCTCCTCAGTCATCTCATTTCCAAGTTGAACAGTCCCAGTCTTTTTTCTATCTCCTCATGGAAGCTGCTCAATATCTCTAAGGTGACCGGACGTCCCAGTTTTATAGGGGCAGTCCTGATATTTGGGACTTTTTCTTATATAAACACCTACTACTTCCCAGCCCCTGTCCTGATTTTTCACACTTGCTGTCTGGTCACCCTAAATACCTCTAATCATTTTTGTTGCCCTTCCCTGTACTTTTTTCTGATTTTATATATAATATAAATAGATATAATATATATAAATATAAATAATATATATAAAATCTGGGGCAACCAGAACTGCACATAGTATTCAAAGTATGGATGTACCGTGGCATTATGATATTTTCTGTCTTATAATCTATCCCTTCCCTAATGGTTCCTAACTTCCTGTTCACTTTTTTGACTGCGAGTGCACATTGAGCAGATGTTTTCAGAGAACTATCCATGATGACTCCAAGATCTCTTTCTTGAGTGCTAACAGCTAATTCAGAGCACATCATTTTGTATGTATTTGCAATCTGTCTGGCAGACTGACTCAACCTAGGACCCCTTTTTCTGCCTTGACAAGGAACAAGGAATTCAGTCAAGTTTGGGCCATGTTTAAAGTACAATTTAATTGAATATTTTAGCTGAAGAGTGAATGCCCTAGCAGAAAAGGAATCTGTCTTTTCCTTCACTGAAGTACCCTGGTGTGTCTGCCTGGCTTTATTACAGCATTTCACATAATGTTACCATTATCAAAGCAACCCATTTTGGAATATTTACTAAAAGGCTGTTTTAAAAGTACAGTCACGCTAATAAAGCTAATATCCCCTATTCCCTTGACAGAAGTTGAACGAGTGTGACAAAGTCAGACCGTATACAGTGTTGTTGTAGCAGTGTTGGTCCCAGAGACCAGGTGGATGAAGTAATATCTTTCTGTTGGTGAGAGAGACAAGCATTAGAGCTTACACAAACTTTGCATTTAGCAGTGACACTCTGAATTAGTTTCCCAGACCTGAAGAAGTGCTCCATGTAAGCTCAAAAGCTTTTATCTCTCACCAACAGAAGTTGGGCAAATAAAAGATATTGCCTCACCCACCATGTCTTTCTAAAGTCAGGCGGGACAAGTGGTAGAGAGTGGGGTTTTTAAATTGACATATCTCGGGGAGTACAAAGACCAGTTACTTGGAGCTGGTCTGCTTGGTCACAGCCTTGCTGCCCTCAGACACAGCCTGCTTAACCAACTCCCTGGGCAGCAGCAGTCGCACGGTGGTCCGGTCTGGATTTCCTGAGAGTTGATGATGGAGTGCTTGTTATAATGCACCAGGCGGGACACCTCCCCAGCAATGCACTCAAAGATGTCGTTGACAAAGGAATTCATGATGCCCATGGCCTTAGAAGAGATGCCAGTGTCGGGGTGAACCTGCTTCAGCACCTTGAAGACGTAAATGGAGTAACTCTCCTTTCCTGGTCTTGAAGCACCTCTTATCCCCTTTCTTGGAGCCCTTCTTGGGTGCAGGAGCAGATTTCACCAGCTCAGACATCTCAATAGCTAATCTCACAGCCAGGGCCGGTGCAACCATTTAGGCGACCTAGGCAGTCGTCTAGGACACTAGGATTTGGGGGGCGGCATTTTCTTCAGCAGCAACCGCAGCGGCCAGATCTTCGGCCGCCCTGGTCACCACCGGCATTTAGACGGGGGAAGCTGGGGCAGGAGAGCGCAGGGAGGGCCGCCTGCAGCAAGTAAGGGAGGGGCAGCATGCAGGGGAACTGCATGCCGTGGCTGCTTCACTTCTCCTGCCTCCCAGGCTTGCAGCGTCTAAGCTGATTGGCGCCGCAAGCCTGGGAGATGGGAGAAGTGAAGCAGTGACGGTGTGCTCAGGGAGGAGGCGGAGCAGAGGTGAGCTGGGGCGGAGGGGGCCTCAGAGCAAAGCGGGGATGGGGAGCTGCCACAGGGGGGTGCCTCAGGGCTAGGGGGGAGCTGGCATGGGGGGGGAGCCTCAGGATGGGGGCTCGGGGACGAGGAAGGGCACAAGGTGGAAGTTTCGCCTAGGGCATGAAACATCCTTGCACTGGCCCTGCTCACAGCACGGAACAGGAACAGTGCAGGAAGGCACGTATATCAGCCCTAGAAGGGTAAAGGTCCTTCTCCCCATGAGCTGAAAAGAGGTTACCTCTGGTCAACTAGGGACATCTGAGTTCAATTAAGGGCTGCCTGTGACCTTTAAAAAAACCCTCCTCTTGTGAGAGAGCGGGAGGAGAGATGAGAGATGAGCTGCAGCAGGGTGAAAAGGCTGCTCCTGTGTAGAAGGCTGATCTTCTTCTTATAAATGAAGCAACTGAGTTAATGGACTGTTTGGGGAAGGACTGGCACCCAGGGGCCAGCATAACAAGGCAACACCCCAGAGATGGAGCAGGAGAGGAATTCCCTTTTTGTGTTGGGAACTTGGTTCTTAGTGTTTGGCTGAAGAGTGCTCCATGGGCCTACTCTGAGGCCCACCTTGTAAATATTGAAAAATAAAACCCAAGTGAGGCATAAAGGCTCTGCTGAGTGGGACTGATTTACTCCAGACTCCCCTGCCCCCTCCTGATGGGGGACCCTGAGCCCAGAGAAGTGAAGAAGGTGTCTTGCTATGTAAGCATTAGTGCTGTGCTTGCATAACCACATACCTCCATGGTAAGCTGGCTGCTGCCACCCATGACTACCTCCACAGATGGAGTAATGGGCCTTTTATCTCAGCAGGGTAGAAAGACAAGAAAGAACATGTTGTGAATTAGCACACTGAGAAGTCTATGCTAAGATCAAAGATTAGTGGTTTACTTATTACTGGCCCCTCCTGCAAGCTTAACTCATGCTAAATGACCCACATGGGGAAATCAGAAGCAAGGATTAATAAAGGTTTAATGGTGAAGGTTTTGTGTTTGAAAGTGGCAGACTCTAACAGCACTAGGAAACAATAAAATCCTCCCTTCCCCCACTGGTAACCATTGGAAGAGTGTGTGTGTGTGTGTGTGTGTGCGCGCATGTGTGCATGTGTGTGGTGTGCACGTGCATGTGTATGTGTGCGCATTTTACCACATGGAATGAGCTGCTGTATCTTGCCTAGCAGAATTACATTCCTTTCTAGGCTATAATTAGCTCCATACTAATCCAGTCTTGAGTACGTTTTCTAATGTATGCCAGTGTTTGCATCTTCTTCACATCTGTCTTATAAAACCACTTACAGATCATTTTCCGAGTTAGGGTTGGCTTTTAACTAAAGGGTGATAATAGTTGTGCTGAAAAGGTTGGATTTTAAACAAGTCACATAATACAGTGTGGGTCTATACTGGAGGTTGTTCTTGGTGTAAGTTTTGCTCTAGTACTAGGTTATCTAGCAATCTCAACATAACCACAACAACAAAAAGTTAAATGGAAATGATCACGGTACAGAAGGAAAACACACACACAAGTATGCAATGAGAATAACAACTGAAAAAATAGAGAACCAATAGCTTAAATAAGTGGAAATAAATTTGTTCTTTTAATGTTGACATAAAAAAAACCTTTAGTAGTTTCTATATAAAATCCACTCAAACTTCCTGGGAAGGAATAGAAACCACCTCTTGTGTTATGTGCTTGTGGGGAAATAACATCCTGATGTCAATCAATCCAAGCCATTCCAAAGGGACATGTCTACAGCACAACCAACTTCCGTAGCATTGATGGCTCAAATGGGCTCTAGAGTCTTTCCTCCCCATGTCACTGGTCCAAATTCAGCCCTGACTTGTAGTGACTGAGAGCTATTGCCGGCTGAAGGCTGTTTGGGGGCTTCTGTGAAATGAGTTGGTGAATGCAGTGCAGTTCCTAGAGATAGGAGTCTATGTTGCTAACCTGTCACCACAATAGACTCCATAACTGACACCCTTAGAGAAGCTAAGACTCAGGAGGCCAACTTACCTTCTTGGCCTCTAGAGGTTTGTTGTGATGATTACAATGCTGATGAGACATACAGTTCATCCAGTTGAGTCATGGCAGATTGATGGGGCAAGGTGCAAAAACGTGTGCTACTGCTCCACGCTCCTGTGCTTGTGTGACGTTATTGACATGAACTGGGACTGTGAAGATCATTATTGCAACCAAGGTCCTGTAGTGGCACCAAATTTTTTATAAAGGGGTCAAATAAGGTGTCCAAGAAAAGGTTATGGTTTCCTGGTTATGATTATGCTCTCTGTATGTATGTATCATTTCTTCTTCGAGTGATTGCTCACATCCATTCCAGTTAGGTGTGCGCGCTGCGCGTGCACGTTCGTCGGAAACTTTTTACCCTAGCAACTCCAGTGGGCCGGCAGGTCGCCCCCTGGAGTGGCGCCGCCATGGCGCTCAATATATATCCCTGCCGGCCCACCCGCTCCTCAGTTCCTTCTTACCGCCGTGTCGGTCGTTGGAACTGTGGAGCGCGGCATAGCTGTCCTCCACGTCCCTAGCTCTCCTTGTTATCTCTCGTTATCTCTTGTATTGTTATAGTTGTTACTTAGATTGTTAAGTATAGATAGTAGTAATTAACTGTAAATAGATTGTAAATAGTTGTTCGCCGGGGGCTTAGCCCTTCCCGGCACCCGGCACCGGGCTCATGCCTGGTTCGCCGGGCTTCAAGCAGTGTGCGGCCTGCAAGAAGCCTATGCCCACCAGCGACCCCCACGACGCGTGCCTGAAGTGCCTGGGGGAATCGCACAGATCAGACAAGTGCCGCATCTGCAAGGCTTTTAAGCCAAGAACAAAAAAGGAGAGGGATCAAAGACTCCGGACTCTCCTTATGGAGGCGGCACTTGACCCGGCGGCTTCACAGGCCGTGATCTCGGCGCCGGCACCGGATCGCACCGGCACCGAAAAGACTCCCCGGCACCGACCTTCTCCGGCACCGGGGACAGAACCAAGACCGTCGAAGTCTGCTACTCCAGCCAGGCAGACCCGACTGGAGCGCCCGGCCTCAACATCGGCCGCGGCGCCGCAGGCACCGTCGACTCCGGGCCCGGCGGGTCCGTCGAGTCCGGTGCCGCCAAGCTCCCCCATGAGATCTGGGGTCGAGATATTGGTCCCATCCACGCCGGAGACCTTCGCCTCGGCTCGGGACCTCATTGCCTTAACTGAGCCTACTCAGCTGCCACCCCCGGTACCTCCGGTGCGGGTCGCGTCTAGAGGCAAGCCCATGATGTCGGCACCGTCTAGGGACTCGCGCTCACGGTCCAGGTCCCGACGTCACGGCAGATCGAGATCTCATCGCCGCTCGCAGTCCCAGCACCACTCTCCTCGGCGGTACCGGTCGCACTCGCGGCACCGGTCGACCTCAAGGCGGTCGCGGTCGGACTCCAGCCGCCGATACCGGCACCGTGACCCCAGGAGCCAGTCCCGCCGTCACTCGCCGCACCGGTCGACCTCCCGGCACCGAGCTGGTGGCAGGTCCCGGTCCCGGTCGACCTCCCGGCACCGAGCTGGTGGCAGGTCCCGGTCCCGATCCCGGCACCGAAGCGGCGGCCGGTACCGGTCCAGATCCCGGCACCGAGACAGAACCCGGTCCCAGTCCCGGCACCGATATGACTCCCGGTACCGATCCCCGGCACCGAGAAGATCTTCGGTGCCGACCTGCGCAGACCCTTACCAACCAGGGTCTGCCCCGCCGTGGCCTTCTAGACAGCCGTCGGTCTCCTCCCAAACGGGCAGCGGGTATGCGCTGGGCACCGACCGGCAGGCGGCGCTATTTCACGATCCGCCACAACACGACCAAGGCCCGCAGCAATGGGGGTTTTGGACACCCTGGGCATACCATCAAGCCCAGGGGCCCCAACAGCTTCCTGCTAGGCCTGCGACGGCGGAGCATAGGGTGCCGGAAGCCTCATTGTCTCGCCCCCCTCCCTCCCTGGATGGGGAGGAAGGGTCCAAGCAGCAAGACTCCGCTCTGGCTCCGGAGACAGAGGCGAGGGCCGAGGGAGACCCTCCATTAGACACTCTCTTGCCGGGGGTCTCCTCATCCTCCTCCCCTGATGAAGCAGTGGCTGGTACCTCCTCCAGTAGCCCCCCCTCGCTGGATCTCAGGGCGCACCAAGACCTCCTCAGGCGAGTAGCTCAGAATCTGAGCCTACAAGCCGAGGAGGTCTCGGAAATAGAGGATCCGATTGTTACCATCCTCTCATCGGATGCTCCCACCAGAGTCGCCCTACCCTTCATAAGGACCATCCAGGCCAACGCCAATACCATCTGGCAGTCTCCGGCCTCCATCCCCCCTACGGTGAGGGGCGTCGAGAGGAAGTACATGGCCCCTTCTAAAGGCTATGAGTACCTCCATATACACCCGACACCGTGTTCCCTGGTGGTACAATCAGTAAATGACAAAGAGCGTCATGGGCAGGAAGCTCCAGCCCCCAAATCCAGGGAGGCCAGGCGAATGGACCTCCTCGGCCGTAAAGTATACTCGGCTGGGGCGCTGCAGCTCAGGGTTTCGAACCAGCAGGCCCTGCTCAGCAGGTACGCTTTCAACTCCTGGGTGGCAGCAGACAAATTTAAGGAGCTGCTGCTGCAAGACGCCCGCCAGGAATTTGCAGCCATCTTAGATGAGGGCAAGAAGGTTGCACGTACATCTTTGCAAGCTTCTTTGGACGCTGCAGACTCGGCTGCCCGCACCCTCGCGTCGGGAGTAACGATGCGCCGCATCTCCTGGCTGCAGGTCTCTGGCCTTCCTCCGGAGCTCCAGCATACCATCCAGGACCTCCCATTCGAAGGCCAGGGCCTGTTTTCCGAAAAGACAGACCCCAGACTCAAGAGTCTGAAGGACAATCGGGTCATTATGCGCTCCCTCGGGATGCACACACCGGGAACGCAACGCAGACCCTTCCGGCCACAGCAACAACAGCAGCGCAGGCCATATTCCCAGTTCCGCCAACGGCAGGACCTTAACAGGCGCCATGGCAGGAATGGAAGGCGCAGGCATTCGGGGAACCAAGGGGGGCAAAACCAAGGCTCCTCTAAGCCCCCGCCTGGACCCAAGCCTTCATTTTGAAGGTGCGCCCGAGGGCGCAGTAATAGTTTCCCCCATGGATCCTTCCCCCCCGTTTTCCAACCGCCTTTCGTTTTTCCTCACGGCGTGGACCCAAATAACATCGGACCGCTGGGTCTTACGCACGGTGCAGACGGGATACCGCCTGCAGTTTGTATCATTTCCTCCTTCCCGCCCCCCTTCCTCGTCCCTCTTCAGGGACCCCTCTCACGAGCAATTCCTTCGGCAGGAGGTACAGACGCTCCTCAGCAAAGGAGCTATAGAGGCGGTTCCGGAAAACGAGAAAGGCAAGGGGTTTTATTCCCGTTATTTTCTGATCCCCAAGGCCAAGGGAGGCCTCAGGCCTATCCTCGACCTGCGAGAGCTCAACAAATACCTGGTGAAGTTGAAGTTCCGCATGGTATCCCTGGGGACCATTATCCCATCCCTGGATCCGAGAGACTGGTACGCTGCCCTCGACATGCAGGACGCGTATTTTCACATTGCCATTTGGCCACACCACAGACGTTTCCTTCGCTTCGTGGTGGGCCCCCTTCATTACCAATTTGCAGTCCTCCCATTTGGCCTTTCTACGGCCCCGAGGGTGTTTACAAAGTGCATGGCAGCTGTTGTGGCACATCTTCGATGCAGTCGTATCCACGTGTTCCCTTATCTAGACGATTGGTTGATTCGGGGCACGTCGGAACGGCAAGTCTGCAGCCATGTCCGCGTGATCACCGGCACGTTTGCTACTTTGGGCCTCTTGATAAACATGGACAAGTCCACCCTGATCCCCACGCAGAGGGTGGAATTCATCGGGGCCGTCCTGGACGCCACCGTGGCCAGGGCCTTGCTGCCGTTGCAGAGGTTCCAGGCATTGTCAGCGATCGTTCAACGACTGCGGGCAGCCCCCTTGACATCAGTGCGGACATGTCTAGCCCTGTTAGGCCACATGGCGGCTTGCACCTTTGTGACCGGTTATGCTCGGCTCCGCATGAGGCCCCTCCAGTTGTGGCTCATCGATCATTACCGGCCGGCAAGACAGCCGCTAGACATGCTGATCACGATCCCCCAAGGGGTGTTAGATTCTCTCGACTGGTGGCTAGACCAGTCGGTAGTGTGTGCGGGGCTCCCTTTCCACCCACCTCAGCCCTCGGTGTCCCTGACAACGGATGCCTCAGATCTGGGCTGGGGGGCCCACCTGGGGACCCTGAGAACGCAGGGCCTGTGGTCCCAGAAGGAGGTGGGGTTGCACATCAACATGCGGGAGTTGAGAGCAGTCCGCCTCGCTTGTCAAACGTTCTGCCATCAGCTTCAAGGTCGTTGTGTCGCGGTGTTTACCGACAACACGACGACCATGTACTATATCAACAAGCAAGGCGGCACCAGATCCTCTCCCCTGTGTCACGAGGCGATGCGACTCTGGGACTTTTGTGTAGCCCACTCCATTCACCTCACGGCTTCCTTCCTCCCCGGAGTACGGAACACGCTGGCGGATCGCTTGAGCAGATCCTTCCTGTCGCACGAGTGGTCCCTTCGCCCGGACGTCGCCCTCTCCATCTTCCGGAGGTGGGGTTATCCCCGTGTGGACCTCTTCGCGTCCAGGGGGAACAGGAAGTGCCAGGCGTTCTGCTCCTTTCAGGGCAGGGAGCCCGGGTCGATAGCGGATGCCTTCCTTATTCTGTGGTCGACCCACTTGTTCTACGCGTTTCCCCCGTTCCCTCTGGTCCACAGGGTCCTTCTGAAGGTGCGCAGGGACAGGGCTCGCGTGATCATGGTAGCCCCGGCATGGCCCAGGCAACATTGGTACCCCATGCTGCTGGACCTGACCATAGCCGACCCAGTTCCCCTGCCCCTTCACCCGGACCTGATTACCCAGGAGCACGGGACCCTCTGTCACCCGGACCTCCAGTCGCTGCACCTAGCAGCGTGGCTCCTGCGTGGCTGACCGGTTCTGAGCTGCGCTGCTCCACACCGGTGAGGGAGGTGCTTTTGGGCAGCAGGAAGCCTTCCACGAGAGCGACATATTCGGCCAAGTGGAAGCGTTTCTCCTGTTGGTGCGTGGAGAGAAATCTCCGCCCTATGGAAGTTTCGGTGGCCGATATCTTAGACTACGTTTGGTCCCTCAAACAGCAAGGTCTGGCGATATCGTCGTTGCGAGTCCACCTGGCAGCTATCTCCACCTTTCACCCGGGTGCGGATGGTCGCTCTATTTTTTCTCACCCGATGGTGTCTAGATTCCTTAAGGGACTGGAACGTTTATACCCTAACGTCCGTCTCCCTGCTCCAACCTGGGATCTTAACCTGGTGTTGTCCCGGCTCATGGGACCCCCCTTTGAACCGTTAGCTACTTGCTCCCTGCTTTACCTCTCTTGGAAGACTGCCTTTCTAGTAGCTATCACCTCAGCTAGGCGGGTGTCGGAACTCCGGGCCCTTGTGGTAGACCCCCCGTATACAGTCTTCCACAAAGATAAGGTGCAGCTGAGGCCACACCCTGCCTTTCTTCCCAAGGTAGTCTCGTCCTTCCACATCAGCCAAGAGATATTCCTTCCGGTTTTTTTCCCGAAGCCTCACTCCTCAGGCAGGGAGCAGCAGCTTCACTCGCTTGATGTCCGTAGGGCTCTCGCGTTCTACATGGAGAGGACCAAGCCCTTCCGCAAATCCCCCCAGCTTTTCGTGGCGGTAGCAGACCGCATGAAGGGGCTTCCTATCTCCTCCCAGAGGTTATCCTCATGGGTAACGTCCTGTATCAGGACCTGCTATGACTTGGCCCACGTTCCTACGGGCTGTGTGACTGCACATTCTACCAGGGCGCAGGCGTCGTCGCTGGCTTTCCTCGCCCATGTGCCCATCCAGGAAATCTGTCGGGCAGCGACCTGGTCATCGGTCCACACCTTTGCTTCCCACTACGCCCTGGTCCAGCAGTCAAGAGAGGATGCGGCCTTCGGATCTGCAGTGCTCCATGCCGCGACTTCTCACTCCGACCCCACCGCCTAGGTATGGCTTGGGATTCACCTAACTGGAATGGATGTGAGCAATCACTCGAAGAAGAAAAGACGGTTACTCACCTTTGTAACTGTTGTTCTTCGAGATGTGTTGCTCACATCCATTCCACACCCGCCCTCCTTCCCCACTGTCGGAGTAGCCGGCAAGAAGGAACTGAGGAGCGGGTGGGCCGGCAGGGATATATATTGAGCGCCATGGTGGCGCCACTCCAGGGGGCGACCTGCCGGCCCACTGGAGTTGCTAGGGTAAAAAGTTTCCGACGAACGTGCACGCGCGGCGCGCACACCTAACTGGAATGGATGTGAGCAACACATCTCGAAGAACAACAGTTACAAAGGTGAGTAACCGTCTTTTTTGTAGTTGAAGTTATGAATATTGGCTCTATATTGTCTGTATTACAAATTTATGCTATGCTTCTGGGTGACACCCCAGACAAGCTGGTGTCAGCTCTGCCTAGCCTGCTTGATGGCCTATTAAGGACCATCAGCTACACAACTGACCCATTGAGAGAAGGCAGATATTCCTTGTGACTCAGCAAGGGACTTGCCCATGTGACTCCAAACTCCATTTTGCTGTAATTTTCCACGGTAAGAACAAAGAGGTGTTCTTACACCTGGAAAAGACTATAAAAGGCTGATGCCTCATCTCCATCTTGTCTTCAATCCTGCTTCCTACCTCTGGAGGGACTTTGCTACAAACTGAGGCTCTACACAAAGGACTGATGACCCATCCCAGCGGGAGATGTACTCCAGAGACTTGATTTGAACGTGCAGTTTATTCTATCACTGCTACAAGCCTGAACCAAGAACTTTGCCATTACTGTATGTAATTGGTTCCATTTAACCAATTCTATCTCTCATCTGTATCTTTTTCCTTTTATGAATAAACCTTTAGATTTTAGATTCTAAAGGATTGGCAACAGCGTGATTTGTGGGTAAGATCTAACTTGTATATTGACCTGGGTCTGGGGCTTGGTCCTTTGGGATCAGGATAACCTTTTTTCTTTTACTGGGGTATTGGTTTTCATCAGGGCCGGCTTCAAGCACCAGTGCAGCAAGCAGGTGCCTGGGGCAGCCAATGAAGAGGGGCGGCACCTTCGGCTCTTCGGCAGCAATTTGGCAGCTGGTCCCTCTGTCCCTCTCGGAGGGAAGGACCTGCATCCGAATTGCTGCTAAAGAATGAAGTGGGCCCACAGTGGAGTTGCCACTAAAGTGCCGCCAATCACAGCTTTTTTTTTCGCCTTCTCCCCCCCGGCTCCCCCTCTGCTGCTTAGGGTGGCAAAAACCCCGGAGCTGGCCCTGATTTTCATAACCATTTGTCCCCATAATGAGTGGCACTGGTGGTGATACTGGAAAACTGGAGTGTCTAAGGGAATTGTTTGTGCGACTTGAGGTTAGCCAGTAGGGTGAGACCGAAGTCTTCTCTGTTTGACTGGTTTGGTTTGCCTTGGCATGCATAGAAACCCCAGCCTTGGGCTGTAACTGCCCTGCTTTAAGCAATTTGTCCTGAATTGGCACTCTCAGTTGGGTCCCGCCAGAACCAGCATCGTTACAGCTTGTTCTGTGACTAAACAAGGACTCTGCCTCCCCAGCTATAAATCCAGCACTAAATCTATTCAGGACTACAAGGCCTGGCTCACCGGGAGCTGTCTGCGAGAAGGTGCAGAGAGCAGCACATGTTCTAGGAGGGCTGCTCCATTTGAGCATTGAGTCTTCCATGCACTCTAGTTGAGTAACCTTTTCTCCCGGTGACCAGTATGTCCAGACAACAGTATCTTTCTGTCCCATCCTCTATCACACTATTCCTCTGGCATGTGTTAAGTATGTGTGTTTTGAGGAGGCATCACAGAGATCCCATCTTTAATTGTTAACGTCTCAAGTTTTCACGTTAGTCAAAAGTGGAGACTGCTTTTATTGACTCTACTTTTTTTTGATTGACTCCTCAAAAATTGTATCTTTGTCTGCTTTAGCAATGTTGATCATGTGTGTGGTGACACTGTTTGGAGAGACCTTCTGTTGCCGTTTATCTGGTGGGTTCTGTGGTGCACCAAACTTCCTGATTGTCTATGCTTTCCTGCTAGAACTTGACATATCCATAACTAAGATTTCTTTTTCCCACCATGCTCTTTGGGCTAAATTCAGGCTCTCTAGGAGATGACTGGCTATTTCTGTGTTAATGAATATTTTGAACAGCTAAAGGAAGTTTTCACGTTCTTTGCCCAGACATGGTATACAGGTTTTTGGCAGCCACGTTGGATGAACTTGGAGATGATCTTAAAGATTGCTTTGGTAAACCTTGGACATGCTTAAACTATTGAGATTTTATGCAGGATGCAGAATGTATACTGGTCAATGAGTTTAGTGTAAGTGTCCCAGTCTTCTTTCTGTAGTTCCAGTGTAGTATCTCTGAGTAAAGTGATTTAGTCTGTATCCTGATTCCTGACCAAAGCCTTCAATTATTTCATGTAATATTGGCAATATTTTATTTATATCTTGTATAAAAAGCATAAGGCTATCATCGTATAATGAAACCTTTTCTATTCCCGATATTCTTATTCCCTGAATTTCTTCAGTGTCACCCCCAATCTTTTGTTCTAATAGTTCCATAATTCAATCAAATAATAAGGACGATAAGGGACATCCTTGGCTTGTTCCTCTGTATAATCGTATTGGCTCAGTCTTTGTGACATCATTTCCCCAAATACCTAATGTGACCCTGGCACAGAGGTGAAAGTAAGCCAGTCCCCGCTGGTACAGCGTACCGGCAAGAGCCAATACACGGTGCCAGACAGCACTGGCTTCCGCAGCAGGGATTTAAAGGGCTCTGGGCTCCCCGCTGCAGTGGGGAGCCCAGAGCCCTTTGAATCCCGCCCGCGGCTCGGGCAGCTGGACTGGGGCTGGATTTAAAGGGTTCTGGGTTGCCACGGCTGCGGTCAGCCCAGACCCCTTTAAATCACGCCCACCCCGCACTGCCACAGCTCCGGCGGCCGGGCTGGGGCCAGATTTAAAGGGCTCTGGGCTGCTGCGGCTGCAGGAGCCCAGATCTCTTTGAATCCTGCCCACGGCTGCGCTGGGGCCAGATTTAAAGGGCGCTGGGCTGCGGTCAGTCCAGCACCCTTTAAATCCCACCGGTGGCTCTGGCAGCTGGAGTTGTGGTGAGGATTTAAAGGGTCTGGAGCTCCACGGCAGCTGGAGCCTCAGGCTCTTTAATTTTCCCCTGAGTCCCCGGGGGCTCCCAGCCACCTCTGCAGCTGGGAGCCCCAGGTTGATTTAAAGGCCCTGGGGCTCCCAGCCACGGCCGGTACCCCAGGGCCTTTAAATTTTGAGATACCATGTCTCTTCTGGTCGAGGCCACGCCCCCTCAGGATTCCAGCAGTACCGGTAAGTCCTGTAAGTTACTTTCACCCCTGTCCTGGAGGGACAGGTGCCAGTTCATGCCACGGCCCCTAGGCCTCAACTGAACACTGACTAATGCACCCGCTGGAAAGTGGTCTGGCTCACCTGTGTGTTAAAATAGGTATTCGATTTATGAAAAGGTGTTTCAACTTTATGAAATGCTTGTGAACTGCTGCATGCATTAATCTCACATATCATATCTACATCCCACGTTATAAGGTAGCATTTAGTGTGTGCTCTGTAAGTGTAAAACCACTTGTCAGGAAAGAAGCATTGCCAAGTGTGAAACACTAGTTTATCACAAGAGATGTTATCTCCTGCCCAACAAAAGAAGGCCCAGAGGCACCAGACAAGCCATTGTGGAACATCAGAAGACAAAGGTTTAGTTGGTTGCTCTCCCCCACATCCATGAACAGGAGATGTGCATGGGGACTCATCCCAACAGCTTGAACTCTGGTGGAAGGGAATAAAAATCCCAGACAGGAAGAAATTGCATGTTTATGCTGCTTGGACTCTGAGGGGCAAGGATTACTAAGCATAAGCAAAAAGTCCCAAGTGCTTGGCCTGGATTACCCCTGAAGAACAAATGGATCTTGATTATTATAGAAGTTGCTATTACCTTTTGAAACCTAAGACTGTAACTCATTTGTCTGTATGTTTATCTGCATTAACCTTGTAATTTCTTTTTCTTAGTTTATAAATCTTTAATTAATTTATTATAGGATTATAGTTGGTGTCAGATCTAAAGTGCAATTGAGCTGGGGTAAGTGACCGGTCCTTGGGGAATGGGAGTGGGATTTAATTTGGGAGGGGTGTGTGAGAGAGAGAGAGAGAGAGAGAGAGAGAGAGGGTGTAAGGGACCATCTGTCACAAAGGCAGGCTAACCTGGCTTGCAAGATAGACCAGAGTGCCCAAGGGGACTGTCTGTGACTCCATGTCAAGGCTGCTATAAGTGCTTGAGGAGTTCACACTTGATCCTTGGTTGGTGAAATCAAAGCATAGAACTCACAACCAATTTGAGGTGTGTGCCCTGCTACTCAACAGTCTTCCCTGAGGTTGGTACTCCTGAACCACTCCAGAAAGTTTTTCACCCAAGGATTTTTACAGGTTATTTTAATCCACTTCTGAAAGTGTTCCCAAAAACTGTATTTCTCCACTTTCTAAACAAATATGGTCATTCTACCAAACCTTTTCTGCACCCATAGTTAGAATGCAGATGTCTTCATTAGTGCTCTTGGAACGCTTTATCACATGCAGGAGTTTTCTTGTGTTATTTAAGTGGTTTCTTCCTTTTTATAAAACCAGTCTGGTTTTGATGCACTAATTTAGGCATTTTTGTGTCTAATCTGGATGCTAGTATTTTTGTTAAACTTTTACTATCTGTATTTGTTAAACAAATGGGCCTATAAGACACTGGATCTGATAAATCCTTATTTAGTTTAGTTATCAAAACTACATCTGCCTGATGGAAAGTATTTAGCGAGCACTCTGTTGCCAAAGAAGACTAAAATATCTTAGTTCACAATGGAGTTACCATATTTTAAACATGAGAGCTGTGCAGCCAGTGCTCGGGGCCGGGGAGGGGCAGTGGGCAGAGCAGACTAGCTGCACCTGCCCCTAGGAGCAGCAGGGACAGGTTGCGGATTGTGGGGAGCTGCCTGAGGTGAGCACTCTCTGGATCCGGCATCCTGAAACCCCTCCTGTGCCCCAACTCCCAGCCCTGCATCCCCTCTTAGTTAACTGGAATTTTTAACTTACCGGTACACACCCTCTCCCCCGCCATTCCCCCAACATGCCAGACAAAAAGCTTTTACTGTACTACCCTTTCATTCTGTGTCAGCCGTTTTCAGATCTTGAAAAAATGCTAGCTCCTAATTCTTCCGTGTTAACACATTTGCTAGTATATAGCTCTTGGAAATATTCTGCTAGTATTTTGTTAATCCCTTTGTTTTTGGAGTATTCCATCTTTTGTCCTTAAGGTATGGTACGACTGTTCTGGGTCTTCTGTTGGAAATCAGTCTGGTTAGTAATCTATGTACCGTTTCGCGCCATAAAATAGTTTCTGCATGACTGACCAACTAGGCAATCATGAGTTCCTTTCCTTGTCATGGTACCTTTTTAGGTATCATTTTTGCTTTAGCTTCTTAGCAGTCCTCAGTAATTTTTCTTGACTTGCCTGGGCTTTTCAAACAGTCAGCTACAGTTTCATGGGGTTTCTTCTCATTTGGTTTAACACTTTCCCTGGTTTGACTCCTTGTTCTGCTGCTATCACTCTACAAAGAGACTTTGAAAGTCTATATTATCAGCTCAATATACAGAAAGTACTCTCTAATTCCCTTCCTCTTATCCCAGATTATTTGCATATAGGCAGCCTTCTAATTCCTGCTATCATATTTTGGAGACCTTCTTTTAGTAAAGTGAGAACTGATTGGCTCCACTGTTTGCAAAGGGATTTGACATTCTCAGATGCAAGGCACAATGTACAGTAAGTGCACTATAAATGTGTTTTTCACACAGTGGTTGTGCGCAGAGTGCTGATTGGTCACCTGGTGCTAGCGCTCCTCCTTGTTTCCAAATGTTAAATTGCATTGAAAGAAGCTGAAAATGTAACACTTTCCTACTATTACTTTCCTATGTAAGCTAAGGCTGTAACTGCCCAGGTGATGTTATGTGACCACAAATGCGCTGAGAGATGGGCTGCACAATCGAAAATGGGCCAAGAGGAAATCCCGCTGTTAAGCTATGACCCATTCTAGGGAAATGTTTGAGATCCCCTCTCCTGCCATATGTAATTTTTCACGACTAGTCAGGGTGGAGCATTAAGTATTTTGTGTGAGTCCTAGCACAAAATGGGGCCACAGCCTGGAACTCCATGAAATCCTGGAGTGACCCCGCTGCTTCAACAGTGACGAAGTCTTCAGAGAAGAGCAAAACTCCGGGAGCCACAAAAGAAACTAGGACCTTGCGCAGAGAGTTCAGTAACAAGGTAGGCCCTGAAGCTAAGCCCAGTCTAGTTGTTCAGCAGCATTCCACAGTATTAATCTACACACCAAGCCTGACTTTCACTTCTCTCCAGGCGTGAAAGTAACTTAAAGACTTACTGGCACATCAGAGTCCTGAGCGGGGGGGAGGGAGGGGAGAGGGACGGGGGAGGGGGCAAGGCGGGGCCTCAGCTGGAAGAGGTGGGGCCTTTAAATCAACAGCCTTAGGAAATATTCAAGTCTCCCCTGAAGGATTTCTTAGGCTTTCTGCAGATCAGTTTCAGTATTACTGTAAAACTGCAAAGCTATTGATTTGTGATTTCAGGTCCCTCACTTCCTGAGTCAGTAGAGCAGTTCAGCAGAGGCACTACCCTGCTGTCACATAGAACAGCAACATCCTCAGCCAATTAGGAAGTGGTATTGACAGGTTCTGTGAGGAGCTCCATCCTGTGCCGCTGGCTGGTTACTAGAGGCAGGCTGCAGAGTGGAGGCAGGCAAACACCAGACTTCTCACAGCTTCACTAGAAAAGCATCTCATGACATTGCGTGGTGATTTCCCTTCTTAAAACCGCTTTAGAGAGATCTCTACCAAAGACGAATGTAAAACTGTTTTCTTCCATTGGAAGAAGCCTGTTCTAAGCCCAGAGGTAACAAAGAGACTTTGAGTCCATATGGAACACCTTGTTCATGCTTATTCCAATTAGACCATTTGTAATCGACTACCTCAGTACAGGCTTAAATATGGATGTTGCCCAGAGATTGCTATAATCCTGCACCTGGATATTATCATGTGCTGGTGCTCTTACCCTCTGCCAAAAACTCTGATCCTGCAGTAATGCAGGCACATTGAACCCTAAGCTCTTTGGAAAATACTGCAAAGCCTTTCCTCAGAATTAGCCTCATCGTGATACATGTGAACTGGAGTGTTTTGGAAATGTTCAATTACCCATCTTTAAAATGTATCTCAGGAGTTCAGTCTCCTGTGCAAGAAATTCCTGCAAATTTTCTGCCAGTCTCTAAACAGTGCTGGGAAACAGACTGAAAAATGCAGTCAGCTCAGACAGAGATTATTAGGGATTCATGTGATTTCAGAATGGCTGTTAAGCATGACTTGATAATGCCTGTTGCAGTCCGTGGACCCCCCAGGGCACAGTCTGGCCCATTTGTCTAAAAGGCCAATTTTCTTGCCCTAGATTATTAAATTACAAAGAGCTTTGGGAAACAATCTAGTTTACTTTTCACAGTAAAGGATGCTGCCTTTACTTTCGTATTTCACACAGTTGGGAAAATGAAAACAGTGATGATATGGCCCTGCTGAAATTGATGGCAAAACTCCCATTGACTTCAGTGGGGGGGGGGGGGTCACAATTTTTTACCCACAACTCAGCTTTGTTTTCTGTTCTCATGCACTTTGCACACATCTGTAATGTCTGTGTTGCACACAGAGGGCTGCTTAAATTCAAACAAAATTTCCATCTCTCCCCTTCTTTTATTTTCTATGAGACCATTTCTTGCAATGTTAGATTTTTGCATAAGCTTTTTCCTCTCTTGCAAAATCTTAAATTTCAGGCCCTGTCAATGTCCCCTTCCACCAAAGAAGTGGCATATAGACTCAAATGTTTTGGAGGGCAAGGCTCAGCTTTCTGGTATCATCATGATATTTGTAGATGATAGAAAACACCATATATATATATATATGCTCGGTAAATTGTGAGGAATTAAAATTAAGATTCCTTGTAAAAAGCAGCCTTATGTGAGTGACAAGTTTCAGAGAGGTAGCCGTGTTAGTCTGGATCATGCATCTGACAAAGTGGGTATTCACCCACGAAAGCTTATGCTCCAATATTTCTGTTTAGTCTATAAGGTGACATAGGACGCTTTGTCACTTTTTATGTGAGACACTCTTGCAATAGAGAATCTCACTCATTGAGTAACGGAGGAAACTGTTGCAGTATATAGAGGAGGTTTTGGAACAAATTGATTGATCGAACAGCAATACGTCCCCAGGGCTGGATGGTATTCACCCAAGAGTTCTGAAGGAACTCAGGTATGAAATTGCAGAACTACTAACTATGGTATGTAACTTATCATTTAAATCAGCTTCTGTACCAGATGACTGGCAGATAGATAATATGATGCCAATTTTTAAAAAAGGCTCCAAAGGTGATCCTGGCAACTATAGGCCAGTAATTGTAACTTCAGTACCAGGCAAATTGTTTGAAACTGTAGTAAAGAACAGAATTTATTAGACACATAGCTGAACACAATTTATTGGGGAAGAGTCAATATGGCTTTTGCAAAGAGAAATCATACTTTACCAATCTATTAGAATTCTCTGAGGCCAGAGGCGGATTACAGTTTTGTAGGGCCCTGGACCAGAGCAAGTAGGGGTCCCTCCCCACCTCTTCCACCTGCAGTCTCCCCGCAACCTCCCCCTGGTGCTCCTGCTCAGGAGTGGGGTCAGGGCACTACCCCTACCTGCCCAGCACTCCTGCCAGGAGGGTGCAGGGTTGGGATGCGGGGACCTGCCCTGCTCAACCTGCCCGGTGCACCTGCTGGGGAGAGGGGTTGGGGCCAGGGGACCAATTTAACCATTGACATCACACTGTAGAAAGAAAATACCTCTTCTTACATGTCTCTTACATCTTGGGCCAGTGCATCATAGCAGGGGAACCTTATTTAATTCATGCAGGAATTAAAGCAAAAAGAAAGGCATTGATCACCCCTGGAAAGAACACTTACACCACCTGACAGTTTTGTTGTCAACTGTGAAGGGAACCATTTCTCCAAGTGTGCTATTGTAACCCAAGAAGTAGGGACAGTTAGACACCACAACAGCAGCATGCCATGCTTCTAAGTGGCCTGCAATTGCTGAAAAATGAAAGATTACTGATCAGTTTAAAGTCAAATAACTGTGGGGGAGGTCTTCAATTGAAGATTTAAAAGGTAATTGGGATCTGGGAAAAAACCCAGAAAAAGCAGAATTATGTCACGTTAATTCTGTTGTAGCACCTACAGGCACCAGTCCCTTTGTGCTAGGCACTGTACAAACAACTGTAAGATAAATACTTGTTGTTGTTATTTTTGCATTACAGTAGTACGTGGAGTCCCCAACAAAGATCAAGGCCCCTTCAGCACTGAACAAACACATGGTAAGAAACAGTCCCCAACTCAGAGTTTCTGATCTAAATAGGCAAGACAAACAACAAGTGGGAGAGGAAACAAAGGTGAACTGATTTGTCCAAGCTCACAAAACAGGTCAGTAGCAGAATGAAGGACAGTGCCTACATCTCCTGAATCCCAGACCTGTGCTCTGCCTGCTGGACCAGGACCACACTACCTCGCTGTTAAATAGTTGAAGGTGAGGGAGTGGTATTAATGGTAGATACACAGTAACTAAAAGTAACAGTATCAGAAAAATCATCCTGGCAGTGAAATGGAATCCAAAGGAAAATGGTGGAAGCCCTGTCTCTTGAAACATTTAAAACGAGACTGGACAAAGTACTAGAAAATGTACGGTAAGGAGCAATCCTATATTGGCAAGAGAATAGCTTAGATGATTACATAAGTCTTTTCTGCCTCTAATAGCACTGAATCCAAGCTGTAGAGGATGAGTAGAAGACAAAGGTAATCATGGAGCGTGGGTAGTATAGGCTGGGGGAGGCTGTGCCACCCCAAACTGCCATGCGTGGCCCCACCCACACTCTGCCTCTGAACACTCCACTCCTGCTTCCACTCCACGCAGCCGCTCCAGTCTCCCTGTGGGGTGGCCCCCCTCCCAGTGTTCTGGAGCTGGGGGGGCTGCGGCCACACCGACCGTTCCAAGGCTGGGGGTGCTCTGGAGCTGGTGGGGGAGCAAGCTGTGGCGGTGGCTGCAGTGAGGGTGGCTCTAAGATCAGGCAGAGGATGCAGAAGGAGCATGGCTTTGGATGGAAGGGGTAGGGATGGGGGTGGGAGTGGGGGCTAGCCTCCCCCAGCCTGCGGTTCACACGCTGCCCATGAAGGTAATACATAAGAGCACACCACAGGAGACTGCAGACCTATTTAACAGGGCAAGAGCAAACAAGATGCTGAACGACCAATGCCAATTAATCTTTGTGAGTCAAGCTGGGTGAGGTGATAGCTTTTATTGGCTCAACTTCTGTGGATGAGAAAAACAAGCTTTCCAAGCTACACAAGAACTTTTCTTCAGGGCTGGGAAAGGTACTAAGCACGTCCCAGCTAAATACAAGCTCAAACATATAGTTTAGTACAAGTAGTTAGCACACCTCTGTAGTCATGAGACGCAAAATACTACCAGGCCCTTTGCCAATTGTTTCTGATCTTGAGGGGGGTAGGACAGAAGAAATGCCAGAGAAATGGGAAAAGGCAAACAAGCAAAACTCTTTTGACTGGAAAGAGGAGCCAGAGCATTACAGACCAGGGCATTTAGCTGTGATACTAAGTAAAGGATTAGAACAATTAATAAGCCATAAATCATGGCAACCCAATTTAATATAATTATTTCTTAAACCAGGTATAATCTTAATGGATAACGGCAATGCAGACAAATCTTCAGTTTTGTAGGGCATTTTATACATATTGCCCCATGACAGGCTCACAGGGCTAAAAGTGAAACGTGAATTAACTGGCACTGCTATAAAAAGGATACACAACTGGTTAAAAATCATGAGCAATCGTCAGTCACATGGCAGGAAGACAAATTGCATTGGGAGCTCACTGGATGTGCGTTCTGGATCTAATAAATACAAAGTGGGGCTAAATGCATTGTCAGATAAGGCTCCTGGGATTACAGTGGATGCTGCATTGAATATGAATCCTCAACGCAACTTGCACAAAGGGCAAATATCATATTGGAGTGGGTTGTAGTTAACAGAAGTGGTATGTAATCGTTCCACTTTATTTTGCATGTGTTAGCCCTGAAGAGGAGTCTTACGCTGACTGGGGCTGCAGGAATTCAAAAAAGAAAAACCAGAGAAACTTCAGAAGAGAACAAAGAATTTAACAAACAAACAAACCAAAACCTTTCAGGAAAGATTCTGAGAAGTGTGCACATTCAGTCTGGAGAACAGATGACTGAGAGACAACAGGATAACAGTCTATAGATACAGAAGGGCCTGCCATAAAGAGAACAGGGAATCAATTATTCTTCCTAGCAGAGAGACCACCACTGCACTATAAGCATCACTGTTAATCTGTAGAAAAGAATACTTACTTTAAATATTAGGGGACATGACAGGCAATGCATCCAGCAACCAAGGAAGCTTGTGACCTCACCAGCTGGAGATACTTGTGGCTAGAAATGGCACCTAGGCATTAGGAACAACTAAGACTAATTAACATTTGCAGTATTGTTGTAGCTGTGTTGGTCCCAGGAGAGTAGAGTGATAAGAGGGTGAGGTAATATCTTTTATTGGACCAACTTCTACTCAGAACTGAAGTAACAACTCAAAAGCTTTTTGCTCTCATCAACAGAAGTTGGTCCAATAAAAGACATTACCCACTTGGTCTCTAAGAATAATTGTCACTGTTGTCATGATGCAGGGAATTAAATGAACAACCTATTGGAGGTCCCCTCCAACTATACTGAGACTTTGATTACCATTAATCTAAGGAAACTGAGTGATACTAATGAATCCATTAGAAACACTTTTTGCATTGCTACATTATAAAACCTCTAGCAGTTTATGATCTGCCCCTTGAATAGTGCAAGGTCCCAACAACTCACCTGAGAAGCCACTGTTGCCTAGGGAGGGAAGGGAGAGTGTGTTTATATCTGTGATTCAATCACCTTCATTAGCTAACCCACAGCATAAGAGTAAAATATTTGCAGACCTAACCAATTATTAGGTCTCCTACAATTTACCCATGAAAATAAAACTAGGTAGAACAGTGCTTAGTCAGAGTAATGCTAAGAATAAAACTACATTACAACTTTTAAGATAATTTGATAGTAGGTTTTCTTCCTTTTCTGACTCATAAGCATTAGGCTGGTACCAGTTCTGTTAGGTCATTCTGCCGAGCCTTCTGCCACAACAGGATTACTCTCTAGGATGTTCTCAGTTGCTTTATACAAGCTCAAACCAAAACCATGCTCTTATTATTCCCCATGGCAGACAGATGAGAATTCAGCTAATGGTCTAGCAGTGGAAAAGAAGACTAAAGAGAATTATTTTCCTTAACTAAATATAAGACATAAGGACTGTCCTGCAATTTTGACTAAGATTTATTTGCTTCACCTACTGATTCGGTCTAGCTTCTTGGAGACAGAAGAAAAATAAAGCTTGGCCGCTACAATGAAGGTGCTATAACAAGATTTACATTAGCAATGATTGCAGCAATGCTGTTGTGTGGAGTGCTGACAGGCGCTATTAAATTAAAACTCCATGCCTGTTAGATGAGATTCCAACCACCTACCAAGTATGTGTGGAATCATGAAGTGGACAGAAGTCAGACGTATCCCAAGTACATACAGAAATAGCAGGTGGGTTTTACCGTATCTCCTCCTCCTCTTCTAGAGTCTTGTAAAGAAAACATTCTTTTTCTGAATGCTTCCAACATGTAAATGTTACACTTTGTACATAGCAGCAAGCCTCTTGTGAAGAAGCTCCCTCACATCTACAGCACTGCATTTTAACCATGTTGAAACAATAAAGAAATACCACATCTAAAGCCTGGTCCACACTACAGTGTTAGGTTGATGTGAGCCACCTTGCATCAGCCTAGCTGTGGAAATAGCTTCACTCAAATCCGCCTCCCAATAGCTTAAGTGCCTCTCTATGTCTATTTAGTAATATCACCTCCCCAAGCAGTGGAAAGTCACATTTGATGTAATTAGGTTGATGCAGTGTCAGCGTAGACCAGGAATAGTTGATTTTCTGTCAAGGTCCAAATTTCTTGGCCAAGGTATAGTCAAGGTCCAGACTCCAGCAAAAATTAAAAAGATTTGGTCTAGTCAAAAGCATCTGGCAGTCCAGATGTGGCACAACTTTTGACTGTTATTGGCTTTCAGAGGGCATCCCACAATGCCCCACTCTGCTGACAACAGAACTGATACAAGTGCTCCTAGTGAGGATGTGTATTGCTGACACAAGAAGCCAAGTGTACGCGCCCACACACAAATGATTGAATAACTGCAATGGCTGTGTGCTGCCATAAGTTAGGTCAACAATTTTGTAATGTAGAGATGGTCTAATAAGAAAGCCGCTCAGCCTTCCTCTACTGAGATTTACACTGACTAGCATCTTAGCTTATTCTAGTGTGAGACTGAAGTTCTGTTTATGACATTTAAAGATAGAGCAAGGTAAAGATTAAATCAGCAACACGAGTGATCTAAAACCATGTATACTGCACTTTGTGAAGCACAATTTTGCATGCCCAAGCTATCAGCCTGCCTCCTCTGTACAATGGTTGGTTTAGAAGGGAGTACAGCTATGAGCTCATATTCTGGTGGTTGTATAAGAGCTCTGGGAAGCAATTGTTTGCAGGGCCAGTATCAACCCTACCACCATCATCTCTGGGACAATTGCTTGTATGAGTAATTATAAATGCAGGTTGATTATAGTAATTCTATAGCAGGAGAGACTCAGTTGCTACCACATACAATATGCTTTCACCTACAGCTTGAGAATGGTTGTGGAACCAACAAGCTGTGTCAGGCTCCAGCTAGACTAGATGGTTTTAGTCTGGCCTATTGATTTGTTTCAGGCCCAGGAAGCTGACTGAAGCCCAAGCTCCTTGTTAGTTCTTAGCTGAGAGCTCTGTGTAAGAATAGGGAAAGACTCCAGAGCAGGCAGTATGAACGAGCCTCTGACACTTGAGTCAGCATCTCTCTTCTGTTTGCCATGTCTCTCAACTGTTTGGGTAGGAGAAGTCAGATGCATAAATAATTTCTCAGAGTTTAAACATGTTTTTGGAAAAGTACCTAAGTAATGTAGTTAAGGCAGGTTTTGGTTACTCCTTTAGCATGGGGAGGGATAGCTCAGTGGTTTGCACATCGGCCTGCTAAACCCAGGATAATGAGCTCAAGCCTTGAGTGGGCCATTTAGGGAACTGGGGTAAAATCTGTCTGGGGATTGGTCCTGCTTTGACCAGGGGGTGAGACTAGATGACCTCCTGAGGTCCCTTCCAGCCCTGATATTCTATGATTCCTTCATTATGAGATGGATTAACCCTTCAAATGAAGAACAGGGGGGTGGAGGGAGAAGGTGGTAACACAGGGGACTAAATTTGGAGCCCTTCATTACACTAGCTCTCCTACTATCTGTAGTCTTGGAGAACATTAATTCCTTAGTTTCAATTCCTACTGACCTAGACATCAGTAGATCTATTACAGCAAGCTTTAAGCCATGAGAAGCAACATATTGGCTGCACGTCTTTCTGACTGCAATGAGTCCCTTTAACAGTCAGGTGGCCCTGGTATGACAAGCCACAGGTCAGTTTACCACTGTCAAGATACTGAAAGAATTTACCAGCAATACAGCAAGTGAATTCAAGAGCTGACTGCACATGCTCAAGTCTTAAAGATGTGGCACTTTCACAGGAGATTTTAACTGAAAAGTGGCATAAAGAACTAATGTTCACACAACAAGATAAAAAGAGTTACAGCAACAAACAACATCACAAGTGGTGGAAAGACTGTTCCCCTAGAATTGCAACTGGGTGTATCAATTTCAGAATTCATTTTTTAGATTTAAGCAGCACAGCTAGGATGTTACTACAACACTAAGTCCTGCCTGCCCAAACAGCTGGAAGAAACAGCCAAATGGCCTCTGCCTTGTGCTGCCGTGCTAGATTAATTAAACAAACCTGTCTGAATACTAAAACACATTTGTCAGGCCAAAACAATAGTTTATTTCAGTTTTTCAGCAACATCTCAGCCATCAAAAAAATAAACTCTAACACAGATGGATGGAAGACTTTTCTACAGTGTTACTAGTGGGTTTTTGATTGGAGTGATCTTTATTATTCATCCAATAAGTTAGGAAGCATGGAATTAAAGTGCTTTCATTTTTGAGCTGGTATGAGGTCATCAATGGACTGGCCTTTTTCAAGGCGTTTTTCCATTTCAATCAGTAGCTTCACACCATCAACCACCATCTGCACCAGCTCTACCTCAGAGAAGCCAAGCCGGTCAGCATTGGAGACATCAAACACTCCTCCAACAGCAGCAGTATCCACACCCCCTGAAGAAAGAGGAGATGCAGTTTAGAGTTATGAAGACCTTCACATCTTATGTGTATTGCTGGAGAGACAACATAGCAAGAGTTCACTTGGAGCAAAATCGTTTCCCTTTCTGCATTCATACCTGGTTATGGGCAGGGAGACAGAATGGCATGGCTTGAACAGAAGGATACTTCCAGTTTGCTGCTGAGTTAATAGTACAGTACAAGTTCTAGCAGACAGGACTCTCCCACTCCTGGCTTTATCAGTTTGAGTGACCCTTGGCAAGTAACTCAGCCTCTGTGCCTAGGAATATCTGCATCATTGGTATAGTATTCTACTGGACAGACACCAGGTAACTTGAAGCTTTTAGAGTGTTGTGATATACTGACACAAACTTTCCTTAGCCATGACTGTAGCTGTGGGCACCCAGTGAGCAAGCTGTCTATTCCATAGATGGAAGGGGATGATTTGGACATGGACATGGTGCTACTAACAGAATGCTGTAGTGCAGTTCTGTTGACCTCTATCCCATTTGCCTCCACGTAGTATACCATTTTTTCAAGGTCACCCTGGAGTACTGTCCTACTGTATGCAGAGCCATCCCTTGGGTAGGGTGAATTGGGACAACTGCCCTGGGCCCCCATGCTTTGTGGGGCCCTGTGCTTTGATAAAAAGTCAGGACTGTCCTAATATTTAGCCCTTTGTCCTGCATCCCAACCTATGTATGATTGGGGTGCCATTTGTCCAGATATTCAGGTGAGGAGGGAGGCTGGCAGGCAAGTGAGTAGGGTGAGGAGGTGAACGAGGTGAGCAGACAGGAAAGGGGTGAGGAGGCAGGCAGCAAGGAGGAGAGTGGTGGTCAGGTAGATGGGGAGGCAGAGAAGAAGTGTACCAGATGGACAGGAGACTGGTGGGCAGGCAGGGGGTGGTGATGTGGTGAGGAGGTGGTGAGCAGTGGCAAGGCAGGGCAGATGGCAAGGAAACTAGCAAGGAGGCTGATTTGTCCCAAGACCTGCACCCCCTCTAGGGATGGCCCTGACTGTATGAGCTGGGAATTAATCTTCTAGACACTGCCTCTGGGTAACCCAGGCCCCAAAACTACTCTTGCCAATAGCAGAGTATTTAAAGAAGTGAAGTATGCAGAGCTGCATTCCATTTCTCACCTGTGCCTCGCTTCTGCAGCCTCAGCCTCTTGAGGATTTCTCCAAACTTCTCATGCTTGCTAAGGTTAGGTAGTTTGATGTGTACACCACCACGGAGACCTGTCCCAAGGTTGGATGGGCACGTCAGGATGTAGCCAAGGTGTGGATTCCACATGAACTCATAGTTTTTGGTCTTAAAGAGAGTTTCAATCTAGGGAGAAAAAAGCCTTTTAGAGAGACTGCCTGGTCTGTTCCTCCTCTAAAGGTTTGAGAATTTGAGACTGGATGACTATTTACAGTCTCATTCATGTATCTAGCTCCCTGATTCACCACCCCTCCCCAGATAGTAGCATGACCTGAGCTGAACAGCTGCTATCAGTGGAGCCTCTGAAGCTAAAGCCCCCTGGATTTAGAAGTGGGGACAACCAGCAGGGCATTCCCCCTCCCCCAAACAGATGTTTAGAACTTACTTTGTTCCCCAGTGTCTGAACTAGTCTATATTTAGTGGCTTTCAGGGTACCATCTAAGCTCCTCTGTCGATACAGGCTTGTGGGAAGAGTGGATATTTAGTGATGTGTTGCCAAGCTTGATTTAGTGGAGTTTGTTCCTCTTTGCATGGATGGATGTGGGGAGGAAGTGCTGGTTTTACTTCCTTCACACACTAGTGTTCTAGCTAAGGTACTTTGTGTAGTGTAGCATCACTACAAATTTACTGAGTCTCAAGACATGTTCTATTTGTCTGTAGGCAGTGGTAGTTCATATTATGTTTTAATTAAACCCCACTTAAGAGGAGGAAGCCAAATCAGGACATTAGAGGACCTTCCTCTAGACTTCATAACAATAACCTACTTTGTCAGAGTAAGTGTTTGAGCCCATACACCCCTGGAATTTACTTGTGGAAAGATACACTAAGATGCTACCAGATGCCTAAGCTACATTGTCAGATGTTTACACAAGCACAATACAGGACTTGTTCTTGCACTGAGATTCCATGCCACACAGTAGCAGTACATTTTTAGAGCCTGTTTTAAGTCAGCACTGGGAGCACTGCATCAAGTCCTGCACCATTTAAGGCAAGAGCAATTCTCTTTAGTCTTCTTGTTACAAATGTTAACTTCACCTTTGTTAGCCCAGTACAGAAGCGGGTGAACACTTCCCTCATGTTGCCACCTTTCTGCATGGAGATAACCCTAAGGTGATCTTCCTCATTGATCCAGACAAGGAAGGTCTTGTTGTCATTGTGCCTAGAAGACAGAAGCCAAACAACTTATTTCTCCCTTTGGAGTGGAGTTTTCCAGGTGGCAATCCAAGGGAGTAAATCTACAATGGGTTAAAGTCTAAATCAGTCCATCTCTTATTTGAAGACCTCATGTTGTACTGAAGATACACAGACTTTAGTGTCATTTACTCTTGCATGACAGTTACAGTAGATTTAGTTTCAACTCTGAATCTGCTCTTGTAGGTTAAAGGGTCAACTCCATAGTGAGACCTTCCCAAAACACTGAAGCAATTCAGCTTTTTCTGCCCTTAAAATCTGAATAATTGTTATTGGACTCCTCTTCTACCCTGCTTAGACATGACTTAAGTCTTAGACTATAGCCTTGGCTACATCCTGTGCACCCTTTCCTGTGATCTTACTGCTCAACCTTGATGCCACGTCAGGTCTTAAATTAAATTTGCAAGTACCCCAGGGACAGAAAGATTCAGTCCCTTTGTTTCATGAAGGGTCACTTTGGGGCAGTGTATGAGGTGAAATACATTAGCAAATATTCCCAAGATGGCAGAAGTCTGAATCTTGACTATCTCACACCATCTACGGTATGCAAGGAAACATGATGTGCAACCTAACTGTCTTGTCAAGGTCAATTAAGTTACCTTACATGCAGCAATGACTCAGCATATGAGTAGATTCAAGAAACAAAATGTTGGATATTTGTTTTAAGTGCAGTTTAGAAGGAAGAATGCTGCAAGCCTGGTGACCCATTGGTCCATCTGCCCTTGCCTTTAGATTTTAGTTGCTGCTGCCAGATTAAAAATTCTTAGCGCAATACTGATAAGCTAGTCCTGACAGCAATCAAGTTGGGTACTGAATTAGTTAGCTGTCAAGATGAAGGTTACATAGAATGTTAAAAGCTTCCATTTAATCAGAGACTAAGGTTTTAGGGTCATGGCTCAGTCGACAAAGCTATCTAGTGTTGGTATCTCTTGCAGGCAGGTGATAAGTTATCTTGGAAAGGTGACCTACAAAACCAAACATGTTCAAGATCCCACTGTTGCATGAGAGACTGAAAGGATTCTATTGAGTGTAGCAAGAAGCTTTTAGTGACTCTTGTTCACCTGGGATGGGAACAGTCACAGGAGTTCAACCTTCAGCGCAGAGGAGAACAAGAACATTTTTTCTTCCACTAGTTGGGTGTTAGAGGTCTGACAAATTAACTCCTTCCCTTTACTTGTTCCTGTGTCAAGACATACCGCTAACTTTCTAGACAGAAAAGCGAAGGCCTGATGTTTCCAGTGCAAAAAAAAAAAAAATGCCACATAAGAGGCCAGGTCTTCTCCTTACCATAAGCAGAAAGACACAGGCACTAGTACCCTTTTAGGTTTGCTTTGCTGATATTGCTGCAGAAGGCATTGCTCTTCCTGCAATGTGTCTTCAGTGCATTTTTACTGCAGTTTTTTTTTTTTTTAAAACCCCAAAGGCTCAGTTGAGTTAATCATAGTGACAATGCCACTAGTTCACCATTACCTGATTTTAAGCTGCCTCCCTTAAATGAATTATTACTGCAGTGGTGCAATTCTTAAATTGCTAGTAAAGAGGCAGAGAGCTGAACTTCAAGTTTGAGGGCTTCTTAAACTTTATGGGCTTGATCTTGTGGCCCACTGAAGCAGATATTAAAGCTCGAATTTAAGTGAGAACAGATTCAAATGCCACTTTTAGAAAGCAAAGACAATATGCAAGTTGCTGCCAAGTGAACACTAGTATACAGAAGCTAATGTTTCATTCAGCTAGTTTATTCAGGACCACAGATTTCTGTGTTGTACCCACTGCAGACATGTTTAAAGGATTCTGGTTTCCATTGCATATACTCACCAAATACCTCTGCCATCAGGCCAGTCTCGTGCCATTCCAGAAGCCAACAGGAGAGGAGAAACTGGTTTATCAAATAGGAAGTGATCATCGATCAGCTGCTGCTGCTCTGCATCAGTCATGTTTTTCAAAGCATAGTACTTTCCATTAAGATCACCTTCCAGGCTAGCCAGGGCTGAAAGCAAGATTCGTGTTTAGTACACAAACAGGATGCTAGGTGGTATTTTGATATGTTTGCAGCAATTGAGAGGCTAGACGCACAAGCATAGTGGGATTTCTGAAACTGATCGGTTGTGTTTCCTTCCTCCCCTTACTGTAAGGGCAGTGCAGTGTTTGGTTCTTTCAGCTTTGAAGGATTGATCAGGCTGCTGCATATTGTTGGGAGTTACTGTAGCCTTTATTTCTTTAAAGACCATTTGTTTTCTGAGGACCTATATTGCTAGCCAGAAGTGGAATAAGCTATTTTAATAGTACATGAATAAGCAAGGCCACTTTAGTCATTTAGAGGTTAGTGTAACATTTTCTGTTTTGAGGAGTCCTGAGCAGAGTGGTCTCTGTACAGAGGACAGCATTACTACTGTACAACAGTCAGCTAAAACACATCCTGCTGAAACCCACAGCCCACTCCCAGTGTCCTCTTAGTGGAAAGCTAGGTGGCAAGAGTTGCAGTTAAGAGCATGAGTGTTACAATACATCACTGGATTTGAAAGGTCTAACACCCGCTATAGTGGAGTGCATGCTCACTTGCTATCCCACACAGACAGTAAGGCCTTCAAGATCACAATCTCATTACTTAATACAATCCAGTTGCCCTCTACTTGCTTCCAATTCACTTCCAGTTGAGAAATAAACTAGTTATTAGGTTAGCCTTCCAGCTACGTGTGGTAATTTGACAGATTCCTAGGGCACCAAAAGCAGAAGTAATATTGGAGAGATTTTTGCAGTTTAAGAGGTAGGCAAAGATATTCTGCCTCCTCAGTTGTCAGCCTCAGTTTGATAAACATTAAAAGTCAGTCCATAATATCAGAACTTTCATTTTACCTTCAACAGAAAGCTTCTCAATAGCCCGTCTCTCTCCTCTGCTACAATGAGGGGGAAGACAGAATCCACGGATGCTCCTACCAGTTCTGACTCGGGAGCTTAGCACGTAGTTTGGGTCCAGGTCATCACCACCCTTTAAGAGATTGAGAAGTGCAACCATGCCACCAAGTTCTGCCCTGAATTATGTACAGCCCCTATTAGTTCCAGAGCACAATTTGACCCCAAAGCCTTCAGTATTTGAATAGGCTTTAGCATTAACTCAAACACAAGCCACTATGTTACTATCTCATATTTTTAAGTGGATAAGCTAGTGTACTGTGTGCATACAATCCTCATGTCAGTGCCTTCAATACATTAGAGCTGCTTTCCTCTACTAAGAGTTGGAAGAGATCAACTCATTAACAGAATTTTAGATCTGTGTTTACCTACGTGCAAGTTTGGGGTTTTATTTCCCCTGCAGAAGTGGGCTCTAAATAATGCAGCTCCTTGTGTTTAGATGCTTGTCAACTCTTGTAGACGGCAAACAGTTATGAACTCAGGTTGTTACAGTTAAGAGTCCTCCCATTCAACTTTAAAAATCTACTTCAGCTATAAATAGTTCACACGTTAGGGATTCCCAGTAGTTTAATATTTCTAGAATAAAGAATTGGAAAAGCAGGGAGAGATCCTGAACTTAAACTTGGGAATGGATATGACATAGTAGTGACTTCAACAGCTCAAGTGGTTTGTAAGATTCACTTGTGTACAAGGACCTAGGCTAGACAATAATCCTTAAGGATCCTCCAGGGTGAGACAGGGCTGCCCCAGAAGTAGAATACAAATGTAGATGTTGAAGCCCACACAGCTGAGACAAGAGTAATTGTTCCACTAGAGCAGAGTGGGCTAAGGGTTGTCTACCCTACCCACCAGATTGGCAGGCAGCAATCAATTCAGCAGGGAGAGGGAGGGAGGGTGATATCAATTTATCATGTCTTGTATAGATGTGATAAATTGACTGCTGAGAGCTCTTCTCGTTCTAGAGGAGTACTGGAGTTGACAGAAGCACGAGCAGAGTCAACTGGAGAGCATCAGCTGTCCATTTACTGCCATGAAGACACTGTGGTAAGTAAGTTTAAGTACACCAGATCCCCACTAGAACATGGGGTTTTGGATCTATGCATGATCCTGTGTTACCATGGATTCCAATGAAGGTAATTAAATTTGGGATCCATGCACAGTCCCGTGCCATAACTGAATTCACACTAAAAGACACGCATTCTAGCAAGGGTCTACTGTATGTCAACTTCAGCTACACTATTCACGTAGCTGAAGTTGCGTATCTTAGATTGACCCCACGCAGTAGTGCAGGCAAGCCCCAAGTCACAGCAGTATCTCAGGTCAGTTATGACTACAGTACTTCTGTCCTTTAAAAGTGGTTCCACCCAGCCCATGGAGAAGAGTCCTTACTGAGAGAAGTATTCCTAGCTATTGCTCTCTGGAGTCTAACCGATTCTAGCAGGTGGTCACTCAAATCACAGGAACAGATTCTGACTGACAGGGACAAGCAACTGCACTTGAAAAGCCTGGGCAAAATTTATACTTTCAGCAGTAGTCAGACATCTGACAAAAGACTCTATACCTGTAGGTGATCAGGATTCAAGTCAGTCTTGTGTTGGTCAGTTGGTTTGTAGCCTCCATGTCGGTCCTGGATAATTGGGTCAAAGAGTGCCTTAAACACTTCATAGGATTCTTCATCACCAGCTACGCATCCTACTGTCATAATGAAGGGATGGCCTAAAGTGGTAATAGAATTGCAAGAGCCAGATTTGGGTGATGTTTGACTGTATCCCAGAACAGCATTAACCAGATAAGTTTGTCCTTATAATGGTAGGTCTAGTCACTTGGGAATACATTCCTACAAACACAAGACAAGAACCAGTTGAAGACCAATCTTAGACACTTTACATTTCATCCAGCTAATGAAATGTAAAGTTACTGAAAACCCATAACTGTTGCCAACAATCCATGTTTGGACAAGTGAATCTAGTTCAGGGCAAGGTTTTTGTTCATAGTTTAATCAGATATTTTATGCTCAGACAGCTCAGATATTGCAGCCATTATAATACACTGGGCTTGGACATCATGGACAACTTGATTTTTGGTTCAGCCTGCTACTGATGGAGTTGCATTGTTGTAGTTTGCTCACAAGAGTCACCTCCACAAACTTAGTCACCATATGCATCACTTATTTCAGCTGGTTCACATAGAATATTCTCAATGCATTTTACCAGGATTATCAACCCCAGTCTGAATGACATCATCCAGGGTGAAGCCACTGGGTGTAACTCTGTCTCTCAGTTTCTTGTACAAGTCCAGGGTTAGCACCTTGGCCATGTGGTTGTTGTGGGCGCTCAGGTCCGGGTACTCCTCATCAGGAGGCAGTCTCTGATTATTTAGTTGGGCCATTTTGATATTGCTAGAGTAAAAATAAATACTGGAATGTTAACACATTAATAAATCTGCTCCCCCTTTTTTTCAAAGAAGTGCCACAGAACTTCACATAGCCAGTTTGGAATAGGAGAGATCAAAGCAGCCAGGTAAGCCCTGAATGTCAAATTTTTAGTCATGGTGTTTGTAGATAAGTTACACTTAGTCAGATTTTGTTTCAGATTAAAGCATTTAGCAGAGCAGTTACATAATTTGAATGTTTGGTCTATCAGAACACAGCATGCATTTATAGTGTTCTCTGCATTGCTCAATGGGATAAGGCCACCTTGAACACTTAGCAGGCAGGGCTTTTGGACCAGGACTCACTGCTTGGGAGACTGACAGCTCTAGGAACTTTGGTGCTGCTATCAAGATGCACTTCCTTTAATGAGGGAGAACAGATGGTTGTGGATCAAGGGGCTCTCCTTTACCTGGGTTGTCAACCCCAGTTTGGATGACATCATCCAGGGTAAATCCACTGGGAGTCTGTTTGTCCCTCAACTTCTTGTACAGGTCCAGGGTCAGCGCCTTGGCCATGTAATTGTTGTGAACACTCAGGTCTGGGAACTCATCCACAGCAGAGTACTTCTTCTTCAGGAGGTTGTGGCTGTTTGAGAAGGGCATGACTGATGCCTGACTGCAAGGTGCTATGGGAGAAGAAAGGGGAAGCCTCACCTTCAGTGCTTGGCACGCCCTTCCAGGCAGGCTCTGGAAGGACGCCATGGCATGCAGCAAGGTCACCTTGGCACATACTCCACCTGCCTGCGGCCCAGTTAACCGCCTGATCTCTAAGGCACCTTCCACAAACTGCTAACAAGGGCACCTTGTGGGTAGGGCTACCCCCTTCTACACAGGGGGAGGGTGCAGAGCTGGGGTGGGGAACTTTCCCCAGGTCACACAGCAAGTCGGTGGGAAAAGTGCCATGTCCCCCCCAACCCAGGGCTTTAGGCAGTGGCCAGCCCCCCTGCTGAGAGCTCTTTCCCAGTCCTGCCAGAGCAGGGCCACTTCAAGGGAGGGAGAACCCGCGGTAGCTGCAGAGCCGCGCGGCCCAGCTGCTCCCACACCTGCCCCCCCCGCCAGCAGAGGTTGCGGGCTCTGCAGGGGGCGCCGGGCCACCCACGCCCTCGGCAGGGGGCTGCAGCACAGGCGCCTGGTTTGCCAGCCAGGAGACCTGCGGCGCTCCCGACCCGGCCAGGTTATCTCCCTCCGGCCCCAGGCAAGCCGGGGGAGGGTGATGCGGCACCTGCCCGCGCCTGAGAGGCAGTGGGTCGAGCACGGCAAGCGTTCCCCAGGAGCCAGCACCCGCAGGGAGCGTGCAATGCAATGCAAGCGCCCCCCTCGCCAGGAGAGGGAGGGCAATGCAGCGCCTCCCCCCCAGGCTCAGCCGCCGGGGCCAGAAGGACGATGCAACCTCGCCCCACCTGCAGGAACGCAGCCTCGCTGGGCGCAGCTCGGAACCACCGCGGGGAGCCGGGACCCAGCTGCAACCGCAACCAAATCCCGTAGGGAGCGTCCGGCTGCAGCAGATCAGCCAGCTCCGGAGGGGAGAAGGTGAGGACTGGGGAAGAGAAATTCCTCCGGCTTCCCCCAGCCTCGGGGGCAAAGATCCCAAACACCTAGCACAAACGCTGGAGAGCCCGACCCCCTCCCATCCCTGCGGGAGCTCCGCTGGGGACAGCTCGCCCATCCCAGTGCACTGCCCACCCACTTTGGGGACGGGGTTAAACAATCCCCTACACCGAGCCATTATGTAACAAACGCCTCTGAGTGGGGGGGGGGGGGGGGGGGAAATATCTATGTAAATACCCTGCTAAATAGCGACTTAACCTGGCTTTAAACTTAGAGCCGATCCAGTTTAACAAACCCTCTAGTGCCTGCATGGAGTTGGGATTTAATTGGTTTTTCCTAGGTTGCATTCTTGGCGTCCATATTATAATCTGTTTCCATCGCTCCCTTTATCTATAACCGCCCCCCCTCCCCCCCGCAATACCTCCCCTCCTTTTTTCGGGACACACTCCGGACCCTTTGGTAGCCAGCACTAACACAATACATTTAGCTGCAATACAATATAGACCCTTCGGATTACAATTTTGGGTGCTTTTTTTTTTTTTTTTGCCTCGAAATAGTAGTTTTAAATCAAACTGTCTAAAACAGGCCAAATGGATCATCCTCCAATTTTAGTATTGCCAGTCAGGTCCCCCAGCACTTACCGGGCACCACAGAAACCGCTCCTGTTCCTGCTCTTACACTCAAAGCTGTCAGAGCACGACCTATATGAAGTAGAGTCTCACCCCCACAGCCTCACCAGTTTTATATACAGCAGGAGCTGGCCTGCCATTGGCTGGTATTTATATTCCATTCATTCCACTGGAAGATTGTAAAAGGGAGTGGCCGAAGTCCCCTTGTCTATTATAACCTATTGTTACTTCCATTTCGCCAGGCCTCTAGTCGCAGGGAGATGCTGGCTGTCTCCGGTTCCTCTATGATAGCCTGAGCTACAGCTTTCCTTCCAGGCTATTTGAAAATGTGAGGAGTTTTGGCTCAATCATATGGGATTATTTGCTCTGGTAAAATGCAAATACTGTTTTAATGCACAACCACTTCCCATTATTACAGTGTTTCCCCACACAGCATTTTTGCCATTCAGATGCTGCCTTTAGTAAATATTTAACAATGACTCTAATAATCTGGTGTAATAAAAGTAAGGTCTTTGTGATGTTAGGACCAGCCTGATCTAAGAGTCATGTGAGTGATTAACTGCCTCTGAGTTCACTGGTTAGAACCTATGATAAGAATAATGGCTGAAAATCTAGTACCTATTCTCAGCCTCCTTGAAATATTACAATAGTGAGTTTATCTCACAGTTTAATTTGAAGGGATGCATGCTTAATTAATAAAGTACACGAAGCCTCTTATTTTATTGTGTGCAGAAAAAGGGGGGGGAGATAAATAGGGGGGAGGTTGCATTGGAGAGTAGCTGAAATGGTACAAAGGCATGATCTTAATTCCCTCTTGAGAACAGAAATTAAAAGACTAAAGCTTGCTCATCTTATTCATGAAAGTAGCAGGGCTGCCCAGATGATTTAGGGGGCCTGGGGCAAAGCAATTTCGGGGGCCCCTTCCATAAAAAAAATTTGCAATATTATAGAATACTATATTCTTGTGGGGGGCCTGTGGGGCCCAGGGCCTGGGGCAAATTGTCCCACTTGCCCCCGCCCCCATCTTGGTGGCCCTGGAAAGTAGTGCTATTGACTTTAATGGGATTACTCAGGTGAGTACAACAAGCAGGATTGGGCCTAAAGTTAGATGCTACTAAGGCTAAGGAAAAAGCAAAGTTAATGACTTTACTTTTAACCTTATAATGTTACACTTTATATTTCTTTCTGAAACATAGTTATTACAGTAGGCCTTACATTTGTCTGAATGGGACAGGGGACTATACATTTATATAGGCTCAAATAAAAGAGTTATTTTAATGTAAATTATGACTGTCACGGGATATAAATCCAAGTTCCTCTCCCAATTCCTACCCCCACCATCATCATCCAAATTCAGATAAAGGAGGAGTCATAAGTGTTGCAAATAAAAAGTATTTTGGATAAGGAATGAACATAGACCATGACTGTAAAATAAAAATTCAGACCACTACAAACAAAATTGCATTATGTTTGGCATGGACAATATCTGAATTAATCAAGGTCTACCTGATATTCAGAGCTGCTGAGCACACAGAACTCCTGCTGAAGTCACTGGGGACAGCCAGTCCTCAAGCAGGCACCTTGTCTCCAGGAACAAAGAACAAAGCCTCTCAATATCCTTTCTATCTTTCAAATCATATTAAATCTCCTCCAAACATTCTAAAGCCCCCATCTGTATGTACCAGTCAGGTATGTTCACAGTTTGCACAGACTTCTAGTGCACAATTCTGATCTCTATTATACTAGCATAAATCAGCAGTGATGACAGTAAGTTACACTACAGTAAAATGAATGTGAGTGCAAAATCAGACCCATAGTCCTTGAAATAATACATTTAGCTATGGATGCTCTCAGTAACAACTTCTGTAATTTTGTCAAAGTTATGATGTCCCAATGTCATGTACAATTCGGATTCTGGATTATTTGGTGCAAAATGCCAAGAACATGTTTGGCGCTATATTAATAATAATAATTGTAAATAATAATACACCAGTAATTTAATATTGTATTTACGTGGTCTCTGATTTCTTCCCAGAATTGTTATGCACTCTTCTCCTCTGGTAACAGCTCCAGCTGTGATAATTCTCTTTAATTCCAGCCTTACGCATCCCACTGGGCATCCATTATATTACAAAGGTCACTTTTAGGTTATTCCCGGATAAGATCACATGATCTTCATTGCATCATAACTAATCCTATTTTTCATTTTCAGCAAGAATTTTATAACTCTTTCATTCAATCTCCTATTGCCTGGCTTCATTCCCTGTTTCCACACCAATAATGGAAAAAACATCAACATATACAGGTCCCATTTCTGGGCTCTGTATATGTTGATGTCTTTCCATCAAATGAACACTTAGGCAAGAAAGCATCCTTTATTATACCCATTTTTAGATAAGTAAATTGTGGCAAAGAGAGGTTCACTTGCCCAATGTCATGTAGCTACTCAGTGCAGAGCCAGAAACCCAGATTCCAAGTCCCCCGCTCTAATCACTAGACACAATCTTTCCCAGAAGCAGGAAGATCACTATTATTATTGCTTTATACTCCATCAGAGCCCTCAATCTGCCAGGCATTGTTAACACACACAGGGAAAGAGACAATCCCTGCCCTACAAAGTTTTCATCTGAAGAAAACAAGCAACATGCAAAAGGTGAGGGAGTAGGAGTCGAACAAACTATGTGCAATTCACATGGGTAATAAATACATATGAACTGTACTCAATAGCCCCTCATTCTGTCCATCGTTATTTGGCAAATTTCTTGTAGCCAATATGGCAGAAATGGTTTTGCCTGACTTAGCTATCGTTGGCTCACCTGGAATTTTGAAATTTGCTGAGAGTTTTATCTAAATTGGATCCATAGTCTTTCTGTTACATCAATCCCCAGACTTCCCAGGTGGCTTAATTGTGAGTGTTGTGCAGTAGACTAAAGTTAATATGCCAACAGACAGTGACTGACCATTATATCTAGTTCATCTGCTGAAAAACGGTATTTTCTTCAGGTAAGCCCTTATTTGCTTGTCCAGCTGCAATAATGGCAGCATTATATTGCCTTATATCATGGAGTAATTAATGTCCTGATGCTTGCTGATTTATACAGTAGGTTGCAGTGATGCAGCCCAAGATGGAGATATGGAGTAATGATCCCAGAGATTTCCACGTTGAGCTTTGTCTGTATCTGAGTGCAAAAGGAGATGTGTGTTACTTAGTGGACACATCCTCTGAAATGACCCAGGTGTACCTAAGATGAGCCCGGAGAATTATAGGGTAAACATTTCCTTGAGAATTCAGAAGAATGTCCACAAAAGAGGAGACAGCAATAGATGGTGAACAACCACCCCCAACAGTTTTGTATCCAATTCGTGAGCTGGCAAGCTGGGTTATAAATTGCCATAAAACAGTACTTTGAAAACAAGCCAGAATGTATGTGGATCAATATACTGGAAGGATTTGGCTGTTGCTGCATTTGTTTAACTTAACTTCTCTTCCCACACAAATGGAGGATGAATTTATCTTAACCATTAAATATACCTGTCTGAATATCACATTGGGCATCTTTATTGGCAATTTGTTTCAATGTCTTCTCATCTTGGGCCCATTGATGCAAAAGGCTGAGCACCTCTTGTGAGTTGCCTAGCACAAACAGCTCTCACTGAAATTAAAGGTAGCCGAAGGCTGTCAGTTCTCTTGCTGGATCAATTCTTTGAACAACCATCTTTTCCCAGAATGCCATTACTCCAAAATGATTAGGCAATGTGTTAGGTGCAGACACACAGACATATGGTTGTAAGGCAGAAAGGCTGCAGGATATCTGGGGTAACACAATCTAAGAAATCTAAGAAACTGCATTTATGTCCAGGTCAGAGGAGAGTGTAACAAACTGGTTAAAAACACAGTTGTATTTGTAGGGTGAACAGGCATAGTTGGCTCAAGAGGTAAACCAGACAACTGCTCCCGCTCCTTCTGAAGGCAATGGTAAAGCTCCCATTGATTTCAAAGGGAGCAGGATGGAGACTCATCAATTCTTTCCAATAGATAGAACTTCCATCCAAGTTTGCGCAGATCATGATTTTTTTGGTTTTCAGGTCCACCTGCAGTCCTTGATCCTTTTACTTAATGTCCAATTCTCTGCTCATTGCCTCAAAATTTTATTGCAGAAGACACCTAAAAGATTTTTCCTTAACTACCGTGTATTATACTTTATCAGTTAATAAAGAAAAATGTATAGGATTATCTGCCTTGTCAGCATAGACAAGAATCTACAAATCCAAAATGATTCAAGTGCTTTCTATTTGTGTGCCCTTCCACCTGCCATTGACTACTGTCAGAGGACAGGATACTGGGCTTGATGGACCTTTGGTTTTATGTTTCCATTCAAGGTCTCTGGGGCTCCTTTGCAAACAAAAAATGAAGCATTCTTACTTTCCTCTCTACAGAGGAAGTCCCCAATGCCACAGTCCCATGTATAGGTCTACACCAGTGGTCCCCAAACTTTTTTCGTCATGCCCTCCTTTATCCATAATGGAACCTGTCCGTGCCCCCAGAGGAACCACAGTCAGGAGCCATGTCTGGGAGCAGGGCCAGAGCCATGGGTGAGGCCTGGAGTGGGGCTGGGGACAGGAGCCAGGGCCAGGAGTGGGGCCAAGGCTGGGGCCTGTGTGCTGTGATTGGGGCCGGGAGCTAAGGCTGGGGCTAGAGCTGACGCTGGAGGTAGGGCAGGAGCGGAACAGGGGACAAAGTGGGGCTGGGTGGCACTCCCTCCCTGCCCCTCTGGGGGCTGGCCTAGATTCCGCTGTTCCCTCCCTGAATATTCCTCCATGCCCCCCTAGGGGCACACACCCCACAGTTTGGAGATCATTGGTCTACACACTACTTAAACCTTTAACACGGAACTTAAGTGATGGTTAGAGTTTATCACTCTGTGTCTTTAGAACACTGATTCTATTTATCTTGAATTAATGTCTTTTTCCCTATAGCCTACAAAAGCTGTATGTAATGGCTAATTGTCTTCAGCTTTTCCAGAATTAGATCCTTTGTATAATAGCAATGTATGCTAGAGAACTTATTTCTGAATTCAGCCTATTTTCCTTGATACTTAGTGTGAAATCTTGACCCCATTGAAGTCAACAGCAAAGTTGGTAAGTATTGTTATTAATATGGAAAGAATAAGTCACTGAGGCTCTGTATGGGTGCAGGAAGCTTCCTACACAAAGCTCAGTGCAGGATCAGGGTCCTGTTGCATTTCATGGTCCAAGCAGAATGAAAACAGACCAGGCAAATTCACTTTCATGCACTAGCAAAATGCTGCAAAAACCTGTGTTTTTTAATTTAATGAAAAAATTCTATTATTAGCAAGTTTAGTAAAACCTGTTGTTTTAACACACCCACTACATTTTGGACCCAGACTACTTCAATGTCCTCTAAAGTCTCATTGAAACACAATGCAACGTCCTTCATCAGCACAGGGAGATACTATTAAATACGCCCTTTGAATGAATCCAGAATGAGCCCGTTCCCTCTTCCTCCAGCTGAGCAAGAGTGGTTAGATGAGAGCCGAACACACAGCCAACTCGGTGAGTTCTTGGGCCACATCCCTGTGGCTCTTGGCTGGGGGGGGCTACAGAAAGGAGAGACCCCCTGCATTGACAGCTCAGGCTCTGATGTGAGTGAGACTCCTGGGACCAGGGCTTAATTTGTAATGAAAGAGGTGCCAGGGCTCAAGCAATTTTTTTACTTTCATAACTTACATGGCAAACCCAGCGGTGCAGGAGCTATGAACTGCTAAGTCTACAGGCGCGGGGCTCAGCCCTCCCGCCCGCAATTTAAGCACTGCTGAGGACTGCTCCTCCCCGAGACAAGCCCGCAGCAGAAACCCTCCTGCTGATAAAAGCTTTAAAAATGAGCCTTGCAGGAGCTCCAGAATGGGAGTTTCTCCCTTTCCAGTCAGCAGCTGGCGGGGACTCGGTGCTCCCTGCAGCTGGGCTAGCCCCGGTAGCCGGGTCCCCACGTGCCTCCCCCGGGCTGGGAGAAGGGCAGGAATTGCAGCGTTGCCCGAGGAGGTAGCTGGGAGCCAGGCTCCCCGCACTGACTCTGCTCCGGGCGGGGTTGCTGGGCTGGCAGGTGCCAGTTCGCTCCGGCGCAGGGGGTTAAGGGGGAGGGAAACGGAGCGTCAGCAGCCTGCGACCAGGGCGGAAGGAGGAAGCGGTGGTTTGAGCACCACGTGTGTGAGCAGAGCCGGGTTCTGTGGCTCCCTTAATGTCCCCACCCGGAGGGGGAAACCCAGGCAGGTAAAGGCACCGGCTGTGGCTGCTGCTGGGGGAGGTGGGTGTTACCCACACGCACCCACTGGCTTGGGCTGGGAGACTGGCACCTGGAGGGGCGAACACCCTGCGGGAGGCAAGGAGCCTGGGCCATGGGGGAGCCGGGAGATGGGGGGAAGGATTGGAAGACTCTGAACCCGGCTCTGGGTCATCTGTCCCCTTGCTCACCCCACCCACGTGTTTCCCCCGCCCCCTCCCCCTTGAGTGGCCAATGTTAGCTTGGCCCTAGCTGCCTCGAAGCATGTCACTGGGCTGTCGTCACTAGCTGGACCCTTCACCGGTTAATGCTGCTGCTTTCTGAACCCTAGAGCATCTTCCTGCCTTCCCTCCTTGCCTCTTTTATTGTGCTTCTCATTTTAAGCCTAATAAATAGAGAATCAAGTTAATTAACTCTAAAGCAGCCTCAAAGTAACCATTAGATTTTCTGCACTTGGCTAATTTGCCTCTAGATCCTAGTAGCTGAGTTATTGTATTTATAAAAAGTAAGTAAATAGAGCAGTTCTTCCTCTAGGGCTCTGTTCAGGAGTCAAAGATTTCCTCTGCATACAGGCCAAGGAGGATTATTATAATCAATGGTATAGTTGATAGCCAAATACTGGATCTAGTGGCCTGTATATTTTATAGGAGTGTTTTTAAAAGAATGCTGTGTTTCAAACCCACATGAAGGACTATGCACCATAAATGTTATGTCTTACTTCTCTTTGTTCCGATTAATGCATCAGATTTTGGCCTTTATAAAGGGGAGTCTCTAATTTGTATTGAACAATTTAACCCTACAGTAATGTGTAAACAACTGCTTCTCCCCAGTCTGCAGCTGGAGATGCAAAGTCTGTGTGGGAAAGAACTTCTCGAAGGCAGGAATGATTTTTGATTTACAGGAATATAAAATATTTTTTTCCATTTCATAGCTCAGGTTATTCTAGCTTTATTAAGTTAAGTAGTTAGTCACTCAACAAAGACAATGGGAGAAAAACTGCATCTACAGTACATGCACAGCAACTTGAGAATTGACTACTTCAAAACCCAACAGTAAATAACCCGATATTTTGGATAAAAAGTATATCCAAGTTACCACATCAGCTAAAATCCCACAACTAATTGATATTTGGTAGCTGACAGTTAACAGCCCCACAAAGCTTTACTCTTCTGCTCTGGCTTTTAAGTTAATGGAAAATTGTTTAAAGATAAATATTTGTAAATGTTTAATTGTTTAAAGGGATCACATTAAAGCTCTTGGATGACCTGACCTGAAATCTTCATGCCAGGGGAATCCCTCACTCCATTTAGTCTCTCTTTTTTCTTTTCTTTTCTTTAAACCAATTGGATAGCAGTTAAGCTTGCCCAGTTCTAGGGGTGACTCTTGCTCTGGATAGAATGTTTATTGTCTTAGGTTCTCTCTCTCTCTCTCTGGCGATTTATGACTTAACAGGCATGCTTAAGAACTTGTGCAGTGGGGTTTAATAGACAGCTACAGTTCATATCTCCTGGTAGCTGTCTCTGTAACAATGTGGAACAAGCTGAAGAAAGAATTTGTTTGCTTGAACTTGTTTTAAATTATAAGTGCAGCTCAGTGTACAAAGGGACAAATGTTGGTCACACTGAAGTCCAATGAGAGCTTTTTGTGGGACAAGGATTTGGTTCAGTGTCTTTTGTTAGACTTCTAAATGTTTCTTGAACTACATTAAGTTTAGTAGCCATCTTGTGTATAGTTTCTTCAAGCTTTAGATATAGAATATGACACATTCTTACTTTTATCATTCATAATGCCATATAAAACTCCATCATGGTCTAAAGGTATAAAACTCTCTTGTATGTTTCTTCTCCTTTAGGTGAAAATATCCCGCCAACTAAAAGATTATCACAATGAGTTTTGTTCAATACGGAGATACAATAAAAGATGGAGACACAGCTATCGTATTCTTGGGCCATGAATCAATGTTTCCTGTGAAAGTCCAACATGGCAGTAAAACTCAGACTAAGTATGGGGTCATTAGACATTCCACTGATCTCATAGGCAAAAGGTACGGCTCAAAGGTGACCTGCAGTAAAGGAGGCTGGGTGTTTATTCTTCATCCAACCCCAGAGTTGTGGACAATGAATCTTCCTCACAGAACACAAATTCTTTATTCAACTGACATCTCTTTAATCACCATGATGCTGGAATTGAAGCCAGGATCCATAGTGTGTGAATCAGGTAATAGTTTTTAATAAGGGATTTTAGTATATTAACTCAGGGGTTGTCAACCTTTTTCTTTCTGAGCCCCCCCCCACCAACATGCTATTAAAAACTCCACAGCCCACCTGTGCCACAACAGCTGTTTTTCTGCATATAAAAAGCAGGGCTGGCAGTAGGGGATAGCAAGCAGGGCAATTTCCTGGGGCCCCAAGCCACAGGATGCCCCACAAAGCTAAGCTACTCAGGCTTAACCTTCAGGCCCGGATGGCTCGGGGTGGCTGGACTTTGGCTTTTTGCCCTGAGACCCAGTGAATCTAATGCCGGCCCTGTTTGGTGGACCCCCTGAAACTTGCTTGCAGCCCCCCAAGGGGCCTTGGACCCCTTAGTTAACACAGCAGTTCTCAACAACACTTTAACTAGCAACAGACTCTATTTTTAATCTTTAAAAAAATATATAGTTCTGTTGCTGCTACTGAAAAGACACTTATGTGACATTGGCTCAGTACGACGGGCACCATGTGCAGAAATGTATACAACAAGGTGGATTTTGGGGGGAGGGGAGGGTTCCTCTTAAAATTATGAGTTGGTCTTTGGGAATGTGCCAGTTTCAGATAAAATACTTCAGTTTTTTTTAAATACAGTAGGATTAGGTGTGGGGGGAGTTGAAACTCGAAGATGTCTATGGAACAGCTTGTCTGACAAACCTCAAATATAAACCCTACATTCTTCTAAAATAACTTGAGCATTGGTAGAACTTACACAGGTTGAAAAAGAAAACAAACTGGTATGGGTTAAACTGGTAATATGTGGGATAAAATGGGAGCATTCACCAGGCTACGTAATCCACATAGCACATACATAGCGCAAGAAGGGTCAACTATGTGCAGTACTGAAACAGCACACGAAGGTCAGCTGCAATGGAATGTACAATGGGTGGTTTGATGCCAATGGTGATCTGTGCCCTATGTTCCACTGCTTTTCATGCAGCTGATTTTTAACCCTCAGAATGGGTTATTGGTGTGTTTTTGTTTTGCTTATAAAGTGTGCTTTAAACATTATAAATGCTAGGCTGTTGCTTGCGATGCAAAAGGGGAGTTGTTATATTTTATACTGAATGTTCATTATCATACTGGTTAAATATATTTTATAATCTTTAATATTTTTATTACCGCAGGCAGCATTATTAACAATTTCCTGCAATTTGATTACTTTCCTGTACTGTAGGGGAAATATATAATTTTTATTAGTGTATATAGCTGCCTTTCTTTTTGAGGCATTTATTCTGTCTGCCTCCATTGAATCATTTTGTAAACCTGCTTGTCCCTTGACTCTCAAGAGCAGATGCATAAAAGGAGTGCACAATGTTGTTGTGCCATATTTTTGGTTAACATTTCCCATTCCCAGTCTTGCATGATATTTGGCAGCCTTTTAGGCATGACTATTTTTCACATGCAGCTAAAATTTGATCTGTCATTCTGTTTCAAATTTGTGGGCCAGGGAATGTGATGTGTGTGTATATTTAACCCCTGAACGCAGGAAACTGGTATTTCCAGATGCATAAGGCACTATTGCACAAGCCCTTGATACTGCAGAAACTCTGAACCCCACAAGTCCAGATTCTAGTTTGTACAATGATAGTCTTAGGGCTGGAACTGCAGAATTGTTGTAGCTGTGTTGGTCCCAGGATATTAGAGAGACAAGGTGGGGTGAGGCATCCACATGGCCAGGAGGGCACAGAGGCAATGTGCCATAGCATGCCTCGACCTGGCTAATGCTTTTGGATCGATGACCCATCAGCACAATGACCCATCAGCACACTTTTGCCATGCTGCGAGAGCTCAGGATGCCTGAAAACTTTCTCCAGCAGGTCCAGGAACTGTATGAAGTTTGCACCACCACCATCCGCTGCACGGAAGGAGAGACACCCAAAATTCCTATCCATAGCGGTGTGAAGCAAGGCTGCCCCCTGAGCCCCATCGTTTTCAACTTAGCCACGGAGCCGCTCATTCGAGTGATCTCCAGCAGTCTAGGCGGTTTCTATCTATATGACAACAGAGTGAATATCCTGGCTTACACAGACAGTCCTGATTGCAAACAACCCCGAGAGTCTCCAACAAATGCTTGACATGACCAGCGAGGCTGCCAACTGGATGGGACTCCACTTCAATGCCGGGAAGTATGCATCCCTGCATATCGATGGCAGTAGAAGGGATTTGGTCCAGATGACATCTTTTCAGATCCAGGGTGAACCTATGATCTTCTTCAAGGAGGGGCAAGCGTACCAACATCTCAGTTGCCGTAAACTCCACTATCCCCGGAACTGATAGCCAACTGCAACCGGGCATCATCATCACCAACAGGGACCAGAAGAAAATCATCATGGTGGATATCACAGTGCTCTTCGAGAACAGAACCCTGGCCTTCCACAATGCCCGAGCTCAAAAGTTAGAGAAGTACGCCCCTCTGGCCGAAACCTTCAGAGCTAAGGGTTACTAGGTCCAGACACATGCGCTGATCGTCAGAGCCTTAGGCGCATGGAACCCCAGTAACAAGCAAGTGCTGAGAGAATGCATAATCGGTCAACACTACACTCAGCTGATGCGGCAACTCATGACGTCTGACGCCATCAGGTGATCGAGGGACATCACTGGACGTCGACAGTACCAGTAGGGATGAGCTAGAGTGCCAATGAGATGCACAGTCAGAAAAGTAACATACTTTCCTCATGGATTGTATTTTCTAAATGGACAACCAACCGTATTCTCAATTACTGAGGGACAATCTCCACTCATTGATATATTTTGCATTCCACAACCAAATCTCTGTACAATTTTTCATGAGTGATGTATCTGAGTATTCTGATTCTAATACCTAAACGGTATTGTTAAATCTATTCACCTAAATTTGGGTTATTGCTGATTATGCGCTCTATGTATCATATGACTTTTAAAAACTAACTTTGTGGATAATCTAAGCACTATACCCAGATGTACAGACACTCTTTTCCCAAACTATGTATTATATAACTTTTTTAACATTAGCTTTAATAAAATTTTTCTCTCTCTTACTGGACCATTCTGTTGGTGAATGTATCGTTGGAAAGTTTGTCTCTGAGCTCTTCCTCTGAGAGTACCTTTCCCTGATCTATGTCACAGCTAAATACAAGGTGGAACAGATTGTTTAGTAAGTAGTTAACACACATTCTAAAAGACTATTCAGGATGATGTGGGCCATTAACAAAAAAACTTGAGTTAGTGGGTCACAGCTCAAATCAACAGACAAAGAGGGTCATTGTAGTTCTCAACCATGATGACTACATCAGTGAAGCCAACCAACAGCTCTCACTCCACCTATTATGAAGAATTCGAAGATTCCACACCACAGTTCACCCAGGAATTTAAGGATATCATCAAATCTTTTCCCCGGACAACTCCAGGAGAAACTCTACAACGTCATCACGCATAGTCCCACACCAAGAACCTTCTACATGCTTTCTCAGATGCACAAACAAGGGACGCATCATGCCTGGCCATGGCACTCTTACTGAATGAATATCAGGACTCACAGGAACCATCCTCATGCCACTCATCACACAAGGGGCCAGCGTCCTCCAGGACACAACCAACTTCCTCCACAAAGTCCTCAACATTAACAAACCTCCTTCAGAACACCATCCTTGCCACCATGGATGTCACCTCCCTATACACCAACATCCCTCACAATAACTGCATCTGTTTCATCCTCAGCTATAACAGTTTTTTACACTTTATCCAAACCATGGGAACAGCTATGAGTACTAAGATGGCTTCCCAATATGCCAACCTATTCCTGGGCCCCCTTGAGGAAGAATTTCTGGACAAATGCACTATGAAATCAATTATATACCTGAAGTACACCGACGATATTTTCATCTTCTGGACAGATGACCTACATTTCTCATTGGTTTCTACTACAGCTTCAACAACCCCACCCATCCATCAAACTTTCTCTAGAATATTCCCACACCAGCATCACCTTCCTGAACACCACAGTCAGCTTCAACAGTGCTACAGACAACTGTGCAAGAAATCCACGGATCACCGCACCTATCTTCACAGATCCAGTAACCATCCCAAACACACCAAGAAATCTGTTCTCTACAGCCAGGCACTCACATACCACAGAATATTCTCAGAGGAGAAAGTTTGGGATACACACTTTAACACACTTAAAACCGCCTTCATCTAACAAAGACACTCCACCAAAGAAGTAGATCGTATCATGGAATAGGCCACCCATATATCCTGAGAGAACTTGCTTCAATACAGAGGGGAAGAATCTCCGACTGTAGATCCCTATTTATCACCACCACACCAGAACCCATACAGGGTATTATTAAACAATTACAACCCATACTCATATACCCATACTTATACCCGATGAGGACTACAGCCTGAAATAAATCCTTTCCAAACCCCCTTTTCTGGCCTTCAGACAATCCCTTCCCTCCCGCCAACCTGACCAAGATCGTCATCAGAAGCAAGCTCCTGACCCACTAACTCAAAGTAGCACCAAACCTTGCCAAAACAACAGATGCAAAACCCACAGAGATCTATCTACTGCTATGATGATCAATACCTCCCACAACACACCTTTCAAGATCCGTGGATCCTACACTTGCCTATCACCAGGCCAGGCTCCAGGGTTTTTGCCACCCCAAGCAGCGGGTGGGGAAAAAAAAAAAGCTGCAATCGGCGGCAGCTCCACCGCACTGCTTTATTCTTCGGTGGCAGGTCCTTCCCTCTGAGAGGGACCGAGGGACCTGCCGCCAAATTGCCACCTAAGAGGCCAACATGCTGCCCCTTCCCCTTGACCACTCCAAGCACCTGCTTGCTGAGCTGGAGCCGGCCCTGCCTATCACTCAGAATTTTAAGTAATGTCAAAGCTGCCTAGAAAGAAAAGAGATGGGCACTTTTAAGTATTTATGTACATCTAATAAATGAATACACTTAGCTCTGGTACACCAGAAATGTTTCACTCAAGGATAGTTTGTGGCAAGTTCTCCACTGATCTGTTTTAGTGGCTATATTATTATAGACAAAGTATTACATTTTGACCTTTCTAATAACAACTAACTACTGTACCTGTGGCCTGTAATGCTTTTATTAAAAGTGTTGACTTTTAATAAAAGAAAAGGCATTGCTCTGGATTAATCTGGTTACTCCTTGAAATAAGTGAATTTATTTAGAAGCACAATGCAAGTGACCAGAAATGACAATTTGAATAAAAATGTTACAAGCGTTGACAATTAAGGCCGAGGCTGGTATGATGTAACATGCTTTGGTGCGATCCTAAATCAGACTATATTCCAGCAATCCTAAATAATTAGTTCTAGATTAACCTTGTGTGGCCTAACAGGGAACACGCCTGCAGTGCTTAACTGAAACAAGCCAGGAAATCTAGTCTAGCGATGAATGACATTCTGAGTCAGCTTCCTATTGGTGCTGGTATTATATGCATCCAGAGCATTAACTAGCATTGGACTTTGATTTTACTTCCTTGTATACTGCTGGCGTGATAGCAATGAATGGGTCAAATTTTGCTCTTTTACATTGCTGTAAATCAAGAGTAACTTCACAGACTGCAGCAAATTGCTCTGCATTTACATCAGTGAAACAGAGTAGAATTTAGCTTAATGTTTATATTAACAGCTGGTGTTGAATTTCCTCATTTCTTGTGTCATACCCATAAGACTGAAGTAAGGAGAGAAAAATAAAATGTTTTTGGTCTGAAATGAAATGGAGTAAATTCTGCATAATACTATATCTCTAGCAATTTAAGTAAAAGGTTTTTTTTTTTTTCCTTTTAGGGAAAAAAATAAGATGACTAGAATCTTTTATTTTGTACCACTGAGTTTTGGAAATGGGTTTAGATATTTAAAAAAGTAGTCATGATATAAAAGTATTACTACAGCTTATTTTTCTACCTACTTTATTTTTAAAGAATGGCTTGCTGCCAGTGTCTTCAGATATATGCCCGACTATTAAAATGATACAAATGCACTCTTTTCAGGTTTTGAAGAATCTAGGAATCTGGCTAATGTCTCATCTGTGATACTTAGTGGGTGAACCTTTTCTCTTCCCCATTTCCTGCTGCTATCTAAATTTTAAAAAATTATGTTGTTTTAACTATAGCCAGCGCTGTCTTTTAGAATTAAGGTTACAGTAGAACCTCAGAGTTACAGACACCTCAGGAATAGAGGTTGTCCCTACCTCCTGAAATCTTTGTAATTCTGAACAAAACATTGTGGTTGTTCTTTCAAAAGTTCACAAGTGAACATTGACTTAATACAGCTTTGAAACTTCACTATGCAGAAGAAAAATGCTGCTTTCCCTTTATTTGTAGTAGTTTATATTTAACACAGTACTGTAGTGTATTTACTTTTCTTTTTCTTGTTTTTGTCTGCTGCTGCCTGATTGCATACTTCCGGTTCCAAATGTGATGTGTGTTTGACTGGTCTGTTTGTAATTCTGAGGTTGTACTGTACTTTTTTAGAGTACTGCTCCCAGAACTGGGCAACTTCACAATGAGAGAACCTGCAAAAAGGCAGATACAGGATACACAGCCTGAGCTTTGCAGAGAAGAAAGACTCAAGATAACCCTGAGAGGGTTAAAATACCTGTCTGTTGAAAGCGGTCTGTTGCTCTCAGACTTCCATCTGTCAGGTAGCTTTAATCTCAGTCAATCTCTACACTTGGCAATTGCATGTTGTAGGCTCTGTCTAGATTAAGGGATACAACTGAATCTTCTTTCATGTCACTACTCTCTCCAAAACTACTCTTGACATCAGCATCCCAGACATGGCTATTTTCTGTTCAGTGACCAGAGTTGCCCCAAGAACAATTCGGTTTTGCAGCAGCTTTTGAAGATCCAAAATCTATTTTCATGTGGCACCAAAGGAAGATTTAGCAATTCTGAATGCAGGATTTAGCCAGAGAGAAACATAGATATTCCAGTGAGTGTTTGGCTCAAGTAGGTTTGAGTTTGTCCTAGGACTGCTGACTGTGACATTATCATTGGTAGAGCTGGCCGGAACTGACTGTGGAGATCCTCAGAATACCACCAAGGTATTCCTGAGCCTCTTCTAGAGGTGCTGTAAATCAGTTATCCAAATGTTTAAATTCATTCTGGTCACCCTTTATATAAAGGATACATCTATATGTAGTTTAATAAAGGGTTAATACAAGATTAATTTGTGGTTTCAGAGTCCAGCAAGTCAACTGGCTGCTTAAACTTTCAATAACACCTTCTACTAATTTGCTTATAAATGCTTTTCACACATACTAGCATGTCTGTAACATGATTATAACATCTGTTAATCATATATAAACTTTATAAATGTGCTTCTAATATAAGGCGTGACCCAAAGCTCTGTAATGATTCGTTCAACTTGGGAACATATTAACACTAAGCCTAAGCTTATAACTTCTGCCATGTATATCCTTTGGCGACTGCATGAGCAAAAGAAAGTGAGAAGCTGATCTCTGTTTAAAAACATCTGCAGTATAAGCCTGGCCTCATCTGTCAATACATGAGAGAATGTGGCACTCTGCTGATGTACAAGTAGGACTAACCAAAGTCCATGGAAGTCAAGGGAGTCTTTGCATTGACAGTAGTGGAAAGGCCCTTGATCTCCAGAGTGTTTGGCAACTGTAGTTAATGAAGCTACCCCTGCTGACAGTACTGTAGCCCAAGAGGGATATTACTGTATAGCTTAAGAACTGTGTGAACATCTCCATTTTGGCAGAAGGTGACTTCCAGTGGGAATCTGACTTTCTCTTCTCTAAAAAGGAAACCTCAGTCTTCATGTTCCCCATCCTGTCTGCTCATGACGCCAGCCTTGATACCTTCTTCACCTTCTCCCACTTCCTTCCCGTATGACTAGGGCCCTACCAAATTTACAGCTGTGAAAAATGGGTCACGAGACATGAAATCTGGTCTCCCACCATGAAATCTGAGGGTTTTTTGTGCTTTTACCCTATACTGTACAGATTTCACAGGGGAGACGAGCATTTCTCAAATTGGGGGTTCTGACCCAAATGGGAGTTGCAGGGGGGTGGCCCTTACTTCTGCGCTGCCTTCAGAGCTGGGTGGCCAGAGAGTGGTGGCCGCTGACCAAGGGTTCAGCTCTGAAGGCAGCAGAGCAGAGGTAAGGGTGGCAATACCACACCATGCCATCCTTACCTCTTTGCTGCTGCCGGCGGTGGCTCTGCCTTCAGAGCTGGGCTCCCGGCCAGCAGCCGCTGCTCTCCAGCTGCCCAGCTCTGCCACTGCCAGCAGCAGCGCAGAAGTTAGGGCAGCAGTACTGCACCCCCCTCCTCCATAACCTTGTGACCCCCCCCAAAAAAACCCCTCTTTTTTGGGGGCAGGACCCCTACAATTACAACACTGTGAAATTTCAGATTTAAATAACTGAAATCATGAAATTTACAATTTTAAAAAATCCTATGACTGTGAAACTGACCAAAATGGACTGTGAATTTGGTAGGGCCCTACGTATGACCTTATGCATGGGATTGCACTTTCTAAACCTGTTCACCAAGCAATAACCCTCTCCTCATTCATCTCCCTTTCTAAAAACTCACATCAGTTGTGTCCTCCATGAGAGAAGAGAGAGTGTGGGAGAGAGCTATTCTTCTCTAAAGGAACCCTCTGAGATGCATGTTTACCTTACTGAAGTAACCCTGAGACAGTATTATTGTAACCTCTCTCTTCCCCCTCTTTTTGTTTTGTATTATCCCCACTGCATGTGCCTAACTTTGGACAGTAAGCTTTTTAGGACAGGAACTGTGGCTTGAATTATTTCTGTGAAGTCCATAGCATGCCTTTGGGTGTTGAAAATAATGAATAATAATTCTCCTGTTCCCTGCATTTATTGTGCTTATTCTTGTTTTCCTGCCTCTTGGCAAACATTAATCTGTAGAGGCATTAGTACTGCCTAGAGACTGTTTCTTTCCTGCCCTTTGAGGCTCCATTAGTTCCCACTGCTGACTGATGGCCTGCCACTACCTTATTATTATTTGGTAGCTTTGAGAGTTGTAGCTAGGAGACAGACAAATGTGACTGCACTTTGTTATTTTATTGTATTTACTGTGCCCAAAAGTATGATACACGTGGCCAAATCTTGCAGTCAGCACCACAGTTCTACTGATGGCTTGTTTGATATTATACTGATATGGTATTTGATAATGCTTTTTCTATTTTTAACTTTTCTTACCTTGGGGCAATCCGAGAGTGCCTGTGGGTTTCTGAGCTTCTCTAACCGTAACCCCTGAATTACTGGGATGACAGTGTAGACTATCAGTCAAATATACTCACATCTGCACAGCCCCACACATCTATATTTTTTTAAATTAAATGTTTTGTTTATTTAAAAAAAAAAAAAAGCAGAATCCGGTGATTAGAGACTCTGGGGAAGATCCTGTGCACATAGGAGCTGCTGGAACTAGAATTGCAGGAGTTGCTGCCGCACCCCCGGCTTGAAGTGGATTCCATTATATGCAGAGTTTACAATTTGGTTCAATGGCTCTCAGCACTCCCACTATAGAAATTGTTCCAGCATCCCTGCCTGTGCACATGGTCTGTGGCAATGAAAGCTAATGCAACTGGAAATCTGGCTTCCTACATACAAGAGTTGGTGGGTTTCCAGGTTGTCCCATTTAAATGTCTCTTGCAAGGTGAAAACCAAGCTAACATGATTTATAAATGGTTAGCAATCACTTGTTTTCAGTGAGTTGTCAGGTAACATAATGTTGGAGTGTCTGGTGATGGTGCAGTCAAGTGAGCGTGTCTTCGGACAGCGGTGTGATGTGTGTCTACGTAGTTTTGAAATATCATAAACTATTTTTGTAAGGGACCAAATGTACCCTTCTGCCACAGGTGGGGAACAAAATAAACATGCAAACCAAGGCTACATCTACACTACCGCGGTAAATCAACCTACGCTATGCAACTCCAGCTACATGAATAACGTAGCTGGTACCTTAGATCGAGTTATCGCAGGGTCTACACCGTGGGGCTGAAAATCTCCCGTTGACTTACCTTACTCTTCTCGTCGGGGGTAAAGGACAGGGGTCAACTGGAGAGCAATCTGCAGTCAATTTGGCAGATCTTTACTAGACCCACTAAATCAACCGCTAGTGGATCAATCTCAGCATAGATCCCTGGCCTAATGTAGACCTGCCCCTATAGGGCTGGGGTCTGTGCAGAGGTTTTGCTCTGAAAATCTTATTATTGCAATAAGGAGAGAGTGAAAAGAACAGTTATGCCTGAACAGCAAATAAGGTCTGTGTGGTGATTTAATAAGTAATTTGCTGTGTTTCCTACACAGAGAGGGCAGCAGTTGAAAGATGCAGAAATACTGCATGGTGTATTTTGGCACAAATCCTTCTAGCCATGGAAGGCTGAACCATTGCAGTGCCCTGCAGCAGAGGAGGCTGGGAGTAGCACAAACGTAGCTCCCCAGAGCTTGAGGCTCATCGGGGAGAAGAAGGGATTATGAGTGAGCTGGTGGAGCATGGCCCATTGGTCTGCAGAGTCACTAGCCAGAAAGCCCGTGAGGTTTGGGCACAGGAGCTTAATCCCTGCCTCTGGTTCCTTGAGCCTTAGGTTGATCCCCCTCATAAAATATCTGCATCTGCGGTTTTGAATTTCACCCACAGTGAGAGAGATCTGTAATAGGAATCTGCCTGATGCCATTATGTGCACACACTGCAGTAATGTAACTCTGTGGCTGAACTTTTAAATCATAAAATATTTAGTCAATAGAGAGAAACATCAGGTTTGCAAAGCTCATTAATAATGACCATAGGCTTAGTCTGGACCTGCAGCAGCTTGAGTGGGATTCACAGATGATATTTTGTATGCATACCTGATTTCTAAAGCAGTAGCTACAATTAGAACAGCTTTTTAATGAGGGTAAAGTAACCTAGATTTTGCTGTCTTTGTACTCTTGATACATACATGGTAATGTGCTCTAGCCAAATGGGCATTGTTCTCTGCTAGAGAGCTAACTTAATTTTTAAGACTATTTATAATACAACCTATCAAAAACTCAAACAATTTGGTGTAAAACTTACAAACTGTATTTGTCCCAGAAATTGTTCTGCTTTCAGCACATATCCAGCGTACACACTTCTGGGACAAATTAGCTGCTACTGTTTGGGAATGAAATCCTATTGAAGTCAAGTGCTCTTCTGATTTTAAATATTCCTGGTGTTGAGGGGTTTGTTTGTTTTTCTTTTTTGGGAGGGGAGCAGATATTATTTTGGAGACATTCTTGCAATGTGATAGTATCATAGCACAATTTGTGCAATAGATTGCAGCAATTCAGTGCTCCCCTGCATTTTGCTGCTTGCTTAAATGGTCCTGTATCCCAGGGACAGCAGCCTGAGCTGATTAGATCCAGTTTCCTGCTCCTAGCAAAAGCCCCATTTTGGAGTGCTGCTGTTTGAAACCATTGTAGGCAGCATTTTGCTGAGTTCTACTCTTCAGTTGCTGATTAGAGAGATGCAGGAAGAAATTGAAGAACAAATTGAGGAAACGAGAGGAGGAAACTATCAAGGAATGTAACTGTTACAGATCAGTAGCCGAGGAGGAAATAACCTTTTGAAGTAAAACCTCTTCTTCCCCCTGCACTACACCAGAGAAACGTACAATTAATGCCCTGCATTCTGAAGAAACTGCAGATTGGGTAGCGGTGGCTGGGTTTGATTGCCCTGTGGACAGATGCTGAATGCAGTGAACTGCTGTGAATGCAGAGGGGGGGAAGGAAATGCTAATCTGTGAAGGGCCCTATTCTGTGTGGTGTTGAGTGCCCTGAACTCCGACTGAAGTCAGAGCGGGGCGGGCGCTCAGCTCTTCACAGGATTGGGTCCATAATGTTCACTCCCTTTAGGAAAGCTAATTTCTACAAGGTTTTGTGACTCATAAACACTTTGTTCCCATAACAATGGGAAACCGAGAATGTTGGCAGAAAGGGCTGCCTGTGAGCATCTTTAGAGATGAGAGCATTGATGACATGAGTATAATAGAATTGTGGTTACATATATTCTTCTTCTTATGCTCATAGTACTCAAGTGATGACAGAGTGATTCCTAGTAACTTCACTTAAGGAATTGCCCTGCTCAGAATGCCTCCCTTTAAATTCAACATCCGACATCCTGGTTTTTTTCTGGTCTTGGCTTGGATCATTTGTGGGGGATTCGAGAAAGGAGAAAAACAACATCTTCTGTGGTGGTTTAAGAGCAGATTTAAAAGGAAGATCATTAAAAATGTAAAAGAATATGAAGAAGGAAACGAGATACACACAAGCTGTCTCCCTTTCTGCTTATGTCACAGCTGTGCTGACAGTCCTTCTGTTTGCTTCTTTAGATAAATTGGGGATAGACCCAGAGAAGGTGCAACATTAGCCAGTTGGAAGGTAAAATAATTACATTCCCAGGGGCTGCAAAAGTTCTGTCACACAATCTAGCCTTCTGGCTGGAGACATTAGGACAGGATTTCAGTCACTTTAGCATCTCATGATCAATAGCTCACTGCTATTGTCGTCAAAATCAGTCAGAAGATAGTATTACACTACTGTGCACATATGTTAGGCGGTTCTAACAGTATCCTGCTTACCATATGAGAATCCATTTTAAGAGGTGGGAATGCTTGTGTGTGCATCTACAACTCATAGATAAAATACCTGTGTACTGTTTCTTGGGTGCACATGTTAATTGGCTCTTGCCTGGTGTGTTTTTAATGTTGACATGGATGTGCTGATTTTTCCTTTGAATAAATGTCTGCAGGGAAGAACATCAGACACCAAACACTTTCCTTGGGGTGCAGTGTGACTTAATGGATAGAGTACTGAATTGGGACTCAGGAGACCTAGATTCTATTTCTGGCTCTGCTGCTGACCTGCAGGGTGACCTCAGGCAAATCACTTCCTCTTTGCCTCAGTTTTGCCATCTGTAAAATCGGTATAATGACACCACCTTTTTGTAAAGTGCTTTGAGATCTACTAACAAAAAGTGCTGTATAAGAACTAAGTATTATTATTCCCTTGGCAGTGGCCTGGGTCTGTATCAGAATGCCAGGGATCACCCATTCCTTCTCTCCTTGCCTCACCCCCTTATCACAACCACCAGGATTGAGACAGGGGTTGCACAGTGATGCTCCTTAAGCCTGTTGATAGAGCTCTATGTCACAGTGCAGAAACCTGGGGCTAGATTCCTTGCTGGCATAAACAGGGATGCAGCTTTGAACCTGCAATGGAGTTGCTTACTCTAGTGATGAATTTGGCCCCTGGGCTCTACATTTAAAGTCCTAATGTCTCACTTTCTGCACCTGTCAAGAGAGTGTAATACCACCACAACATTCCCACCCCTCTCTGGCCAGGGAGCAAGAGCCCTGGACCAACCGTTCAACTCTGGTTTGCTGCATGGCAGTCAAAAACTTATTCCCATTAGGTGGCTGGGCTGGGTATGAATTTTCTTTAATTTCTGCGGGATAAATGTTTTCTGATTACAGGACTACAAATCAAAGTACAACTTGGAGTACTGTACTCTTATCAAATTAAAATGAAAAAACAAGTGTGAGGTGGTAGGTTTTTTGTTTTGTTTTTTAAATTAAAATGTAGGTGGGTAGTCTGTAGTGTGAAGAGGTTTAGTAGTTTTGGGTTTATTAAAGCATTGCTGATTAGTCATTCATCTGTTTATTTAAGAGGGCAGAGAGTCATTTTTTAAAACCTTCCCTAAATCAGTAAGGCACAAAATCCTTTGGTTTATTGATATAGACCCCAGTTCAGCATAGTACTCAAGCCAGTACCTGACTCCAAGCGTGTGGGTAGTCTTATTTCACTTCACTGAGATTATTCACATGCTTAAAGTCAGGCATGTACTTGTGTACCTAGCTCAATCAGGGTCTTGTAAGTCACCATACTGCAAGGTGCCGAGGACCCTTAACTCTCATTGATTTCAGTGGGAAATGAGGGCGCACAGCACCTCACAGGGATTTGGCCTATAGCACATTGAGAATACATACCACTGAATACTAAGGAGGAATGACAGTAAGTGATAGCGGTTTTGTCCCAAAGGGCTTTGCATGTATGGACATAAATAGGGCTTTCAAATATTGATACTTGTCAGCAAAATTTCACCTTTTGTTTTAATCAAGTCTTAAGTGAGATTTAAAAATTTGTTCTTGATTTTTTTTTTTAATTTTCTCTAAAAAAGAAATGTTGGATAATGGTTGGAGAACCTGTGATTCATGTGCCCGTAGTATTTGTTTTATTTACCCATTTATTTCAATATCTTCCATCACAGTTATAGATTGGTGCTTTCCATACAATCTAGTTTTCTTTCTGAACTTACTTGTTGGCTCAACAAGTGATTTGGGGTCCCCTGGGGAAGTTGCCTTCTGTAAACAATGAACCAGAAAGATGGGGGGAAATTCATTAAAAAGAAAAAAGGTTAAAGGGAAATATTCAAATCCCACGTGAGTTTTGATCAGTGTTCATAGAATCTAAACATCTAATCCATCTTCCCGCTGACGTAAGGCTGTGTGCTGTTATAAATTTTACTAACTGATTTATTCATTCTGGTTTTTAAAATATTCCAAGAATTTGGGCTTATGCATAGGGCCTGCCAAATTCATGATCCACTTTGGTCAATTTCATGGTTATAGGATTAAAAAAATCATACATTTTATTATTTCAGCTATATAAATCTGAAAGTTCATGGTGTTGTAAGTGATGGGGTCCTGACCCCAAAAGGAGTTGGGGGGAGCGGAGTGTCGCAAGGTTATTGTAGGGAGGTTGCAGTACCCTTACTGCGGCAGTGCAGCCTTCAGAGCTGGGCAGCTGGAGAGCAGCTGGAGAACAGCAGCTGCTAGCCGGGAGCCCAGCTGTGAAGGCAGAGCCACCACCTGCAGCAGCGCAGAACTAAGGACAGCATGGTATGGTATTGCCACCCTTCCTTCTGCACTGCTGCCTGCAGAGCCAGATCCTCAGTCAGCAGCTGCCACTCTCTGAAGGTAGCAGCGCAGAAGTCAAGGTGGTAATGCCATACCATGCCGTCCTTACTTCGGTGCTGCTGTTGCCAGTGGCTCTTCCTTCAGAGCTGGGTGTCCAGCCAACAACTGCGGCTCTCTAGCCATCCAGCTCTGAAAGCAGCAGAGAAGTAAGGGTGGCAATACCACAACACCCCTAAAATAGCCTTGTGAACCCTTTGCAACTCCTTTTTGGGTCAGGACCCCCAATCTGGGAAACTTTCCCCCTCCCCCCCCGCCCCGAAATCTGTATAGTGTAGGGTAAAAGCACACAGAAGACCAGATTTCATGGTCCATGACGTGTTTTTCACAGCTGTGATTTTGGTAGGGTCCTATTTATGCTGATTCCCTCGGAAGAGAGTTCCACAGTCACTTAGAGCTTCATGTCAAGAAGTGTTTCAAAACTGTTGGTTTTTTTTGTTCAGGTACCGGAAGTGGTTCCCTTTCTCATGCTATCATCAGGACAGTGGCTCCAACAGGGCATCTGTACACAGTGGAGTTCCACCAACAGAGGGCAGAGAAAGCGAAGGAGGAGTTCCAGGAGCATAAAGTAGAACACCTGGTTACAGTGAAGAATCAGGATGTCTGTAAAAACGGGTTTGGGGTCTCGAATGTTGCAGATGCAGTGTTCCTAGACATTCCGTCACCGTGGGAAGCTATAGGACATGCAAAATCAGCATTAAAAATTGAAGGTATCTTCTCTTCTGTACATCGATCTGTATTTGCTTGGGTGTGGGTGCATGGTTTCTGTCTTTGAGCCTATACGTTAGGGGTATCCCCATTCTGTTGTGTGATCTCCATTCTGGTGTCTTTTTTTCTCAGACTACAAAAAAGTCTTCACGTTTACAGAGAAAGACTTAGAAGAAGAAAAACAACTTTCTCCCACAGGTTTCTGTGACAGCTGCTGCAGTTGTCATATGCCACATATAAAAAGCTTTTGAACCCCTGTCAAGCATATTTTTAACAGCTCCAAGAGTGTGTGGGAAGAACTAGTAACATAACTGACGAAAGCAAATCTCTGACGTTTCACTGGAAAAGTGTCTGTAATAGATCTTAAACAACACTTCCTGTTAATCATTGCAGGTTTTGGGCAGGAGAGATTCGATAAACACCACGTATATAATCCCTGGAGAGAAGTGATTTTACTTAAGCACACTCTCTTTCTTTCTCTATCCTAGCCCTTTAAAGTTGGTGGGAATGTTGTCATTAACTTGAATGAGAGTGGGACTCTAAGACTTTTCTTCATGGGAAAGTTTTACCTGTTACCTGGTACAGTTACACTGATGTAAGCCCTTGCATGAACACTCTTCTTCTGTTATAAGCAACATAACTTAAGCTGAATAAAGCCACTGTTATACTGGAATAAGTGTGTTATACCAGTCTTTGTTGGTTTACAGCAGCAGTTCTCAACCTGTGAGCCGCTTGTGGCCCAATCTGCGGACAGCTGCAGCCCATGTGACATCCTCAGGGCCATACACGTAGTGTGTGTATATATATATTGTGTGGTTGTGGCCCACATAACAGATAGAGAGCTGCATGTGCAGCCCACAATGGCAAATAGGTTGAGAACCACTGGTTTACAGTCACACCTTAGCTTCTAACAAAAAAAAAAATGTTCCTGCAGGGCTGCCCAGAAAGGGGGAGGGGCAGTTTGCCCCGGGCCCCACAGGGGCCCCCACAAGAATATAGTAGTCTATAGTATTGCAACTTTTTTTTATGGAAGGAGCATCTGAAATTGCCTTACCCCAGGCCCCCTAAATCCTCTGGGCAGCCCTGTGTTCCTGTGTAAACAAGGCCTTGGATGAGTTGTGACATCCTTACCAAATACTCTAGTTTAGCCATAAAGAGAATTCTCTTAATCAAGAGGCTGTTCCTGCACGATGCAGAGCACCCCTTGCTAGAGCCCTGATTCAGCAAGGGACTTAGTTGATCACATGCTGAAGTCCATTTCTGTTCATTAAGGCATGGAAGATTGTGCCTAATTTTAAGTACATTCTTAGGTCACATTTAAGACAAGGGACTTTAGCATATACTTAAAGTTCAGCACATGTTAAGAACTTGGCTGAATCAGGGCCTATGTGTGGAGTTCCCTCGGCTGCCACTGAAAAATTTCTTAACACTTTGCCAGAAGCAACATATACTTTAAAATGACAAACAAACAATCCCACAATAAATGGTCTGTGCTTGCAAGGGTTACAGCTGCAATCATAGCTGCTTCCAGTGTCTGCTGAGAGAGAAACTAATTCATACTGCGCTGTGTAGTGCCCTTCCCATGCTCAAATTATCTAATCCAGTGAGCGTAATGCTCAGCTGACTGATCTGTTCAGATGAAGGAGCTGCATTGCACAGTACAACTTGAATTATTTAGCCAGTATATGTTGAGACTGCTAAGTAGCCATGCTTGAGCCTCTCTAGGCTTAGAATCCTTGGAACATTCCAGTGGTTGAGATCCTGGAAAGCTGATTTATTTACGTAGATCTGGAGCTATACCTTAACTGTGTGCTGTAATGTAGCGTCCACTTACCCAGTGCAAAGTAGAACAAATGTCACATGGTTGCTTATAGGTTGCCCTGTATTACATAGCAGTAGAAAGGCAAAATTGTCAATCACCTTTTGTAGTTAGGATCATTGTAAACAAACCACAGTACCTGAGAACTGACAGTGCTCTAAAGGTATGTCTATATGGCACACTAAGCCTGGATCAGTGGCATCTGGGCTTGTGGACTTGGTATTTCTAAGCCAGCACTTGAGTGTCCAGACAGCATTGTAAACTTATTGGATGTGGGATTCACAGCCATGCTAATGTTTGCATACTGCACTATGCAGACATTCTGACGTGGATCTGTAGCTTGTGCTATGTCCACTCTAGCAGGGCAAGGATTTGAGGCACACAGCAGTATTTAGGCTCTGACACCCTTTCTCTGACACCTCCCTCCCCATCCCCAAGCCAGGAGCCAGGTCCTGAGTGCTTGCTAACATGAGTCAGATGGAATGGGGGCTTGGACTCAAACCTGAGTCAGAGCCCAGGCTTAGCGTGCAGTGTGGACATGCCCTGACTCCTTATTTGGGTTTTGTGCTAACTTCTTGTGCTGAAGACTGATTTATGCTGCAATACGAAGTAGCTTTTCCATTATCAGTGATGAAAATCGATTCCTTTTGTGGGTATAGTATAACTAGAAACAATGCTGATTGTTTATATATTTTGGAAAACTGAGAAGTGCTAGCAAGGTGACTTAAAACCCCCAACAGAATATTTGAATGTGCCTTTTGTTTGGCTGATTTCACATAATCAAAAGCTATTTTGCAGTGGGAATACTTAGTACACTTAGTCTTTATTCACCAAAACTCTTAGTGATGAGTTGAGTGGTAACTATCATTGGAGAAAATGCGTTCCCACACATCCCTCTCTGTGTACAGTCGCATATAAGCTATTCATACAGGGGATTTTATTCTAAGTAAGGTGGCCGCCATGCATAATACAAAAATGACTACATTGCTGTTGGATAGTAGTCATTTTATTTCTTAAAGTCTTAAGGACATATGCTTAAAATTTAAGACTGGAATAAGCAGATTCAACGTACACCATTCTCTTGTCTCTTCCTTAAAAAACAAAACACAACAAAAACAGGATTTGTAATAAAAACATCACCTAGGAGGATATTAAGAGCTAACTTTCAGAGCACATGGTCAACAAAGCCTTAAGATAAGTATTTATTTTTCCTCCTCTACTCAGTCCCAAGCTCTAAATAGCTATAGTTCATTATTTTCATAGGCTGAAGGTTAATAGCCATGTTCAAAGGATACATTTATTACTCATGTTCCTGCCTCAGATTGTCCTGGCCTCCTGTTTAAAGGATTGTTAAATTGTGGAGAGCTCGGAGACTAAAATGGCCAGTGGGTTTGTGGCTCGAAGGCCCTTATTTGTTGTTAATTACCAGTATGTGCTCTGTGCCCATTCAGACTCCTCTGCACCGTAGCTGCATCCCTCTCTGCTGATTTCACTTTTCATACTTTCAGCAAAAAACCTTTCCTTCCAATATCTCAGTGACTCGGCAGTGCGTCACTGCCTGTCTTGCTTCCATTCCCAGACCTATGCTCTTTCCTCGGCAGCATCTGCTGATTGATGATTTTCACAGTAATGGCTGCTTTTCACAGTGTCTGACCTTGATTTTTGGCTAAGATCTTATTAACCCCTTCAGGCTGAATCAAAAAAACAAAGCTAGAATATGGAGCTATAGCTCCATAATTTAACAAAAATAACCTGTGTAGAGTTCCAGAATATCTGGGAACTATAGGTACTTACAGAAATCTCATAGCTGAATAGTGTTGAACCAAAGCTTTCTAATATTAATTTCCCAACCTCCTTTCCCTCCATCGTAAATGTTATCCAGTGCTTTCAAGGCTCAGGAAGACTAGGCAGAAGCTTGCTTCTATAATTGTGTTCATGCAGGCTTTTAAATTTTCTTGTAACTATGCGGGTGAAGTACAGCTGTATGTTCAGTGGGTTTTACTCAAGACCCTTGTCTCATAAACCAATTTTTTTTGCTGCTTAGATCAACAGTCTGAATACTGAACTTATAGAAACAATCCCTTGGTTTTTGTGTGTGCAGCGTTAACCCTTTTATCCAGACTTCCCATTTCAACTTAAGTGTCGTACACCCATTAATTAAAAGAGAGAAACTTGCACAGTTACTCTTAAGATATCGATTGAGGCAGATGACACACTGTTGGCAGGTTAGCATATTGTGGTGCTTGGCCAGGGCAGATAATTGGTCCACTGAGGTTATGCCTTGTCAGTGAAAGGTTCCTCTAAAAGCTTCCTCTGAGGGCTTGTGTCTGTTCGTCTACCTACAGTACAGTACAACTCCGTCGCTCTGCACTTATTCAGAATGTTCTTTCTTTTTCTTCCAAGAACTTGGTTTTCTTTGTTCAAAATAGGTTTAAAACAGGCCTTTTTGCTCCTATTTTTCCCCAGCACAACAATATAGAATGTTGTGTTGTAATCATTATCTGTTAGGCCTCATTATTTTCTCAGACAGTGTCTATAAAAATATTACATAATCCCTTCCCCCCCGCCCCAGCCCTGTGAGGAGGGTAAGGAATTATTTGCACTGGGCTAACCTCCGCTTTCAGTTTTAAAAAACCTTCAGTGTACATAGTTTCCACTATGCAAAAGATTTCACTGACTTTCTTTCCTGAGCCTCATAGGTTATTTATGGTCCCCTGCCTATAGCCAGCCAGGGCTGGCCCAGGGAGAAGTGAAAACCATGCCACAGGTTTTTCCCAGTTTGGGGGTTGGTGGGGAAGACTCCTGACCAGACTGTCGTGGGGAAAAGAAGTCAGTGACATAAGGACTGATGCTAATAATGGTAGGATTTGCTTCAAGCTCCCTCCCAGCTGATCACCTGCAATTGGGCTGATTCCTCTTCTGACCAGTCATTGTGAACTTGAGGTTAACCAGTGTAGACAAATCCTCTATGACTCAAGTTAATCACTTGCCAGTTACCTAGAGGTCGCTAACAGATTTTTACAGGTTAGTACAGACACTCTTGGCTGTTATAAAAACTGAAGACTTTGTCATTGTGGTATCTGAGCACCTTGCAGTCTTCAATGGGTTTGTAATCATAGCACCCCTGTGAAGTAGGGAAATGCTGTTATCCCCATTATACAGATGGGGAACTGAGGCACAGAGTGACTAAAAGACTTGCCCATGGTCACACAGGTAGCCTACAGCAAGGCAGGGAATTAAATCTAGCAGGCAGGTGCCCTAAGTGGAAGACCGTCCTCCCACAGGACACACAATACTCAAACTTTTGATGACGCTCTTGTTGCCATGTAAGTTTGTTCCAGGATCAACTACAAACATTTGCACCCTGGAATAAACCTTGGTCGAGTGTCAGAGCTAGCCTTTGTATATGTGTTTGCTGCCTTGAATTAAATAGCAATCTATTCACTTGAGGTTGAAAAAAAAAAAACCATTATAAACAAAGCCACAGAGGGGAGGCTGTAGCGTGAGAGGCCATGTGGTTTAATTGGTCAAGCACAGGATGGAGAACAAGAGTCTCCTTCATTCTACTCCTAGCTGTGACACAGCCTCCTTCTTTGGCCCTGGTCAAGTCCTATAGCCTTCCAGCCTTAGTTACCCCATTTGTAAAACAGGTATTCTACACACTTCACAGGGATGTTGTGACACTTAGTGATTGTGAAGCCCTACATAAGTGCTCAGATTCAGCAGATACCACATACAGCCCCCAACTAGGTAGGAGCCTCACAGCAGTGCCAATCCCACAGCTGTGGACATTTCATAAGACACAAGTAACTATGTATGAACCAAAGGCCCCAGCAGTTGAGCTATGTTGCTCCCACAGCAAGAAACAGGGATGGAACAAACCTGAAATACTCCCCACACAACTCCTGAGGCCAGCCTTGCACACAGTGGTGCAATAACAGCTGACTCTTATCCAATGCCTTGGAATGCACCCACCCCCCAAAAAAAATTGTACATACAATTCTTGTTAACAATCTGGCAAATGATTCAGTGAATATTTTCTGAATCAAGAGATCTGTCATTTTCTCTGACAACTGGATCCTCTAATTTCATTGCATCACCCACGTGTACACTTGCTTAAAGGACATCCTGTCCTCCATTGGAAATGCAATATTTTTAGTGTTTTACTAGCACAGAGTAAATGCCGTAGTGATGCTTTTCTGTGACACTGCTGCCTCGCCCCCACAAACTATTAGTGCCTATGTTTTTTCCTGGGATCCTTGTAATTTAGCGTTCTTATTGTGACGCTGCACTGAAATCCCAAAACACTGTGAATTATGTTCTTTTTTCCTAAGAAAAATAAAATTACGTATTGTATCGCCTACATCACAGAATCACTTTCAAAGTTCAGAATAATTGGGCCCCTTCATGTGGAACTTAATGGTGCTTTGGTAACTCCAGATTCTGTACTCATAGTCTTTCAGAACACACCAGTGACAAATCAACCTAGCAGAGCACCTATATCTAGAAGAGACAACTTGCAAAAGCAAGAGTGTATAATTGGTGTTTATATTATGTATCCTTTGGAACATTAAGTGTGCATTAGAATTCTTGTGAAAGGGAGAGCATTGCCAGTTTTTCTTTAACTGGGGTCATATCTAGAAGTACCAGCTCAGTTTTTAGCTAAGCAAAATTCCTCTTGACTGCAAGGAGATGTTCATTATTGCTCAGGCAAATAATCAAGAGCCAAATTCTGCTCTGCTCTACACCGGTGTAAATTTGGAATTACTCTTGAAGTAAGCAGAGTTATTCTCAGTTTTCACTTAAGTGACCCAGAACAGACACTGGCCCTTACTAAGGATGTCAGGTGTCCCTTCATTATTAATTAGATGTCTGTCCAGTGCTTTGAACATACAAAGCTCTATGCAGGTGCCAGGTATTATCTCTTACCCTCACCCCCATTTTTCTCTCTCTCTCTCTAATCTTTACAGAAGTCAAAGCTCAGGTTGGAAACTCTCAATCCCCTACTTATTTATAATGGCTGCCAGACACTCTATGGGCTCATCCCCAGCCTACAGCTTGGTGAGATTTAACCTCTGCGTTAAACATTTCCAACAAATTCGCTGCCTATAACATGAAGGGGGAGGGAGGCGCTTTCATACAGACTCATTATTCTTTTCCCCTCAACTGTAGTACTTGTCAGATGCATTATCCATGAATAAACATACATTTTTAGACAGCGCCTCAGATTAAAAAGCTCACACAGCTTCTCAATGTGAGCAGGATTAATCTCAGATAATTACTCTATTGTTTTATGATGACACACGGATCTCATTAAACAAATTTAGTAGCAGTAGATTTTCTCAAAGGAAAGCACTCAAATGAGCCAAACTCAGTTAAGAAGTTTCAGCTTTTGAGCTGTTTTTACTACTGGTGGGTCCAGTCCACCCCTGGTTGTCCAGAAACAGAGCAGTGCGCATGCAAGCGAATGGGGAGCACGTGTCTTTACTCCATTCATGAAGGACTCCTCAGCGTGGCAGAACAAAGCAACGCAACGTGCAGTCTCTTAAACTCTAAATGCCTCTTGCTGTCTAAAGGACAACAGGGCTCATTTAGTGAACTGTGAATGCTGGAAACTAGATTTACATCTCTGTGACGACTGTAACCAGTGTTGCATGGCTGATAATCCAAAGAGTATGACGCACAATGCAACCCACTGTCGGGGAAATTCAATACTATCCATCTCCAGCATTTCCATAGCTTGATGTGGCAGGGGAAGCCTTTCGACCTCTGTCCTATCAACAAGCCTCACATCCTTTCTGAGGCTGAGCCAGTTTTCAGACGAGCAGTTATGTGTCTCAAGCACCAGTGTTTGCCCTACTCCAGAAATACCACGTCAGTCAGAGCTACTCAGTCTTTCATATTGTTTCCCCCCACCCCTCAAATCTCTTATTTGCTTGCAGAATGGTAGCCTGAATCCCTTCCAGCCTTTCACTAACATCGGCTGAACGCCCCCTAAGCAAGTCCAACATCATAACCATCAAATCTGTCCTGCTGGCTGGTCTGTACAGGAAAAAGTATGTGGGACCCTTCTCCCAACTAGTGGAAGCCTTAAAGCAGGATGCTTGGTAGTTACTGCACCTAGGCTTATTTTTAGGTGTGTTATGGGGTACCCCTTCTATTTAATAACAAGAGGAAACAGGTAATCCAAAATAAGTAGAAAAACTGAAAACAACATACAGGTTCTTATACCGCCTTCATGACTGTAACATCTGAGCGCCTTCTCATAGTGCATTAAGCAATGTGACCCTTGTTCTGCACTTCCTTCTGCATGTTATCGTAGTTATTTCAAACAAGCTCTTCCTTTACCACCAGGTGGTTTGAACACCCGATTTGTGTAATCCGCCTGGCTCTCTGAACAGTCTAGTATGTGGGCGGTCAGTGTTTGTTTTGCTAATCATCCCCAAATTTGGTATAGACACTCTGTGGTCAGCTAACCACCCCATGAAACAAAAATGCACGATGTTGTGGTTTCGAGGCTTGATAAGAACTGCCGATGGCCAATATTACAACAGCTGCGTGCAGGCTTCATGGTTTTGGCAAGTAATGCAGATTTGTATATCTAAAACCATCTTCGGAGTCCAAACAAATCAGCAGAATCTACTTACTATAAATGTAAAGCACTTTTGCTTTGTTGCTTAAACCACCAAAAAAGAAAAGACTGAATGAAGCACTAGCAGAACACTGATTTCTCTGCAACTTCTTTCTCTGAAGACAAAGAGTTTATTGTGAAATGACATTTAACTAAGTTAGACACTTGTTTGGTTTCCTACACAATGAGAATGTAATGTCTTTCTTTACAACATGCATATATCATACTAGCTTTCTAATTATATAACAGAAATTCCCCTCCCAGCTTCTCCTCTATGCAGTTATGTCTACAAAAACTGTAGTAGAAAAATGTACTAGTCGCCCTCCTTCTCCCTCCCCACCCCCCCCAAAAAAATCCTGTCAGCTTCAGAGTAATTTTGGTAGCCATGCAGGTTAATCCATATAACGTCTTGTTTCATTGGTACTAGCTGTATGGATGTGCAACTAAATTGCAATCATCAGGCTTGGTGGAATACGCAGTAACCCAAAGTCACTTTTGCAGGTGATTACTTGATTTGTTTTTTTAATTGTGACTTCAGGGAATTGCTTGACAAAAGGCTGCTTTGAAGATGTGTGCACGGAAGACTCTATTAGAAGACTAAAATAAAATCCAATCTGAAACCTATTTACTGCAGAATGGATTAATGGTCACAGAAAGAATTCTCCCCCAATCACCATCCAGCACATCATTGCTGCACTGTAACTGAGGCATTACAGCAGCACTTGGATTCAAACCTGACACCGTCCTTTTTTAGATCTGTAGCTTTAAAAACCAAAAAAAATTGACATAAACCAGTCCTCGTGTGGGACCAGTTTAGCCTTTATCTTTAGCAGGATGCTTTGCTGTCAAATACATGGGTTCTTTAACTGCTTACATAACTGTGCTTAGGAGGTTTGCCTGGATTAGTAGACCTGGAGCATGAGAGAGCGATGGGAAGGAATGCAAAGCAGATTGATACACATTTTCATCTGAAAATATTATAGCTTCAGCTTTTGTGTTCTTCCATCATTCCCCTCCCCCGTATATGTTTTCAGTAAGGGCAGTTGCATCATGGGACATTACATCATGAGTGAGACCACATGACCTGGATTTATGGTAGACAGTGTCTCTATAATTCCTTGATCTGATTTGGCTGTGGCTTTTTAGAGTAAATCTGAATCGTTCTTTTCCCAGCTCTAAAGGTGACATTGGGGCTAATGAAGGGGGTGGCGCTAAAAATACTCAGTAATTAAAGGCAAAAGGCTGGGGGGTGCTTCAGTGGGAAGGAAAGTAACAGTATACAATTTAAAGTCTTGTCTGGTGGTGCAGAGGTTTTGATGCATATGCCATGAAGCTGCCTGATCTAACAATCAGTAAACCCACACAAGTTTGCCTTTTTTAATTTAATATTCAGGAGACGTGAGAAGAGCTTGCTTGACTAAAAGAGTGAAGCTTTAATAACGCTCCATCTATGGACTAGAGATTACTTTATTCTGTCTACACATACCATCTCTGTCTCAAATAAACACAGCCAGTTTTTTGTGTGTGTGTGTGTGTGTGTGTGTGTGTGTGTGTGTGTGTGTGTGTGTGTGTGTGTGCGCGAGCGCTTTTATTAAAGGCAATGCTGCAATGTGGAGCAGAGTTAAAAACTAACACTCATCTTAGTGCATGAGTCAACTTCAGTTTACTGCATCAGTCCAGGGGTCGTATGTGTTGATTCCAAAAAAAATTCAGCAGTCTAATGCGATCAGCTCTACAGCCGAACCATGAAGTAAAATCATGGACAAGTGTGTATTCCAAAAATGGATTAATCTGTGCTCATATTTGTACTTATAAAGTGGGCTGAAACAGCTTGTAAAATCGTCACCATTTTTATGTTGACTCTATAAACGCATAGTTATCTCCTTGGAGATCTTTATTTCTTAGGCATATTAGGTCTTTTAATTATGTATGTGAACTGTACGAAGAGTTGTGCTGAGAGAATTTGGCGAAGATTAATTAAGTTGTTTTCCTCTCTCCCCCACTGCCTGTCTTATTTTGTAGGTGGACGCATCTGCTCCTTCTCCCCTTGCATTGAACAAGTTCAAAGAACCTGCCTGGCTATGGAAGAACATGGTTTTACTGAGATTAACACTTTGGAAATTCTGCTTCGAGTATACAATGTTAGGACAATTAGCTTGCAAATCCCTGACCTTGGAAAAGCAGCCGAGGATAATTCTAGCACTGGGTTTGACAGCAGCAACCAATCAAATCAAGGTAGCTTATTTGGTATTCTGCAGCAGGGAACTGCCCAGTTTAAAAGTGGTGTGCCACTCAAGGAAATGGTGGGTCATACTGGATATCTGACCTTTGCTACTAAAAGTCTATTTTAGCATACTTTGGGTTTGTTTGTTTTTTAAGGTCATCCAAACTTTTACTCGTCAGGGAATTCCATATATAGTCAGATCCATTTGGAATATGCTTTGTTTAAATAACACATGAGCACTAACCAGCGCTGCATAGTCAGAAAGTTGAAGGTCTGGAACAGCACGCTGTTTCTGCCAGAGAGGAAAGATAAATTAATAGCTAATGGCAATTCATTGGAATTTGCAAAATAAAGCCGCTTAGCTGATTTTAAACAAAACTTATCAGCATTTTCTTTTTACTTTTTGGAATCCTTCTTTGATTTCCCCACCCCCATCAGACTCTGGGGCGGGGGTTGTTTGGCTGATTGGGTTTTGCTTAAGTTATTTAGTATTTATGTCATTCTTTGGATCTTTGGAAAGATCCTCATTTACTCATTTTAGATGCTGAAGTTGTGAGCTCATACAGCAATCACATTGAGCGGTCACAGAATGGGTGTTTCCCTGGAACAGTATTTGGCTGCACAGAAGATTATTTGCAATATGTTCAAGAACATGGTCTCTCTCTCGCATCCCAAACTGGCATCTAGTAATCAGATAGATTATACTAAAGTCACACAAGCATGGCAGCTGTTGGATCTGGTCCATAAGAATATATTGGGAACATCATTATAGAGGCTTCAGCCATGATGGCTCATTCATACCAAAATCTTATGATAGATCAGTTGGTTTCACTTTTCGTAAGTCAATTGTGAGAATTTACCACAAAGTGTTTTAATGTTACCTAAACACTGCTTTGTAAGCAATGTATCTGAGTTCTATTTTTTTTTTTAATAAGTGTTATGTTATTTGATCCTGCTGCAACTGAATGATGGAAAAAATCACTATTGGCAGGATTTCTCTCTTAATAAATTGTAACAGTGATGTAAACTTAGTAAAATTATAAATCTTCTTTAGCAGTAATTTACTAGACCGCTTATTATTTGGTCTCTTATATAAAGCTAGTTGGCGTGGTTGATCTATTTTGAACATCAGATTAAATTTTGTATTTACGGATTAAAATTATTGTACATATTTCTGAAGCTCTAAATGTCTCTTTCCTTTTTTTTAATAAAGTCTCTATTATGTTCTTCCCAGCCACTGGTAATATCTCTCTGCTCATTGCTTCTCTGTATGTTGTATTTTGTGCAAAACAAAATATATTGATTCATGCTGGGCACGTTTTTTTAATATTGCGAATTGCTGTATGAAAATTTGAACCCGGTTTCTCCCTGTTCTTGACAAAAATAAACAAAGCTAAGCTTTTAACAAGTCACAGCAGAACACTAATCTGTAATGGTTTAAAGAAAGCTCAACCAACCAGGACAGCACAGATAAACTGTTGAGCAGATTAAAGGCAGAAAGCAATTCTGTTGAATTCAATCTGTTATATAAGAAGTTCTACAGATGTAGCTTTCCTCCTGAAATGATATAGCTCTATTCCCTATGGATGTTAATGGCCTTGGAGGAAGCAGTAGGTGGGTTGCTATACCATTTGTTTAGATATGTAGTTAGAGAGAGAGAGAGTGTGTGTGTGTGTGTGTGGGTGTATACACACAGAGCTATTGAAGTACTGCTCAGGACCTAACTCAAACCAGAAAAAAACAGAGAAATGCCAGGTTAATACTGCAAGCCTGTCCTTAACCCTACTTTGTTGAGCATAGGTAGTGCTGGGTCTCTGAACAGTGACAAGGTTTACATTCCACGTGTGCTGAAATACCTGGGTGAGTTAAGAATGGGATTCTAAGATCTAAATTATTTCTTTGATACAGACATTTTTAATGACTTAACATTTAAGTTAGAACAAAAAAAGGAAAAAGCCAAGTTTCAGTCCCCCAAGCAGACTTGAAATGGAAATACTGAAGGCCCTGACAGAGTGACAACCAAGCTTGGCTCTGTTATATCCTGATCCAAAGCCCCTTGAAGTCAACCATAGTCTTGACATTGAGTTCACAGAACATTGATTTGATCCCATATTGAAGAAGAGCAAATACTCTAGTGGAGGAGAATGACCTTCTCTACCTTTAAGGTGCTCTAATGGTAAAAGGCCTTTGTGTTTCAGATACCAACCATATTAACTCTTGGAAAGCCAGGTCCAGCCCCATATCCCTTCCTGGTGTCTTTTTGCTAAAGGAAGTAGAGAGAATTCAGCATCGCTTCCACTGATAAGGGGCTGTGTAACTGGATATTCACTGTGCAGCGAGGAACATCCCTAATTTAAACACCCTTATGATCCCCCTCATTATAAATTTCTTTTAACACTCCATGCTGCCAAAGCTATATCCAGCCTCACAAACCTGTGTCCAGCCTCACATTCTGGGTAAATCTGACTGGTTTATGTCCCACACGCTGAGGCTTTGATGTCCATTTTGAATCAATTTTTAGTCTTCTGTCTAAAACAAAATGTGTGTTCATTCCTTGTTTCCCTCCCCTCAATTCTGACCAGTTCAGGTGGGCGTTAGCGGCACCTGCACTTTGTGTGCTGATTGTCAGAGGTGATACTTCAGTTATTATTGTTGAACTTTTGTATTGCAGTAGCACCTAACAGCCACAACTAGCTTGGTCTCCATTAGGCTGGGTGCTATGCAAATGTACAATGACAGTCCTGTCCTAAAAAGCTCCCAGTCTAGGAGATGGGAAGTATCAAGTTGATGAGATGAACAAATGTGACGGGGTAGCTTGGGGCATATGGGGTAACAAATGTAACAGCATGGGCACTGCTGTTATTATTATTTTGGTATAATAATGGTAATGTCAGTCATAGAGCAGGACCCCACTGTGCAATTCTTAGCCAGTCAGGCACAGCGATCACAGCTCATCACTTGCCTAGCTGTTATCACGTAAGTGCAAGTTAGCTTTTAATTTCTCTGCTGTAGACAATATGATCATAAAAAGCCATTTAACTGCCTTGAAGAGACAGGGCAGCACAAAGTTAGAGTAAATATTCTTCCCCTGCCAGCAAAATTGCCCGCAGCAAGCAATGCTCATCTGCCATCTTCAAGGAGCATTCTTCTCCTCGGGATCATGCAAGGCTTCTTTTGGGAGGAGATGGAATATGATAACTAGACACCACCAGGCTGGTTTTCACAGGGGCTGTGCATGTGAAGCTCCCCTTTGATGTCAGTAGGAGCTACAGGGGCTCTGAAATATCAGGCCATTTGTTTAAAAAAAAAAAAAAAAAAAAGACTGATTCTGCTATTGCTGCGCTGGGAGCACCAGTACTGGAAGACTGTAGTCCAGGGATGGTAACAGCAAGTTGTGTGGATGTTTCACAAATCCAATGTATTGCATTTCTGATTATCTCAAAGTGCTGACAAACCAGGCCTGGGATACTGCTTGTGTCTCCTGCAGCCCCTGGATTGCAGCAGCTGCTCCTAATCACTTGTTGTGGTGACAAAAGATGACGTTAGGCTTCCTTCTTTAATAATGGGCAGAACTTAAAAGGCAGATAGATAAAAGGTTAGGAATTTCGGAAGCATTCACCAATGGCCTAACTCTGCTCCCACTGAAGCCAATAGTGGTGTTAGGTGCATCTAAAAAATGTATCTACTTTTCAGGAACTAGATAAAGAGAAAAGAAAATAGAGGAAAGTGGGAGAGACGTTGCAGTATAACTATAAGACTGCAACAATATACACACAAATGTGGCAAGTCAAATAAGGGGGGTAGGAGGGACACTACAACAGAAAGGTCTATGTATGCATCAGAGAGAAATGGTACTTCTGTCTCAACAAAGGAGAGCATTTAAATTGATCTGGTCACTTGTTTGCATTTAAAGAATTGTTTTATTCAAGTTCCAGAAAAAAGAAGCCGGATTGTGTTATTTCCTTTTTCTGTACATGATTTCTTCTGATTGGAATTAGTCTGCATTAGTATGAACGTAGGGAACAAATGAATCGTCCATGCAGCTGGTTTAAAAATAATCCTAACTGATGAATACCCAGTGAGCATCATAGGCAGCCCTTACCTTCACCTGTGACTCAGTATCCTTTTGTTGACAATATCAGCATGTAACGCTGTTCTTCTGGTTCCACTGGGAAATGGTTTTGAATTTTTAGATTCACGTTATGGGAAACCTGTGAAAATAATTGAGGGTCAAGCTGGAAACACTGAAGTGTGATGGTTCCCTAAATAGTTAAGTAACTTCATATGCAAAATGAACACATGCTGGCTGGTTGCTTGGATGGAATGCCCATTGTGGATGTCATGACTGCACCTCCTTTGCAACTGAGCTCTCCTATGAGCTTGTCTTCAAACAGAGGGTTGGCAGGAATGTGCTTCTAGCACATGTGAGGTCCAAGGTGCTGCTCCTAGGCTTCACAGGTGACCAATACAGTGCAATCTGTTTCTTTGGCAGCCACAAGTGCTTTCCTCTTCCTTTCATCTGCTGTCCAGGTGGCGGGGGGAGGGGGTTGGGATGTCATTTGACACGCAAATGTCAATGTGTCTAATTGTAAAAACTCAGATGGCATTGCTGTTGGAGAGCAGAGCACCTGCAGAGAAGATGGCACTTGCAGTGTTAGCAAGATTGCCCATCTGAATCCATCTGCAGTTGGCTAGCTTTTAAAATGGCATGCCACCTTGGCAACAGGCATTGTGCTATCCAAATGGATAGTCAGCTATGCACATTCCAAAAGACATGTTTGGTCTTGGCTTGACCAGGATTTAAAGGTGCATTGCTAGATCACGTAAACTAAATATATTTTAAAAGCCTAGTGTAACCAGGCAATGTTGATTTTAATACATGCTAAGTTGATCAAGTTGTAACTTGGGCTCCCCTTGGTTTTAACTAGCGTAGCACATGCTAAAGGGCAATGAGCTTGTCTTGACTAGAGTTTAGAAGATGTTAGATCAAGCTAGCAAACTAGAGAAAAATGTAGCCTAGACAAACCTACTGTTAGGTGAGTGTACAACTGGCTGGAAAGCTGTACTCATGGAGTAATTATCAATGGTTTATAATCGAGCTGGAAGGCCATATTGAGAGGGGTCCCACAAGGATCTGCCCTGGGTCCAGTTCTATTTAATATCTTCATAAGTGATTCAGATAATGTCATAGATAATACACTTAAAGTCTGTGGATAATACCAAGTTGGGAGGGGTTCCAAGGATTTTGAAGGTCAGGATTAGAATTGAAAATTATCTTGACAAACTGGAGAAAATGGTCTGAAATAAATAGGATGAAATTCAATAAGGACAAATGCAAAGTACTACACTTAAGGAAGAATACTCAGGGTATGTCTACACTACGGGATTATTCCAATTTTACAGAATTTGGAAACAGATTGTATAAAGTCAAGTGTATGCGGCCACACTAAGCACATTAATTCGGTGGTGTGAGTGCATGTACTGAGGCTAGCGTTGATTTCCGGAGCGTTGCACTGTGGGTAGCTATCCCATAGCTCTCCCATAGTTCCCGCAGTCTCCCCCGCCCATTGGAATTCTGGGTTGAGATCCCAATGCATGATGGGGCAAAAACAGTGTCGCAGGTGATTCTGGGTAAGTGTCACCAGTCAATCCTCCCTCTGTGAAAGCAACAGCAGACAATCATTTCGCACCCTTTTCCTTGGATTGCCCTGGCAGATGCCATAGCATGGCAGCCATGGAGCCCATTTAGACTTTTTCCCCAGCCACCGTATGTGTACTGGATGCTGCTGACAGACACGGTACTGCAGTGTTACACAGCAGCATCCCCTTGCCTTTGCAAGTTAGCAGAGATGGTTACCAGTCATATTGTACCATCTGCTGCTGTCATGGAGGCTCCTGACTGGCCTCGGTGAGGTTGGCCGGGGGCGCATGGACAAAAATGGGAATGACTCCCAAGGTCATTCCCTTCTTTAAGTTTTGTCTAAAGGGAGAGTCAGTTCTGCCTAGAATATCAAGCAAGTCTACTAAAGAACCAGAGAGGCAAACAGCCGCTCCAGGTCAAAGCCCCAGACATCCCGCAGAAATGATGAGCTCAATGCCATTCTAGGGGGTGCCCCTGCAACAACCCTACCCATTGCTTCCATCCCCCCACCCCTCCTGGGCTACCATGGCAGTTATCCCCCCATTTGTGTGATGAAGTAATAAAGAATGCATGAAGAAACAACACTGACTTCATTGCCTCTGCAAGCAGAGATAAAACAGGGGGAGGCAGCCTCCAGCTGCTATGATATTCCAGGCAGGACTGAATATCCAGGAGACAACGTTTAAAGAAGGGAATGACCAAGAGCACTCACGGGATGATGATGACGGATACCAGTCATATTGTACCGTCTGCCATCAGGAAGGGAATGGTGCTGGGTAGCGCTGCAGCACCGCGTCTGCGAGCAGCATCAGTAGACATACGGTGACATTGAAAAAAAGTGAGAAATGATTTTTTTCCCTTTTCTTTCCCAGGGGTGCAGTGACGACATATACCCTGAACCACCCACGACAATGTTCTTGACCCTTCAGGCATCTGGAGCTCAGCCAAGAATGCAAATGGTTTTCGGAGAGTGCAGGAACTGTGGGATGGCTAGGGTCCTCAGTCCCCCCTCCCTCACTCTGTGAGTGTCCATTTGATTCTTTGGCTTTCCGTTACGCTTGTCACACAGCACTGTGTTGAGTCCCTGCTGTGGCCTCTATCATAGCCTGGAGATTTTTTCAAGTGCTTTGGCATTTCGTCTTTTGGAATGGAGTTCTGATAGAACAGATTCATCTCCCCATACAGAGATCAGCTTCAGTATCTCCCATACGGTTCATGCTGGAGCTCTCTTTTGATTCTGCATGGTCACCTCTGTTGACCTGCGCTCCATGCTGGGCAAACAGGAAATGAAATTCAAAAGTTTGCAGGGCTTTTCCTGTCTACCTGGCCAGTGCATCCGAGTTCAGACTGCTGTCCAGAGTGGTCACAATGGTACACTGTGGGATAGCGCCCGGAGGCCAATACCATCGAATTGCGGCCACACTAACCCTAATCTGAAATGGCAATACCAATGTCAGTGCTACTCCCCTCTCGGGGAGGAGTACAGTTATCGGTATTAAGAGCCCTTTATATCGATATAAAGGGCTTCGTTGTGTGGATGGGTGCAGGGTTAAAGCGATTTAACGCTGCTAAATTCAATATAGACTCATAGTGTAGACCAGGCCTCAGTGGCACAAATACTAAATGAGAAATTACTGCCTAGGAAGGAGTACTGAAAAAAAGGATCTAGGGGTTATAGTGGATCACAAACTAAATATAAGCCAACGATATAATACTCTCACAACAAAAAAAGGGAGAGGTTGGAACATAATTCTTCCACTCTACTCAGCAATGGATTATTGTGTCCAGTTCTGGCCACCACATTTCAGGAAAGATGTTGACAAACGAGAAAGTCCATAGGAGAGCAATAAAAATTATTAAAGACCTGGAAAACATGATCTACAAGGAAAGATTGAAAAAATGGGTTTGTTTAGTCTGGAGAAGAGACTAAACAAACTGAGTGGGGACAGGATAACAGTCTTCTAGTATGTAAAAGGTTGTTATAAAGAAGAGGGTGATCATTTGTTCTCCTTAACCCCTGAGGACGGGACAAGTAATAGGCTTAAATTGCAACAATGGAGATTTCAGTCAGACATTAGGAAAAACTTCCTAACTATAAGGATGGTTAAGCACTGGAATAAATTACTTAGGGAGGTTGTGGAATCTCTGTCATGGGAGGTTTGTAAAAACAAGTTAGATAAACACCTGTCAGGGATGGTCTAAATGATACTTAGTCCTGCCTCAGAGCTGGGGACTGAACTAGATGATGTATTAAGGTCTATTCCAGTCCTACATTTCTGTGATCAAAACACCTTTAAACCCTAGGCTAGACCATGTCTGCACTACCAAACTGCATAACCATGATTCTCTACCAGTCATAGAAATGCTGGAAGTATATAGTGTGTCATAACTCGTGGGTCTCAAACCTGGGTCTGTAGGAGCAGCCATGCTTCAACCCTCCATCTGGCCGTCTGCTGCTGCTTGCTTATCTAGGACCCATCAAGCCTAGCCCCAGTTTTAGGCTCCACCCCTGCAATCCTATGGCAGAGCTCTAGAGTAGCTGATTGGCCTGTTAGCCCTACTTAAGCCAGCAGCAGGAACAGGAAGCTGTCTGAACAATTGGGATCCACATTGTTCTGGATTTTGTCCTTTCCTGGCTTGATTTCATGACCCTGCATGACTCCTGGCATGTGATTCATGGTTCTAACCTCCAATTTGTCTCCTGCTTCTGACATGCTGGTATCCTGACCCAGCTGACTCCTGTCTTGTGACAGTGGATTTTGGCTCTGACTGTTAGGTCTAGCTGCCCATGACCCAGATGTGACATAGTGTACTCAGGCATTAAGTGTTTATGCCACCATCTTGTCTAACCCCAGCTGCACTGATGGTGGTTTATGGTTACGGTGAAACATGCCCCAAGAACTACCTGCAATAGGCATGTCTCTTTCTCAAATGACTACTGTAAATTGTCCCCAAGATTTCCTCTACAACTTTGACTTTCAAGCTGTCTGCACTAGGGTTGAACCAGTGGGAGAGCATCACTGGTGCACTGTCTATCCTTGCTATGTTCTTTTGGTTCCAGGTTTTCCAAGCAGCCATCCTAACTCTGCTACATTATAGCAGTTGTGCTGCCCAGTACTACCTATCCCATAGGTCTTGTTACAGCTTCCTAACACAGTGACCTATGGGAGATTTCAAAAGCTCCATATAGCCTAGGAAACTTGCAGGAGCACCTTGGTGGTCATGCTGTTTCCTACTCATTTTCTTAAAAGAGAGACCTGGATGAATGTTCTTGGTCAGCAATAAAAGTTTGTGCTGGGGATTTCAAAAAGTTGTGAGCCATCTAGGTGGCTGCAGCAAGGTGATGGAGGATGTTCTGGCAGCAATCAATGCCAGCAAATCCTAGTTATTGCTGCAACGATCAGGTACCCTTCTTCCTCACTCTCACTACCAAACAAGGTGTGTTGATCAAGGATTATATTCACCGGATGGAGCATCGCCTCTGGGTCTAAATTACAAGCATCAGCTGATAGGCCTGAGTTGTCATGGAGGTGTCAGCTGAGTGGTAGCTGCTGCGTAACTTCAGTACACGTAAGGAGACTTTTTTTTCTGTCCTTCTCCAAGTGAATGAACCTTGTCATTGTACTACCAGGCTTACAAGGAAGAAAGCTCCCATCCGCATGGGAAATAGTGGTTATTGGCCTGTGGAAACTGCCTGCCTCAGATAGCTATGGATGAATAAGGCATCAGTTGAGGGTAGGGAAAGCCACAATGGGAGCTGCTGCGGTGGAGACGTGCATGGAAATACCTAGTGTGCTGCACAGAGGTATGTTATCAAAAGGGAAAATTTGCCAGAGACCAGGGAAGGTTTGTATTCTTGAGCTGCGCAGAAGCTACTGATGGAATCTATGTGCTTGTTGTGTGTTCCTTCAAGAAATTCGGGACTATATTAACAGGACTCACTGGTGATGCAGGTCTTAGTGGATCATCATCATGGCAGGTTCCTGAGCTTGTACAAAGGGTGGCTGAGCAAAGTATAATATGCCAGGATGTTCAGAGTCTAGACTTTTTTTCTGAGACAGGGTAGAGAAGGACTCATTGACAATTAGAGTGTTTGTTTCCTCAGTGCTTCTGGGTGAACCCTTGTATCCACGTTTACTGTGGTGTATGAAGCTATTCCTTAAGCAATCGGCATTTGCTGTTCACTGTATGGTTGCTTAAGACTTATTGCGCGGTTTCAGATATTCCCTTTCAGGAATGAGTAAGGCACACTGTGTCTTCCACTGTCTCCTCACTGTAACTCAGCAGCAAAAGTAAATATTCATGGCAATCCCACTTGCTGGCTCTTTTCTTTTCCTGTGTATTTAAAGTTAGCTGCCACACTGTATTTTTCCCCCCTTTCGATTAGCTCAGTGACTCTCAAACTTTTTAACTGGTGACCTCTTTCACATAGCAAGCCTCTGAGTGCGCCCCTCCCTTATAAGTTAAAAACACTTTTTTATATATTTAATACTATTATAAATGCTGGAGGGAATGCAGGATTTGGGATGGAGGTTGACAGCTCACAACCCCCTATATAATAACCTCATGATGCCCTGAGGGGTCCCGACCCCCAGTTTGAGAACCCCTGGATTAGCTCTTTTATCAGATGTGCTGTTCTGTGAATGAGTAGACAATGAAGTGAAAGCGAGTCCAGATCCCTGAAGCTCTGTCTGCTGCTGCTTTAGAGTTGGGGGATCTTGAAGAATGCATGAAGAGCAGAGTACTTCAGAGTATATTAGCTGTGGAGACGTGAGCTGAGCAATGGCTGGGGTTGGAGGGTGAGAAGGATGGAAACATGAGCCAGATCAGCTGGAAGGAAGATTTTAATCAGAAAAATGTGAATGATAATTGGGAATCATTTAAGAACACTTTACAAGATGCCAAAAAAGCCACAATTGAGGAAGAAGGGTGTACAGTTTAAAAAACGGACCTGGTTTAGAGAGAAAGTGGAGGTAGTTATAAAAAATTATATATACTAAATAGAAGAAAGGGGAAATGGATAGTAATGAATATACATCAGAAGTTAGGAATTGTAGAAAATTGATAAAGGAAGCAAAGGCATACAAGGAGAAATGTATGGCCACAGAGTTGTGGACAACAAGGATATTTTAAAATATAGTAGGGTAAAAATGAATCCTGACAATGTTATAGGTTCAGTACTAGATGGAAATGGTACAATTATCAATAATAATGCAGAAAAGGCACAAGTATTCACCATGACATAGTCTCATCAGATGATAACACTCTTTGCATTCCACTGGTATCTCTGGAGGATGTTAAACAGCAGCTACTAAAGGTAAACATTTTGAAAATCAGTAGGTCCAGATCACTTGCAACTAAGTATTTTAAAAGAACTGGCTGAGAAGCTTGCTGGACAAATGTTGATTTTTCAGTAAGTGTTGGAGCACTGGGGAAGTTGCAGAAGACTGAAAGAAAGCTAATGTATAGTTTTTAAAAGGCCAAGTGGGATGACTTGGGCAATTATAGGCCTGTCAGTCTGACATTGATCCTGGGCAAAATAATGGACCAGCTGATATGGGACTCCTTTAATAAAGAATTAAAGGATGGTAATGTAATTAATGCAAATAAACATGGGTTTATGGAAAATTAACTTCTTTTTTTAATGAGATTGCAAGTTTGTTTGATAACGGTAGTAGTATTGACATACTATACTTAGACTTCTATAAGACATTTGTCTTGGTATCATACAACATTTTCATTTAAAAAAAACCTAGAAGGATATAAAATTAACATGGCACACATTAAATGGATTAAAAACTGGCCAACTGACAGGTCTCAATGTAACTGTAAACAGGGAATTATCAAGCAGGTGTTTCCAGTGGGGTCCCACAGTGATCAATCCTTGGTCATATGCTCGGTAATATTTTTATCAATGACTGTAAGAAATAAAATCATCACTGACAAAAGTTTGCAGATAAGACAAAAATTAGGGGAATGGTAAATAATTAAGAGGACAGGTCACTGATTCAGACTGATCTGGATCGTTTGGTAAACTGTGTGCAAGCAAACAGTATGTGTTTTTAATATAGGTAAATGTAGACATCTAGGAACAAATAACATAGGTCATACTCACACTGCTTCCCAGGGCCTATTCCTCTATCCTGTACTGGGACAAGATTTGGAGGTCATGATGAATAATCAGTTGAGTAGGAGCTCCCAGTGTGATGCTGTGGTCAAAAGAGCTAATGTGATCATCAAATACATAAACAGAGGAATCTCAAATAGGAGTAAAGAGGTTAGTTTATCTAAGTATTTGGCACTGGTGTGACTGCTGCTGGAATACTGTGTCCAGTTTTGGTAAGAATGTTGATGAATTGGAGAGGGTTCAGAGAAGAATTGTGAGAATGATCACAGGATAAGAAAATAAGGCTTATAGTGATAGACTCAAAACCTCAATGTATTTAGCTTAACAAAGAGAATGTTAAGGAGTGATTCGATTACAGGCTATAAGTATGTACATGGGGAACAAATATTTGATCATGGTCTCTTCAGTCTAGCGGAGAAAGACATAACACAATCCAATGGCTGGAAGTTGAAGATAGACAAATTCAGAATGGAAATAAGATGTGCGTTAACCATTGGAACAATTTACTCAGCGTTATGGTGGATTTTCCATCACTGACAATTTTTAAATCAAGATCGGATATTTTTCCTAAAGATCTGCTCTAGGATTGTTTTGGCCTGTGTTATACTAGGTGTCAAACTAGTTTTAGAAAAACATGAATCTTGATTTAAAAATTATCAGTGATGGAAAATCCACCATAACCCTGAAAGAGACAGAATGAGAATGTGGGGAAGGGGTGCAGAACATAAAGGGAAGAGAATGAGAGGAGGGCTGTTTGGAGGGTTCTCTGTGTAGTAAGATGAGACCTTGAAACATAAAATCTTGTATCAGAGGCCCTGTATGAGGCCTGAGGCCTGAACTAGAGTAATAGTCAAGACGTTGTTAAGCAAAGCTGGGCTGTGAGCCAGAGGCAGGTCCCTGCTTACAGAAGTTGGCAAGAAGAGGGACGCTAAAAGTACATATTAATCACTAATAAAATGAACATGGGCCAAGACGGGACCAGAACAGCTGGGTATGAACACATCCCACACAGATAAAGAACAGGTATACTTAGCCTAAAGACAGTATGAAAGGACATTATGATGGTTAGACAATATGATGTATAGACAATATGAAAGGACAATAAGGTAGAGACAATATGATGAATAGACAATATGAAAGAACAATATGATGGATACACAGTATGATGGATGGTTAGTTTGTTCAAACCAACCTGTGTCAAGAGAAAGGAAATCCCCTAATGGAGGGGCTGTACCTTAGTACATTCAATGATGTGTAGCCTGTTTGTACCTGTGTATAAACATACATCCCTAAGTGGATGTTTTTGTCCGGCCTAGGGGGCAGTGGAAAGTCCCACCACTGACTGAGCTGTGTCCGTTGCTAGGGGGCACAAATTTGTAGTATGTCCTGTAGAGTCTATAGGAAACTATTACTGTGCTTCATTTGACAATAAACCTGGCCCGGGTGCCTTCGTACCTTATTAGAGTCTGTGGTCTTTGGGGGTTCTCTCGGGGTTTGCTGCATCAGCGATCTGCAGAGCTGGGGCAGCACAGAGGGAACACATGCACGCAGCCACCTGATATCAACATTGAACAGAGCAGAGCAACACACCGGTAGTGTCTGACAACACTCTGCTTCTCCATGCATAGAGGGGAATGAACACACACACACACACTCTCTCTCTCTCCCTCTCTCTCCCTCCATGCCTGGAGGGGACCTTCAGTGCGCGCGCACGCACGCACGCACGCACGCACACACACAGAGTCTCTGAGCTCACAAAGAAGCGGGTTGTCAGTAATTACCACAGCTCCATTGCTGGAACCCTACAGAGGGCTCTCCATGAGGTCTGGGATTCTGCATGGAAAAGGAGAGGGGCAGAATAGGGGACACACTGGATTGTGATATATATATTATTCCTCTACCCTCAATCTCATAGGGATTCTGCACCAAAGATGAAGCCCCAGGCCATATGCCACCCTTTACATGGGAACCTCTCTGCACTTGAAACTGTCCCCCACCCCAATAAAGAGCTGCCCCAAAGATCCACTCATTAAGGGGAATGAGCAGAGTTTGAACCCCAGATCTGCATGGGGCAAGGGTTGTTGTGATAAGAGTAACTCCACACACAGGTATTTGGAGAAAGCTGCTTCCTGCCTGGCTGGGGCATCCCATGGGATTTGCCGATGAAGGACAGGTCCTCAGAAGATTCCTATCTATCCCCTTGTCTAAGCATCATAGATCAGAAACCTGGTCAATGAGCAAGGAAATCTAAATCTTGCATTTCCATTGTTTTGTTTATTTAGGCCACTAAATATGTGTTTTAACTCTCTGAGTAAGCGGTGACACTGCTGTGATCTAGAACTGATGGGGAGAGAAACAAAGCTTCTTAGTCACTCCTTTCAAGTCAGCATGTTCACTAGTATGCAGACCATGACTCATGGTCCTACCACAACGCCATTACGAGAGAGTCACAAAGCGGCCTCAATAAGCTTTGGAGTACATGGACCCTAGGAGGGTTGCAGTCTCCTTTGATGTGCATGATCAGCAAGACGAGGACTACCTAGACTCAAGCGTGGGCATTGGGTGAGATCATTAGACAAAAGGTAAATTTTGGTTATCTACCTCGATGATTCAATTTCTACTTAACTGACTCTAACCAACTCCATCCTGGTGGGCAGTTTGGTGGGTTAGTTTTAACTGTTTTGTACTTGTACCCAGAGACAAATGTGATGGATGCATTTAGAAAATAACGTTGTTGCATATATAACACCCACAAAGGCATATGGTCACTTGCATATTAGGAAGGCTGCTTGTTCTTATGGACCAGCACTTCCAAATTATCGTTAATATTCAGCCAGCAACACTAAAAGAATGCAAAGTTACACAGTATCTGCCTATATACAACTAGTCTACAAACCAGCCTTCTGCATGGGGACAAACATCCTCAAGTGTTCACTGTAGTCTGGGGGTCAGGTCTACAAGATTCGCCCTGTTAGACATTCATATTTAGAACATGGAAGGGAAAATGAAATAGTCGTATTATGGTAGCACCAAGAAGGCCCTGTTGTGCTAGGCACTGCACAACCTGTAGAGTACGTCCCCATTGCATCTGGGAGGTGTAATTCCCAGCTTGGGTGGACACAGCCATGCTAGCTGTGACTGAGGGAGCACACTGACAATAGCAGTATGGCCACAGAAGCATGGGCAGGGTTTGGGCTAGCTGCCCATGTATGTACCTAGGAACTTGGACAGGAATGTATTAGGGCAGCTAACCCAAAGCCCGTGCAACTGCAGCCACACTGCTATTTTTAGCGGGCTAGCTCAATCAAAGCTAGCATGTGTACATCTACCCAAGCTAGGAAATCAGGGGTGGCACTGGGGCGGGGGTTTGTGGGAGCTACAGCCACCCCAAAATTTGCCTGTTATCCTTTTCCCTCTCCCCGCCAGCAGCTGCCACTCTCTGGCTGCCCAGCTCTGAAGGCAGAGTGAAGACAGCAGCAGGTGCCGGCTGGGCACCCAGCTGACCAGACCCACCCACTCCAGCCTGGGTTTCTGGGCCCCACCCCCCACAGTCACTGCTCACCGAGGGCTCAGCCAGCTCTGGAGCCAGGTCCCTCCACTCTGGCGGCTGTTACTGTTTGCGAGCAGTCAAAGGCGGCAGGGAGCTGAGGAGCAGCCACAGCCAGGGGCCAGGGTCTTAGGGCGAGGAGAGGGGGAGGCAGAGCTGGAACTTAGGAGCAGCAGGGGGTGGCGCTATGGAGAGGGGTAGGGACTCATGTAAACAGGGGGACAGCCCCTCCAATTTTCTGTCTAGTCCACTTCAGTTTCTCCCCCACCCCCATCAGGAAAAGGCTGGAGCCTCCCCTGTGGGAAATACACCTAAGAACATAAGAATGGCTGTACTGGGTCAGACCAAAGGTCCATCCAGGCTACCATCAGTGGCCAATGCCAGGTGCCCCAGAGGGAGTGAACCTAACAGGTAATGATCAAGTGATCTCTCTCTGTCGTCCATCACCACCCCCTGACAAACAGAGGCTAGAGACACCGCTCTTTACCCATACTGGCTAATAGCCATTAATGGACTTAACCTCCATGAATTTATCCAGTTTTCTTTTAAACCCTGTATAGTCCTAGCCTTCACTGTGCAGTTTGGGCTTGATCCTGCAAACATTTAATCCTCTAGATAAGAGTTTGCCTGATCAGGGCCTTAAATGGAAATGTTGTAGCTGTCATAAGATCTTGATATTTTGGGTATGCTCACCTAAAAGGATGAGGTGAAATGAAATCCTGAAACAGATTGTTACAGATGGATAATATTGTGTCCTTCAGATCATGTGTTTTTTACTCTAGGATCTCAAACCGTTTCACAAATATGAATTGAGGTGGAGATTTTCAGAGAAGCTGAAGAAAGTCAGGAGTACAACTCCTATTAACTTTCACTGGCAGTTGGGCGCCAAATTCTCATAGGCTCCTTTGCAAACGGTAGCCTCAGTCTCACAGCAACCCTGTGCAAGAGATACTTATACTATTATATACTCATTTTAAGGGTAGGGAAAACTGAAGCACAGGAGTGCTAGTTGTGCAAGACCACGAGTCACTTGAGAGGTCAGAAACAGAACCCAGGAGCCCTGAGTCCCATGGCTGTGCACTAACAATTATGCTCCTTCCTAAATAATTACAACTTTCTAATATCCACCAAGTATTGTCATCCTCTAAAGCAAAGTTATTCCCACTCGCCTACGATAGGGATGGCTTTGCCCACAAGTTCCTATAGTACCTGAATGATAACTATGTAATTAGACAATTTTCACTGTGTCATGACTCATTACCAAAGCAGTGCACACAACCATATCAATGCATCATGATTTTCTAAAACTCTAATTCATTTTACTCAATAGTCACATTCATTAATTAGCTGAATTAATTTAACACAGGAGTAAAATATTTATGGGAAGCTCTTTTTTGCAGCAGAAAATGTTTTTATTTTATGTTCTTTCCTAAGCCCATAAATACATAAGCCCCCTCCCGCCCCAAAAAATCAGCTGTTCATGGCTATTCTTGTAGCAGAAGAGATGAGTTAAAGAAGCTTACGTGATGTGGTGTTTTACTGGAGCTACAAAAATAATATTCCCCAGGAATTAGAAGGATCAGTGACTATATATAGCTCCCACTCTTTTTCCATGTAAAGCTAAATTCACAGCATCTGCCAGATGAGACATGGTCCTGGTTTCAGCTACACTCTGTGACCAATATAATAAAGCCAACAGCGAATGGCCATATTTTGTTTTACTTTTATAGACTGCAAGACAGCACTTAATTTCCTCAGGTAAAATTAATGAAGCAGAAATACCAAATAAACTTTTAGTGATTTGAAACCTCACGCAGTCAGCAGCTTCCTTCTCCCACTCCCATTCCACCGTCCCCACCATTTATGTTATGGCATGTAACAAAAGCTCTATTAAATTAAACACTAAAAATTATGTTAAAAGAACATTATTCAGATCGCAAAATCAAGCATTCAAAAGTGAGGAAATGCCAGAATGAAGGTTGCCTGGGCAACCTTAATTCGGTCCCTTTGCATATACATATTATGAGACAGGCTTTAATTACATGATCACATACAATTATTTCCACTGGACCCCTGCCACATTCAATGCACAGAATGGATGGCACTCGTTTCATGAGCAGCTATTCAATATTTTGTTGCTCCTCGTTGCTCAGTGTGTGACTCTTGCCTTATTTACTGCACACTATTCAAACCCAAAAGCAAACTGAAAAAAACATAAAATTCATCAAGTGACACCATAGTGTCAGCCAGAGCAGTCATCTACAGGGTTGGAACCTTTAGGTCCTGTCCACAGACCTCTGCCACTTGAGCTGGCAGGGTAACTGATAACAGCAGTAAATTGTCCTTCTCTGTGTGGAGCAGCTTTGGGGGCAGGCGACGCTTTGCCAGTGGGTTTCACAGGTATCTGCAGACAGCGGAAGAATGATGAGACAAGGGAATCTTGGATTCCATTCCAGGCTCTGGAGTGGAGTGTGCTTTCAAGAGAACAGATTCTTCTGCCCATCACCCCTGCAAACATGACCCTTTCTGCGCCCATCCCCTCCAAGCTGTCCCTCTCCTGTCTCTTCTCCAGGCCTGTCTCCTCGTCCCAGTCCTGTTATTTTTGCCTACCCAGTTCCAGTCTCCGCTCCTTAGGCTTATCTTCCCAGTCTCTTTGCCCAGCAAGTCCTGGTTTTCCTCACACCCAGACTCCTTATACCAGTCCCAGTGCCACCCATTCCTAGTCCCATCCATTCTCAGCTCTTACCCCCACCCTCAGTTCTTTTGCCCTTGTCTTCTTGCCCAACCAGTGACAGTTTCCCTCCTCCTGGCTCCTCATCTGATTTGGGTCTCTCCCTCAGTTTGGCCTCTAGTCACACATTCCTGCTGGCTCCCCATCCCACTTGCCATTCCCAGGTTCTTCATCATATCTATCTTCTCCCAACTACTGCTTCCAGTCCCACTCCCTCCCATCTTTGCCCCAGGCTTCCTGTCCCAGTCTACCCTGCACACACCCCACACAACCCCAACTAAATCATCCTAGCCAGGGCTTTGTCAAGCCAGGCCTTACAAACCTCTAAGGATGGAGCTTCTACCACCTCCCTAGGTATCCATTCCAGTGCTGCACCACCCTCCTAGTGAAATAGTTTTTCCTAATATCCAACCTAGACCTCCTCCACTGCATCTTGAGACCATTGCTCCTTGTTCTGTCATCTGCCACTATTGAGAACAGCCAAACTCCATCCTCTTTGGAACCCCACTTCAGGTAGTTGAAGGCTGCTATCAAATCCCCCCTCACTCTTCTCTTCTGCAGGCTAAACAAGCCCAGTTCCCTCAACCTCTCCTCGTAAGTCATGTGCCCCAGCTCCCTATCATTTTCGTTGCCCTCCGCTAGACTGTCTCTAATTTGTGCACATCCTTTCTGTAGTTGGGCACCCAAAACTGAATGCAATACTCTAGATGTGACCGCACCAGTGCTGAATAGAGGGGAAAAATCACTTCTCTCGGTCTGCTGGCAATGCTCCTACTAATTGCAGCCCAATTTGCCATTAGCCTTCTTGGAAATAAGGGCACACTGCTGACTCATATCCAGCTTCTTGTCCACTATAATCCCCAGATCCTTTTCTGCAGAACTGCCGCTTAGCCAGTCAGCTCCCAGTCTGTAGCAGTGCACAGGATTCTTCCGTCCTAAGTGCAGGACTCTGCACTTGTCCTTGTTGAACCTCATCAGATTTCTTTTGGCCCAATCCTCCAATTTGTCTAGGTCTCGCTGGACCCTATCCCTACCCTCTGGCATATCTACCTCTCCCCCCAGCTTAGTGTCATCCATGAATTTGCTAAAGGTGCAATTCATCCAGATAATTAATGAAGATGTTGAACAAAACCAGACCCAGAACTGACCCCTGGGGTAAGCCGCTTAATAAGAGATGCCAACTAGACATCGAGCCTGTGATAAACAGATGGTTAAGGGTTAATGTCTCTTTTACCTGTAAAGGGTTAAGAAGATCAGTAAACCTGGCTGACACCTGACCAGAGGACCAATAGGGGGACAAGATACTTTCAAATCTTGGTGGAGGGAAGTCTTTGTTTGTGCTTTTTGTGTTGTTCGTTGTTCGCTCTTGGGGCTAAGAGGGACCAGACGTACACCCAGGTTTTCCCAATCTTTCTGAATCAGTCTTTCATGTTTCAAAATTGTAAGTAATAGCCAGGCAAGGCGGATTATCTTATGTTTGTTTTCTTAACTTGTAAATGTGTCTTTTTTTCTGGAAGGATTTTTTCCTCTGTTTGCTGTAACTTTGAATCTAAGGCTGGGGGGGGGTCCCTCTAGTCTATATGAATCTGAGTACTCTGTAAAGCATTTTCCATCCTGATTTTACAGAGATAACTTTTACTTTTTTTTTCTTTCTTTAATTAAAAGCTTTCTTTTTAAGAACCTGATTGATTTTTCCTTGTTTTAAAATCCAAGGGATTGAGTCTGAACTCACCAGGGATTGGTGGAGGGAAAGGAGGGGGGATGGTTAATTCCTCCTTGTTTTAAGATCCAAGGAGTTTGGATCGGTGTGAAGCCTCTCAAGGCAACCCAGGAGGGGAAAGTCTGGGGGTGAAAGGAGGGAGATGGTTAATTTCTCCTTGTTTTAAGACCAAAGGGGTTTGGGTCTAGGTTCCCCAGGGAAGGTTTTGGGGGAACAGAAAGTGTACCAGACACTAAATTCTGGCTGGTGGCAGCGTACCAGATTTAAGCTAGTAATTAAGCTTAAAAGTGTTCATGCAGGTTCCCACTTTTTGTATCCTAAGGTTCAAAGTGGGGGAAAAAACCTTGACAGAGCCATTGATCACTACCCGTTGAGCCCAACGATCTAGCCAGCTTTCTATCCACCTTATAGTCCATTCATCCAATCCATACTTCTTTAACACCCCAACTCCCTGTGCCAGTTCCCCCCTCCTCCCATTGCTAATCTCCAGTGCCAGTTGCTGGCCTCCTCCTCCCTGCCCCAGGCTCCTTGTCCCAATCTACTCCCTCCCCACATCCCAACAGGTCCAACTCTTGGGCCCTCTGCATTCGAAACAGGCATCTTCCTCCTCCACACTGCCTGAGCCCAGCAGCGGGATCCACTGAGAGCACAAAAGAGAGAGGATCCCTGATCTCAGTTCAAGTGCCAAAATCCAACGCAGCCCAGAGCCGCAATTGCCAGGTAACCCTCATTCTAGGAGATGCTGCCAGCTCCACCTCTAATACAGGACGATATGCTGAGAAGAGAGAATTTCAAGCCCTCTAATCCATAGACTGTACAAGGAAACAGGAAGGGGAGTTTCAAAGTTCCCAGGGCTTTACAGGGAGAGGGGTGGATGTCTGTTTACCTGGCGTCAGAGCAGCAGAGCTGCTGTCCAGAGTGATCACTAGGCACTGTGGGATATTCCGCAGAGGTTAAAAGCTCTGTAAACAGGAAGAACATGTCTTCACTTGCACATCACCACAATAGCATCACCGGTAAGAGTGGTATGCGTCTTATGGAAGTGGTTTTCTTTTTGCGGTGAAACTTCTACGTTTCACCGCAAAAAGTCATTGGCAAGTGTAGACACTCCCACGTTTTTTGTGCAAAAAACGGACTTTTTCCGCTTTAAATGGTGAGTGTAGACATGCCCTAAATTATGTACTCCTCTACATAGCCACACCCTTCAGGCATGTCTTTATACACCTTACTGTCTGCCCTGCTATTTATAGCCTTGCTGGGGCAGAGGCTGTGCGCGTACGTCCTCTGCACACCACCAAAAGAAGCACACTGTGTTGACATACCTATACAGCCAAATTGCTATGTCCTCTGCACCCAAAACTGGGCCGCCAGAATATTTCAAAGGGTCAAGTGGCAGCTCCTGTGGCTCTTGTCCCACGGGGCTGCCTCGACTCATCTCCCTGCTCCAGGCACTGTAACCTCTGGGGTCTCAGCGCCACTCAGGTTTAGCCCAGCCATCATGATGACAGGATTCCAGGTAGACCAAATTTGAGTGAGCGGCACTGCAACCCCATGAGCCAGGTCACACCTCCACTCACATGAATTTGGTCCAGTCCAGGGGATGGGGCCAAACCTGAGCAGCGCTCCATTCCCACAGATTGCAATGCCTGGAGTGGAAAGCCAAGGCCAGCCAATCCCAGAGCAAAGGAGCTGCCATTGTGGGGTGAGAGCTGGGCAGGACCCGATTGAAATCACCCCAAGGCCTCCACCCCCAGACTATTTACTGGGTTGTGACAGGCCATAATATTTACAAATGGGTCCTAAGGCCAAAGGGGTTGAGAACCACTGCTGCAGACCCTTATTCCCTGAGTAGCCATAATCAGTGGTGCTGCTCAAGGTACTACAACCATTCCGACTCTTAGTACCAAGACAGAACTTCTCAGGTCCTCATCTCACTTGCCATTTTAAACTTCCTAATGATGCTCACGGATAAATTAATGTAACTAATCTGTGGGCCCAGCTCCCATTTACACTAAGGCTCTGGTAGTGCCATTTTAAAGCCCGTTGACAATGCCAGAATAGGGTAATAGGCCCTTGGTATCTATGAAAATCAATTCCAAGGGCTGTTGGCTGGCATGCTGCTCTAATAGAGCATATGTTGTTGTGAACCAAAATTGAAGTGCTTCTTAGCAGCACATTTGCCCACTTGTACGATGGGAGGTTTTTCGTTATTATTTGATTTCTTGAGCATTTAAAACCCTTTGAAAAGTGCTGGGCTCACTCAGCTGCATCCGTAAACATTTAAATTATGCTTGACTTATTTTCTACCCTGTATTTATCTTCTAAATGAGCTTGTGCTGTTAGAAAAGGAGATCAGCCCTCTGAGATGACTGGTGTTATGGAAGAAGTAGCTACAGTACAGTCAAGATAGTTACTCACATGGGTTCTATTCCTGCCATTGACACCATGGGCAAGTCATTTAGCCTCTAGGTGCCTCAGTTTCCCCTCTTATAAAATCAGATGATTTGAGGCTCTATGTATTAGGACCTGATTATTTCCTTCCTGCACATTCAAGCACAGGAGATTCCCCTCTGTGTGGATCTTCCCTAGCCAGCATAGAAGGAAGAGGACATTGGCCTTTGTATCAACATCCTTCTTTTCAGGATCGTACAGAGAAGCTCAATGTGGGAAGGTGGGGCAGAACCTGTGTATGGGGCAGTGGGATGAGGAGACATTGTTTAGCTTCCCCGAACCCTGAGGAAAATACAGAATATGAATGTTAAAATGTTATGTTCATCCCTCCATAAGCCAGTTTCCACAGGAATCCTGTTCACTGAGCTTTCTGTCTCCTGCAATTTTTTTCTGTGAACATCAGGAGGTGAGGAAGCTTCCCCTAGGATACCCTGAAGAGATTAGCCATCCTGTGAATGCACCTTTTGGATGAACTACAGTATACCAGGGTTATTACAGCAACCAGGTATGCATAGCATCAGGGAGCTGCCATGTTTGTCCATCTTCTCACACTCAGGCAGCTGGAATGACCTTGTAAAATGGCACAGCGCAAAAGATGCATTTTTATTCACACACTCTGGAATACTTAACAGCTCTGGGTTTCTTAAACACTCCTCTGCCTATGGAGCAAGCAACACAGCAGTGGCTGATAAACATGCTCTGTGCTGTGAAACACCCCACTTCTAATCTTCCAGTGGAGCCACACTGCTGAGGAACTAGACAAGGCAAGGGGTTCTAGCATCCAGCACAGGTAGAGTTTGATGCTAAACGCCCCTACTTCTCCCAGGGGAGGAGCAACTTCATCTTTGATGGAAGAATTGAAAGGAAATTCCATAAGGGGAACCTCACACTTTTTCCCTTTTCCCAATCCCCTCCTGTGAGTTTTCCCATAGGAAATGGTGATCTGGGATTATAAGATGAAAGGTACGGAATGGTAAAGGATTCCCATTCTTATCATTCATGATTACTGTTGCCTATGGCAGGTCGGCATCAACTGACTGCTACTACATCCTGACCTTCCTTTCAGGTTAGAGAAAAAACAATAATAATAAGGAATCTGCACTGCACCTTGGCTGAGAGATTTAGCAATGAAAAGCTAAAATAATTTTTTTACATTCTCGTGATTTATTAACAATCATTATTGTAACTCACACAAGGCCTGAAGGGGTAAATTAGACCAATTATTCTATTGGCCGCACCTGGAGGAAAGGCAGGTAGTGCTAAGGCCTAATTTGCTGATGAAGTCCAGCTTGGGGAGGAGCTGGGCCAGATTTATAAAAACAGGAAGTTGATAGCAGAAAGAGGCTGCAGGAAAATGGTGTGTAGCCACTCCCTGGAAGTAGGGAGTTGTGTTTGAGGGTACAGGATTCAGTAGTCTGCAGCTATTTCCTGAGAAGAGGGAGTTGCAGCTGATACACCTGGGTGGGGGACTAAACTAGAAGCTGTAGGAAGGAGTCCAGGAAAGGACCAGCAGGGTCTGAGGGAAAGCAGACCACATTTGGACTGGAACCTGGAGTAAAGGGCAGGCCCAGGTTTCCCCACCAGGCACTGGGGAAGTGGCACCATCAGAGCAGTGCATGAGAGGACTGCCTGAGACTATGGATGTGGCAGGACTTTGATACCTCAGATGGAGAAGACTATAGTGACCTCACCAAAGGGCCAAGCCACGGGGACAGAGTACCCTGAGTCACAAAGAGTAAAAAAGAGATGGGTGGAGAGACTGCCAGAGGAGGGCATAGCATCTGGAACAATCTAATCGCCAGAGCAGCCAGGAGGAGGTGCCTCTAGCTGTGAGTAGAGTTCTGCGTGACATTATTACCTATGGACTTTTTGGGGGGCCTCTTACTAATGTAACCATTTGTGGTATTTCGATTTGAGCTGTAGCAATTCTACAAGACTTCCAGATCTGCCCTGCAAACCATGCGAATAAATAAGAACACCAAAAGAGTTCTGAATTTCTAACTCGGAGCTTTGGAAGAGGTTGGCAATGGAGGGAGGGAGGGGAATCGTTGCTGCCACATAAAGAAATCCTGCCTCAAAAAAGAGAACCCTTCTGCAACATAGATAAATGCTGGAGAAGTGGCTGGGAATTTAGCTATATAGCAAGTTTCTGCTAAGGGAAAGCAGAGAAATTAGGAGATCTGTACATTAGCAATCACAATTTTTTTAAATCCTGTAGGAATAGGGGCCTTATTCTGATTTTTACTTACACCTGTGCAATTCAAGAGTTACTCTGTTGGCATGAATGGGGTTACACCAATGTAAGATCAGAACCAGGTCCAATAAAGACAAAGAAGAGGCCAGGAATATCAATACTGAATTTACCAAGAAACCCATTCAAAGAAAATGGAAGGTTGTAAAATCAGTAAGAAAAAGGGGAAATGACTACAGTGGTGGACAAAACTGACAATAAAGCCAAAATTATTCTGCAGAACTATGAGAGAAGAGTCTTTCATCCAGAAGCATCCCTGTAGTCATAGGAGAAGCAGTCGAGTGAATCACCAATGTCCCAAAGATGGTATTATAACAGATGTTACATTAGTGATGAAGAACCATAATAGAAACCACTCGCTACAAGTCTGATCCAAAGACCACTGCAGTCAATGGAAAGTCCCCCAAAGATTTAATGGGCTTTGGATCAGACCCTAAATTCACTAAATATTTGAGGAAGGGGTAAGAGACGGTCTGAATGAATGACTGAAGCCATGATATTAATTCATAAAAAAGGAAACCTGAATAGCCTCAAGAGTGAATGTCCCATCCAAACAACTGTTGATATCAAACAAGAATCTGACAAATGCACTGACAAATTAAAGTGTAGTTAGTGCTGGTTCTGGAGAAAACTGCTGGACAAATACTTCTGAACAGGCCTTTGTGCACATCTTTTACAAACTGTGGAACTGGTGGAATTTCATTTGACGGAAATTGAATGGTAATGGAAGAACAATATGTGTATGTTTTGAAAGCTATCTTTAGAACTTTCACAGTAACAGTCTTGTCATTTACGCTGTGACATTTAGTCATATTAGAGCTAAATTTTAGAGGGTTTTTTTAACACATCTTTTTGGCCTCTAGTAAGTTGTAAGTTCCTGATCCTGATCCCACTTACGCTGGTTTTAGTCTAGTGACATAATTGGGGTCACTCCCGATTTACACTGGTGTAAGTAAAATCTGAATAAGGCTCCTATTAGGCTTGTAAAATTCTATTAGTTTGTCTGATTTGATTAATCTCTGACCACTTCACCTTGAGGACTTACTCCAGTAGATGTACCTATATTATATAATTATTTTCCTCAATAGTTTGGATTTTCCCTTCTTGTTTACATAAGGACTCTTCTGTTCTTAATGACAGTTAAAAGTTATTGAGCAAACTTCATCCCTAAACTTGGCCCAGGATCTTTGAAATAAAAAATCAAATGGGGAGTGGGGAAAAAAAGAAAATGTCTAAAGAGAGTCTAGGGACCATTTTCTGATCTCTGTTGTACTGGATTAAATCCCATGCAACTCCATGGGGCTACTCTAGATTTACACCAGTGTAAATGAGATCAGAATCTGGCACTCAGAGTATACAATGCTCTGAACTGAGTAGACTTGCAGGGGAACAATCAGTAGGTACCAGAACAGCATTGCAATGAATTTCAGCTCAGTTTAATCACAGCTTCTCAGCGAGTGATGTTATGTGAACAAGAGTGTAACCAATTGATCTTGCAAGGAGTTAAATATAAGGAAAAATATTTCCCACCTCTTCAAGATCAGTGTTGTGAGGTAGTTGTCTTCTGTAGAATGAGTCATAACCCAGTGATCTTCAGTGCCTTCCCACCAGTTAACATACCGTCTACCCACAATGCTTTTCATTGGGATTTAGTAACTTGGGCGAGCTGGCAGGACCTAACTGATCTCTAATAATATCTACATATTTTAATACCTGTTTTTTTCCTTCTGCTAAAAAAATAAAGTCTGGAAAAGAAAACTAACAAGTTAAATGCCACCCTAGCCTGGAGAGCATTCCTATAATGAAATATCTTAAAAATCAGTACAGAGACCTTTTAGATAAACAAGAAAAACAGTATGAATATAGGATTCCAAATTAATCTATCCTCTGGGCTTTTCAGTGTGTCCTGTACTGTCTGCTCTGTTTTGTAAGTTTTCAGAAACAGGGACAGTCTCATTTTGTGCTGTATAATACATTTTTATTGCTTAGCAAGTCAGTAAGCCTAATAAATCTTGTGTAAACAGCTACATTACAAACATGCTTCTTTTCCAGATTCTGATAATTGCTATATGTAAAGGCATTAAATGAAATAAGGCTTTTTTCAGTGACAGAACAAATATATATTCAGTGGCCTTGAGCCCATGTTGCATTTTGAACTCCACCAGGAATTCACTTTTCCAAAGAGTTATGTAGAAATATAGGTGATGGGGTGTACATAAGCACCCACATGATTTCAGAGCACAGGTCTCATGGACTTCTAGCACATTTCAAAATCAGATCTATAACTGTTAGGTTTGGTCTGTAAGTTTTAATATACCATTTAAAAACCTTTCCCAGGCCATTTTAACGCTGTATCTTGACTTTAAAGTCATTCTTGAAAGGAGCAATTCAAAGTATTTTGTTTGCTGTGCCTTCTCATTGGCTCTCAATGATGTCATGGCTTCGCACACTCATAAGTACAGAGTAGGTCAGTCCTGTGTCCTGAAAGCAGGTTGGCACTTTAACATATGTGAATGTAATTCAGTCAGCAGTCTTTGCTTTATCTCCTTGATCACCTTTATTGCTTTAACTGACTGTACCTTGTACTGAAAACTCAGAAACCAGTTTGCTCTTTTTTGCTTTAAAGATTTAGCTTTGGGAAACCAAAGTCATACCTCAAATACACAAAACTACACTCCTTAATGAATATGAACAACAAATCCAATGATGTCCAGTAGCCCAATTATCACCAGAGATAGAAATTCCTCTGTGCTATAGATTTCAGTGTGGCAATGAGCATATTCCCTGCTTTCACCTTAAACTATGAGGTTATGTTTATTGGTAAAAGCCTGATGGAAGGAGTAGGTAAAATACTGTCTCTGTGTGCACATCAGTCTTTAGCATTATTCTCAACATTTCTGAATTTTCACAGCTGTTGAAGTAACATCACTCCTCCTCTGTCGCATTGAAGAAACTGTATGTGGCGCTGGCAATAAGCTAAGGACCATGAGGATCTGGGACATCTTGAAAAACTGCAAATCTCGGAGCCTGAAACTGGAAGGTTTGGTTTTAGTTTTCCTTGCTGAAATTAGTCCCATTGCTTCACTGCTCCACCCTTTTCCTTCCAACCAAAACCCTATTTTCAAATACAGAAAACTACAAGCCCTAGTTGTAAAATAGGTCTGAGCTAAACTGATTGATTCCTTTTTGTGCATGTCTGGTTTAAACAATGAATCCATCTGGTTTGGATAGCACTGACCTGTATATGTATTTTTCATAGGACTCTGGCCCTGTGTGCTCAGTTGCTTGAGTAATTCAAAGAAAAGAAATCCAGAAAAATATTAATACACATGTATGAGAATGTCACTTGGTAGCTAGACCAGGAGCCAGGTGTCACTCCTTGGCCCAGTCCACCGATTAATGATCTGACCTTGAACTAGTCACTTAGAACCCAGCCCTGTACCAGGATCCTGGGACTCTGCACAGGTGCAGCCTGGCATCTACACTAGCAGATTTTGCTGCAGGATCAGGGCCTGGACGGCTTCGTGCTTCAGTTCACACTAAACTCTGTAAATGTTTATGCTTGTCTACCTTGCATAAGTCTCATGAGGGTTGCTCAGTTAATGCATGCTGATAAATAATATATTTATAAAAAAGAAGATGAGAGGTGCTTTTTAAGTGCGAAGTATTTATTGTATTATTCATTTATTTCATTATTTCTTAGATACAATGAAATTAGCAGCAGGCCTGAGCCACATATTTCACACCTGGGATTCAGATTCAAATTTCCCCAAAATCCAGAAGTGATCAAATGCAGCTAATAATTCAGTCTCTCGTCTATGAGACAAGCAATCAATATTCATTTTCCTCTTAGCAATTTGAAAGCAAACCATTTAGAGGTCTTTAAAGCATTGCTATAGCCAGGATCTCTTAAAAATGTGGGCTGGGTAGGAAATACATTAACCTAGCATCAGGCAGGATAAAAGGAGAGGGAGAGGTGTGAATGTGTGTGTGCCATGCATACCTGCTTTGTTTCTTTCTTTCTCTGTGATTCCCATCCATCAGCTCAACAGTGACAATGAGGCCAAATGAAGTTTTTCCACCACTTTCTGTTTTATCAGCTTCATTTGTCTTCACTGTATCTATCCAATGCATCGTCAGTCTTCCTCGATTTCTAGTTCCTTGCTCTCTGGTATGTATCACCATGCATAGTATGCTTTCCAGGTCTATTCTTGACAATGTTCAAACCATCACAGTCGTCATTCTCAAATCTTCTGTAACAGATTTATTTCTTGCCTGAACTGTTTTCTTATCTCTTCCTTTCTTTTATTGTCTTCAGTCATGAAACTCTCATTATTCCACTCAGGCAATCTTTTTCTGCAATCAAAATCTTTAATTCACCAGCTTTCCTCAAACTCCAGCATTCCAACCCATACGGCAATATCGGCATGACAGTTGTCTCATATACGCTGATTTTTATTTTTATTGTGATGTCTTTACCCTTCCAGATCTTGCAGAGTTTTCTGACGCAGAAACTGCTACTCCAGTTCTTCTTTTTGTCATTTTCACTATTCCCATTCCTTGATACTAGTCCTCCAAGGTACATACTTTTTTTCACATCTTCTATTTCTTTATCAGAGTTTGATCTGTATCTTTTTGTCTTGTCTTCCAACTGTGATAATTTTGGTCTTTCACATGCTGATCTTCAATTTGAATCTTAGTCTATCCTGGTCTACCTTGTCAGTTATTCTCTGTAAATCTTCCTTGTTCAATGCTGTGAGGTCAATATCATCTGTGAATCTAAGGTTATGTGCTGTCCTACCACATAACATGACTCCTGCTGTTTCATCCCTCAGTGCGACAGCCATCACTGATTCCAGTACCAAGTTAAACAAATCTGGTGACAACATGCATCCTTGTCTCACTCCTACAGTCATCTTCAACCATTCCATCAGCTGTTTGCCTTATATTAATTGCTCCCAACTAACCTTTATAACATCAGTGCTTTTGCCCAAAATGACGGTGTAATGACATTCTGCTATGAAGACCTCTCACCAGCTGGATCAGTTCTTAAAATAATGTGAAGAACCTTTCATGTGTTTTTAATTATTTTTTACTTGCATAAATATATATCTTAAATCCTTCCACAAATAGCACCTGATTGTGCAACACTGAAATCAATAAAGGCCTTATCCAAAGCCTATTGAGTCTCATTGACCACAGTGACATTTGGATCAGGCCCTGGAGGCTTTGCCATTGTCTTCAGTAGGCTCAGGATCAGACCCATGATGGAAAAGTCCATCAATCATTTACGCGGCTCAAGCTGGCATCTCAGCTCCCAAAGGAAGAGTTAGAATACTCAGCCAGTGAGGCCATGTTACTGCCCAGAATATACTAAGATGCTTGTCCTATCACACTGCTGGCAATTCTCTTAAGCAATATGTTATCTAATACAGGATGTCAGTGAACAAGATGTTCATTCACTTTAATTTTTTAAAAAACAGCCTGAAAATGTCCTCCAAATACAGCCTGTTCTCACTATAAATACACAGCAGCAGAGCTGGATGAAAAGGCCACTCCTTTGTAACAGGGATGTTCTAGGTGGCTTTAATGAACATCGCTTCTTCAGGAGAACCTTTTATTTTTTAATAGCATATCATTTAAAATTGAAATAAAGCTTTTATGTGTGTTTGCATATTTCCAAAGTAAAAGCTTCTTTTTTTCACCCCTCCTCCAAATCGTGTTATGTCTGAAAAAGAGCATCGATTATATAACACTACATCTAAATCTACCAAAGCAGTTCAGCAGGGCTGTCAAAGGCTGAGTGGAGCCAATTAGGAAATATCACAAGGGAATATCCATTATAATTAGAAGACACCCAAAGACAATGGTCCTGATCCTCTTCCCACTGAAATCAGTGGGTGTTTTGCCACTTGCTTCCATGGAAATAAGGTCAGACTCTGAGAATTAATCTCTTATAATCTGACCGTAGGTATCGAAGTTCCTAGGGCTGGAGCAGAGCTGGGACTGCACAGCCTCCTCTCCATATAGTACCAGCAGATCCAACAACTCAGGTGCGCTCCAAGCAGGAGAGCATTTGCTGCGTGGAGCCGTCATCATCAGCGAGGAAGGTGCAATGTGAGCTGTCCACACTGAGCAAACAGGAAATGGAATTTCAAAAATCCCCAGGCCTTTAAAGGAGGAGATGCCTGGGTGCAGGGCAGCGGAGTTCAAACTGCCGACCAGAGTGGTCGGGATGGGCATTGTGGGACACCACATGGAGGCCAATTATAGTGACATAACCAAGTGCAGTGTCTACACTGACACTTTGCGGCAAAAAGCTCTATGCCTCTCATCCAGGTGGCTTTATTTTGTTGGCAAAGCAGGAGAGTTTTGTTGGTGGAAGGAGCATTGTAGTGCATACACCTCCACTGTTTTGTCGACAAAAATGTATAGTGTAGACAAGGCCTAAGGGTATAGCTACACTTGAAACTTCAAAGCACTGCTGTGGCAGCGCTTTGAAGTGTGAGTGTGGTCACAGCCCCAGCGCTGGGAGAGAGCTCTCCCAGCGCTGCACGTAAACCACATCCTCTACGAGTGTAGCTTGCAGCGCTGGGAGCCGCGCTCCCAACTCTGCGGCACTGATTACACTGAGGCTTTACAACGCTGTATCTTGCAGCGCTCGGGGGGGGGGGGTTTCACACCCCTGAGCGCGAAAGTTGCAGCGCTGTAAAGTGCCAGTGTAGCCAAGGCCTAAGATACTAGCTATTTACCCCCTGGAGTGGATGTAATTGCGGGGGGGGATAAGTGCTCAGTGGCTTAACTAGGCAAGAGGCTGACAAGGTAACGAGATCTGTGGTGTGGGAACAGTTAAAAGGACAGGAAGACTGTACGCGGGAGAGGCTGAGAGATACAGGATTGCGTGATCTCTCCCTTTCCAGACAGTGGACTAAGGGGGAAGTTTACTTCCAATTGGATGTTGCTATACACAGTGTACTGGTGGAAGGGACCCAATAAATAACACATTGGGGCCTATAAACTTAGAAGCCTCCGGCCTGGTTTCTGGTGATTCGAAGGGTGGAAAAGGAGGCCTATTACAAGAAACACTTGTGTTGAGTTTCTCCCAACCTTCATCTCTAGGACCCCGATCTTGCATCTTGTTGTATGTGGCTAGCCTGCTGTGCCTGAGCAGAAAGCTCACTGAACAATGCTTGTATGCAAAGAGTTGCAGAACCAGGATTTTCTAGCAGCTACTATGTCTTTAACTGTAGCTTTTAGTGTAATAACTTCTGTAAGTGGGAAATAACTCCACATTCCTCTCTTCTCAGGCTGCGTGGCCGTATACTGCTGGAGAGCAATGCCAGTGTCACGGCAGGTATAAAGATCTTTACGGAGCTGTTGCCCTTGTTAAGCAAAGTGAACTTTGCTTCTATGGTAACACGCTCCAGATGAAAACTTTTTATTTGCATACATTTTTCTTGCTTTAGCCTGATTGAAGGTCAATGATTACATTTTCTAACTCCTCTTAATTCATGTGTAGCCAAGAAATTGCAAGGTGAGTGCCTGACTTTAAATTCACTCCTTAGCCCTGCCTTGGTCTGCTACACCCTGGAATTTATAACCTTCAATTGTTTACTCCTATCTCACTGCTGCTATTTTCACCACCTGCTAACTCTTTGAAATGCCTTTCAGCCACATTGAAAATAATGGTATCAGTGATGAGCAGCTGTTGTTGTTGTTGTTATTATTATTTTATAAAATCTAGGATGTCAAGAGTGTCAGGGGATCTCTCCAGTTCTGTCATTATTTTATTGGATAGGGTGACCGGATGTCCCGTTTTTAAAGGGACAGTCCTGTTTCTTGCGACTTTTTCCTATATAGGCGCCTATTACCTCCCCACCCCCGTCCCGTTTTTTCACAGTTATCTGGTCACCCTATTATTGGAGAATATTTCACCACAAATCATGTAAAAATCCATCCTTTCTGTGCATATAGCTCATATCAACAGATAAATCTGCCTGTGCTCCCAGTCCCAGGCATATTAGATTAGGGTATAATGATCCAGGGTTACGCAATGGTAATGCATGGTACCAGGCTGAGTGGTGAACTATATATACGTCACTAAATGATATATGGATTCTTCTTTGATTGGAAAGTCGTGTTAACCTCAAGATCACCTTGTCATGCAGGTTTTCCAAACGGTTTACTGCAGCATAGAGAATCATGAGACTGGCTCCCCCAGCCTAGCCAAGCTGTGCTCAGCACAGAAAAACAGCGAGGGGATGGCTAGGGCCCAGGCCAGTGTAGTCTCAAGCATAAATTAGATTAGTAACAGGGCTGAGGTAACTTACCATCAGCCGCGCACAACCCCAAGGTGTTGTTTTGGTAGCCACATTGCTGAGGTGCTGGGACATCCCAGTTATGCTTCCTTTCTTGCAGACAGGCTCCCTACACTGGGGGCTGGGAATGGAACAGGTAATATAGTAGTTTGCAGAGTAATTTCCAAGGCAGCCATATATGATGTGTTTTTAAATAACTAAACTGAAAGGCTCTAGTGGTTATATGCTTTACGTGCCTGATCCAAGATCTTTCCATTGACTTTAATGGTCTTTGGCATAGATGCCGACTTGTGGCAGCAGGGGTGTGCTGCCCCAGACCCTGTCCCACCTCCACTTCACCTCTTCCCCTAAGGCCACGCCTCTTCCTGCCCTGTTCCACCCTCTCTCCCAAGGCACTCCACCCTTGCTCCTCCCCTCTCCTTCCCAGTGCCATCAGGAACAGCTGATCCCCGGTGGGTGGGAAGTGCTGGGAGCAAGGGAGGGGTGCTGATAGGGGGGCTGACAGGGGGTGCTCCAGCCCTGAAGCAACCACGGAGTCAGCGCCTATGGTCTTTGGATCAAACCCTAACTTCTGTGAGGCATGCTGGCTTTCCAGTTGGAGAGGAAATTTTGTATTGCTTTCCAGAGTGTATTTATAGAGTTTACCTTCCCATAGAAATCCTTCTCAGTTTATTAGTGAGATGGGATTTGGGGTAGCTGGAATATCCTTCATCCCCCTGCAATGAGTAAACTTTCTTCTCTATTGTTAGTACATTTATATGTTACAGTTAATTGTTTTTAATTGTTCAGGTCCTAAAGGTTTTTAATCACTGCTTGTCATATCCTGCCTATCAATATATCAGCTTGCTAAATTAAAACGTGATTTGCTCCCCAGGCAGCCAATAACAGGCCAAAAAGCAATCAAATGTTCTTATACAGACCTCGGTCTACAAGCAGAAGTATTTGTTTAAAAAAACATGGGGCAGGGAGAATGAGTCCTTTTTCTTATCCCTAGGCCATTGCTGGCCTTTTAAAAATGATTCATTTGGTCAGCTTGTCACTTACTTATTAGAATGTCCCCCTCCCAAAGTGCAGCAGATTGCAGCGGGCAGGAGGAATGGTGCATCTGGGGAGTAGATGCTAAAAGGTATCAGAAGGAAAATGTCAGAGAGATGAGCTCATCTTATATGGGCGAGCCACAGCACTTAGGCCTCCTCCACTAAAACCCCAAACTCTCTTTCAGTAACAGCATTAAATGCATGTGATTCAAACCAGCACACCCCTCATGAGAGCCAGTATGGACCTGAAGGTCCTGAGTCTGCTCTCACTACCACCAGGGCCTTTGGGATTAACTCACTTAAGTCAGGGGAGTTACAATGGGGCAAGTGAGAACAAACTGGTCCCAAATCAATTAGCCATCACGCTTCCTCCAAATGCTGCTACCCACCACTTCCCCTGGTCTGCCTCCATCCTGTCTTCAGTTTCCTCCTCTTTGTCTTCTTACAGCTTCTGAACCTGCCTCCAGCCCTGACAACCCCAGACGTGCTTACTCCAGAAGCAAAGTCTTCTGGGGCACACTGGTCCTGGCAGCTGGAGGGGCACCAAAGGGAAAACAGACAGGGTCAGGCAATCTGGAGCCTTTAGTGATGCTGCAGGCAAGGAAAATAAATGTCTAAAAAGCAGGAACCAAAGCACTTACTTTTGCTCCTTGAAACTTCGCATTGATAGGAGGGATGATAAGATACTAGGAGAAACCCAAATCTGGGGGAGTAATTGCTACCAATGACATTCCTGTCTACAGGTTAGGATCATAGTTACTGCCCTGTTAGGTGCATCTAGATTAATTTCCAGCAGCTGCTAATGCCAGATGTTTGAGAGGAAACTTAAAACCCCCATGATGTGTCATTGTGCTGTACCACACCACTGGGAGCTGGGGACTTTTTCCTGACTCCAGCTGGTGAGAGGTTTATGCCCTGAAGCATGAGGATCCATAACCATTGTCACTTTCACTCTGACTAATGTAACTACAAATGCTATGTGCAGTCTCACAAATAGCTAATCCTCCTAATCCTACTTTAGTTCTTGTTGGCTGGCATTCTTTGAAAGCATATAAAAGTCATTCTCTCTCCAGCTGTCATCCTGGAAGCTTCTTAAGAATATTCTTCCTACTAATATTTGAACAATGCAAAGTGCCTATAATAAAACAAAAATTCATCCAGGTTATCCCCTCCTGCAATTAAATCTATAGCTCAAGACTAGAGTTTTTGCTCCTGTTGTAACTTGTGTTAATTGACAGTTCGCTCATGTTAACTAAAATCTTTGTAAATGCTAATCTAGAAACTCCACAAACATTTCTGGCTGGCCCTAGGCTGCGCCTGATGTACAGGTTTGATATAGACTTGTAGAAAATTGTTCACAAGACCCCAGTGAGGTGGGAAAGTAGTATCTCCATTTTACACATAAGGAAACAGGTTCGGCCACTCATCCAGGGTCACATAACAAATTTGTGGCAGGGCCAGAACTAGAACCCAGTTCTCTTGACCCTCAGTCTGCTGCTTTAAGCACAAGGCCGGACTTCTCTTCCTGTTTTGCAGCTCTGGAGAATAAGCCTTATGCTCTGTTTAGTGCATGTCTCCATATTCATTATTAGGGAAAAGCAGTTCATCTCAGTTTGTTTTGCTAAAACTGCACAGTCTTGTCAAGGGGGGGGACATGAGTCTGGAGAGAGCAACTTCCATTTTAATTCATCCAGAGAAATGGAATTTCCCACAAGTAATTCATTTGAAAGAAGTGAGCTCAGATTGAAATGACTAAGGGCCGAACTCCCAAACACTTACCAGCAGGGATACTGCATGCTACAGTGAATAGGCCTCTTGTACTCAGCAGGACTGCTCACAATAGTAAGATCTATGGGCCAGATGCAGATACCCTTTTACATGCTTAGTAGCACTTTACTCCACAAGTAGCCTGTTGATGTCAATGGACCCCTCATGGAGTAAGATACTGTATGGTAGGGATCAAAATCTGGCCCTATATCGGTAGCAAGTGTTTGTAGGATTGGGCTCTGTGCTTGAGTGGGTTCAAATGTCCACTGCTGATATCTCATTAGACACACAAAATACATCAGCCATATGGAATGAGAGTGTGTGCCAGCTGTTTTACCCAAGATGCATTTTGATAATCACCATATAAATTGCATCATAGTTCATACATTTCAGCACAGTGAAAACTAACAGTGTCTCTTTTTTACACACATATGTATGTTCATGTCATTTTAGGACTGAAGACCGAAAGTTGTTTTCATCTTCTTGCTTTCTGGATTATGCACTTGTATGCTTGGCTCTAATGGTTTCTTGATGTTGTAAAATCCTCGAGCCCTGTGTGGCTGTAGAACTATGGCTTGTTCTATTGCTTTGCATGCAGGTGGCATATTATTTTGCATTTCAAGCCTTACCCTTTGTCTGCAACCCCTACTAAGCATTATTCAAAAGCTGATTCCAGAGTTGACCTACTACACAAAGCTAGTCTACACTGAGTACCTTACAGCAGTACAAGTGTGCCACTACAGCCATGCCACTGTAAGGCACGCAGTGTAGCTGTTGTTTGCCAGCAGAAGAGAGCTTCCTGCCAGCAAGATAAAACCACCTCCAACAAGGGGTGGTATCTTTGTCAGCGGGAGAGCATCTCCTGCCACATAGCGCTGTCACACCGGCACTTTTTGTTGTTAAAACTTCTGTCAGTCAGGGTTTTTTTACATCCCTGACCAACAAAAGTTTTAACAACAGAAGTGCCATGCAGACATAGCCTCAGAGTTTTTTCCTAGCTTAATACAATGAAACAACCCTAAGGCTGTGTCTACACTACCATTTGTCGGCAAAACTTCCATCACTGTGGGGTGGGAATATTCCACCTCCCTGAGCGGCATAAGTTACACCAGCATAAGCACTAGTGTGCACAGTGGGGATGGACTACTTATGGCAATGGGAGCGCTCTCTCTGTCCGCCTAGAGCAACTACACAACAGATCTTAAAGCAGCACAGCTGCATTGGTAGAGCAGCACCACTGTAGGCTCTCCAGTGTAGACACAGCCTTACTTGTGGAAAAACATGCTTCTCATGAATGTTCCTATTAAAAGAACACTCACATTAGAAATCATCCATGTACATTTAAACGACAAATATTCTTTCCTCATAACACTTTAGATTATAAACTGAAAATTCTACCATGGAAAATCTAACTTATTTTTCACTATTTGTGCTGTTTAGAAGCTGAAGATGCCATTCGGTTATTTATTTGTCCATAACTGCTGTTCTGGTAGCTCCCGACAGCCCTATTATGGGTGCTGTAGAAACATAATCAGAGAAAGTACCCACTCAGATAATTTAGAGATGAGGGGTCTGACCCAAAGCCCACTGAAATCAATTGAAGGATTCCCATGAACTTCAATAGGCCTTTCATGAAATCTTGAATTAAGACACGATGCAATAGTTGGGTGTTACAGGCAGCTGAGCAGTGTGGGAGGGGAGACAAGGGAAAGAGGAAAGGGAAAAATAAGGTTACATCCATCAGCCTTGTGCAGATGATTGCTGCCAGGCTTCATAGATTCCAAGTCCAGAAGGGTCCCATGTGATCATCTAGCCTGACCTGTATAACACAAGCCATAGAACTTCCCCCAGAATAATCCCTAGAGCAGATTTTTAAGAAAAACATCCAATCTAGGTTTAAAAATTCTCAATGCAGAAGAATCCATGACAATCCTTGGTAAATTGTTCAAATGGCTAATTACCCTCATGTTAAAAATTTACCCCTTATTTCAAGTCCAAATCCATCTAGCTTCAACTTCCAGCCATTGGATCATGCTGCACCTTTCTCTGCTAAACTGAAGAGCCCATTATCAAATATTTTTCCCCATGTACATATTTCTACACTATAATCAATCACCCCTTAACCTTCTTCTTGTTAAGCTAAATAGATTGAGCTCCTTAAGTCTCTCACTACAAGGCAGGTTTTCTAATCCTTTAATCGTTCTTGTGGCTCTTCTCTGAATCCTCCAATTTATCAACATTCTTCTTGAATTGTGGACACCAGAACTGGACTCAGCATTCCAGCAGTGGCTGTAGCAGTGCCACATATAAAGGTAAAATAGAGATTCCTCTGTTTATGCATCCCAAGATCGCCCTAGCCCTTTTGGCCACATCATCAAACTGGGAACTCGAGTTCAGTTAAACAATCCCCAAATCTCGTTCAAAGTCACTGTGTCCCAGGACGGAGTCCCCCATCCTGTAAGTATGGCCTATGTTGTTTGTTCCTAGTTGTATATATTTATATTTAGTTGTGTTAAACCACATAGTGTTTGCTTGCAACCAATTTATCCAGATCTCTCTATTAGTGATCTGCCCTGTCCATTAATTATCACTCACCCCCACACACACATTTTTGTGTCATCTGCAAATCTTTTTAGTGATGATTTTGTTTTCTTCCAGATCCTTGATAAAAATGTTTAACAGCATAGGCTCCAGTCAACCCTGTCTCAAAACATAATACATCTCCTAATCAAGTTATCTTAAGAGATTCTGTTCTGCTTCCTTTCTCCTCTGAGGTCTTTTGCCTTTCTCACAACTGAGTCAGACACAGGAACATTAGAAATATTGTTCACTGTTGTGTTTTCAGGTAGACAGAAACACATCAAAGTAAACAAAAAAAAACACATCAGGCAATCCTGGCTGATGTGCTTATATCTAACAAACTTCAGCTGTTAGCAGTAAAACATGAGGGTACCTTCTCTCATGCACTAAAATCACAGAGCTATGCACAGGTATCTGAGGGCAGAGTATGGCTCATACTTTTTCATTAATTATGTTTTTCTTTTCTCCATTTTCCCCCCACCTACCCCACAGTTTAGGAAATCAGTTAAAATCCTCATAATACAATTCAAAAAGTTCCAGGAACTTCCATATTCCTGGCTGATTCTCACACTCGTAATATTGCCCTGTGGCAACTCTCAGACGCATACAGGAGCCTGAGAGAATGATTCCCCCTGCGCTTGCTGGAAGAAAATATGTCTTGTCAGCTAAGTTCTCAGATGACAACAAGTGTCGCATGAATCTTAAGGATGTCAACCAGAGAACACCATTAATGTCAGAAAGAATAATAACTAAAGTAAGGAGTGTGGACATTTGCATATAGGAATGCAGTTGCCAGGCAATTACTCCAGTCAGGAGCCAGATGTCTCCTGTGAGCTCCTGACTTGGGAGGCTGCTGCACACTCTGAGGCAGCTGAAGACTAGCCAGGAGCGCTAGGGCCATTTGCAGACCCAAGCATGGAGGAGCTGCAAGTGCTGACAGAGGCCTTCTTCCCTGACAACCAGCATGACCCTCTACAGAGCCAGTAACTGCACACCGCACCATAATAACTCTAGCTCAGGAACCAATCCATGCAACAAACCTCGATGCCAACTCTGCCCACATATCTACACCAGCGACACCATCACAGGACCTAACCAGATCAGCCACACCATCACTGGTTCATTCACCTGCACATCCACCAATGTAATATACGCCAGCAATGCCCCTCTGCTATGTACATCGGCCAAACTGGACAGTCTCTACGGAAAAGGATAAATGGACACAAATCAGACATTAGGAATGGCAATATACAAAAACCTGTAGGAGAGCACTTCAACCTCCCTGGCCACACTATAGCAGACCTTAAGGTGGCCATCCTGCAGCAAAAAAACTTCAGGACCAGACTTCAAAGAGAAACTGCTGAGCTTCAGTTCATCTGCAAATTTGACACCATCAGCTCAGCATTGAACAAAGACTGTGAATGGCTTGCCAACTACAGAACCAGTTTCTCCTCTCTTGGTTTTCACACCTCAACTACTAGAACAGGGCCTCATCCTCCCTGATTGAACTGACCTCGTTATCTCTAGCTTGCTTGCTAGCATATATATACCTGCCCCTGGATATTTCCACCACATGCATCTGAAGAAGTGGGTATTCACCCACGAAAGCTCATGCTCCAAAACATCTGTTAGTCTATAAGGTGCCACAGGATTCTTTGCTGCTTTAGCATGTTGATGGATTTAAGAAAGACAGAGGGGTGAGCCACAGTTGCTAACTTTCATGTGGTGAATAAGCACCCTGACTTTCACAATAAACCAAAAATCAAGCTAATCCTATTTCAAAACAAGCCAATCCCTAAGAATCCCAACACTCTATGTGACTAGATCCCCCTGGCGTGCAGTGGAGCCAATTAAAAAAAGAAGCAACAAGCTGCAAGCCAAACAAGCAACTAGCCAAAAACTAGCCAACAAGCAATTCACAAGCCAATTAAGCCAAAAACAAGCCCAATTTCTGCATTTTTTTTCACAGATTTGGCATGTCTGGAGTGAGCACAAAAAGACTGGCAGACTGAAAAACACCCTTCCCATTCCCAAAGGATGTATCTAGAGAAGGGGAGAGCCCATGATCATCATGCTATTGGAAGTGTATTTGCAGGGAAAACAAGACTATGAATACATACTGAGAAGGGATGAGCACATGGATTAAGGCACGAGGGACCAGGGTTCAGTTCTGAGCTCTACCACAGCTTCCCTGTGTGATCTTAGAACTGTCATTTGATCTCTCTGTGCCTCAGTTCCACATCTGTAAAATGGGGATAATACTCCCTTTTGCCTACTTGGATTTTAAGCTTTTGGGGCCAGGGCCTCTCTTACTGCATGTATGTAGGACATCTGGCACAATGGAGCTCTGATCTCCACTGAAGCCTAGAGAAACCACCATAATATAAACTATAACAGCACAAACGACATCTCACTGGATCAGGTGTACAAGCAGTGAAGTGCAAAACTTTGTAGAAAACCAGAGGTTAGAGGAGCACTGGTTGTACTAGTTGGAATTGGAAGATATCACCAGAAAGCCAAGGGGGCTTTTCTATTAAAATAGACATGATTCCCTCTTCCAAGGAGTGTCCTTGGAGCACCAAAGATTCCTTCCCTTCTTTCCCACTACTCTCTCCATACTGAATGTCCATGTCACAGTAACTGTCCTTTTAGCCGAAGTCTGGACCTGGTTCCCTCTGGAGCCTGTCAGTGCCGTTTTTCAGCCATGTGGAAGGATCATTGTTGAGTAGTATGAGGCTCTCCTTCTTCTCATCTCCCACACCTGGAGCCTGAATGTGTTGCCTTCATATTATGTTAGTTCTGTCTGATCTGGAACTGAAGGCCTCATTCAGCTCCTGACTCAAACCCTTCTGATCTGAGAGGGAAGGCCTATTTCAGAGTCTGATTCAGATCCTCCTGGTGTGAGAGGGAAGGGCTGTTTCCAGTCCTGATTCACATTGTCTTGATTTGGGAGTGAACTTAAGGACTAATTTTACTTATGATTCAGACACTCCTGACCGGGGATGGGCTGATTCAGTAGCAGATGGTGTTATAGCTGGAAGGCTGAACTGGCTGACTGCTGCTAAGAAAACACTTTACAATTGAATGTCCTGCTAGTGAAAAAGGCTGACAGCCCTAGACCCTGAATTCCTGTATTGACAAAAGGGCTGCAGAATAGGTACCACCAATGCAAAGTTCCTTATGCTGCCCTAGCAATGTGCCCCAACCCAAACCTGGTTTGGTCACCTCTAAGGCTGCAAAGATATTAAAATCTCATGCCCATTCAGTCTTCAACCTCTCTGCTAAGACTGCCCACTAGGTACCAGTTAGTGGCACTTGCAACAATGTGTTTTGTGATGTGATATGGACATCTGTCCATTAAGAACTGGACTGAGACCCCCAATTCCTTCCAGAGAAGCTGCACAATAGTGTTCCCTAAAGATATAAAACTGTCCAGACTGACAGACCAGGCATTGCAGTTGTCCAGCCAGCAGACAGTGATCCTCATGACACTTAGAAGCAGCAGAAGGGACCTGCCTAGCAGAACCCCTTATACTGATGCAGTGCCAGGTCTTACTATGCCGGCTCTGCTGTTCAGGATTCTCTCTGCAATGCTTTCTGAGGGAGTCTAGTGATCTTTTCCAGCAAGGTTATGGGCCTATTGCAGGAGTGGGTGGATGAGGTTCAGTGGCCTGCAATGTGCAGGAGGTCAGACTAGATGATCCTGATGATTCCTTCTGGCCTTAAAGTCTGAGTCTATCCCCAATTCAGGGGGGTTGTACCTTGCTTTCATTTACAGGACCTGACAGTGACCTTTTAACTATTAATCTCTGTGAGGAGCAGACTGGAGCTTCCTTCCAACTCAAAGAATGCTGGACTAGAATGTTTCTGGCCCTTGAGTGTATGTGTCATGGGGCTGTGGAAGGCCCAAAGAGTCAGGCGCAATTGCAGCCCCTTGCAACAGTGTTATTATTGCAAGGCCCCATGTATTTTGCAACAAGCTGGACCTAAATTTGGTGGCAAAACTCCTTGGATTCTCAGACAGCCAACACTGAAGAATTGAAATTCCTTCCAGGTTCCTTTTAAATATAAATGGAGATTTGTATTGAATTTTATATGAAAATGTGTAATACAGTCAGTGCAGCAGCCCCTGTGTTCAGTTTGATTTTTTTTTTTTTTCTGTCTACTTTTTCAGTGTCAAAGATTTGTGTCTGGACAACACATAATTGTGATCAGTGAAGACTGGGGCTTTGGCAGCTGAGTATGAGACAGCTGGGACATATATCACCCAGAAATGTGAGATAAGTGCACTAGCTGGCTGGATCTGCTAAAATGATCACCAGTGGAAAAAGTTGACAACACTGATATTTACACTCACAGAGAGGTTTTGAGGTCAACAAACAAACTGAGATGGGCAGGACAGCTCACAGCTTTGAGAACTATTCTCTCAGGCTTTTTGCAGACTCAGAAAGAGAGGGCTGAATTTGCTTACACTCAGTTCATATTTTTGAAGACTTTGCAACAATGACAACTAAATCAGTTTTATGCAAATGAAAGCTTGGATTCTAAAGCACAATTCTGCATCAAGGAGTAGATTTCCCACAAACTGCAGCATACTAGGGGCCCTGACTACCATGTTTGGGGCTATTACCATAAAAAAATCTGCAGTGGTAAGGAACTTTATATCAAGAATTGCACAGTTCACATCTGCTCTTTAAGTTTTGCTTATGTACAGTAGATTCTGTTTCAGAAGGGGGATAAAATGTGTGGCATGCATGAACACACTGTTCTGAGTAGAAAGTACAATCATCATGGAAAGAGGCAGTGTTTTTCCTGGGTAGTGTAGCCCTGCCATTATTTACCTTATTAAAAAAGTGCTGGTGGCTTATCTTAACCCTATAAAGACTAGCATTTTCCACATGGCAAGCCCATGGAATGCTTAGAAGTGCAACTGTGAGATTCTTTATTATGCATGAGCACTGACAGTGAGTTTGGCACTATACAATACTTGCCTCTCCTGGGTCAGTACAGGCATCACTCTGCCAAAGAAGAATCCAAGCTGGTATGATTTATTTATATAGGGTGGCATTTTCAACAGCACTCACGTGACTAAGAGCGTGAGTCTCACTGAAAGGCTAAGCTCCTAAATCACTGAGGCATTACTGATAATTCCATCCTTATTAAGATTTGTTTCTCTGGCAGATTATTCATCCTGTTTATTACTGTAGTGCCAAGGGACCAACCAAGATTGGGCCTGTTATAACCTTAGTCCCAGATTTGGACCTTAGCGTCCAAAATCTGGGGGTTAGCATGAAAACCTCCAAGCTTAGTTACCAGCTTGGACCTGGTACCTGCTGCCACCACCCAAAAAATTAGAGTGTTTTGGGGCACTCTGGTCCCTCTGAAAAACCTTCCCTGGGGACCCCAAGACCCAAATCCCTTGAGTCTCACAACAAAGGGAAATAATCCTTTTTCCCTTCCCCCCTCCAGGTGCTCCTGGAGAGATACACAGACACCAGCTCTGTGAATCCAAACAGAGTGAATCTCCCTCTCTGTTCCCAATCCTGGAAACAAAAAGTACTTTCCTATTCCCCCAGAGGGAATGCAAAATCAGGCTAGCGATCCAACACACAAATCTCCCCTTGATTTCTTCCTCCCACCAATTCCCTGGTGAGTACAGACTCAATTTCCCTGAAGTAAAGAAAAACTCCAACAGGTCTTAAAAGAAAGCTTTATATAAAAAAGAAAGAAAAAATACAAATGGTCTCTCTGTATTAAGATGACACAATACAGGGCAATTTGCTTAAAAGAATATTGAATAAACAGCCTTATTCAAAAAGAATACAAATCAAAGCACTCCAGCACTTATATTCATGCAAATACCAAAGAAAAGAAAACCATAGAACTTACTATCTGATCTCTTTGTCCTTACACTTAGAAACAGAAGACTAGAAAGTAGAGCTACTTCTCCAAAGCTCAGAGAAAGCAGGCAGCCAGAAAACAAAGACCTTAGACACTCAATTCCCTCCACCCAAAGTTGAAAAAATCCGGTTTCCTGATTGGTCCTCTGGTCAGGTGCTTCAGGTGAAAGAGACATTAACCCTTAGCTATCTGTTTATGACACGCCCCCCAAATTGCAGACAGTGGGGAAGCTCACTGGCGGCGATTTCCTTCTAGAACTTGAAAATAAACAGATTAATACAACACATACACCTTTACATATACTCCTAAGTATATAACTAACAGACTTCTACATTTTAAGAACACTTTTTAACTACTGAATTCTGGGAAACTCTCACGGGAGAGTGCATCAGCAACTTTATTAGAAGCTCCTGTGATGTGTTGAATTTCAAAATCAAAATCTTGGAGAGCTAAACTCCAACGAAGAAGTTTCTTGTTGTTCCCCTTGGCAGTATGAAGCCACTTTAGTGCAGCATGGTCAGTTTGTAGTTGGAACCGCCGTCCCCAAACATATGGGCGTAGCTTTTCCAGGGCGTACACAATGGCATAGCATTCCTTTTCACTGACTGACCAGTGACTTTCCCTCTCAGACAGTTTCTTGCTGAGAAACACGACAGGATGGAAGTTGTGATCTGTTGCTTCCTGCATGAGCACTGCTCCTATACCACGCTCAGATGCATCTGTGGTTACTAGGAATGGCTTGTCAAAATCCGGGGCCCTGAGCACAGGGTCAGACATGAGCGTTGCCTTAAGTTGGGTAAAGGCCTTTTGACACTCATCAGTCCACTGAACTGCATTTGGCTGGGTCTTTTTGGTCAGGTCGGTCAGTGGGGCAGCGATTTGGCTGTAGTGTGGTACAAATCGCCTGTAGTATCCGGCCAAGCCTAAGAAGGATTGGACCTGTTTCTTTGACCTTGGGACAGGCCACTTTTGGATAGCATCCACCTTGGCCTGTAGGGGGTTTATGGTTCCTCGACCCACCTGGTGCCCCAGGTAAGTCACTCTGTTTTGGCCTATTTGACACTTTTTGGCCTTAACAGTTAGTCCTGCCTGCCTGATGCGCTCAAAGACCTTTTCCAGGTGTAGTAGGTGTTCGGGCCAGGAGTCAGAAAAAATGGCCACATCATCGAGGTAGGCAACTGCAAATTCTCCCAGTCCAGCTAGTAGACCATCTACCAGCCTTTGGAAGGTGGCGGGTGCATTACGAAGGCCAAAAGGAAGGACATTGAATTCATACACCCCCGCATGGGTGACGAATGCTGACCTCTCCTTGGCAGGTTCATCTAGCGGTACTTGCCAGTACCCCTTGGTTAAGTCTATTGTAGAGATGAACTGGGCCCGTCCCAACTTCTCCAATAGCTCATCGGTGCGTGGCATTGGATAGTTGTCCGGACGAGTTACCGCATTTAGCTTACGGTAGTCCACGCAAAAGCGTATTTCCCCATCTGGTTTGGGTACCAGAACCACTGGAGATGCCCATGCACTGGTAGATGGGCGGATTATACCCATCTGTAGCATGTTCTGGATCTCCCGTTCTATAGCAGCTTGGGCATGAGGAGACACTCGGTAAGGTGGGGTTCTGATTGGGTGAGCATTACCTGTATCAATGGAGTGGTATGCCCGTTCAGTCCGTCCTGGGGTGGCTGAGAACAATGGGGCGAAGCTAGTGCACAGCTCCTTGATTTGTTGCCGCTGCAGACGTTCCAGGGTGGTTGAGAGGTTCACCTCTTCCACGCCACCGTCTTTTTTCCCGTCGTAGTAGACACCGTCAGGCCACTCAGCATCATCTCCCTGGACTGTAAACTGACAAACCTGTAAGTCTCTGGAATAGAAAGGCTTGAGAGAATTAACATGGTACACTTTAGGCTTTAGTGAGGAATTGGGAAATGCTATGAGGTAGTTTACAGCTCCCAGGCGCTCTTGGACCGTGAATGGCCCTTCCCATGATGCTTCCATCTTATGGGCCTGTTGCGCCTTCAAGACCATAACCTGGTCTCCTACCTTGAAGGACCGATCTCTGGCATGTCTGTCATACCAGGCCTTTTGCTCTTCCTGAGCATCCTTTAGATTCTCTCTAGCAAGGGCTAAAGAGTGTCGGAGGGTGCTTTGTAGGTTGCTTACAAAGTCCAGAATGTTAGTTCCTGGAGAAGGCGTAAACCCCTCCCATTGCTGCTTCACCAACTGTAATGGCCCCTTAACCTCGTGACCATACACAAGTTCAAATGGTGAAAACCCTAAACTGGGATGTGGTACAGCCCTGTAGGCAAACAGCAACTGCTGCAACACTAGGTTCCAATTATTGGAGAATTCGTTGATGAATTTACGTATCATGGCCCCCAAAGTTCCATTGAACCTTTCCACCAGGCCATTGGTTTGATGGTGGTACGGGGTGGCAACCAAGTGATTCACCCCATGAGTTTCCCACAGTTTTTCCATGGTCCCTGCCAGGAAATTAGACCCTGAATCTGTAAGGATGTCAGAGGGCCAACCTACCCTGGCAAAGATGTCTGTTAGGGCCAGGCACACAGTGTTAGCCCTGGTGTTGCCTAGAGCGACTGCTTCTGGCCATCGGGTAGCAAAGTTCACTAAAGTCAGTACGTACTGCTTTCCTCTGGGCGTCTTTTTTGGGAAAGGGCCCAGAATATCCACAGCTACTTGCTGAAATGGGACCTCAATTATGGGGAGTGGCTGGAGAGGGGCCTTGACCTGGTCTTGAGGCTTTCCCACTCTTTGGCATACCTCACAAGACCGGACATACTTGGCAACATCCTTGCCCATCCCCTCCCAGTGGAAGGACTTCCCCAACCGGTCCTTGGTTCTGTTCACCCCAGCATGGCCACTGGGATGATCATGGGCTAAGCTTAAGAGCTTCTCCCGGTACTTAGTTGGAACCACCAACTGTTTTTGCGGCTGCCATTCTTCCCGGTGTCCACCAGAAAGAATTTCCTTGTATAAAAGTCCTTGGTCTATAACAAACCGGGATCGATTAGAAGAGCTGAGAGGCGGTGGGGTGCTCCGTGCCGCCGCCCAAGCTTTCTGAAGGCTGTCATCCGCTTCCTGCTCAGTCTTGAACTGTTCCCTTGAGGCTGGGGTCACCAGTTCTTCCTCAGACTGTGGACTTGGGCTTGGTCCCTCTGGAAGCGATGTAGGTGATGGGGTTGTTTCCGTTGCTGGTGAACCGCTCTCCGCTGGTGCACCTGAGGGTATTTCAGGCTCCGGCTGAGCCTTTTGGGTATGGCTGTCTGTTGCTTCTGCCAGTTTTGGCTCGCTGGCGCCCTCTGGCGTTGAGTTTGAAGATGGGGTTGCACTTGCTGGTGCTGGTTGCTGTTCCAGTTCCGGGCCTGGGACTGGAGGTGCTGTGGCTGTTTCAGTGGTTGGCATGGAATCCGGGTCCACTACCTCTGTCTGGGTCTCTGGTAACACAGACGGGGCCTCTGTGGACGGCTCAGGAACAGGAATGGGTCTGGAAGCTTGCCTGGTTTGGCTACGTGTAACCATTCCCACTCTCTTGGCCCGCCTCACCTGGTTGGCCAAGTCTTCCCCCAGTAGCATGGGGATAGGATAATTGTCATAGACTGCAAAAGTCCACATTCCTGACCAGCCTTTGTACTGGACAGGCAGTTGAGCTGTAGGCAAGTCTACAGCTTGTGACATGAAGGGGTAAATTGTAACTTTGGCCTTTGGGTTGATGAATTTGGGGTCAACGAAGGATTGGTGGATAGCTGACACTTGTGCCCCCGTGTCTCTCCACGCAGTAACCTTCTTTCCGCCCACTCTCAAATTTTCCCTTCGCTCCAAGGGTATTTGAGAGGCATCCGGGCCAGGGGATCTTTGGTGTGATGGTGGTGTAATGAATTGCACTCGCATGGTGTTCTTGGGACACTTGGCCTTGATATGTCCCAGTTCATTACACTTAAAGCATCTTCCATCTGATGGGTCACTGGGCCGAGGTGAGTTACTGGAGACTGGTGAGGTTGAAGGGTAGGGTATCTGTGGCTTTACTTGGGTGGTATGTGGGGTCTTTGGCTGTCCTCGGTTGTAGGGTTTATGGTCTGTGTGCCCCCTGGGGTAATCGTTCCCCTTGACAGTAGCTTTCTTGCTTTCTGCCAGTTCCATCCATTTGGCTCCAATCTCCCCCGCCTCAGCGATATTCTTGGGGTTTCCATCTTGTATGTACCGTGTGATGTCTTCAGGAACACCATCCAAGAACTGCTCCATTTGTATGAGGAGGTTCAGTTCTTCCAAGGTTTGAATGTTGTTTCCTGTTAGCCAGGCCTCCTAGTTTTTTGCAATGTAGTAGGCGTGTTTGGGAAATGACACCTCTGGTTTCCACTTTTGGGTTCTGAAGCGCCGACGGGCATGATCTGGGGTTATCCCCATCCTGTATCTGGCCTTGGTTAGAAAAAGTTTATAGTCATTCATTTGGTGCTTAGGCATTTTAGCTGCCACCTCTGCTAAAGGTCCACTGAGCTGTGACCTCAATTCTACCATGTACTGGTCTTCGGGGATGTTGTACCCAAGACAGGCTCTTTCAAAATTTTTCAAGAAGGCCTCGGTGTCATCACCTGCCTTGTAGGTGGGAAATTTCCTGGGCTGTGGAGCAATATTTGGCGCCGGATTGTTAGGGTTGGCTGGCACAGGCAGCCCAGCTTTTGCCAACTCCAGTTCATGTTTTCTCTGTTTTTCCTTCTCTTCATTCTCTTTTGTTGTTTTTCCATTTCTCGGTGGTGGGCCGCCTCTTCTTCTTCTTGCTTCCTTCTGTGGGCCAACTCTTCTTCTGCTTGTTTCCTTCGGTAGGCCACCTCTTCTTCTTCTACTTTTCTTTTGTGTGCTGCCTCTTTGATTTGTTCTTCTCTTTCTTTCATCTCCATTTGTCGCCTGTGTTCAGCTTCTCTGAATTGTTCTTCGGCCTCAATTTTTGCCTTAGAAGTCATGGTTCCTGTTTTCTTGTGTTGGGGTGCCCTCCGGTGTTTATCCTCTGAACTGCAGGTTCTCTGTTGCCTCCTGAAGTCTGCCTAGCAACAGTGCCTTTAGCTAATCTTCAATGTCAAGTAAACCTGAAAAACCACTTTATTTGCATTCATATAGTGCTGGTATGACTCTCAATGGGAGTGCTATTGTGTGACAAAAGACTGTTAATAGTCCTTAACGACTTCTGCTTAACATGCAAGCCACAAACTGCCAGAGAGAGCAGAAAAAAAAATTTCTCTCTGGTTCCCTTTTAAAACCAACTGCTTCTCTCTGCTAAAAAGCCCTTAGCAGAGAAAAGAAAAATATAATATTTCTACTGGCTTCTGGGTTCTGTCTATATCCCACCACTGCCACCATGTTATAACCTTAGTCCCAGATTTGGACCTTAGCGTCCAAAATCTGGGGGTTAGCATGAAAACCTCCAAGCTTAGTTACCAGCTTGGACCTGGTACCTGCTGCCACCACCCAAAAAATTAGAGTGTTTTGGGGCACTCTGGTCCCTCCGAAAAACCTTCCCTGGGGACCCCAAGACCCAAATCCCTTGAGTCTCACAACAAAGGGAAATAATCCTTTTTCCCTTCCCCCCTCCAGGTGCTCCTGGAGAGATACACAGACACCAGCTCTGTGAATCCAAACAGAGTGAATCTCCCTCTCTGTTCCCAATCCTGGAAACAAAAAGTACTTTCCTATTCCCCCAGAGGGAATGCAAAATCAGGCTAGCGATCCAACACACAAATCTCCCCTTGATTTCTTCCTCCCACCAATTCCCTGGTGAGTACAGACTCAATTTCCCTGAAGTAAAGAAAAACTCCAACAGGTCTTAAAAGAAAGCTTTATATAAAAAAGAAAGAAAAAATACAAATGGTCTCTCTGTATTAAGATGACACAATACAGGGCAATTTGCTTAAAAGAATATTGAATAAACAGCCTTATTCAAAAAGAATACAAATCAAAGCACTCCAGCACTTATATTCATGCAAATACCAAAGAAAAGAAAACCATAGAACTTACTATCTGATCTCTTTGTCCTTACACTTAGAAACAGAAGACTAGAAAGTAGAGCTACTTCTCCAAAGCTCAGAGAAAGCAGGCAGCCAGAAAACAAAGACCTTAGACACTCAATTCCCTCCACCCAAAGTTGAAAAAATCCGGTTTCCTGATTGGTCCTCTGGTCAGGTGCTTCAGGTGAAAGAGACATTAACCCTTAGCTATCTGTTTATGACAGGGCCCCACTACGCTAGGCACTGGACAAACACAGAGTAGCAGACTGTCTCCTGCTCTGAAGAGCTTACAAAACAGAAGAGACAGAAAAAGGATAGGGCGGGAAAAACATACAAACCATGTAATCAATGCAGTGTTGGCAAATGGCATGTTAGTGCCCTGAATATTTTTGAGGAGGAGCTAGCTAGAAGCAGATTAAAGACAAGGGAAGGGAGAATGGTCAGAGAAGGGAGGGATGGAAGGTAGGAGAGGCAGCTTTGGAGTGAGGCAGAGGTGAAGAGATTATCATTGAAAGTCTCCAAGGGAAACGTGTGTATTAAGGGGGGATTGAAATATATATACTCCACACATGAGGAGAGTGCTCCATTTCCCCCTGTGCTAAATACGCTGTTACATAGCTCATAGTATTTTAAAAATGCAGCAGGGCCTTAGATTGACTTTATCTGGTGATATTTAGATGGCCACAGTCTCCAAGAGTTTTCATGCAAAACAAATCTTCACATCCTCAAATAACTTCTTGACTAAAAAGAGACAGCTGCATTTTTGTCCTCTGAGTTCATTATGACCAAGCAGCTTGGAAGTAACATTTTTTTAATCAGCTCAGGATGGAACTAAGTGATTGATTGATCCCACTACTGCTGCTGCCTAGAACTTATTTTTTCAAGAAACTGAGTCAGGGTTAGTTGTTTGCCTTCAAGGTACCTGCCTCTCAGATGGCAGCATGATCAATGGTGTTTCACTTCCCTGATTTTTCTTCTTGGAGATAGTACTTGTCTGGTAACCTATGTATCAATTATACTATCACTTTTTCATTGATTCGGTTACTGTAGCGAATCAATATCAGTTAGAGTACAGAAATTCACACAAATGGGTTGTATTGATAGCAGAAGTAAACAGCAGGGCTGTTGTAACATTTGCAATACTTCCTATTATATCCAGTAACCTTGGGCAACCTTGTTAACATTTTAAGCAAGGCACTTAGTTTATCTGAGAAGCATGCAAGCCAGAGGTAAGTCTGTATACTGTAAGCAGTGTCTGGATAGTCTTTAGCGAAAGTGACATACTTCTATGTACATTTTGTACTAAAATGCTTCCTGATCTTTTTAGATAGCTTCAAATCTGTCTGATCAGGTAGAACCAAGATATGTACAGTCAGCCTGAACAAAGTCAAACAAAGGACTAGCCATGGGTGTAACTGCTATGAATTAGGAGCCACATCCTCAGTTGATTATAATGGGCACAGCTCCATTGACTTCACTGGGGCTATGACCATTTACACCTGCAGTGAATCTGGCATCAAGCCTGTTTTCATTCATTTACATTTGATCTGGCATTCCACTGAAGCTAACATCTCCCTGAATGGGTGCAGGGGTCTGTCTACCAGGAGTTCATTGAAGGGGTCTTATTTATTTAACAAAGCAATGAAAGAAAAGATATTGATCAGGGAGATAAACATAATATATAATCTGACATCCCCTTCCCTCAGAACATGATCATGTAGGAAAAGTTCTGAAACTATGGAAATGAATGTCAGTTTCAACAACAGGAGCACTACTGGATTCTAATTCTTGAATTAGAGTCAAATCCAGTATGTTCATTCTAGGTCAGTATCACTCTTCTCTGGACAAGTCTGTTGTCAACTTCTTTGGTTTGGATTAACCTTTGCTGAAAGAACCTGTCTATTCTGAAATGTTCCATCAGTGCTCTCCTTCCTTACCAGCTGCACATGGTTGATTTATTTGCCCTTTAAGAAAACCTTCTGTAGATGTCTTCCTCTAATTACCAAAATCTTTGTTTCCTCTCCTCTCTCTGATAAAAGTTATTTATACCCACAGCTGTTAAAGTATCTTCTTCCCAAAGGCAGGTGGAGCAAATTCCTATCATGCCACATTCCATGAAAATTCCAGCCAATAATATCTTTACAAAAGCCATCCAGTGCTACCTGCATTTTGCCTTGCAGGAAATGCCTCTCTGTATCATAGAAGAGGGTATTTCCTGGGTGTACAGGAAATGGTGTGTACTTCTTTAGAGAACGAGTAGTGCAGATTAAGGGAAAACACTAAATTGGATCTTTGTTCTGGTGTAGCAACCCCAGTGTAGGTGCACCTGAGCACACTTCCAGCATAGAAGCATTGCATTAGTGTAAAACTGTTTCAAACTGGTGTAAGCCTCATTCTACATTATTGCAGGGCACCTATACTGGAGGCTTTCACTAGTATATCTACCCCAGTACAAACATCCCCCTGTAATTGCAGAAGTCATATTTCCAACTACCACCAGCAACAACACGCACCATCCTCCCTAAAGTTCAGGGATTTCAAGATCTGGGGTTCTGGTTTGGTCCATTATAGAACTGAAATTCAGCTCTAAGTTTGGATTGCAAGTATTCAGCTCCTTTTTTGGTTCATGCTCATCTTCAAAGTAAATGTGATTAAAACTGACCCTTTTGTTAGTATTTTTTATACTGATGCTTTTTAATTCCTGGTGAACCCCACAGAAGTAAAAGTACTTTACTTACCTTTGGCTCTTTAGGGCATGGAAAAGAGACTGTGCCTTTTAGTTTTTTAGTTTTTTTTTAAGTAAAATAAAACCAAAACACTGTGGAACTAAGAGTGCTTGCTGCCATCATGGTGTTCTGTCTTCTTTCCTGTTTTCCCCCTTACCCTTTGTCTGTTGTGTCTATTTAAAGTGTAAGTTTTTTGCGCAGGGAGTGTTTCTTATTCTATATTTGTACAGTGTCTAGAACAATCAAGTCCCATTCTCATTAGGCCCCTGGGCACAACCCTATTAAACATGAGTAACATAAAACAGACCATTCCAGACAATTAAGGAGCAGTGTTAATTAAGAGACTCAGAAGGAATCCTAACTTAGATTGCCTTGACTAGAAGGATGGTGGCTGCAATGTGGGAACATGAGGCTGAATTTTGAGACCAACGGTGTCCACGAAGAACAGAAATGGAAAAACTGTTATAGCCAACCACAGCCCTTCCACTCCAGAAATAATCAATGCAATATGATCCATGGCAGGCACAGTCCTGCAAGCCCACCTATAGAAGATTTTCACAGAAGTTGTACACAGAGTCATTCCAGAATTCAGCCTTTAACATACATATTCATACCACATGCAGTTATCAGTTTTAATGGCTTAAATGTTTTGGGGTTGCCGAAAAGGGAATAAAGAAGCTGAAATTTTGGCTGAAGAGAGGTCAATAAATTACACTCAAGCAAATTTGCCAATCTGATTACTTTCTAGGCTGGCTTCAGCTTTATCAGTTTCATTCCAGGCCCAAATGTGCTGCAGCAATTAGTTTCAGTTTAAGTGCCAGCAGCTCCTGTTCAGTTCAAGTACAGTGGGCTGGCATCTCCTGTGAAACTGACAAGACATGTCATGGCTCTGGGAGTTATCTGCTTGACACTTTCTTCCAAATACTTTAAAGGGATGTTGATGCAAAACAATTGCTGTGAGGTGTCTGTGCAAGCTGCAGCTTTTAGAGGAGCCTGAACCTCCTCTAGGAGGGGCTCCGTAACACATTGGCACATTGACAACCTGGACGGAGCCTCAGAAGGAAAGGGGTGAAAAAAAAGAATAAGATGTGGGTGGAGGACATGTCCTGCAAGGACAATTTGAATGGATTTAACGTGTTCCTCTTAGAGAACAGAGTGTAAAGAAGGGACGGAACTATATACAAAAATACTAACAAAACTAAGGAATTATCCAGGGCAGACAAATGAGAATAAGTCAAGATACAGCAGAAGCTGGAAAATGTAAGATTGTTCAGACACAATGTTAGGAAAAAATCCCTCACAAAGGTGAACCATAGGCAATGGAATAATCTTCAGAGGGAAGCTGAAACAATACTGCTAGCTGTATCTGACAGACAATTGAGTAACCTCGTATATAAGAGACTCTCAAACTGTATTAGCAATGTCAGTGCTCTGAAAATACCCCTGGAAGAGAAACACTTATCATACTTTGCTATGTCTACAGTGCCAAACAAGCTTGCCAATCCGCATGCAGTCACAGAATTATATCAGTTAGCTAATGTTCGTATAGCACTTTGAGATCCCTGAATGAAAAGTGATGATAGATGTATGTACAATTAGGGGCTGGGAGTGTGTATGAATTATCTTCTTATTTCATTTATTATTTATTTAGCGTGTGCATAGTCGTCTAGCCAAGCGATGGCATCTTCAGTGGCATGATGCAGTTCTTCTAGGCCACCGCTGAACCTAGTCAGCAGGCATTCATCGATAGTGTGCATCATCGTTTGTGCTGTGCCGCAGCTGCACAAAAGGCTGTCACGAAGGCCCCAGCGATACTTCACAGAGACCTTGCCTGGTCCGGAACCTGTTCATCAGGGACCACTGGCATTGGGGTAGGTCAAAACCAGGCAGGCAAATTGTGGGGTCAGCGACGAGGGACTGGGTGGGGATTATAACGCATACCCATTCCTCTCACCAGAGTGTTTCCACCCTAACATCCTGGCGTGGCGGATGAGACCATAATAGGCAACGTGACGGCAAACGTGCAGCTGGTGGTTTAAAAAGGTCATTGTGCAGTGGTAGGCTTGGGTTGGCGCGTACTTTCTCCAGTAACTTTCCAGTGGCAACCTCTTGTCTGATATGAGGAGGAGCAATATTGCTCAGAACTGGATGCCTTGGTCTGGAGTCGGACACAAGGTGCCGGAGATGATGCGCATGGTGGCATGTAACTGCATATCCACCAGTTTGGTCTATGACAATCAACTCCAAACTGGTGCACAGTACTCCGCCACCGAATACAAGGTGGCAAGCGCTGATGTCCGTAAAGTTGTAGCAGAAGCACCCCATGACAAACCTGCCAGCTTGCCAAGAAGATTGTTGCATGTCTTAACTTTAGCTGCTGTCTTCTTCAGGTGGGCAGGGTAACTCAGTGTGCAGTCTAAGGTCACACCTAGATAGACCGGTTCTACTTCATGCTTTGCCTTCTGACCATTCAGATAAACATCCAGTTCTCAGTTTGCACTGGTGTGATGAAGATGGAACAAACTGGAGACTGTTTTTATGATGCTTGGCTGGAGGCACCAAGTCTTACAGTATTCAACCAACTTCATCAAGTCCTGGCTTAAGGTGGCACCAAGCTCATGAAACGTCCGAGCCTACGTAAATGAACTTTTGTGATTCCGTTGTTGGCAGGTCATTGATGTAAAGGTTGAACAGAGCTGGAGACGGTTACAGTATTGATGGCTTCGATCTGCTGTGCCATGTGGCACACTCGAAGCACGACCAAGCATGGTACGTTCAATCTGATATTGCAGATGCCATTCAGCTGATGTTTACTGTATTCTGTGACACCATCCAGGTTGGTGGTTTCTGGCTGGCAAATGTTTACAGGCCTCCAAGCATCAGCTGGAACCAACAGGTTCTACCAAGCCTGCCACACCCGGCTGTCTATGTCAGAGACTTCAACAGCCGTGACACAGACTGGGGCTTTAAGGAGGTTGACACCGACAGTGAACAACTTGCAGACTGGGCATCTCGAAACAACCTCTCCCTTATCCATGATTTCATGTCTTATTAGAACCTAAAAGCCTAAATTTACAAAAGTGACTAGTGATTTGGGGTGGTCTCTGTTTTGAGGTGTCCAGCTTGAGACACTTTAAATGCACCTCCCTGGCAGAAAGTGCTGAGCACCCACCCTCTGAAAAATCAGGCTCCTTTAAGGTGTCTCAAGTTGGGCACCCAAAATCATTAGTCACTTTTGCAAACTTAAGTCACGGGCTTTCGACATTAGACACTGACATAATTTGTACTACCCAGCAACATACGCCTGCTCAGATGGAACTCACTGGCAACAGCCCCACTGACTTCAACGCAAGCAGGAGCAGGTCTTGCATGGGCTGGTGACACTGGTGAATGAGTGCCCTTTGTATTTGTTGTTGCTTGTTACTTACTTTAGTACAATGTTGATGACCAATAATTATTCATGATTTTTTGTAAACAAAGGTGTGTGTGTGTTTATCCCAGGCAAAGCCTGACTTTCCTGGTAGGAGCTGCGCTAGCAGGGACAGCAAGTGCAGCACAGACCTCCCCTCAGTTAGAAGAGCTGTGCTGCTGCCACAGAGCTGGAGGCAGCTGCACCAGATGATCAGCTGCACTCTGCTGCTCCTTTGAAAAGATGCAGCATGCCCTGCCGCACCCCACCTCCCTCATGCGCCACACTCACCACATGTGCTGCAGATGGTAACTTGCATGCCAACCAGCTGTGGGGGGCGCATCCCTCCAGCCAGCACAGTACCCTTCCTGGAGGCAGTGGGTTACCATTCAGCACAATAGCCAATTCCCTCTCTTGAGCTCTCAGTGTGAAACCTGGCCTGCTGCTACAGCGAGGATTGGCTCCCTCCAATACTCTCTTCCAGTGAATCCACCCATGCAGCATAGATCAGGGATAGGTCCTATACTTGTAACCACACTAAAGGCCAGATTATAGCTGGCTGTTACATGGGAGAGGTCTTCCTGTCCTGCACCCACACACACACATACATGGAGGCTGCTCACATTTGGTGTCCCTCTGGCCTACTGAGTGCCCCACACTGGCTAACCTGTGGGTGAGAGCCCCTCCAAAGGGGGTGCGGGCTGTTTCCTATGAGCTCTGTCCTGTCTCAAATACAGGCCTGTGCTGAATAGACAGAACAATGGCCCTTTATGTTCCAGTCAGCCCCTAATATCACAAACGTTCCCATTGTCCCCGTCCCGTTTGTCAGTGTTAATACACCTCTACCTTGATATAACACTGTCCTTGGGAGCCAAAAAATCTTACCGTGTTATAGGTGAAACCGCGTTATATTGAACTTGTTTGATCCACCGGAGTGTGCAGCCCCCCAGCTCCAAAAGCACTGCTTTACCGCGTTATAACCAAATTTGTGTTATATCGGGTGGTGTTATATCGAGGTAGCGGTGTATTGTATCACCCAGACACAGCAGGTTTCAGAGTGGTAGCCATGCTAATCTGTATCAGAAAAATGAACAAGGAGTACTTGTGGCACCTTAGAGACTAACAAATTTATTTGGGCATAAGCTTTTGTGGGCTAAAACCCACTTCATCAGACGCTTCCTCAGCTCTCATCCCTTAACACCCCTATTCTACTTGCACTACATTGATGACATCTTCATCATCTGGACCCATGGAAAAGAAACCCTTGAGAAATTCCACCATGATTTCAAAGATTTCCATCCCACCATCAACCTCAACCTGGACCAGTCCACAGAAAAGATCCACTTCCTGGACACTACAGTGCTAATAAGCGATGGTCCCATAAGCACCACCCTATACCAGAAACCTACTGACTGCTATACTTACCTACAGCAGCCTCCAACTTTCATCCAGACCACATCACACGATCCATTGTCTACAGCCAAGCTCTAAGATGCAACCACATTTGCTCCTATCCCTCAGACAGAGATAAACACCTAGAAGATCTCTATCAAGCATTCTTAACTACAATACCTACCTGCTGAAGTGAAGAAACAGATTGACAGAGCCAGAAGAGTACCCAGAAGTCACCTACTACAGGACAGGCCCAATGAAGAAAATAACAGAACGCCACTAGCCATCACCTCCAACCCAGAACTAAAACCTCTCCAGCGCATCATCAAGGATCTACACCTATCCTGAAGGACGATCCCTCACTCTGACAGATCTTGGGAGACAGGCCAGTCCTTGCTTACAGACAGCCCCCCAACCTGAAGCAAATACTCACCAGCAATCACACACCACACAACTGTGCAAGAAAATGCAGTCTTCACTCTTAGGTTGTTTGCAACATGTCAGAGACAGTTTATTTTCAAGCAGTTGTTGCATACAATAATGATCAACAATAGCATCTTGTTTATACATATTCCTTCCTGATATCTTACTTTTCTCTACTAGTTCTTGCTACAGTCTGCGTTCCTGTCTTGTCTAACAAAAGGTATACATGCTTGCCCTAATTGTTTATCTGGCGGAGACCTGCCTAGGAAGGGGGAATCCCTGTCCATGCGCACTCTCCCCCTTGCAATTGCTTGAGAATAAACTGTCTCTGACATGTTGCAAACAACCTAAGAGTGCAGACTGCATTTTCTTCTATACAACAAAAACACTAACCCAGGAACCTATCCTTGCAACAAAGTCCATTGCCAATTCTGTCCACATATCTATTCAAGGAACACTATCATAGGACCTAATCACATCAGCCACACCATCAGGGGATATACCAATGTGATATATGCCATCATGTGCCAGCAATGCCCCTCTGCCATGTACATTGGCCAAACCGGACAGTCTCTACACACAAAAAATAAATGGACACAAATCAGACATCAAGAATTATAACATTAAAAAAAACAGTAGGCGAACACTTCAACCTCCCTGGACACTCAATTGCAGACCTAGAAGTTGCAATTCTTCAACAAAAAAACTTCAGAAACAGACTCCAACGAGAAACTGCAGAACTAGTATTAATTTGCAAACTGGACACCATTAAATTAGGCTTGAATAAAGACTGGGAGTGGATGGGTCATTACACAAACGAAAAACTATTTCCCCATGCTAATTTTCCCCTACTGTTACTCACACCTTTTTGTCAACTGTTTGAAATGGACAATCCTGATTATCACTACAAACATTTTTTTTCTCCTGCTGATAATAGCCCACCTTAATTTATTAGTCTCTTTAGAGTTGGTATGCCAATCCCAATTTTTTCATGTTCTCTGTGTATATATGTATCTTCCTACTGTATTTTCCTCTGCATGCATCTGATGAAGTGGGTTTTAGCCCACGAAAACTTATACCCAAATAAGTTTGTTAGTCTATAAGGTTCCATAAGTACTTCTCGTTCTTTTTTCAGACACAGCAGAAGACTTTGTATTGCTATAGCCCAACTGCTGGCAAGGCCTTTGGTCGCTGAGCGCATATGGTACCAAAGCATAAACCTGTCCCTCCTTAAATGCAATGGCTGGTCCCCTCCCCTCCCTGAGTGCTTTGTTGGATTGTGCTGATACTGATTGACCTAATTTTTAGCAGTTTCCCGAAAGGTGACACACAGCCCTCCAGATTGTTGTGAACTATGACAAACAGACCCCCATTAGTGTTCAATAAACAAGACTCACCTCTCCTTTAATGGCAGCCGAATAACTATGTACACAAAATCCCAGAAGTCCTGTCCCTTTCTCGTGCTGATTTGAATATTGGGTCATGTAAGTATTTGCAGCAGCTCTGGCTAAAGGCAGCTCGCTGCAATATTATTAAGTGGGACTGACTCCCCAAATTACTTCAATATAAGTGTGCCTCTTCCTTTGCTGCCTTTTGCCTCCCTTTGACTTTAAAGAGCAGTGAAATCCAGAGTTGCTGAAAGAATGTTTCACTTAAATTGTACTAGGACTAGGACATTTCAAAGTCAGGACTGAGAACAGTGCTAAATGAGAATAGATATCCGTCTCCTTTTCCACTCCATATATAATGGCTACTAGAATAGCACCAAAAGCAATGAAATAGGTCATCATTGCACTTTAATTCAGCAGCAAAAGCCCCATTTTAAACAAACCTCATAAGCTTTATTCTACACAAGCGTTTTGCATCTATTACTTTAAATAGAGAGATTATTTGGGGCCACATTCTGATGGGCTCTTACATGGTTGCATAGTTGGGGGAGGCAGGGATAATACAAGGATCTGCCCACCCACAAACCCCATGCAAGGGCTTGTCAGTACTGTAGAGAATCATAGAATATCAGGGTTGGAAGGGACCTCAGAAGGTCATCTAGTCCAACCCCCTGCTTAAAAGGAGGACCAATCCCCAGACAGATTTTTGGCCCAGATCCCTAAATGGTCCCCTCAAGGACTGAGCTCACAACCCTGGGTTTAGGAGGCTAATGCTCAAACCACTGAGCTATCCCTACAATCTAGGAAGCCCAGGCTTACTCACTCTGTGCAGCCCTTAGGGGGCACACATTGGCCAAAGAAGGCAGGACTGTAGGCTAGGAGCAGAGCCAAGCACCCTGTGAAGAGGAATAGTAGCAAGGGCACTCCCATAACACACCAAGGGACTCTGGGACACTACAGTGATGGGCTGTTTGGAAATGCAGACAGATGAGCTTGCTTCCTGGAGCTTCCATGGAGCAGTGTGCCTATGCCCCACCCCATAACACAGAGCTATACCTAACAGGCACAAAACAGCTCTTACATATACAGCTGGCAAGCCAAAATTGCTAGCTCCAAGGTGATGCACTGGGTATCTCCAGGCAGGAGGTTCAGGCTGCTTGTTGCGTGAAGCCTCCTGCCACCTGATTTACAGATACCTTTGCTTCAGACTGGTAAGAGAATACTTATAACCTGCTCTCTGGAATGGAGGATGAGCACCATGGTTTTCAATATCTAGAATCAAGCAAGTGGAGATATGGGCTCCAGGGCAGACATTGCTTAAGCCCCAGCAGGAAAGATTCTGTAGAGGCAGGGCCGGCGCTTCCATTGAGGCGAACTAGGCAATCGCCTAGGGTGCCAGAATTTTCGGGGGGCAGCATTTTGCCTGGGGGGAGGGCAGCAGGCGGCTCTGGTGGACCTGCCGCAGTCGTGCTGTGGAGGGTCCGTTGGTCCGCGGCTCCGGTGGAGCTGCCGCAGTCATGCCTGCGGACGGTCCGCTGGTCCCGCGCTGCTCCGGTGGACCTCCCGCAGGCACGGCTGCGGCAGCTCCACTGGAGCCACGGACCAACGGACCCTCCGCAGAAATGACTGCGGCAGCTCCACCGGAGCCACGGGAGCGGTGCGCGGGGCGGCGAAATGGCACTGCGCCTAGAGCGCGAAAAACTCTAGCGCCGGTCCTGTGTAGAGGACGAGACTATATGGTCTAGTGCAGTAGTTCTCAGATACTGCACTTGCTGGTGGTCCACAGAAAGGTGATTGGTTACATCAAGGGTCAGCAACCTTTCAGAAGTAGTGTGCCGAGTCTTCATTTATTCACTCTAATTTAAGGTTTTGTGTGCCAGTAATACATTTTAACTTTTTTAGCAGGTCTCTTTCTATAAGTCTATAATATATAACGTAACTATTGTTGTATATAAAGTAAATAAGGTTTCAAAATGTTTAAGAAGCTTCATTTAAAATTAAATTAAAATGCAGAGCCCCCTGGACCAGTGGCCAGGACCCAGGCAGTGTGAGTGCCATTGAAAATCAGCTCGCGTGCCGCCTTCGGCACATGTGCCATAGGTTGCCTACCGCTGGGTTACGTAATGCCGGCTCTCCTGCTTGTTTCCAGCTGCCTCTACGGGTGTTAAGGCCTTCCATTGCAAAAAAGAAACTGGAGATCTATAAAAGCAGCTGGCCACAAGGAGGTGGAGCCAGCCTTCCTGCTCTAGGAGACAAAGGAGGAAACTGGAGCTGGCCTCAGAGATCACAGGCACTGTAACAGTGGAATAAGAGTAGTGGGTGGCTAGGGCAGGGGAGCCAATGAATCACGTGTAGTGGAGAGGTGGAGAAGGGGACCAAGCAGCAGAGGAACATGATCAGGAGAGAGAAGATCAGAAGAGGCATGAAAGGGACACAAAATGAAGAACCTAAGTGATTTTTTTTTTCAAAATGCCTGTTGTGTTTAGCAAAATATTTAATAAACTTATAGGTGTCCTGAAGATACTCTTCCATATATGCAACTGTTGTAGTTGCTACAGTAATATATACAATCATGAATGGGAGGGGAGGTGATCTAGATGATCTTGACTGGGAAGGGAGGTGGCCTGTTAGACAATCACTCCCTATTTTTTATATATTATAAAGCAAAATAAATAAATGACTATCAAAATGTGGTCCCTGTTATGAAAATCTTGATGACCGCCTGATCTAAAGCTAGAAGCACAGCACTGGGAACCAGTAGGATTTCTGGCCATAGATTCACTTTGCTGTCTGGGGCAAGCTATTTGGACCTCATTGTGAGAAGCTCAGAAGGCTGGGTAAAAATGCCAGGACCTTGCTGAAAGTTAGATACTGCATCTCAGCTGAGTTTTCCTGCACCAATTAATTATAATTATGAAGACTACAGCAATCCGCTGACTTTTTATCCTAAACAGCAGCAAGAACAACCACACTTTGCCTAACTGGGCGGCCTGTATTTTGCATAAAATGAAGCAGATTATTGAAAGGCAGCTCACAAAAATTGCAGTTATGCTCCACCTTGGGCTAAGTTCCTTACCACTCAGGTCAGAATGGAGCATGCATTGTGGTACCCATAGTCTGTGAAGGCCACATTTCTCTATTAAACAGCAGTGGCAGCCATGGCCTATGTAACAATATATTTATTTGCACAATATTATTCTGCATGCATAAAGCTCCAGGCAGGGTGTGATCCTGGTAAACCGAGAAGACAAAGATGAAATTTAAGCTGGGTAGAAGAGTGTTGGTCAATAATGTTGTGGCAGGCTTTTTGGTTTTATTTTCTTAAAATAAATGCCTCTTGTTTAGGATGGACTGCTAATGCACATATCTGGGACAGACTACAGTGCAGAAGTATATAGGTTACTTAGATCTATCTAAATAATCTATGACATGGATGTATCCTTGTGGTGTTTGGTCTCTCTCTTTCCAAAGCACACTGGTATATTTTGATACCAGCAAGATTATCAGAGTATATTTAAGCACAAAAATATCTCTTGGATCGTGACTTTTTTTTTTGACCTAAAAATGGAGCATTTATTTTATCTGGGAGCAATACTGTGTTTTGCAGTGTCAATTTTAAACAAGCACCCAGAATCCCAAATGTTCTTCTAGGCTAGAGAAAAAAGAGACTATTAAATGAACCCTAGGTTGCTACGTTTGGTTCTATAATTTCAAGATTCCTTGTGATCAAGCGTCTGAACTACTTTAAATGCATTTATCATATAGCACTGCCCCCTGCTGTGGATTTGGGATTCTCACATTCTTTATGCTCAGTAAGATCTGCAAAGGAATCTCTGACATCATGAAACACCACAATATTGATTATCAGAGGAGTAGTTGTGTTAGTCTGGATCTGTAAAAAGCGACAAAAATCCTGTGTCAGCTTCTGGACTACCAGATGTATTGGAGCCTAAGTTTTCGTGGGTGAATACCCACTTCATCAGACGCATGCATCTGACGAAGTGGGTATTCACCCACGAAAGCTCATGCTCCAATACATCTGTTAGTCTATAAGGTGTCACAGGACTCTTCGTCGCTTTTTACAATATTGATTGTATCTTTAAATGCTGGATGCAGCCCTGGGACTCTAGCAAACATGGAGGTTTCCAAGATATTAATAAGAAGAAATAAAATTTACCCCACAACTCTATAAGAGAGAGTAATATGGGACATGGAATTAAATAAACATATGTCTTTGCATTAAAAAAAAAAAATCCCTGACTGATACCTGATAGCTGCAGGCACTCACAGTAGCAGCTGCAAACCAGCCTTTGACTCCATGGCTTAAACAAACTCTGAAAGTCTGTTGCATGACTAATGTGACAGGCAGGAGTGTGCAGGACAAATTTACAACAGAGGCAAAAGATTTTTGTTGTAATTGTGCAATCTGATACCCAGATGAAGCAGGCAAGTAATTTTGTTTTTCTATGATCATTTGAGATATACAGCAGATAGGGAGATGCCAAAAGGCATCACACTTCTGTGTGCTAATAAAGTGCCCCTGGCAGGCATTTGGCCAGGCTGCTCATCCATTGCTAAGCAAGTTGTATTCTTCCTAGACAGCAGTAGAAAAGCATTGCCATGAAATCAATAACCCTGTCCACACTAGGGGAGCAGAGCACTACTAGTTGCAACCAACGTGAATGATAGTTGTTCCTCTCAGGGTTCTAGTAAAGTTTTCCCTGTCAGTGCAGACAGGAATTATTTTGTCTAAGAACTTTATTAGAATTACAATGGTATTATACATAGTATAATATCTTGTAGGTAGCTGCCCAATCCCTGATGAAACATTTCTCTCCACCCAGATCTGGGAAACTGTGCTAGAATGCTGCTGGTACCAGCCGTGTTTTAAAATGGCTGTAGTTCCTTTAAAGTTGTTCTGCTCTCAGTGTTGACATGACTAATTTATAGAACCTTACCTATAATTTAGCTAACAAAGCTAAGTTTAAGTCTAATTTCTAGTAACTATACCGAAAACCTATACCAAAAACCCACCGACCGCTATGCCTACCTTCATGCCTCCAGCTTCCATCCCAGACACACCACACGATTCATTGTGTACAGCCAAGCACTGAGGTACTACTGCATCTGCTCCAACCCCCCAGACAGAGACCAACACCTACAAGATCTTCACCTAGCATTCTCAAAACTACAATACCCGCATGAGGAAATAAGGAAACAAACCAACAGAGCCAGATGTGTACCTAGAAGCCTCCTGCTTCAAGACAAGCCCAAAAAAGAAACCAACAGAACTCCACTGGTCATTACCTACAGTCCTCAGCTTAAACCTCTCCAATGCATCATCAGTGATCTACAACCCATCCTGGACAATGATCCCTCGCTTTCACAGGCCTTGGGAGGCAGGCCAGTCCTCACACACAGACAACCCACCAACCTTAAGCATATTCTCACCAGCAACCACACACCACACCATAGTAACTCTAACTTAGGAACCAATCCATGCAACAAACCTTGATGCAAACTCTGCCCACATATCTACACTAGCAACACCATCACAGGACCTAACCAGATCAGCCACAACATCACCGGTTCATTCACTTGCATGTCCACCAATGTAATATATGCCATCATAGGCCACCAATGCCCGTCTGCTATGTACATCAGCCAAACTGGACAGTCCCTACGTAAAAGGATAAATGGACACAAGTCAGATATTAGGAATGGCAATATACAAAAACCTGTAGGAGAACACTTCCACCTCCCTGGACACACAATAGCAGATTTAAAGGTCGCCATCCTGCAGCAAAAAAACTTCAGGACCAGACTTCAGAGGGAAACTGCTGAGCTTCAGTTCATTTGCAAATTTGACACCATCAGCTCAGGATTAAACAAAGACTGTGAATGACTTGCCAACTACAAAACCAGTTTCTCCTCCTTTGGTGTTCACACCTCGACTGCTAGAAGAGGGCCTCATCCTCCCTGACTGAACTAACCTCGTTATCTCTAGACTGATTCTTGCCTGCATATTTATACCTGCCTCTGGAAATTTCCACTACATGCATCCAACGAAGTGGGTATTCACCCATGAAAGCTCATGCTCCAATACATCTGTTCGTCTGTAAGGTGCCTCAGGACTCTTTGTCGCTTTTTATAGAGCTTGCTGAGTAGCTCTGTGTAACTGATCTGTCTATAGCTATGCTGTTCTTAATAGGTTGGGTAATTTTCATGAAGGCTAACAGAGGTGATTCTTTTTCTCTCATTTCTGATGCAGGAAAATAGTTTTGCCCTTGGCTTCAGTGGGAGCTGGTTTGGGCCTTTTTATTTTATTTTATTTCTAAGCTTTGGCCTATTTGTAATAATGAAAGAAACCCATGGAACATAGTTACTAAATGTGAAGCCATTAGTCACTTGTCTGAGCCTATTGCAGATAGGGGAGCTGCAATTCTGCATAAACAGAAGTCACTGAGAGGACAGGAAGTTTACAAGACAGTATGCATTATAGATTTTTAAAAGGTTAACATTTATTTAGCCTGAGTAAACAATTGAAACATCTTGACAAAAATCTGTCCTACAGGATTTTCAAATACAAATTGCAAAATGACAAATGTGGATAAATTCACTCTTGATTGGCTGATGAGAACCTGTGACGGCTATTCGCACCATTAAACCCCTGAAAAACATTCACTGGAGAACAATCTGAAGCAATAGCTTAAAGCAAAGGAAGGATTGATAAGGGACCCCTATGCTACCGTGACGGACAATTTGGAAATGCAGATGGGCTGGATTTAGAAAGAGCTTTTTACCAGGAGGATCACTGATGTGTGGAACACAGAATATCAAGATCGAAGAGTTTCTAGATAGGCTGTCTCTGTACCTGGAAGCTTCATATCGCTGGTTATAGCTGGGAAGAAGTAGGTTAGCCCTGCTGGGAGAAAACTCTCAAGCCAGGGGCTCTATCGTCAGTGCTGTGAGAAATTAAACTGTGCTTCCTGAACATGGCATCTTATTCTGTAGGTTGGCAATGGCAGCCCCTGGCAGAAGAGAATGCCATGTGTCACTCCATAGTGACTCCTATGGCTGAGTTACTAGCGGTGACAAGAGGCTCTGAAGAAAGTCTGTCTCCCAGCCAAGGAAGGTCACTGAAGTGATGGGGAACAGTGTACAACGCCACGCCCCCCCCCCCCCACACACACACACACTATCTCCCTTTCTACAGTCATTTTTGCAAAACCTTCTCTTCTATGAGAGTAGAGCAAAAATAGTTCTTCCCCCCACCGTTTATTTTGTTGATGTGACTCATTGTTGACATTAAATTAAATGTATCCAGTTCAGAGGAGAGCAAATGGGCCCTTGAAGCTATATTTATCCAAGGGTTAAAAATATAGAAATATTACACAATTGAAAAAATTATTTAGCATTCTACAAACAATTGTGGAACAATGCATATTGCTGAACTGCACAAGTAGTTATGTCCATGGGACAAAATCTGGCCTAAGTCACAACCAAGAAGATAGCTGACAAGGAGGAGGAGTACTGAGATGAAATTAAGGGTACGTCTACAGTACGGGATTATTCAGATTTTGCATAAACCGGTTTTGTAAAACAGATTGTATAAAGTCGAGTGCACGTGGCCACACTAAGCACAATAATTCGGCGGTGTGCGTGCATGTACCGAGGCTAGAGTCGATTTCTGGAGCATTGCACTGTGGGTAGCTATCCCGTAGCTATCCCATAGTTCCCGCATTCTCCCCCGCCCCTTGGAATTCTGGGTTGAGATCCCGGTGCCTGACGGGGCAAGAAACATTGTCGTGGGTGGTTCTGGGTACAGCCTCACCCCTCCCTTCGTGAAAGCAGCAGACAACGGTTTCGAGCCTTTTTCCTTGGCTGAACTGTGCAAACGCCATAGCACAGCAAGCATGGACCCTGCTCAGATCAAGACCGCAATCGTGGACGTTGTAAACACCTCGTGCATTCTCGTGCAGTCTATGCTGAACCAGGACCTGCAAAGCCAGGTGAGGAGGAGGCGGCTATGGCATTGTGGCAATGAGAGTGATGAGGACATGGACACAGAATTCGCTCAAACCACGGGCCCCTGTGCTTTGGAGATCCTGCTGGTAATGGGACAGGTTCTAGCCATTGAACGCCAATTTTGGGCCCAGGAAACAAGCACAGACTGGTGGAACCGCATAGTTTTGCAGGTTTGGGACGATTTGCAGTGCTGCGAAACTTTCGCATGCGTAAGGGCACTTTCATGGAACTTTGTGACTTGCTTTCCCCTGCCCTGAAACGCCATAATACCAGGATGAGAGCAGCCCTCACAGTTGAGAAGCGAGTGGCAATAGCCCTCTGGAAGCTTGCAACGCCAGACAGCTACCGGTCAGTCGGGAATCAATTTGGGGTGGGAAAATCTACTGTGGAGGCTGCTGTGATGCAAGTAGCCAAAGCAATCATTAAGCTGCTGCTACAAAAGGTTGTGACGCTGGGAAACATTCAGGCCATAGTGGATGGCTTTGCTGCAATGGGATTCCCTAACTGTGGGGGGGGGGGGTAATAGATGGAACCCATATCTCTATCTTGGCACCGGAGCACCAGGGCACCCAGTACATAAACTGCAAGGGGTACTTTTCCATGGTGCTGCAAGCACTGGTGGATCACAAGGGACGTTTCACCAACATCCATGTGGGATGGCCAAGAAGGGTTCATGATGCTCACGTCTTCAGGAACACTACTCTGTTTAAACGGCTGCAGCAAGGGAATTACTTCCCAGACCAGAAAATAACAGCTGAGGATGTTGAAATGCCTGTAGTTATCCTAGGTGACCCAGCCTACCCCTTGATGCCATGGCTTATGAAGCCATACACAGGCAGCCTGGACAGTAGTCAGGAGCTGTTCAACTATAGGTTGAGCAAGTGCAGAATGTGCTAGAATGTGCATTTGGCCGTTTAAAGGCGCGCTGGCGCATATTACTGACTCGCTCAGACCTCAGCCAAACCAATGTCCCCATTGTTATTGCTGCTTGCTGTGTGCTCCACAGTCTCTGTGAGAGTGAAGGGGAGACCTTTATGGCGGGATGGGAGGCTGAGGCAAATCACCTGGCTGCTGATTACGTGCAGCCAGACACCAGGGTGATTAGAAGAGCACACCACGAAGCAGTGCGCATCAGAGAAGCTTTGAAAATGAGTTTCATCACGGGCCAGGGTATGGTGTGACTGTTGTGTTTTTTTCCCCTTGATGAACCCCCCCACTTGATTGACTCATTCCCTTAAGCAACCCACCTTCCCCCTTCGATGACAGCTTGCTTAAGGAAATAAAGTCACTATCATTTAAAAATCATGTATTCTTTATTAAAAAGTCATTATAAAAAGAGGGAGAGAACTGACAAGGTATCCCGGGTGGGGTTTGGGAGGAGGATAGGAGGGTAGGAAAAGGCCACGAAAAACGTTTCAAGGAATGACAGCCTTTTGCTTGGGCTGTCCACGGGTGTGGAGTGGGCGGGTGCATGAAGCCTTCCCCCACGCGTTCTTACATGTCTGGGTGAGGAAGATATGGAACATGGTGAAGGGTGAGAGTGGTTACACAGGGGCTGCAGCGGCACTTTGTGACCCTGCTGCTGTTCCTGAAGCTCCACCAGACGTCGGAGGATGTCAGTTTGCTCACACAGCAGCCCCAGCATTGCATCCCGCCACCGCTGATCTTCCTGCCTACACCTCTGATCTTCCTGCTGCCACCTCTCATCACGTTCATCCCGCCTGTCCTCACATTCACTGGCATCTTTCCTGTAATTTGATACCACGTCCTTCCACTCATTCAGATGAGCTCTTTCATTGCGGGTTACTTCCATGATTTCTGAGACCATTTCATCTCGCGTCTTTTTTTCCTCCGCCTTACCTGAGATAGCCTTCGGGATGGAGTAGGGAGGCTTGAAAAATTTGCAGCTGCATGAGGGAGGTAAAAAAGGGAGAAAAGCATTTAAAAAGATACATTTTACAGAACAATGGTTATACTCTTTCACAGTGACCAACACTATTCACCTTACATAGCACATGTGATTTCACTACAAGGTTGCATTTTGCATCTTAATATTGAGTGCCTGCGGCTCTGGTGTTAGAGATCTCACAGATGCAGGTCTGAGCAGCAGAATTCAACTTGCATGCAGCCATGGTAAGCCATTGTCTTTCGGCTTCTGCAGCCTTCATATACACCGTGCCCTCCTTTCCCAAATACCAAGCAAAGCCCGTTCAGTGCTGCTTCTTTCCTGTTAACATGCAGCAGCAAAAACCACCCCCCATCCAATTCTCTGGGATGATCGCTTTACTCCTCCCCCCACAACGTGGCTGGTATCATGGAAGATCACTGCTAATCACCGCCCTTCCCCCCACACCGCGTGGCTGGTAGCAGGGAAGATCCCTGGTAGCCAAACGCGAAAAAGCTCAGCGCCATAAGCCCCTCAACCCTCCCCCAACTTGGCTACCTGCAAGGAAGGATTTCTTTTAAGCAACAGGCAAACAGGCCAGTAGGAATGGCCATCTCTGTCCCCTTAATTAAATTCCTGAATTTCAACCAGGTTACCATGAACGATATCACTCTCCTGAGGATAACACAGAGAGATAAAGAAGGGATGTTGCTTGAATGCCAGCAATCACCGGGACCATACGCAGCTAGGATTTGTCATGCAATGATACCAGATTACTTGCTACATGCATGGCGTGGTCAAGTGTCCTATTATGGAGGATGGAATAAGGCTGCACTGCCCAGAAACCTTCTGCAAAGGCGTTTGAAGTACCTCCAGGAGAGCTTCATGGAGATGTCCCTGGAGGATTTCCGCTCCATCCCCAGACATGTTAACAAACTTTTCCAATAACTGTACTGGCCACGAATGCATCCCAAGTCCTCAGGCAAATCAATCATTAAAAAACGCTTGCTTTTAAACCATGTTTTATATTTAGAAAGGTACACTTACCAGAGGTCGCTTCCATGGCTTCATTGTCTGGGCTACTGGCTTGGGAGGGCTGGGAGGATAATTCCGTCTGGGTGAGAAAAAGCTCCTGGCTGTTGGGGAGAAAGGAGTGCTGTGTGCTCTCTGCAAGCTCGTCCTCCTCATCTTCCCCATCTGCAGAATCCTCAGTCATGGCTGAGATTACCAACCCCACCTCGGAATCCACGGAAAGGGGTGGGGTAGTGGTGGTGGGACCCCGCCCCAGAATTGCATGCAGCTCAGCGTAGAAGCGGCATGTTTTCGGCCCTGCCCCGGACCTTCCGTTTTGTTCTTTGGTTTTCTGGTAGGCTTGTCTGAGCTCCTTAACTTTCACACGGCATTGCACTGAGTCACTGGTGTGGCCTTTCTCCATTATAGCCTTGGAAATTTTTTCAAATGTTTTTTTCATTTTGTCTTTTGGAACGGAGTTCTGTTAGCACAGAATCCTCTCCCCCATATAGCAATCAGATCCAGTACCTCCCGTGCGGTCCATGCTGGAGCTCTTTTTTGATTCTCAGGAGACTGCATTGTTACCTGTGCTGATGAGCTCTGCATGGTCACCTGTGATGGTGAGCTCTCCACGCTGGCCAAACAGGAAATGAAATTCAAAAGTTTGCGGGGTTTTTCCTGTCTACCTGGCCAATGCATCCAAGTTCAGATTGCTTTCCAGAGCGGTCACAGTGGTGTACTGTAGGATACTGCCCAGAGGCCAATACCATTGATTTACAGCCACACTAATCCTAATCTGATATGGTAATACCGATTTCAGCACTACTCCTCTCGTCGGGGAGGAGTACAGAAACAGGTTTAAAGAGCCCTTTATATCAATATAAAGGGCCTTGTTGTGTGGACGGGTGCAGCGTTAAATCGGTTTAACACTGCTAAAATCAGTATAAACGTGTAGCGTAGACCAGGCCTTAGAGAGGGAAGTTATCAGGAGATCTAATAACCTGTGAAATAACCCTCTAAGGGCTATGATGGAAGCCCCATTGCTTGGCACATTTGAAGCTAGACTGGATACAACACTAGTAAAGGCTTGATCCTGCACACAGCAGGTGTGGAGTGTATAAATTCATGGCAAATGTGAGAAACCTGACCATGCATTAATGAGAGTATGGCTTTCAAGTTACTTCTGCTACTCAGGAGTGAGGCTTGACGAGGAAATGCATAGCCAAGCACTTGAGCTCATCCCCTGCCAAAGTCTCGCTGTTTCTTTTTTTTGCACTTCCCATTTGTGAGTAAGGGGGTGAGTATACAGGGGGCTTAAGACTTGCTACCCTCAGTGCAAAGGGCTATCCCTAGCACTTCTCCTGTGCCTCTGTGTACTGTTTGCCTGCAAGCATCCTAGACAGCACCACTAAAGGACCAGAGGCATCTAGTACTGATGAACAGCAAGCAACCACCTCAAATTGTCAGGTGAATGACTTGAGTGATCTAACAGGTGTGTTCCCCTCTAACTGCTGGGATTCTATGGCTGAGATTTACAGAAGATGCTTTCCAGAAGTCAGATCTTTAGCTGGTGTTCATGGATTTTCCACAAGCTGAGGAGCTGGTCAAAAATAGTCTTTTCTGTATGATGTCCAAAAATGGGAAAGATCTTCTTGTTAGAAAAGTTTGTATTAAAAACTTGAAGATAGCAAGGTCATTGGGCTGGATTCTGTCACTTTGCCTCACAGTGAGTAGTACCTTACTCTGCCACCAGCCCCAGACATTTTAAAGAAGTCTGGTTTACCCACTGGTTTTGTAGCAGTATAATTATGTCAGCTAGCGGTTGTGAATTTTTAACCACTAGAGTTATACTGGTAAAGCCTCTAGTGTGGATGCAGTTATACTGGGATAAATGTGTCTTTTACTGATATAGTTCATTCCCCTTTCCATGTGGAAATAAGTATTCCCGTATAAAGCATCTTTATACCAATATAACTGCATCCACACAAGAAAGGGTTTTATTACTTTAACTACACCAGTATAGTATTGTGCAGTGTGTACAAGACCTTAGAGGCCACACAACATGGGCAAAGTTGGCACAATCTAGCCCTTAAATGTTTCTTCAATTCGACCAAACTTGGCCCAAGGCAATGAAGAGCTGTTTTAGCAGAGAGATTGCTACTGATATGTCAGTGTCTTGCTGCCAGTGATAAACACACTCTGTACTAAGAACAAACTCAGAGGAGGGTGACCAAGAGGTAAAACCAACCTGGAACTAGGGAGGCTTTTGCTAACTAATATCTAAAGATATCCTTCAAAGCAAAGGATAGTTCTTTTCTCCAGTGGAGATGGTGGGATTTTTTTTTTTTCCCTTCAAACAGCAGCAGGTAATTAAGACGGCCAAAAATACAGCCCTATTTGGTTGGGTCAGTAACAGCCTGAATAACTCTTTCATGTTGTTCTGCTGTAGCAGAATCCAGCTCACTCTGCTGGGTGACACACAAGGCCAGAGTATAATGGGTGAGTAACCCCGTTACTAAGGATACCTCAGAGCAGCTTAGGAGATTGCTGCTCATTAAACATTCTTCTAGAGGTTTGCGAGCAGCTGGGGGTTGCTTTAAGCAGTAAGATGCTTTGTCTCTGTGTGTGCCCTTGGACTGACACCTGTCTTCTCCTGTCACTCCTTTCTAAACCAAGACTCTTTCTCAGCATTTTACGCTTTTGATAGGAATGTTGCCCGTTATTATTTTTGGAAGATTTAATAACTGCAAAAGAAATCTGCCTGTTCAATTTCCCTCTGAAAGCACAAACCTGCCTGCATAACTAACCAGCAAAGTGTTTGGTACTAAATTATCCAACATAGCCTCTTTTGTAATGTACAGTTTTTATGGGTGGATAAAAATAGACCAAAAAATAGAGAAGGCCAAGGCAAGGATAACATAATGCAGCAAAAAATTGACTTTGATTGAGATCGGTTTCTCCCCTTATAGACATGAGGAATTAGTAAAGAAGAATCTAATTTCTTATATGTACCAAAATTTAAACTAGATTTATGCCTGTGTCCTTCATCCGTTAGGCAGAGAACAAAGACATTGGTTTAAAGAACACTGGCAAATTCTTCACAGCAGCCTAAAATCTTTAACTGCTAGCCTAAAACCCTGGACCCTGTCTCTTTAACTGGCTCTGGCAAATAAAAATCCCATTATTCTTTTAAATTCCAGTAGCTAATATGAGCTGACACATCCTGATGGTTAACCAAATATAACATCACTCTGCACTTTGACAGCAGTGAAACGAGCTCCTTTTGATTTTTTGCAGCAGCTATAGAAGTGGAAAGCCCTTCTCCATGCCATTGTCAATGCACCTCAATGCTGATGTGTAATATCTTTAAAGCTGTTCCAATCTTTATCCAGGGCTTCCATCAGCTGACCAAGCCAAACTATATAGTTGACCTGTGAGATGGAAAATCTTCCCTATGGACTAGGCTGGGAACCATCAAATTTATTTTTGCCTGTGGCCTAAAAAGATTTGAAATACTTAAGTCTTGTTATGATGGAAAACGTTATCTAATAAGGATGTTTTGCAGCATTTCTTCAAGGCAGTGAGACTCTGGATTTGTCTAATCTCCTCCAGTAGTTCATTCTACACCCAGATCTACTGAGAATGTTTTGTCCCTGGCTCTTAGAATCATAGAATCATAGCCTTTAAGGTCAGAAGGGACCATTATGATCATCTAGTCTGACCTCCTGCACAACGCAGGCCACAGAATCTCACCCACCCACTCCTGTATCAAACCTATGTCTGAGCCATTGAAGCCCTCAGATCATGGTTTAAAGACTTCAAGGCGCAGAGAATCTTCCAGCAAGTGACCCATGCCCCACGCTGCAGAGGAAGGTGAAAAACCCCCAGGGCCTCTGCCAATCTGCCCTGGAGGAAAATTCCTTCCCAACCCCAAACATGGTGATCAGCTAAACCCTGTGCATGTGGGCAAGACTCATCAGCCAGACCCCAGGAAAGAATTCTCTGTACTATCCCAGATCCCACCTCATCTAGTGTCCCATCACAGGCCATTGGGCAGATTTACCGCTAGTAGTCAAACACCAATTAATTGCCAAAATTAGGCTATCCCATTATACTATCCCCTCCATAAACTTATCAAGTTTAGTGTTGAAGCCAGATATGTCTTTTGCCCCCACTGCTCCCCTTGGAAGGCTGTTCCAGAACTTCACTCCTCTGATGGTTAGAAACCTTTGTCTAAATTCAAGTCTAAACTTCCTGATGGCCAGTTTATATCCATTTGTTCTTATGTCCAAATTGGTATTGGTATTTATCCCTCTGATACATTTATAGAGAGCAATCATATCGCCCCTCAGCCTTCTTTTGATTAGGCTAAACAAGCCAAGCTCTTTGAGTCTCCTTTCATATGACAGGTTTTCCATTCCTTGGATCATCCTAGTAGCCCTTCTCTGTACCTGTTCCAGTTTGAATTCATCCTTCTTAAACATGGGAGACCAGACCAGCACACAGTATTCCAAATGAGGTCTCACCAGTGCCTTGTATAATGGTACTAACACCTCTTTATCTCTACTGGAAATACCTAGCCTGATGCATCCCAAGACTGCATTCGCTTTTTTCACAGCCATATCACATTGGCAGCTCATAGTCATCCTATGATCAACCAATACTCCAAGGTTCTTCTCCTCCCCTGTTACTTCCAACTGATGCGTCCCCAGCTTATAACAATAATTCTTGTTATTAATCCCTAAAGGCATGACCTTGCACTTTTCACTATTAAATTGTGTGCTTCTTTCTGGGCTTTGTGAAATGCATTGTTCCCGAGGAGCACAAACGTTCTTGGTGACCCATGGAGAGTCAGAGATACAGTCTATCATGTCATTAGGATTTGATACACTAATTGCTTTGATGCAATCTCTTCGGGGGTGAGAAAGCTACAGTATTAACGGGTTCTGGTGCGCCACATGAGATGGAAAAGTTGTTTGTGGGGAAATTCGTTCATAATATAAAAGTATAATGATTTATGCTCAGCTCAGTGGGAAAATGCCAATAGAAACACATCTTTTCTTTGGTGTATTGGTCAACAGAGAAAATTGTTATCATTCTAGGTGTGCAAGCCCAGGTAACTGCAAGTCAAAACTCTGTCTGCCTGTGGTTAAAAGTCTGTAGGTATTAGGTAGTGCTGGTGAGCAAGAGAAGTTTATTCAGTTGATTGGGACAGAATTGGGTGTGGGAGTTTTGCCTAAGCAAGGCCAGCAGGCCTGATTCTCCATTGTCTTGCACCTTGTGTAGTCATTTACACAGGAGCCAAGTGTAAGTAAAAGGCAACCAACCCAGAACAGCAGCACAGTGCGACTGAACAACGGGGTGCATTGGGGTGAATCAGCTTAATGTGTCCTGTGGTACAAAAGGATCTTACAAAATTAATAATAAATCCTTTATCCTTAAATAGCATCATCTAAGGACCTCAAAACACTTTAATAAAGGGAGGCTTCACACCCTACCTGGCAGATAGGTAAATATTAATGCTGGGCAGAGATTATGAAACACAGTTGTGATTATTTGCTTGAATTTTTAAATGATTATGAAATATGTATTGCGTGGTAGCACCAGTCAACCAGGTTAGGGCTCCACCATGCTAAGTGAGGCACATCCAGTAGAATCTCAGCGTTGCGGACACCTGGGGAATGGAGGTTGTTCGTACCTCTGAAATGTTCATCACGCTGATACAAAACATTATGGTTCTTTCAAAAGTTTACACCTGAATATTGACTTAACACAGTTTGAAACTTCACTATGTAGAAGAAAATGCTGCTCTTAATTCAAATGAAACAAGCACAGAAAGTTTCCTTACCTTGTCAAATCTTTATTTAAACTTTCCCTTTATTTTTTGAATAGTTTTTTAACACAGTACTGTCCTGTACCTGCTGTTTTTTTGGTTGGCTGGTTGGTTTTTTTGTCTCTGCTGCTGCCTGATTGTGTATTTCCGGTTCCAAATGAGGTGTGTGGTTAACTGGTCAGTTTGTAACTGTGGTGTTCATAACTCTGAGGTTCTACTATATACAGTAAATGACAATTCCCGCTGCAAAGAGCAAATAATGAAATTGGGTTAGCCTTGCTTCTCAGACCCTTGGTGCATTTGCCCTTTATGGCCATTTCTGTTTAACTGGTGTGAATGGTTTGCAGAAAGTGTATTTCAAAGTTTCATGTGCTAATATTTGTAGAAAATGAACTAATTTTAAATTCACACATGTAACTACTTGGCTGAGAAAAAAAAGAATCAATACCACGGGCCGACTCCCGAGCTGCTTGCTCAAGCAAATGCCCATTGAACTCTATAAGCATTTGACTGTCTAAAACCTGAACAAGCAGGGCCGGCTCTAGGTTTTTTGCTGCCCCAAGCCAAAAAAATTTTGGCTGCCCTCCCCTTTTTTTTGGCTTTTACACGTTTCCACTTTGCAATTTTTGTTTCTTTGTTTGTTTTGGGGTTTTTTTGACCGTTTAAAATTTTTTTAAAAATGAAAACAGAGAATTTGTAGTTAGTGAAATAAAACAATTTCCTACCAGTGTACTCCACTAGCACCCCAGCAAAAGAGCTTCCACTCCTCCCATTGGAGACACCAAAGCCTGGAGAAAATGGAGAGATGGCCCAGCTGCTGCTTCCTCCATCCACTTGGCCAGTGACCCTGCCAAAGAAGGAAGTTCAGCTGGTTTGGCAAATCTATGCTGTCTAGTCCTCGTCATCCACCAGGTGCTTACATTACAAATGCACTGTTTAGTCATTTGTTCCAGTCCCTTTCCAGGGATCGAAGTTGGGCTGACTGGCCTATAGTGCCCTGGCGCTTCATTGGTCCCCTTCCTAACGATAGCAAATGGCAAATCTTTCTCCAGTCCTCTGGCACTAACTGGAGGGAAGGAGTGACTGGTCCAAGGGCATCCAAAGCCAGGCCCCTGCAGCTGCTCATTTAAGATCCACAAAAGGGTATGTTGGCCATGCAACTTCAGCCAAACTCCACCAGCATGGAGCCCCATGGAGCTCCCAGGGCTCGGAGGACAGAGCTGAGTCCTGCTGCACCAGAACAGGTGGGGATCAGGGACGGTTGCCAGATCCCAGGGGCAGGCTGCTGCCGAGATGCCCAGGTCCCAGTGCTGACCCAGTCCCAGGCGAGTCAGCCCAGCAGGGGAAAGCAGCTCTAGATGGGTCAGTCCTGAGTCTGGGGGAAGCTCTGTGCGCCGGGCCAGTGGCTTACAGCGAAGTCTGACTCGGCAGGGCCAATGGGGGCTGCTCAGCCCCATGCCACAGGCAGCGTCTCCTCCTCTTGGGGGCAGCTCCAGGCCCGGTCCCTCCCCCTGCCTCTGCAGCAGCAGCTCGCTGGCAGGGCCGGCTCTAGGTTCTTTGCTGAAGAAGGATGGACAGAATGCCACCGCTGGAAATGAGCTGCCCCAAGCACATGCTTGCTTTGCTGGTGCCTAGAGCTGGTCCTGTGAACAAGAACCTCAGGAACAGGCTCACGTGACTTATTTGGCCAATCACCACACAGTTCAAACCATGAATCCATAAAGATAACTCTATGTGATCAATCCATAGAGCTAAAAAAGAAAAAAAGCAAGTGTCAGTAACCTAGTCCCAGATTTGGACCTTAGCGTCCAAAATATGGGGGTTAGCATAAAAACCTCCAAGCTTAGTTACCAGCTTGGACCTGGTACTGCTGCCACCACCCAAAAAATTAGAGTGTTTTGGGGCACTCTGGTCCCCACAAAAACCTTCCCTGGGGACCCCAAGACCCAAATCCCTTGAGTCTCACAACAAAGGGAAATAAACCTTTTCCCTTCCCCCCCCCTCCAGGTGTTCCTGGAGAGATACACAGAAGCAACCTCCGTGAATCTAAACAGAGGGATTCCACCCTCCCTGTTCCCAACCTGGAGAACAGAATTACCGAGAGTCAATCTCTCTTCCCTGCTCACCCAGAGTGAATGCAAAGTCAGGCTAGTACATCTAACACACACAGGTTTTCCCCTGACTTCTTCCTCCCACCAATTCCCTGGTGAGCTGCAGACCCAATTCCCTGGAGTTCCTCACTAAAGAAAAACTCCAACAGGTCTTAAAAGAAAGCTTTATATAAAAAAGAAAGAAAAATACATACAAATGGTCTCTCTGTATTAAGGTGACAAATACAGGGTCAATTGCTTAAAAGAAATATGAATAAACAGCCTTATTCAAAAGAATACAATTTAAAGCATCCAGCAACTATAGACATGTAAATACAAAAGAAAAAAAAACCATATAACTCACTATTTGATCTCTTTGTACTTACAACTGGGAAACAGAAGATTAGAAAAGCAGGAAATAGAAAAATCCTTCTCTAGCTGAGAGAGATTTAGGCAGAAGACAAAGAACTCAGACACAAACTTCCCTCCACCCAGAGTTGAAAAAAGTCTGGTTTCCTGATTGGTCCTCTGGTCAGGTGTTTCAGGATACTTTTTTTTTTCAGGTGAAAGAGACATTAACCCTTAGCTATCTGTTTATGACAGCAAGTACTTCCAATGAAATAAAATCCCAGGAATTCCAGTCTGCTCAGAGATATTCCAGAAGCAGAAAGAGGCTAACTCCATTAGGGTACATCTGAAGATGGTGTAAATTGTCACAGCCCCACAGACTTCAATGGAGCTATGGCAGGTTAGACTACCTGAGGATCTGCTTCATTGTTCAAATGATGCATTATGAATTAAATTATTTGCTCACTTGTAGGAAAGATTTTGGTCATGGTGTTACAGGAGGGGACAATAAGGTACAGAGAAAAAATACAAATGCTATAAACTTAATCTGGTTTGCTGCCACTTACATCTGGAATTTTTAAGCCAAGTTGTCACACTAAATAGAGACATTAATAATGGCTGAATCTGTTCCCTATCCTCTGTGAATTTTTACATTGACAGTTTTATTGTTTGCTTTTTCTTAATGGGTGAGTGAAATATTTTTGGAACCCGTGTCTGGTGTTTTTTAGCAATAACATCTGAAAAAAATGAATGATTATGGAGATGAAATATAGTTAAAATAGTGTAAAACTTCTGGCAGATTTAGAGTAGGAACTAAGGCAATGCTTCTTTTACTTAAATGCCATCATTCATTCTACTGCAGTTTACATCAAGTCAATTGAATTACACTAAGGATGATTTGTTCCTTTGACTTTACAAGTTTTAAATGATTCTGGAGCATGTTATTTAGGAAAAGGCAGAAGGTTTTTAATGTGACTGGTAGATCAGGGAAAGAGAGAAAGCGAGTACAAATTTCACCCAAGTTAGTCCTACAAGGGACGCATGATGACTGACCTCTGTAGCATAAACACATCTCTTTCTTTCTCACAGTCCCTTGGCCCTTGACCCAGCTCATTACTCACATCAGGAAATGTATCTTTCCAAATAAGTTTTGCTTGGCTCTACTGCTGCCAACTTCTCACGAGACAAACCTGGAACACAAAAGATCCCCAAAGAACAGCTATTGTACGTTAAAGTAGCCCACAGGCTGCAGTTAAATTTGTCTCCTCTCTGTGAAGGTATTAATGATGTAGTGGACAGACTTAGCTTTTTCTAATAGGGTAGTCATTGTTGCAGAGTCAGGGCCAAATTTACTGCTGGTATAAACCAGGGAATATCCTAATGGGGATGCACCAGATTACAGCAGTACTGAATTTGAGCCACAAAGATTGGTACATAGTACATTTATAAATGCCTCATGAGTATAACTCAAACTCATACTGGGTTCTTAAACGTATTTAAACTGATGAAATAAGGTAACAAACTGCAGTAGTGCATGGTATAGCTCCTGTTCCAAATTGTCAGGAGAGTACAGATATAGACTAAGATACCATCAATGCCAGGGTAGAGAGGCGTAAAATATGCTTGTTTACTAGCTCCAGTATCCCTACCCAGGAGTTTTGCATAGGAAGTGAAGAACAGCAGATAGCAATTGAAACCACAGAGGGAATTTAGGTTCAGTGATCATGTGGTCTGGAACTCAGTTTTATGTCTTGCCTTAAAGATGGCACTTCCGGCCATGCAATGCTGAGGCATTGACTCAGTAATGCAGAGTGACACACAGCTTCCTGTAACTGCTGGGATTTCCTTAGGCATCTTCCTTACAACTTACAAGTAATAGTAAGGGCCAGACTGTGCCTGGCCACAGCATATGTGAGCAGGGGAGGGAGTGGGGGATCCCCTCATGCAGCTGTTTGCTCTCTCCTAGGAGCTCAAACCACCCTAAAGAAGTTGGAGGAGGCCACAGTATATTTTCCCATGTTCGAATTGGGCCCAGACGCTAGGGCTGTTTTCCAAAGTACTCTTTGATCTTTAATTAGCAAATGTGGACACGAGCTCATTTAAACATTCTGGCGGGGATTTTCAAAAGAGCACAAGAGAGTTGGGCACCTAACTTCCATTTAGGCTCCTTTGAAAATGATGGCCTTCCCCTGAAAGATGGTCACTCTCCAGCCACACAGCGCCTTTCAAGTTCTACTGTATATAGGTTCCTCTACCACACTCATTATCATAGTATCTGAGCGCCTTCCAGTAGCGCATTAAACGATGACCAAGATCTGTTGTCCTGTGATGTTGGTTGTCTCCTCCTTTCCCCAAAGGGAGAACCATGTGCAATGGAGTGTTTTCTTTCGGAAAGTGTTTTTTATACATGTTACAATGTGTTTATGTTAGAGAAGGCAGGTCAAAGGAATATGCTTTGTACTTGGAGTGGAAGGTGGTGAGGTTTGTGATGGTCCTTGCAACCTGGGAGACTGACAAGCTTTACCCTTGTGGTAGAAAGTTGTACCATTGTACCAGAGGAGCGGAGCTGTAGACCATGGTTCTCATCCTGGAGCTTTAGGCAGTCTTTTAGACACCCCAGGCTATGAAGCACCTTGAAGAAAAGGACTGAGACCTTGAATTTGATTTGATATTCTATGGGAAGCCAATGTGGGGAGCTGAGCTAAGTTCCCTCTAAGCTGCATGCCCATGCAGCCACGCAGCTGCCTATTAAGTGCCGAGCAGGCGCTCAGTGCTACAGTGGGCAGAGATGCCTCTCCTCAAGCCCTGGACCTGCCGCAGTGCCCCTCCCCTGGCCCCCGCCCAGCCCCAGACTGCCATGGCCAGGGAACAGGAACCTCTCCCCACAACCCAGGTGCTGCTGCAGGGAGAGACAGCTGGGAGGGTTCTCTCTCCCCACCATTGCCCCAGGAGCCCCACTGCACCCCAAACCCCTCATCCCCAGCCCGACCTCAGAGCCCACACTTCTAGACAGAGCCCTCACTCCCCCCACATCCCAACCCTCTGCCCCATCCCTGAGCCCCCTCCCACACTCCAAACCTCTCCGCCCCACCCCACCAAATGAATTTTGTTATGTGCACCAATATGGAGGTGATGTGTCACACATCACCTCCATATTGGTGCACATAACAAAATTAATTCCACACATGGTGGAAAAAATTAGAGGGAACACTGGAGCACACTACAGGTCTGATGTGGTCATGATAGCCTGTGCTGCTGAAGAGACATGCTGCAGCATTCTGTACTAGTTGGTGGTCTCTTATGGTGGGCAGTGTTGAATGCTGCTCAGAGGTCGAGGAAGCTGAGAATGGATGTCTGCACTCTATTATTTGACAGGAGGAGATCATCCATCAGTGCCATGAAAGCAGTTTCAATTCCATCTCCTGACCTGAATCCAGATTATGCCAGTTCTAGGAGATTAACTTGATTTAGATGAGTTTGTAGTTGGCCTTTGGCTAGCTTCTGTGCGAGCTTGGTCAGGAGAGGGAGATTTGACATGGGGTGGTAGTTGGCTAGAATGAATGCATTTAGGGTGGGCTTCCTTCAGTATTGTTTGGACTACTGCAAGTTTGAGGAAGGGAAGAGAAGATTCTGAGAGACCCATATTCTTTGTGTATGACTGTCAGCCACGTCTTCTAGTAAGCAAAGCAAGAGCAGAAAAATCAGACCCCATCAGGAAAAATTGATCAGAGTTTAACACAAACAGTGTGGGGGGGTGGGAATAGGGCATGTTGGAAATCAGGTGTCTTTACTTCTACTTTGGAATTTTAGTGATCTGGTGTGCACAAATGCTAATAATAAGTGCAGAGAGAAGTTGATATCTGCCAGGTTTGAGATGGCACTTTTCCATACAAGTAGCAAAAAATGGATCTTGTTTAATTATAGCTTGATGGGAGACCTATATAAGTACAAAGCTCAGAGTTTCCTAGTTAGCTCCAGTACACATCAGATACTCCTGTGCCTGACTTGCAAAGGCGAAATCAGTAGCCCACAGGAGCAGACTCCTCTCTCCCAGGTCCAACCAAAGGATGGAGAGTGGTGCCATTTATTCAAGAGGGTTTATTTTGATGGAAATACTAGTCTCTGGACCTGTTTATTAGCTAGGTGTTAGCATAGCACAATGAAGAACATGGAAGTGAATTTCAGTCTTTCCCAAACAGCTGGCTGCAGCTAGACATTGAGTTATGGGGGACGTGAGAATAGCTGCACTGAAGCTATGGTGACACTTCCTGAATGGAGTGTTGGATTACGAGACCAGGGTTCACGTTTTTCACAGCATGCCATACATTTTAATAGAGGTATGTGGACACTATAACCTCCCACTCTTGATCACATAAGCCACCTTTGTCACTATCCCTGCACAGAAATGTCAGTTGAATAACTATGTATAGTATCTGCAAATAAAAACAGTCATGGGGAAATGTTTTCTCTGGTTAATTTCACTCTTTATACCTTAAGGGCACTTTCTGTCACCAAAAAAGGGAGTGTGTTAATAGCCCAGCACAAGAAAATAGCGCAGGCATGCCTTCAGTCCTAGAATCTACTGTTCAATTCATGATTTCCCTAAGAGAAGCACTCTGCACTTTGTGGAGCTGAAATCTGCAGTCATTTCCTTTCTCAATTCCCGAGGCACTTCTTGGCAGTATCAACGTTAGTGCAGTACTTCTCCTGGAGGCTAACAGGATGCTATATTGTTCTTCACAGCCCACTGGCACAATATCACTCATTATGACCTCCTGACTTTTCAAGCCAACATGGAATCAATAAAGCGTAGTGAACAACCTGCCAGCTTAAAAAGATAGGAACCAAGCTGCAAACACCTTCATAACAAAAAATCGTGTTTGCATTTAAACAGCCAAAATTGTCATTTGTCCCCAAACTGGCCCTGTGCTTTAGTCCTTGGGATACTTGAGAATGTTTCCCTTACGTCATGTCATTTGAGAAGCAAAGGCGAATCTTTTATAGGCTTAGACAAAAAGAAGAGGAGTACTTGTGACACCTTAAAGACTAACAAATTTATTTGAGCATAAGCTTTCGTGGGCTACAGCCCACTTCATCAGATGCATAGAATGGAACATATTGTGAGGAGATATATGTACATACAGAGAACATGAAAAGGTGGGAGTTGTCCAACCAACTCTAAGAGGCTAATTAATTAAGATCAACTGTTGTCAGCAGAAGAACTTTTGTAGTGATAATCAAGATGGCCCATTTAAGACAGTTTGACAAGAAGCTGTGAGGATACTTAACATGGGGAAATACATTCAATGTGTGTAATGGCTCAGCCATTCCCAGTCTCTATTTAAGCCTAAATTGATTATTATCTAGTTTGCATATCAATTCAAGTTCATCAGTTTCTCGTTGGAGTCTGTTTTTGAAACTTTTCTGTTGCAAAATTGCCACCTTTAAATCTGTTACTGAGGGGCCAGAGAGGTTGAAATGTCCTTCTGCTGGTTTTTGAATATGATTCCTGATGTCAGATTTGTGTCCATTTACTCTTTTGTGTAGAGACTGTTCGGTTTGGCCACAGGCTCTCGGTAAGAGCTGACGTGATTTACGTTTAATAAAGGTTCTTCAGCTCCAGGAAAGTGGGTCCTCGCCAAATCACAGGCCTTTTGCAAGCCTATCTCATTGTTATGCAGTCAGGAACACTTTTTAGGTTCCGTCTCCATCTTTGTAAACAAAAAGACAGCTGTACGCTTGGCTAGCCTGGGATGCGGCCCTTTGTGTGCGATTAGTACCCTGCTCACATCATCCACAGCTCTTGAATAAAGATGACCTCTCACGGGACAAAAGGGGAGGAAAGTCTCTTTGTTCAGTGGTATTTGAATTAGCACATTGACAATGAAACCATTCCTCGGAAGTCACAGATAGCACTGTAGAAACAAACAAACAAACTACATGTTTTCTAAAAATAAACTGCCTTCAAGATCCAGAAATTGGAAACTCTAAAAAGCCCACAGTTTAGGAAAGCTAAGAAGTTATATAGACACACACACACTCAAGCATGTGCAGTCCCTCACTCACACTGAGCTCCTGTTTGCCGAGCTTTATGCCTACTGCTAGAAAACTGCTTTGTCCGTAGGAAGATATGGCACAGAAGGAAGCAAAATGGAAGGATTCCCTCTGTTGAAAGTGAACTAATTCCCGACATCAGATCTTTAAACCAGTCCCTATCCAGGCAGCATTGAAGCTTTTTAGTATGCCAGAGGCATTACTTAGTGGCTTCTTGGATTTGAGATTAGAATTACACAGTGTGCTTTTAATTTGTCTGAATTTTGTCTAGTTAAATTAGCCATGCATACCTTCTTGGTTCAGTCAAGCTATGCATCTATGTCTACATGCAAACAGACAGCTACAGACGTAATTTTTTCACATGCGGTTCGTGCCACGGGGAGAAGCACCCGCACCTTGTGGCTGGGCTGGGCAGGCTCCACACTGGGGACACTCGGGCTGGGGGCCACCTTGCAAGGCAGCCACCCGCCAGCGCTGCAGCTGGGGCTAAGCAAAGCGGCCCGAGCTGCCCAGGGACTGCAGCAGGGCAGCCAGCAGCAGCAGTGGGGCCACAGAGGGCGGGATGCTGCTGCTGTGCGGGGCCCGCATCCCACTCTCTGGGGCTCCACTCCCTCTGGGGCTACCCTGCTGGGGCAGTCCCCTGGCTCTGCCCTCCCGGGTTCTGGCCGGTTCCGGAGACAGGAGCCCTGGCTGGTGGGACCCTGGGCTGAGGCGCAGCTTGGGAGCCCCATTGCTTACCCTGACCGTGCCAGTGCTGGACCGGCTGGAGGTGAGGGGGGAGCGGGCGGATTCAGCACTGATGGGGGGGAGCCCAGGGCTGGGGTTGGGGGGAGAGCCCAGGTCTGGGGCAGCAGGGGGTGTGGTTGGGGGGGGCCCAGGGCTGGGGTGGGAGGAAGCCAAAACATTTTTTGCTTGGGGCAGCAAAAAACCTAGAGCCGGACCTGCGATCTACTGTGCTTGGCCCTTGTAAACTTGTGTGTCTGTCCTAGCAGACTTAGCAACAGTCAAGCATCTTGGAATTGACCATAGACAGCTGACTTGACATGATGCAGGTTTCTCTGATTGTAACCTTTATTGAAATTACAAACATTGCCACTTCTTATGATATTATTGTGACTCTCATAGTATTTGGTGTGTTTTGTCAGTCTTCAGCTCCTAGAGTCAAGTGATATTGTGAGAATCTCAGAGTTTGTTTTAAAAAAAAACGGTTCCTAGCCTTCACGGTTGCAGAGGAAAGCCAGCATATATATGTGACCCAAGCGTAATCTAAAGCCTCCAAACTCAGAAGACAAATAAAAATAACCAAAACTGTGAATACAATTTTAAAGAGCTGCTTATTTTAAGTCAAGCTCATGATTTTTAAACCCCGGGGGGAGGATGTGGCAAAATTATTAATAAATAAAAGCTTTACATGTAACCTTCATTTTAAAAAAAAAGTTTCATGAGGCCCAAAGGAAACTGCTACAGAGAAATATTTATTTAAAAAACACAAAGCAAGGCTATTTGCTGAGCTGTTATCCCAATGCTCCGTAGTACTTTGTGGCAGAGATTATAATACTAACAATTTTTAACCATACATATCAAAGGTGATTATAATTTCTCCCATTCTTACGTATATGTAAGCAGCGGTTAAGTGACATGGCCATGGCCATGCATCTAGTCGGTGGAAGAACTGGGAGTCCCAGTTCAATGCCCCTTCCACTGAGCCAAACGCACCATTTTTTATCTGGCAATAAGATTCAAATTACTACCAACTGAGCAATTTTCTGATTGGAGTTTTTGTTCATGCTTCGCTGTACCATGTGATAAAGCTGAGGTGAGTTGCTGTCCTGTTCTTTTACTCCCTAGGTTTGCAGTTGTAACACCGACAGACCCTGGTTGTTGGTGGGCAGGATCGAACCTGGGAGTTCTGAAGCTAAATGCATGAGCCTCTACTGCATTAGCTAAAAACCACACGACTCTTAACTAAGGCTGTAGAACCGACTCACTAATCTCACTGCCTCTAGAGGGGACAGAGCACCACACTCAGGAGGTGTGTGGGTTACACAGTGACTGATGGGAACAGTGCACAGAACCCCAAAAAGGGAGAGGAAAAGAATTTCCCATCACTTAGCAGTGCCCCATTGGTAATTCCTCTTATTCTGGATATATGGAGGGCAAAATTCATCTCTACCAGTGCAGAGCACATCATAGGAATTGAAGGGTTGGCCAAGGGTGCATTTGTACCTTCCTGATCTTGGGGCTGTCAAGGACCAGTTCAGCCTTTCACACTGGTTAGGCTATGCCTGAGGACTACTTTAATTTTCTCCCAGTTGTAGACTAGCTGGAGCACAGGACCACTTTGGCCCCATCCATGGAATGCCCCTGCTCCAGAACCCTCACGCCAAGGGTTCTTGCAAGGATAGCTCTCTGTGGTAGCTGATTGATCAGTAGCAGTAAAATAGGTACAAATACAATAGATAAACCAGCACAACCAACATGTTTTCTGCTACGTCACAAGAGTCTGGGTCATTCTGGTTATTGAAAAATTAACCTTGTCGTCAGTCAGCAAGAGAGCCAATAGATAGTATATGGACTCTGTGGTAGGTAGGCCTCCACAGGACAAAGATTTGCCTTCTTTTCCTTTTATTCATAAAAAATACCAATGACAAGAACATCACATTTTATTTAAGAACTCTGACAGTGGATGACATTTTAACTTCTGGAATATATTGTTGTGACCGGGGTCCTAGTGGGGAGCCAGCTGTGGTCACTCCATTAGGGTGAACTGCAAAGAATGGGGCAGACAATCCCCATAAAGCTAGTGGATATTTCAATATTAGATTTACCAAGCCAGCATAAAATAGCTTCTTTATTATCTTACTTGTTACTCAGAAGTTCAAACAACACAATTCCCTTAAAGTGATCCAGCCTCAGGCCTCCATCCAGGTACCCACGTCAAATATGATGACAATTTCTGTAAATCTTATTTCATCATATAAAAGAAAAGGTTCTACCATTACCTCCCAGGTTAATGAATTTTTCAGATCTTACCCAAATACACGCTACAGCCAATTCTTATTAACTAAACTAAAACTTATTAAAAAAATAAAAGAGAGGGTATATGGTTAAAAGATTAATATACATACAGACATGAGTTCAATTCATTGAGGTGCAAATTTATAGCAGAGATGGTGAACTTTTTAGTTGCAAAGAGCTCCTTTAGAATTCAGTTCATAGGTTATAGTCCAATGTCCAAATATCATATTCAGGGCATATCAGCATAACTGGGACCTCAGTTTTGCGACTTAAACTTCTCCTGATGAAGCCTAAGCAGATCTGAGATGACAGAATCAGGACCCAAGGATCTTGTATACAATTTCATATCTTTTGACAAGTTGGGAATTCAAAAGGTAATTAGCATGACTTTGAAGGAGGTCCATCACCGGTACTTAGTTATATGAATTAACATAAGGCCATTTGCTTGTTCCTCCACCATTCACAGTACATTTCAAAGAGAGATGAATACCGAGATATCCCGTGTTTGCAATTTATTTAAATACTAGGATGTTCTTTTGATCTCTGAACTATCAGAATACAGCATAGACAGGGACTCTTTACTTTGTCAACCCTACTCATACATATGTAAATACACAAAACACATGTCTTTTGAGGGTTATTTATTTTGCAAGATGTTTAACCCTTTCTAGCCACATGTCACAAACTATAAAACCCATCATGTCCATTGATTTGTTTACTAAGCCTGTAGCTGTATTTACAACAGCGGTATGTGATAGGGGACCATGGTGTACTGTGCCAGCAAATGGGAAATCAGCTTTGACCAGTTAATGGTTCTGTTGAATCATGACAAATGAATAAAGACGTTCCTAAAGTTTTAAAAGAGCTAAACCTTAATGCAAAGCTGTGATTGTGGTTGTGTATTTTAAAAAAAAACTAGAATGCTTAAAAGGAGATGAGGCAAAACTGAACCAGGGGTTCCCGAGCAGTGTGTCAAGTGACAATGAGAAAGAATCTCAAAAATTTGCTTTTTTTTTTAACATTGGACAAGGAATTTTATTAGTATAAGGGAACTATTATTATCCTTATAGCTAATCTGCCTCCCTTTATCTAGTACAGTCCATCTGCCTCTTTACAAATGTTAATGACTTCACACTCACAAGACTGCCAGGAGGTAGGTAGGCATTTCTATCCCTGTTCCACTGAAGGGGAAACTGAGCAATGGAGTTTAAATGACTTGTCCAAGGTCACACAGGAAGCCAGAGAGAGAATCCAGATCTCCCGTGCTTTAGGAACCAATGTATCCATCCTCCAATATTAACATTAAACAGAAAGAAAACAAAATGGAGCAGTTTCAGACTGCAGATACGTTGCCAATTTGATGAGAAAAGACCGAGGAGGCAGAATGGGTGGTGAAGGTCTGCATCTTAAGTAGCAAAAGGAGAAGGTCACCACATGAGCCCAAGAGGTGAGACTGTAGCCCTGTAAGGAATGCAAGTGCCCATTAGACCCTTCGATACCAAGGTGATAGGAAGCTTATAAATACTTGAGATAGCTCAGGAAGAGCACCTTATAGATGACATGAATTTGGAAGACTGTATAGAGGATCAGAGTTCCAGAGGCTGTGGTATATATCATATTCCTTCACCACTTCTAACTTCAGTGCATATGGGGCAGCAGGCCATGAGATGCTGCATGTGCTTTCAAGAGGCACGGAGACACTCCTGATGGAGGACTGTCTCAGTGCCTTGTTAGGTAGATGAGCTTCTTGCTAGGATGGAAGGAAGTTGTATTTAGAGGAGAAAGATTTGGGAAATCTAATTTCCCCTACTGCTCCAGTGACAAGACTTGTGTCCTCCCCTAGCTGTGGAAGGGCATATCCACAGGAAAGGTTGCCAATGGCTGGGGTAAGGTAAACTCCAAAGTCAGACCATGGCCGTGACTACCACCCACCTAAAAAGTAAAAATAAGCTAGGGAAAATGGGTGGTGGAGTATGACCTCCAGGAATGGATTAGTTTGTACAGCCAGCATTGTCTAGAAGCTATTAGGTACAGTATTCTGCCCCCAGCACATGATCAGCAATGAGAGTTTATGCTGTAGATGTAATGCTTCTATTGTATTTCACTGGCTGAGTGTGTCATTCGGTATCCTCCAAGGTGGGAGGGTGGAGTGCTGGAATCAGACAGGATGTTCCTTCATGATCTTGAATATATAGTTGAATTAATCTGCCTTAATAAAATCATGTGTTTCTTTGCACCTTGCCTGAGGACTCTTAACTGGGGGAGTGGGTGTGCTACTCAAGGTTTCCTCAAGGATTTAGAACAAAGGTTCTCAGACTTTTGTACTGGTGACCCCTTTCACAAAGCAAGCCTCTGAGTGTGACCCCCCCTTATACATTAAAAGCACTTTTTTATATATTTAACACCATTATAAATGCTGGAGGCAAAGGGGCTTTAGTGTGGAGGCTGACAGCTCGTGACCCCCCATGTAATAATCTCGCAGCCCCCTGAGGGGTCCCAACCCCCATTTTGAGAACCCCTGATTTAGAAGAACTCCTGCCTCTTTCCCCTCTGACTCCAGTAGTTACCATAATACATAGTAAAGGCTACATCACTACACTGATAATGTAAAGTAATGCACATTGGGAAACCTAATGCCAACTATACATACAAAATGATGGGGTCTAAATTAGCTGTTACCATTCAAGAAAGAGATCATGGAGTCACTGTGGACAGATCTCTGAAAACATTCCACTCAATGGGCAGGGCCAGTCAAAAAAGCTAATAGAATTTTAATAATAATTTTAACAGGTAATAAGACAGAAAATATCATAATGCCACTATATATTCATGTTATGCCCACATGTTAAATAGTGTGTGCAGTTCTGGTCATCCCATCTCAGAAAAGATATATTAGAATTGGAAAAGATACAGAGAAGGGCAACAAAAATTATTAAGGGTATGAAAAAGCTTCCGTATGAGAAGAGATTAAAAAGATTGGGACTTTTCAACTTGGAAAAGAGACTACTAAGAAGGGATATGATAGAGGTTATAAAATCATGCCTGGTGTGGAGAAAGTGACTAAGGAAGTATTATTTACTTCTTCTCATAACACAAGAACTGGAGGTCACTCAATGAAATGAATAGGCAGCAGGTTTAAAACAAACAAAAGGAAGTGCTTCTTCATACAGTCAGCCTATGGAACTGGTTACCAGGGAATGTTGTGAAGGCCAAAACTATAATGAGATTCAAAAAAAAAACACCTAGATAAGTTCATGGACACTAGGTCCATCAATGGCTATTAGCCAAGATAGTCAGGGATGCAATCCCATGCACTGGGTGTTTCTAGCCTATGATTGCTAGAAGTTGGAAGTAGATGACAGGATCGCTTGGTGCTTGCCTATTCTGTTCATTCCCTTTAAAGCACCTGGCATTGACTACTGTTGGAAGACAAAATATTGGCCTAGATGGACCATTGGTCTTACCTAGTATGGCCGTTCTTATGTTTAGGCCAGGCTGCAAAAACTAATCATCTTTCAACTTCAATCACTCACTTTGGGACCCAGAAACATGGTAAGTTACAGGAGCACTAAGAATCTGAACCTGGGCTTTCTATTCTGCTTCGCTCTCCTCACCTCTAACATTTGTCAAAACAATTTACAGTATTTTAAAATGTGAAACAATGTATAGGACCCTCCCATTTTTTTCTTCAGTGGGATTTCTCAGAATCAAGGAAGAAAGTGCTGCATGCCAGTATTTGTGGAGCTGGCCCTGTGGACTTGTGGCTATCTTCACTCACACCCTCTGGAGGCACTGATGAGCTAAGTTCCACACACACACCCCAACCCCCTACCAAAGGAGAAAGAATTGTGATGTGTCCCTTCAAGGGGAGATGTGAGTGGCCAGTAATGGGCTCTGGGAGGGTTTTGAAGACTCCTGAGACCTTGAATTATAACAGCATTAGCAAAATGTGTGGCATTATAGTACAGGACTTAATATGCATCCTCTGAAGCATAGATTTCAGTGCTTCATCCAGCTCTGCCATTATGCCAGCAGGAACCCTCCTGCTTTTTCCCTATCTCCTGCTGAGTTAGTGTGGAGTCTCTTTAGATATCTCAGTGTTTTTAAATTATCCTGCTTCTTATTTAAAAGCCTTTGTTACCCTCAGGAGCTATGAACTCAGTTTAGTTTGCTGTACATACTATGTGCACAATAGTAGCAAAAGCTCACACTTTCTAATGAGCAGGCATTTCTGTATCGCTGTCTGGAAAGAATATCTCCCAGAACCCCTCTTTTCTCTGTGTTGGCTGCCACGGTGGTACGTCTAGTGTGGAGGATAGGAGCAGACTCATATTTAGGGCTCTTTGGGGCGGGGGGATATCTGGCAGGACTCTAAGGATGAGATGTATCAGCTCAACAAAACCCAGACACAGTTCAAGATCACAGAGAGACTTCCAACAAGCCTTACTACCGCTTTTATTCAGCTTTGTACAAGACTGCAAACCTAATGCATCGTCTTTGCTTCCACTATAGAGAACGATGTCAAAAGAGTCGGGGGGGGAGGGGAGGGAAGAGAAGGGAAGGGTTCTGCAGTTACACACATCCTAAAGCACAGCTTGACAAAACAGGGCGCAAATGTGTCAAATATTGGGCATAATGCATGATTTTCTTTGAAAAAAACAAAACCTGGTCTTTGGATTTTGCTAGTTTAACACTGTAAGTAAACCCCCCATCACCACCACCCGCAAACTAGCTGTTCCTTCATCCTTGTGGCCTATTTCTTAGTCTTTTGATCAGGAGAAGTATATAGAGTTACACTGCCTCATCCAGGAGAGCCACAGTACAAGCACTCAAGTTGGAAATGAAACTAGCTACTTTGTCGCAGAGATTATATGGAACAACTTGATGGTGTTTGGGTCAAGAACGTGAGACTCTCATGCAAGCATAACTTTATGTGATTGAAGGGGATGATGAAACTCAGCTTCTGCAGCCACAGTGGGGATGAAGTCAGCACCCTGGGCTTTCCAGTGGCTTGGTCAATACTGGTAGTTAAATAAATTTCAGCCAGTTATAAAATTTCTGGTCTCTAGATTTGTTATGAAATGTTTTCCTCCAATTTCAGATTCTTTGTGTTATATATTGATAGGTCAGGGGAATCCGCTGTATCACCCCCTCTTTTAAAGATCTTACTGTGTGTCACCATACTAGGGAAAGCATTCCCCCCATCTCCAGTGTAGAGCAACTGTCATTGCTCTGAAAGGATGTGGCAGTAGGGACCAAAGGTCATCCTCCATTTTGGAAGATGGGGCTGACTTCAGACTTGTATTTGAGCTGTAATCACTTCCTGTGTAACAATATCCTAGGATACATGGGTTCAACATCAGAGCAGCAGCAAGGAGCTGTGAGCTCTAATAATCTCAGATCTGATGTGAATTTCCTTCTGCTGGTTTGGGCAAGTCAGTTACCCACTCTGTGACACAACTGCCTTGGGTGTATTGGGATAACACATCCCAACCTCAGGGATGTGTTGTGAGAATTAGTTGATGTTTGTACAGCACTTTGAATACGTCATATTTATTAATCTACTATGAGATGGTGAACCTCCTTTTATTAATGAGTATTTACCTGAGTAATCTTATTGACTCATATCACTGTGATTAAGGTGTTCATAATTTGCCCCAAGGGATAGTTTATTTGGGGATGGAGTCTATGGTGCCTATGCTATATATCCCATAGCTGGAGTCCCGATAGTATTTTATACATTTATTATTTACCATTTTCACCACAAGAGTTTGGCCATTTTGATAAGGTACCATTGATGTTTCTATAAAGCAAGGGAATGTATTTGTAATGTAAATATCTATCCATATGTTTATTAACTGTCAGCTGGGGTGGTTCCTTAGGGTGCAGAAGAAGCTTTGCCTTGCTTGTTTTGAGCCAGATACAGCATGATCTCTGGCTGCTACTGGGAATTGGCTCTGAACAGCATCCTTAGATGTTAGTTCTGCTTACTCACTCTCACATGTTGCCAGCTAGTACCATGTGTTAGACCTGGCTGATGAATTATGCCTGTGGCTATCGATGGAGGCTTCCCCACCATAGCTTACCTTGGCAACAACATTCAGATTTTGTGCCCAGCAAATGCTTAAAATCAACAGAGAAACCCACCCTTTTTTATGGAGTGTCACCATTCGGGGTCGAATCCAACTGCCATTAAATCAATGGAAATGCTCCAATTGATTTAAATTGAGTCCCTAATTTGTACTATTCTACAGTCAGAGCCGAGAGTTGGTCTGATTCTGTAACAGTGATTAGTCTGTAGCTTCGTTTTCTATTTTCGTGCCATCCCTTCCAAACCTCCCAACCCAGAGATGTAAAATGTCTATGAAAAATCATCCCATATGCAGACACAATAACAGCATCATTTGCATGGTGGCTCATAACACTGATTGATATTGAAATTGAAGAATCTGACATTGTTTTTATGGGTCTTTATCCAACTTTGCCTTACAGGAGGCAGAAAGGGATGCTGTGCTAAAAGCCTTCCCTACTCTCTTCCCAGGCATAAAGAAAAGAGAAAAATCAACCCTGATTAAAAGCATTTTTCTAAAGCAGGCTCCACATGTAAAGATTTGGTTCAAGAAGCATTAAAATCACTGTTGTCAGTTCAGAAACAAGAGGCTGGGGAAAATCTAGGACATTGGCATTGTGTGAGGGTTGCTATGGCAATTCTAACAGAAGGGTTGCTTAATAGGCTTTATTCCCAGGAAACTAAAAACTGCAGCTAGCGCTCTGCAAAGCATCACAAACTATGTTCATGAATAGCATCTCTGTGGAAAATTTTGCTGGCTGTTTACATCATTCTTTCAAAAGGGAGCAGCAAATGAGGTGTTTGAAGAATCACCTAGTGGTTATTAATGATATAAACAAAATATAGGCAATCTTTGCACAACATGTCACGTTCAGATGCAGCAATGCAAACGGAATGCTAAATTTCCCTGAACAAGACTGGCATTGTAACGTACTTAAGGACATATATTTCCTGGATTCCATGACTTTGCATAATCTCATCCCTGAAAATAACAAAACATCAAATGCCCTCTGTTGGCTTTTTCACATACTATTTACCACTCATAAGCAAGACATTGGCTAAAATATTCACAAATCTTGGCTGCTCGTGCTTACTTTTGGAAGTAGATTATGATGCATTTGCGTGTCTCCAGTTCAGAGTTTACCTGCAAAGCAGCTTAAATATGGAAACATTTTATCTTCATGGAAAGAGACAGCAGGACTAACGGTTAGAACACAGAGATGGGAATTCTAAGTTCTGTTCTTTGCTCTGCCAGAGCCTCACTTTGTAATGTTTGGCAAGTCTCTTCACCCCTCTGTTGTTCAACTTTCCACCTCATCCATGTGTAAATTGGTGATATGACAGTATTTACCTGCCTCATTTGCATATTTCAGTGCTTAATTATCTAAAGTATTTTGAGTTCCTTGAATAAAGGATGCTATTAAAAATGCAACTTATTGGAACGAACAGGTTAGTGCACATGTATCACTGCATCCTACCAGAGAGAATAAGAACTGCTCAGTTGTGTGTCATGAGCCCTATATAGCCAAAAGACATTTTCCTTTATCCCAAGTGGTAGGTTTCCTTTGCTTCTGGATGGTCTGAGCTGCAACACTTGCTTAAACCAGGAACTTCCAAACAACCATGGTCTGTAATATAATCTTAGATAGTCACAGATTGGCTATAGTAATTTTATATACCGCAGTTGTTCTATTATTTGTTTAACTTACACCCATTCTAGATTAATTAGTTCATTATTTCAAGAGACACTGGATTTAGCTTTTAAAATGTCCCAGAGAACTTTCAGAGAGGGTAGCTGTTTTGTAGATGGGAGATATATGAAATGTCTATTTTTTTAAATGGGAAACTATAAGAAAATGGCATCAAAGGGGCTTATCTCAGCGGAGAACAATAAATAAAAATGTGAGCAATCTCCACTTTCTATTCGGTTCACTGCCACTTGTAAGAGTTACGTCATTTCAGTGTGTTACATAAATAGATTACTGTTTTGTCCTAATTAATAGCAAAGTTCGGAGATAGGCCTGTTGGGGTACCATTAAACGCAATGAAATATCAAGGTCCTAAAATTAAGCCAACCTTCAAAATGCATTCACAGGAAAAGGTCTAATGAAGTTTCTTTGTAATAACTCACAAACAAACCCATGTTTAAAGAAGATTAGAAATGTTGACAATAAAGAATCATAGCGTGCTCTACAAACTCCCCTCCCCAAATAGCTTAAGGGAATAACATACACTGACTTACAACACTGAAATATAAGATGAGGGATTGTTCAATGGTAAGATTAAAAGCTTTGTTAGCTATATTTTAATTATTTGTAATTATGAATAATGAATGAATACAGATGAGGTAACACTTTGGCCAAGGCCTTGCTGGCAGAAATGTGGTTTTGCCAATTCTTCTTTTACATAGAATTGCTGATCTGCTTAAAATGATGTTACTGCTGACAGAACAAAGGTAATAGGTTGTGTTAGGAGATGCAAGTAAGAGCTACACAAATATGTAATGATAAATTAAAAAAAGAAAACTTTTCTGGAAAGGCTTAAAAACTGGAGAAACACCAGACCAGAAACTGAAAGACAGGGCTGATGGATCAGACCAAGGGATCAGAGAAGGCAATGACTATCACAGACTTCCTGGTGCCCCAGAATGTTGTTACTTGGGCTCGTTTACCAATTCTACCTTGTCTATTATTATTTGTCTGATATAAATACATGGTCAGACACTATAAGTGACAATAATTCTGCCTGAAATTGTATAAATAAAGGCAAAAATTGATTAAGCCTAAGTTGGGCTCAGTTTCCCAACTTTTACTCCCAACAGACCTGAAGTAAAAAAATTTGGATCTGGATCCAGGTTCAGATTCCAAAACCCCCATCTAGCAAAGTGAAAGGGCATATGCATCTGGGGTTTTGTTTTTAGGTTTAATTCAGTTATGGTGAAGTTCTAAAGGGGAAATTCAAAATGGAAAAAAATGGGTTCGGCGCTTTTGCTTTTCTACAGTTAGGCTTAGCAAAATTCAATTTTTTTTTATTAATTTCAACAGCTATAGATGTTTATTTGAAAGCATTTTTCCCCAATTTTTATCAGTTTAAAGCTTTATAATGTTTAAAACACAAATTGTCACCATCACGTCAAAGTAAATATCTTTAAATCAAACTAATAAGTGGTTCTCAAACAGCATTTTTTTACTTTGCCTTTCTGAATATTTTGATTATCAATGGACATTTTTTGTCTTTTTGTGTGTGTACGATGAAATAGATGTTTACCAACATTTACCAATAAACATCTAATCCTGCCTATAGGAGTCTTTCAATTGACTTCAGAGGACTTTGAATCAAACTGTTAAAAAGGAAAGAATCAATATCCTGATTTTTACAGACTGGGACATTGGAGGTATAGAGAAATGAAATGTCTTCCCCAAGTTCACACAACAAGTGGGGACAGACCTCAGAATAGAACGGAGGTCTTCCCATTCTCACCCTAACATCCTTAGCCCTGGATTCATTTCTTATCTAGATTATATAACGATAAAAAACATCTCATGTTATTTTATGCGTTCACACACATGAAAATATAGGATGGAGTTAGAGCCCCAACTGGCAAACACGACCCAGTTGTACCATGGGAAAGTTTGAGCTGGTCCATACTGCTTTTGCTAGTAAGCATATGCAGGATCAAGCCCTTAGTTTGCCCCTTGGTTGTGTTGTCTTTTCATGGTCTCCAGCTGATCAGTGCATAGCATCCATCAAGCATTGGATTGCAGGGAACCAGGTCACAAGGCACCATTTTATCCAAGTTTTCTACTTCACAGCTTGAGCAGCTGATGGAGCAACTGCATTGCTGAGATGCTCTGCACTGAAAGCAACAGCTAATCCAATTAAAATGTGTCATTCCCATACAATTATAATTCATCTGTGTGAAATGCAGCTGTTACAGAAATTCCCTGACAGTTTAAACCTCAGTGAATTGTATCCTTAACTTCAAAACTTGCCAATTTGCATTTCTTCTTTTATCACCTTTGTTTCACTTCAGTCCTGAATGTCAAATGATGAAAGGATTATCTGAGTATCAGACTGTATAGATGCTCACAAACTATACTCTGATACTGCTTCTCTAATCCTTTGAGAGACTTTGCATTTTGAACTGAAATTGAACTGTATTATATTAACAGTCAGTGTTTCCCAGCATTCAGAAATCCTATTCTTACATCAGCCATAAGGCCGCAATCCACACAATTTTACTCTATGAAGATTCAACCCAAGCTTGTGTAGCACTAGTTCTCCTGTACACATTCATAAATTGCCACAAAACTTCACTTTGGAAGAGTAGCCAAAGCAGTACAATGATTACAATGGATGAGCTCATGCCCTGCTTTGTAACAAGCTCTGCATTGTTCACGCCTTTGAAGATGGGAGTTTTGTGAATGGCTGGGAATATATTGAGGTTTTGGGGTCAGATGATGTAGGAGTAAGAACTGAGCTTTAGAATATTTAAATCCTTTTCAATGATCAGACCGGGAAGTTAACAAGTAGAGTTTTACAAACACAATGAGCAAATGACCGAATACTCCTGTATTAAACTCTGTTGCAGCCCCATTTTCTTCTTGCAATGAATTATATTTGCATATGTACTAAATACACACACCCTTTGGGCCTAATCTTGCTCTCACTGAAGTCAATGACGAGATTCTGGATTCAATAGGAGCAGGACTGGTCCATTCCTTACATGGCTGTTATTGAAAGTGAAATTTACAGAGAGATTATCAGGAAGGACAATCATAAAGTCTGCAATAGAATTTGTACACTGCTGTGTCAATGGAACTTTGTCATAGTGCTAGTTTGTAGTCATTATCTTGTGTTGTCCTTTGCTTTACCACATTAGATCAAGTTCCAGGATTTCTTGCTGTTCTACAGTGACTTTCTGTGGTGCTGATCAGTTCTTTAATGTGGTTATTTCACATACCCACTACCGTCCCTTCAACTTTTCTCTTGATTGCAATAACAGTCATGCAGAAGAGTAGCTAATAATTATTTTTATGTACATCAGTAGATCCTCCACTGCTAAAGTAGAGGAATTCAGTTGGAAAGAGCTTCAAATACTGTGTTCGAGTCTATTCATTTAATCCTAGAAAAGTGCTGGAGCATGTTTTAATTTTTTAAAAAAACAGAAAAACAAGGAAACAAATTTCTTCCTAAGTTGAAAGCTCATACAGCACAAGAGAGGAAGACTGCAAAAAATAAAGTTACACAACCAAAAAAATTAAACAGGGATTTGTGTGAAAAGCCTGGAGATCATGAATTAAAGTTGTTATTTTGAGATCAACTAGATGACAGAAGAATATTACATTAAAAGAGAAACAAATTTAGAAGAGATGCCAAAAAGTGCTATTTTAACTGCAGAGAATGCTTAGAAGAACAAGGATGCTAAGGCAAAACTGTTAGATTACATAATAAACAATTAGGCAAGGGCACATCAAGAAAACTGTGAGTTAATGTGCCTCCTTCTTTTCCCCTTAGGGCTCGTGTGTTTTGAAACACTGAAATAAATGTAACAACTGTCTTAGTAATTAAAGTTTCATGGAAAGTACATGAAGGAATGTTACCCTTAAATTTATCATTACTAGGGTGAGCAGATGTCCCATTTTTAAAGGGACAGTCCCGTTTTTTGGGACTTTTTCTTACACCCCCATCCCGTTTTTTCACAGTTGCTATCTGGTCACCCTAATCATTACTCATCTCGTTTAGGTTGTGTTATTGGATGGAAGGAATTTCTTCAAACACCTTGAACATTTTCATTAAAACCTCTGCTGAATTATATGCCGAGACTGCCACCTTGTGGCATAATTCTATCTTTTTTCTTCCCTTCTTAAAAATGTCCATGATCCTCCAGCCTCACATCTTCACTGTTGAACTCAGAAAAATATACTGTTTATTTCAATCATTAAAATGTATCTCTCTAGACAGGAGTATCTCTGGTGTCATATTAATATGATCTGTGATGTTGGCCTGGGTCAGTACTTTAACAAGAAACTTCTAGGGACAAATGTGCTCCAGTAGTGATTTAGTAGGCACAATACTTGGAAATGCTTATTGTTGTTGGGTGAGATAGCAAAGTGAGGCCCTGATGCCATGTGGTCATTCAGAATCCCATATCATTTTCACAAGAGTAAGAGGTAACCCTGGTGTCTTGAATACCTCACAATTTGGATAATGTTCCATTCTACTTAATATTTCCCTAGCATTTCAAATGGAGAAGGACTTGTTCTTGTGCAGTGTTGCTATATGAACTATTTAAAATACACCATGCTGCTCCCCAGCTCTGGCAGCATTTTGTTGATATTATATAGTGAACATGAGATTGTGCCTGGCTTCTGCAGAGAGGGCACACGGAGTCTCTTCCTTTGTGACCCCCCTCCCATGAAAGTGTCAGAGATGATGGTAGTCCTGAGAGCAAAGTCATTGCCCCACCAGCATCACTGGCTCTAGCCTCCATAAAAAAGCAGTAAAGAGGTGGTCCCATGGTCCAATCTTTCTCTGAACCAACCAGCAGAACTTGCTGGCCACGGAGGAGAATGCTTGCTCCACCCTTTAAGGGATGTAGCAGCGGGCATGCACGCTCCTATGGAAGCTCTGAAAGGCAAAATGCAGAGGGGGAGACCCTGGCCCCCTTGCAGTCAATGGCAAAACTCCCCACTGAGTTCATGGGGACAGGACTTTACCCTATTTCCCTCCCCCGTCTCCTCAAAAGCATGATTTTGGTTCTACTTCAACCCTCTCATGGGCCAGTGTCTAATAGACACAGTTTAGCCCATGGTTTGGCTCTTTAGATGAAAGAGGCAAAAGCAGCGTCAGTCATTGTTTATTCCAGAGAGGCTGTTGAACTAGCTAGTTTATCAAATGATAGTAGTTGTGGAATATTCCTTTGATGATTTAAATTATAAGCTGATGGATGTAAAGGCAATGGTGAAGCACAGTAAATTTCCATTTTATCCTTCCCAAAAGGGAGAGGGATGAAACTGGCAGATCTGCTTATCTTAAAAGTTGAACCATTTTATTTAGTTAGTTTTTAGAACACACAGTAACAAGAAAGCGGAGGAGCAAAAGTTAATTCCCCTGCCCCCCTTCCTTACCTCCTTCACCTTCAAAGAGGAAGCAGTAGAGATCTGGAGTAAATATTCATTAAGTAGGGAACCTAAGTCAAATACGGTAACTCTGAACAGACTGCTTATGTCAAGATTTTTAAAGGCAAAATGTGAGTCTCTCTAGCATCTCATTATGCAGATCATCATCACACAGCCCTCGTTTTAGAGTTCCATATTCTAGACAAAGAATTTGGAGAGCCAATTTTCTTTCAAATGTTATCCAGTGGCTAGGGCTCCCAAGTGTAGTGCTGGGCAAAATTTTCCATCCAAATAGTTTATGCCAGAATATGCAGTTTTGGTCAAGTGAAGCTATTTACAAATTTGACCTGATTAGTTTCAACTGGGTGTAGTAATTCATAGTAATCCAGCTGAGGCCTCACCAGTGCTGAATAGAGAAGGACTGTTACCCACACTGTCTTACATATGAAGTTCCTATTAACACACACCAGAATATTAGGCTTTTTTTGCAACAGCGTCACATTATTTGCCCATATTCAATTTGTGATCCACTATAAACCCCAGATCCTCTTTTGAAGCACTACGGCCTAGCCAGTTATTCCCCATTTTGTAGTTGTACATTTGATTTTTCTTTCCTAAGTGTAGCACTTTGTACTTGTCTTTCTTGAATTTCATCTTTTTTATTTCAGACAAATTCTTCAATTTGTCAAGGTCATCTTGAATTCTAATCCCATCCTCAAAAGCACTAACAACCCCTCCCAATTTGGTGTCATCCACAGATTTTATAAGCATATTCTCCATTCGATTGTCAAACTCATTAATGAAAATACTGAATAGCACTGGACCCCTGAGAGATCCCGTTAGCTACTTCCCCTTAGTTTGACAGCAAACCATTGATATCTAATCTTTGAGTAGATGTTCAATGAGTGGTGCACCCACTTTATAGTAACTTCATCTAAACCATATTTCTGTAACTTCCTTATGAGAAGATGTGAAAATGTATCAGAAGCATTACTAAAATCAAGCTATATTATGTCTACAACTTCCCTCCTGTCCTCTAGGCCAGTAACCCCGTCAAAGAAGTAAATTAGGTTTGTTTGGCATAAATTATTGTTAATAAATACATGTTGGTTATGACTTATAACCTTATTATTCTCTAGGTGTTTCTAAATTGCTTGTTTAATAATTTGTTCCAGTATCTTTCCAGTTATTGAAGTTTGGCTGACTGGTCTACAGTTCCCTGGTCCTCTTTGTTCCCCTTTTTAAAGATAGGAACAATGCTTGCCTCTGCTTCTCCTTTCCTGAACAAATGGCTCTGTAACCAGTTTGTAACCACACCGTGTACTTTGTATTATATCAACCACTACCTTCTTATAGACCCTATGCAGCAATTCTATATACAGTGTCACACAATCATGAGAGTGGGAAGAGAGTTCTCAAAACAGAAATCTCCTTTTACTCCAGCCCCCCCTCTTTTCACAATTCTTTCGTGTGCCCTTTTTCTACTCTTGGAGTTAATGGGCTAATTATCATCTTAGCTCTCCCCAGCCAGGCTGATCTAGTAATTAGCCACTCCTTCCCTCAGTTGGGCCCTTTGGCAGTGGGGGAGGTGGGTTGGATTTACATTGACCAGAGTGCTGATTCAGCTGCTTGTTTTCAGCACTCTGTCACATTGCCCTTCTCCAAGCCTCTGGGACCTTACCCACACTCCATGAGTTCTTAAAAATAATTGCTAAGGGTTCCAAGATTGCTTCAGCTACGGTAACTTTCATCAGGCCTTCTGACTTGAATACATCTGACTTATCTAAATATTCTTTAGACTGTTCTTTCCCTCTTATTGTTAATATTAATTGTATCCAGTAGCTGGTCACCACTAAACCTTTTATTGAAGACTGAAGCAAAACGGGCATCAAACACCTCACTCTTCTTGAAGTCAATAATTATTAGCTCTCCTTCCCCAAGACCAAAATCACCAGGCTATAGAGTTGTTCTCATGCTCTCTCATTGGCCCAATGAATAATTATGTAGTTATATAAAGTGGAACATGAACAGGTGAGGCTGACAGCAGCATAGCCTAGCAGTAAGGATACTCACCCAGCAGGGGGAGAACCAAGGTCAAGTTGCTGCTCTAATAAGTAGTTATACACAGTTTCAACAGGAGAGATTGAGAGCAGTCTATCCCAAAATAACATAGTAATTAGGTTGCCCACCATAGAACTAGTAGAGCTGAGTTCAACTGCCTGCTCAAGAGTGGGAATTCAAACTGGGGTCTTCTACATCCCAGCAAGAACCCTAACCACTGGCTTAAAGGGGACATGGACACTCAGGCTGTTTGCTGGCCTGAAACAGACATTTCCAAGTTGCTGACACATTTTGAACATTTTCAGAACCAAACAGAATATATGTTTTGACTGTTCGGTTTTCTGACTGAACAATTAATTATTTGCCCAGCTCCATCTCAGTGCTGAAAATGGTTTGAAAAAAGTGGAGGGGTCTATCATAATCTGAGATTAGGAGCTTTGGTAAAACAAGACTTAAAGTATGTTTAGTTTTGGGGGCTTTTTGTCAGGCCTGTGTCCCCTGGCAATCCCTCACACTTTAAGCAATCCCTGTGCCAGCACTGCTTCTGTCTCCTCCACCTGCGCCTGTAGCCAGACAGAGCACCAAAGCATGGATGCTTTTACCCAGATTCTGGTGTGGGCTTGCAAAGACTGTAATTTGCAATTTCCACTTACTGATATCCAGGCTGGGGGTGGCATCCAATGTGAAAGGTGCCTACTGGTGGAATCTCTCAGGCAACAGGTGGGAGAGCTACAGGAGGAGGTGGCCAGGCTGAGGAACATCCATGTCCATGAGCAATTCCTGGACAGTATCCATGTGGAGATAGCTGATGGTGCTGTCCCAGTTGACAGGACTACTGACACTCCAGTGGAAGAGGAGATGCCTCAGGGTGTACCTGACACACCAGTGGAGGAGGAGGCTCAGGGTGGACACAGCCAGCTGATTACTTCTAGCAGCGGGCAGTGCTCCACTGCTGCTGCAAACCCTCCTGTTGTGGTAAAATATACAGGAGAGAAGAAATCACCCCCAACAGTTAAGGGGGTGAAGCCTCGTACCCCTAAGGCTGGGAGGTCTGCTGCCACCACTGATAAGAAACGTAGGGTAGTGGTGGTTGGAGACTCTCTGCTGAGGGGGACGGAGACACCCATCTGTCGCCCTGACCGTTCATCCCGGGAGGTATGCTGCCTGCCAGGGGCCCGTATCCGAGATGTTACAGAGGCTTTGTCGAGGATTATCCGGCCTTCTGACTACTATCCCATGCTACTCATCCATGTGGGCACAAATGATACTGCGAGGTGTGACGCTGAGCAGATCAAGAGTGACTACAGGGCTCTGGGAGTACGGGTTAAGGAGTTTGGAGCGCAGGTGGTATTCTCTTCGATTCTTCCTGTTGAAGGTAGGAGTCCGGGCAGAGACAGATGCATCGTGGAGGTGAATGCCTGGCTGCGAAGATGGTGTCGCCAGGAGGGCTTTGGCTTCCTCGACCACGGGATGCTACTTGAGGAAGGACTGCTAGGAACAGATGGCGTTCACCTTTCGAAGAGGGGAAAGGCCTTATTTGCGCACAGACTGGCTAACCTGGTAAGGAGGGCTTTAAACTAGGTTCGACGGGGACAGGTGAGCAAAGCCCACAGGTAAGTGGGGAACAAGACCTGGGAGATGGGATGGAAACAGGAGGGAGCACGGGCTATAATGGCAGAGAGGAAGGAGGGTCAGGGCAAAGCTGGGAGGCAAAATCAAACCAGTATCTTAGATGCCTTTATACAAATGCAAGAAGTATGGGTAATAAGCAGGAAGAACTGGAAGTGCTAATAAATAAATACAACTATGACATTATTGGCATTACTGAAACTTGGTGGGATAATACACACGACTGGAATGTTGGTGTGGATGGGTATAGTTTGCTCAGGAAGGATAGACAGGGGAAAAAGGGAGGAGGTGTTGCCTTATATATTAAAAATGTACACACTTGGACTGAGGTGGAGATGGACATAGGAGACGGAAGGGTGGAGAGTCTCTGGGTTAGGCTAAAAGGGGTAAAAAACACAGGTGATGTCGTGCTGGGAGTCTACTACAGGCCACCTAATCAGGCAGAAGAGGTGGATGAGGCTTTTTTCAAACAACTAACAAAATCATCCAAAGCCCAAGATTTGGTGGTGATGGGGGACTTCAACTATCCAGATATATGTTGGGAAAATAACACCGCGGGGCACAGACTATCCAATAAGTTCCTGGACTGCATTGCAGACAACTTTTTGTTTCAGAAAGTTGAAAAAGCTACTAGGGGGGAAGCTGTTCTAGACTTGATTTTAACAAATAGGGAGGAACTTGTTGAGAATTTGAAAGTAGAAGGAAGCTTGGGTGAAAGTGATCATGAAATCATAGAATTTGCAATTCTAAGGAAGGGTAGAAGGGAGTACAGCAAAAGAGAGATAATGGATTTCAGGAAGGCGGATTTTGGTAAGCTCAGAGAGCTGATAGGCAAGGTCCCATGGGAATTAAGACTGAGCGGAAAAACAACTGAGGAAAGTTGGCAGTTTTTCAAAGGGACGCTATTAAGGGCCCAAAAGCAAGTTATTCCGATGGTTAGGAAAGATAGAAAATGTGGCAAAAGACCACCTTGGCTTACCCTTGAGATCTTGCGTGACCTACAAAATAAAAAGGCGTCATATAAAAAATGGAAACTAGGTCAGATCACGAAGGATGAATATAGGCAAATAACACAGGAATGCAGAGGCAAGATTAGAAAAGCAAAGGCACAAAATGAACTCAAACTAGCTATGGGAATAAAGGGAAACAAGAAGACTTTTTATCAATACATTAGAAGCAAGAGGAAGACGAAGGACAGGGTAGGCCCACTGCTCAATGAGGAGGGGGTAACAGTAACGGGAGATTTGGAAATGGCAGAGATGCTTAATGACTTCTTTGTTTCGGTCTTCACTGAGAAGTCTGAAGGAATGTCTAGTATAGTGAATGCTTACGGGAAGAGGGTAGATTTAGAAGAGAAAATAAGGAAAGAGCAAGTTAAATATCACTTAGAAAAGTTAGATGCCTGCAAGTCACCAGGGCCTGATGAAATGCATCCTAGAATACTCAAGGAGTTAATAGAAGAGGTATCTGAGCCTCTAGCTATTATCTTTGGGAAATCATGGGAGACGGGGGAGATTCCAGAAGACTGGAAGGGGGCAAATATAGTGCCCATCTATAAAAAGGGAAATAAAAACAACCCAGGAAACTACAGACCAGTTAGTTTAACTTCTGTGCCAGGGAAGATAATGGAGCAGGTAATCAAAGAAATCATCTGCAAACACTTGGAAGGTGGTAAGGTGATAGGGAATAGCCAGCATGGATTTGTAAAGAACAAATCGTGTCAAACTAATCTGATAACATTCTTTGATAGGATAACAAGCCTTGTGGATAAGGGAGAAGCGGTGGATGTGATATATCTAGACTTCAGTAAGGCATTTGATACAGTCTCGCATGATATTCTTATAGATAAGCTAGGAAAGTACAATTTAGATGGGGCTACTATAAGGTGGGTGCATAACTGGCTGGATAACCGTACTCAGAGAGTAGTTGTTAATGGCTCCCAATCCTGCTGGAAAGGTATAACAAGTGGGGTTCCGCAGGGTTCTGTTTTGGGACCGGTTCTGTTCAATATCTTCATCAACGATTTAGATGTTGGCATAGAAAGTACGCTTATTAAGTTTGCGGACGATACCAAACTGGGAGGGATTGCAACTGCTTTGGAGGACAGGGTCAAAATTCAAAATGATCTGGACAAGTTGGAGAAATGGTCTGAGGTAAACAGGATGAAGTTCAATAAAGATAAATGCAAAGTGCTCCACTTAGGAAGGAACAATCAGTTTCACACATACAGAATGGGAAGAGACTGTCTAGGAAGGAGTATGGCAGAAAGAGATCTAGGGGTCGTAGTGGACCACAAGCTTAATATGAGTCAACAGTGTGATACTGTTGCAAAAAAAGCAAACGTGATTCTGGGATGCATTAACAGGTGTGTTGTAAACAAGACACGAGAAGTCATTCTTCCGCTTTACTCTGCGCTGGTTAGGCCTCAACTGGAGTATTGTGTCCAGTTCTGGGCACCGCATTTCAAGAAAGATGTGGAGAAATTGGAGAGGGTCCAGAGAAGAGCAACAAGAATGATTAAAGGTCTTGAGAACATGACCTATGAAGGAAGGCTGAAGGAATTGGGTTTGTTTAGTTTGGAAAAGAGAAGACTGAGAGGGGACATGATAGCAGTTTTCAGGTATCTAAAAGGGTGTCATCAGGAGGAGGGAGAAAACTTGTTCACCTTAGCCTCCAATGATAGAACAAGAAGCAATGGGCTTAAACTGCAGCAAGGGAGATTTAGGTTGGACATTAGGAAAAAGTTCCTAACTGTCAGGGTAGTTAAACACTGGAATAGATTGCCTAGGGAAGTTGTGGAATCTCCATCTCTGGAGATATTTAAGAGTAGGTTAGATAAATGTCTATCAGGGATGGTCTAGACAGTATTTGGTCCTGCCATGATGGCAGGGGACTGGACTCGATGACCTCTCGAGGTCCCTTCCAGTCCTAGAGTCTATGAGTCTATGAGTCTATGAGGGCTCTGAAAGAAAGAGTCCTCTGAAGAAGAGCCCTCCCGAGCAGAGCTCTTTTGCAGAGATGATACCTGCTATGGAAGTCAGGCAACCCTCATCTCCTCCACCGGAGGCTGCAAGTGAGACCACCATAATGTCCCCTTGGACTCTGGGACTTCGGTAACCTCTGACAACAAACCGGGAGTGGGGTACAGCAGAAGGAAGGGGAAAAGTGGTGTGTTAAAGGGGTATTTGTTCATTCCACATTCACAGCAGCAGGTGGGGAAACAGGTGAAGACTGCTGCCAAAAATACTCTGTAGTGAGGGTGTTATACTTACTATGTCTATATTGTTAATTCATTGTTACTGTGTTTCCCCAAGTTAATGCTGTGCTTTGTGTCCCCTTAATAAAAGAGGTTTTTTTGTACACAGATTCTGTGCTTACCAGTGTATAGGTATTACCTATTAAGGGTGACCAAGAGAGGTATTTAGGTTTAGGTATTTATGGGTGGGGGTTGGGGGTTAAATTGTTTGGGGGTTGTTTTGGGTTGGGGTATTTTTTGTAATTTTAAGAGGCCCCTCAAGATATCAAACCCAACCCTTCTTTCTGCCAGCAACATCTGACACAAGGGCTATACAGGTAACTTTCATCAGAGGAAGACAAGTATCTACAGAACTTCATCTGTCCTTTCACTGATGGGACAGTGTCTTTCCACCAATGTGTCTAACAGCAAACAGTGAATTTAATTTTGCATCTCTCTACAGAAACTTCAGACGGATCATGAAGCAAGTGTGTAGATGTTTCACCTAGCAGTCATGTTAGTTAGATCCATCCTGTTAAGAAGTGACACAGAATGCTTTGGCTGAGGTTAAGGTCTCTGTGTGTGATCTTTGATTATTCATCTCCTTTAAACTTCACCCACAGACCATTTCTCTCTATCCTCAAAAGCCCCCAAATACAGATATAACTTGCCTCTTAATGCAACTCTGCCCAAAACACAGAAGTTTAAGGGATAGTATGATTCAGTCAATCCTACTGAAAATCCCTATTGACTGGTGGTGACTTTTGCTCACTGACCATGTTACAGTTCTTCTCAGGTTCCTTCAGCACACAAAATTCTAAGTAATCTCAGGGAGAAGGCTCACTTCCCATCCTTTAGACCTGTGCCCCTTTTCATTTTCTGACTGCAAAGCCATTTTATATCTGCAGCTGCAGGTGAGGCCTAGCCTTGTTTCTTGTTGGAGTCTGTATTAACCCTTTCTCTGCCAGAATGGTGTGTTGCATCTCTGATACCATTATAAAGCAAACTTGAGGTTGGCATAAATTATGAATTCCCAAGAAAACGTTTAGAAACTTTGTCCCAGAATTATGATAGGACCTGAGATTCTCTGATTCAGTATTATATTTATCATCATAGTTACCATAATTTTATATATAGATTTTGGAGATACCCAGTGCATGTGTGTGATTATAGTTATAGGATGTGTATCTTCCAATTAATGAAGGTTATGTATTTGGTTACATATTTCAATCCATTGTTTATCAGAGAATTCCTGACCTAAAGCCCTTTCCTGCTTGATTTCAGCTTTCAATCTGCCTCCCATTGTAGTTAGTCATAATAAATTGATATAAATTATAGTCTTTTGTGGTCTTTATACATAATTAAAAGTATCTACAACAGCATTGTGCTGTCAGTGCTCACTATTCATTAATGTCTAATAAGACATAAGCCTTCCCTTTATTTAAAATGTTACTCGACGGATTAAGAATATAGGATGCAACATGATGGTCTGTGGAGGGATAACAGCAAAAACTATGCAGCACAATATGTAGTATATATGCACACACAGATGGAGGTGCAGTGAGGAGAGAGTGGGCTAGATTGGTACTCTGCTACTACATCATCTTCTGTAGTAGTACTGCACTGGTAGAACTCCATTCCGCCCCTGAGAACAGAATCAGTCTGAGACTGAGAATTCTCTTTGCATTTTCATATGGATACATTATTCATGGAAATTTAAAACAGAAGGGAACCACGGTGTGTAGGAAATTATTTTCGCCTACTACATAAAGGTATGTCGTCTGTGATTCAAACTTGAGACCTCTTGCTTTGTGTAGAGTTACTGGGCACTATTAAAAAATATCTTGCATTTCATACTACAAATGGCTGCAATTCCGGGGTAAATTAAGTAACCCTTGTATAGTGTCAGCTTCTTTAGTTTGCAAAGAGCTTTAGAGTACATTTGAAAGAACAGTATTACATACATGTATTTTATGATTGATCATTATCCTATCTCAGCACAAACCTCAGAAATACCTGATTACCCTGTCACAAGAAGCAACTGTCCTTGGGCCTCTGTCTCTCTCTCAAACAGATCCACCTACTTTAACACACTCTGTGCCTGTTTTCCTCCCTCAGCTGCTGTACTTTACACCCGGGCAACCACTAGTGCAAGGCTCCTGTTGGACTGCATCATTTAGAAAGGTGGCCTGGCCTTTAGCCCTTTTTTTGTGCAACGTAGAGGAAACACAGAGAAGTCTACAAGGAAGAAAGGTTGTTTTAACCTATACAATACTCTTAATGACTCTCTGAAGGCGGTTACTGTATGGCATCTGTAACTCTTTCTATGGAGAATTTAATCATGGATGCTTATCCATCAATGACGCCTAATGTTCAAGACTTTTTGCTGTAACAATATTGAGGTTCTGCTCTGTGTGGAAATTAAAGTGCAGTCATTCCCCTGTGACATGTACAGATACTCTGGTGTTGCCCAGAATACGGCATCTTTAAAGCCAGTCGCTATGAAAAGCCATCTGGCATTTTCTTCACTGTGTTTCAGGTCTTACTCTAGGTGGCCTGTTCCTCTTTTCATCTGATACTTTGTTTACCCAAATGTTTTGGATATCCCTTGAGGCCTTTGGATAAGTGAGGGTCTACTGCAGCACTATTGCAATTATTTGGTATCGTTACTTTTAAAGACAGCTCTTTCTTCAGTCTTACCCACAACAACGAGAGCTCTTCTGGTTTTGAGAAGAAGCGCTTCATAGACCTGAAAATCACAGGACTCCTGGAGTCAACGGGTAAGTCACTGACCAGACACAAAAGATATATGCCACATATAGAAGTTGTGACATCAGCCCTATACTGAAGAGTTTACAGTCCAGGAAATAAGGAAAATGGTGGCATGCATTATTGCAACAAGCTAACTTTATAGCACATTGTGCATCTGCAAAATAAAACTACTATGATTCTTAAGAACAGTCCAAACTGCTTATCAGTTTATCTCTGATAGAAGAATGAAGGGCTGAGTTTACCTTGCCAAGTAAATCTATGGATCCAAAGGATGCAGTTATGCCAAACCTGATCCTTAGACTTCTAAACCATCCTCTCCATTTTATAGAAGCTGTTGGACTATCAGTATATGCTCTTCAGAATGCAAGACTAATTGAAGTCCAAAAAACTTGTACAATGTAGATGTAGACCCTCTATACCGAGGTGGGCAAACTATGGCCCGCGGGCCGGACAGGGCTTTGGATCCAGCCTGCAGGATTGCCCACTGTGGTGCCACGGGCCCTGCACTGCTCTCAGAAGCGGACGGCACCACATTCCTGCGGCCCCCGGGCAGATAGCTCCGTGTGTTGCCCTTGCCTCCAGGAATGTGGAACCATGGCCAATGGGAGTTTTAGGGGAGGTACCTGGAGGCACAGCAAGGGCAGTGCATGCGGAGCCCTCCGTCCCCTCCCAGGGGCTGCAGCGCTTCCTGGAGCGGCGTAGCGTGGGGCCAAGGCAGGCATTCAGGGTGAGCACCGCTGCCACCCCGGAGCCTGAACCCCTCCTGCAGCCCACCTCAAGCCCCCTGGCTGCACCGCACAACCCTACTGCACCCCAAATCCCTGCCCTGAGCCCCCTCATACACCCACACCCCTCCTGCACCCCAACCCCCTGCCCTAAGTTCCCTGCTGCACCCTGCACCCCTGTGCATCCTAACCCCTGAGCCTTTGGCTGCACCCCGCACCCCTCCTGCACCCCAACCCCTGACCTGAGCCCCCTCCCACTGTCTGCACCCTTCCCGCACCCTTGCCCTGAGCCCCCTCCTGCACTCCGCACCCCTTCTGCACCCAAACCCCCCTCCCTGAGCCCCCTCATATACCCTGCACCCCTCCTCTGACCCAATCCCTTGCCCTGAGCTCCTTCCTGCACCCCCACCCCCTGCCCTGGCCCTGCATACAATTTCCCCACACAGATGTGGCTCTCAGCCCAAAAAGTTTGCCCACCCCTGCTCTATACTGGTTACTAAAGAGCTATTCATTGTCACCATAAATTATTCCAGAGCAAGCCTCTTTCAGTTTCTATTTTAACTCTGCTGGAGTGGCTGTTGTGATTGCCAAGGATGCCTTATAGCCATTTGATGTACTAATGGAAAGAACTGATTTCAGCTATAAATTCAATCCCTTACGTCACTGGTACTTGTGTTGGCTTGTAAAACGGCTATGTGTCTTAGCTGGAATTGTTGGTCCAAAGCTGGCTTGAAAAGCAAGGATAACAGGAAATAGGAACCCTCCATCAGCTTGCCTCCAGCATTGCTGTGGCAATTTGTGTTGGGCTGACCTCATCCTTCCCTCAGCATATGGCTACAAGTCTCCCATTAAGATACCAGCAATTTTACTGAAGAACAAGGTATCAATGTAAAAAGTATAACTAGTTGCACTGCTATCAGAGTAAATATGCACATAGGGGGTTAATGGGCCTTACCTGAGGTTTCTTCAAGGAACAGTTTCCTGTATGTCATTTGTTACCATGCCATTCAAGGAAACAGGGCTTGTGTACATATTGTACATAAACAGATTACACTAAGAAAATACCCTGATTCTGTATCCCCAATTTCCATTCCAAAAAGGAAACTCCAAGGCCTGAAAAATCTCCTACTTTTGACAACGGGACAGCAGAAAAACACCCAAAAGCCCCAGACGTGTTAAAATTAGTGCAGTTCAGTGTATCTGCCTGAGAACAAAGAAGAGCTGAGTTCAACCTGTCTGAATTTGAAGGTGTGGTGCCAGGCAGTCTGGGTGTTTAAAACCGATGCTTAGATCACTGAGCCTACCCCTCCAGCTGCAATTACTCGAAGCTATGTTCAGCGTAAATAAAACCGAGGTGGTGATGTTTGCTTAAGAAGTATAAATGGATGAACTGGGAAAGAGTAGACCTAATAAGGTCCATATATCATTTGTTACTGAAGTTAACAATCTGATTAAATTCCCACTTAGTGGTTATGTACTGCCGTGGCTAGGGTGGTCTTGTTTATCAACTTTTGGACAAGAGGTTATATAAACCATTTCTTTTGTCTGTGGATCTCATTACCATGTTCCATGCCTCTATTGCTTCATTATTAGACTACTGCAGTATACTCTATCTGGTATGCACTTTAATTCTCCTCGGAAACTGAATCTGCTTGTTAAGTGGTACATCTCACTGTAAACACATTACACTGATACTCAGGGATCTGCATTGGCCAGGGCCACCCAGAGGATTCATGGGGCCTGGGGCAAAGCAATTTTGGGGGCCCCTTCCATTTAAATAAAAGTTGCAATACTACAGAATACTATATTCTCATGGGGGTCCCTGTGGAGCCCAAGGCAAATTGCCCCACTTACCCCCCTGCCCCTGGACTGCCCTGGCATTGGCTGCCTGTAGGTTTCCAGCTATATCTGGGTTTGACTTAGAAAGCCCTAAATGAACTGGGACCTGAGTGTTGGCCTCTCCCGACATGATACTGCTGCAAATGACATCAGCAGAAATATTCTTTGCTCAGAAACTCACATCCTCCCATGTCCCTTGATCTGAAACTTCCCAAACGTGACCTTTGGGGCATGTTGCAAAGCTCATCTCTTCGCAATGGATTTTCTTGAGGGCTGATGTCAGGGAAAGAGAAGGGTATTTTCATTGTCCAGTGGCTGGTTATGGGAGACATGTGGCCTAGTGGATAGTGCACTAGACCAGGCCTCAGGAGATGTGGGTTCTATTTCTAGCTCTGCCACAGCATGACACTGAGCAAGTCGCTTCTTCTCCCTGTGGCTTAGTTTTCCCCTCTGTAAAATGGGGATGATGACACTGATCTCCTTTGTAAAGCGCTTTGATTTCTACTGATGCAAAGAGCTAGGTATAATTATGATTAATATAATCAAGGGGTGAAGAATACCTGCTGGGTTGTTCTTCATTATGTGATGTTTCTAAAGCATGAAATCTGTGCAAAGCAGGGGCCAGGAACTTTAAAAAATGTTTTCTTGTTCATCAAAATAAATAATTTAACAATATTAAAATACTCTCAGATTTTGGGAATTAAAAAAAAAAAAAACCCAGGAAGAATTTCTCTCTCCTTTCCACATTCATCACAACAGGGGGTATCTGAAATGCAGGACAGGATCTTTGCAACAAGTAGCAAGCGGCTGTGGAAGAGCAAAGGCAAAGTGAGAACTTCTCCATCTGTTTTCTTCCCTGCGGTTCTCTATATCCCCTTAATCTACCCTGCTCTGTTCTCAACCAAATAAGTAATGTTCTGCTGTCTGCTCCTTATAGACAATACTCTATCAATCTGGCCTGTCTCTTCTCCTTTGTGGAGAGGCAGGAGCACAAGATTTTCTTTACATAGCCAGTTTGCAGGTGGACACCTTAGACCCCTTCCTTATGCCTGCAACTTTATTAGTCCCATTTCACAGTTGGGAAAACCATAGCAGAGCGACACTGACTTTCCCAAGGCCACAGATGAAGCCACATTAGAGATAGGACTCAAGCTCAGGTGTGTTTAGTGTTATGTTTGTGGCACACATGCTGAGAGGCTAGATAAAAACATAATACTCTTGCTAGAAGGTTGCAACAAAACACTACTTTTTTTTTTAAGTTAGAGTGAGAACACACAAGAAATCCAAAAAACAGAGAGAGAGATAAAGTCAGCTGCTCCTTCAGGCAGCACAGCACAATTCAAGCAGGCCCAGTAAACCCCCCACACCTCTTAACCCCCCCTTAAAGTGCATGTCTCTCCCCAGATGGTGCCCCCTGCTGACGGCCACTCTGGTCCTCCAGTGGACCACTTCTTCAGTGACTCAGCCCTCTGGCCAGGTCACAATTTAGTCCACCCCTCTTGGAGTAACAGGAAATCCAACCAAAGACAGTCCAAATGTCCTCACACAAGGTCTTTAGCACCACCTCAATGCTTCTCTGAGGGCTTTCCTATGTCCTTATCCCCTTACATGAGGATGGGCTTCTCCTGTGGCTAGTACGGGATGCTGTCATTACAATGGATTCCACCACAAGGAACCCTATAACCAGCAGCCAAGGTTTGTTCCACACAGCTCCTTGCTGCTGCCTCCCTGAGCGTCTTTGTTCCCAATCTCTCTCAGGCCTTCTCCCCGACAGACCCTCTAACTTCACCTTTGTTTCAGAGTTGGTACTCTCAGGACCCTCCCCTGCAATTTCCCCAAAAAAACCTCAAGCCAAAACGTATAAACAAAAACCTCCTTGCATCCTCCTTGGGCCTGACTTTACATCCCTCTCAGAGCACTCTCCCTGGAACACCAGTTCCTGACCTTTTGCAAGGGCTTCCCAGTACTTCCCACCAGAGCCCGCTCCACTCCATTGGCTGTTCTATGTCACTGCTGGCCACTTTCCAGTCTCTTCTACTCAAGTGAGGATCCCAGGGCTTATCTCTGTCTCTCCATCTGGTCTCCTTACTCTCTAGTCCCAGAGCGTGATTACAGAGTTCCTTTCTCTCCCTGCAGCCCCCTTTTCTGCTCCTTTATAATCACTTCCACAGCTGGGTTTAAACTCAAATTCAGCCTGGGTCCCTGGCTTTCTCCCCCAACCTGGTGTTGTAATTGGCCTCTCAGACCCTTGTTAATCCTTTCAGGGCCTGTGTGAGGTACACATCACATCACATTGTGCAATTCCAACACAGTAGTCAATACACCACACTTAGTGCCCGCTTGTGATCTCAAACCACTAACACCCATTCTTCTGTCTCTCATTTCCCATTAGACCAGAGCCCACACTCCCACAGATTGCCGAATGACCAATTCTTGTCAAAGGTCGTTACACACAGAATCAGCAGTTAGAGGTCTGTCAAGTATGCTTGACATTCATTCCTCCTAGAACTGAGTGAGCAGCCTAAGGGCAGATCTGCTTTTGTAAATCATTTGCACACAAAATTATGTAACATAGTATTTTAATTTTTTTAGAGTTCAAGAAGAAAATCTAAGAGTGGCAAAGTCTGAGCAGGAAGTTCTGGAGATCAACAGTGGCTAGATAGATTTTGTTTTTATCCGAGCCAAGTCAGCACAATTATAATATCTGTTCTGTGCCCCATATTTATGGCTAAAAAGGAATACCAACGGTAAAACTGGTCAAACAAATGTTTTCTCCTCAAATGAAAAGAAACTTGCTGTTCAAGGAGGATCAAACTTGTACCTGGACTCACCTCATCAAGAGTTACCAGGTATCTGCAGCAGTTGCTGAGAATAAAGACATAACTAGAGTGGAATGGGAACTGGATTTTTTAGCTTAATGGGAAATTTTGAGATTTTGACATTTTTTCCACTGCAAAATGGAATGAAAGGAAAAAACCCAACTTCTTGTGAAACCAAATTAAAAAAAAAGTCAGTTATTTTCGATCTATCAAAATGTTTTGTTTCAATAAAATTGAAACAAAATATTTCATTCTGATGTTGACATATTACTTTATATTTAAAAATTTAAATGAAAAGTCATTTCTAAATGGAAAATCAAATGCTCTGTGCCAAAAAGATCAACAAGTGCCATTTCGACCTTCCTGAAATGCCCTTTTTTTTCTCCAGTTTTTCTTTCTAAATGAAATCTCAACAAAATTGACATAGTTCCACAAAACCATTTAACTTGCAACTATTTGGCATTTTCCAAAAGAAAAATACTCAGTTGGAAAATGTCCAGCCTTGGTTCTTTATATGCAGCTCTAAAAGAGTGTCAGAGATGGAGTGAGGTTAAACATGAGAATTAATGCAATGTTAAATAGGAAAGATGGGAACTTTTCTAAACAATTCTTTGTGCTTGAGTATATTTGATCATGGCATGTCCTAGGCGCTCTCTCTGCTACAAGTACAATCCTATTTTTATGACACTCTCATCTGACCTATTTACAACAAACACCCTGGAGCTGCAGCCACACAGCAGCTTTTTTTCCACAACATAACCCCATTTGTGCATCTGTACCTATCACAGTTGCCTAATTGTGTTTATATCATTGCATTCCGAGAAGATGGGGGCAGCTATCCCACTCTGCCTCAGTATGAGAATGAGATCCTGGTCCTCCAGCCTGCTGCACCTGTGCAAAAGTAAGTCAACTGCTACCAGTTCAGAATAGTAGCCTGTTACATCAACTTTGCACAGATGTAGATGACTACAGAAGGTGCAAGGCAATGGAAAATCGAGCCTAGAGGAGCATTTCTCAGATGTAGCCACCCGGGCTGTGTGCATCCATCAGTGAATTTTTTTGAGGCCACAGCAGCCTCCAAAGCATGGGCAGAGATGGCGGGGGGATGGGGGGAGGAGAGAAAGCGGCGCTCCCTGAAGCATCCAGCTGTTGCTCCTGGATGCATCACCTTGGTGTTTGCACTGGCGCTACCAGCAGGGATCAGCACCTTGCACTATGCAACCTCCTCTGGAGACATGTGGGGCTGGTGTGCACAATGCCAGAGGAATCTTGCACTCCACAGGTGGCTGGTGAATTCCCAACCTAACTTCCCTGAGGTGTTGGGGCTCAGGCTTTGGCTTCAGCCCCAAGATGCTAAGGCTCAAAATTCGTATTTTAGGAAAAACTGTCAGAGCAGCCACCAGCAAGAGTCACCAAAAATTTTGTTGTGAGAACTCCTGGCCTAGAGAACAGACATAGACAATGGCAACAGCAGTTCATGGGACAGTGTTCCCTGGCCTCTCCTGCTATACACATAGTTGTGAAGAGGAAGGGCCAACTAAACTGGTTTCACTGGCATAGTTAAGGGGTCCTGTCAACACTACAAAAAAACAATGCACCAAACCAGGTATAGGAAGAAAACCACATATGAGCCTCAATCACTGACAAGAGCTGTATTAAATTAGATGGAATATATGGGCTAAAGGTATTAACATAACTCTTGGTATAGTTATACTGCAATAAAAATCCCACAGCACTGAGTCTCAGAGCTCATGTCAGCTGACTCAGGCTAAGGGGGCTAAAAATTTCAGTACAGATGTTTGGGCTTGGGCTGGAGCCCAGTCTCTGTAACCCTGTGAGTGGAGAGGGTCTCAGAGCCTGGGTTCTAGCCTGAGCCCAGACACCTACACAGCGATTTTAGCCCCACAGTTCAAGACCCAAGCGGCTGAGTCAGCTGACTTGGGCCAGCTGTGGCCATGTGGAGGGTCTTTTATTGCAGCATAGATCTACCCTTAGTTACTGTCCAACATTAAACCGTTTTAAACAAGGTTCAGAGTTTGGTATGGAGAGACTTTAGCCTGCTTAGTACAATGACAAATGCACTATTAATTTTTTAAACCTTTTATGAAAGATACAGAAAAGAGAGGAAACAGTTAAAGCACTTGAAATGTAAAATATTAAGTGAGGCTTTTATTTCAGCATTATATGTTCTCTTTCCCCATAGCTGGAAAGAGTTTTTAGAAGGAAAAAGACCTTTTTTGACAGTCTTTTAGATAGCATTAAAGATGGTAATAACTGTCCTTTTGTGGAAAAGAGAAATCGTTAGTCAAGATGGGCTGGAGCTGTTGTTATTGCTGCTTTGTTAAAGTTTGATTTCATTTCCTAGAAGACAAACCAAGACAAACACATGCAAAAGGGCAGAGAAAAGAGCAGCAAAGACAGAAAATGCAGCTACTCTTTCTGGTGTTGACTTTTTGCTTGCAACCTCACTGATAGAGAAACACGGCCACTCCACCAGCTCTGATCAGCTACTCCAAAAGCTGCCAAACTCATACCAGCATCAGGCTGTTCAGGGCATTGCTTTTAGCTGCTTCTTTCTGGTCACAGGCTTATGGCAGCGTTTCAAAATATGTCATCTTGGCAAACTAAGCCAGACTCTCAGCAGGCAGCAGGAAAAACAAAGATAGGAGAGAGACGAAAAAGGGTAGAGAAGGAAAAGGATACACAAGTGTTGGGGGGTGGAGACAATATGTCTCACATCCCAGATAGTATTTGGGATCTAGTCAAAGCTGGTGGAGGTGGCAATGTCAGCTGGCTCCAACTCTCTGGCCCGATCTGGTTGGGACATCTTTCAGGATTGACTGAAGAAGATCCAGGGTCCCAGGAGACTGGAGTTGGCAGCCATGATAGTGAAGTTCACTCTATAGCCAATTTTTCTCCAAGTCTCTTTCTTTAAGGACTGACAATAGGAAATGATGGATGGAATAGCCTGTCTTCTCATTATTTGGTCCATCAACTAGGCCCAATTTTGGTTTGTTGATTCTTTTTTGTCTCACACTTTGTTCTCGTTTACCAGGCACGATTTTAACACAGTCCTTGAATTATATCCGTAGGTCTTTTTGTTTAGACTATTTCAGTTTTTCTCGCTCCCATTTGCAAACTTTCCCATTATCATTTATTGGTATAACTTATTATGACACCTTATGAACTTTCATTCACTTTTTACAGTTGAGCTCACAGTTAGGGTAAATTTATAAGCCAAGTTATCAGAGGAGTCCAGTGCATTAGCTATCATTGTTACTAACTGAACTGACCATGTGGGCACAAACCATGGGCTAAATTCTGCCTCTTGCTATTACTCCCTGAGGAATGAAATCCCTATTTCTATGCTTGGCTTTGCCAGTGCAGATTAGACAGAAACTTTGGATTGGACCAAATTTTCAGGGTAGGCTTTCTAGTCTGTGTGCCCAGTTTTGCGCATGCTAATAACTGTGCTGGCAAAACATGATGAGTACCCTCTTCTAAGGGTGTAAATAGCTAAATGATCCAAGTCACAGGCTGCCTTCAGGTTGGCTAAAATTTTAAGATTCATAATATTTGTAAAGGGACATTATTAACATAAACCTCTTACTTCTAAACAATACCCTTTGCTCTATTCTTTGCACCATCTGTGTTTTTCAAAGGATTTTTAAGCTCTAAATTACTTTCCCGCATTTATGCTGCTGAATTATGGTTTAGAAATTTACTTAGCATGGACCATGAATATAAATCAGTTTCAGTTTATTTTATTTTGTTGTTGCACAATTACAAACTCTTTTTTTTTTTTTAAACTGGTAGTGTGCTGTCTAAGGCTTGGTCTACACTAGCAACTTATGTCAGTGTAACTATGTAATTCGGGGTGTGAAAAATCCACACCCTTGAGGAACGCAGTTATATCAACCTAACTTCTTAAGTAGACAGCACTATGTCAACAGGAGGGCTTCTCCCATCAACATTGCTACCACTTCTTAGGAAGCTGTATTACATCCACCGAGGAGAAAAGCCATTTCAACAGCATGGGTAGCATCTTCACTGAAGCACTACAGCAGCACTGCTGCAGCAGTTTAAGTGTAGACAAGCCCTAACTCTTTATCAGATATCTCAGACACAAGAATTTAACAATTATTGGCTAACGTCCAGGGCCAAAGACGTATCGTCACCCTTATAAACATCAGTCTGTTCCTTTGTGGTCTGATCAGCAAGCCCTCCTCCCATGCATGGCATTCCGACATGAGTCAATGGGAGTTGGAAGTTTTACAGGACTGAGCCTCTAATAGGTATGCAGATCCAGCAGGAGAAGTGAAGTGAAAAGAAAGGAAACTTGGAGCTGAGTTCTCCATATAAATAAACTGTTGGGACCAATCCTGCTCCCAACAAAGTCAGTGGCAGAATGCCACTTGACTTTGATGAGCACAGAACCAGGCCCACTAAGAGCAGCAGTTGCCAACATGCCATTAAGGTACATCTGTTTGATTAGATTTACTATTTTTGTTTTGTGAGGGGGTGAGGGAATTAAAGGAGTAGAATCCCTACTGCTTTCAGTAAGCAGACTTGAGAGTCTGATTAGCTGGCAAAGCATTCATGGAAGCTGAAAAGCTAGGACTCTACTCCCCTTCACACAAGTTAATGCAGTAATTGCTGGATACTGCAGTTTATTTTGGGAAGTGTGTCATGCATTCCAGTTGTGTATAGAAAATATCATATTAGGCGGTGCCCAGTTTCCTTCATGATGCTCTTGGGATTTAGGGGATAAGATATGTCTGCTTCTTAAGTGAAGGAGAATGTCGGGCAGAATTGAAAAATACAAAATGAAACAGCTGAAATGGAGGTTCCTGCAGTAGTGAGGCAGTAATTGCATGACAGGAATTAAATTATTTAAAATCTCTATATAGTACTGAGGAATGGCAGCACAGAAACAGAATCCTTCCCTCCCCTCAGCCCCCCATGAAACCCACTTCCATCAAACTGGAAAACGCAGCAGCCAGCAAACAAAGCCCATGGATTATTGCTTCAAAGAAGAAATGTCCTTGTGATATAAAAAAAGACACAGCAGATACCGAACTGGAAAGAGAATCCGTGAGCTGCACAGAGTACTCTCGGGTCTTACCCAAAAGGGCCAGCCACCTGTGCCGAAGACAAAAGATGAGAGAGAGCCCACAGCAGAAAGTGAACTATTGCTGCCCCAAATGAGGGCACTTCCTAAGGGAAACAGCAGACTGCCTGCAGCAGACAAAGCGATGAATCACACTGTGCTAGAAATGCCTGAGTGTCATCTTGTAGCCACTGTAAAAAGGCTGAGTCCCTCTCCCTTTGCGGTGAAAATAAGTGACCACGTTCTTCTATATAGGTTGCACAGAAAGCACCTGAGTGCAGAGTGAGCTGCACTGGTTCCCAGCCAGCAAAGAAATTGATAATGGAGTCTGATACCTTTGAACCATTCTGGTGTATTTACAATGAATGGACAAATTTCTGATTCCTGGAACGCAGGAGGAAGCAAAAAACAGGAGGCAGCTTCCTTGCACACAGGATCAAAATCTGTCAGCCAGCACACATCAAAAGCTTTTTCTAGGCTTTTCTCAGGGTTGTACTACCAGCTAGCTGCTTGTCCAGGTTCTGTCTCATTTTATGTGTGTGTGTCCATGTCCCCTTGTGCTGTCTTTCTCTTTCTTTCTCTCTCTGTCTCACACACAAGAACTCACAGTTCCATCAATCAAACCCTACCCCCAGCATTTGAAACACATTGGGAGGCATAGTTTGCCTTCAACTCAAGCTTCTTCGTGGGTGCTATTACTCTTCTTTCAGCCATGTCTTTACAAGAGCTTCTTTACAGTTATCCTGAATATAAGGCAGCAGTTACACCCAACCCATATGTATATATGCTTGACTGAGGGGCAGATGAGGTTAGTTAATGTAAGGAAAGGGAAAAACAACAAATCTAAATTTAAAAATCATATCCAAACAACAGAAAGTGAGCCCAAGTGTACTTTCCATAGTGAGGAGGTTGCTTTGTTTGTTGTTTTCACTTGTTGCATATTGTCTTAGGGGTAGACTCTGCCACTTGATCTACCAGACACACCAAACTCTATGGCTCAGACCCATTACTAAATGCAGGTGCAGAGTGGAGAGTCAGTGTTCAGCCTGGGAAGAGGGGGTGAGGGAGCCACTCAATTCACATGTGTGGGTAGCTGAAGCCCTTATTATTGTTATTTATTACTTCTATTATGGTGGCAACCAAAGGGCTCAGTCAAGATCAGGGTCCCACTGCGTCAAAGACTGTACAAACACATAGAAAGACATAATCTCTGCCCTGAAGTATTTCTGATCCAAGGGCTAGATCCTGTATCATGCTCTATCAGGGCACACTATAGTTCTGACACTCAATACTATGTTCAAACGGCTAGATACCATCCCCTCCAGAAATAGAACACAAGTAGTAAAGAGAAATTACACAAGACTCCACCTTAAAAACATAACCAGATGCACACTATCTGAGGGGACATAATGCACAGTCCACCTTGATCCAAATCGTATTAAAAAAGCTATTGCATTTGGTGTCAACGGACTAAACATGCCTATAAAATGCAAGAGAAGTCTTTATTACCTCAAAAGATCAGCATGCAGTACAACAAGGGACACACCTATTGTCAGCAGCTGAACATTTAAACTAAGGAAGGGTGTGGTAGAACAAGAAGAAAGGTCAGAGACTACCAAAAAAAAGAAAGAAAGAAAAGAGGCCAAGATTTTCAAAAGTGGCTGGAGTTTGAGTGCCTCCATTTTTGGGTGCCCAGCTTGAGCTAGCTTAAAGAGTCCTGGTTTTGAGACAATGCTGAGCACCCACCCTCTGAAAATCAGGGCCCTTTAAGGTAGCTTAAGTTGGGCAACCAAAATCACTAATCACTTTAGAAAATCTTGGCCAGAATGAATATATTGTTTTACATCTGTTATTGTATCTATTTAGATGCTTATTCCATGCTCTACATTTATTTTACAACAAATGGCAAAGTATGAGTCAGTCCCCTGAAAGATGAGTGAACACACACATATATATATATATATATATATATATATATATATATATATATATATATATAGGGGGTAGCATTTGCACCGATACAATAGAGCAGGACAAAAAGTAGAAGCAGAAGGAGACCAGTTGTGATACAGGCCATAGGTTATGGATACAGTAGAACCCCAGAGTTATGAACAGCTTGGGAATGGAGGTTGTCTGTAACTCTGAAATGTTCATAACGCTGAACAAAACACAGATGGCACGGTGAGCTGAGGCTGCAGTGGGGACAGCCAGGGAGGGACCGGGAGCTAGCCTCCCCATCTGGGAGCTCAAGAGCCAGGCAGGACAGTCCTGCGGGCCAGATGTGGGCCATGGGTCATAGTTTGTCCACCTCTGTCCTAGAGTAAGGTGGGCTGAGGTATACCTCTGCATTTTTAGGGAGAAGCCTGCTTTGTCTCTCTCTGTTTTGGGGTTGTTGTGTGTTATTATTCGGAATTCTAACAAATAAGGTAGTGTTATGATGCAACTTTGCAGCAAGAATATTTAATACAGTTTGAACCTCTCTAATCCAGCGCTATCCGTGGTTGGGCATAGGTGCTGACTCCATGGGTGCTCCAGCCCCAGAGCACCCCATGCGCAAAATTAGTGGGTGCGGAACATCCACAGGTGCCACGCTCCCCCCTCTGCTGCCCTCTTCCCACACCTCTCGCTCGCCAGCAGCCCTGCTCTTACCAACTCCTCTTCCTCCCTTCAAGTGCTTCTGGAGTACCGTGAACAGCTGATTCGTGGCGTTCAAGCTCCAGGAGGGAGGGGGAGGACCCGGGGCCGGCATCAGAGCCCCTGGGCAGGGGGCTGGTGGCTGGGACCCCAGGCAGTAGTGGGGCCCCCGAGCGAGGAGCCACACTGGGCACAAAGCCTGAGGGTGCTGCAGCACCCCCCACCCCTACTTCCTGCGCCTATGGAGACCCCCTGGCACTCTGCATTGACTTCCCATTGTTCGACAAATTCTCTGGTTTGGCACCAGTCAGGTCCCGAACTAGAGAGGTTCAACCAGTATTTTTATCTAAACTTCTCTGCATGTCTGCATTAAATATAACACTTTTAGAACCTTTAAAGGTCTTGAAAATCAGAAGTATCAGTACAGAGTTCACCTCTGTTTCACAGGCCAGATTTTCAAAAATGCTCAACAATCCATTTAGGCATCAAATTATGAGCCAGATTTTCAAAAAAAAGCTTAGTATGCTGGGTGCATGGTGAGTCCTGAGTGTCATACCAGGATATGCTGGGTACTGAGTATTTCTGAAAATCTGGCTCTTATCAAGATGCCTAAATGGGAGCTGAGCTCTTTCAAAAATCTGGTGAAAATTGCAGAGGTTTAAAACTTTAAAACTGACTTTAAAATCTGGCCCTTTATCAGTATTATTTAAAGAAACCTGTGACACAGAAGCCCCTTGGCAAAGGGTCCCCTGTTCTTTGCAAACACTTCTCACCTCAGACCTGACAAACTTATTACATCAAACATGTCTTACAGAATATTTATCCATAAAGAGCAACATGTCAGTTTTCTACAGAAAGCTCATAACTTGTCAAGATTCGTAATCATTGTGGGGTGTATGTACAGACAGCATTTAAGGAATAATGTATTTATACTGAAAGTATGCTTTATGGCTTTGGAGTTTAGTTACCAGGAGATAATGTATCTCGGTGATGGCCCATTCAGGCAAGGGGGAGTTGTTACGCCACTCAGTTTGGCTGGTAATGGAATTCAAGGCTCTATTGTTTAGCCTTGCGCAACAATAAGGCTATGTCTACATTACATCAGAGGGACTTAGGGTTCTCCTCTTGTTAACCTGTACGACGGAGTGGGAATGTTCTTAATGTTTTCTCTGGATGCTGTGTAGGTGGCTCAGTTTCCCCTCTGCATTTCTTAAGTATCTAGGTGGGAGGATCAGGATGTGTGATTGTTGCAGAGACCAAGAGGGCCCCTGTGATACAGGCTGAACAGAGAATGGCCCACATTCTGTCTCCTGGCAACCAGTGGCCTGGGCCCCTCCTCTACAAAGGTGCTAACTGAAGTTGTTGGAGGACAAAGAGATCAGGTGACCTCCTGGCCCAGGAAAGGGACGAAGGCAGAGGAGGGGCTGGAGAGTTTTAGTTTGGAGCTGGCTGGGGAAATGGAGGGAGGGCCAAAGGTGCTCTGGCCTCCCTACCGCCCCAAGATGGACCTTGCTGAGGGGTCCTGGTCTCTGTACCTACAAGCTCTGTTTTAAACCATTTTCCTGTCATCTAATAAACCTTCTGTTTTACTGGCTGGCTGAGAGTCACGTCTGACTGCGGAGTTGGGGTGCAAGACTCTCTGGCTTCCCCAGGAGCCCCGCCTGTGCGGACTCGCTGTGGGAAGCGAACTGTGTGGAAAGGGATGCTGAATGCTCCGAGGAAGGCCGACGCTGGGTAAGCTTCTTACCTTGGAGACAGAATGCTCACGGAGAGGAGGCTCCCCCAGAGTCCTGCCTGGCTTTGTACAGAGTAGTTCCAGAGCATTGCCCAGTGACTCTGTGACAACCTGCAAGATGAGGTTAGAGTTGGCATGGCCAAGAAGCGAGTGCTTGAGTGGCTGAAAAGCTGGTGGTGTCAGGGAGCTGACACCATTATGAGAGTCTCCGTCTTACTAGAGGCAAGGATATGTACAGTAACTGTGCCACAGGCCGAGGTGGCCAAACTTACTGACCCTCTGAGCTGTATCCAACAATCTTCAGAAGTTTGAGAGCTGGAGGGTGCCTGCCGAGTCTCAGGGCTTCAGCCCCATGGGGGGTGGCTGCCAGGGCTCATGGAAGGCACCTTCTGGGGCTCGGGGCTTCTGCCCCATGAGAGGCACCTGCTGGGGCCCAGGGCGCCACGAGGGGCTGAAGCCCCATGCACTGGCAGGCATGCTCTGCAGGGCTGAAGCCCTGAGTCCCTACCCCCAGGGCCGGTTTCAGGCACCAGCTGAAGTCTAGCCACCACCTTTCTCTCTCTTCCCCCTCCCCCCCATTAAACCAGGCGCACACTCTGCAGCACAGGGAGTCCCCCTGCATCCTGGCTCCAGCCACCCTGTAGGGTTATTTTGTTTTTTTCCTCTGCTTTGCCGGCCGCGCTGTTTTCTCCCCCACACCGCCATGCCACAGGTTTTTTTTTTCCCCTTGCTATGCCACTCCAGCTGCGTGGTTTTTTTGTTTTGTTCCTCCTCCACCTGCTTTGCCACACCGTGTTTTGTTTTTTTTTTCCCCAGCTTTGCTGCTCCAGCCATGCCGCAGGTTTTTTTTTGCTTGGGGTGGCAAAAAAGCCAGAGCCAGCCCTGCCTACCCCATGCTGCTGGGCAGGCAGAGGCAATGCCTGGATGGGGCACTTGGGGTCAGATTTTTGCCAGGGTTTGCTGGCCCTGCTCAGTCACAGCCAGGCCTCCTCCCTGCTCCCTGCATGGCAGCTGCTGGAGACAGTATACAGCTTTTAGGAGCTGCAGGGACAGCGGCTGCTTTTGCTGCTGCCTCTCCCCCTAGAGTTAAAGCAATGGCCCCTCCCTGCAACTCCCAGCTGTTTGCCACTGCCCCTCTCCATGCGGAGCTAACACCTGGGAGCTGCGGGGAGAGGCCGCTGAGCACAAGAGGAGGGTATGACTCAAGCTGTTTGGGGGCGGCAAACCTTTAAATTGTGCCCTCCCACTCTCAACAGGCACAAGTCATCTCTGGAAGAAGCCCTTAATCCTGCCACAGGGCAGAAGCCCAGAGCTCCCACCCCACTCTGGTAGGCAGAGAATGGGGATGGGGGTCTCCACGCCACACTTCAACTGTAAAAGAGACACATGCGGCTCACAAGCCAGTTTGGCTACCCCTTCCCCTAGGCAGTGATGGAATAATCTTCCCCCATGGGAAAATTTAGTCCTAATGCTCATTAGTTAGAAATTGGTTTGTGCCCTGAAGGAAGGCATGGGAGGGAAGCGGAGAAGAGAAATGTTGACACACAGTGGGATTGGGTAGATAAGGGACAACTGGAACAGCAAAAGGAATCCTGTTTGGTTTTAGTTTTTTAAAATCAAGGAACTAGCAAGATGTTTGACAAACAGCAGCCTGGTCCCTTTGCTTATTTGTTGCTTCACTGCACCCCAGCCTCTCTCTGTCTACTTGGCTTGTAAGCTCTTCCGAGACCATGCATGCAAAGTGTACCTGATAAAGTGTGAGTGCTAAATAGGACATTTTAAGTTAGCACGACTTTAAGGGAACAGTGCTGAGTTATTCTCTCCTCCCATCAAGAGATGTTTTCCAATTAGCTTCTGGAAGAACTTCTCCGAGACAGAAGTTTGCCTATCAAGACTGCATGAGGAGAAACAGCCCAGTTAAGAAGAGCACTGTACGTTTCCATTACTGAGATGGATATTCCTAAAACCTGTTTCCTGTAGGAAGAGCTTACAGCCAAAAACGGACCTAGAAATTACTGTGTCTAGCCAGTGGTCCATCTAGACCAGAGGTCTCAAACTCAAATGACCACAGGGGCCACATGAGGTCTAGTGCATTGGCCTGAGGGTGGCATCACTGACAACCCCACTCTCACTGCACCCGGCCCTGCCCCTACTCCCTTCCATGAGGCCCTGTCCCTGCCCTGCCTCTTCCCACCCCTTCCCCAAAGTCCCCCCCCAACGCTGCCCCTTCCCTGTCACAAGGGGGTGCAAGAGGGGTGCAGCGAGTAGTAGGGGCTCAGGACAGGGAGTTGAGGTGCAGGAAGTGTGCAGGGTGCAGCAGGGGGCTCAGGGCAGGGAGCTGGTGTGTGGAGTGCAAGAGGGGTGAGGGGTGCAGCAGAGGGGTGGGGTGCAGGGTTCGGCAGGGGCTCAGGGGTGGGAGTTGAGGTGCAGGTGTGCAGCAAGGGGCTTGGCAGGGACTTGGGGTGCAGAAGGGGTGCAGGATGCATCAAGGGGCTCAGGGCAGGGAGTTGGGGTGCACGAGGGGTATGGAGTGTGAGCTCCGGCCCGGCACTGCTCACCTAGAGCAGCTCTGGGGTGGCAGCGGCACACATCAGGGCCAGGACAGGCTCCTGGCCCCGCACTTCACCGCTTTAGGAAGCAGCCAGAACCATGGCCCCGAGGGAGCGGGGGTGGGCACAGGGGTCTGCTGCTGCTCCTCCAATACCTCCCACAAAGCTCCCATTGGCCGCGGTTCCCTATTCCCAGTCAATGGGAACTGTGGGGAGCGGTACCTTGAAGCGAGGCATTGCAGGCGCCTCTGCCTTCTCCCCGGCCCGAATGGACATGCTGCCAGCCGCATAAGGGAGTGGCGCGGGGCTCGCGGCGCCATGGGGGGCAATCCCCTGGCATGGAGGTAGGCAGAGGGGCGGGGGGGCGCGAGGACCTTGGCAGGCCGCACAGAAGAGCCCTGCGGGCTGCGTGTTTAAGACCCCTGATCTAGACCATTATTCTGTCTCTGCTAGTGTCTAGTATCAGATGCTACAGCACTAGATAATGGATTTTGTGAAATAACCTTCTCATGGGGAGTATTTCTTTCTAACCATCATCAGTTAGTGATTAGTGAAGAATTAATTAATATACCATCTTAAAATTATACTGGTAGTGGCCGTATCTTATAGCAGTGAGTTTCAAAGATTAATTTTTGTTACCTTTCAACATAATTGGATGATCCTTTGCTTTTGTATTTTTTTTTAAAAAAGATAATAGTGGCAGATTTACCTTCCTTATACTGCTCATTTGTATTCCTCTATCGTGTGCCCTCCATAAACTAACATTCCTCTCTATCCAGTTTCTCTTCCTACAGACGTCTTTCTATGCTATTAGAAATTTTCACCGCCCACTGTGGGCCTCCTTTTTTCTACTGGAAGGTTTTTTTTTTGGGGGGGGGGGGGTGTTTAAGAGAGGATAATTAAAACTGAACATAGTATTTTGGGTGGAAGTATACCATTAAGATATACAATGATTATTTTAGTATTATTTAAATACATCATACTATTTTTAAAACCACCATTTTATGCTTGACTGTGGCTTTTTATGTAGTTGTTCACAGTGACACCTATGTGGGAAGAGTGATTGATTGTATAATCTGTTATTACCTATAAAATACAATCAAAAGAGAACCAAAAATAAGAGAATCCATGGACAGGTTTGCATTGAAATAAAATGCCAATTAAAACTGATTTAATTATTTTGGTGCACAATCTGGGTATACAGCAGACTGAAGAAGCAAGATTTAAAAGGGAGATGAATGAATCCCACAGCTTGAACTTTAAAAATTTTTTCTTTACTGTGTTTTTTTAGGAAAATAAAGATGAGAACACATACTTGCCTCTATCTTTAAGAAAAGCTCAGAGTTTCCTGTCAGGGAAATCAGTTACATTCTGATAATTAACATTCAAAAATTTAAGGAAAGGTAATAGGAGAGAACATAAGTCAACTACAAGTACACGGCAGCAAAATATTTTATTAATAATTAAGGATATAATAAAACAATATTTAACTTTGAATCTGTACCAATGCACTATAATGCATACAGATAAATTTGGATACACACATTTTAAAGAAGATTTACGTACAATCATTAGTTACAAACTTTTCCATTAAGCATACTTTAAAAAACAAACAAACAAAACACTCCACTAAATTGGAAAGAAGGAGGGGGGGGTAAATGGTCATGAGTTACCACAAAATCAAGACTGGGATACTTCAAATCAAATTTAATCATAAATCAATATAATCAGCAAACAAGTATCATGATTTACAACTTTCTCAAAACATAAAAAATATATCCATTCATTTCTTTTGCTAAGATGTAACAGCACAGCACGCACAAAAGCCTTTCCATTCCACTTACTAATAAAATGTAGGCTTTTTGTGAGTTGGTCCTTTTACATCTTGCTGGATAGTTACATACCAGAAAGCAAGTGTGTTCCCCAGTCATCTTGTATATAAAACAAAGCAATTACGTTCTTCAGCACAGAAACTGGATTCTGTAAAATCCATGCACCATACTTTTTTTGGTTTAGCTTATTTAGTTTACTATTCATGCAGAAACTGCTTACAAATACTGCACCAGATAAGGATTTCCACAAATCTTAAATGCTGCACATTTAACTCATGAGCAGAAGACAGTTAAAAATGCAAAAAGCTAAGATCACACAATATGTTGGAACTGGAATCTACTGAGTGAATCATTTTTCAATCCATCTGATGCTTTTGCCTTTTAAAGAATCAACCTGTCACAAAAGCTGAGATAAGCAAATCTTAAATAGAAAAAATATATAGACTATCATTCACCTTTACGGAAAAAAAATTAGAAATGCTGAAAGCGTCACATGACCTACAGAAGAATATGAATGCTCTGATTTTTTTTAAACAATGGCTGTACATCTAACCATTGAAGAGACCAGACAGTAACAGTAATCATAGTAATTAAACTTAAATATAATAAGCATTATCCAACTATGTCATGAAAGTCGCAAATGTATATTAGAAATTATTACTACAATTTAAGTGCTTAACAAAATCTGAAATGACCTTTGTAAACATTAGCAAAATAATTCAGCTGTTTAACACCATTAATAATCAATTTGTTTTAGCCAACAGAATAAGAAACACCGAAGTAGATAGGTTAAACTGTATTTATAAGCAGATGTAATTTGAAAAAAAAAAAGAAAAGGAAAAAAGGGAAGAGATGGGCACAGGTAAGGCCACGCATGAATTGGAAAAATAGGGAGAAGCATCTGAAGAATACATCCTCAGTATTGAGCTATTACTTATCAACTATAATTAATTTTAAAAAAATTCTTTGACAAATAATGTACAAACAGAAGAACAAAAATTCAGTGAATCAAAATAATCATACTTTGAAATTACATAGCTTGTTTCATCCAGATATTTCAAAGCACTTTATAAAGGTGAGTAACTATTATTATCCTCTTCTTCTAATCTGAGGCGCTAGCTGTCTCTCCTAAGGTCACTAAGCAAGTCATTGTGTGGGGAGTTGGGAACAGAATCCAAATTTCCTGAGTCCAAGTCCCACTCTCAAACATATAGTCACAGCAGATCCGTAATATATCACTTTATTTAATTTGATACATATTATAGTTGAATTGTAAATAGAAAAATCCAATTGGTAGAGATGACTATAAATGCATCATGCTGCCATTAGACAAACAGTTCCTGTATCTATCTAAGGTGGTATAACTTTAAGGTGTTGTTAAAAGGCACTTGTCTCACAAAAAACATTTTTTCTCTAATTAGTGTATTTAAAATATAAAATATCTGAAATGATTTACACTTGTTAAAATGTTGCAAATAAATAATCCATTACAAAGTAATAATTTATAAATCTAACATGAAAGGAGCTATATGGGGAAACAGCTATATTTAAACACATTTTTGACCCATTATTCCACTTAGTGCAGCATTCTGTATGATACTTCTACAGTAGCACACTTTTGGTATGATTTATATTGGCTACTAAATTCCTATATTCACAAAGGAAGAGGAACATGCATGTAGAAATAGGATCAGGTTTATTTAACAAGCTGCAGAACTAACCTAACCGCTTGTGAGCTGAAGAAGAGACATCATACCATAAGTAAGCCTTTTATGAGTCTTATGTCTGAAATCACATATGATCAGTATGAAATGTGACACACATTATGAAAAATTTTGTTACTAACTATATTTACAAGGTTAAATCAGGAGTACCCACTGACTTAAGTCATTTTAAAGTGATTTCCATTCTCACAGGTTGCTGAGAAGACCCATCAAATCTAGATCCAATAAGTGAGTTAAAATACATCTAAATGGCAACTAAAGATAATCCAGTGCAGTTTTCAGGGATTTATGGATGGCAGTGAAAAAAAAAAACAACCTCACATTTATCTAATCTATGTATACTATAGTTTTCCTGTCTTTCAAGTCTCATAGCTATCTTCTAATAAGATGGCAGCCTGAATTTGAGGGACTCTTTCTTAGATGTCCAGCACAACAAGAAAATGGATACAACCAGTCATTATGTATGTAAATGTTAATTTCCAACATGTATTATAACACAGCTACATTGTAAAACCAAAAACACAGTAAGGTGAAATGGATGGAACCAAATCAAACACAGAAATGAATAGCCAACATTTTTTTGTATTTAGTTTTTTGATTAGAATAACACATTAGAAGTATGTCCATGCCGCTGTAAAGTTGATGGAGCTAACCTTGCATTTGGCCAATAATCTTAAATTCCCAGTCTTCTTTAAATAGTTTTCCAGTACTGTATTTTAAGGAAATTCCTGCATCTTTGAGAAATGTGCATTCTCTGACTTTTGCATTGTTTCTTTAAAAAACAGTTCGACCAAATATTAGACTCTGATACTTACGCAATTCCTCAACAAAGCCATATCTCCCACATAACATGGTGACCAAAACTGAAAAAAATGGTGTACTGACAATTGCCAGGGCAAATGAGTGAAAGTGTGGGATAGCTGCCATACAGTCAAGCCAACTATTTACACCATCTCCATAACCCGAGCAAATAAGAACACAACTTTTAATCATGTGCAGCTCATGGGAACTATAGTCTACATAAAGTGCAAAAAAGAAAGCAATATCTATCATGAGGCCACTGCTTTTCTAGTACTCCCACTCATCTGTTTTCATGTCTAGATAGTAAAGAATATTCTGTGCAAGCTTTACTGCCTGCTTTCTGGCAACTTTAGATCGTTCATCTCCTTGTGGATCAACAGCATCAAGTGCCAGAAGTTGCTTAGTGAGGAGCTCTTCTAGTCTCATGTAGTTCTTATCAGTTCTGTTTCCATCAAAAGAGAGCACTTCCCTCTGAATCTGAGACAAGTGTCCAAGAACACTCCAGACTGCCTTATGAGACTGGTGTTCCACATCAGTTTGTTCACCACACATTTGTCTTTTTTCAAGTGCTTCCTTTAAATCAATATATGTTATAAGAGTTTGCACTTCTATTACTGCTCTTCTCCTGGCTTCTCTGATACACGGGTTCTTTCCCGGACTCACTTCATCCAAGTGGGCAATTAAACCTTGCAGTTCTGCCTTGCATCCCAAGTACAAATCAGAAGCATTTTCTGCTCTGAAAAGTAAAGAATGAACTTCTTTCATTTTTTTGCGGATCTCTTCTATTTTTAGAATGGATTGATTTTGTGCCAAGTCATAAGCGTGAGCAGAGTCTGCTTCTTCTTCCAAATCCAGATATTGCTGTAATTTATTGATCTCTTCCACCACTTCCTTTCTGTAATTTCTTATTTCTGTGTGACCACAAACATCCAAAGCATCCAAATCAGCAATCAGACCTGTAAGCACACAGGATAAATGCCTACAAGTCTCATTATTATTTACTCCCATTAAGACTGCAATAAGAGTTCCCCTAGCCTTGTTCACATCACACATAACTGAGTTAATTTTTGAGACTGAAGGATGTGCATCACTGGAGAGTGGCAGGGAAGGTTGCTGCTTTATACAGCTTTCTATAATCTCTTGAACTGCGCAAACTTTTGTCAGAGTGTGATATCTTGCTTTCCGTAACGAGATTTTTCCTCCAGTTTTCACCTGAGTGAGTCTCAACACAATATCCTGAATACCCTCTTCAAATTCATCAGTTATACAGTTGCCACCTTTATAAAAAGGTGTGATCTCACGTTCTACCAATGATTGAGCTTCTTTATATATGGCCTCTATTTCCAGTCTGTGTGGATGGTTCGCATTCTGCTCCAATGCCTTGAGTAGTCTCTCTGTTTCCTGGGCTGCTCGTTTTCTCACCTGCTGAATGTCCCCTTTTCCTTCAGTATCTACAGAATCTATTTCAAAAAGCTGTTTAGTCAGAGTCCTCTCCAGTTTCTTGTAATCCCTGTCAGTAGACAGGCCACTGAAAACCACCACCTGCTGTTCAATATCTCTGACTTCTTTCTGTATTTCTTGCAGTCTTTTGATGGAAGGGTGTTGGTTACCCATATCCATTATCTTTTATCCTCCAGTTCCAACTGAACTACAAATAAGGCAAAAATAAGAACTATGACTGACAAAATTATATCAGACACTGACTGACATTTCATGCTACCTTTAACAACTTTTATAAGGCCTCAAGTCACTTTAAAATATTTAATAAACTAATTTGAGCTAAAAAGCTACAGAGACTTTTACTGGTATAAGTTTAAAAAAAAAAAGAGTGAACCACTTAACTTCAAAACATACAATATTTCCCTGTTCTTTTGTGCATATATCTCTAATGCTGTCTGCAAGCTTCTTGCTATTAAATGATATGCATTAGAGCTGTCAAGCAATTAAAAAAATTAATTGCACTATTAAATAATAGAATCCTATTTATTTAAATTTTACCATGCTTTCTACAGTTTCAAATATACTGATTTCAATTATAACAGAATACAAATTGTACAGTCCTCACTTTATATTTTTTATTTCAAATACTTGCACTGTAAAAAACAAAAGAAACGGTATTTTTCAATTCACCTAATACAAGTACTGTAGTGCAATCTCTTTATCATGAAAGCTGAACTTACAAACGTAGAATTATGTACCAAAAAACCCCCTGCATTCAAAAACAAAATATAAAACGTTAGAGCCTACAAGTCCACTCAGTCCTATTTCTTGTTCAGCCAATCGCTCAAAGAAACAAGTTTGTTTACATTTGCAAGAGATAATGCTGCCCGCTTCTTGTTCAGTTTCACCAGAAAGTGAGAACAGGTGTTCGCATGGTGCTGTTGTAGTTGGGAGTTGCAAGATATTTACATGCCAGATGCACTAAAGATTCATATTTCTCTTCATGCTTCAACCATCATTCCAGAGGACGTGTCCATGCCGATGATGGGTTCTGCTCAATAACAATCCAAAACAGTGCAGATAGACACGTGTTCATTTTCATCATCTGAATCAGATGCCACCAGCAGAAGGTTGATTTTCTTTTTTTGGTGGTTTGGGTTCTGTAGTTTCTGCATTAGAGTGTTGCTCTTTTTAGACTTCTGAAAGCATGCTCCACATGTCATCCCTTTCATATTTTGAAAGGCACTTCAGATTCTTAAATCTTGGGTCAAGTGCTGTAGCTATCTTTAGAAATTGGTGCCTTCTTTGCGTTTTGCCAAATCTGTAGTAAAAGTGTTCTTAAAATGAACACGTGCTGAGTCATCATCTTAGACTTCTATAACATGAAATATATGGCAGAATGCAGGTAAAATAGAGCCAGAGACATACAATTCTCTCCCAAGGAGTTCAATCACAAATTTAATTAAAAGCAGTGAAGAGTCCTGTGGCACCTTATAGACTAACAGACGTATTGGAGCATGAACTTTCGTGGGTGAATACCCACTTCGTCAGATGCATGTAGCCATGCGAACACCTATTCTCACTTTCTGTGACATTGTAAATAAGAAGTGGGCAGCATTATCTTCCGTAAATGTAAACAAACTTGTTTGTCTTAGCAGTTGGCTGAATGAGAAATAGGACTGAGCGAACTTGTAGACTCTAAAGTTTTGAATTGTTTTGTTTTTGAGTGCAGTTCAGAGGTGAAAGTAAGCCAGTATGGACCGGTACAGCGTACCAGTAAAAAAGCGGCTGCCAATACAGGCCACTACACAGCCGACATTAAAGCACTGCCAGGGAGCACTTTAAGCACCGTACCGGCAGCGCCACTGACAGGGAGCCACTGGGGCCTAGTGATTTAAAAGGGCCTGGGGCTCACGGCAGCCAGTGGCCAGAGCCAGTGACCAGAGCCCCGGGCCCTTTAAATCGCTGCTGGAACCCTGGACAGCGCTAGCCAGGCAGCACTGGCTGGGGGAATCTGGCCCCATCCCTGCCCCTTCTGCTTGAGGCCCCTCCCCTTCTGGGGGCCCAGACCATTCCCCCCAACCTTGCCTAGGACGCTGTCTGCCACCGATAAGCCCTTTAAGTTACTGTCACCCCATGCAGTTATGTAACAGAAAAAATAAATCTACATTTGTAAGTTGCACCTTCACAATAAAGAAATTGCACTAGAGTACTTGTATGAGGTGAACTGAAAAATGCGATTTCTTTTATCATTTTAACAGTGAAAATATTTGTAATCAAAAATAATATAAAGTAAGCAGTATACACTTTGTATTCTGTGTTGTAAATGAAATCAGTAAATTTGAAAACGTAGAAAACATCCAAAAATATTTAATAATAAACAATAGTATACCAAATGAAAAACAGTGCAACTAAAACCGTGATTAATTTTTGAGTTAATCGCATGAGTTAAATGTGATTAATCACCAGCCCTAATATGCACTTTTGAATTTACACTGCTAGAAGTCTTTGTTCACTCTCTCAGCTATAACGATTACAAGCAATGCAGAACAAATTGGTTACTTCAGTAATGAAGAAAATTAATGAGGCAATTTTCAATCCTTAATTTTTTAGTATTATATACATACATACACACACACACACATCCCTACCTGGTAAATAAATATACCCTTCCCACTCACTTGCATTATTCAGAATAGGAATTATAAACAACCAACACTAAAACAAAGAACACTGTCAACCTTTTACCCATATCTATCTATCCCCAGCAACCTTCACAGCCTCCTCCACCATCCAGTGCCCTTAACGTGCACCCATCTACCCCAGACGATCTACACCTGTTTCTACACACCCAGAGCCCTTCACCTGCATCCACCCTATCCAACGCCCTTCCCCTGCGCCCATCTAGCCCTGGCTCCCCTCTCCTGCCTCATTCAGTATCCTTCACCCCCCACACCTCCCGGCGGCCCTTCACTCATCACTTTCCTCACTCGAGGTGCCCTCCCCCGCCCTTCCAGCACCACCTGTCCTCAAGCAGCATCCATAACCATCCCCAGCACCGCGGCCCCTGCATAAAATGGGAGGGGGAGTGTGAGATGGCCCCTAGTCCCCACAGACTGGGATGACCACATGGCGCCTACCCCAGCCAGCAGCCTTGGGGGAAGACAGTCCCCTGGAGCAGGCCCCGATCCCCCCGGAGCCCGGACTCGCTACATCCCTGCAGGAGGGGCCGGGATCCGCCAGGCCACCCCGCCGCCGGCAGGTTGTGACTTCACAATGGGGGCGTCCCCGGGGAACGGAGAGCGAGTGCCAGGGCCCAGAGCCGGCTCCCCCTTAGCGGGGGCGGCAGCGAGCGAAAGCCCGGCCCCCGGGCCACAGGTGGAATAGAGCCCCCGTCTCTCCCTCTCCTCAGTGACCCGGCAGCCCGGACCCCTTCCCTACCAACCCCCGCTTTCCTCCACGCCCCGGCAGCCCGACCCCTCCCCCCACCTCAGGCGGGGCTGCCTGCTCTTCCCCGCGACGTCCGCCCGCTTACCCGGCTCAGCAGACGCTGTTCTCCCGCACACAGAACATGGGTCGGTCAGAGTCCCCCTCCCCGCCAGCCTCTCACCTGTGGGCCGCCGGCGGCTGTCAGTCGCCCGCAGGCCAAACGGCGGCTAACCCGAGGGCCCCCGTCCCCGCCCTCACTCGGCGGGGGCGCACGGGGAAGGGAGCGAAGGGCAGCCTGAGCTGCGCAGCCGAGAGACCGATCGAGACGCTCTATCCGCGGTTACCGCCGCCCAGAGGCCGGAGCTGCGCCGCCTGCCGCACCGCAGGGAGATGTTTCGGGCGGCCTTCTGCTTGCGACATGGCCGTAAAGCTGCAGGGAAAGGGGAGGGTGAGGCGCGATGGCAGTGGCGGCGGCAGCAGCGGTTAGAGTGGGCCGGCGCGTGAGGCACGTGTGCTCTGGAACGCGCCGCTGCTTCTCCCGAGCCGGTGGCGGCGCGGGGCTCCTGGCTGCTGAGAGGGGGCGCGAGCCGGAGAGCCGGGTAAACAGGCAGAGGGGGCGCAGGGTGACGGGGAAAGTCTCCGCTGGGAGCCCGGGCCGCCCGGGTCTGGCCCCGGGTTTTGAGGGAGCGAGAGCCTGCCCCGCCCCGCGCCACCGGGGTTGTATTGCTGAGGGAGGCGGGGGTTGGTTCAGTAGGCAGAGCGGGGAGCCGGAACTCTCTAGCTCTCTCCCGGGAGGGGTGGACTCCACCCCTGCCTCCGGCTCCATGCGGGTGGACCGCTGGACCTGCATGGAGCCTCATCTCCCTCCCCCCCATGGTTTTTGGTACAAGATTTGGGGCCCTGCTGGGTGCAGCCGGGCACTGGGTGTCAGGACTCGTGCGCTTTGTTCCCCGGGGGCAGTAGGGAATCAGCTAGACTCTCCCAAGTAGAGGCTGGGAGCCGGGACTCCTGGGTTCTCTTCCTGGCTCTAGAGTAGCAGCCCTGTTAATCTGTATCTGCAAAAAGAACAGGACTCAGGAGTACTTACGCTGAAATAAATTTGTTAGTCTCTAGGGTGCCACAAGTAATCCTGTTCTTCCTGGCTCTGGTGAGGGAACGGGGGTGTGTGGATTCTGGGGTGATATTTTCCCTGGATTATGCTTCCCCGTATTCCCAGGGCTTCTCATGACAGGATTTTACTTGCATTTCCTGTTTAATTATTTGAAGAAGTTTTGTAAAACCGTCAATAGTATTTGGGCAGCACTTCTCAAGAAATGAAACATTTGCCAAGGGTCAGGGCAAGTCTAATAAAATCTCATTAGCTGCTTTTTAATTGTATGTGGTTCTTGATTAGCAAATAAATGAGTGTGATGCTTAGGAAACAGTATGGTCTGGGAGGAACCCGACCAGCAAGTGATTTGGAATCAGACCCTCTGCTGCTACTGATTGATTTCTTGTGTGGCCTTGGCAAACTGTGTTGCTCTTCTCCAGGGATAGTATTTACCTGCCTCTTGGGCTGCTGTGGAGATTAATATTTGGAGAATTTTTCATAAGTGCTACCTAAATGTCAAGTGTTATTAATGAAGTGTAATTTGGGATTAAAAAAAAAATCTAGCAGGTCTTGAGAAAACTAATATGCATACCTATTTTATATTTAGGCTGGTCAGAATTAAATTTTTTAATATAATTTTGATGGATAATGGTTATTTTTAAACATTTTTTTCTTTTTATCTATTTAAATTTTCAGAGTTGCAGGACATTAACTGGGGGGCAGTCTGACAACAGTTATGTAATGACAGTAGATGCTGAGATTCAAAAAAATTAAACCTTTATTATCATTAAAACACAAATTGTCAACATCAAATGTCAAAATAAGTCTTCACCACTCTTTTTATAACAGCCCTTAACATAATTTGATCAATTGTTCTCAATGTCCACTGAAGGTAGGCCAAGAAGCAATCTATTTAATCTGTAGGCAAGGGAGAGTTGTTAGGATAAACCTTCTAACTGTGAGATTAGTTAAATACTGGAATAGGCTTCCAACTGAGGTTGTAGAATGCTTGTTGTCATTGGTTTTTGAGAACGTTAGACAAACACAGGGATGGTCTAGATCAGGGTTCTCAAACTTCATTACACTGTGACCCTCTTCTGACAACAAAAATTACGACAGGACCTCAGGAGGGGGCATTGAAGCCTAAATCCACCCAAGCTCTGCAGTCTCAGGTGGGGTGGCAGGGTCAAAGCCAAACCCCATGGGTGGCCAGCTGGAGCCCCGAGACCCCTGTGCCCTCCCCTCATGGCCAGAGCCACAAGCCCCCCCACCTGCCTGGAGGAGCTCCGGACCAGCCAAAGCCCCAAGCTGAGCCTCCCGCTGCCTGGAGAAGCCCTGGCAAGGCTGGCTGAAGCCCTGAGCCGAGCCCCGCCCCCCGTGCTGGGAAGAACCTGGGACTGGCCACAATCACACCTCCTCTTCCTGGACCTCTCGAGGTCCCTTCCAGTCCTAGAGTCTGAGTCTATGACTCGACATGCCTGGGGAAAAGCATCTATAGAACAGTGGTTTTCAAAGTTCAGATTGCGACCCAGAATGCACAGCACTGGCTCAGCACCCAGGAACCCTGGCAGTCCCTACCTCTTCTGACACTGCCCTGCATCCCGAAAGTGGCCAGCAGCAGATCCAGTTTGTAGGCAAGGGGGCCATGGGGCTCCGCGTGCTGCCCCCACCAGCCAATGGGAGCTGGGGTGGGAGAGTGCCTTCAGGCTGGGGTGGGGGAGTGCCACTTGCATGCCTCTACCTAGGAGCTGGACCTGCTGGCTGCTTGCAGAGTGCAGTATGGTCCGCAGGAAGCCTGCCGCTGCGCCACAGTTGCACTGCTGACCAGGAGCTGCCAGAGGTAAGCCCATGCCCCAACCCCACGTTCCTGCCTGAGCCCCCCCCCCAACCTGGAGCCCCTTCCTGCACCCCAACTCCTCAGCCCCCACCCCAGAGCCTGCACCACCAGCCCAGAGCCCTGACCCCATCCTGAACTCTAACCCCCCACCCCACCCCAGAGCCCCCTCCCACATACTGAACCCCTCATTCTTGGGCCCCACCCTGCAGCCCTCACCCTTGCACTCCAACCCTCTGCCCAAGCCCCCTCACACACCCTCAACCCCTCATCCCCAGTTCAGTTGTCATGGGCATCAACAATTTTCTTCAACTGGGTCGCCAGAAAAAAAGTTTGAAAACCACTGCTGTAGAAGACACTTTTGATATGTTACATGCAGTCTCCGGGGCAGCTGAGGTGGCAGTATGTGCCTCCTCAGCTGCCCTGGAACCTTCAGGGCATAATAATAGTAAAAACTTTGCTGCCAAACCCCGCAGCCAGTGGTTCAATGGCCGAGCCCCACTGACCTGGCCAAGGGAGGCCAAAGATGAAGTCCAAGGGCTTCAGCCCCAGGCAGAGGGCCTGTAACTTGAGCCCTTCCACTCAGAGCGGAAGCCCCTAGGCTTGGGCTTTGGCCTGGGAGGGTGAGGCTCAGGCTTTGGCTCTGGGCCTCAGCAAGTCTAAGCCAGTCCCAGCAACCCCATTAAAATGGGGTCCTGACCCATGTTTTGAGAACTGCTGGTTTAGATAATGGTTAGTCCTGCCTCAGTGCAAAGAGCTGGAATAGAAGACTTTGAGATCCCTTCCTGCCCTATGTTTCTATGATTCTGTGAAAATAGATAAGGTAAATATTGTTAAATCAAGCTGTAATATGTTCAAGCAATGTTTTTCTTACTTTGCTTATCTATAAATTTCAATTATTGATGGAAATTTTTTTTATTGGGCTGTGCATATATGGTGAAAGCAATGTTAACTGACATTTACCAATAAATATCTAATCCTTCCAAGCCTATTTATATTGTAGTGCAATTCTAGACTAATTACTACATTATCATACAAGTAGAGGCTAGAGTTTGAGAATCTTTATACAATCTGAATTTCCTCAATATAGCAAAATTAGCCAAGTTCTAAATCAGGGATTGGCAACCTTTGATACATGGCCTGTCAGCGAAAGCCACTGGCGGGCCAGGACAATCCGTTTACCTGCAGCATCCGCAGGTTCGGCCGATCGCAGCTCCCGCTGGCTGCGGTTTGCCATCCCAGGCCAATGGGGGCTGCGGGAAGCGATGTGGGCTGAAGGATGTGCTGGCTGCCACTTCCTGCCGCCCCCATTGGCATGGGATGCTGAACCACGGCCAGTGGGAGCTGTGAACAGCCGAACCTGCGGACGCTGCAGGTAAACATACTGTCCCGGCCCACCAGCTGCTTTCCCTGACAGGCTGCGTGCCAGAGGTTGTCGATCCCTGTTCTAAATGTTGATTCCACAAGACCCAGGTTTAGAAATTTTTTTCTAAGCGCAGTGCAGGTGTTACCTGTTCACTCAGCTCTCTGAATAAAGAACATCAGATTAGGGACCCAATCTTGTAAATATTTATACACACACTTAACTTTATGCACTGTGCATAGTCCCACTGCGGTCAGTGAGAGTACTCATGCGGTGTGAACCACATACAGGCACAACTTTACCTGCCTACAAGATACAACTAAGATTAATTATAAATGGAGAAATAAGAATGTTGTTGTTGTTTAATAACTTTTGTCCCGTTTAAAGCTTAACTTTAAAAATGCTGGTAGCATACAATAATTTATATTTCTATAGTGCCTTACCTTTCATCTGAGAGTGCTTTACATACTTCAGAATGTTTCTCTGACAAATATCACCCTGATTTTGTAGATTGGGAAACTCTGGTCCAAAATCAAAAAGTGTCATTAACAGAGTATGTTAGTAGTCCAGAGTTCTCCCTGCTCCTCCCTCAACAAACCACTGGTTAGTACCTCCTTTATGCACTCTTACAGGCATACACAGGCAAAGAATAAACTGCAAGGAAAACTGCAAATGAAAATATATACGAGACTCATCCTGTACCTAACAGTCTCCTGTGCTACCATCAAATATATTAACAAGACAGAATGTCCATGACGTGAAGAAGTGAAAGTGTGATCTAAGGGTTTCTTTAGTCTGTGTCTGTATCACAAAGTCACTTGTGCCTCTCTGACAGTTTGATAAACATATCATAAAAGTGAATTACTGATTATCAAGGTCCCTCCCCCACTCTGAACTTTAGGGTACAGATGTGGGGACCTGCGTGGACACTTCTAAGCTTAATTACTAACTTAGATCTGGTAACACTACCACCATCCAGAAATTTCAGTGTCTGGAACACTTCCTATCCCCCCAAAACCTTCCTCTCCCTGGACAGCCTTGAGAGGCTTTTTCACCAAGTTCCTGGTGAACACCGATCCAACCCCTTGGATCTTAACACAAGGAGAATTTATCCATCCCCCCCTTGTTTTCCCCCCACCAATTCCTGGTGAGTCCAGATCCAATCCCCTTGGATCTTAAAACAAGGAAAAATCAATCGGGTTCTTAAAAAGAAAGCTTTTAATTAAAGAAAGAAAGGTAAAAATCATCTCTGTAAAATCAGGATGGAAAATACTTTACAGGGTAATCAGATTCATATAGCCCATAGGAACCCCCTCTAGTCTTAGGCTCGAAGTTACAACAAACAGAGGTAAAATCCTCTCAGCAAAAAGGAACATTTACAAGTTGAGAAAACAAAAATAAGACTAACATGCCTTGCCTGGCTCTAACTTACAAGTTTGAAACATGAGAGACTGATTTAGAAAGATTTGGAGAGCCTGGATTGATGTCTGGTACCTCTTAGTCCCAAGAGCGAACAACCCCCAAAACAAAGAGCACAAACAAAAGACTCCCCCCCCCCCCCAAGATTTGAAAGTATCTTGTCCCCTTATTGGTCCTCTGGTCAGGTGTCAGCCAGGTTTACTGAGCTTCTTAACCCTTTACAGGTAACAGAGGCATTAACCCTTAACTATCTGTTTATGACACTGATGTAAACTTAAATCAAGCTAACCTGAACTCTCAAAACTTTTGTTTTCATTATTGTGTTTTAAGATTAGACTCAGCTGTGTGAGACATTTTTATTATACTTTTCTAAGAAACACTATGCAAAAAATTTTTTAAATGGTTGGGTTTTTTTATTTTGTTTTTAAGGCTTCAAGTTTCTGCCCTCCCGCACATTCTTGCAATGATTGGATTGGTCCTCCTGACAGTCAGTCAAACCTCAGACCAATAGTATTTCATATTCCTAAAAATGAATCGCCACTGGGACGAAGACTTAGGGAATTTAGACAGGAAACTCAAGTTTGGAACCAACAATTCTGGGCAAGCCAGAATGTGTCATTCAGAAAGGTGAGCATGTAGATGAGGTACTAAGCCACTTGGTGGTGCTGAGTTTCCTTAAGAATTTGTGGCGTTAGCAGCTGATTCTGTTTGGCTAGATTAAAATTTTTTCACAAATTGTGTTGTATAGTGACATTGAACCATGATAGTTGTACATAATATAACTGTTCAGAATAGTTGAGAGCACTACAACTAATCATTTTATCTTTATAAACTATTACTAAATGGTGTGGTTTTGCAATTATTTATCTCTTGTTTTAAATTGATTTTATAGTTGATTAATAGTAGAGCGTTTTTTGCCATTAAATAGGCTTATCAATACTGAGTGCATATAAAGATGAGCTGCAAAGCTAAAAAGTGTGTGTACTTTTACTGTTGCTTGAGGATGTACAAAGAGATTCTCCAAACTTTTTGCTGCTTGTTTTTTACATTAGAAATATACAGTTGTGATTGTCCTCTTTTCTGGAGGATCTGGAATGTGAGACTAAAGCTGGTCACTGAAAACTGAGCTATTGTTCTAACTCCAATGGCATAGATGCAATCACTGAGGGGAAAATGAGGGACGTATCTCCCCTCACCAACTTTACTGTCCTGTTGATGTGTTTTTAAATAATGGCTACAAGCAGTGCATTTCACTCCTGGTCCCTCTCAATTCTTTTTCTTACGTGGGAAGAATATGTTGAATTCTAGGTTTGGAGAGGACCAACTCATCTATCCACCTCAAGCTGTGATGTAAACTATTTCTGTTTTTTTTTTTTGTTTTGTTTTTAAGATAGAAAGAAAAAAATTAACTAAAACAAAAGTAACCAATTTTTTAAAATTCTATTAAGTAACTATGAATTTATTTTAAAAGGTTTAAGATCTTTCTGTGAATTTCACTACAATGGGCATAAGGCAGGAAGACCTTAAGAACTGATATGTTGCCTTATTTAAAATTTACAATGTAAGGTCTTGATCCTGAAAACACTAAGCATATACATACCTTTACTCACATGAATAGTGCAATTTACTTCAGTAGGACTGTTTGCATGAATAAAATTATGCACATTCTTAAGAGTTTATAGTATTGGGTCTAAGTGATTGTTTCCTGAAGAGCATCCAGTTAACTGATTATTGGTTTAGGTAGAAAACACTGTAGTCATTATCTGATGTATAAATATTGCTCAGATTATTGAAACTATTGATCAGTAAGATAGCTGACTTCTAGAATTAAATACATTTAGTTATAATGTTAAATGCATTTTAGGGAAAAGAAGAATTCATTTACTCAAGACTGAAGGCTAAAGGTCTGGAAATGAAAGATGAAACAGGTTAGTGAGATCATTGTTTTTAAAATGTAAAATGCTTTCTGAAAGGGAGAGTTCTGGTGAATTTTAAGTTTTCAGCAGATAGTTCAAACTCTTCTAAAGAAAATTAAGAGCAAATCCTGCCTCTGCCTCCATGGTTACAGAGCATCGCTTGGCAGTACTACCAATGCAGTTCTGTGACCCAGCAAGGCTGGGTTGGTCAGGGTTTGAAAGGCTGTGCCGGTGTGTGGTAGACGACTCATCTCTACAGTAGTTCTTTGCACAATGGTGCCTGTGGGTCTCACTCACATTCTGTAGCAGAGCAACATTTTCTGAGTCCTCAGTTCAGTGTATTAATCACAAGAACAACCTTGATGTATTTATGTTGAAATTTATTTTCAGGTCAAAAGGTAACATTGAGTGCAGAAGAAATGGCAGATTTTTACAAGGACTTTTTAAGTAAAAATTTTAAAAAGCATATGTGTTATAACAGGTAGGTGTATGCTCTTCCTGTTGGGTAATACACATAATTCATCTAAGTTAAAGGGACACCATCAACTTAGATCGTCCTTTTTGTCTGAAACTTTTTGCCTGCTGTTGTTAGAAGTAGTCCCTAAGGTTGTTTGCTGAAAGAGATTAGAGGAAAATAATTTTTTCTCTTAAATTTGTTTTGCATGTGACAGAACTTCATGTATAGTCACTTTGAGAATGTCCACTATTTATAGTTAGATCCAGCTCCCCAGGAAATTAATCAGTCTCCCCATGGACTTAGATGGGAGCTGAATCAGCCTTCAGTCAGTTAGTTTCCCTTTTTATTATACATGTCTTTCAACAGCTACAGGAGAAAAAATTACAATTGGAACTGTGATTGTAAAACCACTTAACTTTTGAAAAATTGAGTAGACTTCTAGTTGACTGTGTCCCTTTAAACACTGAATTAAGCAGTGACAATGTGATTGTTTTTGCATTCAGTAGAAAATCTTGACATGTAAACTAAATAATATTTATCATTTGTACTTTATTCTTGTTTTTTATTTTTCACCATTTTTACCTATAAGCTTACCAAACTGAAATTGATTAGTTTTGTTTTGTAGGGTGAGGTACTTGAAGTTATGTGGGTTTTTCTTTGCTGTATTTGAACCCAATCTAAGACCACTCCTGAGACAGATCCTTAGAATCATTATTCTTGCATGCAGCATCTCTTTCTCCTCTGTTGTGTTGAACGGTATTGAACCCTAAAGAGTTAAGGTGCTACTAGAAGTCGTGTTTTTCTGCTACAATATTCTGATCTTTCATATTACACATTTACTATGAATTGTGGTTTGGAGTTATATGTACAGTAACTTTGTACTTTTACCATAAGAACCATTAAAAAAAAAATTCCTTAATGTTTAACTATAGAAGAACACACAGCAATAGCCTTAAAACACTGACACTCAAAAATGCTGTGATTATATATTTTGAATAACAAAATGGCTACAGCTATAGCAAATGTATCGCTTGGTGCTTGGGAAAGCAGACAGTGCTACTCCCTGAATTGGCCATTAGAAGGCTCACTGTAGTGAACTGTGACTAATATTCCACCTATCAGGTAAGAGTTCAGAATCTCTTCCTGAATATAGTTCTTGTTGCTGTGCTGCGATCAGCTCAGCTGGCTACAATTACATCATTTTAATTAAAAAGTGTAATTGTACAGCCCAGAAGATAGCAGTGCTTATTATAGGCATTCTGATTTCTGAGGGCTTAGCTTGTAGAATCTGTTATTCATGTGTTCAGTTATACACTTTCTGAGCATTGCCAGCTGGACTGGGAGTTGTGGCTGCAGTAGACTTGAAATCTGAAAAATCATCATGCTTTTTAGTGTAGTTTAAAAATTAACTGATACTATGACTGCATTGGCTCCATGAATATGCATTTAGGAATATTTATACTGAAAACATTATCTAGTTTTGAAAACTGGAGTAAAAGTTTAAGCAAAGGAAATAAACAGGAAATGAGATCGTAGCATATATATAATTCTCATTGTGGAAGTAAAGGGGAAAGAGAGATAATTACAATATTAGTAGTGTGACCTGTTGATTTACATGCATTTTAAGAGATGTTGGGTTTTATCTTTGTTACATTTTATGTGTAGTTTGCTACTAATTAAGGCCTGATCCAGGGTCAGGCCTTTATTGTGCCAGGCACATACATAAAAGCTTTCCCATAGAGTTCTGCCAGTTGATCCTGACCAGTAACATCACTGCTATTCCAGCACTAAGCCTGTTTTAACCAGATCCTGCTAATTGTGCAGTGTTTTGTGAAATAGACAGATGTCCACTGGAATTAGAAAGAGATAACAAAACATACTTTCATTTGTGAGAAGAGTAAGGATTTGAAATCAGTTATCAAGAGGTGCAGACTGTTTTACCCAGATCCTGAATTATTTCTTAAAGGCATGCCTCCACCCCCTCCACCCCCCCAAAAAGGAGGGAGGGTAAAAGATATCATTTTAAAGAATATGAACTTTACAAGGCAGAATACTGGCTGAATAAAATATATATATTGACTTACAAACCTAGCATTTGTCATAATGGATCAGATAATTTGACCTTTTAAGACTGACTTTTTTCTGCCTTTGGCAGTGATCAACTCTGCACATCCAAATGCATGCATATACACATACACCTGGCTAATAGTACAGCACTGGAAAATTCTCTCTGAATGCTTGATGATCAACTTTCCCTCTGAACTATGAGGCTTGATAACCCTTATCTTAGCTTGCATAAGTTTTTAAATGTAATTGGTATAATTGGCCATAAAACTATTCAACCCCTCTTTAATTCTAGTAGCGTATTAAACTGAGTGCCTGCAGCCATGCATTCTATAGACTGATTACACAATGTTTGACTTCTTTTTAACCATCTACTTACTTACAAATTTTCACAGGCAAATTAGCGCTAATTAGTCATAATTGAATTGTCATGTGTCAATGCCTCTAGGATAGCTAATGCAATTATCTACCTCTTTCTCTTCCCCATCCTCTGTTTTTTCTTCTTGTACTGATTGTTTTTCTGGTGCTGAAATCTAGAGAATGGTACAAACGTAATTTTACTATCACATTCCTCATGGGACAAGTGGCCTTTGAGAGGGCATGGAGGAGGCTTGGCTGGAAAAAGACGAAAGTTGGAAATTAACGCTCACCAGTCGTATAGAAAACAACAACACAGTAAAGGCTGTTGGACTGACACACTGTTTGTGGTCACATTCAGACTCTAGTTGCTGTGGCAGTAATTCACTGTTTACTTTGTATATCGGGCCACATGAATGAAAATAGCTGCTGATCTTGACTTTGCATTACCGTGTTGCACCAGAACATTAAAAAGTATGCCCAACCAAAAGCTATATTGGCAATTTACCAACAGCCTAAGGCCTGCACATAATTTACACACAGTGGAACAGATTGCAGCCACCCTCATCATTAATCTGGTGGTGCAGCCCATAGAGACTATATGATCCAACATACCATGATTCATCTTGTTCCACATCCTGTAGTCTCCATGGGCCATATCAGTATATAAAAGATAGAAGTGGCCATGGTCTGCATTGGCTGCATGGGCTACAATTTTGCCACCCTGGTATAATCATCGTAGAGGTAAGTGCAGTTTGTGATTATACATTGATTAAATTTAACTTAGATTTTTGAACACATTCTTATTTAGAGTGATTTGAATCCCTTTTTTAAAGTAACTCTTAAAATATTATGTAGATTTAATACCCTTCTAAATAACCAAAACAGCTGAATCTTCTTAATTGATCTATTCTTGTGAAAACAAACTTGTTGACTAAGTGATGTCTCAGTTGTCAGAGCTCAGATGAATAAATTTAAGATTTTTTAGTTTTAAAGTAAATGAAATGTAAACATTGTAGTTGTTTGGAGCTTGATCACATGGCATGCTTGACCAATTGCTTGGCATCAGCAAGGGTCGCAGTCCTCATCAGGTGGCCCATATCTCTATTAAAATAATCAGATCCAAATATACAGAGCTCAAAACTCTAGATGGGAATGGGCACTAACGCAATATTTCCTCGTCATGCACATGTGTATACACACCCTCCAGCCCTGCAAAAGTTACTTTGTCAAAACAGCACATTTGGAGTTCTGCAGGTTTAGGGGATGCATCTGGGGAATGAGGGGGAATGGCCAAAGGATGTCTCTGTGGAGCATCATCTGCTAGCATTTGTTTCCATGCTGTCATACCTCCTCAAAGGAGGTGTAGAGGCCAAGGCTTAATGTCTCAGCCCTCTAGAGATGTTTTGAGATCCACAGAATAATCTTGCAGTGCTCAGGGCATCCATGAATTTGGAAGGTCACAGCTCATGCAAGTAAATTATTAAACATGCAGCTTTTCTTTATCTTTCTGTAAAGATTTTTCACATAAACCCCATGTGTGGTTCCTGCATTGTCCCACTAATGGCCCTATAATATGGTCTACTTATGCCAGGGCACCCACATAATGACTTATGGGGTTAATGGTCTGTTGGCTAAATGATCTGTTAATTTTCAAGTTGTGATTATGAGCCCTGATACAACATGTATCAGTAATATTGTGATCTGACTTAAATCAATAAGAGAAAATTTTGTATGTAAACCTAAATACCCAAGTGAACTCCTGCTTTGGATTCTATTTTTTTTCTATCAACACAAAAGCTGTGTCAACCTGTTTTGCCTATTCTCTTTGCTCTTTCTATCTTATAATACCAATGTAATACTGCTATGTTTCCTTGGACATAATGGTTATGAAAGTTGCATATTAGTAGTTTAAGCTTGGAACTGGCTCCGCTGTATATTTATTACAATATTTTGTTTGAAATGTCTTATCCTTTTCAGAATATTTTATCTTGCAATAAAGCATTAGACATGTTATGTGTAATACTCCAAGTCTGTTCATGAACTCATAGTTGCGGGGTGTGTGTGTGTGTGTGTGTGTATATATATATAATATATATTTTTTTTACAATCCAGGTTTGGGTGACCTTTACATGTTGAATTTCAAAGAACCCAGTCCTGAAAAAACAAGCACAGTCTCCATAAAAGTACTTTGTTCACATTTAGCAGAGCGGGAGAATAAACACTCAGGGTATGTCTACACTATGGGATTATTCCGATTTTACATAAACCGGTTTTGTAAAACAGATTGTATAAAGTTGAGTGCACGTGGCCACACTAAGCACATTAATTCGGTGGTGTGCGTCCATCTAGCGAGGCTAGCGTCGATTTCTGGAGCGTTGCACTACGGGTAGCTATCCCGTAGCTATCCCATAGTTCCCGCAGTCTCCCCCGCCCATTGGAATTCTGGGTTGAGATCCCAATGCATGATGGTGCAAAAACAGTGTCGCGGGTGATTCTGGGTAAATGTCGTCACTCATTCTTTCCTCTGTGAAAGCAACGGCAGACAATCATTTCACGCCCTTTTTCCCTGGATTGCCCTGGCAGATGCCATAGCATGGCAACCATGGAGCCCGTTTTGCCTTTTGTCACTGTCACCTTATGTGTACTGGATGCCGCTGACAGGCGGTACTGCAGCGTTACACAGCAGCATTCATTTGCCTTTGCAAGGTAGCAGAGATGGTTACCAGTCGTTCTGTACTGTCTGCTGTGCCATTGTAAATTGGCGATGAGATGATGGTTATCTATCGTTCTGTACCGTCTGCTGCTGTCATGGGTGCTCCTGGCTGACCTTCGCTGAGGTCGGCCAGGGGCGCAAAGACAAAAATGGGAATGACCTCCTGGGTCATTCCCTCCTTTATGTTGTATCTAAAAATAGTCAGTCCTGCCTAGAATATGTGGCAAATGTACTAGAGAACCAGTGTACCAGAGAGCACAGCCACTCCGTGTCAGATCCCCCAGAAATGATGAGCTGCATGCCATTCTAGGGGCTGCCCCTGCAACAACCCCACCCGTTGCTTCCCTCCTCCCCCAACCCTTCTGGGCTACCATTGCAGGGTCCCCCCATTTGTGTGATGAAGTAATAAAGAATGCAGGAATAAGAAACACTGACTTTTTAGTGAGATAAGATGAGAGGGAGGCAGCCTCCAGCTGCTATGATAGTCCAGGCAGTACAGAATCTTTTCTTTAGACGTGAAAGGGGGGGGGGGACTGATGGAGTTCAGCCCCCAGTTGCTATGATGAGGACGGTTACCGGCCGTTCTGTACCAGCTGCCAAGAATAACCGGGAGTCATTCCTATTTTTACCCAGGTGCCCCTGGCCGACCTCACCTGAGGCCAGCAGGAGCACTCACGGGATGATAAGGACGGCTACCAGTCCTACTGCACTGTACCATCTGCCACCGGGGAAGGAAGAGGAGAGGATGCTGCTGTTCAGTGCCACAGCACCGCGTCTACCAGCAGCATGCACTCGACATACGGTGACATTGAAAAAAGTCAAGAAATGATTTTTTTCCCCTTTTCTTTCACGGGGGGGGGGAGAGGTGAGAGGGAGTAAATTGACGAGATATACCCTGAACCACCCCGGACAATGTGTTTGACCCTACAGGCATTGGGAGCTCAGCCAAGAATGCAAATGCTTTTCGTGGACTGTGGGATAGCTGGAGTCCTCAGTCCCCTCTCCCTTCCTCCATGAGCGTCCATTTGATTCTTTGGCTTTCTGTTATGCTTGTCATACAGCACTGTGCTGTGGACTCTGTATCATAGCCTGGAGATTTTTTTTCAAATGCTTTGGCATTTTGTCTTCTGTAACGGAGCTCTGATAGAACGGATTTGTCTCCCCATACAGCGATCAGATCCAGTATCTCCCATACGGTCCATGCTGGAGCTCTTTTTGGATTTGGGACTGCATTGCCACCCGTGCTGATCACAGCTCCACGCTGGGCAAACAGGAAATGAAATTCAAAAGTTCGCGGGGCTTTTCCTGTCTACCTGGCCAGTGCATCCGAGTTCAGATCACTTTCCAGAGCGGTCACAGTGGTGCACTGTGGGATACCGCCCGGAGGCAATAGTGTTGATTTGCGGCCACACTAACCCTAATCCGATATGGTAATACCAATTTCAGCGCTACTCCTCTCGTCGGGGAGGAGTACAGAAACTGGTTTAAAGAGCCCTTTATATCGATATAAAGAGCCTCATTGTGTGGACGGGTGCAGCGTTAAATCGGTTTAACGCTGCTAAAATTGGTATAAATGCATAGTGTAGACCAGGCCTCAGGTTCAAAATCAAAGTACAAGCCTGGTAGAGAAGTACTTTAGAGTATCAGCCACAGCCTACCCTTTCCCCTCTTAAACTGGGACAGATAGATTTGGACAGTGCATGAATCTGCTGGCCTCTTGGCTGATCTGTCCATATTTACCCCTCTCCTCTGCTTTATGGAGAAATGTCAGTCATCTGCCAACTGCAATAAGGAGCTATATGGGATATCTATAATTTTGGGGCCTGGCTTTACTACTGCATTTGCCCCTACTGCATCCATGTTGTGGGATTAGGATTGAGTCCATGATACTTACAAGGCAAAGTTTTCCAGCTGTACTTCAGCTTTTCCATTGATCTCTTGCTCAGCAGTAGTTAGTATGTTAGATGTATAATAATATATGGAGATATACCTATCTCAGAGCTGGAAGGGACCCTGAAAGCTCATTGAGTCCAGCCCCCTGCCTTCACTAGCAGGACCAAGTACTGATTTTGCCCCAGATCCCTAAGTGGCCCCCTCAAGGATTGAACTTGCAACCTTGCATTTAGCAGGCCAATGCTCAAACCACAGAGCTACCCCCACCCCCTGTACTGTCCATAATGGGCGGGGAAGGAGTCACCACTTGTGGGATTTCTTGACTTTAACAGGACTGCTCTCATGCATGCTTAAAATTAAGCTTGTGTAAGTGTTTTCAAGATTGGTGCCTTAGACATTTCTTCTTTCCCTGTTCACCACTGTTGGTTTGATCAGCTGAGATGCTTTTGCTTACAGTCCTTTCTGAGAGTGGAAAACAAAGGTCAGTATTTTCAAAAGTGGCTGCACATTTTGAGTGCCTCAAGTCTTAGGGCTCACAACCTGAAACACTTTGATACACTCCACTTCTGAAAGACGGAATCTGCTGTTCTCTAGGACTAAAGTAGAGCTGCCAGCTGTGCTGCACTTCTGAAAATCAGGCCCAGTCCATCTCTAGTGAAGCATTTGAAAATGCTCCTCATCACATTCTGTGGCAAGGGTCCACTTTTAGAACTCCCTCTCTGGCTCACCAGAGCCTGATCTTACTGAGCATTTTTTTTTTAATGATGGACACCATTAGGAAGTAGGTGATGGAAACTGAAGTCCCATTCCTGCAATGAACTCCATGTGGGCAGCCCCCCCACCACAGATTTGGAACTCCATTTTCTTCAGTAAGGTTCTGCTTGGGTGGAGAGATGTTTGCAGGATTGAGGCCTTATGCTGTTCGCTATGAGATCCATACAAAGTGCAAGATATTAATTCAGAATTTCCGAAAAAGCTACCATGAAAAGATGTTAAAAATAATGCCCGTAAAATTTGCTCATTGCCAAAACCACATTCATTTATGGAGACAGTGTTGTGAGCAGCCAGAGGCCATATCATTTTGCCAGCATTACATTTATTTTTTCTTCTTCAGGCAAGGTACAGTTATGATGCCTTCTGTGTTAAGATTTATCAGTAATATCTGCTGTGCATCAAATCTAAAAAAAGAATATGGCGCTTCCATGGTCTGTAGAAAATAAAATTCTTGTGTCTATAGAGGACTGTTATAGCAACAGAAGCTGGAGGAAAGATCAAAGAGCAACTTCTCTGTGCACCAGCTCTCTATGGGGGGAGGAAAAAGTGCAGAGGAGCTATTTTACCATCTAAGTATTAAATTAATCCTATCAAAAAGAAATAGAAGACTTTCCATATTTCACATAGCATCATCATGTACTGTTTAATCTGTCTCTCCTTTGCAGGGATCTAATGCAGCAACATTTTGGTGATATTCAGATGGTTAATAATTTAGGTGATTGTTGGGAAATGGTTATGTTCCAACATTTTTAGTATTTCCTGCTATTTGCTACACTTCTCTAGTGAAGCATATATTTCAGTAGACTAGAAAAGGAGGGTGTATTATAAAGGAATGAGAAGGGAAATTAAAGGCTCCTTTGAAGGGCTTGCTGTGATAATAGCTCCCTTGTGATTAGAGAAGATTCAGAAAACCCAAAATAATTTTATCCAAGGAAAGCTTGAAATAAAACTCCCCAGAAATCTAGTAGGAGAATGTCAGCTCCTATTGTGATATTTTCTAAGTTTCTCTGAAAATTAAGTGCCCCACCAAAAAAAAATCACTAGTTCAAAAGTCAGAGTTGTCATCTCTAAGCTAGCACTTTTGGCTCTTATGTTTCATAAACTTGTCATTTTAGGAGGGACTGTACATCAGCCAGTTTTCAACTTCACAGGCCCATTGCTGATCAACAGAGTGTCCCTTAGGACAACCAGACTTAGCCTAAATGAAGATTTCTTTTGCTGTTTGCCAGGAGCTTAACCACCATTTTTTTGCATAAAACCAGGTAAATTGAAGCTTAACTGCAAGATGGAATATTGGATGCTGGGAGCTGTAGTCTATATCTCTACAGTAAAGATACCAATACCTGTGGGTTGCTGCAATCTACTAGTTCTCCAAGAGTGGCCCTGAGCTCTAGGAACCCAAAGGACTTCTCAGAACCGAAATAAATCTTAGTTTTCCATATTTGTTTTTAAATTATTTTCTTATACAGTCTGTTGAATTTTAAATATAATACACTTAAGACAGCAATTCATAAGAGTTATCTATGTAAGTCAAATAACCTCTTTTTGCCTCAATTTTATGTATGTTAATAGGGTTAATTCTCCCAAGTGTTGTGTGGCTTAGCTGACTGACATACTCAAAGGGGAGATGCTGTAGAAGTGTAAACAGTATTATTGGCTAGAAATAAAGATAAACAGAATAATTTCTCTAAGTATGATTTATAAGGGATTTTTAATATTTCAGTGCACTAGCAGCCCTGATGAGTCCAGGCCTCATCTTACTACAAGCTGTACATATACATATTAAGACATGGTCTCTTCCCCAAACAGTATTGTCATAAACAGATAGCTAAGGGTTAATGTCTCTTTCATCTATAAAGGGTTAACAAACAGTGACCTGCAAACACCTGACCAGAGGACCAATCAGGAGACAAGATACTTTCAAATCTGGTGGAGGGAAGCCTTTGTTTGTGGGTTTGGGGTTTGGTTTTGTTCTCTCTGGGTCCTGGATGGGGCTAGAGGTGTAACCAGGTTTCTGCCAATCTCCCTGCTATAGTCTCTTATCTATTCAGAACTGTGAGTAAGAAAAGGCGGTCATAGTCTTTTAATTTGTTTTTTTCTATTTACATATGTGTACTTGCTGGAAGTAGCTTAAATGGTGTTTCTGCTGGAGAAAGTTTCTTTCTATTATTTATAAGCTAAAAGACCCTGTAACTGTTTACCATCTAAACTGCAGAGATAAACCTTTTACTTTCTTTCTTTCTTTTTTTATTAAAAGCTTTGCTTTAAGACCTGTTTGATTTTTTTTTCCTCCTAGTTAAGGCTCAAAGGACTTGAGTCTGTGTACTCACCAGGGAATTAGTGGGGGAAAAGAAAGGGAGGAGAGAAGAAAAGCCTGCTCTCTGCGTTTATCTGTGTATCTCTCTCCGGGGAAGAAGGGAAGGGAAGTGATGATTCAAGGATTTGAATTACGGTGATCTCCTAGGGTACCCAGGGTGGGAAAGATCTGGGAGGAGGTAAAGAGGTGGAAGGGAATGGTTTATTTCCCTTTGTTGTGAGACTCAAGGAATCTGGGTCTTGGGGGTCCCCAGGGAAGGGTTTGGGGACACTAGAGTCTATCAGGCGCTCTACTTAAGTCCTGATTGGTGGCAGCCTATCAGATCTAAGCTGGTAATTAAGCTTAGGGGAATTCATGCTAGTACCCATATTTTGGATGCTAAGGTCCAGATTTGGGAATTATACTATGACAAGTGTACAAGTAAGTAAGTAAGTAGCATAGAATTGGCTGTATGTCACCCAGGGATTTCTCTATGCCAGGAAAATCCTCAGATGCCCAGCGAAGGAGCTTTACAGATCCTGTATGTCACCGAAATGTAGGCATAACCAGACCTAAAACAGACCTCATTTCTCAATGGGCATTACTGGAAAGGTGAATGGAAGATAAAGTTGTAAATAAGGGTGTAAGGCATTAAGCTAGAGTCAGTCTAGCTGAAATAGGCAGGAACATGCAGATACTAGGGACAATGGACAAGATAAACCTGAAATGTAGAGATCAAGTGATACATGGATAAAGAATGCTGTAAAGTAATTGGTTCTTGAAAAGTAACCAAGCCAGTCATGAAACCATATGATGCAATGTATAGCCAGGAATGCAGGTTCTAGTAAAGATATATATATAAGGAAAAATTCTGCTGTGTAACTTTGGATTTGCGCTGTACCCTGCATCCATTCTCTGCATTTGAGCCTGGCCTGCTTGTTCATAGTGTTGCGGTATGCCAGATAAAAATACCTGAATGACAAATTCCAGAATCAAACTGAGTGGAAGAGGCACTTGGGGATCCCAACATACAGCAGCACAAAGGGGATGTGTCACAAAACTGTCACTATGGCATTTAATAATCAATATTCCAGTATTTATAAAAGAGACTAAAGAACAATCAATTTAAAACCCAATAAATAGATCATACATGTTATGTCATAAGAAAGGATGTTTGAATAAGCAGCAATAAAAATACAAGCTGTTTAAACAGTCTTCCACGCTGAGGGGCAAATCGTCCATTGTAGAACAATGAGAATTTACACCAGCTGAAGCTGTGCCTCTGAGATTTGTATTTTTCTGTTAAAGTCTTTGAAGTATACTGTCAGAGATGAAAAACTAGGATTATTAATTGCATCTCATTGTTAAAGCACTTGGTTGAAAAGCTTTAAATCGCTGTTGAGTTAAAGGCCTCTCCCTGAACAATTTGTCACATGAAGATAATTATGTAATGCACATTGTCCATTTTAGAATCTTTTAAGAAGAGATTTTCTTAGTTACTGTTCTAAAATTATTTGAATAATTTATTTGTCTGTTTTGTGTGTGCACATATGTATATATAAAAAAGCACATGCTTTGGCGCCCAGCAACATTCAAATGCAAAGTTCATAAAATGAAGTCTAAACTTCAAAATAGATTAATTAGCTTGGTAGCTGTCTAACTTGAATACAATTAGGGATCACAATTTTAGGAGTGCTGTTCACAAGATGGATGACATGATACAACGTAAAATTTTCTCTGGAGAGCTAAAGTCAAGACCATATTGTGCATTGTCCGCACTGATAACTGTTGATGCTACCAATAGTTATGTAAGAAACTATTTCAACTGTCCAAAGTATCTGGGAGCAAAGAAAGGAGGAAAGGGGAGCAAAGCTCCAAAGGATATTTAAGGGATGAGGCAGGCACCTCTCCCCAGTATTAAGCAAAATCATATTCACCTCAACAGCAACCCTTGGAAAGCTTCCAGTTTCCTAAGGCATAAAATTATAACCAGAAAACCGAACAAAATGCCAAATTGACTATGAAATGAGGGGCTTGGGTGACCTAGCTGTAATTAGGCACAAGTGTAGGTTCCACACCAGGGGAGAAGTCAAAAGAAAAACACCTCACTCAACTTAAAGTTTTGTCAAGGGATGTTTTAGAGCAGCCTGAACTGAGGCCTCGTCTACACTACGCATTTAAACCGATTTTAGCAGCGTTAAACTGATTTAACGCTGTACCCGTCCACACTACGAGGCCCTTTATATCGATATAAAGGGCTCTTTAAATAGGTTTCTGTACTCCTCCCCAATGAGAGGAGTAGTGCTAAAATCGGTATTACCATATCGGATTAGGGTTAGTGTAGCAGCAAATCGACGGTATTGACCTCCGAGCGGTATCCCACAGTGCACCACTGTGACCGCTCTGGACAGCAATCTGAACTGGGATGCAGTGGCCAGGTAAACAGGAAAAGCCCCGCGAACTTTTGAATTTCATTTCCTGTTTGCCCAGCGTGGAGCTGTGATCAGCACAGGTGGCAATGCAGTCCCAAATACAAAAAGAGCGCCAGCATGGACCGTACGGGAGATACTGGATCTGATCGCTGTATGAGGAGACAAATCTGTTCTATCAGAGCTCCGTTACACAAGACGAAATGCCAAAGTGTTTGAAAAAAATCTCCAGGCTACACAGTGCTGCGTGACAAGCGTAATGGAAAGCCAAAGAATCAAATGGACGGTCATGGAAGGAGGGAGGGGGGACTGAGGACTCCAGCTATCCCACAGTCCACAGCAGTCTCCGAAAAGTATTTGCATTCTTGGCTGAGCTCCCAATGCCTGTAGGTTCAAACACATTGTCCGGCGTGGTTCCGGGTATAGCTCGTCAATGTACCCCCACCCCCCCACGTGAAAGAAAAGGGAAAAAAATCGTTTCTTAACTTTTTTTTTAATGTCATCCTATGTGTACTGAATGCTGCTGGTAGACGCGATGCTGCGGCAGTAGAGAGCAGTATCTGCTCCTCTTCCCTTCCCGGTGGCAGACGGTACAATACGCTTGATAGCTGCTGAATACTGCGGGCTGGCGCGCCTGGGTAAAAATAGGAATGATTCCTGGTCACTCCCAGTAGATGGTACAGAACGGTTGGTAACTGTCTTCATCATAGCAACTGGGGGCTGAGCTTCAATCAGCCCCCTCCCTTTCATGTGTAAAGAAAAGATTCTGTACTGCCTGGACTGTCATAGCAGCGGGATGCTGGGCTCCTCTCCCCCATACCGCTGAATGTCCTGCCTGGACTATCACAGCAGCTGGAGGCTGCCTCCCCCTCATTTTATCTCACTAACAAGTCACTGTTTCTTATTCCTGCATTCTTTACAACTTCATGAGACAAATGGGGGGGACACTGCCACGGTAGCCCAGGAAGGTTGGGGAGGAGGGAAGCAACGGGTGGGGTTGTTGCAGGGGCAACCCCCGTGAATGGCATGCAGCTCATCATTTCTGCGGGATCTGACACGGAGCAGCTGTGCTCTCTGGTTCTCTGATACACTGGTTCTCTAGTACACTTGCCCCATATTCTAGGCAGGACTGACTCTATTTTTAGATACCATAAAGGAGGGATTGACTCGGGGAGTCATTCCCATTTTTGCCTTTGCTCCCCCGGCCGACCTCAGCTCGGGGCACTCATACCAGCAGCAGACGGTACAGAACGACAGATAGCCATCATCTTATTGCCAGTTTACAATGGCAGCAGACGGTACAGAACGACTGATAACTATCTCTACTATCACGCAAAAGCAAATGAATGCTGCTGTGTAGCGCTGCAGTATCGCCTCTGTCAGCGGCATCCAGTACGTGTACGGTGACAGTAAAAAAAAAGCGGGCTCCATGGTTGCCGTGCTATGGCGTCTGCCAGGGCAATCCAGGGAAAAAGGACACAAAATGATTGTCTGCCGTTGCTTTTCCGGAGGAAGGAATGAGTGACGACATTTACCTAGAACCACCCGCGACAGTGAATTTTGCCCCATCAGGCACTGGGATCTCAGACCAGAATTCCAATGGGCGGGGGAGACTGCGGGAACTATGGGATAGCTACAGAATAGCTACCCACAGTGCAACGCTCCGGAAATCGACACTAGCCTCGGTACATGGACGCACACCGCCGAATTAATGTGCTTAGTGTGGCCGCGTGCACTCAACTTTATACAGTCTGTTTTACAAAACCGGTTTATGTAAAATCGCAATAATCCCATAGTGTAGACGTACCCTGAGGAAAGCTTTTACAAATTAGTTCCTCAGCTGCCATGCTCCAATATTCCTCTATGCTTAGTTCATCTATCTCCCTCATTTTAGGGTTCTATAGCTTGTGTGGCTTACACCAACCTGGAGTAACAACACCCACTACTCCAGCTAGCTGAGTTGTTTGTATGTTTTAATTATATTTCCAGCAGTGAGAGAGCTTTTCTCCTTCCCCAATGATTTGTCTGCTACAGCTATAGGAAGGGCCAGGAGCATCTGTCAGATCTCAAAAGACTCACTGAGCATGCCCAATAATTCCCCCAAAATTATTGCTATAAATCTGGTTGATGTTTGTATATGGCAGTTGGGCTGAGATAAATCAAAGACTGCCCCTGGGAGAGGCTGGCTGTAGAATAGCCATCAGATAAAGAGTACTAGCTTTTTTAGCACAGGAAGTTTTCTCTTGAAGCTGGGAGGTTTTGTATTGTTTCTGTAAAACCAACAGTCACAGAGGATTATTGTTTTCCGGCTTGAGCCCATAATAATCACAGTCATTACCCAACAGCTAGTCAGCACCCTGCACTTCATTTAACATATAATTAACAATTACATTCTAATTTTTAGTTCCATTATACACTTCTGTGGAAATTAGAACAGCAGTTGCACTTATTTACATCATGAACTTCTTAATAAAAGCCCCATACATTACATTTCATAAACAAAAAGGAAGAAGGTAAATCAAATTAAATAGTAGTGCCCAGAACACTGAATTCTAATTCTAGATTAGCTCATGGTCCCAATTTAGAGAAGGGGGAAAAAAAGTGTGATCCTTTATGGATATAAATGCATATGTTCCTCCATCAGTAATGAATTACAAATCTCACAGTCACATTTTCACAATTACTTTATAAAACACAATGGGGGGGGATGTTCAATTGCTGCACACAAATGGGTCCTTTGTTGGGTAGATTTGTGGCCAATGTTGTACAGTAATGAAGGTGAGAAACCATTATTCTTCAGCCTGGTTTTTGAACCATGAGAGTTTTCAGACATGTGGTCATCGTATTCTTTTTTTGGCCCTACAGCACATATTAATAGCTGTAATATGATGTATGCAGTACATTTCACTTTAATTATTCATGTGCATTTCTTTCTTTTGTTCCCAATATCCACTTAGAACACATTAAGGCATGTTTAGGTTTTCTAAAATGTAGTTACAGTTACAAAGCTATTTCAATACTGATGATTCCCTAGATGTTTTAGAAGAGAATGTAACAAAACCAGCGCTCACGGGGACAGACTAAGGCTTTTACCTTTTAATTATTTGTCCTATGGAAAAAGATCTGTGCCTCAAAGTGTCAGTGGTGTTGCATCATGATGCAGTGACCCACATGTTGGTGGTGTATCTGCCTCTTCCCCAGTGAGTTTCTGCATAATTTAAACCTTTATTATGTTAATTAAGTCCAGCCTTTATGGTGTGAGGAAAACTTTCAGAATGTGACCTGACACAATCTGTGGGCCTGAGTCTGCCAACAAATTAAGGGTGAGATTTCCCCCCCTTGCCTCCCCCCGCCCCAACCTCCAGCCCTATATCTGGCTGGGAGAGGATTTCCCTGGTGCAGGAACTGAGGTGGACAGTTACAAGGCTGTCTTCGAAGACCTTCCCACAAGCCCTGGCACAGGGGGCATACAAAGGGTGTGGTGGCACTGTAACAGTGTGTCAATTCTGGCCACTCTTTCATTATTTAAGTACACCAGAATAGCTTCAACAGGAGAGAGACTGAAGCCTCACATCAAAATATCCCCTAGCTCAGAGGTTAGAGAACTCTCCTGAGAGGTGGGGGATCCAGCTTCAAATCTTGTCTCCTCCTCTAGCAAAGAGGACAGAATTTAGCATGGGTCTCCCACATCCTGGCTGAATGCTCTAACCCAGAGCTACCCACTCTTATTACACAGGAGGGCCACGTAAACCTGAGCACAACCTTGTGTGGGCCAAACATTCTATATTAAAAGTCACCAGTACCAGTTTATTTTTCAAGTTCAGCTTGTTTCCAGGGGTGGCAGGTTTGTATAATTTTTGGTGGTGCCCAGAATTGGTCCAAGTCCTTCCCCCTCCCCCTCCCCGTAAGCCAATATATATATAAAATGTTAAAATGTGAGGGCTCTGGTGGGGTTGGGGATGAGGGGCTTGGGGTGCGGGCTGTAGGGTGGGGCTGGGGATGAGGGGTTCATAGTGCAGGAGGGGGCTCAGGGCTGGGGCAGAGGATTGGGGTGTGGGCTGTGGGGTGGGGCCAGGGATGAGGAGTTTGGGGAGCAAGCAGGCTGCCACCAGCTGGGGCCAGAGAGGACTCCCCCAAGCCCTCCTCCCGTCAGCAGCAGCAGGCTCCAGGGGAGGGCCCCCTCTCACCCCCAGCAGCACACTCACCTTGTATCACTGTCACTAGACGTGCTACTAAGGCCCCTCGGAGGTCCAGGAAGGGGCTGCCCCTTGCCCAGCATGGGGTAAGAATGGTGACTGCGGGGGGGGGGGGGGTCCCACCGGAAAAGGGAAAGGTCAATCCGTTTGAGGTGGATGGGTAGGGTCAGGGTCAGCCTGCCCTGGCGCTAGTGGTTGGGGTGCGTTAGGATCCTGTGGCGGCAGTTGATGCTGGGAGCCAGCAGAGCAGAGTGCAGAGCTGCAGGGGGCAGGCAGGGATGCTCAGGAGAGGCATGTGAGGGAGGCAGGAAGGGCCAGGGGAGAGACCCGTCCTGGAACATTGGTGAAGCCGGGTCCTGAATATTGCTGGAGCATAGGCACCACGGGCCCATATAACTCACCACCCCTGCTTGTTTCATATGTATTTAGATAGACAATACTGTACATAGAAACAACCTATTTACACACTTGTGTAAACTAAAATGATGTAAACATGACAACAAAATGCTAATGAATTGGCCAGTAGTATATCATATTGAAGCAGGCTTTATGAAATTCTCTGGTGGGTCGTATACAGCCCACAGGTTGGGCACCACTGGGCTAAAAGTTATAAAGTAGGCACCACCTCCTCCAGACTGTGTTGTGTGGAGCAGGACAGGTGCCTAAATCATTCCTGCAAGAAATTCCTTAGGCTTCTAATCTGCCTGACTCTAGGTGGCAGGTACCTGCTCATAGATCACTAAACAGAGCTAGACACCTCCCAGCAGCCCAAATTTAGGTGTCTGTCTCTGAGAGAGGAGTGGGGGTTGCAGTGGAAAGAGAGAGCCTGAGACATAAGGGCTGGTAACAACTAACAACAGGGCTTAGTGCACAGGACCCTCTGGTCAGTATCTCCCATTGGCTAGCTTAAGCTGCTCTCTGCTTAGAATGCTCTAGCCACTGGACTACAAGATATTCTGATGTGGGGCTCCCTCCGTCTCTGCTGTGGAAGTTGTTCTACTTTAACTGAATAATTAAATATGAATTACCACCACCACCACTCCAAAGAAAAATCAGAATGATTCTGTAGTCTAGTTACTAGGATACTCACCTGGGAGGTGTCAGAGCCCTGCTCCTCATCAGGCAGAGGGGGACCTGCAGTAGTGGTCCTGGATGAGTGCTTTAACCATGGGACTAAAGGTTATGTGGGAGGTCCTCCACTTTCCCCTTGGCTATTATGACAGATCTAGGTAGCCTCTGATGACACTTACTTATAGGCCCCACACACAAGTTAGGTGGACAAGCCCCTACTTTCCCGTGGCTCATGGATTGCTCTCAGCTTAGGCAGGAAATGGTGTCTGGGTGCCTAGAAGGAGACAGCTGTGTGAATACCCATAGGCAGAAACTTAGGCATATAGGGACATTTTACAGCAAAAACTTAGGCACCAAGCAAGTTTATACACCTACAGGGAATGGAAGTTTTGTGGATGACATTTGCACCTAAAAATAAGACTTAGACTCAAGTCTGGGAGTTAGGCACCTACATATTTTCGTGACTCCAACTCTGGGGCAGTGCCTCAGAAAGGGAGCTGAGTTAAAATAAGAGCTCCGTCCTCACACATGCCTGCAATTTCTGCCAGTATTACAGAGGTAAGCAGTTTCACCTACGCTGATTGCAAGTAACCTACAGATAAGCCTAATAGTCAGCAAGACTTCCATGGAGGAATGCTGACAAGCTTAGAAGTAACAAGCATCTTGTTTCAGGAGAGGGGTAAAGAATACACATAGTAGCAAGGAAGGCACTTAGGAGAGTCTGAAGGTGATCAGATGTGAATGTCCTCTAACTTGTTCCCATCTTTCAACCGTGGGAGTGTATCCCTTTATATATATGCCATAAGCTTTTCCCCTTTTTGCTAGAAACTTTGGCGTCAGGGATGTTTCTCTTTTGTGCCTTACCACTACTAGAGAACCGAGCAGAGGAAAAGATGGGCTAGTGAAGGAGAAATACAGCTCAGGAACAAGTTTGCAGAGTTGGAAAATGAAAATGGGGCACAGCAGGTGGTCTCCGGAGGTGAGAGGGCAAGGAAGAAGAGAAGAGCGGCGAGTCCTATAGGAAGAGGGGAAGTGTCAATGGAGATGACACCAAATATGAGCCCCAGGAGGATACGGGACGGGTTGCAGAGGATTGCAAGGGAGAATAGGAATTGAGAGGACTTGCAGCCAGAGGGAACAGGGGATAGACAGGAGAATCGCACCATCACCAGGAAAAGGCAGGTCTACGTGATTGGGGATTCCTTACTGAGAAGAATAGACAGGCCTGTAACCAGAGCTGATCCAGAGAACAGAAGGGTGTGCTGTCTGCCGGGTGTGAAGATATGAGATGTGGACCTGAGGCTGAAGAGGATCCTAAAGGGAGCTGGAAAGAATCCACTGATTGTCCTTCATGTGGGAACAAATGATACTGCTAGATTCTCACTGGAACGAATCAAGGGAAACTGGTAGGCTGGGGAAGACACTTAAGAATTTGAGGCTCAGGTGATCTTCAGTAGGATTCTGCCTGTTCCTAGAGAAGAGCAACAAAGGTGTGACAAGATTACGATGCTCAACAGATGGCACAGGCAGTGGTGCTAGGCTTTGGGATGTATGGCCACTGGGAGGCATTCATGGACAGAGGACTGTTCTCTCGGGATGGACTTCACCTGAGTAGGGCAGAAAATAGATTTCTAGGATGGAGGCTGGCACAACTGATTAAGAGAGCTTTAAACTAGGAATTTGGGGGAGATGGTTGGGAGATGTACAGGTAATCTCCACACCGGAATTTAACATTGAGAGGGAAGAAAACGAAGTAAGAAAGGATACAGCTGTGGGTAGGAGAATGGACATAAGGAGGAAGGATAGTGTAGATACAGTCTAATTGGTAATACTGGCAGTAGAACGTCAATGCCTAATCAGGTAAAGAATGTGAGCAAAGCCAAACAGCAAAAATTAAGATGCTTATACACTAATGCGAGGAGCCAATGTAACAAAATGGAGGAACTAGAACTACTGGTGCAGAAAGTGAAACCAGATATTATAGGGATAACAGAAACATGGTGGAATAGTAGTCATGACTAGAGTACAGATACTGAAGTGTATGTGTTGTTTAGGAAAGACAGAAATAAAGGCAAAGGTGGTGAAGTAGCATTGTATATCAATGATGAGGTAGACTGTAAAGAAATAAGAAGCGATGGTATGGATAAGACAGAGTCTGTCTGGGCAAAAATCACATTGGGGAAGAAAGCTACTAGAGCCTCCCTTGGGATAGTGCTTGGGGTGTGCTATAGGATCTGATCTGAATATGGATAGAGACCTCTTGAATGTTTTTAATGAAATAAGTACTAATAGGAATTGTGTGATCATGGGAGACTTTAACTTCCCAGATTATAGACTGAAGGACACATGCTAATAATAATAGGGCTCAGATTTTCCTGGATGTGATAGCTGATGGATTCCTTCACCAAGTAGTTGCTGAACTAACAAGAGGGGATGCCATTTTAGATTTGGCTTTGGTGAGTAGTGAGGACCTCATAGAAGAAATTATTGTAGGGGACAACCTTGGTTCAAGCGATCATGAGCTAATTCCTTTCAAACTAAATGGAAGGATAAACAAAAATAGATCTGTGACTAGGGTTTTTTATTTCAAAAGGGCTAACTTTAAAAAATTAAGGAAATTAGTTAGGTAAGTGGATTGGACAGAAGAACTTGTGGATCTAAAGGTGGAGGAGGCCTGGAATTATTTAAAGTCAAAGTTGCAGAAACTATCAGAAGTCTGCATCCCAAGAAAGGGGGAAAAATTCATAGGCAGGAGTTATAGACCAAGCTGGATGAGCAAGCTTCTCAGAGAGGTGATTAAGAAAAAGCAGAAAGCCTACAAGGAATGGAACATGGGAGGGATCAGCAAGAAAAGCTAGCTTATTGAAGTCAGAACATGTGGAGATAAAGTGAGAAAGGCCAAAAGCCATGTAGAGTTGGACCTTGCAAAGGGAATTAAAACCAATAATAAAATGTTCTATAGCCATATAAATAAGAAGAAAATAAAGAATGAAGAAGTGGGACTGCTAAACACTGAGGATGGAGTGGAGGTTAAGGATAATCTAGGCATGGCCCAATATCTAAACAAATACTTTGCCTCAGTCTTTAATGAGGCACTTAGGGATAATGGTAGGGTGACAAATGGGAATGAGGATATAGAGGTAGATATTATCACATCTGAGGTAAAAGCCAAACTCAAACTTAAGGGGGAGGAGATAGCTCAGTGGTTTAAGCATTAGTCTTCTAAACCTAGGATTGTGAGTTCAGTCCTTGAGAGGGCCACCTAGAGATGTGGGGCAAAATCAGTACTTGATCCTGCTAGTGAAGGCAGGGGGATAGACTCAATGACCCTTTGGGCTCCCTTCCAGTTCTATGAAATAGGTTTATCTCCATATTATATTATTAAACAGCTTAATGGGACTAAATCATGGAGCCCAGATAATCTTCGTCCAAGAATATTAAAGGAACTGGCACATGAAATTGCAAGCCCATTAGCAAGAATTTTTAATTAATCTGTAAGCTCAGGGGTTGTACCATATGACTGGAGAATTGCTAACATAGTTCCTAGTTTTAAGAAAGGGAAAAAAAGTGATCCGGGTAACTACAGGCCTGTTAGTTTGACATCTGTAGTATGCAAGGTCTTGGAAAAAATTTTGAAGGAGAAAGTAGTTAAGGACATTGAGTCAATAGTAATTGGGACAAAATACAACATGTTTTTACAAAAGGTAGATCGTGCCAAACCAACCTAATCTCCTTCTTTGAGAAGGTAACAGATTTCTTAGACAAAGGAAATGCAGTGGATCTAATTTACCTCAATTTCAGTAAGGCATTTGATATGGTTCCACATGGGGAATTATTAGCTAAATTGGAAAAGTTGGGGATCAATATGAAAATTGAAAGGTGGATAAGGAACTGTTTAAAGGGGAGACTACAGCGGGTCGTACTGAAAGGTGAACTGTCAGGTTGGAGGGAGGTTACTAGCGGAGTTCCTCAGGGATCAGTTTTGGGACCAATCTTTTTATTACTGACTTTGGCACAAAAAGTGGGAGTGTGCTAATAAAATTTGTGGATAACATAAAGCTGGAAGGTATTGCCAATACAGAGAAGGACCGGGATATCATACAGGAAGATCTGGATGACCTTGTAAACTGGAGTAAAAGTAGTAAGATGAAATTTATTAGTGAAAAGTACAAGGTCATGCATTTAGGGAGTAATAACAATAATTTTGGGTAAGCTGGGGACGCATCAGTTGGAAGTAACAGAAGAGAAGGACCTCAGAGTGTTGGTTGATCACAGGATGACTATAAGTCACCAATGTGATAATGGCCATGAAAAAAGCTAATGCAGTCTTGGGATGCATCAGGCGAGGTATTTCCAGTAGAGATAAGGAGGTATTAGTACCATTATAGAAGGCACTGGTGAGACCTCATCTGGAATACGGTGTGCAGTTCTGGTCTCCCATGTTTAAGAAGGATGAATTCAAACTGGAATAGGTACAGAGAAGGGCTACTAGGATGATCTGAGGAATGGAAAACCTGTCATATGAAAGGAGATTCAAAGAGCTTGGCTTGTTTAGCCTAACCAAAAGAAGGCTGAGGGGAGATATGATAGCTCTCTATAAATACATCAAAGGGATAAATACCAGGGAGGCAGAGGAATTATTTAAGTTCAGTACCAGTGTGGACACAAGAACAAATAAATATAAACTGGCCATCAGGAAGTTTAAACTTGAAATTAGACGAAGGTTTTTAACCATCAGAGGACTGAAGTTCTGGAACAGCCTTCCAAGGGGAGTAGTGGAGGCAAAAGACATATCTGGCTTCAAAACTAAGCTTGATAATTTTACAGAGGGGGTGGTATGATGGAATAGCCTAATTTTGGCAATTAATTGATCTTTGACTATTAGCAGTAAATATGCCCAATGGCTTGTGATGGAATGTTAAATGGGGTGGGATCCGAGTTACTACAGAGAATTCTTTCCTGGGTGTCTGGCTGGTGAGTCTTGCTCACATGCTCAGGGTTTAGCTGATTGCCATATTTGGGGTCGGGAAGGAGTTTTCCCCCAGGGCACATTGGCAGAGGCCCTGGGTTTTTTTTGCCTTCCTCTGTAGTGTGGGGCACAGGTCACTTGCTCGAGGATTCTCTGCACCTTGAAATCTTTAAACCATGATTTGAGGACTTCAGGGGCTCAGATATAGGTTAGGGGGTTGTTACACGAGTGAGTGGGTGAGATTCTGTGGTCTGCGTTGTGCAGGAGGTCAGACTAGATGATCATAATGGTCCCTTCATTCTGACCTTAAAGTTTATGATTCTACTAGAAATGAAATGGAATCCAACTGCACATACATCTTGTGTTCTAGCTGCTATAGCTCTCGTTCTTTTAAAGGAAAACGCCTCTTTTCTTTAAAAACAAACAAATGTCAAAATTTACTTAGCTTTCACTTTAAAAACAGTAAAATGTACTATGTTTTTTCACATCAATATGTAAACCGTGTTTTCTTTTGGAAGCTACCCTTTCTGTGACAGGGAGAAACAGTTGTTTCTCTAATCTCTTTCTCTGTCTCTTCCCACTACGTAATACTCCACAGAATTCCTTTCCCTCAACACGGCCTTAGTGTATAGATCCCTTGGCTTATACCATTAATTTCCAGGAGGTAGAAAGCTATGCTATGCAAGTGGTTTGAGAAAGGGAGAAGAAAAGTGAGGAATCTGGATACTTGCCAAGAACAAAAAGGATGGTGTTGTAAGAAAGGAGTTCACAAGGAAAACCTGCAATTCTTGTGAGTTATATCAGAGCAAGCTTTTATTTATTCTGTATTGGGAGGTGGTTCTCAGCCAGGGGTATGTTATCCTTGGGGATACACAGAGGTCTTCCAAGGGGGACATCAACTCATCTATAGATTTGCCTAGTTTTACAACAGACTACATAAAAAGCACTAGCGAAGTCAGTACAAACTAAAATTCCATATAGATAATGCTTTCTTTATACTATACACTGAAATGTGAGTACAATATTTATATCCCAATTGATTTATTTTATAATTATATGGTAAAAATAAGAAAGTAAGCAATTTTTCAGTAATAGTGTACTGTGACACCTTTTTGTATTTTTATGTTTGGTTTTGTAAGCAAGAAGTTTTTAAGTGAGGTGTAACATGGGGGTACACAAAACAAATCAGACTCCTGAAGGGGGTACAGTAGTCTGGAAAGGCTGAGAGCCACTGCTATTGGGTATGTGTGGGGTATCTTTTTCTTTTTTCTAAAGCTGTTCATGGTTTCATGAGCAGCTATGCTTAACTTGTGGGTTGTTTTCTGTTTGCTCTTATTAAAAAGGCTGCTGTCTGCCATTGTTCTCAATGGGATGGAAGTTGGCATCCTTCTGTGCTCTATGAGTTAGAAATCTATGCAGGGAAGAGAAAAAGATTAAAGGAAGTAGGCTGGGGACTAGATTTTTAAATCAAAAGATATCTCATCTTTCGGGGTGGATGGGGCATGATAGGTGCCACATTCTGCACCCTTGGGATGAATGGTGAGAGATCCAGGAAAGTGAAAATGGAGGAGAATGGAAAAGGAAAGAATGACCCTGTCTCCCAGTACTAAAGAGCTAAGTGGAGTCCCACTCCACTTGGAGTTGGCTTCCTCTACAAACATGGGTTTTTTAAATGCAATTTATTATTTGTAAGTCTTATTTTTTGGCCAAATTCCGTGATTTGGGAGTGGTGGCTCATGAGTTTTGAGCTGTGAGTATTGACAGTACTCTAGAATCTTGGTTCAAGAATGGATGAACATGACCCCAGCATAAGGATCTGAGAATTACAGGATCAAGTGTAATTCTCCCAGTGATGATGCAAGAGCCATGAGTACCAATGTCAGGGCAGACTGATTAAAACCAAGGCACAAACCCCTAATTGGTAGTGAGTTCTAAACTTAGATTTCACCAACGAACTGCACCAAGTGCAATCTCTTGTCTTCAGACACTTTAATAGCCTAAACATGGAGTCACAGACAGTCCCCATAGGTACTCTGGTCTGTCGTGCCACCCAGGTGAGCATATCTCTGTGACAGATGGCCCCTTACATCAAGAATCACACTAATATTCAGACTGCTCCTGATTCCAAAGGACCAGTCATCCCATGTTAATTACTTTACATCTTACACCAAAGCCAACGCTTGTAGCCAATCCTATAGTAAACTATATGAAGATTTATTAACTAGGAAAAAGAAATTAGAAAGTGATTTACAAGTTTAAAGCAAGCAAACATAGAAACATGAATGAGTTACAATCTTACATTTCAAAAGGTAATATAGGCATCTATAATCAGCAAGTTATATTTGTCCTCTAGGGCTAACCCAGGCTCAGCAGCTGGGGATCTCTTGCTTATGCCTAGAAACACCTTGCTCCCCCAGAGTCTAAGCAGCGTGGAGATTCTTGGTTCCTTTAGTTTGGGGTTTTTATCCCCCTCCTGCCATGTGCTCTAAGCTGCAAACTCAACTGATGGGAGGAGTCCACTTACATTACTCATCTTCAGAGGGCATAGGTGGTGGCTATAATAGGCCAGGGAAGGTACTGCCTTTCGTAGCTGCAGCTGCTGCTGCAGGATGCTGGACTGCGGCTGCTCAGGCCCCAGGCTGCCTGACACAGCTGGGGCTGGGATTGGTTGGCTGGCTGGGGGCCGACACGGGGCTTCTCTGGCAGCAGAGGGCACACAGGGCTCAGGGTTCTGGATGGCTTGGGGCTTCACCAAGGGGGGAGCCCTCAGGGCTGTGGCCCTGGGGCCTTATGCAGAAGGTGTGGGGGCCGCAGGGCTAGACTCCCCAAAAGGGGGGTGTTGACCCACTGCCCATGTCAGAGGGAGGATAACGGAACAACATTTCGAGTATTTAGTCCTTTTGTTGATATTTTCTCAATCAAGACGTAGGGATGTTTCCAGTCATAAGACCCAATGCTAGACTATCTGGTATTGAGGGGTCATCTCTTTCTGGAAGAGAGTAACAATTTTTGTAGAAGAGCTGCTCTTCATGCTAATTAATGTTCCTCTCCTATATGACTCATAGACTCATAGACTCTAGGACTGGAAGGGACCTCGAGAGGTCATCGAGTCCAGTCCCCTGCCCTCATGACAGGACCAAATACTGTCTAGACCATCCCTAATAGACATTTATCTAACCTACTCTTAAATATCTCCAGAGATGGAGATTCCACAACTTCCCTAGGCAATCTATTCCAGTGTTTAACTACCCTGACAGTTAGGAACTTTTTCCTAATGTCCAACCTAAATCTCCCTTGCTGCAGTTTAAGCCCATTGCTTCTTGTTCTATCATTGGAGGCTAAGGTGAACAAGTTTTCTCCCTCCTCCTGATGACACCCTTTTAGATACCTGAAAACTGCTATCATGTCCCCTCTCAGTCTTCTCTTTTCCAAACTAAACAAACCCAATTCCTTCAGCCTTCCTTCATAGGTCATGTTCTCAAGACCTCTAATCATTCTCGTTGCTCTTCTCTGGACCCTCTCCAATTTCTCCACATCTTTCTTGAAATGCGGTGCCCAGAACTGGACACAATACTCCAGTTGAGGCCTAACCAGCGCAGAGTAAAGCGGAAGAATGACTTCTCGTGTCTTGTTTACAACACACCTGTTAATGCATCCCAGAATCACGTTTGCTTTTTTTGCAACAGTATCACACTGTTGACTCATATTAAGCTTGTGGTCCACTATGACCCCTAGATCTCTTTCTGCCATACTCCTTCCTAGACAGTCTCCTCCTATTCTGTATGTGTGAAACTGATTGTTCCTTCCTAAGTGGAGCACTTTGCATTTATCTTTATTGAACTTCATCCTGTTTACCTCAGACCATTTCTCCAACTTGTCCAGATCATTTTGAATTTTGACCCTGTCCTCCAAAGCAGTTGCAATCCCTCCCAGTTTGGTATCGTCCGCAAACTTAATAAGCGTACTTTCTATGCCAACATCTAAATCGTTGATGAAGATATTGAACAGAACCGGTCCCAAAACAGAACCCTGTGGAACCCCACTTGTTATACCTTTCCAGCAGGATTGGGAGCCATTAACAACTACTCTCTGAGTACGATTATCCAGCCAGTTATGCACCCACCTTATAGTAGCCCTATCTAAATTGTACTTTCGTAGCTTATCTATAAGAATATCATGCGAGACTGTATCAAATGCCTTACTAAAGTCTAGGTATATCACATCCACCGCTTCTCCCTTATCCACAAGGCTCGTTATCCTATCAAAGAATGCTATCAGATTAGTTTGACACGATTTGTTCTTTACAAATCCGTGCTGGCTATTCCCTATCACCTTACCACCTTCCAAGTGTTTGCAGATGATTTCTTTGATGACCTGCTCCATTATCTTCCCTGGCACAGAAGTTAAACTAACTGGTCTGTAGTTTCCTGGGTTGTTTTTATTTCCCTTTTTATAGATGGGCACTATATTTGCCCCCTTCCAGTCTTCTGGAATCTCCCCCGTCTCTCATGATTTCCCAAAGATAATAGCTAGAGGCTCAGATACCTCTTCCATTAACTCCTTGAGTATTCTAGGATGCATTCCATCAGGCCCTGGTGACTTGCAGGCATCTAACTTTTCTAAGTGATTTTTTACTTGCTCTTTCCTTATTTTCTCTTCTAAACCTACCCTCTTCCCGTAAGCATTCACTATACTAGACATTCCTTCAGACTTCTCAGTGAAGACCGAAACAAAGAAGTCATTAAGCATCTCTGCCATTTGCAAGTCTCCCGTTACTGTTACCCCCTCCTCATTGAGCAGTGGGCCTACCCTGTCCTTAGTCTTCCTCTGTCTTCTAATGTATTGATAAAAAGTCTTCTTGTTTCCCTTTATTCCCATAGCTAGTTTGAGTTCATTTTGTGCCTTTGCTTTTCTAATCTTGCCTCTGCATTCCTGTGTTATTTGCCTATATTCATCCTTTGTGATCTGACCTAGTTTCCATTTTTTATATGACGCCTTTTTATTTTGTAGGTCACGCAAGATCTCAAGGGTAAGCCAAGGTGGTCTTTTGCCACATTTTCTATCTTTCCTAACCATCGGAATAGCTTGCTTTTGGGCCCTTAATAGCGTCCCTTTGAAAAACTGCCAACTTTCCTCAGTTGTTTTTCCCCTCAGTCTTAATTCCCATGGGACCTTGCCTATCAGCTCTCTGAGCTTACCAAAATCCGCCTTCCTGAAATCCATTGTCTCTATTCTGCTGTACTCCCTTCTACCCTTCCTTAGAATTGCAAATTCTATGATTTCATGATCACTTTCACCCAAGCTTCCTTCTACTTTCAAATTCTCAACAAGTTCCTCCCTATTTGTTAAAATCAAGTCTAGAACAGCTTCCCCCCTAGTAGCTTTTTCAACTTTCTGAAATAAAAAGTTGTCTGCAATGCAGTCCAGGAACTTATTGGATAGTCTGTGCCCCGCGGTGTTATTTTCCCAACATATATCTGGATAGTTGAAGTCCCCCATCACCACCAAATCTTGGGCTTTGGATGATTTTGTTAGTTGTTTGAAAAAAGCCTCATCCACCTCTTCCGCCTGATTAGGTGGCCTGTAGTAGACTCCCAGCACGACATCACCTGTGTTTTTTACCCCTTTTAGCCTAACCCAGAGACTCTCCACCCTTCCGTCTCCTATGTCCATCTCCACCTCAGTCCAAGTATGTACATTTTTAATATATAAGGCAACACCTCCTCCCTTTTTCCCCTGTCTATCCTTCCTGAGCAAACTATACCCATCCACACCAACATTCCAGTCGTGTGTATTATCCCACCAAGTTTCAGTAATGCCAATAATGTCATAGTTGTATTTATTTATTAGCACTTCCAGTTCTTCCGATTCATGCAGTCACAAAGGTTCACAATACAACCACTCAAATATTACAGTACAATGTGGAACACAGATATCAGTCTAATTAATGCATGCCGCAACCCAGAAGCATTCAATAGTCTAAATACTAAACACTTCCTTATAGTTCTAAAACCTATTTTATATATATTAACCCTCAAGTGAGCCAGATTCCAGCTATGTATCTGCCAGTGTCCAGCTGAGTTATAGAGACCTTGGGATGAACTGGCACCTGCCAGTGTCACACCAGTACTCAAGGCTGAGACTAGCCAGGATCTAAGGTCAGGCTGGAGGAATGATGCTTACTGACACCTAAGGCCCCTGGTCTGCAAGCTGATCTATTCAGGCAGACCTTCATGGAAGTCAATGGGGTTCTGGATGGGCACAAAGGTCCATCCATATAGATCAGTTTACATGGTTGGAGCCTATTTGAGTCTTCAGTTGGAGAGGTGAAGGGGCACAGTGTAATGTTATGCTGGGAAGGTGGTGTGTGACCAAAAGAACCCAAAAAGGAAGGCGATGAGAAAAAAATCCATGTCACAGAAAACACAGGTTCTGTAGGAAATCTGTCTAGACAAAAAGTCTTGTAAAACAAGACTTCCCTGTGAGATTCCCAATGCTTTTGGTCAAGATCATGGTATAACACTATAGGCTGATGGCTGGGTAGCACCCTGGCTCCTGAATATTACATCAGATTGTATTTATTTATTTTTTTTAAGGAAAACATCTATCCCTCATGGTTAGGAAGAAAAAAAACTTGAAAGCATGACCCAAGATTACTGCTGCAAAAACACCTACCAGGGTATGCAGACATCCTGAAACAATAGCTCAGAGAGGTGTGAGCTGCTCTATTATCTCAATGGCTGTTAACTCCCAGATTCACTGCTCTTGGGGCCCCTGACCACCCGAGCAGAGGACTTTGCGTCACCCACCCAAACAGATAAATCTCTGCTGTTGAAGCAAGTACTGAGGGTCCCTCTGCTGCTAAACCTGTTTCTTGTGGGGTAAGTGGTGGAGAAAGCTTGCTATTGCCACCCCTGCTGCTTCCAAGCTTCTCAGGAAGGAGAGAGAACCCCCTGTCACTTCTAGTGGGGGTACGCCCTGGCACATGATTGAAGCCATGAGGATCTCCCTTGTCATGGTGTGCCAATGCACTTGATATTTTTAATGCAGCACTGGCCAAGATTAATAGGATATTCCACTAACAAACTTTGCTTTCTTATTCTTTTAAAAATTCTGATAATTACATGACTTTAGTAAATTGGCTTTGTGTAACTAAGGTAGGTGAATAGAGAAATAAATGTAAATTCCTGCATTTCATACACATTGGTTAGGAAGTGATGTGATCCTGGATGTAGATCTGAGTCAACAGAAAGATGGCAGCTGTAAGTGAATAAATTCACCAGAAGAGTGAGTGTAGGGGGAGAATAGGAGAAAGGACTAATCAGAATTGTATGGTCTTTCGCCAATAAGGCAACAAAAATCAAGGAAAATGATTCTGGAGAAGAGACCCTTAAACTTGACCAGGAAGGTGCTAGTGGTGGCTCTGGTAGGGGCAGTCTTGGTTCAGTGGAGCAGATGGGAGGTGGCAAGGAAGCAAGAAAGGAAGTTTGGAAATGAGATTAGGTAAAGGATCAATAGATACTGAGACAGGTAGTATACATAGAAATTTCCTTAAGGACAGAGAAAACGAGAGTGTGGTAGAAGCAAAGGAACCAGAGAGGAGAGAATGACTAATGATGAAATGAGATCAGGGGAAAGGGCGCTAGTGAGGTGAGCAGACAACTGAATAGACTTTAGTGAAAACAACGAGGAATCCAGTGGCCCCTTAAAGACTAACAGATTTATTTGAGCAAACTTATGCCCAAATAAATCTGTTAGTCTTTAAGGGGCCACCGGACTCCTCGTTGTTTTTGTGGATACAGACTAACATGGCTACCCTTCTGATACTAGACTTTAGTGATTGGCAAATAGGAGGGAAACATTGGCAGTGAACACGGGGGGAGGAAGGACTCTAGGTTGGGGACAGGGATGCAAAGCTGATGGATGTTGTCAATTTTTGCTTCCAAAGAAACTTGCAAAATCCAAATGGGGAGAAAGTTAACAGTAGAAAGTTAGAAAGGAAATACTGACAATGATCATAATTCAAACTTGTGATGCCACATTCTATCCATGGTGGGGAATAGGGGCCTAATTCTTCAGATACTTTCTCAGATATACATATCCCTTTAAAGATGATGATGGAAACAGGGATATATAGAAGAGAGGCAATGTTTCTGAAATGACTCAATATTTCTCTTATGTTCACATCTTAATATGTAGATCCAATTTGTCTTAATAATTGCATGAATTATGGAAACAATAATTTTAACTTCATAAATAGCTTTTAAATACTTCCATTGTTATAAAGTATGAAACCCAATGGTTTTAAAGAAAGCAGAGCATCTTTAAAAGAGCTCAGTCCATTCAAAAGCTTTCTTAAACTTTTCAGTGTGCTCCTTGTGCTCAGACAATAACAATGCTATGTAATAGCTGTGAGCTGGAAGAGAATTCTGGGTAATGAAATGCAAATATCCACATCAAGTATTCTGCTCTACTTGTAACTATTGAAACACTCTGCATATATTCTAAACACATTGCATAATTTTTGTTCTTGTCAATTACAGTATGTATAGTAAAGATTACAGAATAAACACACTAGCTATTATTGGCAAAGACTTTCTACAGCTACTTGTAATACTGAAAAAAAGAAAAAAGGGAGAGAGGACAATTTACTTATATGGAAGACAGCTACATTGACTTTAAGTAGAGCAGAATGAGACCCTATGTTGTTATCTTTAATGAAACCTCCAATAACGGGTTTCCGATGATATGTTGAGACGTCTCGATTGTTATGACAGTGAATCAGATAGGAGTTGCCTGCCAGTCTAAATAGTTGCCTTTTATTTACTCCAAAGCCCATGACTACCACAGTGATACCAGTGTAATTCTGCCTGTAATAACTAGAAGCCTATATTGTAATATATGCACAAAGGGATAGGGGCTAAGGTTGTTTACATGGAACTGTGAACTTTGCATTTTCTTGAGTGCTTATCTGTGCATATTTACTGTTCTCCTAGCACAGTCCTTGTTGTATAGAATATTTATTAAAGCTTTGTGAAATTGGCAAGAAATTGTGATCAATAAAGTTGATATCAGTATTAAACACTGTCAACTTAGGGCCTGATAAAGCAAAAAATATCAGACAGGCTGCTGATTCTGGCTTTTAGAGAACTAATGTTGCCTGGACACGTTTAAACAGCTGCTGCATTTCACTGATGGGTGAAGCTATTCCAGTATAATTCCATACTGTAACCCATATTAATATGTTGAAGTCAGTTGGAATCTTTTGTGTGTACAGACTGCAGGATCAGGCTATGTTTATAAAACATTTTATGAGAGAATATATATCAAATGGAAGATTATTTCTGAAAATCAAAATGGTGTAAGTTGTTAACAGAATGGGCTATATTTCCCTCTGTATGTGATTCCCACTGACATGAATATGAATAGTAAAACTATTTCCCCATGTTTATTCCCCCCCACCCATCCCTCTGTTCCTCACAACTTCTTGTCAACTTCTGCAAATGGACCATTTTGATTACCACTACAAAAAGTTTTTTTTTTCTGTCCTGCTGGTAATAGCTCACCTTAACTGATCACTCTCATTAGAGTGTGTATGGTAACATCCATTGTTTCATGCTCTCTGTGTATATATATATATCTTCCTACTGTATTTTCCACTGCATGCATCTGATGAAGTGGGCTGCAGCCCACAAAAGTTTATGCTTAAATAAATTTGTTAGTCTCTAAGGTGCCAAAAGTACTCCTGTTCTTTTTATGAATTTCTCTGTGGATCAAAGACTACCTATACCCCAGAGTGTCAGTCAGGCTGAACTCTGAATTTCCTAAATTAGTTGGTTTTGTCACAGCTGTTGCTATTTAAACACAGGTTTTTTATTGGGTTGCTTGAATTGTTTGCTACCTATCCACAGATAATTCATGTGTAAAACATGCACCTCAGATTGTGAGTTAAAGGCACAGATTTCTTTCTGGGAAGGGAAGCAGTTTTACACACCACATCCCCTCCTCCATGGACCAAACCATCACATCCACTGGGAAGTCTGCACAGAACCATAAGGTCCTGGCCTATCACTGTAATGGCCCTCCCCTTCACTTCACCCTAAAAGCACTGTTCTGTGCCCATGTTGGTCCATAAGAGGACTTGGGAGAGCAGGCAAGGAAAGGATTTACTGCTGGCGAAACCAGAATTCATTCCTATATAAATAGTCATCCCACTAGGCTCTTGTCATAAACAGATAGCTAAGGGTTAATGTCTCTTCCACCTGAAGCACCTGACCAGAGGACCAATCAGGAAACCGGATTTTTTCAACTCTGGGTGGAGGGAGTTTGTGTCTGAGTCTTTTGTCTGTCTTCCTGCTTTCTCTGAGCTTTGGAGGAGTAGTTTCTACTTTCTAGTCTTCTGTTTCTAAATGTAAGGACAAAGAGATCAGATAGTAAGTTCTATGGTTTCTTTTCTTTGGTATTTGCATGAATATAAGTGCTGGAGTGCTTTGATTTGTATTCTTTTTGAATAAGGCTGTTTATTCAATATTCTTTTAAGCAATTGACCCTGTATTGTATCATCTTAATACAGAGAGAACATTTGTATGTATTTTTCTTTCTTTTTATATAAAGCTTTCTTTTAAGACCGGTTGGAGTTTTTCTTTACTTCAGGGAAATTGAGTCTGTACTCACCAGGGAATTGGTGGGAGGAAGAAATCGGGGAGATCTGTGTGTTGGATTTGCTAGCCTGATTTTGCATTCCCTCTGGGGGAATAGGAAAGTACTTTTTGTTTCCAGGACTGGGAACAGAGAGGGGGGAAGGGAAAAAGGATTATTTCCCTTTGTTGTGAGACTCAAGGGATTTGGGTCTTGGGGTCCCCAGGGAAGGTTTTTCAGGGGGACCAGAGTGCCCCAAAACACTCTAATTTTTTGGGTGGTGGCAGCAAGTACCAGGTCCAAGCTGGTAACTAAGCTTGGAGGTTTTCATGCTAACCCCCATATTTTGGACGCTAAGGTCCAAATCTGGGACTAAGGTTATGATATGGTGGCAGCAGGTGGGATATAGACAGAATCCAGAAGCCAGTAGGAATATTATATTTTTCTCTTCTCTGCTAAGGGCTTTTTAGCAGAGAGAAACAGTTGGTTTTAAAAGGGAACCAGAGAGAATTTTTTTTTTCTGCTCTCTCTGGCAGTTTGTGGCTTGCATGTTAAGCAAGAAGCCATTACCAGACTGTTAAGGGTCTTTTGTCATGCAATAGCCCTCCCATTAGGAGGCAAGTTCCAGCACTATATGAATGCAAATAAAGTGGTTTTTCAGGTTTACTTAACATTGAAGATTAGCTAAAGGCACTGTTGCTAGGCAGACTTCAGGAGGCAACAGAGCCTGCAGTGCAGAAGATAAACACCGAAGGGCACCCCAACCCAAAAAAACAAGAACCATGACTTCTAAGGCAAAAATTGAGGCCGAAGAACAATTCAGAGAAGCTGAACACAGGCGACAACTGGAAATGAAACAAAAAGAGATGGAGATGAAAGAAAGAGAAGAACAAATCAAACAGGCAGCACACAAAAGAAAACTAGAGGAAGAAGAGTTCGCCCACCGAAGGAAACAAGAAGAAGAAGAGTTGGCCCACCGCCGAGAAATGGAAAAGCACCAAAAAGAAATGGAAAAAACAACAAAAAGAAATGGAAAAACAACAAAAAGAGAATGAAGAGAAGGAAAAACAGAGAAAACATGAACTGGAGTTGGCAAAAGCTGGGCTGCATGTGCCAGCCAACCCTAACAACCCGGCGCCCATTATTGCTCCACAGCACAGGAAATTTCCCACCTACAAGGCAGGTGATGACACCGAGGCCTTCTTGGAAAATTTTGAAAGAGCCTGTCTTGGGTACAGCATTCCCGAAGACCAGTACATGGTAGAATTGAGGTCACAGCTCAGTGGACCTTTAGCAGAGGTGGCAGCTGAAATGCCTAAGCAGCAAATGAATGACTATAAACTTTTTCAAACCAAGGCCAGATACAGAATGGGGATAACCCCAGATCATGCCTGTCGGCGTTTCAGAACCCAAAAGTGGAAACCAGAGGTGTCATTTCCCAAACACGCCTACTACATTGCAAAAAACTATGAGGCCTGGATAACAGGAAACAACATTCAAACCTTGGAAGAACTGCACCTCCTCATACAAATGGAGCAGTTCTTGGATGGTGTTCCTGAAGACATCACACGGTACATACAAGATGGAAATCCCAAAGATATCGCTGAGGCGGGGGAGATTGGAGCCAAATGGATGGAACTAGCAGAAAGCAAGAAAGCTACTGTCAAGGGGAACGATTACCCCAGGGGGCACACAGACCATAAACCCTACAACCGAGGACAGCCAAAGACCCCACATACCACCCAAGTAAAGCCACAGATACCCTACCCTTCAACCTCACCAGTCTCCAGTAACTCACCTCGGCCCAGTGACCCATCAGATGGAAAATGCTTTAAGTGTAATGAACTGGGACATATCAAGGCCAACTGTCCAAAGAACACCATGCGAGTGCAATTCATTACACCACCATCACCCCAAAGATCCCCAGGCCCGGATGCCTCTCAAATACCCTTGGAGCGAAGGGAAAATTTGAGAGTGGGCGGAAAGAAGGTTACTGCGTGGAGAGACACGGGGGCACAAGTGTCAGCTATCCACCAATCCTTCGTTGACCCCAAGTTCATCAACCCAAAGGCCAAAGTTACAATTTACCCCTTCATGTCACAAGCTGTAGACTTGCCTACAGCTCAACTGCCTGTCCAGTACAAAGGCTGGTCAGGAATGTGGACTTTTGCAGTCTATGACAATTATCCTATCCCCATGCTACTGGGGGAAGACTTGGCCAACCAGGTGAGGCGGGCCAAGAGAGTGGGAATGGTTACACGTAGCCAAACCAGGCAAGCTTCCAGACCCATTCCTGTTCCTGAGCCGTCCACAGAGGCCCCGTCTGTGTTACCAGAGACCCAGACAGAGGTAGTGGACCCGGATTCCATGCCTACCACTGAAACAGCCACAGCATCTCCAGTCCCAGGCCCGGAACTGGAACAGCAACCAGCACCAGCAAGTGCAACTACATCTTCAAACTCAACGCCAGAGGGCGCCAGCGAGCCAAAACTGGCAGAAGCAACAGACAGCCATACCCAAAAGGCTCAGCCAGAGCCATTGACCCTGTATTGTATCATCTTAATACAGAGAGAACATTTGTATGTATTTTTCTTTCTTTTTATATAAAGCTTTCTTTTAAGACCGGTTGGAGTTTTTCTTTACTTCAGGGAAATTGAGTCTGTACTCACCAGGGAATTGGTGGGAGGAAGAAATCGGGGAGATCTGTGTGTTGGATTTGCTAGCCTGATTTTGCATTCCCTCTGGGGGAATAGGAAAGTACTTTTTGTTTCCAGGACTGGGAACAGAGAGGGGGGAAGGGAAAAAGGATTATTTCCCTTTGTTGTGAGACTCAAGGGATTTGGGTCTTGGGGTCCCCAGGGAAGGTTTTTCAGGGGGACCAGAGTGCCCCAAAACACTCTAATTTTTTGGGTGGTGGCAGCAAGTACCAGGTCCAAGCTGGTAACTAAGCTTGGAGGTTTTCATGCTAACCTCCATATTTTGGACGCTAAGGTCCAAATCTGGGACTAAGGTTATGATAGCTCTGTATGCCTATACAGCAATAAAAACCCAGGGCTGGCCCATATCAGCTGACTCAGGCTATAAATTTGGCTTAGATGTTTGAGCCTGGGCTCTGATGCCTTCCTAGGGAGAAGGAGCCCAAGTTCCAGCCCAAGCACAACTGTCTACATGAGCAGTTCTCAACCAGGGGCTTGGGGCCTGCTAGGGGGCTGCAAGTAGGTTTCAGGAGTCTGCCAAGCAGGGCCAATGTTAGACTCACTGGCGCCCAGGTCAGAAAGCTGAAGTGCTGATATGCAAGGCTGAAGTCAGTGGCCCTGAGCCCTGCCACCTGGGGCTGAATCCAAAGCCTGAGCAACTTAGCTTTGCAGAGCCCTCTGCAGCATGGGGCCCTGGGCAATTGCCCTGCTTGCTACCCTCTAACACTAGCCTTGGCTTTTATATGCAGAAAAACAGTTGTTGTGGCACTGGTGGACTGTGGGGTTTTTATAATGGTGGGGAAGAGCTCAGAAAGAAAAAGATTGAAAACCCTCCCCTACATTGCCTTGCAGCCTGAGCCCAGCCAGCTGCAGGTGTTTTATTGCAGTGCAGACATATTTAGAGGTCTAATCCAGCAGATCTTTGATGGAAGGGTCTTATATTGTGTCTGAGATCAGGTGGAAGCTTGCTGCAGAGGCATATTGAGTCAGTGTCTTTTCTGATACGCATGATTAGTGGAGGGACTTGTGTGGCCCCTTGGTTCCAGCAAATTAGAAACCTATCTGACTGGAAGTTTATAAAATATGTACTACTTAGCAAGAGATCAAAACCGTATATATATGCTTCATTAAACAAAGTGCATTATGTATCTGAGCATGTTAGAGTAGTTGCTTTGTTCAGAGCCATTCAAGCCTCTGGGGGCAAATTAGGAACTGCAGAATTTTTTTTTTTTTAATAAATGGGTGATAGGGAGGAGGCAGTGAATATTGTTTAGCAAAAGATAGAAGCAGCTTCTTTGTATCAGCTCTCTTCCATAATTAGAATGTGTTCTAATTTTAATTAAATCTTATGCATATTTATGAAAACTCATTGAACTTCCAGACCAAGTAGATCTGATCCCCTTTTAATGTTTAGTTTGAATATAGAGTTGTTCTCTACTCCCTCCTTCTTTTAGTTTCAAATTTCTGTAGAACCACACAACTAGCTCCCATAATGTGAAGAATCACAGCCTATGATAGTTTCCTATCTATTGCCTAGCTAATGCTAGAGCTCTGTTCAGTAGCTCTTTACTACAAATACCAATAGATAGCAAACCATTAATGTGAAATTGCCAAATGTGTGTGTGTTTAATTGAGACAAAGGGCACAAAAATTGCTGTTCTACAGAACTCATATTTAACTTTCCATCAAAAAGCAATCATGATCTTTACAACATGAACATCAGCATTACCTCTGGAATTTATTTTAATGCAACCATCCTTTTTGAACTCTTAAGACTTCTTCTCCATAATTTTCTCACAGCTTCCATTGGTAGCATCATCTTTCCACTTTTCCCTGATTTTTTTTTATTAGGCTTCTGTGACCCTCCCCTTGCCTGGTTCTCCTACCTCTCTGACCATTATAGTATTGCCTTTTAATCCTCTTTTCTCCCACCTGCAACCTCTGTTGATATTAACGAGTCTGTCCTTGGTACCCCCCTTTTACACTTGCTATCTGAGCGATCTCATACATTCCTATCGTCTCATCACATTTATACTGATATCTAGCTCTCCCTCGTTGTCTAGCTAGGTACTTATATAGTGATGCACCATAGCATCTGAGTACCTGTCCAGGCTTACATTCATACATGTATGATACAGACTGTTCATGTCCCTCTGATACCACCTCCTCATGGAAATCCTAATGCTTCCTCATATTAAACAAAGAAGGAAGAAGTGGGACCGCTAAACACTGAAGATGGAATGGAGGTTAAGGATAACCTAGGCATGGCCCAATATCTAAATAAATACTTTGCCTCAGTCTTTAATAAGGCTAATGAGGAGCTTAGGGATAATGGAAGGATGACAAATGAGAATGAGGATATGGAGGTGGATATTACCACATCTGAGGTAGAAGCCAAACTTGAACAGCTTAATGGGACAAAATCGGAGGGCCCAGATAATCTTCATCCAAGAATATTAAAGGAACTGGCACATGAAATTGCAAGCCCATTAGCAAGAATTTTTAATGAATCGGTAAACTCAGGGGTTGTACTGTACGACTGGAGAATTGCTAACATAGTTCCTATCTTTAAGAAAGGGAAAAAATGTGATCCGAGTAACTATAGGCCTGTTAGTTTGACATGTGTAGTATGTAAGGTCTTGGAAAAAATTTTGAAGGAGAAAGTAGTTAAGGACATTGAGGTCAATGGTAATTGGGACAAATTACAACATGGTTTTACTAAAGGTAGATCGTGCCAAACCAACCTGATCTCCTTCTTTGAGAAGGTGACAGATTATTTAGACAAAGGAAATGCAGTAGATCTAATTTACCTCGATTTCAGTAAGGCATTTGACATGGTTCCACATGGGGAATTATTAGTTAAATTGGAAAAGATGGGAATCAATATGAAAATTGAAAGGTGGATAAGAAACTGGTTAAAGGGGAGACACCAACGGATCGTACTGAAGGGTGAACTGTCAGACTGGAAGGAGGTTACTAGTGGAGTTCCTCAAGGATCAGTTTTGGGACCAATCTTATTTAACCTTTTTATTACTGACCTTGGCACAAAAAGCGGGAATGTGCTAATAAAGTTTGCGGATGACACAAAGCTGGGAGGTATTGCTAACACAGAGAAGGACTGGGATATCATACAGGAAGATCTGGATGACCTTGTAAACTGGAGTAATAGTAATAGGATGAAATTTAATAGTGAAAAGTGCGAGGTCATGCATTTAGGGATTAATAATAAGAATTTTAGTTATACATTGGGGACACATCAGTTGGAAGCAACAGAGGAGGAGAAGGACCTTGGAGTATTGGTTGATCACAGGATGACTATGAGCCGCCAATGTGATATGGCCGTTAAAAAAGCTAATGCAGTTTTAGGATGTATCAGGCGAGGTATTTCCAGCAAAGATAAGGAGGTGTTAGTACCGTTATATAAGGCATTGGTGAGACCTCATCTGGAATACTGTGTGCAGTTCTGGTCTCCCATGTTTAAGAAGGATGAATTCAAACTGGAACAGGTTCAGAGACGGGCTACTAGGATGATCCGAGGAATGGAAAATCTGTCTTATGAAAGGAGACTCAAAGAGCTTGGCTTGTTTAGCCTAACCAAAAGAAGGCTGAGGGGGGATATGCTTGCTCTTTATAAATATATCAGGGGGATTAATATTAGGGAGGGAGAGGAATTATTTAAGCTTAGTACCAATGTAGACACTAGAACAAATGGGTATAAACTGGACACTAGGAAATTTAGACTTGAAATTAGACGAAGGTTTCTAACCATTAGAGGAGTGAAGTTCTGGAACAGCCTTCCAAGGGGAGTAGTGGGGGCAAAAGACATATCTGGCTTTAAGACTAAGCTTGATAAGTTTATGGAAGGGATGGTATGATGGGATAGCTTAATTTTGGCAATTGATCTTTGATCATCAGCAGGTAACTATGCCCAGTGGTCTGTGATGGGATGTTAGATGGGATGGGATCTGAGTTACTGCAGAGAATTCTTTCCTGAGTGCTGGCTGGTGAGTCTTGCCCACATGCTCAGGGTTTAGCTGATCGCCATATTTGGGGTCGGGAAGGAATTTTCCTCCGGGGCAGATTGGCAGAGGCCCTGGAGGTTTTTCACCTTCCTCTGCAGCGTGGGGCATGGGTCACTTGCTGGTGGATTCTCTACAGCTTGAGGTCTTCAAACCACAATTTGAAGACTTCAGTAATTCAGACATAGGTTAGGGGTTTGTTATAGAAGTGGATGGGTAGGGTTCTGTGGCCTGCTTGGTGCAGTAGGTCAGACTAGATGATCATATTGGTCCCTTCTGACCCTAAAGTCTATGAGTCTATGTCAAAAATAAACTTCTCATCTTTCCTTTTAAACCACCTCTCCTCCCATCTTTCTTCATTACAAGGATTGGTCTTTGTCCAAAGGTGATTATTTTTAATTTTGGGCAAAAAGGGTTCAGACAATTTTTAGTACAAAAATTGGCTAAATATAATATGACTCGTTTCTTTGATGAACTAGAACAGTTGGAATGAAAAATTGAAAGCTCGCATTAAAAGTTGTTCTCAACTGTCACAAAGTGTTATGGTGAAATTTGTTTTTGGCCTGACCTATGGCCATCTGAAACTGTATACATACAGTCCATTTTGCATAAGGTCTTTCATTAAGCTCAAAACATGCCAAGTTCCACTGTGTGTAGATAATTTAGCTGCACAGCAAAAGAGTACTGATGCAGTATACAGGCTAAAGCAGAATCCTGACAGGAAGCCTTGATTGGTCTCCTGTGCATCTTAAGGTGCAAAGGTGAACGAGACAGGCTCTGTTCTGCAGATTTTCTAAAGTGTGCATGTTCCAGTGGTGTCTATCCAAACAGATTATGGGATTTACATGTAAGCAGAGTCAGGATAAGCTCTACCCTGACATCTGGTGGAAAGAATGTCAGAGAGTGTATTTGCATAGGCACGCCTACCCTATCCCAGACTGCTGAGCTGTGGGACTGCTTGGTGACAAATGACTCACCTTCAGTTGGGTGGTACTTGCTAGACAAGGGACATGGGTTCCAAAACCCAGTGAATTGAGAGTGGCTGGGGACAGGTATTTTTGCCTGGTGGTGCAGTCTCCTTGTGGAGCCAGAAGCATCAGTTCCACCCCCTCCTCTCTCCACTGTGGAATGTCAGAGTTGATTTTTTTTTATTTCCTCAAGAATCTAAATACAGGTTACTGAGCTGAGCTCACTTTGGGCTAATGGTGCACTAGCACTGGGGTTCCCCTACTAAGAGCTGAGATCACTAATCACTAAAGAGCTGAAATTACTGAGCTGAGAGCACTGAGTACTGTGCTAACTAGTGGGGGAGCCTGAAGATATGCTGTGGAACAGAGCGGCTGGCGGAGTGGAGCAGTCGTGGGGATGGCTGGAGCGGATCATGGGACAGCTGGTGGCAGCAGAGTGGCTGGCAGAGCAGAGTAGCTGTGGGACGGGTGGAGCGGCCCACAGAGCGAGCGGAGCTGAGCAGTTTGTAGAGAGAACTGGAGCAGCTCATGGAGCAGAGCAGCTGGTGGAGCGGAGCAGTTTCTGAGGACGGCTGGAGGAGCAGAGTGGAGCAGCTGGTAAAGCAGAGCAGTTCGTGGAGAAGGCGGAAGCAGAACCCATGGAGAGGCAGGGCAGATGGCCCCGGACCACGTAAGGTGCCCCTTTCTACCTAGGCTGGGGGGAGGGACCGCTACAGATAAACTCTCGAACTCTGGGGTGGTATTGACCAGAGACTTTTGGGTTGTTGGACTTTGGGGTGACTGGACTTAAAACCCTAAGGGGAAAAAGGACAGTGCCAAACATACTTGGAGGTGGGTTTTTGTTTATGGTTTGTGTTATAACCCTGTTTGTGGTGTTTCTCCAATGGGATGCCGCATTGATTCCTTCCTTTATTAAAAAGATTTTGCTACACTCAGACTCCGTGCTTGCGAGAGGGGAAGTATTGCCTCCTAGAGGCGCCCAGGGGAGTGTGGTATGTGAGTGTCCCAGGTCACTGGGTGGGGGCTCGAGCCGGTTATGCATTGTGTTACTGAAGCGGAACCCCTGGATACTGAACCCGGCCCTTGTTGCTGCCAACTCAGAGGGGCAGAAGGGTTACATACATGTGTTACTGTCAGTCTTTTTTGCAAGCCAATGAAGCTTGAAAAAGTCTCCTTTTCCAGATTGTTCTTTTAAAAGAAATTAATAATCTAGGAACTGTCATACAAAAAACAGCCAAGAGAACATTAAGACTGCATGGATAGACATTCAGGAAATGCTAAGTCAAATTTTGCCTTTCATTGCACATGAATTGTGGCCTTGCCTAGACTAGGATTTAAAGCTTTAATTTAGCTAATTTAGCGCACATTAAAAGCAATGTACTTTATCTACATTATAGTTCTCAAATAGGGTTGCCAGGCATCTGTTTTCTGACCGAATGCCTGATTGAAAAAGGGACCCTGGCGGCACCAGTCCCACGCGGCTCATCTCCAGGAAGACAAGTGGGGTCCCACATGTGGTGGGAAGCAGAGACTGCCCAGAGCCAGAGGTGCACTGGAGTCGACAGGATGAGAGAAACTGGTAGGTGGGGCCAGGGGGTGGAGAGGAGCCCTTGGTTGGCCGGTGGGCCAGCAAGTGGTGGGTGGGGGGGAGCCAGGGGGCTAGCAGGATCTCAGAACACAGTGCATGCAGAGCTGGCTGGGCCCCTTCTGAGCATGGGCCCGGCTCCATGGCAACGCTGGCGTCGTTGTAAACCCAGCACTGGATGCAGGGGAATGGGCTGAAGTGATGCAGAGACTGAAGAGACAGAGCTGATTGGGAGGTTGGAAGCAAAATTAATTGCTGGGCAAGGGATTGGCAGATGTGGGAGGGAAACCTGCAACAGGGGCCAAAAATCATTTTACCCAATAAATCTGGGAGCTTGGGCAATGCTAAATGTGCCTCACACATTGGGGATGGGGCTTTCCAAAGTCAGAGCGGAACAAGCCAATGCGACCCTCTGGAAAAATCTCACCACTTCTGGGGGCTGCTGCATGATTTTTGAACTGAAGCTGGCAGTTTTGCTCACGGCCAAGCTTTGTCTTGGTCAATGAGGACAGCCCAAGCTAGAGGCGGAGTAGGTAGAGGAGCTGTCCCTGCTCTTCTCGTCCCGCAGCAACTGGGGCGCAGGGGTCAAAATGAACGTGTCTAACCGTTATGTCCCCTGCCCAGCGAGAGTCTGGTCCTGGCTCATCCGCCAAGCTGCCCCTGCCTGCGGGGGATTCTTTCCCACAGATGACCAGCAGAGGGGGCTGTGCTAAGCTGCTCCTCGCCACTCTCCTACGGCTGCCCCGCGCTGCAGTAGGAGGGGGAAGGCTGCAGCTGCCCCTGCCCCGCCGGTCCTCGCGCTCTAGCCGGCGCACGCGCTCCCTCGCAAGCTCTCGAGCTTCTGCCCCCGGCGGAGGGGTGACGTCATGGGTTTGGGCGTGGAGCATTGTGGGTCGGGAGGGGCCGCCATTTTCGGTAGGGCGGAGCGAGTCGCACAGGCTGGGAGCCGGGAAGGGGGCGCGCGGCGGCGACGACTCATTGCCCGTAACTGTCAGTGCCGCTCCCGCGGGAGGGGTCTTGAGTCGGCAGCTATTGTAGCTCCCAGGGCAGCCGGCGGGCGCGGAGGCCGCCGGGGCTGGTGGTGGTGCCGCCCCGCTCCCTCTGACATCTCCTCCGGTTCCTTCCCGGGGTGAGCGGCCCCGGCCGCCTCGCCAAGCCCTGCGCGCATCGCCGCAGCCTGCAGCACCCGAGCGGTGAGTGAGGGAGGGGAAGAGGCCGGCTGTGGCCAAGCCCTGTGACTGTCGGGGGCTGGAGCGGTGAGAGAGGGAGATGGGACATGGGGAGGGGATATGGGGGTGCCAAGCCCTGTGCCTGTCTGGAGCTGTGAGGGAGGGTGATGGGACACGGGGTGGTGTATGGGGAGGGGATATGGGGGGCCGAACCCTGTGCCTGTCGGGGGCTGGAGCGGTGAGGGAGGGTAATGGGACATGGGGAGGGGATATGGGGGCCGAGCCCTGTCCCTGTCTGGAGCGGTGAGGGAGGGTGATGGGACACGGGGTGGTGTATGGGGAGGGGATATGGGGGACTGAGCCCTGTCCCTGTCTGGAGCGGTGAGGGAGGGTGATGGGACACGGGGTAGTGTATGGGGAGGGGATATGGGGGGCCGAGCCCTGTGCCTGTCGTGGGCCGGAGCGGTGAGGGAGGATGATAGAGCATGATGTGGTGTATGGAAAGGTTGTGGGGTATTGGGTGGGGGTGGGTTGTGCAGTGAGGGAGCAGGAGGTGGTTGACTGGGTGGGGTTAGCCTTTGTTTTGCTATTTTCCTTGAGCATTGAACCTCACCTCCTTTCCCTTCTCCCATGACACAAACAGAACAAAAGGCTGGGCAGGTCCTGTTGGCCTGCTGGTCCTTCTGTAGCTCATGGTTACAGCCAGCCCCTTCAGTGTGTGTCTGTCAATCCAGTTAATCGTAACATGCTCTGGCAGTGACTGTACTGATGACTCTGCTGAGGAGATGCTGAGAGGAGGGGATCCTGTTTGCCTGGATTGCCATCAGCTTTGCTTTGTTCCTCTTCCTTTCTTGCTCTTTCCTGGCTTCCCCCAATGCTGCACTTTGGGGTTGAGGATGCCCAAGGAATAAACCCTGCACAGAGTTGTGGAACAAAGAGTAGCTATTCCCTTTCCCACCTCTTTCTTCTAATGTCTTTATTTGCAGGGTGGATAGATGGGTCGGTTGGTTGCTAGTTCTGAAATAGTGTGAAAGAACAGTTGTGACAGCCCTAATGCCATTTTCTTGTGTGCTGACTGGCTTTATAAATTACAGGGGCACCAGTCATGGTATAGATTGTGTCATCATTATAAACCTCTCTATTTTCAAGCTTTAAGACTCTGTGTATGAGGTCTTGGCCCCAGGAGCTAACAATGGTTAGGAGATTTTAAAACAAACCAAAACACAACTCTTCAATAAGCTATACTTAATGTAAGCAAAATAATGGTAATACACACTAGGTTTTGTAGCTTCATAGATTGTTAGCTACTGTTCTTGTTAGTCTCTTTCCCCCGTCTCCGCTCCCAAATTTATTCCATTTAAGGATTTGTGACATTTTTTTTCCAGGTGACATATTAGCTGTCCAATATGTGCATCGGCATATTCAATTTAATAAATTCTCAAAACAAAGATGTAAGAGCTCCTTGCATTTCTGTAGTATTATTTGTTCTGGGTATCTTGAGCATCATATCTGGATGATTAAAGGGATTGTATCATATAGATTAAGTCCACAGTGAATAATTAAAAAAAAATCACAGAAGTATATGTTTCTATTTTAATTTTTTTCTTTTATTTTAAACTTTTCTCTGTAGTGTTTGAAAACTGAACATAACAGTAATTCAAAAAGCAAAACTGACTAGAAACAAATATGAAATTTGTTTGCATTGTTTAAAGTGAGAAATAAAAAAGGAAGCAGATATCCTAGATAGTATAAATTAATTTACATTTTCATTTTTAAATATGGAAGATATTTTAAGTATCTTTGCTTTTTAGTAATATTATATTAACCTGTAGTTGCAATGACAGTGGGACCAGGCGTGGGATGGCATTTTGTTTGAAGGATGTCTCATTTATTTTTGGTCATGGACACAGTTTGCATGGGAAACATACATCCAAATTAGCACAAAAGGACATGCTTTAAAAATCTTGCCAGATACAAACCATTGTAAAAAAAAAGTTGGCTACAATTTTGAGTTTAGCTTTGATTCAAAAGTCTTATTTGGCAAATAATTTTATTTTAATTGATTATGAATTCCATAGCTGAGGTACAACATGACTGAAGATAACATAGCCAGAGGACTAATGATAGTATTGAGTTCAGCATTCATGCACAGGGTGGATTTGTTTTAAATCACTAGTCAGGAGGACTTGATCTAATCATGGATTTCTATGTAAAAGTGCATTCTTGTTGATTGTTATAATCTTAATACATATTCTTCACAACTCAGAGATAGGTTTCATTTTTAGAAGGTACACACTATACATTTTTTAAAGGATTTATTTTGAAAACTTTTCAGATTAATTTTAGAGCTATATCAGAAAATGAATGAATGGTTATTTAATTTACCAAAGGTAATTGAAGCAGATATTTGTGAAGTCTTTGGGAGGTGATCACCAAGTCAAGAAGTTAATTATTAGTATTTGGAGGATTTTCTTGGCACGCTGTATTAGGAGGAGAACATCACCAGACAGACATGTACATTGTTTTTTTTAACTAAAACAACAACATTATGTATTCTGGATTTTTTTTCTTCCAACAGCAAACATATAATATTTTAACAAAACAAGCATATGAATTTTTGAATTTAGTTAAACATTAAAGTTTTTTTAAAAACAGATTTGTTTTTGTTAAAATTGTTTTTAACTAAAATAGTTAAATAAAAAAAAATCCAGAAATTAAATCAACTATGTCAGCCTGGTGAACATGAGAAACTTAAAGTATTAGCTTCTGCAGCTAACTCAATTGTCTACACCTTCATTTTCCTATTTGTTCATAATCTGGAAAAGAAAAACAAGCTTTCCTACTTTTTCAGATCCCAAATGATTTCTCAGTTTGGAATGAATTAGTCCAAAGGAAGAAAATGTTCTTTCTACACTGTCAGAAGAAACTACTGCTGTTAAAAGTTAGATTATCACTTCAATGGTCTCTGAATCCAAGTGCCTAAGTGACTTCCATCAGTTCGCTGGTGTGACTTTCTTTAAAACATCATCAGCAAACATATATTTCTTGAATGGTTCACCCTTAGCTCTGAAGCTTATTATAGTTGGCATTATGGAGGGATGATTGCTGGATGTCCATGTCATAGCCAACTCCTCTTCTTCAGCAGTTAAAGTTTGACCCTGGTATCAAGTATTGAGAATATTTGCAAGAAAATGAACTGGAGATAGTGCTTGTCTCTCTCTCTTTTTTTTTTTTTTATGCTTGTAATTTAACTCTGTCATTGCATATTTCTCTTTTTAAGATCTCATTCAGTTCCTTCCAAATTTCAACAGCGTCAGCAATAAAACAGCTATTTCCCTGCATTTTGTTCAAGGCTATAGGCTTCAGGGTACTCAGCATGTGTTCAACATTTCTCTTAAGGCTAATGCTGAGAACTTTGACTGTGACAGTGCCATCAATTTTTTCACGATTTTGTTCACAAACTGTCATCAGATTAGGACAGTTCTTGATATAGTGCTCAAAAGAGTCCACTACTGAGTTCCACTGCACGTGTTGTGGGGGCGTTAGCTTGGTTCCTCCCCCTTTTTTCAGAGCAGCTGCTGCAAAGTGGTTGGTATGGAAGTTTTTTGCAATTTCAGCAACATTAGCCTTTGTTTCTGGAACACTGAAGTCTTTGGCTAGGTGGTGCATCAAATGAGCACTGCAACCGTATGTTATTAGCTTGGAATTCTCTTCACTCTCTTCTAAATAATTTCTTCTCATCTTGGATACATTTGCAGCATTGTCTGTGACCAAGCTGCATATTAGACATTTGAATTTTTTTCACAGTTTGTTATAGCTTTTACTGCTACTTTTTGTAAGTATTCTGCTATGTGTGCATTTCCTGATGTATCAGTTGTTTCTGTAAGGAAGATATTCCCTTCTTCTGTTGTCACACAAACACATGCAACAGGATCATTGTGGACATTGCTCCACCCATCAAGACTCAGGTTAACAATTTCACATTTTAGACCTTTTGCACACTGCACAATTTCTCTTTCATACACTTTATCCAGCAATTTGCCTACGACATCTGCTCTGTAGGGTGGACTGTATCCTGGTCTTAATGGCTGAACCACATTAATGAAGTGTGGGTTCTCAATCATATGGAAAGGAGAGTTTGCGGCATAAACAAACCAGGCAACTTTTTCATCAATCACCTCTTTTTTTAGTCTGCTGGTTTTTATCACAAATTTAGCTGTGGTGGTTTCTGGATGATGGAGTTTTTTGTTTGTTTGTTGCCACAGGTGATATACTGTGGCTATGTGACATGCATGATGTGACTGAAACACTATCATTGGCAGATAACACTGAAACTATAGAAAATAATGGTGATCTTGTAGTTGGATAGTCTTCAGAATCCTGTATGTTGAGGATGAATTCTCCTAAACAAAACAAGTAAGAGCAGTTATTTAATTATTACCATGCTACTCATTTAGTATTACCCATTGCGTTCACTGACACTCAGTAATACTTTAAAGGTGAAATTGTGACAGGAAGATCTGCCTATTTCAGCTATCTATTTTTTATCACAACTGCATCAAAAATGATAGTACCATAGAGTAACAACTATAGTTTTTGCTCAAACATGAGAATTCAAGAATAGTCCAGAAGGAAGACAGGCAAGAAAGAAGTATGAAATAAAAAAGTTTACCAACCTGAAGATCCTGCATGTTCAGACATGTTCCTTTTGTCATCTTCAATCTTCCTCCTGAGAAGGAACGCTTCTCATGTTGTTTCATTTGGATAACCAGGCCTTGTGTTTCTTTATTGCACTGTTTGCATTTTGCAAGCATGCCTGTCTTACCCACAGGTAGAGGAACTTCATTAAAATATTCCCAAACTAGGTCTCTCTTACGGCCTGCTGCCATTATAGGTTTTTCCCTTCTTGTGAGAGAATGGTATGGTTGATCTCAAATCAATGAAGGCTACGCTCAGAAAGACCTCAAGACTTCTGGAGTATGCTGCTCAAACAGTTTCACTTTTGTTTCTACTGCCTGTCCCTCTCTTCTCACATTTATCTCCAGACTTCTTCTCCTTGTCCAGATCTATTCCACCCCCAACAATCTTCTATTCACTGAACTTTTTGAAACTTTTCACTTTTAGAGAGAGGTAAGGGATTGACTCTGTGTACACAAATTTGCAGAGGGACAATAGAGTTGAGGTCTGTTATTGCTTACCTCTGTATGTTTGTTTAAAAACATTTTTGCGGTTAACAAGCATGTTATCTCTGGAGACACAAATCCACAGTTTGAGAACTGCAAAACTAAGCATCTCTGATGGTATCTTCTAGACTGAGCACTGAGTCCAATTGGATAGATAGAAAGATTAACCTAAGTAATCTATACAGAAGCACTTGGAATTCCATAAAATTGGGTCCCTAATCCATGAACTATTGGAACTCATTTACAAAACTTTTCTTAAATGTTACATGAATATATTGTCTCATACTGTAGAATTCAAATTTATAATCCTTATTCCATGATGAGATATCTTTGAGCTATAATGTATCTTAATTAAAACTATCTTTATATAGGTTTTTTCCTCAAAAAGCATTTTGTCAAAAAAATCCTATTTATTTAAAAAATCATTGGTTTTTATCCACCCTATTCATGGATAATTGAGAGGAAGCAGATCCGTTAGATGAAACTGAGCACAAGATCTTAATGTTTTTTTCAGTCAGCAGAACAGTTCTTTAGTTAACACATTGCTTAACAGGAAATTGCTGTGAAATGATTGCAAATTTGGAGAAGTATTAGACTCAGTACTCTATCGCATTCAGAACTGTTCAGATAATGCAGAACCATATGGGGAAGGGCAGAGAATTACAATAGTCAATTCCTCAAAGTCACACAAGAATGCAGTATCACTTCTGCATCATGTTGCAGTTAAAAAGTTTGGAAATTTTTCCATTCCTCAGACCAAGTGGAAATGACGGTCTCCTTTTTCCTTGTAACGACATTGCATAGCTGTAGGTTAAACTCTTGATCCTAGCTAAAATGATTCCCCTGCACTTACAAAGCAGCTTTCCTTTTATTGGTGAAGAAAAATACAATGATTTGCAGTATATTGTGAAATTCTCACAGAAAAGTAATTATGGTCACACATGTCCTTTCAAGATAAATTCTATTTTTTATCAAAACTAAGACTTAAAGCATCATTAATATGCAGACTAATCTCTGATCACATGCCTTATTACACAAACATCACACCCAAATGCAGATTTTTTCACCTTCACAACAGACTTCCTTTCTCTTGCAGCATAAAGCCTCCCACAATATATAAAGCAATTTCTCAAAGTCAAACTCAAATTCAGGTGACCTAATTAAGGTAATATCAGACTTTCCAAGTAAAATTATATTGGTGATGTATTAATCTTTCTGAGGTAGCAGTTAAGGTTGTACAGTTGACTATTGCACCATTCATAATAAGTAACTCAACAATGATCCATAGTCAGTACATGATTGACCAGAGAGATGTGGATTACCCTTTGTATTCCAGTGATCACTTAGATCAGCTGAGATGCCTCTGTTGGCATTCCCTACATGTGCACTCCTGGGAACTTGAATTGGACATCTTCTGTGAGTTGGTTCCGAGAACTGGAGAAAGAACCACCTATGGATCCTTGAATGATGCAAGGCACAACTTTTATTTCTACAATGTGTTGTGTGAGAAATTTTACTGACTCAAGATAAGGTATTTGTCTCCAGAAACTTAATCTATATTAGACAGATAACAAAAGAAATAAAGGGTGAGGACAGGCAAACCTCTACAGAAAAGATGCAGCTCCAGAGCCCAAGATTATCTATCCAGGGTATCTTTTATCGGACCAACATATGTTGATGAGAGAGTCACGCTTTTGATCTTACACAAAAGAGCTCTGTGTAAGCTCAAAAGGTTGTCTCTCTCACCAATAGAAGTTGGTCCAATACAAGATAATACCTCATATCTAAATACCGATATCAAAGAATTTAACTAGGCAAGTTGGTTATATCTGTCATGCTGCACAAGTGGTGGGATTATACAATAGCAGTGAGCCACACCATATTTAAGGGTACAGCCTTATAACACATTCCATAAAATTGTTTTAAAAGGTTAGGATTACATCACTCAAACTCAAACATGACAAGAAAGGATGTTTACTTTGAATGTCAGTTAATCGGATCACAAGATACCAGTACACCTTCATCAAAAAGATAAAGTAAAGCTGGAAAAAGACATTTATATATTGCAAAATTAGATAGATTGTCTGCACTATTCTCTACTAAAGACACTTCTATCAAAACCCTATCTCCTTATTTAAACCTCAAAACATAAGGTTGTGAAACCCACAAGATTATTAGATCTTAAATAAAAAATTTCAGTTTAAAAAAGTAAATTGGTTCTGATTGGTAGGTTTTGTTCTTCTTATCAACTGCAACTACATCTCAGAATATAAACTCAGTCAATTTACTATCCACCTCACAGAAAACATGGATGTACTAGTTTGCTGTGGGACTCAAGATGTCGGGTGACATTTCAGCATAGGCAAGAAGTGCAGATACTTAATTTTTAATCTTAGACTATTAGATCTGCCACTGAAGATCAATTTGTGAGCAGAATATCTGTGATTATCTTAAAACTTTTGATCAAATTTTTTTTCCATCTAACCCAGTTTACAAATAATAATTTGAAGCATGTAGCACTACAATTATAAAATGTTAAACGGAGACCAAGATATAATTAAGTCTATAAGAAAAATAGAATACAATAAAGTATCCCATCTTGTCTTTATGAATTTTTGTGACAATTTGTTTAATGGTGTAATACAACAAAGGAAATGTAAATACAACTTACTGCTGTGTAATCACTTAATTGTTGGTTTCCTACACATGTGAACTTAATCTGCATATATACAAGCGTTTTTAGGACTTTTAAAACTGTCATCATTGGTTCATTAACACACACATACTGTGTGGAGCATTAAGCTGTCCAATACAGTGGCGATATTTTTTAAATGAATCTTGTTCTGTATTAAACAATTGAAGACAGCCATGTTTTTTTTTCAAGTATGCATCAGTGTGGATTCCACCGTAGGGGTGCAGAAACGCAAGATCAGAGTCTTTTGAATGGTAGTGTTGGTCAGGGCTCTGCAAGTGCCTTGTGCCTCCATATGCCTCTGTATGAGGGTATAAAGGTCTGAGAGACTATGAACTTCTCTGTTCTCTCTTACTGCCTGTGGTAGTGTCAAGGTTCCTCCCCTACTCTGAACTTTAGGGTACAGATGTGGGGACCTGCATAAACACTTCTGAGCTTAACTACCAGCTTAGATCTGGGTTCACTGCCACCATCCAGATTCCTCAGTGTCTGGAACACCCTCTTTCCCCTCAAAACCTTCCCCTCCCTGGGGAGCCTTGAGAGGCTTTTTCACCAAGTTCCTGGTGAACACAGATCCAACCCCTTGGATCTTAACACAAGGAGAATTTAACCATCCCCCCCTCCTTTCCACCACCAATTCCTGGTGAGTCCAGATCCAATCCCCTTGGATCTTTAAACAAGGAAGAATCAATCAGGTTCTTAAAAAGAAAGCTTTTAATTAAAGAAAAAGGTAAAAATCATCTCTGTAAAATCAGGATGGAAAATACTTTACAGGGTAATCAGATTCATATAGCCCATAGGAGCCCCCTCTAGCCTTAGGTTCAAAGTTACAGCAGACAGAGGTAAAATCCTCTCAGCAAAAAGATCACAAGTTGAGAAAATAAAAATAAGACTAACACGCCTTGCCTGGCTGTTACTTAGACGTTTGAAACATGAGAGACTGGTTCAGAAAGATTTGGAGAGCCTGGACTGATGTCTGGTCTCTCTTAGTCCCAAGAGCGAACAACCCCCAAAACAAAGAGCACAAACAAAAGACTCCCCCCCCCCCCCCCCACCATGATTTGAAAGTATCTTGTCCCCTTATTGGTCCTTTGGGTCAGGTGTCAGCCAGGTTTACTGAGCTTTTTAACCCTTTACAGGTAAAAGGATTTTTGTGTTTTTGGCCATGAGGGATTTTATAGTATTGTACACAGGAGGGCTGTTCCCTTCCCTTTATAGTTATGACAGGCAGTGAGATGGCACTCAAGGAGTATCCCAGCCCACTGCTCTCTTTAGAGTAAAACTGTTTTTCAACATTGTGGGACAAATCTTATCTGCCCACTCCTATTGAATGTTTAAACAAAGAAACAGAAATAAGAAAAGAAGATTGGTGACCCCTCCCGGCATACCCTTTTATGTACAGCAGGGTGAGAGGCTTCGTTCCAGCTACCACCTCTCATGGCAGACTCAAAACCTTCAGGGTTCAAACTCTGCCCCTACTGTAATTGTCTGATTCCTGCCAAGGATGGATATAGCCAGTGCTTTTTGTGCCTAGGGGAGAGCCACATCCCAGATAGGTCCTCTTTAGGACCTGCAAAATGAAAGCTGAAACTGCATCTGGTAGAGCAGTCTATTTGAGTCTCTTTGAACCCAAACATGCTCATTGCCAGAGCAAGTCTGGATAAACCAGGCCAGCACTCCCTCGAGTGCACATCATACCCTGGGATTGAGCAGTGCTGGCACCAGTCACTTTGATGTTGATCACCTCAATGTTGGTGAAATCCTCAGCTTCAAAAACCTCTGCACTGACAACTTCGGCACTAATGGCCCCAGAGGCTGCATTAGCCACCCCAGTGCTGGCTCTGTAATGAATAAAGCCAGCATCTGTATCCACAGAAAGGTGACAATAAATTATAGAATTGCATGTAGCAGAGACGTAGCTCCAAACTCGAAGGAAAGTCTCAAAATGAGGATGTGAAACATCACTTCTCCAAGACAGTGTGTGTAAATCCTCATTCAGAACTGGAGCGGCACAGGGAATGAGGGGCTGGGTGCCAACTCGCATGTTTATGATGGAATCTAGCAAGGGCCCAATAAAAAGGAGGAATCTGTATCACTTTTTGAGACATTTGTAGTGCTGAAGAGGCAACTGAAACCCCAATATTATAGTCCTCATAATCAAAGTGTGCCTTGATGGCATGAAGCTGGGATCCCTCTGCTGTCTTTAGAGAGTGACCATAAGGAGAGTACCATGGAGCCCTGGGGTTCGGCCCTGGGGCTTGAGTGGCACTGGGATGGCCAGTCCCAACCAGGTCAGTACTCGTGGTGTGCCAACTTGGCCATAATGGCCCTATTGGGAACTGATGTCCCATGTGTCCAAAAGCAAATCATCCTCCCATGCTTCCAGAAAGAGATGGAGATTCTGTTCCCCAGTGGCTTTGCTAGCCAATATCAGGGGGTAGCCATGTTAGTCTGTAGCCACAAAAACAACAAGGAGTCCGATGGCACCTTAAGGACTAACAGTTTTATTTGGGAATAAGCTTTCATGGGTAAAAAAACCTCACTTCTTCAGATGCATGTAATGAAAGTTACAGATGCAGGCATTATATTATGATACATGAAGAGAAGGGAGTACCTCGCAAGTGGAAGAACCTGTGCTGACAGGGCCAATTCAGTCAGCGTGGATGTAGTCCACTCCCAGTAATAGATGAGGAGGTGTCAGTTCCAGGAGAGGCAAAGCTGCTTCTGTAATGAGCCAGCCACTCCCAGTCCCTATTCAAGCCCAGATTAATGGTGTTAAATTTGTAAATGAATTGCTAGCCAGGCAACCTTCACCAGAAGCAGACATGGGTCCCAAAAGCAGAGAACAAAAGAGGGATTACATTAACCTCCACTTAAAGGAGTTCTTATTGACAGATGAGGCGGTTTCACCAACCCCAACATTGGCAATTGATGACTTCAAAGATTTGTTGGACCTCCTATCACATATTGTGGAGACCCTGGATGTTGAGGTTTTATTTATACAAGAAAAATATCAAACTTTTTAATTTTCTGAGCCCCACTGTGCTGGCCAGAATTGCCCTCCCAATAACAAGAGCATCCTGGAACGAGCTAAAGGACTGCACAAACTTCAATCACTTCTTCTCCCAATATTTTCTAATCCCAAAGAAGAAAGGTGTTTTGTCTTGTGCTTGAACTGAGGAGAGTGAACAATACATATACCACCTCGCATTCAAGATAGTAACACTTGCCTCTTTTATCCTAGCACAGATGATAGAGTATGTAGGAGCCTGGTTGGCAAATGTGTACCTTCCTGAAGACAGGTTACCACTGGGGCCGTCAAACAATTAAAAAAAGTAATGGCGGTTAATTTCACTGTTTAATAGAATACCATTTCTCTAATTCGTTTTGGATATTTTCTCCATTTTCAAATATATTGGTTTCAGTTACAACACAGAATACGAAGTGTACAGTGCTCAATTTATATTTATTTTTTATTACAATTATCTGCACTGTAAAAGCAAGTGTGTTTTTCAATTAACCTAATACAAGTACTGTAGAGCAATCCCTTTATCATGAAAGTAGAACTTACAAATGTAGAATTGTGTACAAAAAATAACTGCACTCAAAAACAAAACAATGTAAAACTTTAGAGTCTACAAGTCGGTCAGTCCTACTTCTTGTTTGTCTGAGTGATTGGCTGAACAAGTTTGTTTACATTTGCAGGAGGTAATGCTGCCAACTTCTTGTTTTACAATATCACCTGAAAGAGAGAACAGATGTTCGCATGGCACTGTTGTAGCCAGAGTTGCAAGATATTTATGTGCCAGATGCACTAAAGATTCATATGTCCCTTCATGCTTTGACCACTTTCCAGAGGACATATGTCCATGCTGATGATGGATTCTGCTCGATAACCATCCAAAGCAGTAAGGACCAACACATGTTCATTTTCATCATCTGAGTCAGATGGCACCAGCAGACAGGTTGATTCTCTTTTTTGGTGGTTCGGTCTCTGTAGTTTCCGCGTTGGAGTGTTGCTCTTTGAAGACTTCTGAAAGCATGCTCTACACCTCGTGTCTCTCAGATTTTTGAAGGTATGTCAGATTGTAAAACCTTGGGTCGAGTGATATGTCTATCTTTAGAAATCTCACATGGGTACCTTCTTTGTGTTTTGTCGGATCTACAGTGGAAGTGTTCTTAAAATGAACAACATGTGCTGGGTCATCATCCGGGACTGCTATAACATGAAATATATGGCAGAATGCGGGTAAAACAGCGTAGGAAACATACGATTCTTCCCCAAGGAGTTCAGTCACAAATTTAATTAATACATTATTTTTTTAACAAGCATCATCAGCATGGAAGCATATCTTCTGGAATGGTGACCGAAGCATGAAGGGGCATATGAATGTTTAGCATAACTGGCACATAAGTACCTTGCAGTGCTGGCTACAGAAGTGCCATACAGATGCCTGTCCTCACTTTCAGGTGACGTAAATAAGAAGCGGCCAGCATTATCTCCTGTAAATGTAAACAAACTTGTTTGTCTCAGCAATTGGCTGAATGAGAAGTAGGCCTGAGTGGACTTGTAGATAAAGGTTTACATTGTTGTTTTTTTTTTGAGTGCAGTTATGTAATAAAAAAAAATCTACATTTGTAAGTTACTCTTATGCAATAAAGAGATTGCACTACAGTACTTGTATGAGGTAAATTGAAAAATAGTATTTCTTTTGCCATTTTCCAGTGCAAATATTTGTAATAAAATAATATAAATAAGAATTGTCAACTTTGTATACTGTGTAATTTAAATCAATATATTTAAAAATGTAGAAAAACATTCAAAAATATTAAATTTGAATTGGTATTCTATTGTTTAACAGTGCGATTAAAACTGTGATTAATCACGATTAATTTGTTTGGTGATTGATTTTTTTTAGTTAATCGCATGAGTTAACTGTGATTATTTGACAGCCCTAGTTCCCACCAATGCAGTTGCTAAGTGAGGAAGAGAGATCAAATGCCTTAAAAGGGCTTTGAGCCCTTTTGTGCCCATCCATATCCAGGGATTCTGGTTGCTTCAGCAGTACAAGAAAAATTTAAGTCCCCTAAAGGCATGTCTAAGAACAAAGATCCAAAAAGTTTGGAATTATTTGGATGCAAGGCATATTCATCAGCCTCACTACAATTTTGGGTGGCAAACTACCAAGTCTTGAACACAAAATGCAATTTCCTCACTTAAGAAGGGAGTGACTCTTTCATATCTAAAATCTGCAGGAGAACAGGGATGAGCTGAATGAGATCATTATGGAGGACTAGATGGTTGCGATAGCATCAGTACAGGTATCCATAGATGCAGATACAAAGTTGGTGGCTGTGGCCATCACAAGGACCTCATTGCTCCTGGCATCGAGCATACTACGTGAGGTACAGACTACTACAGAGGAGGGAATGGAGCTGTTCAGTCAGAGAACTGATGAAGTGCTTCATTCCCTCCAGGACTCAAAGGCCACACTGTGGTCTGTGGGAATCTACCATCTTCTAATAGGAAACCCTACAAGTACCATCACCAGCAGAGGACACCATCCTACTTCTGGGTTCAATAATCAGAGTACCAATGAAGAGAGAGGCTTAGGTACTCCAGTTGATGCCTATCTTCTGTCTCCTTGGTGAACTCTGCACCAGATTTGACTGGAGCACCAAGAGTTATGCTGCAGCATAGCTGGAGCCTGCCCCTACTTTCAGAAACTGCCTTACCCCTTTTTACTGGGACTGGCCAACCATCACAGCTGACAAATGGGCATTAAACATCATTGTCCAAGACTATCTCATATTTCCCTTCCTTACCCTGTCCCTACTCATCCCTCTGCCCTCCCTCTTTAAGAGACCGTTCTGATGAGAGAAATAGAAGTGGCCTAACTGCTTTGTCTGGGAGCCATAGAAGAGATACCACAGACATACAGGGGAGAAGGCTTCTACTCCCAATATTTCCTTATCCCAGAGAAGAAAGGGGGTCGTTGTCTTATGCTAGAACTGAGACTGACCAATACGTACACCACTTTACATTCAGGATTGTAACACTTGCCTCTCTTATCCCATCACAGACAATATAGTTGCTGGATTAACTCCAGGAAGGAAGAGTGTACCTTCCCAAAGACAGGTTCCCACTGATGCAATTGGTATTTTTCAGGATATTATCAAACCCAACTAAGACGGTACGAATACCGCAGTATTTGTAGGCCATGTTAGTATGCCCTTATGTGGCGATTGCCAGATTTGAACTACAGCCGCTCCAACTCTGGCTCAGCTTGGTCTATTTCCCCAGTGAAAACTAACCAAACAAAAAGGTTGTGGTTCTATCTCATGTCACTGCACATTTGTAGATTCCTTCCACCATCTCAGTTCTGCAGAGGGGTACTGTTTTCTGCTTCTGCCCTGATGAGGACTGCAATCACAGATGCGTTAGGGATAGCGTGGAGAGCACATGTGGACCATTTGCAGGAACCTCATCCCTAGAAGACCTGGGGGCCCCCATCAGTAATCGCAGAGCTCAAAGCAATTAGGTTAGTCTGCATAACCTTTCTAGCTAGTCTTCAAAACTCCACAGTGCAGCTCGTGACAGACAACACAACTGTGATGCGCTGTATAGACAAACGAGGAGGAGCATATTCACCTCTGCTCTGGAAGCTATCAAGTTCTGGACATGGGTGCTACTGTGATCCATAAATCCCTCAGTGCCAGCTGGCAAGGGTGTTAAAAGAATATCCTGATCCTGGTGTTTCCTTCTGGTTCACCGAAGAATATCATGTGAGATCTTAAATGAAAATCAGGGTTATGCTGGTCATTAATGTAATTGGACAATGTATGTACTGCTGCTATGTAAGGAGTGTGTGTGTGTGTGTGTGTGTGTGTGACACACGTACACACACACACACCCCTCCTTACATAGTAGCAGTACATACATTGGTCAACTGTGGCATATGCATATATAAATATAATTGTACAATCAGCTGCTGATCCAGCATCTGGCTTGCTGGACCTGTTTTGACAGGACCATTGCCAGAAACCCCATCCAGATCTCAAGTAACTGCTCTGCGTGTCTGTTGGCTGATTGAGTAACACGAACAGAGACTGCTCCATGCTGTCCATGAAATCCTGATACAGAACAGGAAAATGTTGAACAGAAGAAAGACTTATTAATCTAAATGGAAATGGTTTTTGATATGGGCAGCCCAGCATACTCTGGATCTGGTCCAGGCCTTGATACCAAAGATCCTCAGTTACCTGTTGCACTTCAAACTGGCCTTTCATTCAGTTCTGTCAAGGTCTACCTCGCAGCAATTTCTGTTTGACAGCTTCCTGAACAATCATACTCTGCTTTTTCTTGCTCAGTGTTGTTGAAGTTCCTCAAAGGGCTCTGGCATTTTTACTCACCAGTCAGAGAACCAACTCAGATAGTCCTCCCTGAGGCTCATAGAACCTTCCTTTTGAAATGTTTTGGAATGCATCTTGCACTACTGATTCTGAAAATGATATTCCTAGTGGCTGTCACTTCAGCCAGAAGAGTGAGTGATCTTAAGGTGGTTATGATTGAACCTCCCTATACAACATTCCACAGGGATAAGGTGGTGCTAATACGTCACCCAAAATTCATCACCAATGTGGTCTCACAATGTGATCTACCTCTTCCTGAAATGACACACTGCACTGGGGGGAAGGGGAGTTGCACAGATAAGATGTCTGGACTTTACAAACTGTTCAGACAGTCTCCCCATCTATTTTAGTGGCTATAGCTGGGTGTTCTGAAGATCAGGCCATCGTCTCACAGAGAATATCCAGATGTATATGACAGCGTATCTCACTATTTCCAGTTAACATTTGTGTAACCCTCCCACCAAACATCAAGACTCTCTCCGCCAGAGCTCAAGTGACATCATCTACCTGCTTTAGGAATGTGCCAATATGAGAAATCTCCAAAGCAGCAACCTGAAGTAACCAGCTGACCTCTGTCTAGCAGTATGTTTCAGACTAAGCTGCAAAGTCCAATAAGTTTGCGTGAGCAGTAGTTTTTCCATTGGCATCTGACTTACACAGCTGAGACTTCTCATTCCCATCCTGAGGGAATACTGCTTCAGTCACTTAACAGTGGAATCCACACTGATGCATACTTGAAGAGTACTTACTCTGTAGTAACTGTGGTTCTTCAAAATGTCAGTTTGGATCCCGCAACCCACCTATCCCTGCTTTTGGAGTCCTCAGCTAACACGTGCTTTGAATCATGAGACAAATGAGGGAGGGTTGCAGCTGCTCCATTCTTTATGCCCTCACAGAGGAACAGGAAGAGGCACAGATCACATGTGTAGCTCTGATGGAGAAGGCTAGGCAAAAACCTCCAATTCTGCATACATGTGGCATGTGTAGACAGTAGAATTCATACTGACAACATCTTGAAGAATCTTGGTTATGTAGGGTTAGTAACTGTTCTTTTATTCCTTGTAATATATTTCTGATAGTATAAAGAGGCAGAACTTAAAAGAATGAGATGCTCACCTGAGCTCTGGCCGCATTATGCCACTCTGAGCCTTTCATATGGCATAAAAAGTTCCTAAAACCTCTATAACCAGCGGGGGAGGATTCCCTAGCATAGGCAATGTGAAGGACAGCCATAACTTCCAAGGACCCCTTGCAGGCCCTGTCACGTGGGGCAAGTGAGTCATGTTGCAGTGGGACCAAAGCACTCAGCATCATTAGAGAGATTCCAGGCAGAGTTGCAGCCCATAAGAAGCCCAGGGAGCCTGTTATAATGACGAGACCAAAGTCTGGGCTGTCAAAAGGGCTTGTATAAGCACAAAAATTGTACTGCTTAATTTATATCATGATAGTTGAAGTGGTATAGACTCCCAGTGTGGACACAGTTATACCAGGTATAAAAAAGCTTGTGTAAGCATAGCTTGCCTCTGTGAGGGAAGGGGACTAAGTTTTATGCTTGCATAGGCGCCTTTCTATTGGTGGAACTATTTATGGTGGAAAATCACACTCATACCAGAATAGCTAAATCACTATTAAAAAAAACGCATGAAGACCAGGCCTAAATTATTCTGGGGATCTCTCCAGGCCCTAGAGCAGCCCAGAATTGGGAGGTCTGAGGAGAGCTCAAAAGCCACCTAGCAAAGGTGCAGTCCATAATCTCCCTCAAAGTAATTATAACATTTCATTTCTGAAATTAGCTTAATGATCATCTTTGCATATATGTAATTGGCACACACAAATAAGAACAGATTGTATTTCACGAGAATTGGCTAGCTAGAGCACAGAGCAAGTGGCTTAAAAAATGTATTAAAGATGCAACCTCTCCTCCCCCTATCATAGTTCAAGTGTAGTTTATTCAAGAAATTTATCAACTTTACTGTCACCATGGATTTATAAAGGGTATTTTTCTATCAGATATTTGTTTTAAACAAAACTATCCTGGTAAATTGTCTGACCTCTGTTTAACAAGAAAAAAGTTCTTCAGAGTGGATCTTCAAATTATTGACCCAGTTGTTGCGTCACTCCACAAGATTTCCATACAAAATAGTTTTATAACACCCTAAGGCTTTAAGACTCCATACATGTATCATGCTAAACATATATTAATATGTTCTTTATCTAAACAAGCAAGAACACTCTTAGTTGAAACATAATTTTGTTAAAATGGTAGCCTTAAAATAACCCTGGGGCTTTGTCATATAATGCAACATACTTAATATTTCTAGTGTCTTGTATGTACTAATGAAGTTATCCACCGATGTTCACTATAGGTAAGATTTCAGAAGCTAATAAATACATTCTGTAAATTATAAAACTCTAACAAAAATGTAACTGTTTTGTATTTTTTTGTTAATCCTTACAGCCTTGTAACATCAGTGTTGTAGGTTAAATCATAGACTTTATTTAGTCTTTAATATGACATGTCAGTACTATCAAGAGGTCACAAATATTGTCTTTTTTCAGTATTTGTCATGAAGTGGTAAATTATTATCATGCCTAGTCTCAAAAAACTGCTTTTAAAAAGTCTTGTATTGGCTCCTAGTGATAAAAGTTAGTGTCCAAAGATAGTACTTGAACTTTGAAGAGAGAGAAATTAAGGGGAGGATTAACCTGAGTTCCATGTGAAGACCAGTTGTAGAAAGAAAATACACCTGAGGCATGATGTGTATATAGTCTGTATACCTTTACTTAAAAGGGACAACAAAACTGACATAGGATGACTAAGGACCTGAATTAGGTCTCTAAGATAAGAACTTGGGAGAAGAGTATTTTAGCAGCGTTTTCACAGTATTTTAGAGGAATATTCCTTAAAATAACAAGGGACTTGTTCTCTGCACAGTTAATGTAGAGCTAATAGTGTTTTTTTAATGTAAAGACTGATTGAAAAGTTGGAGCATGTAGCCACCCCTATTCTTACTAGTTAATCTTTCATAGCAGAAAAGTGTGCTAGTAAGTTACTGTAGGTTTTTTCAATTGTGGAGATTTGCCATGGTGTCTCCAACACTCTGATCATTAGAACAGTATTATGATCTTATGGCCCTTCAGACTTGCTACTTCATCTAATCTTCCCATATTATTCAGTAGAGTTATACTCCAAACCATAGCCACTAGCTCAGGTCTTAGAAAATCCACTTTTTAGTGAAGTTTTTTGGTGGGGGTAAGATAGGATATTAACTGATAGTCTGACCTGGTTCTATTCTTGGTTTTGCACTAAAGCTGGCATTACATGTTGGCCCATAAGGATATCAAGTGACTGAGCCTACTGTGTGATTTTTGGGTGAAGGTTACATCAGAGGAAAAGAGAGAAGATTTTAAATGACACCCTGTCAAGGTATGATTCCCCCACTCTGAACCTTAAGTGTCCAAAAGATGGGGTACCTGCATGAACCCCTCTAAGCTTAATTACTAGCTTAGAAATAATAGAGCTGCCACCACCCAAAAATATAGTGTGTTGGGACACTTTCTGGCCCCCAAACCCTTTCCTGGGGACCCCAAGACCCAAACCCCATGGATCTTAAAACAAAGGGAAATAAACCATTCCCCTCCTTTTTTCCTCCCAGATTCTCCCGTCCCTGGGTTACACTGGGAGATCACTGTGATTCAAACTTCTTGAATCTTAAAACAGAGAGGAAATTCACCTTCTCCCCCTTATCTCCCCCTCTCAGACTCTCCCTGAGAGAGAGACAGTGATCCTAACACAGAGAGAAATCAGGCTTTTCCTCCCCCCCCTCTCCTTTCTTCCACCAATTCCCTGGTGAGGCCAGACCCCGTCCCCTGGGGTCTCACACAAGAGTAAAAAACAATCAGGTTCTTAAAAAGGAAAAGCTTTTAATTAAAGAAAAAACAGTAAAAATTATCTCTGTAAAATCACGATGGAAAATGTTACAGGGTCTTTCAGCTTATAGACACTAGAGAGAAGCCTCCCCCCCAGCACAAATGCAAGTTGCAGCAAACAGAGATACAATCCTTCCAGCAAAATACACAGTTGCAAATAAAGAAAACAAACATAAATCTAATCCACTTTCTACCTATTACTTTTTATTTGAATAGAAGAGACTTTTTCAGAAAATTGGAGAGTCTGTATACGTCTGGTCCCTCCCAGACCCCAGAGAGAACAATGAAAAACCCCAAAAGCACAAACAAAGGCTTCCCTCCACCGAGATTTGAAAGTATCTTGTCTCCTGATTGGTCCTCTGGTCAGGTGTTCCAGGTTTACTGAGCTAGTTAACCCTTTACAGGTAAAAGAGACATTAACCCTTAACCATCTGTTTATGACACACCCACATGATGCAATGTATAAAAACACGATGTGTGTTGTTAGAACTTGCCTGTTGGAGAAAAGCGAAGTATTATTTAAGATCTTAGACAAAAATTCCTAAATAGGTATTATCCTTTAAGAGCGAGGGTCACTTCTGACTAACAGATATGGCACTGTATTCAAACTGGAGTATCTGTCTTATATCTGAGACCTCTAGACTTTTTTTTAAACTGCTGATCCTTGCATAAAAATTGTTCATTAATACCTTTCAGTTATAGTACACCCTTGCTATAATGCCCTTCATCATAATGAACCTGGTCCCTGGATCCCACTTCCAGCCTTGCTTCTGCGGTAGGGGTTAACAGCTCCTCCGGCCCTGACGCTGCGGTGGGGCTCTTTTGCTGTAATGAACCCCTGGCTGTAATGAACAAATGGCCTGACAGGTTCGTTATAGCAAGGGTGTACTGTAGTTTAAGGAAATCTAGCCATTTCTGACTTGACACCTTCACTGTAAGCTTGTGTATGTGCGACATAGTTCCTTATATCTGTTAGTTTCCTAGGGAAACTTAATGAAAACTTTAATGAATCTGCTGTCTGTTTTGGGCACAGTATTTTTTTGTGTTTCAAGTCTTAAGAAGTTCATGATCTCTTCAAGGCTTTTCAGGTAAAATTGCCCTATAACGGATGTTTTAAGCGTACCAATCAAAGCAATTTAGCAACATTTCAAGGTTGATTGGAATATAATATTTATTAGGCATTCAGATGCTGTGGCCATGAGCACAGTATTAAAACCTGTATAGAATAAAATTCCACAACTTGATGAACAGTTTTTTTTGAACTTAAGTATGAGGCTAAGTATTTCCATTAGTGAGAATTAGTGAATTATGACCATAATTACAGTGGATGCAAAATAAAAGTAAAGGTGAGATCTAGGACACTAGATATTGTAACAAACTGAGGAAAAACTGAAAGATAGAAACCATTTTGTATGTAACTGCTGTTGTTTGACATCATTTTTACATAATTATGGACTTATGCACTGATGCACTGGATATTAGGAAGTTTAGACTTGAAATTAGACGAAGGTTTCTGACCATTAGGGGAGTGAAGTTCTGGAATAGCCTTCCGAGGGAAGTAGTAGGGGCAAAAGACTTTCCTGGCTTTAAGACAAAGCTTGATAAGTATATGGAGGGGATGTTATGGTAAGATCGTTAATTTGGGCAATTGATCTTGAATTACCACCAGACAGGTCTGCTCAATGGTCTGCGGGGAGATGTTGGATGCGATGGGTACTGAGTTGCTGCGGAGAATTCCTTCTTGGGTGCTGGCTGGTGACTCTTTCCCACATGCTCAGGGTTTAGCTGATCGCCATATTTGGGGTCGGGAAGGAATTTTCCTCCAGGGCGGATTGGCAGGTGCCCTGGAGGTTTTTCGCCTTCCCCTGCAGCGTGGGGCACGGGTCGCTTGCTGGTGGTTTCCCTGCAGCTTGAGGTCTTCAAACCATTTTTGAGGATTTCAATAACTCGGTCCTGGGATAGGGGTTGTTATAAAATTGGATGGGTGGGGTTCTGTGGCCTGCCTTGTGCAGGAGGTCAGACTAGATGATCAGATTGGTCCCTTCTGACCTATGAGTCTATGAGTCTATGATGCATGTTCAAGAATCTAAAAAGTAAAATCAGTGTTTTGTGTATGTGTATTACTCCCGAGGGTATTCTGTGCCCCAAAATTAAAAATTCTGCACATATTTTAAAATTTTGCAAATTTTATTTGTCAGATAAATGTGGAGGCTCCAGCATGGCATTGGGGAGCATAGGCCACTGGCTGCACCAAGGTGGGCAATCGCTGTGCAGCTCTCTCTGGGGACACAGACTCAGCGATGAGGCTGTACCCAAACCTGACACAGCACAAGGGCAGGGCACCCCAGGGCCCTGCCCCACCGTGCCAGGTGCACCAGGTGTGGGCAGGCAGGCTCAGCCAAGCAGGATCCAAGTGTGGAGGGGCTTAGTGTGGGGAGATCCAGGTGTGGGTTGAGAGGCTACTGTGTGGGGCAGTCTGAGTGCAGGTGGCTCGCTGGGGGGATCTGGATGTATGGGGGCTTGTTGGGGGGAGTTATGAGTGCAATGGTAATACCTCTGCAGGGGGGTGAAGATGGTTGGAACTCAATGGGGGGAGTCTGGGTGTGTGGGGGATAGAGCTTGGCGAGGGGGTCCAGATGCTGGGGGAGTGGGGCTCAGTAGGGTGTGGATCCAGGTACAGGTGGCTTGTTGGGGTAGTTCAGGCTCAGGAGGAGTGGGGCTCATTGGGTGTGGGAGGGGGACGTTCTGGTGCCGGGGTGTGTGTGTGTGTATGTGAGTAAGGCTCATCGAGTGGGTCTGAGTTTAAGGTCTGGATGCACGGGGGTTGGGTGGATAAGGGAGTACAATGATCCTTCCCCCTGCAGCTGAGGAGCAATGGAGGCAGGAAGTGTGTGTATGTGGTGGTGGGGGGAGTTTGCAGAGCTTCGTACAACCAGGGGAGAAATCTGGGGGGATGTGTCTGACACGGCCCTCGTTGCTGTGCAGGGGAAGAGGGAAGTCCCCTCCTCTCCAGCCTAGCTGGGACTAGCAGCTGAGCCTGGTGCTGGGTAGGAGCTACCAGCTGAGTCTTCCCCAGTCCTTCCCCTTGCCCCACAGTGATTTACCTCTCTGCCGGCTGCCCTGGGCACCCAAAACGTACTGCTGGGGAAGGTCGTATGACTGCTCTTGTGGCTTCCCTTTGCTTCCCATCAGAAAGTCATTTCTGTGCAGGGAAGCAGAGAAATGTGCAAGGGACACTAATTCTATGCATGCATAGTGGAACAGAATTCCCCCAGGAGTAACAGTGTGTATATATGTATGTGTTCGTGTTCTCTCTCTCTTGCATATATCCAATAGTGCTTGTAGTTGGTCATCTCAAAACATACAACTTGACTAAACCTTATAACAGCTATGATTTTATTGTTAACTATGTGAGGCCTTATTTTCTAATGTTCAAATGTACATGCAATAGATAAGCTATTCAGAAAAAGGTTCACTGATGATTTGACTTGACAAAACATTTCGCATATTTACTGAACTTTTTCAGAATATACTAGAATGAGAAATTCCAAAGCATTAAATACATGAAAATATCTAATTTAACTTAATTTAAGCCTCTCATTTTACATAATCTTTTCATAGTAGTAATAAGCATAAAACATGGGCTTTTCTAAAGTGCGTAAGGTGGAGATGAGGTACCCAACTCTCTTTGACTTTCAAAATCTAGAACAGGGTTTCTCAAACAGGGGTCGCCGCTTGTGTAGGGAAAGCCCCTGGCAGGCTGGGCCGTTGTGTTTACCTGCCCCGTCCACCGGTCCGGCCGATCGCGGCTCCCACTGGCCACGAATCGCTGTTCCAGGCCAATGGGAGTTGCTGGAAGTGGTGGCCAGTAAATCCCTTGGCCTGTGCTGCTTCCTGCAGCTCCCATTGGCCTGGAGCAGTGATCCGCGGCCAGTAGGAGCCTCGATCGGCCGGACCTGCGGACGAGGCAGGCAAACACACCGACCCGGCCTGCTAGGGGCTTTCCCTACACAAGCGGCGACCCCTGTTTGAGAAACCCTGATCTAGAACTTTTAAAAATTGTTTCTCTTCTGTGAGTAGGGCCCATGTGCTAAATCCTGCAGTTTTTACTTGGATAAAATTGCTATGGGAGTTTTCAAAGTGAACAAAACAGAATTTGTTGTGTAATTAATAGTAATTGCTATACATGGCAAAGATTCATTTTGACAGAGGCGTTTCAGCCTTACAGAAACAGAGTGTAGCTACAACTGTTCTTTTATTGAGAATCTGTGTGCATATTACAATTAAGTGTGTGGATCTGGGTGAGAAATTTTACATTAACTGTCTTTTTCTTACAGGTGATCTAAAGGGGTTGACTTTTATAGTTTTTAAAAAACAAAAGATTAAAAACATCTTGTGTGTGCATCTTTGCAAGTCTTCTTTAAGTGGTAGTGTTCACGTTTTAGGGGATAAACTAACATTTGTTTGTCAGTTTAATATATGTACATTTCAGATTTTAAGCACAAACTGGAATCTCTTGAATAAAGTTTAGTGCAGTTCAGAATGCATATTTTTTTCCCTTAAATGCAGGCAATCAAAATTACATTGTTTTGATGTGACTAATTGTGCATTGTAGTGTCTCTGAAACCTTGTGATTGAGCTAAGAGATGATAAATCTTCTTGCCTCAGCATCCAGAGAAGTTATTCTTCGAGACAGCTGTTTAGAATGTTAGTGAATATTTATATACCTCATAAAAGATTCAGTACCTTTTATATCTGGTGCAGACATAGAGCTACCCTCGTTCAAATCACTGCCTATTCCTCTAATTTATTTATATCCAATGTATCAAGGTTATTTGACCCTTTTTATAAGGGTCTGGAGTGGGGCTATAAAATTATTATAGAATGGCAATCAGAAGTTTTGCATTATGGGTGATAAAGAGTTCTTGCAGTCTTCTAGCACAACATAGACTGGAACTAGTTTATTCACTAGACTGTATTTCCAATATCAGCACACTTCTACAAGAACAGTAAACTTCTCCCACCCCCAGGTCTCTTAATTGTGCTTGTGAGTAGTAGTTCACTTGTTAATTGTCTCCTCCTGTCCTCTCCTTTTTCATAATAGTAGGGCTGAAGCCTCCCTGAGCAGCAGTGTGTCAGGCAGCTGTTTCACTAGATAAGGGGTTCTCAAACTTCATTGCACGTAATTCCCTTCTGACAAGAAAAATTACTACACAACCCCGGGGGGGACCGAAGCCCAAGCCCGCTGTCTTCCCCCCTCCTCCCCAGGCAGAAGCCCTTGGGCTCTGGCTTTGGCCATGGGAGCTGGGGCTTGGGCTTTGGTTTTAGCCCTAGGTGGTGGGACTTGGGCTTCGGTTTCAGCCCTGGGCCCCAGCAAATCTAACACGAGTCTTGGTGACCCCATTAAAATGGAGTTGGGACCCACTTTAAGGTCCCGACCCACAGTTTGAGAACCCCTGCACTAGACCCACCTACTGCACTTCTTAAAACAAAAATACAACAAACCAGGGCTGCTATATAGTAGTAGCAGGTTAATTCAGTTAATCTAAATGTCAAGCAAATATTTAATTAGTATATTTTGGATGATTGTTTTATGAATATAGAATTATCAGTAAAAACCTTACAATTTAATTTCTTTTTCCTGTTTGTGGTATGGACACATTATTCATTGTCAATATGTATGTCTATGATGTAGGGAATTTCTAAATTCAACTTCATAGTTGTGTTCCCCATGATTAACTTTTAAACATAACCTTTTTAGCTAGTGAGAGAGAGAAAATATATAGATAAAAATGAACGTGTCAAGAGTGACAAAGTGTAAGTAGATTTGACTCCTCTGGTCTTGGCTACTTCCTGAATGGTGAATTGGGATAGCCCCAAATCTGCATAAATATATTGTCAAGTTTAGCTATTCAAAATTAGAAAAGTGTTTAAATTTATCCAGAGTCTGACAATAATTATTTGATCACTCAAACAGTGCAGATTGTATGTACGATAACTTCCCAGTTTATTTATCTCTTCCTGCACAAATAAAATGACGATGTAACATTGTAGAAGCAGTTGCCTTCAAATGTTGTCTCCTCTGTGTAAGGAAACTTAACATTGGAAAAACACCAGTCGAGTTTTTCTAGATCCTATTAATAAAGCATTTTTTGGATGAAACTGGCCACTAAAATTTGCTTCAAATTTAATGCTGCCCAGTGAAATTTGCCATATTGCTCCATGATAATGGCACTTCTTTTTGGGGGTGGGCTGGGGTGGGAGAGGAACAGCTTTACATATAATACTTGCCCTTCCCCCACAATCTTCATAGCCTATTTACTAACTAAACTCCAACTCCAACCCCAACCAAAGAACAGAACAATATAATTGACCCAAAAAAACCAAACCGGAAGATAAAATGCATATTTAAAGATGAAACCTTAATTATATAGTAGTCCTTCCAGAATATATTATAATACAGATACTCATTCATTAAACTTAGCTACCATCAATGTAATCCATAGTTTCCATATGTTATCATATATCTCCTTTATCCTCTATTTTATAAATCATTCTCTCAAGCACTTTGCTTTTCAAGTTGAATTGTCTTGGCTAATTCTGACAGGATTTGCCTGTCTTTACTGTAGTTTCAAGGTTATTGTACACCTCAATGTCATTTAAGTGGCCATTCTCTTATACAGATCCACAGAGATGGAGTCTGTTCCTTTCCTGGCAGTAGAGACACATTAGAATTCTGAATATTGACATTCACAATTGAGGATATTCTGAATGCCTCCATTCTGCTGCTTTGTCTCCAGATCATGGATTTGTCATGTTGCCTTCAAAAATTCCGAGTTTCATTTCCTTGGGTTGGTAATTCACAGGTCATAGATCTCAGAATCTGGATTAAATCTGTTAGTATTCAGTTTTAGAGTCTGATTGCCTCCCTTTTAAGATCCCAGGATTGGAGCAAATATAAAGTCAATAATATGTTTTTAGGATAATCAAAGTCTGGTCTGCAAGTCATGGCTATGTTTGTTTGTCTGCACTGAATTTAAAACTTAATTCTAAACATTCATCCCTTGTCTCCTGAGGGTTCCTGTTCCGGGTAGGTCAATTTACAAGCTGCTCTGTTGGACCAGATGCAGCTGCTGCTGGGTTCGACTCTCCTAATTACAACGTTAATGTATTCTCTCAGAAATGTGTGCCAGTTTCTACCCTTTTCCCCATAGTAACAAGTCACAGCATCCATTTTGCATCTCCGATTTAATTGAGCATACAAATTGTGTCCCATAGGAAAAACCCCAGTTAAATGATACACACTATACAAACTAGTTCACTTATTTATTCCACTCGAGGAGATTGACCATTTGCAGTGTGTCTCACTTTATAACAGATTTGTTATATTATCTGATTATATGGTACCGTTTTTATCAACAAATGACTATTCAGCTGTCTGTCTTCATTATCTGGAATCCAATTAACATTTGCTGCAATGGTTAAAATGTATAGCTCAGCAAAAGCATTCTATTTTGTCAGTTTCCTGTCGGTGTCTGTTTCTGTTAGAGCATACTAGACTCACCATCTTTTTCTGCAGAATATGGGGATATTTTTGTATGCAGTTTGCTTTGGAAAATTTCAGAAATAACCCAAATGTCTGAAAAACACTTAATTTTTAAAATCAGGCTTTTCAGAGTTTCTCTAATGTGAAATGAAAATCTATAATGGCTAGATGTCTACTGCTATTTACCTTCATTTCTTTACTGACAAAAAGGATTAAATGTTTTTGCATTCAACAGGGAAATAATTAATTTTGAGGAGAAAACATGTCAAATTATAGGTGGGAGTGGCCAAAAAGAAAAATTGGGTACTGGTTTTATTGATAGTAAAAATGCGGTACCTATGAGGTTATAGTACAGCATTACCTCTTTCATTGTTTGGAAAGTTTTTATATAATTTAAAACTTTTCATAATTTCTCATATCTTTTCTTTCTGATGCATCTCTTTAAAATCTTATGCTAAATTAGTATTCACTTCATTTTAAAATAACAAACGTTTTAAGAGTTTAACATAATTTTGACATACAAATAGAATATCTGAATGTGCTGGGTTTTTAAAAACATGGTACTATGAGGCTGCTAGGTAACATCTTACCCCTTCTTTTGTTGTCTATCAGTTTTTTCATGAAATAAAACATCTTACTACAATATTTGGCTAATCAGCAATTGATACGCTTATTTACTACACAGTGCTAAATATGTTGATTTTAATATACAATATAGTCATTCAAACATAATGGCCCAAGATTGCTCAACTTGCGACATCTTAAACTTGCCTGATGTTCAGAAGGCATGTGCTCAGCATTCTGGAATTCTAGGCCCCTCTTTAAATACTTCAAGTTAGGTTCCCCAAGTCATTTTTCACTTTTGAAATTCTTGTTAAATATATTTTGAGAACTTTAGTTTTAAACAGTATGTATTACTTCCGCCTACTTTGTAAAATCCTTCCCTGTATTGAAGTATGTTTGATTTAAGCTGTCATCCTTAGGATTTCTTAGCTATTAGCAGAGGTTTTCTGAAGTAGAATGATGGCATTGGTTGCTATTCTTCCCCTCCTAGCTTCTACTATGTCAGTGTACCAGGGAGTACTAAACATACAAATGCCACTTTGTTAGGTGCAGAGGAACAATTTGTCTGTTCTACTGTTACCTCTTCATTCTAAATTAATGTATACAGGATGTTTTGCTTAGGATCTGATTCTTAAAAATGACAGGATATCCTATGTCTTCTGTTGTTAATTCCACATCGTGCTTTTGCTTCTCATTTTATTATCTAAAGATTTAACATCATATGAATCCCTTTTGCGTTTTGTCACCTTTCTGTTACCTCTGTAAAGTGTAAAATATTGCTTGTCACTGTTCCTCTTAATTCCTTTCAACAGTGAACTCCTGAATTCCTTCAAATAATTGGGGCATTAAAGTATTTCATGAGCTAATAGTATAACAAAATGAAGAGGTGATTACAGTCAGCTTCAAGCATTGTAATATTTAAGCGCTTTCTTACATAATATGGAAACTGTTAGGCCCTTTTTAAATAGGAAATTTAAAGACAGTTTTATCTAACAATTAGATGTGCCAACAGTTTCAGATCCATATGTACCATGAGATTACCACTACTTTGAGTAAACTAGAATTATAAACCTAGACTAATCTTAAAGTCCTGCTTTTGTTTTATGATGTAAAGGGAGTGTGCTGTTCCTGGCTGCTGGGAGGGAGAGTGTTCTTCCTCCTTTCTTCTCTGCTCTCAGTAATGAAAGAGAATTCTGGTGTCAGTCACTCACCTTCATGGACAAATGCAATTTCCTGTGTTTCACTGATTGTATGTTTATGGAAATAAGTTGTGGCTGATTCTGGTCCTCCATCCCAGCTTTTATATGATGTTGAAAAGTAGCCACAATGGACGGAGGAGAATCCTCCAACATAAAGCTGACAGATATGGCCCCATACTGCCTCTCTTTATGAACCGCAGCATAGAGGAAATGGTGGGGTTGGTAGGAGTTGTACTTAACACCACAGAGGTTATGGGCTCTAGCACATGAACAGCTGTGAATGAAGGGGTGGTTGTAAAATAGAGCAGCCTCTGTGCTGCCCTGACTTATGTCAGGGACCATTTTTGGGGTCTTCAGCAGCCCAGAATCCATGAGAGAGAGACAGGTGATTTTAAAGGAGAGTTGTTTTGCTTATGTAAGTATCTTAATATAAACTTTGGACTGAGATAAAAAGTTGAGAACTTTTGATATTCAGTGACAACATTTAGAAATAGTGCATGAAGTGTGCTATATACAGTACATAGACACACACATATATTTTGAATAAACATCTATTCATGCATAACTTAAATTTAAAATGCACGTATATGCAGGCTTTATTAAAACTAAAACATTAATATTCAGTTGATTTTGTTGATTATTTTATTTTTGTATTCGTTATTCACTGTTGTATTTTTTCATTACAGAATGTATGACAATATGTCCACAATGGTGTATCTAAAGGAAGAGAAGTTGGAGAAGCTTACTCAAGATGAAATAATTTCTAAAACTAAGCAGGTGATTCAGGGACTAGAGGCACTGAAGAATGAACACAATTCCATTTTGCAGAGCTTACTTGAGACACTGAAATGTTTGAAGAAAGATGATGAAACTAATCTGGTGGAAGAAAAATCAAACATGATTCGAAAGTCGCTGGAAATGTTGGAACTTGGACTTAGTGAAGCACAGGTAAAATTGATGCGGGGATATTGTTTCAAGCTGTGACTGCAGTTATGAAATGAAAGCAAATGCAAGCTTATATGTCTTTGGACTGTGCTTTAGTTAGAGGTGTAGAATTAAACACTTGGATATGGATTCTTAGACTTACACAAAACTTATTAAAAATTAAGTGTCCGTTTGCATTCAGAAGTTTTTAAAACCTGATTATAGCTTATAGGGAAGTAGGTTTATATAACTATATAGACTGACTGACAGTGGCAGTTTTAGTGCATTATGCAGCTAATTATGCATTGAGCATTAAATCCTGGTCCACTGAAGTAACACAAAGCTGTTCTTTGATTGACTTCAGTGAAACAAGAATTTTTATTTTATATATAGACTTTCTTGTGGCACTTTCCATGTAATGTCTGAGCACATCATAGATATTAACGATGTTAACAACAACTCTGGAGAGTTAGGAAAATGTTATCCTCACTTTATGTATGGGTAACAGAAGCATAGAGAAATTAACTAACTTGCCTGAGGTCATATAGAGCTGGGAATAGAATTGTTGAGTCCCAGTCCAGGACTATAACTTTAACTTTAAGACCATCCTTTCTGTCCCTTGAACCTAGGATTATCTTTTCAGTACTTGGTACTGGTAAGGCATAAGGGTTTCTAATGTTCACCCAACATTTTAGTAAAATTAAAAAAAAAATTAGTTTTGAGGGTTGGCTAAAAATTGAGTACTGAATCAGAGGAACATTCCTTGTTTAAAAGAGAGAATCCCTCTACTGACTTTTATGGAATGGCTTGGTTGCAAAAAATGTTATTTTGGGGAAGGTGGGCAGATGCTGCAAAACTGATTTGTGTGTGCATGAGTGCTGCGAGGGATGGGCATGTGAACTGCAACAAATTAGTTTGTGACTTCAGACTATTTTAAAAATGTTTATTTTCAAAATGCTTTTTTACTAATGTGAATTCTTTTTTTCAAGTTTAATATACAAAGTTGCAAGAGATAACAAAATGGTAGGACAGCCAGTCTTTGGAGAATGTGAAACCTCCCAACCCTTGTAAAAGAACATATCTGTTGGCATTTTCGTATCAATTTTGTGGGGTCTTTAAAGTTACCTTTCGTGAGTATTTGTAGAAAATTCTTATAGAAAGGTAAAGAAATAGAAAAGGAAAAATGCTTAAAACACTGGATTTAGACTCGGGAAATGAGAATCAATTCCTGACTGTCACAGTCTTCCTATGTGCCCTTGAACAAGTCTTTGAATATCTTTGCGGTTCAATTCCCAATATGTAAAATGAGGATAACAGTCCACTGCTGTGAGATAGGGAAACGTGTGTGTGTGTGTGTGTGTGTGTGTGTGTGTGTGTGTGTGTGTGTGTGTGTGTGTGTGTAAATACATTAATATTTGTGTGGCACACAGATTTTTTTCCTCTGAAGATAATATTCATTTTGCTAAAAGAGTAATCTAATTTCTTCTTTCACTTTTCCACCTTCACTAAACTTTCTCAAGAGAGTAAGTTTACAGAAAACTTCAATTCATTGTAGTATGTTATAAATCTGATAGCTACAGGCATAGTGAATAAACTGGGCAACATTTTTGCCTGGCTTTCCCAAATATACTTGAAATTTTGCTGTACGCCTGGTTATGTGCAGATGAGCTAATTACTTAGCAATTTTTTGCATGTGTAATATACAGGTAAGTTTGAAAAGGCCTGCTGAAAATTTGATCTTCTATATAGATGGATTTGTATGTGTAAATATAAATATGAGCCTGAAATTGATAGTTGTTCCTGAAAGTTTATTCATCATATGAATACATTTACCCTAAAGGTATCCTTTAAAGAATGATACTATCTTCTGAAAAAATTAAATTTTAGTTAACATGAATCTTGCATATAAAAATATTCAGGTTCTGAGATACTCAAAGCTAACTGTAAGAGAAACCTTTTTATGAAATCAAGGAAGGTGAGAACATAAATCAGGGTGGCAAACACCTTCTTTATGTACAGCCAAATTATCTCTTTAATTATATGTAAGCCAGGCTTACAAAAGTGAAGGCCATAGGCTGCCTGTGGTCCATACCAGTTTTCACATTGCTATCGGTGGGAGATTTGCACAAACAATGAGGGTAGACTATGGTCCCTTACATAGTAGTTAGTAAAATTACTTTTTATTCCTGAGGGCATTCTGCGCCAAACAAATTAAAATTGAATTTTATTTGTCAAATAAATGTGGAGGCTCCAGCATGGAACTGGGGAGCACAGGCAACTGGCTGCACAGAAGTGGGAGATCACTCTGCAGTTCCTCCCCATGCCCTGGGACATGGACTAAGCAGTGAGGCTGCACCCAACCCTGACAGAGCACAAGGACTGGACCTGTCCCCAAAACATCCCAGAGACCTGCCCCTCCATGTCAGGTGCACCAGGTGTGAGCAGGCAGGCTCAGCCCAGCAGGATCCAAGTGTGGCGGGGCTTAGTGTGGGTGGGGGAAATCCAGGTGTTGGTTGAGAGGTTCTGTGGATGGCTCAGTGGGGAATCTGGATGTGGGGGAGATCTGGATGCACAGGGGCTTTTTGCGGGGTTCTGGGTACAATGGTAATAGGACTCTGCAGGAGGGGTCTAGGTGAAAGTGGCTGGGACTCAGCAGGGGTGTGGGAGGGATATAATTTGGTATGGGGGTTCAGCAGGGGGGTCCAGAGGCTGGGGGAGTGGGGCTCGGTGGGGTGGGAGATCCGGGTGTGGGTGGCTCATCAGGCTGGTCGTGCAGAGGGAGTGGGGCTCATTGGTGGGAGAGTTCAGAGTGCACGAGGGGAGTGAGGCTTGTTGGGAGGTTCTGGGCATGAGGGGGTGTGGATGCACAGGGGTTGGGCGGATGAGGAAGCTGCTCTCCACACAGTGATCCCTTCCTCTGCAGCTGAGGAGTGATGGTTGTAAGAAGTGGGTGACGGGGTAGTTTGCAGAATTTCTTGTAGCCTGGGGAGAAATCTGGGGTGGGTCTGACTCATCCCCGAATGCTGTACAGGGAAAGAGGAAGTCCTGTTTGCCCAGCCGGGACTAGCAGCTGAGCCTGGCTCAGGGTAAGAGCCACCAGCTGGATCTTCCCCAGTCTTGCCTCCTGCCCCACAACAATTTACCCCTCTGCTGGCTGCCCTGGGCACCCAAAACATACTGCTGGTGAGGGTCGCATGACTGCTCTTGTGGCTTCCCTTTGCTTCCCTGTTAAAAGTCATATTTCTGTGGGGATGCAAAGAAATTGCGGGGGACATGAATTCTACGCATGTGCAGTGGCGCAGAATTTCCCCAGGAGTAACGTTTGTATTTAGCATAATTAATGAGAATAAACAATACAGAACGTTTTTAGATAGCCACTGCTCTTTGTCCTTTGTTGCGTGTATGTGTGTGCAATTACCTGTCTTGAATGAACAGTTGTAATTGTACACAATTGTATGTGCAGGTCAGATGTACAATTGCACACCTTAGATTATTTGAATCCTATAATTATTTCCCCTTGAAGCGTTATTGGGCTGGAGAATTAATACCCTGTTGAGATGAATATGGGCAGTTCATAAACCTACCATCTTAGACAGTTTGAAATAGGTGCTCAGCTACTGCTCTATTTTGGGTTACATTTCTTTGCAACCATAAGGCCTAGAAACTTAACACATATATTAAAATGGAAGCTTACGTTCTGCAGAATGTGAATTTTTCATGGAGGCTGAATAACATAATCAGTTAGGATTTAATGTTTGCATTTCATGTTCCAGTTTGCAACCTTCAGTTGCATTTACATAGGTTTTTGCATATATGTTAGGTTCTGTGTGACCTTTGTCCAGCTATGCCAGAAGGATAGGAGACTTGATGTGATTTAATTAGGCCACAACTTTATTCGTAATTGTCTGGGAATCCTGGCAGAAAAAACTGCAGTACAGGTAATTCCATAATCATTTACATATATGCGGGAGGCTGCTGTCAGCCCTCCTTTTTTACCCATTCTGGTACACAGCCAACCTGCTGCTAGGACCTCACCATCACCCCCTCAAATGAGAGTTAAGGTGGCTATTCAGGAGGAGAGAGGTTGATTCTCTGCTGTACCTGTCAGAGGAGCCCTGAAAACCCCTGATGACCTTATCCCTGCCTTACAGAGTAACTGCACTGGGTATCCACCCCAAGCTTACATAATAAGTTGCAACACGGTAGCCTAATCTACGTTCCATGGATTTTGTCCCAACTAAGCTCCCAACCCATTGTGGAGAATGTGGGAAACCCCCCCTCCCACACCTTATGTTGGCCAATCTGGTGAGGGGTTAGAAGGATGGGAAAGAATTTTTCCCTTCGCCAAGAAAGGAGCAATTAGTATAATGACCACAGTGGATCTTGACTAAGGCAGCTAGTATGTCACGGAAGTCACGGATTCCGTGACTTTCCGTGACCACGCCTGCCCGGAGGACACCTGAGCAGGTGCACTCGCACACCCACCCAGCAGCAGGAGTTTGGATATGTGAGGGGGCAGGAGGTTGGGGCATGGGATGGGGTGAAGGCTCTGAGTGGTGCTTACCTTGGGGGCCTCCCCGAAACTGGTGACATGCCTCTCCCTCAGCTCCTGGCTGGAGACATGGCCAGGCAGCTCTGCATGCTGCCTAGGAGCCGGGGTTGGGGGAAGTAGCTGCTTCCGGGGTGAGAGGGGCACAGAGCCAGGTAGGGAGCCCCCTCCCCCCCCGGCCGCCCCTCGAGCACCCGGGCTGACATCCCCCCCACTCCCAATTTGGACTGTGAATTTTTGTTTACTGCCCATGACCAGTCCATGACTTTTACTAAAAATACCCATGACTAAAACATAGCCTTAACCATATCAAAACCTGGTACACTTCTACCCCGATATAACGCTTCTCCTCGGGAGCCAAAAAATCTTACCGCGTTATAGGTGAAACCACGTTCTATCGAACTTGCTTTGATCCGCTGGAGCGCGCGGCCTTCCCCTTCCCCCTCCCCCCGCAGCACTGCTTTACCGTGTATATCCAAATTTGTGTTCTATCGGGTCGCATTATATCCGGGTAGAGGTGTATTTTAACTACTTCCAAGGGTCGCAGGGTGTGTGCTGTTCTGCCTTGTTTGGGTAAAAGAGTGTTTTTTCTGCACCAGGGTGGACATAAATTGTCCCCTTCTCTTTTGGTCATCTGGTGGAGATGGTTCAGTGTCCGCATGCTGACCTGGTATGAATATGCCATAACAAGTAATTCTGTGGCTGTGTAGCCCTTAAAGGGGCCACACACCATTTCTGACAAGACAGAAAACAGCCTTTATTACTGTACATGTGGAGAGGTCATTCCCAGCTGTCAAAGTACATTACTATAAACAGCAGTGAAGGTAGCAAACTTATATAAGCTACTGTATGTTACATCATCAGTAAAAGCAATCACAGCACAGCATAGGAGTAAGAATTTCTTCAGATTACTCTCAGCTGAACGGATAGCAAATATGGCAGAAATAGAGAGCAGCAAAGAGTCCTGTGGCACCTTATAGACTAACAGACATATTGGAGCATGAGCTTTCGTGGGTGAATACCCACTTCGTCGGATGCATGTAGTCATGCATTCAACGAAGTGGGTATTCACCCACGAAAGCTCGTGCTCCAATACGTCTGTTAGTCTATAAGGTGCCACAGAGCTCTTTGCTGCTTTTGCAGATCCAGACTAACAAGGCTACTCCTCTGATACCAGAAATAGAGAGAAATCAGCAACCAAATGGAAATTATGAAAGGAGCCAGACAAATATTCAGATTTCACAACTGCAGTGGTATCTGTGCATGAAAAGCCGTATATGTTAATACTAAAAGAATGCATTGTACAGGAAGAATGTCTTGTAATCTTTTGTGCTTTTTAGGTAATGATGGCCTTGTCAAATCACTTAAATGCAGTGGAATCAGAGAAGCAGAAATTGCGTGCTCAGGTTCGCCGGCTATGCCAGGAAAATCAGTGGTTGCGTGATGAACTAGCCAGTACTCAACAGAAATTACAGAAGAGTGAACAGTCTGTGGCTCAGCTGGAAGAAGAAAAGAAACACTTGGAATTCATGAATCAATTAAAAAAATATGATGATGATATTTCTCCGTCAGTAAGTAGATGTGCATTCAAAAGCATTGTTTCTTTTTGTTAGTAAGCTGCTAAGGAGCTTTTTATTCCCAGATACGAATTTTTAGCAGTTGAAACAGGCATTTCATATATAGATTTTAATTTTGTTTATAGACAGGCACATTAGGAGATTAATTTCTTCATATGTTTATATTGTCCTAATCTTATGTAGTTTATACAGTCACGCAATAGAGAACTGCTTCCAAGAATCTTTATTTCAGGAAGACCTATATTTTACAGATGATGGAGTAACTACACTGTAGACTTGAGAGGGTAAAAGTCCAGCATATAGTAAAACACTTATACCTAGCAACACACTTGCTAAAAATTTTACTTCGAAAATTATCTTCAGAAAGCCATATAATGTCTGTTTTTAAACTCCATAATAAAATGAGAATTGAGGTTAAATGCGTAAATTACTGATATAAAAGGAAATTGCATTATTTGGAGCAGTCTGGAAAATGATTTTGACCTAGATAGTGGTCTCCCTAATTTTTATTATTTAATATTAGCACTGGAGGCTCTAGTCAGGAAAGGGGCCCCATAGTATTAGGCATTATGAAAACACAGACACAGTCCCTACACTTTACAGTTTAAGAAGGGAAGTGACATATGAAGGGTTGGGGAAAATAGGAGTGCAAGCAAATATGTAGAGTTTTAATATACATATGTATACCCTTGCAAAAGTGATTTTTCATAATTTTAAATAAAGTAAGTGCTTGGTAACCTATCTGCCCCTCAAGCCATCATTGGTTGATTTATGGGCATTATCACAGAAATAGATCTCATCTTGTAAATTGTTACATTCCAGATGGTGTCTATGTCTGTTTCAATTAATTGTTTTATTTTCTTCTGACCTATTATTGAAACGGCGTAGGAGTGGCAAAATTCATGTGTTTAGACATACTAAGCAACTGCTAGACAAACCATTTCTAGCACAGTGTGAATACAGTGAATTGTTTTAATCAGGTAGTCAGCTGCATGCAATGCAAGAAAATCTAAAAAAGCTAAAACTTAAATAGCCTGCACTGGCCTTTTTTTTTTTTTTTTTAGTCTTGGTACATAATTATGTTCTTAAGAATATGGAACAGTACCTAAATAATTTAATAGGCTAAACAAGGAACTATAGTCTTTAGCAGGGCTATAGAGCTGTGTTCCGGCTCCGCTCCAGCACCAGGCAAAAACCTGCAGCTCCATCTGCTCCATGCTCCAGCTCCAGGCTCCACTCCAAAGCCCCCTGGTCTTTAGACAAGATAAATATCCTAGCACCTCCATGCTTCGAAGCAAAAAAACCTTTCAAATTTGGCAGACGCATAGTGCGAGGTCATTAGTACCCCTTTTCCTGTCCTCACAAAAATCCACAGAGATCTGACTGAGTTAAAAACCTCTGAAATAAGATTGCCAGTGCAAATTTAATTCAGTTGTTTTGTGCATATGCATTGAGATAGAGGATGTCGTATGTGAGGCTGGGCAAGACTATGCATATCTTTAATGTTATTTAATCATAGATTTTATATATATTTGTATATTAATGTTTTAAGTGATTTTAGATTTAATAATGTAACACTTTGCTTGGGACTGGGGTTTGTATAGGAAGACAAAGACACAGATTCTACCAAAGAACCTCTGGATGACCTTTTCCCCAATGATGAAGATGACCCAGGGCAAGGAAGTAAGTGAACTTCAGATTATATAATTACAATGTATTTCTGCTGAACAGAAGATTGGTTTTATCTTCAGGGAAATAATCAATCATTAATTCCTAGAGTGCTGTGGTCCAGACATTGTGCGGCATAGACAACAAGGGCAATTTCAGCTTTTAGGATTTATTGTATGCAGTAAATTATGATATAATGAAGATAAAAATCTTTCCCTGATGCACTTTTCTGTAATTTCTTACTCCAGCATTGACTATGTTCATCCCTTCCAAAGGGTGGAAGATAGGAAAGCTGATTTATGAGGATGTTATTCCCACTATATAAAAAGATTGGGCTAGTCTAAGATGGTTTTAAAAAAAAAAAAAAAAGCTTGCTAGCTACCCCTGACCTCATTAGGAGCTAATTTCCATACAAAATTTAGGTAGTAGCTTGCTAACTTAGACAGAGAAGCTTTAGATCCCAGTGTCAGGACTTGTTTCAGTCAACCTTGAGACTTGGTAGTCTGCTCAGGTATTGGGTTCTATGGTGACCAGTATGGTTAACTTCCCTGGGCAGGTTTCCATATGAGGCCTCGTCAGTTCTATTTTTGTCACTCATAAAGGACACAATTTTTTTGCAATTAATACTCCTCCAGAGATGTTGTTATCCTCTCAAGGTTGAAGGGTTGATGAGTTGGATGAGGTACACTTAAGTTACACCTTTATCATTATTTATGTTACCATAACAGGTAGGAGCCCCACTTATGGACCAGGACTCCATTCTGCGATGTGCTTTATGAACATAGAACAATAAAAAGATTGTTCCTGCCCCCATAGAGATTACCGTTTTAAGTATAAGACAGGAAACAACAGATGGATACAGACAGACCATTGGGATAGGATAAGGAAACAGGACAATATTGGTCAGCCTGTGGTGTCCACACACCAGTGGCCTTAACCATTGGCAATTTTTTCCTAGGCATCAAAGAAAAGGAGAGTTTTAAGGAGTATAAGGAGGTAGCTTTGCAGATAATTACCAGAAGCCTCTCCTAAGTCTACAAGTCAGCATGGGAGAAAGCGTGATGGTGCTTGTTTGAAAATTCAGCAAGTGTGCAATGGAACTGTCATCAAAGGTCCAATAGGCATCTTAGTCGACCTCTAGGTAATAAATGATAGATGATGGGTCTTAAAGGGCCTTGAAAGTGAAGACAAGTAGTTTGATCCAAAAAGGAAGGGGGGAGCTAGTGGATGCAAAGAGACGGGTAATGTGATCAGAGTGAGAGTTTAGGAAAACAAAAGTCTGGGCTACTCTAGCGGAGGGGTTCGAACTAAGATACACAACTTCAGCTACACTATTCCAGTAGCTGAAGTCGAAGTATCTTAGTTCAACTTACCTGGCTGTCCTCACGGCAACGAGTTGACTGCCACGACTCCCCCGTTGACTCTGCTTACTCCTCCTGCTGAGGTGGAGCACGGGCGTCGATTAGCGGATCGATTTATCGTGTCCAGATGAGACACGATGAATCAGTCCCCAATACATCGAACACTACCCTCTGATCTGGCAGGCAGTATGTATGTACCCATAGAAAACAAAAAAGCAACTGCAGCTTTTAGGATTTATTGTATGCGGTAAATTATGTTCTAATGAAGATAAAAATGTTTCTCTGATGCACTCTTCTGTCTTTGCAGCAATGTTCTGAATGGATATGAGTAGGGCAAGACTGCATTGTCAAAGCCAAAGAAAAGAATGTGTGGTGGTAAAGGCATGAGATGAGAGCCATGATGAGAGTGTTAGCTGTGTGAATGGATAGAAAGGCTGTATATTAGAGATGTTATGAAGAAAGAAACAGTGAGATTTAGACATAATCTGGATTTGAGGATCTAGAAAGATCTGAGTCAAAGATAATGCGTGTGTTACAGGCTTGAGTGACAGGCGGGATGGTGGTGGTATACACAGTGGGGGAACTCTGTTTTAGCCATATTTAGATTGAGATGACAGCTGGATGTCCATGAGCCGATATTGGAGAGAGAGGCTGAGATTTTAGTTTGGACAGAAAGAGGCAGATCTGTAGTAGAGAGGTAGCTCTTTGAGACATCAGCATAGAGATGTAGTTGAATTTGTTTGTAGATGAGATTGCCCAGATATAAGGTGAGAGGAAGAAGAGTGGGGACCAGGACAAAACACTGTGGAATTCCCATAGAAAGTTGGAGGCTGGGGATGAGGAGGATCCTCTGAAGGAGCAGTCAGAGGTAGGAGAAGAACCAGGAGAGGCTAGAGTTACAGAAGCCAAGGAGAAGCATGGTTGATGGTAAAAGGCAACTGATACATCAAGGAGGTTGAGAATGGAGTACCCGTTCAGAGCTTTGGTTAGGAAGAGGTCGTAAGACGCTTTGGCAAGAGCAGTTTCAGTTGAGTGTAAGCTGTGGAAGCTGCATTGGAGAGACTCTAGGATGGAATTAGAGGAGTGGAACTCCAGGCAGCAATTGTAAACAGCATGCTCAATGAGCTTAGAGCTGAAAAGGAGATGGGGGTGGTAATTGGAGAGGCAAGTGAGGTGAAGGTTGGGTTTTTTAAAGGTAGGGGAGACTAACATATGTTTGCATTGTGAGGGAAAAGAGCAAGAGGCTTAATAAAGAGTAAGGGAAGGGATGAGTGGATGCAAGGGATTTCAGGAGATGGGATGGTGTTTCTAGAGCAAGCGGAGGAGTTAGATGGGAACAGCAGATGAGAAACTTCTTCATCTGTGACAGGAGAGAAGGAGGTAAGAGTTGTAGGAGGAGAATAGGGAAGGTCATGTTGTAGTTTGTCAGTTATCTTGTGGAAGACATTGGCAAGATCCTGTGCTGAGAGAAAAGAGTAGGATTTGAGGAGTGAGTCAGAGGTGGCAAAAAGTTGGCTAGGATTGTGTCATGGGATTCACTTACGTTGAAGTAGAGTTGTTTAACTAGGATGATATCAGAACTGATGGAGGAGAGAACAATTTGTAGTGGAGGAAGTCAGCCTGGTCATGGAATTTCTACCAGAGAAGATCTGCAACGTGAGAGCAGGAGCAGAGGAAGTGCATGTTGGGGGTGAACCGGGGCTGGGGATTAGCGGGGGGAGCCTTGTCATGGAAGAAAGGGGCAAAAGAAGTAAGGGTGGAGGAGAGCGAAGCATGGAGATAATCAATCATATAAATGGAAGAAAGGGGGAGGGGGCAGGGAGGAGAAGGCTGAGAGCAGATGACAGTTCTTCAATGCTGATGGACTGGAAGGCAAAGAAAAACCAAGTGACAGAGTATTAGGAAGGGGACTAACGAGTGATGCAAAAAGAGATCAGGTGGTGGTCTCAAGAGAGACATCAACAACGTAGGATCAGTGAGAGCAGAGTATTTGGTGAAGACCAAGTCAGTTGAATGGCCATTTGATGAGTGGGAAAGTTGAACCAGAGCTTCAGGTCAAATGAAGAGGAGAGGGTGAGGAAATGCATAGCTACAGGATCAGATGAGTCATTAACATGGAAGATGAAGTCACCAAGAATGAGTGAGAGTATAACAAGAGAAAGAGCCAGGACTCAAAATCGGAGAGGAAGTCTGATGGGGAGGAGTTTGGTAGATGAGAGGAGAAAGGATTGGGATGCTGTGTTGCTCAAAAGACAGAGTGGAAGAGGGCTGAGGAAGGGGGTTGGAAGTGGCAGAACTGGGAGAGGGGAAGCCACACATCCACCAGAGTTGGATCCAAGGCAGGGAGAGGATTGTGGGGGAAGGAGAAGCCTCTCTAAGAGAGGGCAACTACAGAATCAGTGTAGGGATCCAGGTCTCTGAGAACCAGGAGCTAGCGGGAGCAAGATACGAAGTGGTAGTGGATGACTGAGATCTTTTCAGAGATGCAATGGGTGTTCCAAAGACACACAGAGGAGGGGAGAAGGTGGGGGAAATGGAGCAGGAGAGGTGTATGGTTAGGAATGGTGACAGAATGGGTGGAGTTGGTGGGGGGACAGGTATGGGTGTTGAAGAGGTTGATGAGGAAGGGAATGCCAGGGTTGGGACAAAGGTCACCAAAGATCAGGAGGTGGCAGCAGAGGATGTGTGGTTTGGATTTGTGATGGTGAGAGGAGAAGGGAGATTTGAATAGAGAGAGGAAAAGGTATAGTTAGTGGGAATTGTAGAGGGGTGAGGGTAATAAAGGAGGGGAAATTGAGCTAGTGTGAGGGGTAGAGGAGGGAGAAAAAGAGATGATGTGATGCAAAATAGAAGAGGGATGTGTTGAGAACCATAGGAGAACGACAGGGGGATGAGGTTACAACAGAAAACCCGAACCGAGTTCAAAAAATATTTTGAAGGCACCCTTGCATGGCCCCCTGCCAAGTGGCTGCGGTGCTTTCTCCCACCTTGCAAAGGAGGAGGAGAGTAGCCATCTGGGATCCAGTGCTGGGATGATCTGGGCAGTGGGGGGTGTTTCCTTGGTGCTTACGATCCTTATGTGGTAATTCAGTTAAATTGTTGATGGTTAGGATTTGTTTACTGAAATACTGAAGCTTTACAAAACGTAAATCAACAAGGGTGTGAGATTTGTTCTATAAAATCTAAAAGAGAATTGCTTTGATGACCTATTGGTGATAGTCACCTGGATCAAGTTTCTCTTCAGATGCAGTCATTGTGTGGGGTTTGAAAGGAATAGTAGAGAAAATCATTAAGGTTTTATGTTGGGCTGAGGTTCATCTTCCAGGCTTCTTTGAAGTCAGCATACTGGTAACACTAATGCTGAATTGCAGAGCCATACCCACAGCTGTCTAGTCCATCCACCATTTATTTGAACAAAGAAGGAAGGGGAGTCTTTAGGTGACTCTTATGCCCACTTGTCAAAAGGTGCTTGTGCTCTTTAGGCTCTAGTGGTAGATGCCTGGTTTCATCCCTGGATTATCAACTAAGCCTACATCTTCCTCCCTGTGCTAGGCAGGGTGTTGAACTTGCTAGAGGGATAGGGCAAGTCCACACTACAGAGTTATACCGATATAACGACATCGCTCAAGGATGTGAAAAATTCACATCCTTGAGCGATGTAGTTATACCAAGCTAACCCCCCACATAGACAGTGCTATGTCAGCAGGAGAGCCTCTCCTGTCAAAATAGCTACCGCCTCTTGCGGAGGTGGATTAACTGCAGTGGCAAGAGAAGTTCTCCTGTCAGCATAGGAACGTCTTCATTAAAGTGCTACAGTGGCACTGCTACAGTGGTGTAGCTGTAGCACTGTACATGAAGACAAGCGCATAGTCCTCATGGTTGTCAAGATGTAATTTGATGAAGACAAACCCAAAGGGGGTGGATGGAATGGGGCTAGAAGACAAAGGTTATAATTACAAGAACATACAACTGGTTTATTGTATGTATCTTGTTTATCACATATTTGAAAGACAAAAACATCATAATTATTTTTTTGCTTGTTTGGGTTATCTTAGAAATGGAGAAGGGAAAATACTAGTAGCTAAAACAGTGGTTCTCAACCTGCGGCCTGTGGGCAGCTTGCAGCCCGATCAGCACACAGCTGCAGCTAATGTGACATCTTCAGGGCCATACAGGTAGTATTGGATACAGCCCACAATGGTAAATAGGTTGAGAACCACTGGAAGAGAGGGCAGTGGGCAGAAAAGGAAAGAGGATCAGAGTGTGAAGTATAATGGGCAAGAATTTGCAAATGGAACCGTTGCAGTTTGTTTTGAACTGAATGATTCCACTGACAGAGTTTGCCAGGGTTGTGAAAGTGTCCCTTGTTTGGTAGTTCTGGAGTGCAGAAAGCCAGGCTCTTGCTGCTAGAGCTCTGGTCCTTTGCGTTCAGTTTCTGGAATCAGTATGGTTCTGCACTGGAGAAGACCTTCGTAGCCCTCACAGAAACGTGTGTGGAGAGGAGGAGACAACAGGCTATTTCCTTCTGGTTCCGGGATGGAGATGCAGTTGTCGTGATTTGCAGGTAGGGAACCAGGTGAGCAGATTTCAAAGGAGTAGTAAACAAAACGAAGAGGCTGGCTGTAAAGGCTTGCTTCGCTTTTCCGTTGCTGCTGCTGCTACCTCTATTGGTGTCTTTTCTAGGGTAGCATAGTGCTTTTATAGGCCACCATGGGAAGAGTGGTTGGAGAGGAGGACAGGGCATGCAGAAGAAGATGACTACTGAGACTTCATACTCCTGGAGCAAGGGGATAAAGGAGGAAAAGTAGACTAAGGCCTGGTCTACACTAGCCTGTTATTTCAGAATTAGCCAAGTTATTTGGGGGGAAAAAAATGATTCCGTCCACATGACCAAACAGTTCTTTTTCGATTTAAAGGGCTCTTTAGTTCGATTTCTGTACTCCTCCTTGGCAAGTGGAGTAGCACTTAAATCGAGATTGCAATCCCGGGTTAAAGGAATTGTGGATGCAATTCGAGGTTATTGGCCTCCGGGAGCTATCCCAGGATGCTCCCTTGTGACCACTCTGGACAACACTCTCAACCCCAATGCACTAGTCAGGTGGGCAGGAAAAGCCCCAGGAACTTTTGAATTTCATTTCCTGTTTGGTGATCATCAGCACAGTCCACCATCACAAGCGACCATACAGAGTTCACCATCACAAGAGATCACGTAGTCCCAGATTCGCAGATGAGCTCCAGCATGGTCTGAACAGGGGGTACTGGATCTCATTGCATGCTGGGGAGATGAGTTTGTTATGGCAGAACTACGTTCCAAAGAAAGGAACACAAATACCTAAGCTAAAGTCTCCAGGGCCATGACAGAAAGAGGCTACTCCAGGGACACAGAGCAGTGTCGTACAAAAATCAAGGAGCTCAGGCAAGCATACCAAAAAGCCAGGGAGGCAAATGAGCGCCCTGGGTCATAGCTCCATACATTCTGCTTTTACCGTGAACTCTATGCAATTATGGGAGGTGATGCCACCACTACCCCACCACTGTCTGTGGACACCTGCAAGGGGAGAGTTGCACGGAGCAAGGAGGAAGAGGCATTGGAGGACGAAGAGGAGGAAGACAGTGCACAGGCGGCAAGTGGGGAATCTGTTCCCCCCCTTGCCAGGAACTAATCTTAATGCTGGATCCAGTAGCCTCCCCTCACTCCCAAGGCAGGCTCCTGTTCCATGACTCTGGGGAAGATACTTCTGGTGAGGTGAGAGCCTGATCGGAGCCATGTAGTGGGGGAACCCAGCCGCCCTGGGTTGCTCGTGTTTAGAGTAAATGGCTCCGCTGTATCTAACACTGGATCTAATGCAGGAAAGGCAGCAAGACCACAGACTTCCGCTGCAGCCCCTGTATACTCAAACTTCCTCCTCCCCCAGTTCCATAGCCTCCTCACCCAGATGCCCAAGAACACGAGGGGGAGGCTATGAGGACCCACACAGTCAACCCCAGAGGATCGCCCAAGCACCAGAAAGCTGGCATATGCAAACTTCTGATTTGGTTTCTGGACTTGTCCTTCCCTCCTCCTGCACCCCCCTCCCAACCCTTCTCCCCCAGTCTACCTTCTAATTTCTCTCAGTGCATTGTGCATCAAATAATAAAGAACAGTTTTAAAACAATTTTGCAGTTTATGTACTGGCCACCATGGTATACCGGGGCCAAGGTGGGGATATGTGTTCCATCTATTGCCCCGCCGCAGTTAGGGAACCCCAGGGCATTAAAGCCATCCACAGTGGTCTGCACATTTCCCAAAGTCGCTACCCTTGTGTAGCAGAGTGATCCCCTGCTCCTGCCCTGAAGGCCTTAAAACAGCCAGGAAGAGGGCTGTGGCAGGGAAGAGCTAAGCTGCTTGGGGAAGTAGCCACAGCTGGGCCATGCCCCAGTCAGGCCCAGCTGGTTCCTATGAAAGGCTGTGAGCCAGAGGCCCAGGAACAGTATCCCTCTGCCTGTAGAGGGAGAAGGGCCTGGCTGCAGGGAATTAGACAGTGTACTTGAGTGGAGCAAGGTTGAGGAAAGGCAGAGGAGCTGGGGAGCTCCTACCTAGAAAGCCCCAGGCTGCAGCCTAGCATTGGGCTAAAAGGTACTGGGGGTTGCAGAGGGCAGCCCAGGGGTAAGCCAAGGCAGCAGTACAAACCCAACCTTGCCAGTGTTGCCAGGCTGATACTGCAGTCTGCCCCAGGGCGCAGGGGCTAGACAATGACTGGAAGTAGCCATGTACTGAGGCAAGGTGGGAATAGTGGATGGGGGATCCCCCAGGGAGGGGAGACCCTAAGACTGAGGGGATTACTGCTAGGGAGCAGCATCCCAGGTAAAAGGGCACTGGGTCCTGGGAGGGACATGGGGCCAGAGGACAGGCAGATCATCAGCCTGCAGAGGACGCTCCGGAGCTGGAACCAAGCTAATTCCCAGAAGTCACCAGCAGGAGGTGCCACAAGGGTGAGTCTGCTCCTCTGCACCTTGATAGCAGCTGGTCAATGATTGCATTGACTACTTGCAGCACAGCCGCCCCTACAGTAGATTTGCCCACTTCAAACTGATTCCTGACTGACTGGTAGCTGTCGGGCGTTGCAAGCTTCCACAGTGCTATGGCTACTCGCTTCTCAGCTGTGAGGCCTGCTCTCATTTTGGTATCTTTGTGCTTCAGGGCAGGGGACAGCAAGTCACAAAGTTCCATGAAAGTGGCCCTACGCATATGAAAGTTTTGCAGCTGCTGGGAATCATCCCAGACCTGCAACATTATGTGGTCCCACCAGTCTGTGCTTGTTTCCCAGGCCCAGAATCGGCGTTCCACGGCATGAACCTGGCCCAATGCCATCATGATCTCCCAATCGCCACCTGCCATGCATCTAGAAACATCGGTGACCATGTCCTCATCAGTATAGTAATCGCACTTCCTCGCCCGGTTTTGCAGGTACTAAACATACTGCTGGATAATGGACGAGGTGTTTACAATGGTCAAAACGGCAGCAGAGATCTGAGCGGGCTCCATGTTTGCTGCGCAATGGCGCTTGCATGGATAATCCTGGAAAAAGGGCGCAAAATGAGCTGTTTGGTTCAAGATGGCAGATAAAAGGCGGTAAATGGTTGTCTTCTGTAGCTTCCATGGGAGCCCAGGACAGCTTCCGCCGCTTTCTCCAGATTGTCTGTGCAGTTCTGTTCACAATGGCCAAGAAACAGCAGGGAATTGTTGCCTTCTGTAGCTTCCACGGGAGCCCAGGACCGACAACATGGAAAAAGCAGCGATAGCAAAGTTTACGGCGGAAGCATGAGCAGAGTTTGCAGCGGAAGCTGTGCGGCTCTGTTCATGATGGCCAAGAAATGGCGGGGAATTGTTGCCTTCTGTAGTTTCCATGGGAGTCCAGGACAGACAACATGGAAAAAGCAGCAATAGCAGAGTTTACGGCGGAAGCATGAGCAGAGTTTGCTGCGGAAGCTGTGTGGCTCTGTTCATGATGGCCAAGAAATGGCGGGGAATTGTTGCCTTCTGTAGTTTCCATGGGAGCCCAGGACAGACAACATGGAAAAAGCAGAGAAGCTGTGCAGCGCTGTTCATGATGGCTGAGAAATGACGGGAAATGAGTTACATGAAAGAGTAGATAGAAAGAGGAGAGGTCATTCAAAGTGGATTCAACATACCAGGAGACAGGAGGTGCACCGTGCTGCACCGTCTGCTGACAGCATGGAGTCTGCTGTAGCTTTCACAGAGCGAGGAGCAAGTGGTGGCACACACCCAGAAAAACCTGTGAGAATGTTTTTGCCTCATCATGCTCTGGGAGTTTAACCGACAATTCCAGTGGACGGCAGTGACTGTGGGAACAGTGGGATAGCTACCACAGTGCAACGCTCCGCCATTCGATGCTAGTCTCGGTACTGTGGGCGCACTCCGTCGAATTCACATGCTTTAGTGGGGACACATAACATTGAATGTATGAACTAGATTCTGGAAATTTGAATAAAATAACTTCGAATTAATTTCGTACTGTAGACCTACCCTAACTCTAGTCACCTTCCTGTGGCTGGCTGGTGTTGCTTGTCTTCCCCTACCTTTCCCCCTGGTAACTTAGACCTTTAGTAACTGAGGGCAGAATTTGGCCTTAAAATTGGAGCTTTGTTAATAGTTCGGTTGCTTGTGAATCAGATTAGATCCCACCTCTCTCTCCATAGATTTTATTGGCCCACAGAAGTAAAAAGTAATAAAAATATGTACTTGTTCATAACTGGAATTATACTGTATTATATTACCTGAATTCTCTTTATCCGAAAATCCTAGTTATCCAAATCCACAATATGTCCCCCAGTTAACCCTATGTTAATAACTTGCTAATAACTTCTCAATTAGCTTGTTAGCACTAATCAACAGCTTTGTATTTGTATATTAGTTTTGAGTGGTTACCTGTTGTTACTGAGACTTAATCCCATTTCATCAGCAACAACACCTTGTCAGGACATATTAAATTGTTTAATTTGAATTAATCAGTATAAATGATGTCTACAGTAGTTTTAATACAATTTTGGTGTTTTTAATTAACTCAGTCACATTAACACTGTTTTTTCTCTTTATTGAAAGTACAAAGTATTAAGCAAACATCAGCATTACTCCCTTCCCTCCTGTATGTCTAGATCAGTGAAAGAAGAGATCAAAATAGCACTTTGTTTATCCAAACTCCTCCGAAACTTTCAGATGACTCTGAGGCTATTTGAATAAATGGGAGTGAACTATATGTCAGTCAGAATACTGACAGGGAGAGGATGTGCTTAGCATGGGAGTGCCATTTTTTACAGTCATGTTTCAGAACAGAACCACACTTTAAAACAATTAGATTAATTTTAGTGTCTAGCATGGATTTTTCTTTCAAAATGGTTTCAAATTGATTGCCTTCTTTTTGCAGTCCAACAGCAGCATAGCAGTGCAGCAGCAGCTGCTCAACAAGGTGGCTATGAAATTCCAGCAAGATTAAGGACTCTTCATAATCTGGTTATCCAGTATGCTTCCCAGGGTAGATATGAGGTTGCTGTACCCCTGTGTAAACAAGCACTTGAAGATCTGGAGAAGACTTCAGGTCATGATCATCCTGATGTTGCCACTATGCTAAACATACTTGCTTTGGTGTACAGGTTGGTATTCTGATATGCATTTAAATTCTCCATCAACTGAACTTCTTTATTTCTGTAAAGTTGACTAGAGGCCTTAATGCAGGAACTGCTATAAAAATGTTTTTGACAATTTTGTAGGTTCTAAATTTTTTATTTGTGGTGGTATCACTTGGGCACTTGACCTGGGGTGCTCAGTCACACCACAGAACACCAGGGTCTAGATGAGTTCCTGAATATCTTCCCATATCTCAGTTTTTGGAATGCTGTTATTCATTTTGAAACTTAACTATCCATCATCGATCATTGAGAAGATGGTCAGACAACTACCTCTCAGGTTATGCGAATGCTGGTGTAAATTGAATGGCAAGATGTACATATTCAGATAGTTCATTTCCAGTCCCTCAAAAAACCCTATTTTAATTGTAGTTTTTCACACTTGGAAGTGAAAGACTGTATCTGCATTTGATCCCTTCTCTTCTGTGCTATAGCATTCCTATCCTGACACTGAAGTCAACTCCTACTTTTGCAGTTCGTCTTATAAGATTTATTTAAATGCTACTTCCTTTTTTTTGTGAAACAGAGTAAAGTGTTAATTCTGGTTTTCTAAAACTTAGGGACCAGAACAAATACAAAGATGCAGCAAACCTCTTGAATGATGCCTTGGCTATTCGTGAAAAGACTTTGGGCAAAGATCATCCAGCGGTTTGTATATCTGATTTTCATATTTTTAGTTGTGTTTTTCACTGACTGTTTGTTTTTTTTTCTTCCCCTGCCCAACTTATTCTAATATTAAACTCAACAGGAACATTTAAGATCTGGCTTGTCACTAAACAGGACAGGTAGGAGGCCACAATGTAATATTCTGTATTCTTTTAATATTTAACCTGTCTTTGAGCATTGTATCCATTTAAAACTATTTCACCCAAAAATTACTCTGCTGCCACATTTATTTGATTATGAATCAAGTTGCATGGTCTGTATGTGGAAAAAATTAACTTCTGAAGGAATATTTTAATTAGCTTATTTTAAACAATTCAGTTGCTGAATTCACATAGAAATTGTACTTCTGATTTGTTTTACTGCCTCTGTTTAAAATAAAACAGATAATTCCAATCAAGATGTTTGTGCTCAAGTCACTTTTAAAATATAACTTGGTGATGTATTGCTTCATATAACCTATGTTACAGTGGGCAACTCTGTGAATCTGGATTTATGTAAAATAGCTTTATTTCTGGTTGTCATATTTAGAGCAAATTTATGCATTTAATCACATTTCAACAGGCTAACTAAATACATTTCACAGTTTGCTATGTCTTCTCATTTAAGAGTTATTTCTTAATGCAGTGATTTGCCAGAGATCTTCACTGTACATAGAGGATATGAATACAGCAGTCCATTGTAAATATATTTTAACTAGTTCATTCTTTCACTAGGTATTCACTTCATATTTAATGTTTCTCTGCTGTTGACAGGTGGCAGCTACTCTAAACAATCTTGCAGTGCTTTATGGTAAACGAGGAAAGTACAAGGAGGCAGAACCTTTGTGTAAGAGAGCTTTGGAGATCAGAGAAAAGGTACAAAGTAAAAAAAAAACAGAAGCCTGACAATGAACTTTACAAAAAATAAAAATCCAACTTCTGCTTTTTAGAAAAAACTCAATCTCTCATATTTTGATTGGCTAGACCTACCAAACAATACTAAATACCTTGGATAGTGTTATACAACTTAAGTTAAAATACAAAATTGTTTTAAGAAAATTAACTTCAAAATCTTGAGAGGCTTTGGGTGTATTCTAAAGTTGTGCAAAGTAAGAGCAACGCAGCAGGAAAAGAACATTTAGATATGTTCCTGTTGGGTTGACTAGAGCATTTGAATACAAAATAAATGTATGCCATTTAAATGTCTCAAGTTAGTTGTTTCGTACTGCAGCAGAGAGTGAAAATGCTTATTCCAGTGCCTTTGGCTGGCTGTCTGCACTGCAGTATGTTAAAACTGGTTAAGTATGCTGTATGTTTAAGTTTATTCTATTACTTCAAAACTACCTGTCTCCTGTTATGAATTATTTTGTTGCTCTCTCAATTAGGATCTAATTGAATAATCCACACATATATTAAAAAAAAAAAAATTAATAGGCTTTTCATAGCTCTTATAGGGAAATCCTTAAACTCTGGTAAGTGCAAAGCCATAGATGTGCTGACTAGTTTACTTGAATGCTGTTTAAAATGTTTTAATCCTGATAGAGATAATTGTTGACCTGGGATTAATATAAATGGACTAACTCAAACAATTGCTTTAGAATCCATGAAACAGGAAGAATTAAGACGATAAAAATTTCTATCTGATAGGACTTCCCCCCTCGATTACTCTGTTCTTTCTGAATAATCAGTTTGAAATAAAGAAGTCTGCATCATCTTCAAATATTATTGAAAATGAGGTTTTTACTGAATTAAATATAAAAATGAATAATACATTTATTCATAACATAAACCTATGGTAATTTAACCTGCTGTGCAAATCAATTTGTTTCATGCTGCCTGTAAATTTTAATATTGTGTGCGATATTGTATTGCAAATACATAACTATTGTAAAAGTTGTCAAAGGAGATGGAGGGTTATTATTTGGGCAAAAAACAACTTGGGCTTTGGTCACCTGGAAAAATTGAGGCAATTTTCATTTGTCAGGTAAGCCTGTCAGTTTGATATTAAAATGATCAATGATGATAGTTACAATATTAAGATTAAATTGTCATATCTGGACATCAGAATTCATACTGTTGAAATGAATGGGGTAATCCTCATTTCTCAGGGCTACTGTTTCAGACTTCTATGCTGAAGTTTTGTGTCAGTCTCCCACTGATGCTAGCTATGGTGGGAGTGCAACTATAAACTGCCTGCTGGAGTTCTTGCCATCAGGTTTTTTAATCCTGTTCACTAGCGCTCCAACTATTGCTGACCTTGGTGGCACTTCACTGAAGGTAGAGAAGTTGTGGGAAATCTTATTGTAGAGAAAAATCAACAGGACATCATTGCATTGGCTTACACTCAGTTCAAATTTGTAGATTTTCTTTATAATCTTAAGAGCTAGAAACTGTTTTCTTTCAAACCGAGGTGTGGATTCTATAGTAAATTCCATAGCCATGGAATTGCAGAATACACAAGACCCTGGTTATATACAATAGTATAGGAATTGGAGAATAATTAAATGTACATATTTAGAAAAATTCTATTATGCCTCCCTCACTTACAGAATGACTAATCATTGGCAAAACAACATAATTACTGGCCAAATGATTGTGTATAACACAACACAACGCAAACTAGAAAAAAATAGAATATTTCTTCTTTGCGAGACTGAAAGATATCCTTAAAACTTATTGGAATATATTCATGCAAAGGACTTTTTGGAAGCTGTACTGAGAAGTTTATTTAACAAACGTCAGTTTCTCTAATGCATTGTAATTTTAGCCTGTAAAATTTCAGTTTAACTTTGAATCTTGATTGAGTGCACAAAAGCATCTTTTAAAATTTGCTATAGATGGAAAATGTCTAAACTACTTGATTTTTGTGAAAATGGTTGAAAATTAGATGCCCAATTGAGACTTTATTTGCCATGTCAGCCAAGAGCTGTCCTAGTATGTACCTAATGTAAATGGGGCCCTCTTCCACTCGCAACCAAAAAATGGGATTTATAATGAAAATAGTGACTGAAACTTAATTATAGAAAAGTCTGAGCAGTGTAAACTGCTGAGGTAAAATAATATGTTCTGATACTGAAATTAGAAAGAAAAAGGTTGTGAAAGATCATTTTAAGATCGTGCTTCTTTAAAATCTAATACAATAAATGGGGAATGTTTTAATGTATGATACCTTCATTTCCAGGTCCTGGGGAAGGATCACCCAGATGTTGCCAAACAGTTAAATAACCTCGCCTTACTGTGTCAGAATCAGGGTAAATATGAAGAGGTGGAGTACTACTATCAAAGGGCACTTGAGATCTACCAAACAAAACTAGGACCGGATGACCCAAATGTAGCCAAAACAAAGAATAATCTGGTAAGTTTGTTACATGAAGTAAAAATAGGAAAATGTAAGCTTTGTTTTTTCTGATGTGCTAAAATAATTACTCCTGGGTGCAGAATGCATACCTTCCACAGATTTCTTGGCTCCCCTGCAAAAATATGGGGAAGCAAAGAAATCTGAGGAACACACACCCCTTCTCCAGCAGCCCTGGTGCGTCTGCTGGGAGCAGCCAGCAGCAGAGAAATCGCTGTGGGGGCGGGGAGGAGGCTGGGCGTGCGTATGTCCCTGGAGAGATGTTAAGGGGGTAGATCTCAGCGCATGCCTGTATATGAAAGAGTGGCAGGGCTTGTCCACACTGGCACTTCACAGTGCTGCAATTTTTTCGCTCAGGGCTGTGAAAAAACACCCCCCTGAGTGAAGCAAGTTTCAGCGCTGTAAAGTGCCAGTGTAGACAGTGTACTAGGGCCACAGCTCCCAGCGCAGGTAGCTATGTCCCTCGTGAAGGTAGGATTTTTTAGAGCTCTGAGAGAGCTCTCTCCCAGCATTATGCCACAACTACACAAGCCACATTAAAGGCTGCTTTGGCAGTGGTTTAACGTTGCCAGTGTAGACTAGCCCGAAGGAGGCAGGCTGCTAATGTTCCCATTGTTAGTTAATTGTTCCCATTCTTAGTCAATGAAGACTCCTTTACCTTGTCAGAGTGGTGTAAAGGAGCCTCATTGTAAATAACAGTAACTGAATCCTCAGCTAGGAAGATCTATGTGCTTTCTCCCTTTTTTTCCTGTGCTAGAGAAGCACAATAGGGTTAGATTACAGCTCAGGATCTATTTTACTTTTCCATTTATAAAAAAGCAGGACCATGGTTAGCAAAACTGTTTGACTTTCATGTGTGAATTTTGAGCAGTTTAAACGACATTCTACTTTACAGAACACCAAAATAAAAGTAATGTAACTTAAATGAAAATCCAGGATGATAACTGGAATGCAGGGTATTGGTTACCAAGTATTTGTAACTTAACTTTTGTATTTGTAACTGAACAGTCTTATTGTGGCATTTTTTCTGTATGGTAGTTTAAATAAATTACCAAAATAAGTGAAACTGGTGTGATTATATTGTTGCATATTTTATTTGTCAAAATAATGCAGAATTTTGCATTATTGGCTCAGAATTTCCCCAGGAGGAAATAATGTTTGTTTTTTTTATTCAACAAGCATGTAATTGTAGATAAGTTCTGTCTTTAAAAGATAAATCAAAACTTTTCCTATGCTGATATCTTTATTATTTTTTAGGCATCCTGCTATCTGAAACAGGGAAAATTTAAGCAAGCAGAAACTTTATACAAAGAAATTCTTACTCGTGCACATGAAAGGGAATTTGGCTCTGTAGATGGTAAGGAACTTGGTGTACAACTGAAAAGTAGGATTTATTTTTTATACTTCTCAAAATAAATCTGTTTAAAACTAATTGATATTCTGCTTAAAGTTGTGAATATTTGAGGGAGATTAAAAGGAATGAAATTTTAGACTTTATTGAAACGTACAGCAAAATCCATCCTAAGGAGGAAAGACTTTAATTACTGTATTTAAATTAATCCAAAACAAGGATTTTTTCCAAATGAGTGAGACTTTAGCAAGTCTACATAACAGACTACTTTTCTATCTAATCTACTTTAGGATGTTCTATAGAATCCCAAACTCTAGTATCAAAGAGCTAGTATACACACGGGACTATGTTTTTTCTCTTCTAGTCAGTGACTGCAATAATTCAGTATAGGATTTTAGATTACTTGGTAAAAATAATGGTCAACTCTTTGAGCTCATCTGCCAAAACAATTAAAGAATGCAGAAAAACTTGTCCTCTTCTTAAATTGAGCAGACTGTAAATTTAACAGCTAGACGTCAGCAGTCTATTTGTACATTGTTCCAGTAGAACGTTTCATAAACTACTGATTGTAATGCAGTATTTTCATTTCCTTGCAATAAGACAGTTATTTTTGCAGCATTCAGTAGCTGTCACAATAAAAGAAATAAATGTGTGTATTCTAGCAAACGACTAAGCTCTTGTCAGTATATACTTCCACCAACTTGGTTAGATCAAAGTCTTCTAGAAATAGCACTCTGTCAGCAATTTTGTAATGCTGACTTCTAGGTATCTTTTCTAAAGCCAGTTAAAGGCAGACACACGTGTTCTGTTAATCTGTTTAGTCTTTCTGTAATGTGTCAGAAATGCTGATTATGCTGCCAGAACCAATATTTTTGTTGGTCTTCAGCTTTCTTCAACCTGAATATTAATATCTACTTCTTTCACTGCTGTTATAAAAATATTAATTTTATATTTTCACCAGATGAAAATAAACCCATCTGGATGCATGCTGAGGAGAGAGAAGAATGCAAAGTAAGGACTTGATTGAATAATTGTTTTCAGAATTTCTGTTAGTTACAGATATATTTTTAACATGCTGTTTTCAATTTAGGGAAAGCAAAAAGATGGCTCATCCTTTGGAGAGTATGGTGGTTGGTACAAAGCTTGCAAAGTTGATAGGTAGGTTTATTATTTAAAGCATTTTAACTACAGAACATACAGTACTCAGAAATGTCAGTTTGAAAGTCATACTTAAAAATAAAATCCTTTCATCTGTGTTACTAAAATTAAAACTGATACCTAAGAAATCCAAGGCCATGTTTGCTGGCCACAGAGAGAAGATGGCTTCGGGGATCTGATTGTGACTTAGTTCTGAGGCCTTTTTTATCCCAACTGAGGCAAATTCCAGTGGCTAGTAACAGCATCCAAAAGACCATCCGTCAGCTGGAGATGAGTAGAATGCAGCAAACTCTGGACATGCCTTTTTCCCTAGTTTCAATATACCCCTTATTCCAGGAATTACAGAGAAGGGGTGATACAGATACTGTACCAGCTCTGTGCCTGCTGGGAACTCCCACATGCTGTGCATATGATCGGTCTCTGTGCCACTGCTTATCAGTAGTATAGACAAAACAGAGGGGAGTAGAGCAGGCCACATAATCTGGCCTCCTACCTAAATTAACTCCGTATGCTGTTCTCTGTTTTGCATTTCATTATTGTTGATTGTACAAGTAGATTAGTCTCATTTCGGTTATTTACTTTTTGATTCTCATGCTCTACACAGAGCTCCAATGTTTGAATTGCAAAATCTTGTGAGAAATGGCTTTGTTTGACTTTTTAAACATTTTAATTGAAATTTGAAACAAACACTTTTTTCTCTTTGTATTATGCTTGATAAAAAAATTCTTTATCAAATATAAATTTTGAGCCAAAACCATTGTACTGTGTGTGTATTATGTATAATATCAAAATCTTCTGCACAAAATAGTTGACACTCTTAATAGTGAGAATTATTTCTGTATTCATCTTAGCATTTAGTTGGGGGATGTAGTAATACAAATGTGACTTTTAAAACTTAGTAAAACTATTGCTGGATCTAGTAAACTTATCTGTTCAGTCAAATATGCTATGATGTGGAGGAGAATGGTTAACTGAACTATTGAGGAGCATGCATCAGGAATTTTGTAGTGTCAAATGTCTCCTTGCTCCTACCTCTCTTGTTCTAAACACTGTGTGCCACAGAAGTAGTCAGGCTATCTTATTGGTTCAGGGTCTCTGGTCAAATGCTGCTGAAACAAAACCTCAGCAAGGGTCTTGACTGGTTTAAGACTTATAATTAACAATTGTGGTGTATTGTTGAATCAGGTTTTTGTTTTTTTTTCTTGTTGGGGTTGGGAGAGACGGTTCTCAAAGAAATTCATAATGGAATTTGAAATCTTTCCCCTCAACATCACTGGCTTAAATCTGGAGCAACTGAAAGTAGCTCCCAGCTAGAGGCCGAGAAGAAATTTTTGATCTCAAGTGCCTAATCCATATTACAACACCCACCATTGATAATGGCACTAATTGACATATTTTCTGACCATTTCACTGGCAGCCAAAGTTTGACTGTATTTTGGAGACTGAACTACACTCTTACCACTAGAGGTCAGGTCTGAGGCACCCAGGAAGCTAGCACTGCTGCTGTTCATGTCGCATGGCTCCAGAGGATAGTATTTGTATTAGTTTTCAGGGCTATTAAGCAATCACTTTTTTGTGAGTCATAAATGCATTTGAAAGATATTTTTAATGTTTCTCACATATTTAATGTTAGTCTAATATTTTAAAAGATGATTCTCAGATATTGATTATACTGATGGTATCTAAGCTTTTATCTCATGTTTTTGAGTTTTCATGTGTATGTAAATTAAGAATAATTTCAATGTATATTTTTTTTAACAGTCCAACAGTAACAACTACCTTAAAGAATCTTGGAGCACTTTACAAACGTCAAGGCAAGTTTGAAGCTGCTGAAACATTAGAAGAGGCAGCAATGAGATCTCGTAAGCAGGCAAGTATGAAAATTCCCTTTTGTTCTTAGTAATGCTACTTATGGTTTGTTTTCATCAGAATTTTGACTTCCAGTTGATGTATATTGTGCACATATGATGTTTTAGCTGTTCAGTAGCTGGCAGTTTTTTAGAGATGTATTGCTGTATATATTTGCTAATTTACTATCTATTATGTTAACAAAAAACACCCTTTTTTAAGTTTAAATTAAAAATATATAGGCACCATGTTAACCTTTAGTAAACTGGGTAATTGCTAGGTTGATGATACCAGGAACTGTTGGAATACTAAGTGTTCTGAGGTGCCATTGTTGGGTGCAGGAGAACAGCAGCTGGAAGTGTGCAGTGCAGGAATGGCACAGCCGAGTAGGGACACCTCCTGGCTTGGGGTGGCAGCATGCATGTGCTTGGCATAATTGAGGGTGAATCCTGTGGAGGGCATGAGGGCGGACAGAAGCAGCAGGCTCAGACAGCAGTTTTCAGCAAGTATACTGTGAGGAGTTGCACAATAGAAGTTGGGAGTTGATTCTTAGGGGGTGAGGTTGGACCATGCGGGGACCATAGCTAAAGAAGCATTTCTAGGGAGAGTGACCATGTTAGGGAGAGAGTCAGGAGAGGAGCCTTGGTTGGTGAACTCTCTCTCCAATACTTCTGTGCGTTGATACGAGGTCTCTTCAATCTGTTGAGGAGGAACTTTTGTAACTCCTCTTAATGTAGACAAGACCTGGGTCTGGTGTCTACAATGAATATTTTTGGAAATTCTCAAATCCTAAAACCTGTCAAATGATCACCTCACCTTTCCATGTGGGAAAAAGAAAGGGTGTTTTTTTGTTTTGTTTTTTTTTTTAAACTTGAAGGAGAAGGAAAGCTGAGTGTATGTTTGTGTTTTAATATGGCTATAAATGTATACATCTATGAAAAAAGAATGTAGTCCATACTTGCAGAACGAGGGATTCCATCAGCAAAGATTTGAAGGTCATTGTGAATAATCAGTTGAACACAAACTCTTGAAATTCAGTTTTTAATAATTTAGTAATTTTGGTGATAATAGAAAAGTAAGGAATTTTCTTGTAAAATGATGTTTTTGTGTGGACACTTTGTAATTCAAACTACAAGTAAACTAGTTCAGAACAAAAAATGTTAGTCAAAATATGGCAGGCCATATCTTACGGATAAAGTACTTCTTTCTGTTTTAAATACACTGATTTATAGCTGAGATGTTTCGAAACCTGTTAGTATATGATCCTGATCCTACAGTATTTTTTTCTGCTGTAGAAGCAGACTGCCAGGAATAGGCAAGAGCAAAGAGTTACTGACAAACCTTATACCCCAAAATGTGCTGATGACATCAACATTGATTGTTTGACACACAAAGAAGTATCCAATCCGTTCCTCCATGACAAACAGAAGGAAAACCTGAGTGTTTGCCAAGTAGAAAAGGACAAAACCAGTAAGCTTGAAGAAAGATGATAGAGAAAAAAAAATCTTGATATATCCCCTTTTAATATGCGAAAATACTCCTGTGTAAGGTCTTTGATATATCTTTAATCCAAGTGAGATTTTAAAGTAAAATAGCAGTTCTTCAAGCAGTGTCCCTGTGGGTGCTCCACTTAAGGTGCACTTGTGCCCTGCGCCTTTGATTGGAGATTTTTGGTAGCAATGCCTGTTCAGCCCTCACATGCGCCCCATACATTCTCATGTACCATGCTGAGGCTATGTGGCACTAAACTGAGGGCGGTTAGCCTGTATCTTCTCAACCACTCTTTGCTTGAAATGGAGTCTGCAATGAGTGCCTATTCTCTGTTTAGCATTTAGATAGATAGTATTATAGTTATTTACCTTTTAGTGTTTCCTTTGTCTTTTCTTTCCCTTTTCCCCTTAAAAAATTAAAATTAATTTAAAAAATCCTTTTATTCTTAGATATAGATATTCGTTTAGTACTTCCCCTACTTGGGATTGTGCCTCATTTTTTCTTGGGAATGGTGAGTTCCCTAGGATTTGAGAGGTGCCTCTTCTGCTGTGAGGCTATTCCAATCAGTGACAGGCTTTCCCAGTGCCTCCAGTGTTTGGGGATACCCATATTCCTAGTAAGTGCAAGATCTGCACATCCCTCAAGGGTAAATCCCTCAAAAATAGGGAAACCAAATTTAAATGTCTGATGGTGGAGGAAGGCTTACATCCAGTTTCAGATCCAGGGGCAAAGGATCTCACTGTACATAGACCTTCCAGTACTGCTATTGCTCTGTCCACATCAAGATCTCGTCACCAGAAACCCTGAGAGAGGGAGACAGTACCGTGACACTAAGTACTTCTGTTGCACCAAAGTCCTCATCTGGATCTTCCTCTAAACAGAAGGAGGTAGGGAGTAAATTTGCACTGTGTCACTGACACAAGAGGACTATAGAGAACTCAAGTCCCAAGAGGAGTTCCATGTAGGCTCTGAGTGATGCTGGTACTGCAAAGGCAAAGAAAAAAACCTCAATCTAAGGCAGACTCGGTACCAAGTTTGGGTACCCAGACCCTAACTGGCAGCGATATGGGTGAAAAGAGTTATAAGCCCATCAAGAAGGAACGCTCAGTACCAATATTGAGGAAGTCAGCTGTACCAAGGATGGCTAGACCTCATGCTACTGAGGGAATTGTAACTGACGCACTTCTGGGTGCCCAGCACATGGTGCCAGCTACATCAGTACTGAAGCCACCCTTCACAGAGTCTCTCCTGGGCCAATCTTTGTTACCATCAGTAACACAGGTGTTCAGGTACCTGTCACATTCCAGGTTGCAGTCCATACCACTTGCCTTGAAACCTTGGGTGCCTCACAATGCTTTGCTGTGGTAGCTCCCAAACAGGGCTGCTCACGGACGAACAGCATGCAGGTCACACCCTGAGTGTCTGTGTATAGTTGCAGTCCTGGTCCAACAACTCTGATCTCAGTAGCCTTTCAGCAACACACCAGCCGCACTCTGGCTTCCAGGAGCCTTGGTTACTTCTTGCCACGTGACCCCGACACACTCCTAGTCCTAAATTTCCTAAAATGTGCATTTGAGCCCTCTCTTGGACAGTTCAGATATTATAGGTCTGTTGGCCCTGTACGGGGTCAATATTCAATCGTTTACTGCTTTAACTGGAGTTACTATTTCAGTTTAAACACAACACTGGATTAGTTTTGGTTAAAGAAATAAAACAAGTTTATTTAACTTCCAAGAGAGAGATTTGAAATGAGTACAAATATAAGGCATTAAAGTCAGAAAAGGTTACAAGAGAAATAAAGGTAACTCGCTTTCTAGTATCTATAACTTAAATTAGACTTAGTGCAAGGTAAAATCCTTACCACGTTTCCAGTAACATTACTGAGCAAATTCTCAGGTCAGGATACTGCCCCCCTCCCTGAAGTCAAAGGACTGGTTCCTTAGTTGTCTTAAATGGGTGTGAGAGAGAGAGAGAGCCTGTGGTGGTTTTACCCCTCATTTTTTTATAGTCCAGTCACCCTGTAAAATACATTTTCCTGAGGGTCACTCCTAAATAAAGTTCCTTTCTGTTGTGAGGACGGAGACATGGAATCTCATGGGGAAAGATGTTCCATGTTGTTCCTTGCTGAAATGTAGCTCCATCTGTTCTTGCCCCTGACAGGTGATTGCCAATCAACTTTGATGACTCCTGCTAGAGGTTTTAGCTTGCCCTTTTGTCTTTCCCACAAATCAGAAACCTGCTCCTAACTGGGACCTGAACCTAGTCCTCAATGACCTTATGAAGCATATGTTTGAACCTCTGGCTAGATGTTTGTTGTAAGATTTATCTATGAAGACTGCCTGTCTGATAGTGATTTCTTCTCTTCTTCCCAAAGAGTGGGAGAATTGAGGGCTTTAATGGCAGACTCTCCCCTTTTACGGTGTTTTCCAGAGAGAAAGTGTCGCTACAGGCCCATCCAAGATTCTTACCTAAAGTGGCCTCAGAATTCTAAATTAATCAAACCAGTTATCTCCTGTTTTTTTTCCCAAAACAACATCAGATCAGTCAAGAAGCTATATTCTATACTCTGTGTGTAAGGAGCGTGTTAACTTTCTGCCTAGACAGGACCAAACCATTTAGAAAAATCTCCTGTTTCTGTCTATAATGGATACGAATGAGGGTTTGATAATTTTGAAATGGAGGTTGTCAAAGTGGATCTCTGGTTGTATTAAGACTGGTATGATAGAATTCACGTCCAATCCCCTTCAAGAGATTTAGCACATTCTACAAGAGTACTTCCTACATCAGTTGCATTACTTAAGGAAGTAGACATATGTAGAGTGGCAACTTGGTCTTCTGTTTCTTTTTTTCTGATTGTTAATGTCCTGGTGTCTGTGGAAAGATCAGATGCGTCCCTGGGCAAGTTAGTTCTCTTCTGTATTGGACTCTGCACTGAACCTTCTGCCTCTTTAGGGGAATACTGATCTGGAGTCACCTGAAGTTGAGCACACAGAGGGACACTATTTAAAGGAGGAGAGGTTACGCCCCTTGTGTAGTAACTGGAGTTCTTGGAGATGTGTCCCTCTGTTGGTGCTCCACTACCTGCCTTCTTCCCCTCTGCTTTGGAGTCATCCTTATGGGACTTTCTGGTGGAGAAGGAGTTGAGGGCAGTTTGCCCATGCAGCCCCTATAGCTTCTTATTGGAGGATGGGGATGTATGGGGTGCATGGACGGGCCGAATGGGCATCTCTACCAAAAATCTGTTATAAAGGTGCAGGTTGCAAGTGCACCTGAAGTGGACCACTCTCAGGGACAGCCATCTCAAACAACTCCATTTACTGCACAAGGTGAATAAACTCTCTGTATGTGTATTGGCTCCTGAGCAACAAAACTTCCACTTCGTGTTTTAGTTCTGATTTGGTTAATATCACTTCATGTGATTACATGCATATTAGAAAAGTTATAACATAATTAACCAGGGTAAATGGCAATGAGTATAAGGAATTATAAGCATAACTGGCAGATAGGCCTATAGTTGTTTGCCTAAGACTTAGCATTATAAACCACCATTATAATTTAGCCTGAATGGTTAAAGTCTGGCAGAAATTTTTTTTCTATCCTTTCTCACTACATCAGGCTGGATTTTTTTAAATGTTTCAGCAGCAAGAGGTCAGCTGTTTTTGAGAATATGGTTAGGTGAAAATATTTTTTTCAAAAAAAAAACTGTTGACAAAACAAAGTTCCAACCATTTCTTTGGAGAGCTCTAGCGCTCTTCAGATTTTGGACCAGAATTTGACATTTGGTAGAGAGTTCCTTCTGGGATCAAAGAAGTGCCTTTTGATGTCCCAGAAGAATCAACCCTGATATGGTTTAGTAATAAGCGTCTGAAAATCACCCCTTGCATATGCTCAATAGAGTTTCTTGAAGGTTTGCAGCCGAAATCCCTGAATATTCCATTTGTATGGAGCATTCTCTAGTCCCACAGAGCTCCAAAACATGCCAGCTACATTCACATGCACAGACCTAGTTTCAGATGTGGGGACTGATACATTAACAGCAGCTGTCACTGCTCTGTTGGTCAAGATGAAAGGCACATGTTAAAGTAAAGGGGAAACAGAGTTGGCACAGCCACCATCTTATGTTAAAAGTAGAGAGAGTTCCCCTTCTCCTCCTAGGCTTGAGGCAGCAGCACTTCTCCTTGGCTGGTGTGCTGAGGTTGCCCCATCCTGTTTCAGTTTACTTTCACTACCGAGATTTGCTGGACTCCAGGAAAAGATTATGCTTCAAATCTCATCTCTTTCGTGGACTAATGAAGTCTTGTGCAATTTGCATTTCTTATTGAGCCAGTCAAGCAGTAAAGTATAATTCTCTTCATCTTATATTTGGGTAAATAAGGTTGCACATATTCTTTTCTGTCAGAACTGGAAATAGAACCTGGTATTGCATCTCTCACGTGGATCTTTAAGCCACATATATGCTTTCTGGGTTGTGGGCTGCCTTGGGGGCTGGTGCAGCCCCTGGAATAGGTTAGAGCAGCTTTGTGGGATGCTCTAATTTAAAGCAGTCTGTTGGCTCACAGTCGAGAATTGCAGAGTGTTGCAGCCACATCCCCTGCTTTCCCTAATATTCCACTTCCTGCCCCAGCACACTCCTACAACGGGGGTCTGCAAGTGTGGCAGCATATGGCCATATATCATGGTTAAGGCTACATTTTAGTCTTTGGTACATTTTTAGTAAAAGTCATGGACAGTAAACAAAAATCCATGGCCTGTGATCTGTCCATGACTTTTACTGTATACCTGTAACTGAAACTTGGGCCAGGGAGGCTCTGGGGGGGGATGGTACAGGGTGGTGCTAGAGGGAGGGCAGTGTGCGGCCTGGGACCTCCGCTGGCAGAAAGGGAGACGGTGCTTGCAGACTCCCTACCTAGCTCCATGTGTTCTTGCAGCTCATATGGGGAGGGGCAGCCAGGGGGGCACTGCACACTGCCCACCACAAGTGCTAACTCCACAGCTCCCATTGTCCAGGAACTGCAGCCAATGGAAGCTTTGGGGGCGGCACCTGCAAGCAGTGCATGGAGCCCCCTGGCCCCTTTGCCTAGGAGCTGCAGGGACATGCCAGTGGGAGCTGGGGAGCCTGTCCCTCCAGGTAAGTGCCACCTTGCACGCAAACCTTTCCCCAGCCCTGAGCCCCCTCCCACACACTGAAACTGCTGCTGCTGGCAGCTGCAGAAGTCACGGTGGTCGTGGAAAGTCACATTTTCTGTGATCTCTGTGACAGGCACGCAGCCTTTATCATGGTCTTGAGCTTCCCCTGTGCTGGGGGAATTCACACTGCTTTTTTAGAATAAATGTGCGAAATCCATTACGTTTTTCTATACTCTTTGTAACTACTAAACCCCACTCCCTCCAGAGCCAGCAATAGTACCCAGGCTTTTGATTCCAGACTTCTGTGTGCTGTCTGAAAGGGTTGAGTAAGCCACTGGTGAAGTGTCATGTCCACCTCCTAGTCACTGATGGACATAGAGGATTACAGACTGCTAGTGCAGTAAGTTCGTTACACCTTTAGCTCAAGTAATAAAGGTCTGTGTAATTGATTTAAAGGTCTTGGGTTTCAATCCTGTTAATGATGCATACAAGGCATCATTATGGTTCCACTTGATGGAATTTGTTTCTTCAGTTTACTTTTCTAAAAAACTAGGTATTTGCATACAAAAAGCTACTTTTAAAATGTCAGTTATAAAGTGTAAGTACTCAAAATTAAGAAATGCCCAAATTAATGTTTTCTGTGTGACTTAGCCTCCTTGTGTCTGTATATTATGATAATCTTTGTGTGATTATATACTATTTGACCCATGCTTCATATGCTGCACAAGATGGACAGTGAATGAGGCAGAAAGTTGCAAGAAGAGAAGAGATGTTCTCTTGTGACAAATGTACTGAGCTGGGTTCTGTTTCTGGCTGAGCAACAAACATCACTTTGATGCTGGATAAGATTGTCATAGTGCATATGCACAATAGCTCAAATTAAGCTTGCAAGCTTACTTTTAGCATTACCTGACATGATTTGTTGTCTTAGCAACTTTAATATTTTTAATGTAGTTTTTTGTATCTAATATACTTTATATTTCTTTGATTAATCCTTTTAGAAATTCAGAAAATGTACCTGATGCATCCTTTATCAGGAAAATGTGTGTTGCACTGGCAAAAGATTGGAATCAATAAAGTCCCTCTCTTCCATCTCTACTTTGATCCTATCCTATGGTTATAATTAAATTTTCATAATATTAATTACTGTTAAAATTTCAGTACATGGGAATACTTTTTAATAGAAAGTTTATACTATAGTTGGTTGGGTTTTTTAAATGAAACTTTGTGTAGGGCTTTTTGAAGATGAACTCAATGTTCTTTACAAAGATAAATAAACATTACTAACCCCATTTAACATTTGGGAAAACCAAAGAAAAGAGAGCATGTGTTTCCGTGTTAGTGATCTAACAGGCGCCTTAATACCAAGCAGATATGTGAAATGCTTGAGGTAAGTCACTGACAGTCAGGAGACGAAGCCCAAGTCTCCTAGCTCCCAGGCCTTGCTCAGTCCAACTGCTTTGCTTTGTGTTGCATTGATGTTTGTAATAGATCAGTTATAAAGTATTGAAAATTGTATTAAGTTCAGAGTGAGTTAAATGTATCACTGATTTCTTTGTTAACCTGGTTACCATGTATATTTATGATACTATACATTATTAAAACCTGTATTGAGTAAGTAAGACACTTTTTCCCCCTTTGCCTGCCTCACAGGGTCTTGACAATGTTCACAAACAGAGAGTTGCTGAAGTGCTAAATGACCCCGAGAGCATAGAAAAAAGGCGAAGCCGAGAAAGCCTCAATGTAGATGTGGTAAAGTACGAAAGTGGCCCTGATGGAGGCGAGGAAGTGAGTATGAGCGTAGAATGGAATGGGGTAAGTACAGTACACAGTTGAAGAAAATAGTCTAGAAAATTTACCATTGTAACAGGAACTTTTGTCCAGTTGTCATTCCATTGTGTTTTCAAAGTAGTTTTCCTATTTAATCTACTTTACACTTCATAATTCTGCAGAATTAAGAATTAAAGAATAAGATCTTGCATTTAGTAAATTCTTTATATTTTGCTACTCTTTTAAATTGTCCACAATATTTTTTGTCCTGAAAAGTAAAATTTCTTTAGGAATTTCAAGCAGCTGGGTTTAACTATGAGCATCTGAATGCTGATTGAGTGTCCTGGTGTGTGTTGGGTGCATAATCCCTAGTCTGTGGTTTCCTCAATAAACTGGCAATTAATTTACTTCTGCTTATTTTCTTTCTTTATATCATCCTTGCCTGTAGGTTAAATGTGTCCAGCAGGTGCCACTATGGAATTAGGAATATTAAAAACATCAGTGGTTTTTAAAGTAAATAAAAATAATCAGTTTTACTTAAAAACAACTCCAGTCACCCCCTTCCCAACCTTGTCAGAGATAATGATGTGTAACTTTTTTGTTTCCAGTCATAGAAGAAGGGTGATCCATAATACACTTTTGTATGTGCTCTCTCATTGCTGGTTCATGGCAACTTGACAGCAAAGATACATTTTTTAAATGAAATGTATATCTCCACTTCCTATGCACTCTTTTAGAATTTATGATTAAAGTGAGGCCTTATTCTATCTTGTGATGTCTTGTTCCACTACCTAACATAATACCTGTGTCATGAGTTAGAACAACAAAAGCTTTTTAAAATAGATATGTTTGTAATGTGTGATTACCTGTGCATTTTCTACCCTTTGTTATGTCTTTCATGCTTTTAGGTATACTGTTTACTTAATTTTGTTTGCTCCAGTTACTAACTTTCTTATTGTGTATTCTGTTGCTGTCAAGGGGATGTACTTAGTGCAGGCAGTCAAACTGTTAATTCACTATAAGCTATAGTTCTGCTAAATGCACTGATACATTTTGCCAAATTGCTGTAGTGATAGGTTTATCTGGCTACTTTTACTTTTTGCTTTAGGGTGTTTATCCTATTTTGTAAACTAGAATGCTTCTAAAGTTCATTTCTCTTACAACAGTTTTCCAGTCACTCATAAGAGGCTTTAAGATCCTAAAGCCAACTTCGTAAAAACTTACACTTGCTGAGTTTGTGCGGAGAATGTTCTCTTCATCTTTGGTTGCTTTTGTCATTTATCAAATGACATTTCATTGGCACTGGTATTTTCCGTGCCAAGACAATCAATCAGCATCTGTTGTGAATAATTAATGTTGCATCATTAGTGTCCCCAAAATAAATTTGATAACTCCTTTTATCTTAATTTTGTCCACTCAGCATTAGAACTGTGTACTGTACTCCTCCCTAAATTTCTGCCGTACTTTGCATGCCTTTGTGTGTTCTGAGTGAATAAAACCTTTTTTCTACTGTTTGCTTTTAATTAAAACAAGCATGCAGGTTTTGGAATGATAAAGAACCCTCTGGAAAAATACAAAATGGTATTTCTAGGTCAATATTTGAATGAAACCTAACTGATAAAAATCTGTTGACCTAAAATATTAATTTGCCTTTAGGGACCAGAATTAAGGAAGTGTTGATTTTTACAAAGTCTGGGAATTGCACCATTCATTTAAAAAATGTGGCATCACTTTTTCTGATATACATGGGACTATTCACAGTCCACATTTTCTTTCTCACTTGAGAGAGTTTGTTCAACACAAGTGAAACAGGAAACTTCCTGGCATTGTTTTCTACCTTATTTTAATGCTGTTCTTTTCTGTACCTGTAGGATGTGGTGTTACCTTTCCCTTATCTCTTCTCTCCACACAGATACTCTGCTTCTCAGACAGGAAGTACTGTTGAATTTCTATTATAGGCAATTTACTTTGTTTACAGAGACCAAAGAAAGTGCCTGTTTTGCTTTAAAAAAAAAACAAAAAAAACCCCCCTTCTGATGTGCATCTGTACTCTTCAGTTGGCTCAAGAACTTGGCTGTCAGACAGAACTGTGTTAGGGTTTAAGAGAGTGCAATTTATAGAGTAGTTAAAATTATTTTTAAATTTGAGAAATTTTCTGCAATTTTTGACCAACAGTGCACAGGAGTAGTAATTTTATGAGGGTATACAATACACAATAAGAGGATACTGCAATTAAAGTAACTTCCCACATGTAGTATAGCTTAGACAAGAACTGTATGCTTTGGGGTAGTGTCCTGGAGGAACCAAAAAGTCTGTTTTTAACAAATCTGTAGCTAAATACTAAGACACACACATTGTTTAGTAAAATTGATGTAATGTATATTGTTTACCAACACTTACTTTTAAAACTTGCAAATATTTATGGAACAATACACTGTTCTCGTAACTTTTTATCAGTTTTAAAATTTTACAATTTGAAATTGTTGTTAGAGAATTGCTTTCATAAACATTTTAAAAATGTTTTCTTATACTGACTTCTCCAGATAAGCCTGAGCTTTTGCTCTCTATCTGTCTCAAAAACCGAAGGATATTTTTTATATAGTGGCTATAAAGCTGAAATGCCAGCTAACTTGAAAACTGTTGATGTGAACATACCTCTTTTAAAATACAAGGAATAATTTAACTTTTTATTCATGGAATCATGTATCTAAAATAGAGAATTCAGATTCAAAGCTGCTGAATTTCCATAAGCACTTCTTGAATCATTCTGTCTGGAAGGTCTTTATGTAATTTTAAACAAAATATAAAATCTAATTTGATAATAGACCTCTGTCATCAGGTGAAGATTTGATTGTAACTCGCAGTTAGTTTTCAATCACTGGTAGTAGGGCATCTTGTTGTAAAATATTTTTATTGGTATTCACTCTACTTCCCACGGAGATACGCCATCGTCACTAAACAAAAATATTAATTGATATCCTTATCCATTTTCACAGAGTTGAGAATGGAAAGCCTAAAATTCAGCTACCTTGTCACTTCTGTAGGTGGTTCTTTCAGTTCAACGTAGACGTCCATTTGGCAGGGCAGTGTGTGGAAACTTGGGTTACAGTATTTTCCTTATGAATTTTAACTTTTAAAAATATATGCATGATAACACATCAACAGTTCAATGGATTCTTATTACCTCACAGAAGTAGATGGAATTTCCTTTGGAGGGGTAAGGGAAACCCTTTTCCTTTTTAGTGTTGTGGAGACAAAAATTCCTGACAGAAGTTAAAGCTTAAATGAATGCACCTTGTTCTGTTCATTTCTTTTAAATCTTGTATTAAGTTTTTCCTTTTTATTTTGGCCTTTGTATTCTTTTCAATCATTCTTTCTTCTGTATATATTACACATAATTTTATAATATAAAAGCAATTTCTGGTTTTTAAAAATCTGCTTTTCTCATTTACTTTAATAAATTACTTATTAATTTAATAAAAGACTGGATCTCTTTTGGTAATTTTTGTATGATTCATGTTAATGAAATAGGTTAAAGTATGTAAACAAACAACTATCTTTTGGGTAATTACAAGGATCTGTGAATGGCAGCACTTAGAGGTGCAATCCCAAATCTTTAATTTAAAAAAAGACCTCCAGCATATGACCTAGAAATACCGTAAACATAACTGTTCAAAATTGAAAACTGTTGAACTTTTCCCAACAGTTTCATTCAGTTTTTCTCTCTCCATTTCTGTCTGACAGGCCTAGATGCCTTTTGTGATTCTTATACTGTCTCCTGCATGACGGGCGTGCACCATCTTCAAGCTTTAACTTCTCTCTTCAGTACTGACTGCTGTGTTTTAGCAAATCCCTTACGATTTTTGTCAGAGCCACACTTCCTTGTAAACTGGCTATTCCTTCAGTGCTACTGTCTTTTATTCAGTTTCCTATTTCTGTACATGTGTAGCTTTGCTAGATATGTATCTAGTCATACAAAATGTGTTATTACAACCATTTACTGTGTAATACTTAAGTAAAAAGTAAGAATGAACTTTATAAGTAGCTGTTCACTATGAAAAAGGTAGTAAAAAGTATCACACAAGGTATTATTAAAATAGCATGATGGTGACCTTTACAGAATAAAATGTAAAAGTAAGGCATGTGCTCCAAGTGCTTTAAAATGTATTTAGAGACCTATAATGTGGTTAACATCAATATGGAACTCTGGATGTCTTCACTTATAATTATTCTAAAGTAGCATTGCTGTTTAGTCTTTGTGTAAAATTTTGGCAATTATGCTTTTCTCTACTAATCTTGGTGTTCAGTGATTTGTGTATTTGTCTTTCTCTAATAAACTCACTCCAACTGATGTCTGTCTCTGTCTGCTTAGTTGTACTTTCTCCTTTTACAGTCCTTCCTTTCAAACAGTAGCCATGTAGGATTTCTAGAAGTAGCAAGTGGTTACTTATCTTACTAAACTGTTGATTTTTAAGAGAAAACAGTAATTCTTTGGCATACAAATTTGATATCTGTACTTAAGAGTTAGAAACTTCTGTGGCATAAAATGTGAATGTAATGTGCAGAAAGTTGTCATTTCATCTTGTTTTATATTTTTCTGAAACATGCTGAAAGTAAAACTGAAATATAAGAATCTAAATATATATATAATTTTCTGATTATAAATGGTTCCTAAATTTTTAATAAACTCAACTTATGGAATTCACTAAATATGTTTAGTGCACATGGCCTAGATAGTTGGAAAAAAATAATAAAATAGTTCATTCAGACCTTGATAGAATGCTGTTGCTTGACACTGGACTCACCTTTCCCATATGACTGCATCAACGTAAACATGAAATGTGGTGGGAGGTGTGTGTGAAGGTGTTGGTATGCATTTGTGAATCATGTATGCTTTGAGATTATTTGTAACTGTTATGAATCATAGTTAGCTATAAATTGAACAGATTTTCATATTTCTGAAATCCTTGTGATTAAGTAGGCACTGATAAGTCTGAATGCTGACAGTAATCTTCTTGATAAAATACAATTTATATGGCATTTTAAAATATTTATATAATTTGGCACTATTACCTAATAGTAACAGAACATAAGTATTTTGACTGTTGTTGTGGTTGGTGGTGTTAATTCAGCTTTGAGAGAGGGGCAAAAACTGTTGCAGTTTCACATTTGTTCAAATTTTTTTCAGGACGGCACTGGATCTTTAAAACGCAGTGGTTCCTTTAGCAAGCTCCGTGCTTCAATTAGACGCAGCAGCGAGAAGCTGGTTAGAAAGCTGAAGGGAGGAAGTTCACGAGACAGTGATCCAAAGAATCCTGGGTAATTATTTATTCTTAGATGAGCTGTTATGCTCCCAGATCCTGCCCAATTTGTAGCCTAGCACTGATCAAGGTAGCCTTGCCTCTTGTGGTTATCTATCTATCTTTACTGCACGCAGAACTGTAGTTCATAAAGGTCTTAAACATATTGTATTCCTTACTGAAAAGTGATATAGGGAATAATTTAACTCTATGCTGACAGTTTCTTAATATTAACAGTGGAAAAAATTAATTTGTTTTTAGTATTTATTGTTCAGTTGTTGTAGTTGTTGTTGTTTTTTAACAGAACTTGCAGCTTCTTAAAGGGGGATGCTTAGCATGATGGCACCTCTAAGAAAAAGCTTTATTTAGAACATGTTTATATAGTCAGAGTATTATTGGTGCAGTTTATTAAATTGCTAAATTTCTCTTTTCCCAGAGAATAAATTAAGTTCCCCATACTTTATTCTTAAGTACAGTATTGGAAAAAGCTGTGTGTGGGCAAGGGTTGTTTGGTTTTGGGTTTTTGTTTTTTATTTTTTGCTTTAGTAGAACTCAAGACTAGCGTAGCATTATGAATATTTAATTTATTAAAAATAAACTTCAGTGTTAACACAATTTGACATCAGACTTTTTAAATCTAAGAATCTGGTTCTATATAAAAATAATGTGTTTCACATTGTATGTATTAATTTTCTACTAACTTTTAAACTTGCTCTTTATCAGGAGTATAGAAGTGGAAAGCTACTGTTAAAGAAAGCGAACAAAATGTTACCTCTCAATCCTTAGTGTTGAGGGAAAAGGTTTACTGGAAGTCAGCATAAACAATCATTTTTAGTCATGCTTCATTTAGAAACTAAGGCCTGGAGTACACTAAAAAGTTAGGTCAGCTCAGCTATGTGGCTCAAGGATGAGAAAAATCCACAGCTCTGAGCAGCATGGTTAAGCTGACCTAAATCCTGGTGTAGACAGCACTAGTTTGATGGAAGAATTTTTCTATCAAGCTCACTACTGCCTCTTGGAAAATGGGTCACCTTTGTTATGGGAGAACCCCTCCTGTCAGCATAAGCCTGAGGTAGTATCTACACTGAAGTATTACAGTGGTGCAGTTGCAGCATTTCAAGTGTAAACAAGCCCTGAGAAGGGTTAACTACTGAAACATCCAAATTTCAAAGGGCAGAAACTAGTTTCGAAAAAACTCTTAACTATTAAATTTATATGTCCTGTAAATTCATTAAATCAAGAATTTTACCACATGCTATTAGCTCCATTGTATATTAAATTCTCACACCACTGAAGTCAGTGGCAAAACTTCCACTGAATTGAATGGGGTGGGGGAGGAGAGAACTGTGTATTTTCATGGCTTTAAGTGTATTTATAATTCCTGCTGATGCACAAAACAATATGTTCACATGTTTACCTGTTGCACTATGCAGACTGAAACATTCATCACAGAATTAAGCATAAGTATTACCTTTTTCCTTAATAGCCCTCCAGTTCTAGCAGCATATCAGGTTTAGCCTTGAATACTTTTTTCACTTTGGAAAACAAACTAATTTGGTTTCCAGATACAACTGTTAGAACAGCATTGCTTTATTGAGCTTCTACTTAAAAATTCTAAATAAGAGAACTTGGGTTGTCTTCATTTGCTGGAAAACAATCTGAATGAGTGAGTCCATATGATAAATACATTTAGAAATATGTATGTAGTAATTTAAATTTCTGTGTGATGTCTGGGGCTGGGACAGGGACTTGGGGGGCATATCATAAGCTGATGTAAATTGTTGTAGCTCCATTGGAGATCTGCTGCACTCTTTATCTGCTTGTAAAGCTTTGTGCACACCCATAATACTATATAAATAATTTCTGTTGCTATTTGTCATTTTTTGATTACTTACCTGACTGTAAGCTGTCAATGAAAGGGTGTTTTTTCAATTAAGGTAGAGTAGGAGACTGAAATTTGAAAAAACAAACCCACACACGACAGTATAATGGAAGAAATACAAAACTGCAAGATAGTTTAGCAAAACAGTGCAAATGCAAACCCAGAATGAGTCTTATTCTTCCAACATCCATAGTTAAAAAAATATATAAATGTTTCTATCATTTACATACAATTCTTTATCAACTCCCTATATTGCTCAGGTTTACCATTATTAGGTATAAATTGTAGTTTATAAAAACAACTATTTCCTTTACCCTCAATATTTTTGGGAAGTTGAAAAGATTTTCAACATTTTATGGAACCAGGTTGCTATTCCTGGTCTCCTGCAGTTAATAATAGGGAAATATATGGACAACTTGTTTTTTATAAATTCTAAATAATAGCTAAAGGGTGGTTTTTCTACCATATTTTGAATATTCACACTTAATTTATTTGGCATTGCAATCTGCTGTAAACATCCTCTGTATATGTGATGCATGTAAGTAAAAGTAATCTGTCCACATCAGGATGAATCATATTTTTGACCCTATGCCACCTAAATGTGTTTGGTATTTATACTAATGATAAAGTTAATGTAGAACAGATGCTAAAGTGCCATCGTCATCTTTGGTTTCCAGTGTTCATAAAGTGTCCTGTGTTCTTTGAAAGACTGTCTGATATTTGAAGGTAAAATTCTTCATTAGCTTATCTGTTATGTACATATTCCACAAATAGTTCTGATTTCAAAATCTTTCATTGCTGGTGATCATGTAGTGCCAGAAAAAAGTCTCATTTTGAGGTCCTAGGATGAGTTTGCAGTACTGGCAAGTTTTTTTAAATTAATCTTTTGGCTAATAAATGTACAAATTCTGTCTGGAAGTTGATGATAATACCTATACAGATATACCTCGTGCCCCCTCCCCCCCCCCCCCCCCCCACAATTGTTCCATTCCAGAAAGCCTTGCGTAACTCGAATTTTGCATAAGTAGGAAACGTATACCTGTACGTTACGCAAAAATTTCCACAACTCAAAAATCCTATTTCTGGCTTATGGAACTTTTCCTGTAAATGTGAATTTGTGTAAATAGAGTCTCACGTAATCCGGGGATCGTCTGTACAATACTTGTTTTTGTAGATTATAAAACCTTTTAAAAATCTTAATTTTCTTTTGTTTAGCTATTTTAGAAAGAAGTTAAATATATGGTTTGTAAAAATTTTTTTTAACCCTTTCATGGCTTTGTAGATCATGAAAGTGCAATTGAGGATAGGATTTAGTAAAATATGTTCATATGTTTACACAAGAATACTTTCCAATAACTTCTTTATTGATAATAGGTTATTTCAACTTCGTTTCCGGTAGTAACGTTGCTTTCCATAGTGATTTGCTACACTTAGTTAAAACTGCTCTGTTTTCTTTTACTGCCATTTGATTTTTAAAAATGACAATTTGATGCATATATTTTTATATAAACACACATTTGTGTTTAAGGTGTTGCAAAGAACTGAATACAGTATTGCTAGTGTATATAAAGAAAAATAGTTTCTAAAAAGAATTTTGTTCAAGATTTTCCATGAGAAATCGTGTTTTTTCTTCTCACCACCACCTCTACCTCTTCCCTTCACTGTCTCTTTTCTATTTTCTGTGAAGGCTGTTTTTGCTTTGTAGTTCACCTGTTCCTGCTAATTTATCCTCACTTACAGTCATAGTCCTTGATCACGCTGTCAAACAAGGATTATGATTTCAAGTGAGTAATAAGTAACAAGAATAGATGAGTTCCAAAGCTCTATTCATAGAAAATTGAGGGAAGGAGGGAAAAAACATTTGTCAGCAAATTATTTATAGCTAAAATGTTTTTGATAAGGTGATAGGAGATCTGTAAGAGTTGGATGTTACAAGCATACAGTACTTGAAACTTGATGTGAGCTACTTACCATGGACATGTACTTTTTATTTGATTTCAGATCTTTAATTTTACATGTATTTTGCTTTGTTGATAAGTTGCTGATTTTGATCTCCCATGTTAAAATTTGACCATAGAACAGGTTTGCTAAGTTGCCACAGCAAAAATAAAAGCAAAGCTTTTTTAAAATATCTCTTTATTATAACAAAGAAAAATGATACATGTATTCTGAGTATTTATAGTCCTGTTTCTGACTTGAAAAAAGTTACAAGTGCATTTGCCAAACTAATTTTCATCTGTAGATGAAAATCTAATTCTACTTCTAAAGTAAATTGGCTGCTAATAACTTTTAAAAAGTTGAAACTTAGTCATGCTCTCTCTTTCTTAAGGTTCCTTTTTAGCACTTGAGGAAAAGTATACAGGACATTTGGGTAGATTTGTGCCTGTGTATTTTTTGTTTTGTTTTCCTGGAGTTTGGATTTTGTTTTTAATAAACCTTTATGCTCTTACTTTTTGAAAAGGGATTTTAATTTGTGATGTTTTGTATGTGTGTTTCTACAAATTAACATACTTTGACTTTCATGTGTAACTATAACTGTGTATTGTATGTAAATAAATAACAGAGAGGTATAAACCATGCATGATTCATTGCTTCTTTTTTGTTGCTAACACTTGTCATATTTTAAATTATGTGCATTCTCCTCTCTAAATTAATTGCTTTAAAAATGTAGTATGCTTCCATTGTGTAGCTGCTGCCTGCATTTATTTGTATAGGTTTTTTAGTTTCAGCATTCCAGACATAACACGTTACTTGGGCTCAGATCTATAAGAGCACTTAAGCGCATGCTTACCTTTATGTCTGAGTAGTCTTGTTGATTTCAGTGGGACTAATGACTGACTTAGTGTGCAATGTGAGCTGTGCAGAGACCTTGACACATGGATGCAGGGAGCCGCCTCTCCAGATCACACTGCAGGATTGGGGCCTAACTTTGATGTTAATAGTGTGACAAAATAATTTTATTTAAGGTGCTCCTTTAGAATCAGATAAACCATAAAAGATTCAGTGATTTCCTACGAACAGAGCACTATGTTCTAAGGGACATACAGGTATTTAGGGTGGGGAATAGCAAACATCCATATTGTACCATTTCAGCAAAATCTTCTGACATTGGGGACTATTTAATACTCTAACTTAAAATGTATGTAACTTCACATTTAAACATTTTAGTCTTAAATGTTGTAGATGTTTAATCTTTTATTAAAAATCAAGTTGAAAGCAATTATTAATCCTTATCCTCAAGAATACAGAAGTTGATAACTCTGTATTAACTATTTTATATTAGCTTGATTAGCAATAGCCTTCTAAAATAACAAGGGCTTAAATTGATTATATTATCTTTGCGGTGTATTGCTTTCAGAAGACCATTTTAAGACTACCACTGATTGAAGCACGTTATGGCCACAAGCATGACAAAAGTTAATAATAGCAACAATCTTGTATTGTCCTTTACTTCAAAATAGACTTAGCAAGCTTTTAAAAAATCTGCTATAAAAGGAATGTCTGTGGTAACCTGATAATTTTTGCCTTATTTATGTAAATGGAAGTTTTTCCATAGTTTTTACTAGTTAAGTACAACTTATTGGATACATTTATTGATATGTATTAATATTTTTCACAAACCATTTCCTAAACAACTACATCCAAATAGCTTGGTTTTTTAAAATTAGCTAAATAACTTTAAAATGAGCATTAAAGTGGAGCGTATGTTAAATTAATGTATTGGTTCAGAAAGATGACACATTTTGGAAACACATAATTTGAACCATTAAAGATATTAACATAAAGCATGTAATGTGCTTAAATACTATGGGGCTGGCAATTATTTTGATACATGTCTTAGAGTTAAAAGAGAGAAGGAAAATGTGCAAATATATATAAGTATTTCTCTTAAACAGCATACTTCATATTAGATTTCACAGGTTATATTAAAACTCCCTTAAGTTTGCCTCAGTATTATTATACTTGTGTATTGAGAGTTTAGTTTTCAATTATTCTGATTGGTTTATCCTTGCATGTTCACTATCCTGGTTGCAGCATGAAGCGTGCCAGTTCTCTGAATGTTCTTAACATGGGTGGCAAGGCTACTGAAGATCACTTTCAAGTAAGCAGCCCTATAATATTTTTACACAAGTAGATACCAGTAGCAGGGTTTGGGCTGAAGAGCTTAAGAAACAGTAAAATAATAAACCTCTTGGGACTTAATAAGACTTTCAGTATAGCAAACACTTTAAGCTTCTGCTTTAAGTCCACTGGCATTCAGCAGAGTACTTAAACACACTTAACTTTAAGCACCTGCTTAAGTCCCATTGACATCAGTTAGTTAAGCAGGTGCCTAACTATTATGCTGAACTGGAGCCTGAATTAGCATATTGGAATGGCTAGTAAGTTTTTTGGAATCTTGCATCCTTTTTAAATTTATATTTCAAGAAATACTTTCACAGCTCAGATATTCTGTATTTTTGATGAAAGAAGCTTCTCTCAAAAGGTCCAGTCATACTAGGTGTTATGTGCTCTCAAATCCCAATGACTTCAGTGGGAGCTCTGTGTGCACAGGAGCAGGCCCTAAATTTATCTGTTCTGCTATCAAGTGTTGTTTCTACCAAAATCTAAACTGTAAATATTTTGCCTAACTCTATTCAGTGTACCTGATCGCTACTACGCATAACTGTTTGTACCTAATAAGTCACCATTGCATATGTTGTCAAGGAAAGCTAGTAATGTTCTGTGTGCTAAATGACGTTGTGCATTTTACTAACAGCAGCTGTGACTAACTTTTGGGGGGAATATTGCGTCAGTGCCAGCATACTATATTCTGTAGAATCTTCACCTTTATTTGCCCCAAAGCATATAACAAAAGCACATGCTGTATGGATCTCTTTCACTGTTGAGTGGCATAAAGGTATCTCCTTAGTATTATCCCTAAAGAGTCTACTGCAATTTTTAATTTTCTGAAATTTATGCAAAAATGTTCCTTCATTAATTTATGTGAACTTTGACCAAAAAAAAATCCACCAAGGTAGACCAAAGCATTTTGCAACAGTAATACAAAAATGGCCAGGGCTTTCAAAATCAGACTGTCTTGGCCTCGGAGTGTATAACTTTATAATGTTTCCTGTACATTCCATAATTTGTGCTTTCTCAAGGAGCTGTGCTTACCACATGTGAATTGTGTCAAGTTAACAATGTGTTTACAAATTTTACAAATATTTTCCCTGGTTTGCTGAGTAGAGGACACTTGCCAATATCCTAGGCAGTCAGCCCCTTCTGTAATAAATACCTGTTAGGAATGCAAGGGAAGTGCTCAGATGTAGTAATATCTGTGGTTGAAGTAAAGATAGTTATCAGGATGTGAAAAAAAATCTTACATATCTCTCAAACTAAAGTAGGTAAGCAATACTAGTTTCCTAAAGTACACCAATTGTTCATGTATTTGTTTTAGTTTTTAATTTTTCATCATTCTTTTTATGCAGGCATCCAGGTTGCTCAAGCGTTTTAATAATTTTTTTTTCATTTTTTTTCATACAGGAACGAAATAATTGTCTGACAGACTCAAGGGCTCTGAGTGCCAGTCACACTGATTTGGCACATTGAAGTTCTTGGACAGAAACTAGCTAAAATTCCTTTGTGAATAAAGAAGCACTGAGACTCTCAAAGCTTTGGTTCCTTATGACTCTCTATAGGAACATCTAATTTGTAGACTCTTTTGCAATGGACGGCTGTTTTTACTTTTCTAAAATAGTAGTGACATTTTTAAACATAGTATTAGTGGATATTTTCTTCTGAAGAGAAACTTTATAGATATATATTGCTCATTGCACTGCTGTCATTCATGCTACTTATGTTGATTTCTGTTAACAGATCTGAATATCACAGCAGCTGAAAACTGAAAAAGTAGAAATATATATAAAACATACCAAAATGCAAAGGACTATAAAGGTTCTGTATATTGATATTTGAAAACAGATTAAATATGTAACAGAAAATATATACAGTGCTTGAATGAGAGACAAGTATCAGTTATGTGCATTACTGTATAAATTCAGAATGGGGTATACTATGCTGGTGCGACTTTACCTTACATGACTAGAAGAACAATTTCAGATATCTTGGCTGAAAAGTAGAGCTTAAATATTGGATTCCTTAACCAGTAGATCTAAATAATAAATTTTGTAATGGAAACACTTAGACTACCTTAACTATAGGTGGCATGCATAGCAATACCTGTAACTATGAAATTTCATACCTTATTTATTGATGTAGGTCTTAAGGCCCAGTAATCAGTGGTGATTATACAGTTCATTTTGATCGGGGGGAAATAGCAAAGATTTTGGCTTGTATTTTGTACAGTAGATGCATATCGAAGCTGTGGGGTGCAACTGTCCAAGAGCAGTAGAATATTGTGCCTCAGGTTGCTGACCCTTTTCCTGCCTTTCCACTGGAATTCTTATCCCTTAGTTCTCTTTAGGCTAAAACTACTCCATTGTTCCTTCAGGCTTGTTCCAACTCTTGCCTCTCTCCATATTAGTTGATGGCAACAGGAGCAAATGAAGCAGGTTATTGCATGCTAGGCTGTTATCCTGTGGAATAGCTGCTGTGCAGAGGACCTACTTGTGAAACTCTCGACTGAAGTTTAATACATTTAGGGCCCCATCAGAAGCACTAGATGCCCTTATTTGGCAGATAGGTCACATTTTTGATCAGCCATCCTTTTTTAATCTATATACAATTAATAGATATGCTGTCTGTATTCAGGCCTGCTGCTGGGACTAAGTATGTAATGTTTAAGTATCTTGTGAACACTAACATTTTCATTTTTTTTTTTCTGTAAAATATGTGATTTTTAAAACACCACACACAGAATTTTGTAGACAGGTGAAAACTGTTATTTACATGCAAGTGGAAGGAGAAAGTAAAAATGTGCATGTGTTTGTGAATATAGGGAAGTAATTGAAATATACAGAACAAAAAGATAACTTTGGGACAAGATGGAATACTAATCCAAGATGAGACTAACACACATTGAGGTAAAATAGAGGAAGGAAAAAAAAAGTTTTGATATTTGATCAGGCTGTGAAGAACTCACTAGACCTAATACTGTTATAACTCCTTGACCAACTGGCACCTGGTTTTAAAGCTTATTTTAATGACTGATGCAACCAGTTATATGTGTAATGCACGTATGTTTACTATGAGGTACTTCATTAGCATCTCTATAAAGAAGAAAATTGTATATATGGTGTACTTGCCATAAAAACAGTCCAGAAATTGAGACAAGATGCTGCTAATGTGTAGTGGTTTTAATCCAGACTAGTGCAATTCAGTGATGAACTTGAGAATGAATTGTTGCTCAGTTATTTTATAGATGTAGTCATAATGTGGACTCAAATTTGAATTTTTTTTAGAGCTTTTACATTATTTTAGTAAAACATCACATATACGTTTGTTGGTGAATTCATAGTTCTCCGCACAAAGCTTGACGTAAACTAGCTTTGCCCATGGAAATAAACAGCAGTTGCTGGGAGTGGAGTAAGAAGATGGTACCCATTGCTAACTGGTGGGCAGGCCACGGGCTACCGCAACTGCTTTGTGTCAGCTGTCCCTTTTGCAATAACTATGAAGGATTTCTAGTGTAGAGGCCTGCCCTACCAGTCAGCCTTTGCTAGTATGGGAGGAGCTATCACAGTAATAGTGGCCCAGAGGACGTTTTACAGGCCCTTTACATCCAAAATGACTTTCGCCAATGTGAAAAGCACCTATAAAGGTCTGACTTTGTAGAAAAGTACGTATTCTGACCCAAAGGTGACTTTGAGATTAGATATTTGGTGCAATCTAAGAACTTGTTTCTAAGCCTTTAATTCAGATTTGAAAGATGATGTTTTTGCAGCCTCTCAGAACTGGAACTTGTTGTGTAAATAGAAATCTGTTTAAATATTTAGAACATAATTCAGACCTGCTTAACTATAAATTTCATTACATGGTCTTAAATTCAAGACTAGAGTATGTCAGACTCTGGAATCTCATTATTTTAGGTTTTTAAATAGCTCAATAAAATATTGTAGGTGGTACTCTTAGTACTGTGCTTACAGATGTGACTTACATGCCTTATATATTATTTAGAGGAATTCTGTCAAGGAATGATAAGGTTAAAACGTTGACCTACTTCTCTGTCGCACACCATCTTCCCAAACAAAACCACTCTTTTACCAAGTTGCAAAATCTGTATAATTTTTCTGTGGATTTTAGCATCAATCTTCCTTTTGTTTAAATGATTCAAAAAATTACTTTGCTAGTGTATGCATCTATTTGTTTTTATGTGGACTTTTGAGTTTACTTTTATACAATAGTTAATGTGACACTTCCATTTCAATTTTTTGGCTAGACTCTGTCAGTTGCGCACCAGTTGCTAGCAGTACTCTCCCTATTTGTTCTTGATCGAAGATCTAATTAAATATCATGGTAAAATTTAGCAGTGATTTATAAGCTCCCTTAGTAGATGGGTGACTGAACTAGCAGTTTACTGTTTGTAAACAGTGTCTCCAGTGGTAGCAAGGTATTTAAAACAAACTATGGATGAACTAATTTAAACATTTTCATGGTTTTGTATTTTTTTTCAATGATGAGTGGTAGTAATTCAAAAAGGTTTAAGCTTGAAGTATCTGTGGTTAATCTGTACAGTTAAAGGATTGCATTGACTTAGAAAACAAAAGAGAAAACCAAGTATGGTTATGTTGTGTGTGTACCGTTAAAATGGGGTGTGCATACAGTGCTTCGTCTAATGTATGTTTACAGTATTTGATATGTTCAAGTGTACAATTTAGTTTTTGTCAACCAGGTCACTTACTTTGTCTGAAAGCTGCTAAGTGTGTATATTGCATTTTAGTAATCAAAGTGTCTGCCTCTATCAAAAGAATAAATATTGGAAGGAAAGCATGAACGTGTAAAGTTTAGTTTTATAGTATAGACTTTGTATTTTAATGTATTTTTGTAAATGCATTGGTATAAATATTCTCTCTTTAAAAAGTAAATGGTTAATTTGTGAGGGGAAGTTGTGAAAGTTTACATTTGTTTCAAATAATTTATAGTCTCACTACTTTGGGTGGAAGAGGTGACGAGTGTGTTTGTTTTGTTTTTTTAAAAAAAGTAGAGCCAAATGAAAAGTTACCCACACATTCATCACCCTGAGTTCAGTAGCCCTAAAATATACATTCTTGGTGAGAAAATGAAGGTTTGTGATAGAGTGGCAAAACTCTTTATATCCATGTAATACAATTGTTATGGCTGCTTTGAAATAAGAATAATTTAAAAGATATCATCTAAAATTCAGTGGTTAACACTCCACTTGCGTTTTAAAGCACTGAAGATGCCTAGGACTGTAAAAGTATGGCAGATTAGTTATACATTGACAAAAACCAAAGTAGACTAAAAACTATATACAATTTGATATAAAAAGAATACTAAACATTGGTAAATAATGAGGAATCTTCAGCATCTCGATGTATTCATCAGACACTGTCTCCAACTTGAAACTCTATGAAGTTTTTTAAAGTTATAAAATATTTTCCTATGTAACTTGGAGGCTGGTGTAACAAAATTAACAAATTAAGAATGCACAGCTCAGGTTCTAGAAAATCACTAAGGGTATTTTGGTTCTGTTGGGATGAGAAGGAAAATGGAGGTCAGGAGCATCTTTTAAAGTAAAGCCCTGCGCATCTGGTCCATATATTTAAGCAGATTTGCAGGGCTCTGTCTTTAAGGGCAGTAATAGCAGCAAAGAATCCTGTGGCACCTTATAGACTAACAGACGTTTTGGAGCATGAGCTTTCGTGGGTGAATACCCACTTCCTCAGATGCATGTAATGGAAATATCCAGGGGCAGGTATATATATGTGTGCTAGCAAGCAAGCTAGAGATAACGAGGTCAGTTCAATCAGGGAGGATGAGGCCCTGTTCTAGCAGTTGAGGTGTGAAAACCAAGGGAGGAGAAACTGGTTCTGTAATTGGCAAGCCATTCACAGTCTTTGTTCAATCCTGAGCTGATGGTGTCAAATTTACAGATGAACTGAAGCTCAGCAGTTTCTCTTTGAAGTCTGGTCCTGACGTTTTTTTGCTGCAGGATGGCCACCTTAAGGTCTGCTATAGTGTGGTCAGGGAGGTTGAAGTGCTCTCCTACAGGTTTTTGTTTATTGCCATTCCTAATGTCTGATTTGTGTCCATTTATCCTTTTCCGTAGAGACTGTCCAGTTTGGCCGATGTACATAGCAGAGGGGCATTGCTGGCATATGATGGCGTATATTACATTGGTGGATGTGCAGGTGAATGAACCAGTGATGGTGTGGCTGATCTGGTTAGGTCCTGTGATGGTGTCGCTGGTGTAGATATGTGGGCAGAGTTGGCATCGAGGTTTGTTGCATGGATTGGTTCCTGAGCTAGAGTTATTATGGTGTGGTGTGCAGTTACTGGTGAGAATATGTTTCAGGTTGGCAGGTTGTCTGTGGGCAAGGACTGGCCTGCCACCCAAGGCCTGTGAAAGTGTGGGATCATTGTCCAGGATGGGTTGTAGATCCTTGATGATGCGTTGGAGGGGTTTTAGCTGGGGGCTGTATGTGATGGCCAGTGGAGTCCTGTTGGTTTCTCTCTTGGGTTTGTCTTTCAGTAGGAGGCTTCTGGGTACACGTCTGGCTCTGTTGATCTGTTTCCTTATTTCCTCGTGCGGGTATTGTAGTTTTGAGAATGCTTGGTGGAGATTTTGTAGGTGTTGGTCTCTGTCTGAGGGGTCAGAGCAGATGCGGTTGTACCTCAGTGCTTGGCTGTAGACAATGGATCGTGTGATGTGCCCGGGATGGAAGCTGGAGGCATGAAGGTAGGCATAGCGGTCGGTGGGTTTTCGATATAGGGTGGTGTTAATGTGACCGTCACTTATTTGCACCGTGGTGTCAAGAAAGTGGACCTCCCGTGTAGATTGGTCCAGGCTGAGGTTGATGGCGGGGTGGAAGCTGTTGAAATCATGGTGGAATTTTTCCAGAGTCTCCTTCCCATGGGTCCAGATGATGAAGATGTCATCAATGTAGCGTAGATAGAGAAGGGGTGTGAGTGGACGAGAGCTGAGGAAGCGTTGTTCCAGGTCGGCCATGAAGATATTGGGCAGTAATGTCACCTTTCCCTTTAAATCCAACTGAAAAATATCTGTGGATTTAGATTACAGAAATTAGGTTTAAAACCTTCAAAGACTAATTTGAGGATGCTTGTGTTCATCTTAGCTCTCAAATACTGTATAGTATATTTCGAACTGTTGAAGAAGAAACAGGAATTCCGGGTTCTTTCTTAAAGGATAAGAACTGAAAAGCTTCAAAATAAAACAAAACCTTAATTGTAACAAATATCAGTAATTCACTGTGATTTAAATGCAGAACTTGTCATGAAGTTAAAGGTTAGTCTTTTTAACTAGATCTATTGTGTTGTCTGAACACTTTAGTTCCATAAATGCACTTTTTCTTATATACACCAGTGTCTTTACAGTGCACAGAATAACTGTCCTACCAATCTAATTTTCAACAGCAGTGTGGTTCCAGAAGCATATCCTGTTACCACTGAATGTCTTCTACTTTGTATCTGTTACAGAGCTATGGTTTGATTTGATGCTGTTAACAAAACATGTCTGTGTCTTTTGGCATTTATTTTCAAAGTGCAAAAATAAAATATTTAAATGTAGTCTTAACAATAGTTCTGTGTAAAATAAAGTTGAGTGTATTTATGCATTTTAGAATGTAAACCTTTCATGTAAAAAGCCCTTAGTTGTGTATTTTTCCTGTACAGAAGCAAACCTCAGTTGTGAAACCCAAAGAATAATAAGCTATAATAAGGGACAGTTCCTAAATAAAGTGCACTTTTTACATTAAAAAACCCTACTGGAACAGTTATGACTTACAATGGAGAGTTACAGTATGTTCCTGTATTGCTGATAATATTCTGCTGAAAAGTAAGGAACACTTAACAAAATAAGTATGTAGCACTGTTTACAGATCTGCTTTTCATGGGTTTTACACCACCTAACTTGTATTGAATTAAAGTGTAGTTCATAAATGCAATTTATGTGAACCCTATATACAGCTATAGCTGGTGAAAAAATACAGTAAAGAAATTCTCTTAAACATTGCCTTTGACTGTATAAGTGCTTCTCTGTGAACAAGGTTTTTTTTGTTTCTTGTTTTAAACTTGTCACTTTTTTCTTTTTGTGGGTGCAGAAACCTCAAGAACATTATAAACTCTTGTAACCTGCAAGATCCAGGACTATACAGTAATGCCTCCCCTTACTGTCCTCTCACTTAACGTTGTTTCAATGTTATGTCCTTGCTCTGTTATAGAACATGATAGTTTAAAGTTGAATAATGCTCCCCTATAACGTCATTTGGCTGCCTGCTTTGTTCACAGCTTGCAGGATTCTGCAGAAGAGCAGCGACTTTGAGACAGTATTGCACAACTTATATCAGGGTGGGTTGGCAGCCCCGCTACACTCTCCACCCCCACCAGACCTTGCAGATCAGCGCCTTCCTCCTGCCCATAGCAATCAGCTGTCTTGTGGCATTCAGGAGCCGGGGGGGAGGAGTGAGGATGTGGCATGCAACCTCCCCCTCCCTCCTGCCCACAGCAATCAGTTGGTTTGCTGTGTTCAGGAAGCTGGGGGGAGGAGGTGGAGCAGTGTCTGTGTGGGGGGAAGAGGTGGGTTAAGGGTGGGTGCTTGCGGGAAGGGGACAGACAGAGGATTGAGCCCCCTGCCCCTGCCAAAGTCTGGTGCCTGTGTTTGCACAGTAGGGGAAGTTGCTGCTGCTGCTGCACAAGGTGCTTCTGGCCTACCATAGCACCTTCAGCCTCCTTGCCTGCTGTGCCTGTGTGTGGTAAGGCAGGGGCACCTCCCAACTATAGTACTGTATGTACAGTATGTTTGTAAACACATAACATGTGCACACTTACCCCCCCCCCCAAACGATTCACTATTGCTTTATGGCCCAACAGCCCTGCTTGGAAATAGGATGCTACACCAAGCACTTGTGAGGCCACCAGCTGCCTGCAAAGCAGCTGCAGGTGGTGCACAGCTGAGGCCCTCTCTTGCAACAGAATAAACAATTTTATCTGCTCTTCCCCCCCCCCCCACCCCTTGCACTGGAGGGAGGCAAGAACATGGGTTGGCAGTCCACCCAAACCAAGTTACAGGAATAGCATTCCAGCACCTGCTTTGCTATAGCAATGGTGAGAAGTGGCATAGAGATGCACAGAACCTGGCCCTGCTCCCATGAAAGTCTGAAATCCATGGGAGTTTTGTTGTTCCCCTTTTATGCCAGCTGCATCTCTCTGCCCCTGCATGCACACAGCAAAGAGTGGCCCACTCTGCAGCAAACATTTTCCTCCTCTTACTATATTGGCTGCAGTGCCCTCGGGTGCTGAGTGCATGGTTACTAGGGGAGATACAGCAGGGCCAGTTTTCCAGGAAGAGAGGCCTTTGGACCTCCAGCAGGGCTCCTGTGAAAGAAAGAACCTGCAAGAAAGTAAGAACCTCCATAACTAGTCCTAGCCTAAACCCACAGAGCTTCCAGGAGGGGAGCAGATTACCATGGAGAATGACATGGGTTTTCCAAATTCTTTCCCTTGCAGTAATTGACTGATGCTGCATGACCACAGCCACTCCCGGGTGAAGACCGTAAAGAGTAGCACATGAATGCACATCTAGAGGAGCATTGCCCAGCATCAAAACACCCAGCTGGAGTAAAAAACGTCCAGCAAGTGATAGTGGAGTGCCTAGCAGTACCACTAGGAGCAAGAAAACCATTAATTTGGATACTAAAGTAGACATTTTTTAAGTGTTTTGATGCAGGCGAGCAGGCAGTAGACATTGGCATCACCCTAGGTCTTACTCCGACCACTGTGAGAACAATAAGGAATAATGCCAACAAGATGAGGGCTAGTAATCGGTGTGTAACATGGGTTAGTGCTACTACAAAAGTCAATCAAGTAGTAGTTTGCTGGAAAACATGGAGCGTCTTCTTACTGTGTATAGAGGACCAAAACCAGCAGAACATACTTCGAAGTTTGCTAGTGGTACAAACTAAGGCAAAAAGTTTGTATGACAATCTGAACAGACCAAGGTGAAGGATCACGGACAGACACTTTCACAGCAAGTCAGGGATGGTTTGATCGGTTCAAGAGGCGCTTCCACCTGCATTAACATCAAGATGTCTGGTGAGGTGGCTAGTGCTCATATTGCAGCAGCTAAAAAATTCCCCAACTATCTCAAGAAAATAATTGTGGAAGATGGCTATTCCCCTGAACAAGTCTTCAGTGTTGATGAAATGGGCCTGTACTGGAAGAGGATGCCCGAGCAGACTTACGTTTCCAGAGAGGAGAAGACAGCACCCAGCTTTAAAGCGGCTAAAGACAGTTTTGCTTCTAGGTGGTAATGCTGCCAGAGACATGAAAATGAAACCACTGACAATGTACCAATCTGAAACACTATCACTCTCAAGGAATTTTCAAAGGAACACCTTCCAGTCATTTGGAGATCTAATAAGAAGGCACAAATAACTGGAGCTGTTTTTTCAGAATGGCTGACTCTCTGTCCCCCTGCATGGAAGGAATACTGTGCCAAGGAAAATCCTGATTTCAAGATTTCATTGCTTACTGATAATGCACCAGCTCATCCAATCAACCTGGACGACCTGTGTGAAAACATCAGTTGTCTTTCTACCACCTAACACTGCATCACTCATCCAACCCATGGACCAAAGAGCCATTGCTGCATTTAAGGCATATTACTTACACCATTCTTCCAGCAGCTCAGAGGCACCGAGGGGGGAAGACAAATCTAAAATTCAGCAATTTTGGCGTGACAACAACATCCTGAAGTGCATCAATAACACTGCTGAGTCCTGGGCTGAAGTTACTCAGGCATGCATGAAATGTGTCAATGACTTAAAAGGATTTAAAGATGATGTCCCCACTATGAAGAAATATCCTTGGCTTGGCTTGGCCAAGAAAGCAGGTTTTGATGAGGTGGAAGAAGTCAACGTTATACAACTTCTGCAACCACGTGGAGAAGAGCTAACCAATGAAGATCTGATGCAACTAGAGGTGACTAGCAATGGAAGAAGAGGACCAAGAAGTAGAGCCAACCCATCCAAATTTGACTGCCAAACATCTTTCTGAAGCTTTCCAAATGATTGTCCTGACAAGAAACGCAGCTCCAAAGTGGTTAGGGGAGTTTGACTCAGTGGAGATTGTAAAAGCAGCAAAGAATCCTGTGGCACCTTATAGACTAACAGACATTTTGGAGCATGAGCTTTCAGTGGGTATTCACCCACGAAAGCTCATGTTCCAAAACGTCTGTTAGTCTATAAGGTGCCACAGGAGTCTTTACTGCTTTCACAGATCCAGACTAACACAGCTACCCCTCTGATACTCAGTGGAGATTAACACTCTACTCAATTCGCTCAATGAAACTGGAATTGACTCAAGGTACACTGACCTGCTAGAAGAAATTAACCGCAATTGTTCAACAGAGAACATTATTCAATGTCCCCTGCATTACTACTAATATGTAGAGGAGTCAGATAAGGCAACATAATCTCTTCGAAGCTGTTTGCAGCAGTACTGGAGTTGCTGTTCAAGAAATTGAACTAGGAAGAAGGAATCAGAATTGACGAGCAGTTAACACATCTTCTCTTTGCTGACGACTGTGTAATATTGGGAAAGGATGCAGAACTGGAGAACAAATTGCAGCAACTGCAAATACTTTCAGATGATATCAGGTTGGAAGTGAACACAAAGATGAGGAGGATACGGAATGAGCATTGTGCAGCAGGAATCATCACTGTAAATGGGCAAGTAATCAAGGAGGTTGATAAATATATTTATCTGGGTTACCAGCTGAACAGAGACAACTCATTTGAAGGGGAATGCAGTAGGAGGAGAAAGGCAGGGTGGGCAAGTTTCAACAAAAAATAAATGTCTTTAACGGATGATGAACTGCCCATGGAGAAAAAGGAAAACTGTTTAACTCCACTCTTCTGCCAGCAGTGATATATAGAGCAGAAAGCTGGTCAACAGCAAAAGTGGAAGAAGAAAAATTCTGTCACCCAGAGAGCAATGGAAAGGCAAATGTGCAAGATATCACTCTGTGATCGTATACCAAATGGGATCAGAGGGCGTACAGAGGTGACCGATGTAGTGCAGGCAATGTATGACACAAAGTAGAGATGGGCAGGTCATGTAGTCCACAGGCAAGAAAATACGTAGACAACCCGCATCAATGACTAGATCCCCAGAAACCACAAGTGATCGCTGGACAGACGGAAAACGCACTGGGCTGATCGCATGACAAAAATCTTTGGCCAGAAATGGAAAGAATGTGCTCACAACAAAACAAAACTTGCATTCCTGGAAGGACAGACGAGGACAAGCTGGACAAAGGTTACTTACAGCTTGGGAAACTGTATCCTGGGAAACAGTGATTCTGAAAAAGATTTAAGGGTAGTGGTGAATAATCAGCTGAACATGAGCTCCCAGTGTAATGCTGTGACCAAAAGGGCTAATGTGATCCTTGGATGCATAGAAAGGAGAATCTCAAGTACCAATAGAGAGGTTATTTTACCTCTGCATTTGGCACTAGTGCAATTGGTGCTGGAATACTGCATCCAGTTCTGATGTCCACAATTCAAGAAGGATGTTGATGAATTGGAGGATTCAGAGAAGAGCCACAAGAATGATTAAAGGATTAGAAAACATGTCCTATGCTAATAGACTCAAAGAGCTCGATCTATTTAGCTTAAGAAAAAGAAATTTAAGAGTGACTTGATTATATGTACATGGGGAACAAACCATTAATAATGGACTCTTCAGTGTAGTATAGAAAAATAGAACATTCTAATGGCTGGAAGTTGAAGCTAGACAATTTCAGACTGGAAAGAAGTTGTACATTTTTAATGGTGAGAGTAATTAATCATTGGAATAGTTTACCAAGGGTCATGGTGGATTCTCCATCAGACAATTTTTAAATCAAGATCAGATGTTTTTCTAAAATCTGCTCTAGGAATTATTTTGGGCAAGTTTCAAAGCCTGAGTTTATACAAGAGGTCAGACTAGATGATGATCTCTTCTGGCTTGGGAATCTATGAATCTGTAATAATGGGTGAATTCTCAGGTGGCCAGCACTAATGATTTTTGGTCCCTTTGTGCATGACTGACAATACTGCTATTGTTGTTTCGCGGTTTTGTTATGTTGCATGTGTTCACAAGAACTGAAAGTGAAGCAGCAAGAGTTTGCACAGAATGAGAAGGCCTGAGTTAATTTTGGCACTGCTCTCAGCAGCTGTCCAGCAGATGCTTTTAAACCTCAACAGGGAATGGAAATTAATAGAATTAAAAGTATTAGGACATGCCATTTAGAGTGTTCTAGCAGAGGACTTAATTTAAAAGATGATCAAATTGACAGTGTTGCTATTAAGCACTGCACAACAGCACCCTTTGGAGTCACTAGTCAGGGAGATAGAAGTATTGTAAATGAGCAACAAAAAGAGCTATGCTAACTAAACAACCTTTCTTTTTGTGGAAGCTTAAAAAACAAATGTATCTTCACTCTCCATGCTCTACCTACCTCTCTTCTACCAAACAGTAGCATGCAACATCTGTATTTTCCAGCTTCAGCTCCATGCATGTAGTCTTCAGTAAGTGGTTAAATCAGACATTCCTGTACACCACCTATGACAGCTTTATTTTAAAATGATATAGTAAAATACTTCTTTGCTGAAAGAAACAAGGAAGGAGTAGAACCTAAAATCAATTCTTTCCAGACTAACTTATCCCATACCGTTCAGTTTATATTTGGTCTTGCTTGATGATAAATGAGCTTTTTAAAAATCTTAGCTAGGATCAGCCTATACATTTTGCAGCCAGTTCATATTAGAGCATATTCCCATCTGTGGCCAGTAACTGTTGTAAACAAACTTCAGGTTTAACCCCATTTACGAGCAGATATGGAACATAAGGAGTGAGTGCTGCCTGCAATGAAAATATAAATACATAGCTGTATGTATATCTAAAATGTTACCAAAATGCTACACTGCATACACAATTCTCTCTCTGCAGAGAGAATGAATCATATATAACAAATGTTAATATTTGCTTCATGAAGTACTTGAAGTTGTTCAGGTGCTCTGGTGATGAGAGCAGTATAAGAATCTTCATAGAATCTATAGCCAATGTACAGGAGCTAGGAATAGCTGTGTCCTCTTCTCCATAAATATCCTCACTGCTACAAGCAGTGAAGTCAGCTATGGTTTAGCTAGAATTAACACCACAAAGGTTTTTTGTTGGTTGTGGCAGGGGGAGATCTTTTGGGAGGGAGAAGGGGGGGTTAGTGCAGGTAACAAGTCAGTATTGCTTTGGTACTTTATTAATGAATTATTCCTTTCTGAGAGCAGCACACTTTCAGCTACTTTAGCAGGGAAATAGCATGTTTATAAAACTAATTAGAGTCAGGATTCGAAAGTACAGCTGGCCTACTTCAGTAAGTGTTTAAAGCAGGCCAGCATTATTATAGTCTGCTTCCCAAAGATGCAGGTAATATTTTATTAAGATCCCCTTGTGATGGAGTAGGGCTTGTCTGCATGGGGAATGGGAGAGCCAGGGATGTCTTTAGGTGAGGGATAGGATCTTTAAGCCTGTAACCTGAGCGAGGTAGGGGGGAGGGGGTTAGCACCTTGGCCTGGGAAGCTGAACAAAGGAATCGGCCGGCTGGAGGAGGGGCAGTTCAGTTTCGGGCTGGATGAGGGGAATTCAGGGGATCCTATGCTGGACCAAGCACCCTGAAACTCCAGGAGGACTCGATTGAGGGGTCTTGACTGTGCCTGCAAGCTCTGCTGTAACCTGCATTCCTGTTGTCCAATAAACTTTGTTTTACTGGCTGGCTGAGAGTCACTGTGGGTCCCAGGAAGAGGGGTGCAGGACTGGACCCCCCATGACACCCCTCTTTTCCAAAATAGATACATAAGGTGCAAACCTAACAATCTAAAAGTAGGTACAGAAATTTATTCTTCATCACTGCTTCTGTATTTTTGCAGAATATGGTTATAAAAGTGTATTGTCCAAGCAACATTTTTCATATACATGGCGAGGCATCTTTTCTACAGCTGGGGAAAAAAAAAAGTAGGCCAATGGCTGCTTGATTCCAAAGATAGATGTAAGTGACTGTGAGTCGATAGATATGTAACATTTTCACAGTGGGGTTTTCACTTTTACACCTTTCACACCTTCCAAATTTACTGCATAGCAGCAGAAGGACGGAGCGAGATGAGGAGCAAAAACCACCCTTAAAGTCCTCAAAACACTTCCACTATGCTGTAATGCACCTCCAGGTGCCTGTTCTGATTGTGTAATGCGACTGGCCATCAATCTCATCAACAGTTGATTGGACCAGGTTAGCCCAAGTGCTGGAGAAACTTTCTTATCCAATAAGCTAAAAGAAAACAGTGTTTTGTAAGTTTTTGCATGCATGAAACACAAAATGAATTAACAATCTAGTGTGAAACATGTTAAGTAGACATACATTAGAAGTTACACTTCAGCTAAAAGTAGCTCCAATGCTTCATAAATATGGCATTTCTCATGACAAATCCTCTACTGTGCTAGGAAGAATTACCATAAGTCAACTTCAAACAATTTTCAACCACTTAAAAGACAAAATACAGGGCCATCTACCGTGGGCTCCATTAGAGACAACATTAAGGATGGTGGGGTAGATTTAAACACCCTCAATTTTTTTTCTTGATTTGTCATTTATAAAATTTGTTTCAAAGGAAAATGGAAATAACCCTCCACTAGGCAGAGAATAACCGGCCCAAAGGAGAAGTTTCTCCCTAACCCCCATAAACAATGTCATGCCCCTGAAACAAAATTTTATCTCCTCTTAAAAATATGATCTTATGTCACTGGGAAAGTTCTCATTCATATAAATACCAAGGCCTTATTTAAATCCTACTAATTTTTTGGCCTCAAAGGTATCTTGTGGCAATGAAGTTCTGCTGGTTAATGATATCTTTACAATTTTTTTTTAAAAAACAGGATTTTAATAAAGGTTTAAATTTGTATGAAAGAAACAACAACATCCACAGTTACATTAGACAGACAAGAGAAGATATAATCCCTCATGTGCTAGAGTGTAAACCAACCACTAATACCTGAGGATTTAAAAACACCCCCCCACCCCCCCACACACACACACCCCCCTATGGGCAGATTATTCCATAATTGTACCCTATAGGATTTCTTCCACTTTCCTCCACAGCTAGTACTGATCACTGTCAGGAATTGCCTTGCCGCATCAGACCAGAGTTCATCTCATCTAGCATTCTGTTTCTATATTCCTATATATTATACTGAGGATAAACTGACAAAGGGGGGGGAGAGTGCAGGATTAAATCATCGTGTGTGCGCGCACATGCGTGCACTATTACATTTTAGTTTATGGAGAACTACTTACCCAAAATTGCTCTGAGCAACATCTGTCTCATCCATTGCATCAGTTACCTAAATCATAAAAAAAATAAAAAATAAAATAGAATTTGAATGAAGTTGCATTTTGAATATATAGTTGTATTTACCCAAGGAAGGGTGGGGAAAGGGGTGCCACGCAAAAAAAAAAGAGCATCTATTGAATCACAAGTTACTTAAACTAAATTAAAAAAACAAAACAAAACAAAAAATAACACTCCAAACTTACTTATCCAGGCTGAAATTGAAGGGGTACTGTGGGGTATAAACTTAGTCACAGCTTGTACCAATCTATTAATTAAAAAGGGCCCTTGAATAGTTTCACTAGATTGTACCATCATCTGGAGAACTATAAAAGAATAAACCCCATTTTATGTGTGTGTAAGTGAAGACACTCAGTGATTTAAGTGACTTGCCCAAGATCACAAACACAGACTGTGGGTAGAGCCTGGAATAGAACTCAGGTGTCCTGCCTCCCAGGAATGCATCTTAACCACATGAATTGTCTTCCAAGATGAAACATATAAAAATCTTTGTTCTTAACATCTTTCTGTTGACAAAAGCACAGTAAGTTAAAGAACAGTTGTCTGTATGTAGCCCTTAGTGTATGCTATGATTTTTTTCTTGGACACACAGCTTGAAGATACAGATGAGAAAAAATGATTACATTCACAGCTCCCTCCTGTAACTACAAGTTTTGTAGCCTACTTGATATGCTACATGTCTTATTTTAAAAGGAATTCAGTTAGTGACTGGTATTTTTTTTTTAAATTTTTTAATTAAAAATGCATTTGCTTTCTGGATCCAGCTCCTCCTCAGTCAGAGGACTGGGCTGCATTTCTCTTTCAGCAAATACCAGAGGCAGTTCAGACCGTGCATGAGGCTTGATCATGGGCCTTCCGCCCTTGTGTTTGATTCTATCTCCAGCATTTTAAGCAGAATGGCAATCCAGTATTCTCAGTTGTTAAAGCTGAATTTGAGATTATAGCAACAATAGTCCCGATATCCCGATCCTCCTTTGGCTTTGGGGTCTGAAATTTCAGGAGCCTTATTCCCCAAATGAGACCATTCACTGGGCTTCTGTACTTCACTTGTTTCTTTTTACAGCAGAGCAGTCCAAATCGAACAATTCAAAGGCTAAGAAATGCTCCAGTGGTTAGGAGACCCTTTCTGGACACTTGGAAGGGTAGTTCTTCCACAGTAGCTCCCTATCTGCAGAACCTTGCTTTGCCAGGAAAAGAGACTTGGTCTACATAAATCTGAGACCTGTGCATCCCACCACATAAGCAAAGACTCCTCTAAAGACACTTAAGTGCACATCAGTCCTCTTCAGCTCTTGGGAGTCAATCCAGACCTTCCAGAGCAATTTCTTCAGTACTAAGGTCAAAACACTACTAGGACCTGAGGGGTCCAATCCACCTCTGAACTCTAGTGCTTTATCTGTCTAATCTCAAGTTCTTAAGTGACTGAAGCACTTAGAAGAAATCTAGATACTTTCTGATTCCTTTGCAAAAGGAAGGTCTGGGCTCAGGCTCAGGCTCAAAACAGAACTCTTCCCTAAAAGAGAGGCTAATCCTCAGAGGAAGAAAGCCATCGTTTCCCGAAAAGGCAAAAGATTTCCTCAAACAGCCAAAAGCATAGGAAAATAACTCAATAAAGCGTTCCAAATCCAAAGCTGCTCCCCAAAGATGGGGGACTCTGGACTAAAATAAACACAAGAGAAATTCCTCCCCCAAACTATTGCTGCAATAGCTAGGAAGTCTTTTTTTAGCACACTTACACAAATTATCAAAAATCAGTACAAAATATTACCCATTTAGTCTTGTCTTTCCTTTCCTCCCAGGATGTTCAGCAGTGCCGGCTCCAAGTTTTTTGCTGCCCCAAGCAAAAAAAAATTTCCTGCCCCGCCCCCAGCCCTGCCCCCTTCCCCGCCCCATTCCAACCCGTTCCCTAAATCCCCGGCCCTGCTTCCTCCCCCAGGTATGCCGCATTTCCCAGGAGAAGTGGAGCAGCAGCGCACTCGGGAGGAGGCGGAGGTGAGTTTGGGGGAGGGGGCGGAAATGGTTCCTGTGCCCTCCCCAGGGTTACTTCCTGCAGCCCTCCCCATGCCCACCACCGCAGCAGCTCACCTCCACTCTGCCTGCTCCCCTGAGTGCGCTGCCACCGCTCCGCTTCTCCCCCCTCCCTCCCAGGCTTGTTGTGTGAATCAGTTGTTTTGTGGCAAGCCTGAGAGGGAGGGGGGAGAAGCGAAGTGGCGGCGCACTTGGGGGAGCAGGCGGCAGTGGAGTGGCAGTGAGCTGGGTGGGGGTAGAAGTTCCTCTGCCCTCCCGCCACCAGGTTACTTCCTGCGGGCCTCCCTATGCCCCCAACCACTGCATCTCACCTCCGCTCAGGGCAGGCTCCTGGCTTTTTGTGCCCCAAGCAAAAAAAAAAAGGGGCCAGAGTGACGCCCCTTGGAGCGCTGGTTCCTAGAGCCAGCCCTGATGTTCAGTAATAAACACCTGGCTGAGAAGTCTGCGGGCTACTCTACATTCATTTTTAGACTGCACATTCATAAGATTGTAGCCCTTAAGGATGTCCCACCTCAGGTAGCATGTAGCCAAATGGAAATCAGTCCATTTGAGATAGGTTAGAGAACCCTAAAGTTTGCACTGACCTATGCTCAGGCCAGAGCCAATTTACAGTTCCCTGATTCTGAAGACAGATCTAACCCGCACTCTTAAACTACCTCCACCACCTCCCATGCAGAACTGAGAATCTTCTCAACTCAGAAGAGTTTTGAAAAGATACATCCTTGCCTTGCCCTTGCTTCCTTGTCAGAACCTTATTTGCAGCATAGCTGCCCCAGAAAACCCTGGGAAAATAGCCAAAAAGAGCCGACTCCACAATGCACAGTCCCACTCTACAGGATATCCAAGGGCCAGTGGCAGAATCCATGATAAGCAAGGCTCTCCAGGAACTGCACTGTAGAGGAGACAGGGCAGAGGGTCCTAGAGCAGTAGTCCCCAAAATGTTTACTTCATGCCCCTCTTTACCCCTGTCCATGTCCCACCCACCCCCCAAGCTAGGAGCAGGGTTGCAGCTCGGGGGGCGAGATGCAGACAGAGGAAAAGGGATTAAGGCTGGGCCACAGCTTGGGGCAGGGGTGGGAGCAGAGCCTCAGCCAGGGGTCTTGGCCGGCAGCCGGGGCCCGAGGCTGGCAGCTAGGAGCACATCCCCAAGTGCAGGACCAACAGCCAGACGCAGAGCTGGGCGGTGCTTTCTCCCTACCCCCTGTGGGGGCTGGCCTGGGCCCCAGCCTCACCCTCCCAAATGTTCCTCCACACCCCACAGTTTGGGGACCTCTGTTCTACAGTAAGTGCCGAGGCTTTAGGGGCTTCACATCCCCAGAAAGCCACTATGTTTAGGGCCTGAATCATGCGATGGAGTTCTGATTCTGCCAGCAAAAGAATTCAAAGGAAACTTGAGGGAAGCCTCCCCTCCTCCTATGTCCTCGCCACATGTTCTTCTACTGGGGAGAGGGTCTCATTTTATAGAAATAATCTGTTTTCTAGTACAGCCATTTAAAATTAGGAATATTTTAATGAAGCAGAGCCCTAGGTTTAGGTTTATCAATCTTATCATGGACTAAAGTTAAAGGGATGCCACCATCAACTTGCTGAATCATTTCTGTTTGAAGATGTTGCTTGAAGTATTGTTACAAGTGATCCCTAAAATTATTACAACTGAAAGATGTTGCCTAAGGGTTTTTTTTTCTGCTGCCCATCGCTGTAGTATTCCAAATCAATGGCAATAGCGAAGCCACTACTTGACTTCATGGCATCTCTAGCACGTTTCCTTTTTTCAGGATAAAATAGGCTTTTTTTGGTTTTGATCTTTTAGATTTTCTTTTCTTTCTTTAGATGGTAGGGGTTTGGTGGTACAAGAGGGTGTCACTGTGTCATTATTATGGAGGAAAAAACTTTGAAGAAAGTTTTGCAGTGTTTCTTAAAGGTGGTCAGACTCTGCACAATCACCTCTGGAAGTTTGTTCCATAGCAGGTCCCCTTGACTGAGAATGTTTTATCCCAAGTTCTCACAAACTTCATCCTGGGCTTCATTTTCTACATTGTCCCAAAGGACTGCAGCTGTCATGATAGTTCATAGACAGAATTGTGTCTTTAATGGAGTTTGAGTTTGATCCATTAGTTGCTTTGTTGATTAGGACCCAAAGCCTTAAACTGGCATCATAAGTTGACTGGGGAGCCCATGGAGGGACTTCAGCATAAGCCTCTTGTGCTCAGGGCAGCCTCCTAAACCACAGACATGGCAGACAGACACATTTTGTAACAGCTAGAGCTGATGCATTGTCTTCACATTCAGCTTCAGATACACTGAATTACAGTAATCTACCCTAGATGTGACAAATGCATTGACTGTTGCCAGGTCCATGTTCAGGAGACAAAGTTACTTAATGAACTGGAGATGAAATTAGTGGTTTTTAGATACTGATGGTACAAGGTCATCTAAGTTTAATGAGTCAAACTAGAAGCCAAAGCTTCACACTATTTTGATGGAGGCTTTATGTCATCAATGGAAGGTAGAAATGTCGTCTTCGCTGGTCCTTCAAAATGTTTCCCCTCTCTGACTAGCATCACTGGTCTTACTGGGTTCAGCTTGAGCCAGCTGACCTTCATCCAAGAACTAATGTCTTGTAGGCATGCTGACATTTTAGTAGTAACAGTTGCATGGATTGCGAATGAGATAGATAGTTCAGTGTCATTAGCATACTGTTGGCAACTGGGTCAACAACATCTATCTCATTAGATATTGAAGAGAAGATGGGATAGTACAGATCCCTGTGGGACCCCTTCAAAGTTAGTGTGAGTGTGAGAGAAATTCTCTTTTTTCTGTCTGATTACTTTGTGCAGTTGACAATGCTTTACATATAGTTATTTTCACTTTCCCCTCTGTATAGACAGTTTCTCCCTTAGCGAAAAAAGACCCTTGCAAACATTAAACAGGGGAGGAGAAAACATCTATACAAATCATTTTAAAAAAAATTTCAGGATATTTGAAGCCTGCCTTATTAGCAATTGGAACATTTCAGTTAGTCATTATGACAAAATTGATAATATCCTTTTAAAACAAGACAATTTTCTCACTTAAGCAGCTCTTTTTTCCTAATGTACTGAACACTAACTTGCAAAATCAGATTTACAGCACCCACTGGGACCTCCAGGCACTATTGTGATACAAATAACGTAATAAAAATTGTCTCCAAATGTGTTCCAAAAATATTAGTAGGAAAAAAACAAGCTAAAAACAGATAAAGCTGCATAAGCAAGTATAAGATCTGAGGCTTCATCCCAATTTTAAAGAAAATATTTCCATTAGTTCTCTGTACTGATTGTTCCTGTTTGGCTCATTCTAGTTTCTTTTAATACCTCAAAAAAAATTTTTAAAGAAAGATTATTTCCCCAAATGTCACTCAAAAAATTAAGCCTATGACTTCCTTGGGCCAGCTTTCAGTGGACTAAGTTCCACATCACGAAGTCACCATAATGGCCTCTGGTACTGCCTGGGTTGTACATGTTCTGTTGATAAAGACCTCCAGAGCTATCATAGATTGACTAGATTTTTAAAAAACCTAAAATGTTGGCGAGGAAAATATTGGGACATACTGACTTTCCTAGTTCTTATATAGGTTTTGCAGTTTCATGAGAGAAGAAATTTTTGTATAAATACAAATATGTTCTCACTTTCAGAATGTATCAACCAGCTTGTATAACATTCATACAAATACTTTTGGGCCAACAGATGTCTCAATACTAGTGAATTTGTTTCTGTATGATAAAATTCCTCCATTAATCATTAAATGATCATAGAACAAAAAAGTGTGTGTTCAAAAAGAATACTGTCAGCTTCATTTCTGTTTGTAGTTCTCTTCTCTGTTTCTTCAGTGGTTCTGCAGAGTAAGAAATACTCTAGTTTCATACCTGATTAATGCACAGTATTGGAGTTCTGAATCTGCTGCTTAAACTGTGAAGTTTTGCTCCGAATGTCTGCAGATATCTGGCTTTCATAACAGAATCTTTTGCTCCAAATTCACATCGAAACAAAGCAGCCATAGAATCAATGACCACCAAACGCACCACGCCTCTCAAGAGCAGTAAGGTAATCCTTTTAGCAATGCAGTTGTAGAAGGTGTCCTAGCACAAAATACAAATATTCAACATTAGAACTAGTTAGAATGCTGGTACCTATAAAATTCTAAGACAGATACCTGTCATTTCACTGCTTGGCTCTGTGGTTATTTATGGGAGGTTATATTCATAAACCAAGATTGTAGATCTTTACAACACAATTGTATTCTGTGTAGGTCTGGTGTCTGTTAAAAGTAGTCACAAGAAAAACAAAAGAAGGAGATCAACTGCAGCACTAGTTTACACCTTGTGCAGCCTAGCACAGTCAAGTAAATGGGGCTGCACAAGTCAAGAGAAAGTTTGACCTGGATTTTTGAATCACGTATAAAATTCCAGTGTTACCCAAGAACATGACAGTGCAGTCCTATTCCATGGCCACTCTGCATTCAAGTTCTCACTTGAATGTTGAGGAGTTCACTCAAGGCTAGCATAAGTCCTCAGGGTATTGATAAATGAGAAAAAAAGACAGTGTTCTTTCATCAAAGGAATTGAGATAGTACTACATATAGCTATTATATCAGACCCTCTATTAACCAAAACTTCTGGTAAAAGTTAGTATCACCTGAAACTCGTTTCCTCCCCAGCTGATACAAAATTCCATCATCTGAATGTTTCTGAAGTCCCCAAAATATTTCAGAAGTTAAACTACTAACCACCCAGTAGAGTGTAATTTTCTTTTATCATGTAACATGTAACAGTTGTTCATTTTAGCAAAGAGGGAATTCTTTTGACACCTTTACACTGTTCTTGTGGAAGACACCATTCTTCACAAATAAATAGGAATATACAGTTGAAGATTTATAAACATTCTGCCGGGATTAAAGGTCTGACAACTTCCTACATTCCATGTCTGTCAAAATTAGACTGAATTTATTGGAACTGGATAATAGTAGGATTAATCTTACCAAACTGATTTGCTCTTCACACAAATATCATCTTAACTGTGTGTTTCTAACTGTTGAAAAGAATTCATTCAGCAGAATAGATAACTTGAGAAAGATTTCTTACTGTGTTCACTGTACACTAAGGGTGGTCTACAGTGCATTGGAGAGGTGACTGCACTTTGGGGAGCCATAGCCAGATATTGCTGCCATTTATTGCCTTGTCAATATGTGTAACATTTTATATTTGGCGGGGTGCTTTGGTTCTACGTAAATCCTATTATGAGCTGTTTCTCAGAATGCCTGCTGTTATTGTGCAGACTTTCTCCATGATAAATGCATTTTATCGTTTCAGAGGACTGGAAAAAAGCCATTGTTTCCCAACATAGGAGGGCCAATTGTCTGGACTGCAGCGAATGTGACATTTAGATAACAATTTGCAATATTATCATCATATACAATGTGTTCTTATATTTACCCTAGATTTTTTAAAATAATGATCTAGTACTTTGAACAAATATTATTGTTAACCTTTAGAGCCCATTAGAAAATGAAGGCTACTTATCCATAACCAGAGTTCTTTGAGATGAGCCTCTGGATCAGGGGTGGCCAACCTGAGCCTGAGAAGGATCCAGAATTTACCAATGTACATTGCCAAAGAGCCATAGTAATACATCAGCGCCCCCCACCCGCCCCCATGAGTTTCCCCCCTGGTGCCCAGTTCCTCCCACCCACCGGCAGCCCCACCAATCAGCACCTCCCCACACCTACCAATCAGCTGTTTCGTGGTATGCAGGAGGCTCTGGGGGAGGGAGGAGGAGAAGTGAGGGCATGGCAGGTTCAGGGGAGGGGTAGGACAGGGTGGAATGGGTGTAGGGCCTGTAGCAGAGCCAAGGGTTGAGCACTGAGCACCCCCCGGCACACTGGAAAGTTGGCGCCTGTAGCTCGAGCCCCGGAGTTGGTGCCTATACAAGGTGCCGCATATTAACTTCTGAAGAGCCGCATGTGGCTCCAGAGCCACAAGTTGGCCACCCCTACTCTGGATTGACACACTTCTTGGATGAAGGTGCCTGAGCAGGAAGCTTCTGGAACCTGGAAAGCAGTGTCCACTGGGGTCATTTGCACCTCCTCCCAGCTCTCAACCTGGGAGGGTTCTGAGAGTATAAAAGGGGAAATATCCCAGCCATCCCTCAGTTTCTTCCACTAATTTGGGAATTCCTAACCTGAGACTCTGAAGAAGAAGTGGAAAAAGTGGGCTGGGAATGTGAATATGCAGAGGCTCATCTAGAAGAATTTCAGTTATAGGTAAGTAACTTTCATTTCATCTTCAAATGGCCTCTGCATATTCCTACTTGTGGGAGTGTAGCAAGCAGTACAATGCCCAGGAAAGGGGACTGAGGAGTTCTAGATAAACAAGGGTCAATAGGAATGCCAAAAAAGCATCAGCTTTGGGTGCCAGGTCAAGAGGAACAGAAGTGACCGATCTTGCTCTCCCAAAACAAGTCTTAATGATGGATTATTTTTGCTAAAAACACACACAGCTTCAGTATGCAGCATTCTTGTAGCTGTGTTGGTCCCAAGATATTTGAGAGACATGGTGGGTGAGATAATTGTTTTATTGGATCAACTTCTGTTGGTAAGAGACAAAATTACATGAAGCTGAAGAACTCTGTGTAAGCTTGTCTCTCTCACCAACGGAAGTTGGTCCAATAAAAAGATACAATTTCAGCACTCTCTCTCTCTAATATAGCTGCAGTATCAGTCATGCAACACTATCTGATGAAGACAGTATGAGGGCATGCCACAGACACTGCCTCTGCTCTGGATGAGGACAGACAATTCCAGAAGGTTGAAGCTGTGTCAGGTCATGACAATTGTAAAACACAGTGTGACAGATGGACAACCTTTGGCTCCTCATGTGAGCTCCATTTCTCCAAAGGATTGGGGAGACTTGTAGATAAGCTTTGGCATGATATATAATGACAATGTTCTCTGAATATGCAAAAATATGATACCTGCTTCCCTGAATATAAAAGAGGCTCAGGGACAAACAAACAAACAAACAAACAAACAATCTAGTGGTCTGAAAGATGGAAATCGCAGACATCTTAGACTCTTGGAATGGAGATGCAACCAAGGCCACCTGTTCCATAAGAATGCAATTTAAAAGAGATATAGTTACTGAAATACAAACCTAATGACTATCTGAATGAGTGTCAAGAATGGCATCTTCACTTAATGTAAAATAACAGTTGAGAAGGACCTTATCAGATCTACTCATTTAAGAGTTGACCAGATGGGAGATCTTTTTCAAGCCATAGGTCAGATTTGACGAATCAAACATTCATCTTTTTAAACTAGAGTTTTTTAGATCTCAGCATAACACCAACAGTCAAGACACCAGCAATCTGGAGTCAAAATGTCGACCAAAGAAACTTTGAACCTGGGTGGAGACTCCCACCTCATGTCACAGGCGGGACACTCAGTAGTTTGGAAAGCATGACTTTATAGACATTAATATAATAGTGTAAATGCCCCCAATGGACTGGAAAGCCTGGGGCTAAGCCAATCCTGATTACAGGACAAGCCACATTGGGGTTGAATCAGCTAGTCTAATATAAAAAAAAACAGGATACTGCAGGTGTGGGGCTGGTTGAGAGAGTAACTGAAATTGCCAGAGGCAGGAAACCTATCAAATAAGAAGGAGAAAGATCTCCAAGCAGGGAAGCCTGGGTGAGACTCTCTCCAAGAAGCAAGGTAGAGACTGAGACAGACCCTTCAGGGATGAGGGGGCTGTGCCAAGCTGAAACTGGGTCAAAGATCTCATGAGTTTATACTTTGTTCTTCGAGGACTGTGTGTTATTTTTTATTACTGTGAGAGAGACTGAATAGGAGTTGAGGCCCAGAGGGCAAGAATATGACCAGAAAACTAAATAAACAGGATCCTTTGTGCGGATTGCTTTAAATTTCCTTTTTAAACTGGGTAAGTTCTTAAAAGGGACCTGAAGAAGGGAAAACAGGGGCAAGACACTGTGAAGGCATCCATGGCCACAAGGGGGCACTTAGAAGGCAGCCAACCCCATGACACATCTCCATGATATTGATGACAGAATTGCCAATCTTTAACCATGGCTAATGATAGTAACTTGGTACCAACTGGAGCAACATTAAACAAACAAAAAAAAAAAAACCTCTTAATTCAATAGAATCAGGGTCAACATATAGTTAAGTTTCTGCTCTTGGTGCAAGAAAAGAGTGTGATATTAATGTTAGGACATGTTTGTCTTTGGATCACAGCCATGCACAAGCACGGTATCCCTGTTGGGAATTAACTGGTATTTACCCACTCGTGGAAAGAAAGAATATACAATGGAGCCCTCGCTAATGCACTTGTACTGTTGAATGAAAAATTCTCAAAGAGTCTATCAATACATCATCTTTCACTGGTAGGTGAGATACTGGACCCATCCAATGAGGACAGGGATTTTATTTTTTTTTAAAGAGGATATTTCCCTGATAACTGGCTTGAGCAAACCCCTCTTTAGTGATCTGTGTAACATACTCACGTAATGCTGTCCATCAGAAATTTAGACAGATTTGGATTTTATGAAGGGAAGAAAAAAAGTCTTGCAAGTCAGAGAAATAGCTCTCATATCTTTATCTGGAATCACATCTTTCACCGAGATCACAAATCTTGGAATGGATGGAAATCACGTTGAAGAATCCCTTACACCAGGCCTGCACAACTCGTAAAGCGGCGAGGGCCACATTACTCCAAAGAAAACAGCTGAGGGCCGAAACCCCCCGGCCCCACAGAAACACCCCGCCCCAGCGCCGCCCAGCCCTGCAGAAACAAACCTTCCTTCCCCAGCGCTGCCCACCAAAACAGCTGTCGGCCAAAAAGGAAGGTTGGGGGTGGGGATACTTGATTTTAAATCAACCAGGGGCCCCTAGCTGAAGAGGTGACTGGGAGCCCTCAGGGGCAAATTAAAGGGCCCAGGGCTCCAGCGGCTGGGGGAACCCAGGGCTTTGTGGGGCTGGGGCAGGGATTTAAAGGGCCCAGAGCTCCTGCCGCTGAGGGGAGCCCGAGCCCTTTAAATCCCAGCCCCAGCCCAGCTGCTGGAGCCGCAGCCGGGATTCAAAGGGCTCTGGGCTTCCCGCAGAGCGCTGTGTGCATGGGATTCAGAATCTCCCCGCGGGTTGCACAGTGAGCTGTGGCCGGGATTCAAAGGGCTCTGGGCTGCCCGCAGAGTGCTGTGTGCGCGGGATTTAGAATCCCCCCTGCAGGCCGCACAGTGAGCCTCTGCGGGCCGCATGTTGTGCGGGCCTGCCTTACACCCTCTAGGAGCACTACTGCAGATGGCAGAAAGGAGATAAGGGAACTCCCTGGGGGCATGTTCTTACTCTGTCATATGAAATAAGGCATCTGGAAAATTCTGAGCCATCACGAACATCTGAGCATCAAGAAAAGGTGACAAAGTCATATAGTGCCTTGGTGAGGTCTCAGATATACCCTAGTATTAAAAGGTATCACATAACTGTGCTAGTAAGGAATCTGTACACTGCAGGAAAAATTGCAGTTCTAAAATATATCAAGGCTTCAGTGACCACACATCTTCTAAATCGGCATGAAAGTACCTTTGTTTGTGCAAACTACTAGAAAAGGAGCACCCGGACACTCTATTGAGGGTAAATGTCTATTCCCAAACAGATAACCAACCATTCAATGAGAATAATCATGACAGATAGGCATTTAATGGAACACTTGCTGCCACAGAAATGCTCAGGGGTATTGATAAAGGTCTTCTTTGACTCAGAGGTATATGTAAAGAGACATATGTGACCATGGCAAAGAATAGGAATACTGGAATACATCTGGAAATTAGAGTTCTGTCTCTGGAATTGTGATGGATGTACAAACCCCACACTGGAGAACTAGGGGCTAAGGAGCGCCTCTGAGCCCAGGCAGCCCCACCCCACTGCACCTGTAAAACCTGTCCACAGTGGAAGTAAAGCTTAAAAAAGGAAGCAGAGTAGCTCAATGGAAGGCAGATGGAGAGAGCCCTGCACAAATACAAAATTTGTATCCACATCCAATCCGTGATCTGCAAAAATGGTCCACGAATGTGGCTATCTGAGGATATAAAGCAGATATCTGCAGATTTGCAAGGCCCTCCAGATGGGGAAGGTGAACTGACCTATGTTCTCAACTCCTCAGGAGTACCACAGAAGCTCTTGCTGCCTGAGACTTGGAAATACTAACCTGACCCAGCCTGCAAAGGAGGAACTGATGACTTTTGAAACTTTAATTGTGTGTTCTGTTCTTTACTTAACTGTGTCTGAAGAGGAAGCACTGGCAGGAAGCGATCTAGTTAAGCAGCGGCATAACACCCTGAGGTGCAAATCTTAGCAGCCCACCATTGAACCCTGGATTTGAACCTGGTAGAGAGGATGGGCCCAGGTTCCCCTACCACCTCCTAAAAAAGGGAAGTGACAGAAGTCTATATATCAGCATAGAACCTAGGTGGGGGAAGATCTGGAAGGCATGAGAGTCCAGATCCCAATACCCTGACGCAAGAGTGAAGCCCTGAAGCCCTTGCTGACCTCTGAAGACTTCCACATCATTGGACTTGTACCCCCAAAAGGGTAGACTTGAATGTGTGACCTAGTTGAAAGGCTGAGTTGCTAAAAAGACAGAGCATCACAGCAGAGCTACAGTGAGAAAGGGGAACACCCAAGAGGACGAGAACCTGCCATATCTTGGCCTGTCCACTAGGAAGCACTGCTGGTATGTGTTCCCCTTCACAGGAACCCAGATATGAATACAATGAACCATAGGGTGGGAGTACAGCCAGATAGCATTCTGACCCAATTCTATTGCCCATATTATATGATAGAAGGCTATAATTCACATTGTGGCCAGGAAACAAACCTCACATACCATTGCATTCAGGTGATGGATGTCTCAACCCTTAGGTGCACCTGTTCATTCCAAGATGGGAAGAATCAAAGCTAGGTTTACTGAGATTTTCTGAAATGCTGCGCCTAGTGCTCAATTGGATCCAAGTTCTCTACTGGTTCCAAGGAACGCTTGGTAAAGTTAAGGATAGGTGCCTCTGTGTGTTTCTACTACGCATACAAGGGCCTACCAAAGACACTGTCCAACCCAGAGTCACTTGTGTATTTCATGCTGGAGCCAGAAGCAAGCCTCAATAGTTTCTTTTCTGGCTTAGAATCAGGAACTAGTTATAACTGAAGGTAGGTACCCTGGATCCAATAATGCTCTAATAAAGCTTACTCCTATGAGAGATCAGACACAGATCTATCAGCATATTTATGATGTCAGATTAAAGAATATCAGAGCAGTTGTCACAGCCCCTTATAAAAAGCTCTAAATCTAAAATAGGACCAACAGTACTCGTCTTCTTCAGGGAACCTTAGCAATACAGTTTCATTCCCTGAAGAAGAAAACGGATTCCAGGTCTCCCTTTTTTTGCCTTTACTTTGGAGGGTTACAAAGAGACTCTAAAAGACAACAGGCAGTCCTTTCTCAAACATCAGATGGATCTTGCAACACCATACCTGATTTCTCCTACAGATGCTGTGCAGCAAAAGTCTTCAGATCTGTGAATCTCAGAATCAATAGAACTGAGATAGGTATAGTACCTTTACATCCTAAGGAAGCATTTGACCATTGTACCAGTTCTCAGCCTGCCAGATTCTCATAAATCTGGTTCTGGGCAGCTGATTTAGCCCTTAGGAACCTAAGAGAACCTCAGCAGTTCCTGCCCAGAACCAAGTGAGCTCACAATTCCTGGATCAGGTAAACTGCCTTTTACAATTTCTGATAGTAAATGAGTTTAAGAATGGATTGGTCCCTCTCTTCTTGCCTACAGGGCAAGGGTCTGATAGATAGAGCATTGGAATGGGAAAATCTCCCAGGCAAGCAGGGCTCAGAGAGAGACAGACAGACAATGTGTGTGTCTGAAAAAGGCCAAACAGGATGCATAATGTGAAAACTGTCCTCTAACTTAGAGATCCACCATTTCAGATCCGATCAGAAGCTTGCAGTGCATTTCCCCTTTCCAGTGTTGCAAAGACCTTTCCACTGATTGGTTTGTTTATGCTACTATGTTGAGCACAGAATTAGTAAGGCAAGCAGCTCTGCAAAGATCCTGGTGTTGGAAATATAGTCCCCTGCCAGATTTCACTAACTTGGGCAGATCTGGGGCCTCAGTAGTGCAGAGCCATTAGACAAGTGATGCAACAGTCAAAGATGTCAGATCCTCATGCTGGCTGGATCCCAGGTAATCAGATCCCTTCTTGGCAACTGTGCTTGCCAGTCCTTAATGTTTGACTATTGAATCTGGATTCAGACTCCGACCCTGGATCCATTTGTATCCAAAGCCACACTAACCAGTCACAGATCTATACTCAGCATTTTTCTTTTTTTTAGTAACTCTGTATAGTGCTCTGTGGTGGATCCAGGTTTTGCTGCTCCCAGATCCATACCTGGTTGCCAGATCTGGGTTTTGCAGCCCCAGATCCACACTAGGCTGCTGGATCTAAGCTCTGTGGATGCAAATCCTTTGGAAATTGGATCCAAAAAATAAGAGAGCCACTGTAGGCACACAGCTAGGTCTCCTGCGACAACCTGGACAGACCCAGAGACCTTGACAGTGAACAGCCTGAGAAGTCTGTCTGGTGCAGAGGTGCAAGATGCAGCCAAACCCACTCCAGTGGGACGCTCCTCAAAGTGAATGCTGGACTTATTCAGTACCAGCTAGCTGACTGGGCTTGAGGCGCCTCCACTGTGAGCCCACACAAAGCCCATGCCAGACAGACCTCTCCTCATGTCTTTTCATAGAAAAACCTGATTAAGACAGTAACTATAAAACAAAATTTGCCAAAAAAAGAGCAGAAAGAGATGCGGGGTGTGGAAAGAAAAGAAAACCTGATGAGGAAAGTGTAGAGGACATTTTCTATGATCTGAGCTCACTGCATCTTCAGCAGTTAGAAAGGAACTGAGGCGTGGTTGGGGCCACTCTCCTTTTATACCCTCAAAACTCTCCAGGATGAGAGAGAGAGAGGAAGGGGTGAATGGCCCCAATGGGCGCTGCTCCAGAAAGTTGCTGATGCTCACAGTGCACCCAGGTGCCTTGATCACACAAGTGGGAATATGCTGAGGCCACTTGAAGAAGTACACTTTCCATCAAATCAAGGGCCACTCATAGTCCTGAGGACATATGCTCATGATGACCTTATTTGCTACTCATGAAAATGGGAGGGACTTGAAAGTGGCTTTGGCTGGGCATTTAGATGGATACTTTATTTATAAATTATTTATGATTCAGGTTATAAACAGTTCACTAAAATACTGATGGACCAGGAATGCTTCTCAGAAGTTTTGGATGTGGAAAAACTACCCTAAATTTTTAAAAAGAATTATTTTGATATTTTAGAAACTTTTGATCCCACATAGCATTATATATAATTACAAAAATCCATACATGAGGGAGGCTACGTGCATGAGGAAAATTCAACCAGTCACTCATCTACGCTTATATAAAAACACTGATGGGGTGACAAAGGGCAACTCAGATGTGTGGCTTTTGAAATACCATCAATTACATAAGATCAGTTAAAAAGAATATGTTGCTGTAGCTAGAGCTGAACCTAGGAGAGGGTGATCAGGCCCATGGGTGCCAACATTCATGGATGCAAGTCATCACATTTAGGAATGATTTTGCTTGTGCCTTCGAGGAGGGCGGGGCGCTGAAAACATTTTCTGCCTTGGGCAACCAAACACCTAGGGTTGGCCCTGGCTGTAGCTCAGTTAGTACAAACAAGTTCTCTAAACACTAAGGCCTCCTCCTTCATTCAAATCAGCAAATGCAGACCTCCACTAAGGTCAATCGGACTCCACCTGGCCACAGGGAGACGTATCCCAACACAGAATTAGGTCCTAGAGAGCTACTTCCAGTAAACTTGAGGTTTAAACGCCACTTGAACTACATCACACTTTAAACAGCTCTTTTCCCCACTGCAGAATTGCAGATGAAAGAAGGGAGTAAAATTCTCATTTAACTTATCAAATCTCAAATATATGTACAAACACTGTAATGTGGTACTTTACACTCTCTCTGCAGGCATTAGCTGCAGTTTGCATGGTTATTGTCTTTTCTCACCTCAAAGTTTTAATCTCTTATCTTACAACTGTTCTCTTTGTTAATACAAAACAAGCGGGGTATAAGTTACCAAGATTATCATGGAGTACATTTTGATTATTACTCAACAGTTTAGAAAATACACAATGGAAAAACAAATGCATCCTGCACAGTAGTTCTTTGTGTTTGTCAAGACCAACTCGAAAAAATAAAAGCAATTACAAAAATAGCGCTAAACATTACACCCACCAGGCTATCAATTATTAAGCTAAACTGATGGTTCAGTTCTAAAATTATGCAGGATTCCCCCCAAATCTCTTCTTAAAACTAATCCCTGTATCATGACACATACAAGAATACTGGCAATGACTGGACAGCTGATATACTATGGCTACTGTTTATCATGGTTATATATCATTGTTACCTTTCATTCCCCTGCATCCTGTTTGTTTGTTTTATCAACCAGTGTTTACCCACTGTCTTAAAAAAACTTACATTGTAAATTCTTTGGGGCAGGGACCATTTTTCTATTATGAGTTTTTACACTGCCTAGTATAAAGAGTGGGGGGAGGTGTCTCTAGGCACTCTTGCAATACAAGTAATAGTAATGCCTCATATACTTGTTATAATATAATGGATTTTGGAAGAAGTTGAATGTTAGTCTGTAAAGATCTCTTGTCCTTTTCAAAATGAAACTTCGTATGAGAATTAAATCTCTGAAAACTTGGATTCAGCTCCTAAATACAATATGAAGAGATTAGGAAGCTGGTATATATAGAAAATCACCTTAATTTATTTGTTGTCTTTGTGAGCACTACTGCCTAGCTACAGTTAAGCCCCCTGTACTATTTGTTTGCATCTGCACTAATTGGATTTAGTGTTCCCAAGTAATTTATTTGTAAGTTGCACTGTTACTTACAAGGTCTGCAGCATGTTCAATGAAAACACTGTTTCCAAATTTTATTTTCTGTATGACATCAAGTGGAACATCTGCCCTAAATGTATGTTGTTGATCAATCAGTTGCTGCAAGCGTTTATTTGGGAAAACATCTTCTGTGCAAATGTAGACAGCACCTGCAATCAAAATAAAACCAATCTCTAATATTACACAACTCACATTACAAATATATTTTCAAATTTCATTCCTTTTTCCACTTAGCAATGAAAACTCAAATTAGGGAATATTTTCTTCTTACAACTCTCTCAAAATCTTGGTACTGTTAAAAGGACAATTTTTACTTTTTTTATCCAAACTTGGTGACCCAACAAAAGATACAGCTATGATCACAACAGTCCTGCAGCTGTTCTTCTGGTGCCCAGTGCAGTGATCACATCCTTTGGTTTCACAGACTCCTCTTTCCACTATTCATTGACCCACCAGATGACGCTTTTATTGCATAGCTACATAATTGCCTGACACTTGGTGTCCTCTTCAGGTTCCCTTTTTTTGACCCTTTGACCTTCACACCTGTCCTTGTTATTTTTTTCTGTTCTCTCCCCGTAATTATATGAGTCCCAGGCTCAGTGGATCCTCCCGATAGGCTGCGGGAGGAGCCTTTAGCCAACCTCCCCAGAACCCAACAGGACTGAGGAATGGTCTCTGGCTTATGCCTTTGCTGTATAGGCACATTATGGAGATCATGTCTCAATGATAAATATACCAATACTGCATCGTTTATTTTATATACCAATAACACTGATTAATGAAACTCATCCCTTGCATCTTTAGGGGTGTCAAATGGGTGTGCGTTTTTACCATACTTTACACACCAGTAATCAACTCCTCACTGGGTTTAAAGAAGTCCAGTCACACAAATCCACACACACATGGCTGTAGGTGCAGCCGCATGTGTGTGTGTGCGCGTGTGTACACGAACATGTCCAATTTATCAAAGCCAGAGAATTTTGCCTAGCAGTATCCATAAGGACAGCACTTGCACCTCATGGCCATAGCCGCTCCCCTCCTCCCCCAGTAGCTAAATGGCTGGAGTCATTCAAGGCTGACTACCAAGCAGGGAGGACGCTTGGTGGAGCCTCCAGCCCAGGAGCCGCTTCAGCATGTGATTGTGGGAACCAGAGATCCCATGACAATCACAGTCACATAAACACTGACCTGTGAGGGACACGGTTGGTGTATGTGTATGTGTTTGTGAAATGAAAATGACTGCTCTTTTCCCTTCAAAGGTTCTTTTCCCTGTATTTATAAAGTTTCATTCTGTTATAAATGCGTCTGTATGCTTGGGTTTGGAATAAAAATTTAGTTATGGAAACTGAATTCATCATTATTATTTCACAATATATGCTGTGTGGCTCTCACATCATTCAGAGACAATAGCAATAGGTGCATGTGCAATGTTATACTACTACTACACACACACACAGCACTCATTACAAGGTTCATATTGGAATGCAAAAAACAAAATGCCAGGGAGAGCACACTACAGCAATACATATTACTGTGGCTCACTATTAAAATGGTCTTTCAATGCCTCCCTGAGCTGTATAGCTCACTGCTGAGCTCTTCTTATAGCCATGGTATCTGTCTGCTCAAAATCAGCAGATAGCCATTCCACTCCACCCCAGCAGAAACTTTTCCCTCTTTGCTTTACAGATATTATGAAGGACATAACAGGTAGCTATAATCACTGGGATAATGTTTTCCATGGAGGTCTAACCTCATGAGTAGACAGCGCGAGCTGTTTTTCAAATGGCCAAAGGTAAATTCCACTGTAGTTCTGCACTGGCTTAGCCTGTAGTTGAAGCACTCCTTGGTACTGTTGAGGTGGCTGGTGTACAGCTTCATGAGCCACAGGAGTAAGGGGTAGGCTGGGTCTCCAAGGATTGCTATTGGCACTTCAATGCCCCCGACAATGATCCTCTGGTCTGGAAAGAAAGTCCCTGCTTGCAGCTTTCTGAACAGGCCTGTGTTCTTAAAGATGCCTGCATCATGCCCCTTCCCTGACCATCCCGCACTGATGTCAGTAAAACAGCCTGGAGATCCACCAGCACTTGCAATACTAAAGAAAAAGTAGACCTTTCTGTTCATGTACTCTGTGGAAAAGTGGTATGGTGCCAAAACAGGGATATGCCTGTCATCTATTGCCTCATTGCTGCAAAGCCATCCACTATGTCCCAGAGTCACAGTCCTTTGTAGCAGGATGCAATTAATGGCCCTGCAAACTTGCACCACAGCAACCCCCACGGTGGATTTCCCAACTCCAAATTGATTCCTCACTGATTGGTAGCAATCTGGTGTTCCCAGCTTCCACACGTGCATATAAAGTAAATTCAGCCAAATAAGCAATTAAGGAAAGCTATTCTTAGATTGACACAAACCCTCACCTAAGATAAAATTGTTGTGTGAACCAGTCCAGTAGTGGAACTGTGTGGGAAGAGGGGCTTTTGCTGATTTTTTTTGGAAGAAAGTTTGTGGAGAACACAGAACCAGAAAATGAGAGACTGACAGAAGACATCTAAACAGAAGCCTGTAAGCACTGTATGGCCTTACAAGAAGCTAGAGAGCTTTTTGAGTCGAAGATGGTTAAAAAGGCTTGAGGCTGAAAGCAAAGAAGCTCTCCTGTTTTTGGTTCCACTTGTCTGCTGAGAAGCAGAACTTTGTACATTTGTTGTAAACAAAAAAGATTGCATCAAAGAAAATGCCAGACTCCATCATCAGTTTCTACTCTCAATTGGAATAGCCCCAGGGCCATGAACTTTGACTAGTCACTCAGGTCAAAAAGGGGCAACACTTGCAATATGTGCTGCTCCAACTGTCTGAGCTCCAAAAACTTGCCAGTCATCTGTCTACCAGACTGCCCCATCAACTGTCATGTCAGAAAGTTGGGTTCTGTTGTTCCTGTTCAAAAGCAAAGATTTACTCATTTACATGCACTCAGATCTAATTAGGAACCTCAGAAACACTTTCTCCTCTCCACCCCTCAGATACTGTTTCTGTTTCCCTTCTGCAGGAGTTGTATTTATTACTATGGGCTCTGTGCCCGCTGATGTGCCACAAACCACAGTTGGCAGTGCAGAGGCAAGGAGATCAATATGCCCAGAACAAAACAACATAACAGCCCCAGGCACTAATGGGGAAGCTGGGATGCTGTGGAATCCAGCCATTACCCTCTCACAAAACTGTGCCCGTGCAAGGAGGATTCTACTGGCAAAAATACAACTAGGATGAGGGTCTTCCTTTCTGCCCCCAATATCCTATATCTGAACCCATTTAGTTCCTTTCTCCCAGCATAAATGAAGGGGAGCACTAGGGCACAAATAAGAATACATCTGATCTTGTAAATGAGTATAGATCTGAACTTGTGACACATGTAACACGTAGTAGCATCCAAGGAAGGAACTGAAGGGGAGGACTAAAAACATATATGCTTCTGCTCCTATCAATGACATAACCTAGAGCAAAAAAAAAATGTAAGCCAAGGACTAATTTCTGCCCTAAAAGCCATCTCTGCCTTTTGACGTTTCAAGAATTTTCCATGTGGTTGGACACAGTAGGAAACAAGTTGAGCAACTTTCACACAGTAAACTCTGAGAGCGTCAATGTTAAACATGATGCTGCAAGGGACGCAGAACAACAGTCTAGCCAAAACATTAGTCATACAGAGGACTAGACTAAAGAGTTCTCAGAATTGACATAAGTTTCTTCCTCCCCATCGAAGTACAAAAACACAAACAAAAAAAATACAAGAGATCGTTGGCTTTACAATAATAATGGTTATGTTCAAATTATCCTTCTAATCTACTTACTTGCACAGACATAGGAAAATTGTAGGGTACAACACAATGCCTCTGACTTTTTTGACTATATGTCCATCAGTTTTGCCCTGTACATCATGACCAGATCCTTCGTGATATTGTAACCCCTGCTTTACATAAGGGATACTTAGCACATGCCTAAGATATTAATGTAACAATATCTGTCATGTGGATTGTTTTGTCATGTCAGTTTTCATGAAGAGTCGGGGGTGGTCATGATGCTGAAACCTAACACACTCCATCTGTATATGCCTTATGCATTTTGATTAACAAACTTTCCACTACTCTTGATTGTTGAGGGAAAAAGTCAATCATAACTCAATGGAAAGTCATGTCTGATTCTATCCACACAGCCACCCTAACCTGTGTGCCATCAGCAGCCAGTAGTAAAAGTGGGAAGTATTATGTGGGGATGTAGCAGTTGTACACGCATGCTTTTCTTTTCCAAATGCCCAGTTTCTCATCTTACTGCCAATGGTTCTGTATCCACAGATACAAATATTTACTGCAATTACACAAATTACTTAGCTTAAAGCTAGCATACTCCCTTAAAACAATAAGTAAATCTGAAAGTGTATTGTACTTACCAGATTCTAATCCTCCATATTCATAAGGATACTGCACAGAAAGACACAGCTGCAAACTAATCTGAGTCTTCCCAGCAGAGCTCTCACCAGCAAGTTCTGTGATCCCCACCAAAGGAATGCCACCTCTTAACAAGCTATCTAGTACTGAGCAACCCAGGCTTAGTTTCTGGTGTTGGGATGTGCAGTGATCTTTGTCTTGGTACAGCTGAAGTGCTAGAGGATATTTTTTAAAAGAAAGTTCAGTTTAGCATTTTCTTAATAAGGGACAATATAACATAGCTGCCACATTCTAGGTAGCTCTATGATTGACATTTTTTCCAGATGTAAGCATGATTCAGCCTGTTTTCCTCCCAACTAATAATCCATGCACTGAGGAATCTGCTTGTAAATTGGTACAGATTGCATTTACGCTGATCCCTTCCATGCTAGAACTTTTCCCTCTTCCTGTCCTTTAAGGAGACTTTTGGGGACCGCTGCAGCAAGGAAAATCTTGTCTGCATGACTTCAGTGGAGCAGATATGACCAGGAAGTGGAGGTAGGGTTGCCATCTTTCTAATGGCTGGTGACCAGACTCCTGAGGCCCGACCTCTTGCTCCACCCCTGTCCTTTATACCACACTTCCCCCTCCAGCTGGACTTCCTCTGCTCCGGGACTGAAATGAGAGCTGCTGTAGCCTGACAAGGAGCTTGCCTGCAGGTAGAAGGCAGCCCAGGCTGAGCAGGGGCTGGCATGGATTAATGACCTCATTCCTTCCCCTGCCCCGCGGGAACCGGACTTTTGTGTTTGGTCAGTTCATCTGACTGGACACTGCCAGGTGCCCTTTTTGACTGGACTTTCTGGTTGAAAATTGGACACCTGACAACCTTAAGTGGAGGAGAGCTGCTAAAGATCAGGAAGCAGTATGAAAACATAGAAGGCTCTGTACTTCTGGCTAAGCTTTAAAGATCCACACAGATAACAAGAAATGGTGGATTCAATTGCTCAATTCCTAGCCCATTCCATTAGAGGAGGGCAACCCCTGCACTATGAAATATTCTGGTGGAAATTCTATGAGGGGAATCTTGCAGTGTCCTGTCCCCCAGCCAAGATTTTCCATGTAGAGGAATTATTAGACCCTATAAGGCTGAGTACAATCCACTTCTATTTACATTCAGCGCTTCACAGGATCAGGCCCTTTAAGAATATAAAAGCATCTGCTAAAGCAGTGGTTCTCAAAACTAGGGCCACCGCTTGTTCAGGGAAAGGCCCTGACAAGCCAGGCCGGTTTGTTTACCTGCTGCATCTGCAGGTTCGGCTCATGGCGGCTCCCGCTTGCCACAATTCACCGCTCCAGGCAAATGGGGGCTGCAGGAAGGATGGCGAGCATGTCCCTCGGCCTGTGCCACTTCCTGCAGCCCCCATTGGCCTGGAACAGTGAACCACAGCCAGCGGAAGCCACGATTGGCCAAACCTGCGGACGCGGCAGGTAAACAAACCAGCCTGGCCCGCTACGGACTTTCCCTGAACAAGCGGCGGCCCTAGTTTGAGAACCACAGTACTAAAGAATAACAGGAACTTACAGCTTTTTATTTCCTGAATACTTGACTTGACTGAGAAATAATTTATCAATATACTATTACCTGTTATACAAAAAATGTTTTATGCTCTACTTCAACAACAGATCTTTGAGCAATAAATTTAAACATTTCATTATAGCTCTAAAGTCTAGAATTGTTTTTAAATGATGTAAATACAACAACACTTTACTTGTATTGACAGTATTACCTGTAAGCACACAGCTTTTCCTCAATGTACCAGAGACTGTTTTCAGTAAGCACTGTACATCCATACTGGACAGTTTTGTCAGCCTTTGCAAGTCTGCTCCAGAAAGATTCAAAATCTCTTTCATTGATTTTATATTAGCTGAAATTAGAGGAATTCTCATAAATGCTTTTGGATTGATATAACCTTACAAAAGAGAAGGACTTCCATTTATTGTTAATTTACTGAGTACTGGTTAAAAAAAGTTACAAGTTTTATTTATATCATCATGATTATCAGTGATTTTGAATGGAAAGGGACATTAATGTTTTTTTGGAAGGCTTTAAAGCATTATCAGTCTTAACATCAGATAGAAGTGGGGCCTGAGAGAAGGCTCTGATAGAGAAGCGATTTCACTATGATGTTCTTCTGGTGCACCAAAGTGGAGTTACTTGTGTGTAAACGGTGGCTGCTTTTGGATTTTTAACTTCTTCTTCAAGAAGGCAACAGAAATAAAATGCACATTGCAAATAAAATTGACTCGATTAGAAAAGAATAGTCTGACTGTGTCTGTTCATTTCTTTCCTAATGGAACAAACTCCAGTATTCCAACCTCTTCTTGACTGCTTGGAAGCCAGGACACTACTCTTGACAAGCTTTTGACATGGGAGGTAGCATGCATCAGGGGTTTATCAAAAGCAGATTATAAAGCTGTTTGGAAAAATCACCACTGGAAGAAGAGTGTATCACTTGAAAATATACACACTGTCTCACCAAGTATTTAAATTAGATTTCCAGTATGGATATGATTATGTACAGGTAGATATTATGGTAATAGCAAATCAAGAATGTACACACAGGTGGATTAAATTACCTTTCTTAACAGCAGCTATCACTTTGGGGTTCATGTCAAACTGGTCCCAGTCCATGTCTTGATACAGTACGGTAGTGAGTACAGAGCCTGATGATTTCACAGAAATTGAAGTCTTATCAAACATACATGAAATACAGAACATAAGTATTTATTTCATTTGACCAACTTTGTGGAAAAATGGACATTCAAATATTATTAATTCTTAACAATATATTTGTCTATAATCCATAGCCCAGGATCTAATTAGCCATTCACATGATGGAAATTCTCCTCAGATGCTCTCTGGCTACACCCTACTGAAGACAGATAACGGTAACCCTGATGAAAGGAACAGCTGGTAATTATTTCAAATTACCTGTAGCTGAGCTACAGCTGTACAGCTCCCTAGCTTTTCATTTTCAAAGAGAAATAAAATCATGCAAATGTAATATAAAATAGTCCATGACTATTAATATTTCTGTTACCCAGAACTGTTTTGATTTATTAAAACATGGGGTGACTAAATACTACAGCATAATGCGATCCAACTATTTCTGAAATTTTGATCTAAAAAAGAAAAGCCGAGTCATGTGCTATTACTATATAACAAAGCAGCATTATAAGGCTTTTTAATATTTATATAATGGATTGTGCAATGTAATGGCAGACAAGTATAAAACATATTTACAAGACTTAGTTCCCCAGTTAATCTGCTTTTTTAAAAACAAAAGGGTCCAATTATTTGGGATCTATACATAATATATGGAAATGGGTCCTGAGAGCAGGATTAATATATTAAAAAGTCAGTGATTTAAACATAATTTCATTAAAATTAAGACCTATTTAAAACAAACACGATCAATACCTGTTTCAAGGGCTAAGCTTAATTCATCAGAAGAGAAGCACATTTTGCACTTGGTAAAATGAACCCTCTAACCAGCAAAAAGAGACACTTATTGGCTTAAAGTTGTAGTTCAAAGGGGGCTGCATGACATCAAGCATCAGTGGTGGCAAGCAAAAGCAATGGAGATCCCAAAGCACTTTACAAACTTTACCCACACAGTACCACTGAAATGCAGCCACTGCATCATACAAGTGGGAAGGGAAATTTTGAGCAAGAGATGAGGACAAACACCTCTGCTTATGAAAAGTGCTCTAGGATCTTTAATATTCACATGGAGTAGAAAGGATCTTGGCTTTTAAAATCTAATTTACATGCACTAAACTACATGGTATGAAATGCATCATCAGAGAAAGATGAAGAGGAGAACCAGCTCAGCAGGTATTTGAATTTATGGTCCTGGGGAGTTCAGATATTAAACTGGATACTTAAACCACTAAGCTAGAGAGGGCACACCGGTGGTGGTTTTGGTCAGCATTAGAGAACTGTGTGTGGAAGAAAGAGAAATAAATGGGTGCTTATTCTTTCCTCTCCTCCCTTGGAACCCTGACCAATCTTCTGAACCACTGTTTTGCATTTGGTGGGTCTGACACTGCTTGGAGGGGGTGTCACGAAAGACAACTGAGGGAATGCAAGGCATTGACAATGTTATTGCAATTCAAAGCAAAACAAACAGACACAAAAATGCAACACCTCTCCCATTGCCAGCTCACCCTTCAAGGACAAGTATTCTCTGTCAACCTTAAAACATCCACACAAATAAGTTATACAGGGTAACTTATCAGCACTACTCTCTCTGTTCCATTTATTATAAAAATAAAGGGCATGTAAAAATCTCAGACTTCAAACTATAGGTCAATAAACTGAAGAGACAAAAAAAAAAAATAGGAGTACTTGTGGCACCTTAGAGATTAACACATTTATTTGAGCATAAGATTTCATGGGCTACAGCCCACTTCATTGGATGCATAGACTGGAACATATAGTAAGAAGATAATTATTCATACAGAGAACATGAAATGGTGGAAGTACCCATACCAACTGTAAGAGACTAATTAATTAAGAGAAGCTATTATCAGCAGGGGAGAAAGACTTTTGAAGTGATACTCAAGATGGCCCATTTCGGACAGTTGACACGAAGGTGTGAGAATACTTTAACATGGGAAAATAGATTCAATTAGTGTAATGACCAAGCCATTCCCAGTCTCTGTTGAAACCTAAGTTAATGGCCTTTAGTTTGCATATTAATTCAAGTTCAGCAGCTTCTCACTGAAGAGGCAAAGAAACCCTGTTGTATGCCAAACAGCCCTGCTACACCTTTCCCCTGGGATTCCAGGAGTGAGGCAGACACGGGAAAACCCACTTCAAAAACACCACCACAGAAATTGGGCTTGTTTTTCACTTAATTGGCTTGTGAGTTGCTTGTTGCTTCTTTTTTTTTGATCAGCTCCAGGCAGGGAGTGGGGCAGAGTGTGACGGCTACACAGCAGGCCCACCAGTGTCCCAGACTGCACACCGGGGGAAATCTAGTCAAACACACTCTTGGGGTTCTTAGGGACTGGCTTCTTTTGAAATGGGACGAGCTTGATTTTTGACTTATTGTGAAAGTCAGGGTGCTTATTTACCATGTGAAAGTTGGCAACTGTAGGGTGGGGCTGTTCCCACCAATTGGAGTCCTCTGAGGAAAGCCCACTTCATAGGTGACAGCGCCACACACGGCACCACGGTGCACTTGTCACCTGCACAGCAAGGAGGGTGACACTGCGCCTGGTCTACACATGGGGCTCGCCGCCGTTCAGCCACCACAGCCGCCTGAGGCAGGCAGCTCGGGCGGAGCGGTGCCTCCCAACAGGGCTCGATGCCCCACAGTCGCCGCCGGGAATTACAAAGCCCTGGGTGAGGCCCGCGGCCCGCCTACACCCGCGCTGAGGGGGGCGCGGCTCGCCTCATAGCGCAGGCAGGAGCGCGGTGCTGCTCGCTCCGCCAGTGTCATGGGGACTCACAACACCGGGAGGGTCTTAAGAGTCTCTTAACCCCCGCCGCGGCCCCAGGCTCGTGGTGGGACCAGGGCCGGGTACCGGCGGGGCTGGGACGGTAAAGCGGCCACACCCACAAAGTCTGACCGGGGCAGGAATGGGAGCAATTCCCTACCCCAGCCGCACCCGGACCCGCCTCCAACGTGAAGCCCCGCCCATTTTCCAGACGCTTCCTCTCCCCAGGGAAGCCTCGCGACCCGCGCTCCCGGACCACACGGCGCGCAGGTAAAACCCAGTCGCCAATCAGGGAGTGACTTGCCTGAGTCTTCGCACGGCCACGGCCAACCACCCTCGCAGCTTGCCAACCAATCAGCGGGCGCCACGCCCAAGAAGGCGAACGGGATGGGCGCCCTAGAATTTATAGATGGCCGCTAACCCGAGGATATTTGTCTGAAGCCGCGCAAGGCGCGCACCAATCAGAAACGGGGTCGAAAAGCCCAATCAGAGGCGTCAGGGTCAGGCCAATCCCAGGGAGTCTATTCAGATCCCTAAAGGAATGCCGGCTAATCAGAGCGCTCGGAGTCGTGGCCTTCCTGAGGGGTCAACGCTTGGTTCCGCCCTCCGCACATTCCGATTTGCTCATTGGTTACAGGCTTCATCCGGGTTCAGACACTCGGGCGCGAGTGAGGCGCATTCTCCTCCTCTTTCGGGCTTAGGGTCTGGTTTTTCGAGATGCGCATGCGCCTTAACTGCGATACTACATTGCGATAAGGGATTGGCTGAGAGTATGTGCAGGCCACATTCCATTGGGTGAAGCTAGTAGTGGGCGGGTCACTAGTCGGAGAGTTCATTGGCAGAGAGCGGCCTCAGTTTTAGGGAAGTAACGGGAGATTGGGCGGCGCGTTGCTTGGGCTGATAGCGGTGGCACTGTGGGAAAGATGTCGGGCGGGGAGGCCTGTGATGGGAAGAAGCTGGTTCGCTCGTCCAGCGGGCTCCGCATGGTGCCAAAGCACCACGCCGCCCGCAGCCCTTTCGGCCTGGACGAGCCGCCTTGGGTGCCCGATAAGGATGTAAGTGGGGGAGCGTGACCCCCCTTTCCGCCCTGACCCCCCTGTCCCCCGCCAGCGGGACATCTCCCCCTCCCCTTTCCGCCCTGACCGCCCCCCCATCCTCCGCCAGCGGGACATCTCCCCGCTCCCCTTTCCGCCCTGACCCCCCTGTCCCCCGCCAGCGGGACATCTCCCCCCTCCCCTTTCCGCCCTGACCGCCCTGTCCCCCGCCAGCGGGACATCTCCCCGCTCCCCTTTCCGCCCTGACCCCCCTTTCTCCGCCAGCGGGACATCTCCCCGCTCCCTTTTCCGCCCTGACCCCCCCTGTCCCCCGCCAGCGGACATCTCCCCGCTCCCCTTTCCGCCCTGACCCTCCTGTCCCCCGCCAGCGGGACATCTCCCCGCTCCCCTTTCCGCCCTGACCCCCCTGTCCCCCGCCAGCGGGACATCTCCCCCTCCCCTTTCCGCCCTGAGCCCCCTGTCCCCCGCTAGCGGGACATCTCCCCGCTCCCCTTTCCTCCCTGACCCCCCTGCCCCCCGCCAGCGGGACATCTCCCCGCTCCCCTTTCTGCCCTGACCCCCCTGCCCCCCGCCAGCGGGACATCTCCCCGCTCCCCTTTCCGCCCTGACCCTCCTGTCCCCCGCCAGCGGGACATCTCCCCGCTCCCCTTTCCTCCCTGACCCCCCTGCCCCCCGCCAGCGGGACATCTCCCCGCTCCCCTTTCCGCCCTGACCCTCCTGTCCCCCGCCAGCGGGACATCTCCCCGCTCCCCTTTCCTCCCTGACCCCCCTGCCCCCCGCCAGCGGGACATCTCCCCGCTCCCCTTTCTGCCCTGACCCCCCTGCCCCCCGCCAGCGGGACATCTCCCCCCTCCCCTTTCCGCCCTGAGCCCCCTGTCCCCCGCTAGCGGGACATCTCCCCGCTCCCCTTTCCGCCCTGTCCCCCGCCAGCGGGACATCTCCCCGCTCCCCTTTCCGCCCTGACCCCCCTGTCCCCCGCCAGCGGGACATCTCCCCCCTCCCCTTTCCGCCCTGACCCCCCTGTCCCCCGCCAGCGGGACATCTCCCCGCTCCCCTTTCCGCCCTGGCCCCCCTGCCCCCCGCCAGCGGGACATCTCCCCGCTCCCCTTTCCGCCCTGACCCTCCTGCCCCCCGCCAGCGGGACATCTCCCCGCTCCCCTTTCCGCCCTGACTCTCCTGATGGGCTCTGGTCTAAAGAGCTTACAGTCTTTATAATTTCAAAAGCTATTACAGAACCTCAACATATTACCACCTGTCCCAAATGTCAAACATAACATTGCATTAATAACCTAGCAGATAAACCTGATACTATCCAAGGCTTTATAATTGAAATGTTATCTGGTATTATGTGTTGAATTGAAACAATGAGGGTCTCTGGAAAGATGGCAGTGATGTAAAATAGTGCTGTAGATCAGCATGTTAGTGGGTGAATTTTGTTAGTATCTGCGTAGAAAATGCCATAATAATGACCACACCTAATACTTATTGAATAGAGTTTCTCTCAAGCACTGTTACCAGTTTAGACAACAAAACCCAGAGCAATTGGTTCTTATCAAATGTTTAATGAGAGGAGGAAAAAAATTGTGACTTCATTTTTTTTTTCTTTCACCAAGCTCTTTCTAGGAAAAAGTTCTAAACTATCAAGTGAAATTTTGCAGATATAGATTTAGCCTTCATGGTTATAGGGGGGAGACGGAGGAGGGAACAGAACTTCCAAGATAATGATGCTATTTTTCAGATATTTTTAATTACTGATAATGTTGCTGAAGTGCATAAACTAACGTCGCTTGTGAATTAAAAATGTGTAACAGTATAATAAATGGATAGTTAACTTGTATAGTGTACATAGAAGATAATACAAATTTGGAGCACAGAAGTGGCCACGTAGCCTAATGGACTGTGCATGAGATTGGAACTCCTGAGTTGTAATCCTGACTGTTACTGATTTACTTTGTGCCTAGGGAAAATCAATTTTTTTTTGCTCTTCCTTCTCTGTGAGATGTGGATAGTACTTGCCTAACACACAGATGTTCTGAAGATCAAGATAAGCAAGAAACAAGCATTATTTAGATACTGCTTGCATGGGAATTCATTAGAGCTATTTAACTTTCTAGAAATTACTCTAATATGTTTAGTCTTGTGCATTGTCCCTGGATAAAGATGTACATAAATCTTATATTCTTTACTGCCTTCTAGTGTCCAAGATGTATGCAGTGTGAAACAAAGTTTGATTTCATAACCAGAAAGGTAAGAGAGAGCAACAAAACATAATAGCCTAAATACATTACATTGTGGAACTTTTTTTATGAACTCTTGTTTTGAAATGTGTTGAAACGTCTCTTTCAAAAGGATACTTTCAAGTACCTTACACCCATAATTTGACGTGCCTTAAAAATAGCTTTTGTTTCCCCCCTCTAGGAATAGGTCTTCATCCTTTTTAATCTATTATTCTGCTGTGACATTTAAAATAAATGACTATTTTTAGGACTAAAATACTTTGCTGGTTTTGAAGCAACATGTAAGTAACACTTCCCAAAATATGCTGTTGTCAGTAATGCTGGCAAGTAAATGACAAATCATGTTAATTTCAGTGCACTCAGAATTGCATAAAAAATTGGTTATGTGAGTGAAAGAGTCTAGTATTAGGAAAACTTGTTTCAAGGCTATAATCAGGCTCTCCCTAGAATCCTAAAGTACTTGGACAAAATGTGCAAAACAAATAACGGGTGAAGATATTGGCAAGAGATGCATTTGCTATAAGTAAAATTATGAACTGTAATTCATTGAAACTGATGAGGTAGGCTGCACTGGGCATGTAATTCAGTCCATCCATGTAGAGTATTTTAACTAACTTTTATCTTGTCTTCCGATGCATGAACTTTTACTAGCAAGCAGCATAGAGAAGGTACTGTCTTACTGAGAACTACTGTCAGAGGAGACAGAGCATATTGCCGAGAATCTGGAGTTTCTCCTTGGAGAAGGGGAGACGGAATTGTTTCAGATTGTCCTGCTGACTTTTGCACAAACTAGCAATCATTCTAGCTGTGAATAACATTCCTTGCATAACTACCTAATTATGCAGACATTTTGCTAGCATGCACTGATGGAAAGGAAGAAAGATGGATATAAGATGCATCTTGGATTGAAACACTTGTTTTGCAATGTGTTTTATTTGGAATGTAAAGCCCAACAGATACGGTGTAATGAAATGGAAAATAAATCTTATTAAATATGGTATACTGGGAATCTTCAGGAATCCTAAAAGTATTAGACTGGTAACTATGATAAGTAAATGTGGCTGGTCAGTGAGGAGGATGGGCATATTGGAGAGGTTGATTGGTGGTTCTGTGCACATAAGTTTTGCTCCCTAATTAAGAAATATTCAGAAACTCAAGCTATCATTTATTCACATCAGTGGTTGAGACTTATTTTGATCCATAAGTTGGTTGCCTGACATGCTCCATCTCCCATGGAGAGTTTTACTATGTAACATGAATTACTTTAATTTCCTCTGTGATCTCAAACAAGGAATAGCTATTGTGCATGTCATAATTTCCAGTGGAAATAATGATTTGGGGTCCCACTACTAGCTGAGAAATTGAAGTTTTTGCATGAGTGCTATTCTACCAGCTTTGAAGACCTCAAAGGGGATGCCATCTGGGCCCGTCGCCTTATTGTTTCTAGTCTGAGTGATGGCATGCCAACTTCCTCAGAAGATTGGGGGGGGGGGGTCAGCAAGAGGGTCTATTACTGAATGCTCAGGAATGGATTGGGTGGTGGCAGCTAAGACTTCAAATTCACAGTTAGATAGCATCTCAAAATGTTCCTTCCAATGTTGCTTGAGGTCTACATTGTCCTTAAGAAGGGTGGAGCTGTCCTGAGATTGCAGAGGGGTTGTGTCCTTTGAACTTGGCCCATAAATGACTTTTGTTGCTTGAAAAAAGCTTCTCATGTCAGGTTGATCAGCGAAGCTCTGGATCTCCATTGCCTTTGCTTGCCACCACTGATACAATTTTAGCCAATAAGTGTCTCTATTTGCTGGTTAGAGGGTTCATTTTACCAAGTGCAAAATGTGCTTCTCTTCTGATGAATAAGTGCTAGGATTTCCTCATTTTCATGAAATCCAATCTGGTGAGTGGAGTTTTCCTTGTGAATTCAGTATGTGCCTTCCCAGCATGGCCACTGGGATGATCATGGGCTAAGCTTAAAAGCTTCCCCCGGTACTTAGTTGGAACCACCAACTGTTTTTGCGGCTGCCATTCTTCCCGGTGTCCACCAGAAAGAATTTCCTTGTATAAAAGTCCTTGGTCTATAATAAACCGGGATCGATTAGAAGAGCTGAGAGGCGGTGAGGTGCTCCGTGCCGCCGCCCAAGCTTTTTGAAGGCTGTCATCTGCTTCCTGCTCAGTCTGGAACTGTTCCCTTGAGGCTGGGGTCACCAGTTCTTCCTCAGACTGTGTACTTGGGCTTGGTCCCTCTGGAAGCAATGTAAGTGATGGGGTTGTTTCCGTTGCTGGTGAACCGCTCTCCGCTGGTGCACCTGAGGGTATTTCAGGCTCTGGCTGAGCCTTTTGGGTATGGCTGTCTGTTGTTTCTGCCAGTTCTGGCTCGCTGGCGCCTCTGGCGTTGAGTTTGAAGATGGGGTTGCAATTGCTGGTGCTGGTTGCTGTTCCAGTTCCGGGCCTGGGACTGGAGGTGCTGTGGCTGTTTCAGTGGTAGGCATGGAATCCGGGTCCACTACCTCTGTCTGGGTCTCTGGTAACCCAGACGGGGCCTCTGTGGACGGCTCAGGAACAGGAATGGGTCTGGAAGCTTGCCTGGTTTGGCTACGTGTAACCATTCCCACTCTCTTGGCCCGCTTCACCTGGTTGGCCAAGTCTTCCCCCAGTAGCATGGGGATAGGATAATTGTCATAGACTGCAAAAGTCCACATTCCTGACCAGCCTTTGTACTGGACAGGCAGTTCAGCTGTAGGCAAGTCTACAGCTTGTGACATGAAGGGGTAAATTGTAACTTTGGCCTTTGGGTTGATGAATTTGGGGTCAATGAAGGATTGGTGGATAGCTGACACTTGTGCCCCCGTGTCTCTCCACGCAGTAACCTTCTTTCCGCCCACTCTCAAATTTTCCCTTCACTCCAAGGGTATTTGAGAGGCATCTGGGCCTGGGGATCTTTGGTGTGATGGTGGTGTAATGAATTGTACTCGCATGGTGTTCTTTGGACAGTTGGCCTTGATATGTCCCAGTTCATTACACTTAAAGCATCTTCCATCTGATGGGTCACTGGGCCGAGGTGAGTTACTGGAGACTGGTGAGGTGGACGAATAGGGCGTCTGTGGCTTGACTTGGGTTGTATGTGGGGTCTTTGGCTGTCCTCGGTTGTAGGGTTTATGGTCGGTGTGCCCTCTGGGGTATTCGTTCCCCTTGACAGTAGCTTTCTTGCTTTCTGCCACTTCCTTCCATCTGGCTCCAATCTCCCCCGCCTCAGCGAGATCTTTGGGTTTTCCATCTTGTATGTTCCGTGTGATGTCTTCAGGAACACCATCCAAGAACTGCTCCATTTGTATGAGGAGGTGCAGTTCTTCCAAGGTTTTAACATTGTGTCCTGATATCCAGGCCTCATAATTTTTTGCAACGTAGTAGGCGTGTTTGGGAAATGACACATCTGGTTTCCACTTTTGGGTTCTGAAGCGCCGACGGGCATGATCCGGGGTGATCCCCATTCTGTATCTGGCCTTGGTTTGAAAAAGTTTATAGTCATTCATTTGCTGCTTAGGCATTTCAGCTGCCACCTCTGCTAAAGGTCCACTGAGCTGTGGCCTCAATTCTACCATGTACTGGTCTTCAGGGATGCTGTACCCAAGACAAGCTCTTTCAAAATTTTCCAAGAAGGCCTCGGTGTCATCACCTGCCTTGTAGGTGGGAAATTTCCTGTGCTGTGGAGCAATAATTGGCGATGGGTTGTTAGGATTGGCTGGAGTCTGTTGCTTAGCCTTTTCTAATTCCATGGCCTGTTGGTGGGCTTCCCTCTGGAGTTCTATCTGTCTTCTGTGGGCTGCCTCCTCTTCTTCTTGTTTCCTTTTGTGTGCTGCCTCTTTGGCTGCCTGTTCTCTTTGGTAGGCTGCCAGTTTGATGCTTTCTTCCTTTTCTTTCAGCTCCACCTCTTTTTGTCTTTTTTCCAGTTGTCGCCTGTGTTCAGCTTCTTTGATTTGTTCTTCGGCCTCCATTTTTGTCTTGGAAGTCATGGTTCCTGTTTTCTTGGGTTGGGGTGCCCTCCGGTGTTTATCTTCTGCACTGCAGGCTCTGTTGCCTCCTAGAGTCTGCCTAGCAACAATGCTTTTTTCCCTTTCTCTCTCTAGCTAATGTTCAATGAAAGGAAACCAGAAAAACCACTTTATTTGCATGTATATAGTGCTGGTACTTGCCTCCTAATGGGAGGGCTATTGTGTGACAAAAGACCCTTAACAGTCTGGTAATGGCTTCTTGCTTAACATGCAAGCCACAAACTGCCAGAGAGAGCAGAAAAAAAATTCTCTTTTAAACCCAAACTGTTTCTCTCTGCTAAAAAGCCCTTAGCAGAGAAGAGAAAAAAATAATATTCCTACTGGCTTCTGGATTTTGTCTATCCCACCGCTGCCACCATGTCAAACTTTTAGTCCCAGATTTGGACCTTAGCGTCCAAAATATGGGGGTTAGCATGAAAACCTCCAAGCTTAGTTACCAGCTTGGACCTGGTACTTGCTGCCACCACCCAAAAAATTAGAGTGTTTTGGGGCACTCTGGTCCCCTGAAAAACCTTCCCTGGGGACCCCAAGACCCAAATCCCTTGAGTCTCACAACAAAGGGAAATAATCCTTTTTCCCTTCCCCCCTCCAGGTGCTCCTGGAGAGATACACAGACACAAGCTCTGTGAATCCAAACAGAGTGACTCCCCCTCTCCGTTCCCAGTCCTGGAAACACAAGCACTTTCCTCTTCACCCAGAGGGAATGCAAAATCAGGCTAGCAAATCCAACACACACAGATCTCCCTCTGACTTCTTCCTCCCACCAATTCCCTGGTGAGTACAGACTCAATTTCCCTGAAGTTTCCCAGAAAAGAAAACTCCAACAGGTCTCAAAAAGAAAGCTTTATATAAAAAAGAGAGAAAAAATACATACAAATGGTCTCTCTGTATTAAGGTGACACATACAGGGTTAATTGCTTAAAAGAAATATGAATAAACAGCCTTATTCAAAAAGAATACAAATCAAAGCACTCCAGCACTTATATTCATGCAAATACCAAAGAAAAGAAACCATATAACTTACTATCTGATCTCTTTGTCCTTACACTTAGAAACAGAAGATTAGAAAGCAGAAACTACTTCTCCAAAGCTCAGAGAAAGCAGGCAGACAGAAAACAAAGACTCAGACACAAACTTCCCTCCACCCAGAGTTGAAAAAATCCGGTTTCCTGATTGGTCCTCTGGTCAGGTGCTTCAGGTGAAAGAGACATTCACCCTTAGTTATCTGTTTATGACAAGTTTGCCTTGTGAATTCAGTATGTGCCTTGTGAATAGTGGTCTTGAACTCCTTCCAATGTATTTGGATATCACTGATGTTGTCAGGTAGGTCAGAGAACTTCTCAGTGAGGCATTGCTGAAGAGTCTGACTAGCATGATTTTGAAGTTAATGAGAAAATTTGACCCAACCTAAAGTGCCAATATTGTTACCATTTTTAAGAAAGGGGACAAGTTAATGTGTGGAAATTATTGAGGCATTGCTCTCTTCTTCGTTGCGGGGAAGATCCTTGCTCGCATCCTTTTGAACAATCTCCTGCCTCTTGCCAAAGTATCCTTCCGGAATCCCAGTGTGGTTTCAGACTGTCTCGGGACACCGCCGACATGATTCTTCTTGCACAACAGATACTAGAGAAGTGTACAGAACAACACCAGCCATTGTTTATGGCATTTATTGACCTAACTTAGGCATTTGATTCCCTCAGTTGTGAACCGTTATGGAAGGTCTTGTCTAGGTTCGGCTGTCCGTTGAAGTTCGTTTGCGTTGTCAAGTTACTTCATGATGGGATGACCGGCACTGTCCTCTTTAATGGGTTAGAGATGGACCCGTTCACCGTCTAGACTGATGTCAAACAGGGCTGTGTTATTGCCCCAAGCCTTTTACCCCTCCCCCCATTCTGCATTGCTGTGATCTTGATTCTTATTTGTGACTGCCTTACTCAATCCCAATTCTTGAAGAATCACGTGGATGGCCAGCTCTTCAACCTGTGGCATCTTCATTCTAAAACAAAGGTCATTAGGACTGTTATTACAAACCTTCAGTATGCTGATGACTGTGCTATCCACATGCACACCGAGGCTGAGTTGCAATCCACCCTAGATCTTTTCTATGGTGCTATCATAGCCTGGGACTTTCCTGCAACATTGGGAAGACTAAGGTGCTCCATCAGCCTGTCCCAGGATAAGTTGCCCCCCTTCTCCCACAAATTGTCATTGGTGGTGAACGCATGGAAAATGTTGAGCATTTCCCTTACCTTTGTAGCTGTCTCTCCCACACAACCTATCTTGATGTGGAGATTGAACATAGTACCTGCTGTGCCAACACATCCTTTGGAAAGTTGCTTCGTCAGGTCTTTATTGAGAGATCTGCGAATGGAAGCTAAGTTCCTGATCTACAATGCAGTGGTCATCCCCACTCCCTTTTATGGGTGCGAGACCTAGGTGATGTACCAAAGCCATCTTAAGCATCTGAAGTTGCACTTACAGTGTTGCCTTAGGAATATTCTCCATATTAGATGGGAAGACTGTTGCACTAAGGCCAGCATTCTTTTTGCAGCTAACATCACCAGTGTTGAGGCGAAGATTATGAAACATCAGCTTTGTTGAGCTGGTCATTGTGTGTAGATTGCCAGTACTTGCGTTCCAAAGCAAATGCTCTTTTCTCAATTTAGTCTTTCTAAGAGGACCCACGGGGCCAAAAAATACTACAAGGACTCCCTGAAAGTATATTTTAAGAAGGGAGGTGTTGACCCCACAAATTGGGAAGAGCTGGCTGGTAGTAGACGGCAATGGCATCGCATCATACATCAAGCCTCAGCTGTTTTGAAGAGAACTGCCTTGCACACAAGGCTGAGAAACAGCACAGGCAGAAGGAAAACGTATAATATCCTGGCCAGCAGTTGTGCTCTCTCCAAACAACCCCCTGTCATGTATGTGGAAAAACCTGTAGAGCACAGATAGGACTCCTCAGCTATCTTCAGTCTCATCAATGACTTTTCCTCCTGGCAGGTATCAGTCTTGTATTGAGGGGTAGCTGTCGCTGCCAACTTGCTGCGAACTTATAATTGCTGTGAAATAGGCCTTATCACGCTGGCAAATGATTTGCCATTATCCCAACTTCACTGGACACTTGTGGAATTTTTCTTGTTCTACTAACTGATTTTTCTGTTAGGGTTAAAAATAAAAATCATTCAGTCTATAAAACCTGGAATTGCTTCTGTCACTGTTAGACATGGAATTAAATATTTGGAGGGAGAGGAGTGGGCTGAGGATGGAGCCCAGTGGAATCTCCATGAAAAGTGAAGAGGACATGCAAACCACCATTATATTTTGCAGTCTTGTTGATAGTGAGGACAAGGATTTAATGGTCCATGGAGACTCCTTTTTACCCTTGTTCACTCTGGTCAGACCTGAAGTACAGTGTTCAGGTGTCTGGAGAAGCTTGCACTGCTGTTGCTCATGCTAGACCATCTTTAGAGTTCCAGTCTCCAGAGATGTCATTTTAGCACTTCTTACTATCTCTAGAATCATGTGACATTTCATTAGCCATATCTAGTATTTTTTTCCCTCTATGTATCTTGTTACTTGCTCACCTAGTTTCTCTTGTGCATGCCAATGCTTCAGGAGTAGTAGTGTTGATGTGGTAACGTTATCAGCTCTCTTATTGATTGCATCTTTTGTAATTAGTATTTTTTTTGCCTAGCACCATTGCCGGAGATGTGGGAAGTGCTTTTGTGACAAGTGCTGCAGTAAAAAAGTGCCTCTACCTCGTATGTGCTTTGTAGATCCTGTGCGCCAGTGTGCTGAATGTGCTCTCATCTCTCAGAAAGAAACAGAATTTTATGACAAGCAGCTTAAAGTGCTTATGAATGGTAAGTAATGCATGCACAACTGTTGTTTTGATCTTGTACATAGTTATTTGAGTGAGTGTCAAACAAATAATGAGATTAATAGCAGAACTAATTCCCTTATGTTGTCAAGTAAGGTGCTGTGTTGCAGTCTCTAGAAATATCTTTTGAAATACTTTTCCACTGTCATTTTTTTTCATTTGCCCATTATTTTGTTATCCAGCCAGATCTGTTCAGCTTCTACAGTCAAAGGAACTCTAATGCCTCTTACTAGCTGATGAATGTATGAGGGCATGGTAATAGCTCTCTTGTAATATTGCACTTTATTAAATCACGTCCCTGTACACACAATGTGGATCAAATACACTCTTAACAGTAAAGAGAATAATTTTGAAGTCTTATAATGGAGAATACATGCTTCAAACTTCATTTCAGCCTCTGATCTCCTCTTCTTCCACCCTAGACTGTGTAGGTGGTTGTGATTGTCACTGAACTGTCAACTGTGAATAGATTTAAAGAGCAGTATGAAATATAACTGGAGCCCTAATTGTACTGTTTTTAAAAATGACGAATGTGATATGTCTTTGTTAAATTTTTAAAATATCCTGTGACTATTTAAAATTGGGAACATGCCTTTCAAGGGATGCTGAATGTGACTTCAATAGGTATTTTCAGTAGTTAGGCAAGAGCACACTTCTAATTAGAATGCACATTCCTGGTGAGATGTCCTACAGCTCCATGAGCATAGGAAGGAATGTACCACTTTCTATAGAACACTTACATTTGAATTTTAATACTTTGGTCTCTTTGGTTTGTGAAAGACTCAGCCAAAATTAGCGCTCCTCATGGGGTGGGAAACATGCTCTGCAAACACATCTACTCATGGATTATGTATAACGTCATGCACTGGTTATTCTATAATGTGCTCGAGGGGTGAGGCACAGATGGCTTTTAAACTATTTGTAAGGGGATTATTTTATTCTCATGTATAGTAGTATAACTTCATTAACTTTGATGGAGTAACTCCTGACTTACACTGATGTACTAAGAAAATTTGAGCATGGGGCAGTCCTGAATTGAACGGCCACCTGCCAATAAAATCTTTATATCTCACTGTATATTCTGTACACTTTCTAAAAGTTTTTATAATATTTTTACTAACTGCAACATTTGATGACAAAAATGGTCCAGTGTAGCTGCAGGAAACTGTCCCACAATCATTTGATACTGTTCTTTGCCTCTTGCTTTGAGGTTGAGGGTATACCTTAAATCAGGTAAACAGTATTTTAAAATTCTTCATATTTTGTGAAAATAACATAATATAATCACACCAGTTTCAATTATTTTTGGTCATTTATTTCAAAATACCTGTCAGCAAGTATATCTGTAACAATACAGATGACAAAAAAGATTCAGGAAATCTTTTTTGACAAATAGATTCCTTACTAGGCATATTAATACAGAACTCTGAGTAATTCATATGAACTACAATACAGAATCTTATTTCCTGCACCTCTCAGAAGCAGTGCAAATGCTTGGGGGAGTCAGGGGTAATGGAGGAGTTGAAGGAGAGGGAAGTAAACTGCCTGGGGTGTGAACTTGGAGGGTTGTTTGGTATGGGTGGGAAAAGTATTGAACAGGGCTTTTTGGGGGGTTGGAAGGGATTGTTAGGGAGCTTCCCCCATGCAGACCCTGGCTGACACCTAGCCTCTCCCATTCAGTCAGGCACATCTGCCCCGACCCCATGTGGCTGTGTGGCCCCCTCTCCCCATCTCCATGTGGTCCTGCACTCCTTGTCCCCATGTCTCTGTGCTCCCATTCAGCAACCCACTGTCCCTATGTGGCCCTACACCTCCCTCCCCCCCCCCCCGTGGCCCTGTGCTTGAACTACCATTCAGCCCCTGCCCCAGTGTATCCTCCCCCACTAGCCCTTGTGAGCCCCTATTTGACCCCCACAGCAGCCGCATGCTATCTTTCCTCATTGCTCCAGTTTCCTGGGCCTGGCCTGACAGGCACTGAGAAGAAGACAAACTCTTTCTCTTCCCTAGCTGGCTGGGAGCTGCTGCTGTGTTCTTGCACCACAGTGCCCTCTGGTGGGCAAAAAGCAGAACTGCGTCAGCATTTCAGCAGAAGCTTTTTTCTGCACCAAAAAAAAATAAAAATGCACGCAGTAGCATAGAATTTCTCCAGGAGTAACACATTGGAGAAGAAGTATTAACTGATCACAGGATGTTTAATTACAGCTGCACTATTTTGCTGCTGATGGTCAGTGAACTCTTTTTATGTGCTTTTCAGGATTAGACTTTTAAGATACATGGGGTAAAATGGAGAGCATAACGTAGCTTAGTGTTCAAGCCATTAGGATAGGTGCATTAAGTGCAGAAGTTTATACATTTTTGATATGCTAACTTCTTTCTTAAATTACAAATTTAGCATTTGAATAACTGAATAAATACTTGGGGATTTTTCCTACTAAGGTGCTACATTCTCTGTTGCTCGAGGAACATCAGAAAAATCTGAGCTGATGGTTTGTCGACTTTCCAACAACCAGAGGTGAGAAATGTGAATGGAAACTGCACTTGTTAAATCTGGTTAGGTTTTTAAATTTTTGTTTAATCTCCACATCCCTGCTCTTCATGAGGGCTTGTATGTTGCCTCAACAGCATTCCTGCTGGTTTATGTGCTCTAAAATGTTTCCAGAATCAGCATGTGGGTACATGGGTCCTACCAAATTCATGGTTCATTTTGATCAATTTCATGGCCAGAGAGTTTTAAAATTAGTAAATTTGGTTCTGGAGGAAGAGAGGAGAATCTGCTGATCCCAAGGTTGTGGATGTAGGTGGTAGGAAGAATGGAGGAGCAGTGTAGGGCCCCTCGCCTCAGTGGGGAATGGAAGTTATTGGTTGCTAGTGGACTTGTGGCATGCAAAAGACCAGGTGAGTGCCCTGTTCCTTTTTTGAGGGAGAAGGGAAGTTCCTGTGTCGGAGATGAAATAGCCATGAGGAAGCCTTCAGATAATTTTGACAGGTTTCTTAATTTAAACTCCTACAACCAGAGGGAGGTGGAATATTCCTCTATTGGAAGTGGATAGGATAGAGGGATGGTTGGTTGATTGTGAATAAAAGTGGAAAGAAATTGTAGTGTAATTATAAACAAACTGCCTGCTGTCTAGTATTTTGGGAGGGGGGGTAGCAGTGTTGGTCTATATCCACAAAAAACAATGAGGAGTCCGGTGGCACCTTAAAGACTAACACAGTTATTTGGGCATAAGCTTTCGTGGGGAAGAAGTGGGTTTTTTACCCATGAAAGCTTATGCCCAAATAAATTTGTTAGTCTTTAAGGTGCCACCGGACTCCTCGTTTGTTTGTTCTTTTTGCCTACTGTGCGTAGTTGTTGGTTGTTTTAACCACTTTGGGGTAGGTGCAGTCTTCTGTTTGTTTAGTGCCTAGTACAGTGGGATCTCAACCCTAGTTGACCTGCAAGTGCTATTGGAATATAAATAATGTGTTGCCAACAGTAATGGAAAGGGTTGAGAGGGCATGAGAGGAAAAAATTAACCATTCAAAAAATTGTTTAAAAATGTTTATTTTAAAAATTGAACTCATGCATAAGGTTCTAGCCTCCACAGAGCTATGTGTGATCCTCAAACTATAGATGGTTAGACAATGTCTTTCAAAAAGCCTGTCACCTTTCCTCTTGAGGATTCTCTGCAGGAAGTTTTGCAAGAGGCACCTGGCAGTCTGGCCCATGGCTTTCAACTGGCTTTAACTGAAGATCCGAAGGTTGTGGGGGAGGGGAGTTCTTTTTTTGGTTGGTTGGTTTTTGTTTTTTGTATTAAAAGCTTTTCTTCCTATCTTTACTGCTTGTGATTAAGAGTGTAGTAATTAATCCCCGTGAGGTTTGTGTTAAAGTACATAAACTGTCAGGATACTGTTGGAAGAACCTGTTGTTGTTTCTCTTGAATCAGACTTACTTTGTAAACTTGAAAATTGACACACTTGTAAGAAGCAATGTTTTCTTCTGTTGTATAGATATCTGTTTCTGGATGGAGACAGCCATTATGAAATTGAAATTGCACAGATTTCAACTGTCCAGATACTGACAGAGGGATTTACTCCTGGAGGTAAATCTTGCAATGAATCTAAACTAATGGTCATAAGTTAGGAATTTGTTATGCTTTTCTTTAACCTAATAAAACAATCCACCTTCTTTTACCCTGACAACTCGGGTATGGGTGCTTCATTTCACTCTGAGTATAGAGGCAGCATTTGGAAGCCTATCCTTGTGGCTGCTGACAGTAGCATTTTAGAGAACTCAAGAATTCAGATTGACTTCTGACCTTTTGATCCTCAACCCAGTAGAACTTTGTGTCTTAAATCAAGTGACGGTGGACATATGCTCTGCTGCCGCTTTCCACTTCTGAACCATAGAGATGCACTCTTACTTGAGTGGGGGTAGTGCTGGGGAAGAACTTTGGTCATCAGAATGGAAAGTATCAGGACCCAGATGTGGCCTGCTTTTGCTTGAAGCAAGCATTATAAGGGACAGACTCTGGAGCTGATGGAAGTGCAGTGTCAGAGAGGATGTTATCTATAAGATGTTAAGAATTAAGAGTCTAACCACAGAGGGGGACCAATTAGTATTATCAAATTAACAAACTGTTAACCATATACCAGTTAGTTGTAGTTAACCAAACACTTATGCAGAGTTTTTTACTTTTCACCTGACCCCTGATTATGGCCAACCAAAATCTGAATGGGGTAACTAATGTTTGCCTAAGTCCTACAAAGTATGCTTATCAGGCACAAACCCAGTATTAGAGTACACTAAATAAAAAATGGGAACAAAGATTTTGAAAGTGATTCTTTACCATTAATAACTTTGTCAAGTACTACTGGACTTTCATTGTAAATCTCACATCTAGAATGTGGGACCAGTGTAATGAACTAACTCCTATATTCAGATCAACCAAATGTGTGGCTATTTGAGTGTAACTTAATGCCTCTTTAATTTCCTTATTCACTACTCTTCTGACTAATTTTTCTTCTCACTGCTTTCCTACCTTCTTGATGTAGAAAAAGATATTCACACTTATACCAGCCTTCTGGAGAGCCAACACATTACTGAAGGTCAGCAATGTTGTTGTGAGCTTGATTCACCTGAGCATGCTGTTATGATGCCCTTTTCAGTGCTGCTTTCTTCCTCTCCTCTTTGCTGTCTACAGATCTTACTGAAATTAATTTTGGGCAACCTGTGTTTAAAAGTGTTAGATTTAAACATGTATATTGTGTGATGCCCTTAGAAAGAATAGGAACACATAGAAATTATCCAATCTAAATTCTAAAGTGGAGAATATTTTGACTATTGGAAGAAGACTTAAAATACTTCTGCCTTGATCAGGGCTCCCTTAAATCATATATTTGTGGCTATTCCCCTTGCTGACAGGCACTATGCATAGCTCACTTCCTGCTGCACAAATGGGTGGGCACTAGAGTGTTCACTTCCTGAAGCGACCAAAGTCCTGCTGCTCAAGATGGGAGCATGGATAGAGGAAGAAAGGTGTGGATGTGTTTAATGTCGATTATAGAATAAATGAGGGAGCGGAGGGAATGGGTAAATGGAAGGAATAGAATAAGATGTGGTGGAAATGGAACAGAAGAGACTGTCCTCGTAAGTCTTAAACTTGATCTCTGGCAGTCTCTCATTCCTCATGGAGAGGCAATTACAGGGAACGCTAGCTTTGACATTGGAAACTATTTTAGAATATCTTTAACATGCATCAGTGCAGTTTCAGCAAAAACTACCCATAATTAACATGCCAAATTAGGGAAACGGAAACTTACACTTCATACAAAAAGTGACCAAAACTTAGTATCGCTTTGGAGTTGTAGGTCTATAACTAAGACAGTTTAGTTTCTTCGACTTATGTCTCATGAAGAGAAAATACTGGTGCTCAAACAGTGTGCTGTTGGGCTAGTTTCTGAACCAAAGCAGTAGTGAAATCACAATAGAAATTATTGAGCACCAGTTGGAAGCTTTGTTCTAGTCCTCATAACGAAATATTGTAAATAAATTGATTTTCTTTAAGTATTTTTGGTAACCAATACATGGGCAAGTGTGCATATTCAAAACGGATTGTTATCTTGCTATTCTGCTTCAATATACGATCTTAACAGTGGTCTTTTGTGTAGCTGGGTATGTACAGTTATATGTACACAAAATGTATTGCATATGTGATTGGCACGTCATGAGATTTTAAAAATGGATCTTCGTAAAAACCTTAATTTTGGACAGTCAGTACCTTTGGCATGATTTGATCCTTAAGATAAGAATTGTCTGCCCCTTTGAGGGGAGAAGCTAGCTATTTGATACCCAAGTAGTGTGGGAGGGGTTGCTTGTTTTGTTTTGGGTGGAAAGATGGGCTTGTGACTAAGCAAATCATGAAGAGAAAATACTGGTTACAATATTTGTTTTTCTCTTGTCTTGCTGTGTGCTGTATTGTTTACGTAACCTACTGCTGACTTTTGCTTACTGGTAGATCATGTAATCACATTTGCAACAATCTGAAATTGGTCAAGGTCCCAGTACATGAAAGTTAGGCACTCAGTTTTATAATCCAACTAGGTAAATTGGAGAGAGCAGAGGAATCTAATTGCTCCTTTTGCAAGGAGACTGAAAAACATGTTAACTCATAAATGTAATTATGGGGCTTGTGGTCAGAAGCTTAGTGCAAGATTGTCTTTGTGCCTGGATTTCTCTTGCATAGTGCCATAAGGATACTGATCCCTTAGGGCCCTACTCCATATGCAGATAATCTTGTCACTGAAATAAATGAGGCCTTTGTATGCCTAAGGAGCATTGGATCAGGCAGGTGAGGTGACCTCCAAGGGGATTGGTTTTTGAAGGTTCTGGTGACTGTTAACCCTATAATCGTGTACTAAATGCCCCAAACAAAAGCGTTTCAGTATGAGAGATGGCCATGGCTACATTTTGTTCCATACTAACCTTTCTTGACTTTTAGGCTAACCTGATTCCTATGCGTGTTCCTCACTTCCCTCCTTGTCTTCACTGGATGGCCTATTAATAATGTAACTTAAAATCCCATCTAGAATATCAATTCTAGAAGGTGGGGTGCTCTCCCACACACTTCCTTGAGTGAAGCCATCCTCTGTGGCAGACACACCCCATGTGCTGATACTTTCAGGAGTTATTTGGCTTCACAGTAGGCTTCCACCAGGAGGCCACCTGCCCTCCCACCTATCTGGTAGAGACCAGAAAGCTTGCAGTGTGATGAGCTTGACTTCCTCAAGCAAGGACCCCTCTTTTTTTAATTAAAATATGAACAATGGTTAAACCTCTCAAGAATAACAACTTCCATTGTTTGCAAGCTGCAAGATACTGTGGTGAATTGCCGTGAATTTTATTTTTAAGACTTCTAACACTTAAAAAAAATTCCAGGCTGGAAAGGTGTTCTTGCGATGTCTGTCTATAAATAGCTTTATTTCCAGCAATAATTCCCTTTGCTGCTAGCTTCCCTGAGTGATATTCTGACAGTGCATTCTTAGCTTTGGGTTGTGGTAACACACTGTGGTTCATTCTCATACAGTAGCGTACAATAGCTGCAGCTGTTAATGCAAGACATTTAAAGCATTTAAGAGGTATTGGGAATGAGTCATATTGGTGATTATGGACAGACCAGCCTCTTCTTTTGTTTCTCAAGTGGCTAAATACTTTGTTCTCCTAATGCTTGTTCAGGACTCTACTTTAATTTTCCCTTTTCAGGAGGCAATACTCGTGCCACAGGTATGCTCCTGCAGTGTAAGGTACCAGGGTCAGAGGAGCTCACACAGATGAAATTTACTGCCAGTGAAGACTTCAATTCTAACAAGAAGCTGTCAGCAGCCTGGCTAGCAGCTATGCATAAGGTAACTTGTGTAAAATACATTTAATGTTTAAAATTGATCACCTTAAGTTTGGCCACCATTTGTGTGCATTTGGCCACCAGTTGTGACTGTACTATAAACATAAGGCCACAACCCATCTTGTACTAGGTAGCCCATACTCTGTCTACAGGACTGGCTTCTGCTGAGGGCTAGAAAACATGCTGGTGTGGCATCTAAATGGGTAGGGGGGAACTGAGTGGTTACAGCAAGCAAGGGAAACTGTCTTTACTCTGGGGCTTTAATATTTGGTGGTAAATGGATTTCCAGATGCCATGGATTGAGTGATACTCAGTATTTGACAAGATTACAAACTAGAGCCTTCACTTCCAAGGGTTTCATCTTGTATGTATGTATGTTAGTCACACACAAAAATACCAAAACCTGCATAAAGTTTCCCTTAGTTCTGTTAGGCCTGAATAAAGATATAGCAGACAAAACCAGGTATGCCAACCTGACCAAAGTCAGGCTAACAGAGGTTTGTGGGTAATTCCTGAGTGAAAAACACTGAAAAGCAGCAGCATGTCTCACAAGCGGTGGGAAAAAGTAAAATAAAAAAAAAGCTGCATTCCTGGCATAGTACCAAATGTGCTGTGTTAGGGTAGCTCGTTCAAAGAACTGATAAGAGCCCTGGTTTCCCAGCCTCCTTGTCTTCACTCCCTGGTTTTGTTCTTTGTTTGTTTTTAATTCCCCTACATTTCTAACTTTAGGCATGCATGTATACTAAAGGTGTCTAGTTTCTAGTTGTTAGAAGAAGGGGGTGGGTTGCTCTAGTAAATAATTTATAACGCAACAAAACTGTCTATATAGGCTTATACTAAGATGTAAAGGGCAGGCTGGTTCTCTCTGAAGACAAGCTGCTCTCTATTAATGCGTGCACTTGTCAATAAAAAGCTTTTAATCGGACCTTGCCGGTGTTGCCTGTCTCTCTCGCGGTCAAACAACAAACTTTGCCGTCGGGGTTAAAGTCCCTGACAGTTCTTATGTAATAATCCTGGAGTCCACTGTAGTTCACTTTCATAACCAAAAAAACAACAACAAACAGGAGTATCTGTGGTTAAGAACTGTGCACTGTGTGTTCAGACCTAAGTAACTGGGAGAGCAAGATAATACATAAAATATATCAAACAGCAGCAGACAGGGCATGTTGTTGGTACACTAACAGAACACCAGATGCAGGGGAAGAACATAATCTTGCTAAACCTTAACGTCAGCCTTGTGAAACAGTTATAAATCAGTGAAACTGGACCAGATGGCCATATCTTTCATACTGTAACATTTTTTTAAAAAAAATCAGGAATTCAGTTTCTCTAAGTTCCAAAGTTATCTTTATTCTTAATGCTAAATTGATAGAGGGATCTTGGAATACTTCATAGATTTTAAGAACAGAAGGGACCATTGTGATCATCTAGTCTAACCTCCTATGTTACGCAGGCCATGTGACTTTCCCAAAATATTTTCTAGAGCAGATCTTTTAGATAAACATCCAATCTTGTTTTAAAAATTGAACAGTATTCCAGCAGCTGTTTCATAAGTGCCAAATGCAGAGGTAAAATAACCTGCTACTCCTAATTGAGATTCCTCTGTTTCTGCATCTGAGGATCTCAGTAGCCCTTTTGTTCACAGTATTGCACTGGGAGCTCATATTCAGCTGACTATCCACCATGACCCCCAAATCATTCAGTCACTGCTTCCTGTACTGTAAACATGGCCTACATTATTTGCTCATAGCTGTATATGTTCACAGTTAGCTGTATTACCAAATGATCCAGATAGGATTGTATCGGTGACCTGTCCTCTTCATTATTTACCACTCCATCAACCTTTTTGTGTCATCTGCAAAGGTTTTCAGTTCACTTGGTTTTATTCCAGATCTTCAATAAAAATGTGAATCTGTTTTGCATTAACTAGAATTAGTAGTTGAGTACAGTTAATACTTGGGGTATAATGAACTATACAGGGTGAATTGACAAGTAAACTAAGGAGAATAAACATCTGCCTGACTTGCAAAAATCTGTATAGTTCATAACTGCTCTGAAACACCGCATCCTCAATAAGATCTGGTTCCTGATTCCTGGGCTTTTAGAACTTCCTTGATTCCTAGCTAAGACTACTTTTTTTGTTTATCATCCAGCACAATGGGACCCCAATCCTGATTGGGACTGCTGGGGGCTACAATGATATATATGCTGCTCCAAATTGTTAGACTTATTTCACAAATCAGCTGTAACCGTAAGGAAATCACAAATAAAACTTTAATTTTGCAAATAGATATTAAAACCAGCCATAACACATTCCAAAAGGATTTTGGTTTAAAGGTTAGATTATAGATGAGGCAGGTTCTTAGATGCATTAATTGTCTGTTTAATATGTCAATCCCAAAAGCAAAGAGCATCCCTACTGTAACAGTTTCTTTCAAGTGGCAGTGTGGTTCCTCCAAAAGGAAGAGGAAAGCGGCCGAATGAGTTAGCATTATCTTAATGACTAGATGGGTGTGTTGCATTTATTTTAAGCTGCATAGTCTGAAATATTCAACTTTAATATTCCCAAACCACTTTCCTTAGAGTATTTCAAGAAAATCAGAATGGAAGTTCCCATCCCTGAAAGTGTGAATTGAAGTCCATCTAAAACTTGACTTCCTCAGTGTCCTGAAATCATATTGAAAGCTTCCACGTTTTCATTTAAGAAGTTCTCTCCCACAAAATCAGTCAGTTGCTACTATAGAAACTTCCACTTCTGTGCCATTATTAAAGCTGTTAAGTGGGAGGGAAGGGTCAGTCCAGGCCTATTCTTCCTTTGATTCCCTTTTCCTGAACTCTAGAACAGTCAGTAAAAAATCTAAGACCTCACTGTTTTAGCGTGCAGCTTGAGAGTATTCCTAAGCAGGAAAATAATAAAATTCCAGTAGGGAGCCTCAGCTTAAATCTTAACAGAATGAAGGATGAGCAGTGATGTTCAGACTGAGGCTCTCAAATGTGTCTCTTATGGCTTTTTGCAGCACATGATATTAAAAAAAAGAAACCACTCCTGATGCTTTTACTATATTAACCAGTTGTAGTTGATAAAGTAATACTTGGTCAATCATTTTGCTGTGTGTGTATATAATAAAAATAGTAAATGAAACAATGAGTTCACACCATTGTGACTCTTTTGGATAATGTTGATCAGTAATTTGGCTCCTGAACCACTGAGGTCTGAGTATCGCTGGGCTAGTGTGTCAAAACTGCCAAATCCAAGCTCTGCATATTGGGATACTGGCAGTGAACGTTCAGCTCAGCTATTACCACCTCTTACACAGGGACAGACAATCTAATCTTCATCTGTTGCTCTATTTGATATACATGTGCATATTTACCACAGTTAGCAGTTGATGTGGGATGCAATCAGTAAAGAATTAAAGCACAGCAACTTAATACTAATCACATGGTTTTATGGAAGAAGCCTTGTTAGACTCTCTCCTCTTTTGGAGATTACAGGTTTGGTTGACAAAGGTAACTGGCGTACTTCTGTAAGGCATTTAATTTAATACTTTAGTACTACAGACTCTGCAGCACATAAAATAAATCACAAACTGGCTAGCTCTCTGTAAGTGGGGAATCATAGTCCATTGGGAGGGTTTCCAGTGCAATGTGGTGTTAGCCCACTGCTATTCAATATCTTATCAGTGATCTGGAAGTAAACAGTCATTCCTAGTAAAGCTTGCAGATGATGCAAAACTGGAATAGTAAATAACTGGTCAGTTCCACAGAGTGATCTGAACTGGGCTAAGCTGGGCTCACTTGAATAACGTCTTTTTATGCAGCTCAAGGCAAAGTTGCACATCTAGGTGCAACTTGGTAGGAATCCTACCAAGAAGGTAGGATTAGGGGGGAAAGTATTTTAGAAAGCAGTGACTGGGAAAAAGCCAACTGAATGTAAGTTCACAGTTTGATATTGGGCTACGAGCAAAAGCAATCATTAGATGAATAGGGAGTGTTTGGGATATCTGGGACAGATGTCTTGAATAATTAATAACTAATAATTGTTCCTTCTGGCCCTCGGATTAGAAAAGCTGTCAACCTCTGTTTATCTCAAAAATAAGATCTACCTCTGAAGACAATGACAAAATGGTTCACATCATGTGACAGTAAGGACCCACAGATGAGCCAAGGTTGAGTGTTCCCCTCTGCAGCTACAGAAACTAAAATAGCTAAATAAGTATTGTTAATCACCTAGGCAGGAATCTCTCCTAATATGCAGATGTATAAACCTCTTTCTCTGTTCCTAGTTAAAAAGAACTCCGAGTTTCCAAACAAAAGTGGCCTGTTGCACATTGAGTGGGTCAAGAAAAGAAATGGGTGGGGAAGTTGCAAGTTGAACAACTTAGAACTGTGGCTATAAAATTGAATGTTAAATTGGGGTCTTACCCCAAGAAATCCAAGCCACATGTTTTCATCCCAAATTATAAACTCTACATTGTTTCCTTGAAAATCAAATTTATTGTGAATCATCTTTCACCCCAAATTAGAAATGGCACATTTGTTTGCGTTGTGAGTCAGAGCTATATCCTGTATGTGGAAAATGACTCTTGTTCTGTTGTAAGTCCTAAATAATGTGAAATGCATATTATACTCCATACATTCTTTGATTACGTCCTCCATATTTAGAAGATTACAATACAATACAATTACAATAAAACCAACAAAATTCTTTCAAATTGTTGAGCGCTTGAAATAATAGGAAATGACTGACACAAGGAAGGAGAAATGTAAAGATATTCAGCAGGGTGTAACTTTGGGATATTAAGAGAAATTGCTTAGAATGGGGGATCCCAATTTGTGCAGGCAAATAATGAAGTAGTTTTTGAAATGACTCAAACTTAAAGCATCTGCTGAGAAAAGGATTAAGGAAATTTGTTATACACCAACAACCATGTACTAGATACTAATGGAAGTAGCAGAGAAATAAAGCTCAAACCTGTGTACCTACTTGGTATGTGTCCTATAGGAATTGGAGGGTGGCCCCCCTCAGTGAGCACTGAAACTGCAGTGTGTAAAACTGAGGTCACTATGTACTCAGAGTTGATAGAACCTAACCAAGTAGCTGCAGAATCCTAAATGCAACCTCCACCCAGCTCAGTCATGTGGAAAAGACTCTTCCAAGGTTAAGAGGATAAGCAGAGGTGGTGAAATTTCATTTCAAAGATGGTATTTCCCCTTCTATTCTTCAATATAAATATAAGTTACCTTGCGGAATCTACGCACTCTAGTGAGGCTCAAGTAATTATATTTTAGATACATTTGTTTGGATTTCTAAAGGAACTAGAGATTGAAAAGAATTGTTTTAAGCAATTGCTTTTAATATTCTAAACTTGTCCCTTTTGGACTAGTCTAAGAGAGGATTGTGGTTAGTGCCTTAAAGACAAGTGCATCTTTGGAAGTGTGATGTTTTAGGTACTAAAGAATTGAGAATTGTTGATCATAAGTAAATGTAATAAGAAATATTGGTAATTTGACTGGTTTTTAATATAATTACTGAGCCTCAATTCTAGTCTGTGATAATTGCTCGCAAGACTTGTCTTTTTGAGTAATGAACTGTTGATTATATACTAATGTGGTTTTGGGTAATTGTTTAAGAATAAGCAAATGTCTTGATGTGAGAGATACTGTTCAAGTTAAAAATTGACATGAAAAGAACTCAGTGTTTAAACTAAATCTCAGAGTGCAGAAAGTGTTAGTTTATCTATTAGATCAGAGGAGGGCAAACTACAACCCGTGGGCTGGATCTGGCCCATAAAGGCTTTCAATCTGCCATGCTGGATTGCCAGCCCTATGGTGCAGCAGGGGAGCTAAGGCAGGCTCCCTACCTGCTCGCAGAAGTGGCCAGTACCATGTCCTTGTGGCAGGGGGTGGGCAGAGGGCTCTGTGCACTGCCCTTGCCTGCAGGACTTCTCCCTGCAGCTCCCATTGGCTGGGAATGGGGAACCGTGGCCCATGGGAGCTTCAAGGTGGTACCCGCAGGCAAGGGCAGTGCATGGTGCAGCTGCCTTCCCCACCCCACCTCCAGGAGCCACTTCCTGGCATGCTGGCTACTGCTGGGAGTGGTGCAGGGCCAGGGCAGGCAGGGAGCTTGCCTTAGACCCACTGTGCACCACTGCCACCCTGGAGCTGCTTAAGATAAGCGCCACTGGGCTGGAACCCACACCCCTGCCCTGAGCCCCCAACCCTCTCTTGAGCCCCCATCTGCACCCCTCCTGTCCTCTCCCAGAAAGGAAGAGAGTTTGCTTCATCCTTTAACATCTCTCCCAGAAGGCCCAGCTTGTACTGACTTCTGCTTTTCGCAAGGCACAGCTGTTTAATCCACTTTCTACTACCCCATACAAACATGGTTGTCAGCTCCTTTTTCCAGGCCGACCTCAGGCAATCTCTCTGGGCCAGGCTTTTATTAATCCTGGTTTAGCTGGGGGTACAAGAGAGGGTATATAGCACCTCAATCAAAAAGTCAGAGTTGAGAATTTCTGGCAATCCTCCCAGAGTTTGTAAACAATCTTGAAATCATGTAGCACTTATTTACTATGTGAGAAGGTTTCTATAATCCCTTTAATCAACATTTCTGATGGCAGTGAACACCAAGCTTATGAAAAATGTGTTTAAAAAGAAAATACATTGAGTGAGTTATTTCACATGGAAACAGGCCAGATCACTCATGTTGTAGAAAGCCCATTTAAAAGGCTGTTTACCACTGTACTCACTGTTTCATAGAACACCCCCCCCAACAGATATTACTTTTTTCAGTACCAAGGCTGATATGATATTCCTCAGGAATATTTCTTGAAGCACAAATGACAATGTGCATGTCTGCATAAGATAAGCAACTTGGTTAGAAAGCTGTTACCTAGCCAACATCACTTAATGACTTCCCAACAAGAAATTGTCATGATAGACCTGCCAGATAACTGATAAACTATTCTAAAGATTGCGAGATATTTTTATGAAATTCTGAAGTTTTACCCCTTGAGAATCTGATTAAAATTGATGTGGCATGATAGTAAGCTCTAGAATATGATTTAGTCTCACTCCCATGTAAGAAAACTATACATCTGTAGAAGGGCCAGGGTTTCAAAAAAAAGTTACAGCTTTTGGGGTTTACTGTAGTTTCTTGGGGAAGACTAAGAGGCCTTAAGTTTGTTGTTTACCACTGAGGTGCCTAAATAGCAAACTGCAATGATATGTCTTGTTTTTGTAATCCTAGGCAGCAAAACTCCTTTATGAATCCCGGGACCAATAACAGCAGCAAGTTGTCAGAGATCTGAGGGAAAAGACCAGCTTGATGAAAAACTGCTTCTCACTTTTTGCTAGTTACTTTGATCCATGTAATTGGTATTATGAACCCCTCTCTACCCCAAATGTGGTTCACTATGTAAGCACTGGCAAATGCAATGTGAGTATTTTGGAACCATGAGTATTCACTTATCTAGTGTGCAATATGTATACAATTAATGCTTTAAACATAGCTTCACGTTTAAGACTATTTTGTTAAGTCTTCTTATTGGCACTTAATATGGAAAATGAAAGTATGACCTGCACTACAGCTAAAATGTATAGCACAATTTTTGTAGTACCAATTATGTATACTATATATATTTAATTTGTTGGCTACAAACAGCAAACAAATGTATCTGTAAGTCTCTTCTACAGAGAATAGCTTTTTGGGTATAGATCTCAGGTTTTTTTCCTTATCCAAATGAAATCTGCCTTAGACACCCTTTTATAGAAATAATCATTTTGGGCTCTCAACATGTGATCAAAGACTTTAAAGATAAGTTTCACCAAATACCGCAAACTGGGTTGTATGAATGTGACCTCTTGGGGCCGCCCTTATGTAGGAAAATATAAGCTTCCAGAAAATGATTTTGAAGTTTTATATTCATTTTACTTGTGGTAATGACCTTTTGCTAATTAATCAGATTATTGTAACTAATGTTTGGACATATCGTATACAGTATTTTAAATGTACAAGTCTTATGGATCAAATGAATTCATAATTATTAAAATAAGCAAAATGCTCGAGAGCATTCGCTTCAACTTGCTAAGCAACTTAAGCTAACTTTCAACCTTAAAGACTTCAATATTCTTGGTTTGAGTGGAGGAGAGAATAAAAGTTTATTTACACTACTCAGAAATGTCCCATGTCTCCTGTTTAAATGGTATAGTCTGTTCAAGCACTATAGCATGAACTAGAAAAATCTCATGTATTCAGCTGTTCTAAGAAAACAGCTAGGAGTTTACTGGCTGCACGTGGTAGTGAATGAAGTTCAAACATTCAGACTGGCCTTGAAGAACAGAGGCCAGCAACTTAAGGTGAAAAAAAAAATTTTAAGGGACTCGGCCTACCTAGTCACTGAGATGCTGCTCTAGCCTTTTTCTCTTTGTACAGCCAAGCTAGCCCCTTAGTAGTCACAAGTGGGTATGCAAAGTACGAAGTGATCACCATCACTCAGTGTGGATTCATTTTGCAGGTTAGGTGGAAAAAAGGTTACAGTTCTTTGCCTAACATTATTTTAAAATAAACACTTCAGAATGCAGCCATGCCTTAGCAATATTTTATTATACACTCATCCAGAGAACATGTAAATGTGCATCATAGGCTCTTGAAATTGTCACATTAATGTAGCCAATGTTCTTTAACAATACCCTTTCACATTTCATCACAATATATATACAATTAATGTTAAATGGTGGTAAAAGCAAATTACAGCGCTGCATAAATGATATATAAATTATACACAAGACTTGTACATGAAGAGTTAAAGCCAACTGGCCTACACTTTAATGGAAGAAAAAATGCAAAACACATGGCTAAACTTACAAGAAATTATAAATATATTTCTGGTATATAAAGTCATGTACAATTAACTCCAGTGAAGTGCCTTTTTTTTTTTTGCTTGAAACTACAATATAGTGGAAAGGTTATTGCATAACACAACACACCCTGGCAATAGGTGTTGGGCTGCCAAGAACCACAGAAACTGTTCTTACCAAAATAGCAAAGTATTGCCATTCTCAAATCCTCAAACCCCTTGTTTCTCTTCCTCATTGACTCTCAGTATTAGCACAGCTAGCTCTCCACTTTTTAGTCCTTCAACTACTCAGACAGACTTCAAGTTAGTGTACCTCTTAATTTATCAGACTCTTACCCTTCTCAACTATTGCACTCTCATCCATCAAACATACAAATCCTTTAATCTGACTGCAAATCCACTGTTACATGTTCTTTTGTTCCAAACAGACAAGTTCACAGGTTAGTGGGAGTGGGACCTGTAACTTAAATTAGTAGAGGGTAAAACTCGTGTAATAAACTGAATACCAAGAAAATGAACAAGTTAATTAGTGTAGGGGTTTTGAGAAGTATACGAACAGTGTAGTTTTGATGCTTTTAGCTTGTCATTTAAATGCAAACAAAATCTAGATCCTAGCATCTCTAAAGCTTGTTTGAGCTTTGTAAAGAGTATCTTTACACTACAGTGGCACAGCTCCAGCACTGTAGCTGTGCTGCTGTAGCGTGATGCTTCCTCTAGTGAGGGAAGAGGTTTTTCCATTGCTGTACATAAACTACTTCTCATTCAATAGTTGCATGTATGGTAGGGGTTAGGTCGACCTAATTGTGATACAGGATGTAAAATTGTTCACAGCCCTGAGCAATGTAGCTAGGTTGACTTAAGTCTTAGGTGTAGAGCAGGCCCTAGACTTAGAACATTAGTTAACATATCTTTATTTCTAAATCCTAGAGCATATAGAGCCTTGGTGATTGCTTATGCACTTAGCATGTGAAAGTCTTCTCTGCAGCACACACAGAATTAATTCAGTAATGAGTAAACAACATTCAATGGTGTCAAAAAATATCCAAAATCTTGACACGGGACAGTTATTGGGGGACTAGAACAGATTGGACAGCACATCTGCAATTTGGAAATGACATTTGTGAACATTTAACACAAGAAGCTTCCACCCATGGACTCTTCTATAAGAGTATTTTTGGTATTTAGAGTAGAGTTGACAAAATACTGTAGACTGTAAGTACCTCTTCCAGTCAGTAGTGGGTTACATGGAAAGACCTTCGTTTATAAACTGCAGATTTTAAAACCCTTGACTGCTGTCCATCAATAAGAGAGAGCACCATTAAAAACAAAGATTAGAATTTTATTTCTCCAGTTGAAATGTGATAGAAAAAGATGACTCCAGTGTGGGTTTAAGCTTCCAGTTACCAGCCATGTTCTGCACTGCCAAACAACTGAATTCAAGCAAGGGTTCGCTGCCTAGGCTTTATTCTTGGATATAGCTGCAAAACAAAATCAAAAGTAAAAAATACCCAAGCTTTAGGTGTGATAATCAGAAAATCAAGTCTATAATTAACAGATAACCCACTTACAGCCAAAAGGCTACTTCTGATTACATGAATGGATTGTACAGCAAAGGGTAAGATATTTCATTGACATGATGTCCACTGGACACATTTAGTACATTTCTTTAGATTACCAAGTGACATGCAGGTCTGAACAATTCAAGGGGAGACTGTCAGAGGTTTGAGTTTCCTTACCTAAATAACTGATGTTATTAATTATTTTTATTTCCATTCTTCAGCAGCTGGCAATAAATGAGTATAACTTTCCACCACTTTATGCAGTCAGAAATTTAAAGTTTACCTGTTGCATAATTCCGATCTGCATTTTGGCCACATCTACCTCCTAGGCAGGTGAATAGAACACAAACTCCCACCAGGAATGATCCATGCCACAAACTTGTTACATCCCAATTATTTAAATATCTTCATGTACCAACTATCAAGGTTGCTCACAACAGCCACCATACTATACTTAGGGAGCCAGTTTTATCCTTTTGTTTGATCTCATGGAAAATATCACTATTTAATATGATGTTAAAGATCAATTAAAGTTATAACATAAAAAAACTTCAGGCAGCCTAACAATTACTATTCTGTTTACTGTCCTGGGTTAAATTCTTAACTACAGTTCTAGAAGTTCCCTCTAGTCTCCCCATCTAAGGAAAAGTGTAACAATAGGCCAAGTTCAAGAAGGAAGGAAGAAGCTTAAAGTAACTTACCCCCAAAAGATTTTTAGGCACATAGCCTTCTTTATCATTGAGTCGAGCCCACCACCATTCTGTTTCATTATCATCCTTACGTCTCAGGATAGTAATGGCATCTCCTTCATGGAATGAGAGCTCATCACTATTCTGGGCTTCATAATCCCATAGAGCATACACTACTCCTTTGTTCATGACTCCCAACTTCTCCTGTACTCCTGTTATCAAGAAATAAAAGTTAAACAAGAATATTACAGATGGCAAAGTACCTTGACTTTATCCACATTGGATTTTGGGTCCTCCTCTCCAGTGGAACACACTGAGAGACTTTCATTCCTGCTGCAATTTAAGACTGTCCATGTTTCCATTATAATTTCCTCCTCCCAGGAATTTAATTGGAGATTAAAACCTGATATGGCATAAAACTTGTCATAGAAGGTTGGGAATATGTTTTTTTCTTTTCATTGCACGTGTATTTGAAAATTAGTTGGCCTTACTTTAAGGATGCAAATTAGGGCTGTCAAGTGATTTAAAAAATTGCAATTAATAGTGCAATTAAAACAAATTAATCACACTTAATAGAATGCCATTTAAATAAATATATTTAGATGTTTTCTACATTTTCAAATATATTGATTTCAATTACAACACAGAATACAAAGTGTACAGTGCTCTTATTTTTTATTACAAATATTTGCACTGTAAAAAACAAAATATTTTTCAATTCACCTAATGCAAGTACTGTAGTGCAATCTCTTTATCATGAAAGTTGAACTTACAAATGTAGAATTATGTACAAAAAAATAACTCAGCAATTGGCTGAAGTAGGACTAACAAGTTTGGTTACAATTTGCAGGAGATAATGCTGCCCGCTTCTTGTTTACAATGTCACCTGAAAGTGAGAACAAGTATTCGCATGGCACTGCTGCAACCGGCGTAGCAAGATATTTACATACCAGATGCACTAAAGATTCATCTGTCTCCATCTTCAACCACTATTCCAGAGGACGTGTGTCCATGCTGATGATGGGTTCTGCTCAATAACAATCCAAAGCAGAGCAGACCGACATGTTCATTTTCATCATCCGAGACAGATGCCACCAGCAGAAGGTTGATTTTCTTTTTTGATGGTTCAGGTTCTGTAGTTTCCACATAGTGTTGCTCTTTTAAGACTTCTGAAAGCATGCTCCACATCTTATCCCTCTCAGATGTTGGATGGCACTTCAGACTCCTAAACCTTGGGTTGAATGCTGTAGCTATTTTTAGAAATCTCATACTGGTACCTTCTTTGCATTTTGTCAAATCTGCTGTAAAAATGTTCTTGAAGCAAAGGTGCTGGAGTTCAGTCACAAATGTAATTAACACTTTTTTTTTTTTAAACGCGCAGTGAAGCATGTCCTCTGGAATGGTGGCCAAAGCATGAAGGGGCATCCAAATGTTGAGCATATCTGGCATGAAAATACCTTGCAATGCTGGCTACAAAAGTGCCATACGAATGCCTGTTCTCACTTTCAGGTGGCATTGTAAAAAGAAGCAACACCAGTATCTCCCATAAATGTAAACAAACTTGTTTGTCTTAGCAGTTGGCTGAACAAGAAATAGGATTGAGTGGACTTGTAGGATCTAAAGTTTTATATTCTTTTGTCTTTGAGTAAAGTTATGTAACAAAAAAATCTACATTTTGTAACATACTTTCACGATAAAGAGATTGCACTACAGTACTTCTATGAGGTGAACTGAAAAATACTCGTTTACAGATATTTGCACTGTAAAAATGATAATCAAAAATAATAAAGTGAGCACTGTATACTTTGTATTCTGTTGTAATAGAAATCAATATATTTGAAAATGTAGAAAATCATTCAAAAATATTAGAATACTAATTTAAATTTATTTAACAGTGCGATTAATCGTGATTAATTTTTGAGTTAAGAGCATGAGTTAACTGCAATTAATTGACAGCCCTAGTGCAAATCACTCATACTAGTCTCATACACATTCTCTAGCACAACAGGTTTAGAGTTCTTACATCTTCTTGCTCCGCCTAGTTATTACAGCATATACAGCATACAGTTATATCCTCAAACTGCAAATCTGCCTCAAGGGGTATATTAAAACCCTAATGAAGTCTTCACACTCTTTTTGGTGTAAGTTAGAATCTTAATTTTATTCAATTGCTGCTTCTAGAAAGATGCTTCTCGTGATATATGCACTGTACTTAAAAGCTGTAGGTCATCTGTCTCATTAATTCAGTGAACAAAACATGAACAACTACTCATAATAAGGAATTCAAATAAGTTTAGATCTTCAGCCTCCTGGTGCGGTCTGCTAGAAGTCTGGGCTATCCTGACAGAATTCCATGTGAAATTTACATGGCAACACCCTGCTAACTCCAAAACCCTATCATCATTAGAACTGTTTCCTAGAAAGGAAGGAAGAGAAGTTTAAAAATCGTGCACAATGCCATAGTGAGCCAGTGAACTGACTTGAAGAGGGAGGAATGACATGGCCAAAGAAACAGCCAAGAAAATATTTTGGCACCAGTATTTTGAATGCACAAGAGTGTGGGGAAGGGCAATGCTAGTTTCAAAGACCTATGCAGAGGATACAGAATTTAACTAGCAACTTGGTAGTCAGGACAGAGAAGAAAAGTTGAATTTCGGAGACATTTTAAAGGTTTGTAAAGGGAATTATCAAACATATACACTTGGCAACCTACCGTACAAGAACTGGGAACACTGAATATAACCCTCCTCCATCTCCTCACACTTGTCCGCAGCAGTTTCTATATCACTTATAGTTGAAGCAAAAATTGCTGCCCCAGATTCTACAAGTAGTTTACAGAGATGAACACTATTGCAAGAAGCTGCACAATGCAAAGGCGTCCTGAAACAAAACCAACATTTAGACATCAAAATGGGCCAGGAACCCTACAAATCCAACCTCCAACAAAGGGTTCAGTCATCCTTTAGAAGTTACTTTTGAAAGACAATTATGTTTTTACTTGTGCCACAAACGTTCTCCACATAAAAGTTAAATAAATAACCTAGATGAAATTCTGACCCCACTGAAGCCAATTGGGGCAAAGATTTTAATGAGAATGCTAAGTTTTCATGACATTTTACAAGGCTGCAGTATGTTAGCTTTAAAGGGCAGAGAGGCTTGTGCTGGTTAGAGAGCAGAGGGCAAGGCAAGAAGGGTGAGAAATAGCTCAGCCAAGCCAGCTCTCTAAATTCCTCACATACACTACTGAAGTGCGGCAGGACAAGGAAACATGACTCACCGTATAGTAACTGGAGTTCTCTAAGGTGGGTTCTCCCAATGTGTCATGCACTTCAGGCTTGCACATCACTTCATGTGCCCAGGACCAAAGACTTTTCCCTAGCAGTGTCCATTTGCTCCATGCATGCACCCCGACTCTGCTCATGGTCTGCTCTGAAACTATAGAAGGGGCTGCCGGGCTGCCACCATTTAGTTCCTTCTCTACCGCTAGGCTCCACTTAGGGAAATTGAAGCAGCAGAGAAGGAGGTGGGTAGTGGACATAAGGACAACACATCCTTCGAGTGCTTGTCCCTATGTGTCATGCACTTCAGGTGATTCAGAAGCAGCGTCTCTCTGTAGGAGGTGGGTACCCACAGCCCTATGTCACAACAGAATACAGAACTGCTCTACCCAGGGAGGCATCCGAAGCAGCTGCTTGCACCAGTGCAGAATGTCTTGCGAAGGTATGTACAGAGCCTCATGTTGCTGCTTTGCAGGTGTCAATAACAGATACACCCTTGACGGAGGCTACTGAGGCTGCTTGGACTCTTGTTGAATGAGCTCTCGCACGCCTCTCAAGAGGGACATTATTCAGCTCGTAACAAAGTATGATAAATCCTGAGATCCACTTTGACAGCTTCTGGGTGGAAGTGGCCTCTCCTTTCATCTTTTCCACAAATGATACAAAATGTCTAGATTTCCTAAATGACTTACCCTCTGTAGGTAAAAGGGAAGGGCCCCACGCACATCCAAGAAGCCACATTACCTCTTCCCTGTTGGTGCGTGGTTTAGAGTAGGGCACAGGAAATGGATGTTTTGGTTAATGTGAGTCTGACATTACTTTAAGGATGCACTTCAGATGCAGTCTCATGAATACCTTATTCTTGTGGAAAACTATTGGAGGGGGGCAGAGGAGGTCTGCCATGAGTGCTCCTAACTCCCCTACTCTTTTGGCCAGTGATTGTGACTAAAAATGCTACCTTCATTGAGAATCGCAGTAGAGAGCAGGGTACCAGAAGCTTAAACAGCACTTTTGTCAGAGTTGGTAAAACCAAGTTTAGGTCCCAGGCTGGTGTGAGTTTTGCCACGGGAGGGAAAACTGTTAACAAACCTTTCAGGAATCAAGATGTGACTGGGTATAAAAACACAGAGTAGGTGTCTACTTACCTGTCTCTGCCTACATTTGGTGGCTCCTGACACTATCTGAGAGTTGCGAGGCAGATGACAGAACAGGTATTCCAACCCTTTCACAGGTACAAAATACCTCTTTTCAGCCTTCTTAGCTACTGGTGAAACTGTGGCAGCTGTCTACCAAAGTGTCTTTGTAGGTTTGATGATGGCTTTGGTGAGTGCCATTCCATTTGGTTCTGATCTGTGCAGAATGTCTAGCAATGTGTAGAATGTGTAATGCCTCTGCCACCCTTTTAACCAAATCTTGGAAGGCCTTAGAATCACCAGGGTATGCAGGTAGGCAAGAATCACTGCCTTGTTGGGAGACGAGGACAAGATCACCAGCATGATGGCATCATCTTCTTGTTGGGTCTCTCCTCCAGATTGTTGTTGTGACTTCTGAGGCTGAGGGGCTCTTCCTCTACCCTGCAAGCAGGACACCTACGAGGATCCTCTGTCCCTAACATGGGTATGTCAGGTGATAGTCTTGGGTCTTCCAGGCCCCGATACTGCCATTGCATGACCTCATGCCCCCTCAGTGCAAAGTCCCAGGGTGACGGACATCAATATGCACAGGGAGGGTTCTTAATTGCACAGGAGTACCGAGACACTCTGGACAATACAGATACCCTTTCTGAGCTCAACCCCTGCAAGACACCGTTGGGGGAAGTAGTCTGGGATGGGTGTCCCCCATATTCTTCTTCTGACTCCAACCCCAACTTCAACAGGGGACCTCTCAGTCCTGGAGGAGGCAGTGATGACCTGCCTCTACAATACTGGCAACAGTCTAGCTTGACTGCAGAAATATCTGTACTGAATAATATCCTGGTCCCAGACATGGAACTCCAAAGAGTATCACAGTGACTCTACTTCCATAAATACAATTAAGTCACCCACTGCTGAGAAACAGGCTGGAGTGGACAGAGTAGTTTCTGTAATTCAGGCCATTGGTACAGAGAAAGCCAGAGCTGGCAGTGCGGATGCAGCAGCTGTTGATGGTGCCAAAGTACCGTGGTTCTGGAACGTGCTGTGGCCTTACCATCTGATGAAGTCCCAGACTGGTCCTTCCCAGTATCAGATGGTCCCATTCTGGAGCACAAGGTGTCTCCTGACTTGGTGCACGATGGAGACTTTTGCCTCTTCTTAGAGGACTTGAATGGGGAAGGACAAGAGGGAAGATTATGGGAGACATTTTGTCTCCCTTCCATTTGCCTTGGCTTTCCTCACCTGAGTCTCTTGGCACTGGTGTGTGTGTGGGGGTGGGATGCCTTGGAACCAGCCAGAGCCACTGTAAGGAATGTTCCTACCATCTTTAGACATTTGGGAGGGGGATCTCCCAAGTCAGAGCCTGTGACCACTTTTATAGACTTCTCCATGAGGAATCTTCTGGGTTAGAACTCGCTTGACTGTTTTGTCCTCCTTGGAAACGACCTGCACCTAGAAGGGACATGGTTTTCCCCCAGGCAGTCCAAGCAAGTGTTGTGATAATCTGTAACCAGAAATAACTTCTGGCAGTCTATGCAGTTTTTGAAGCCAGGGATCCTTGGCATACTCTCCACACTGCTGTTGGAAGAACTAGAGGGCGGTAAGAATAAGTGAGTGTGTGTAAACAGGGATTATGGTGTGTGGTACAGGAAATGCATCGCTCCACATGCCATGGGTGGGATTCCCGAAGTTTAGGAAATCAAACCCCAAAAATCTATCCTAACCAGATTACAACAACTAAGACTAATTTTTAAAAATCATCTACAGGGAAAGCTGAAGTAGTCAGCACATACACTAAAACAGGGGTCGGCAACCTTTGAGAAGTGGTGTGCCGAGTCTTCATTTATTCACTCTAATTTAAGGTTTCGCGTGCCGGTAATACATTTTCATGTTTTTAGAAGGTCTCTTTCTATAAGTCTATATTATACAACTAAGGCCATGTCTACATCTAAAATTTTGCAGAGCTGGTTGTTAAAGCTGTATTAGTACAGCTGTATAGGGCCAGCGCTGCAGAGTGGCCACACTTACAGCAACCAGCGCTGCAAGTGGTGTTAGATGTGGCCACACTGCAGCGCTGTTGGGCGGCTTCAAGGGAGGTTCGGGGAACGCGAGAGCAAACCGCGGCGAAGCTGGTCTCCTTTCCCGGTTTGCTCTCTCGTTCCCCGAACAAGCAGGTCTCCTTCCCTGCGGTTTGCTGGGTGGTTCGGGGAACGCGAGAGCAAACCCGGGAAAGGAGACCAGCTTCGCCGCGGTTTGCTCTCGCGTTCCCCGAACCCCGAGCAAGCAGGTCTCCTTCCCTGCGGTTTGCAGGGTGGTTCCGGGAACGCGAGAGCAAACCGGGAAAGGAGACCAGCTTCGCCACGGTTTGCTCTCGCGTTCCCCGAACCCCGAGCAAGCAGGTCTCCTTCCCTGCGGTTTGCTGGGTGGTTCCGGGAACGCGAGAGCAAACCGGGAAAGGAGACTTCGCCGCGGTTTGCTCTCGCGTTCCCGGAACCACCCAGCAAACCGCAGGGAAGGAGACCTGCTTGCTCGGGGTTCGGGGAACGCGAGAGCAAACCGGGGAAGGAGACCAGCTTGATTACCAGAGGCTTCCTCAGGTATGCTGGGATACCTGCTTATTCCACGGAGGTCAAGAAAAGCGCTGGTAAGTGTCTATATTTGATTACCAGCGCTGGATCACCAGCGCTGGATCCTCTACACCCGAGACAAAACGGGAGTATGGCCAGCGCTGCAAACAGGGAGTTGCAGCGCTGGTGGTGCCCTGCAGATGTGTACACCTCCTAAGTTGCAGCGCTGTAACTCCCTCACCAGCGCTGCAACTTTCTGATGTAGACAAGCCCTAAACTATTGTATGTAAAGTAAACAAAGTTTTCAAAATGTTTAAGAAGTGTCATTCAAAATTAAATTAAAATGCTGATCTTACGCCGCCAGCCTGCTCAGCTCGCTGCCAGCCTGGGGTTCTGTTCACCTAGACCGGCTGAGCAGGGACTGCAACTGGGACCCCAGGCCTGGCAGGGGGGGTTTCAGGGGTCAGAGCAGAGGGCTGGATGTGTGGGGGTCAAGGGTCAGGGCAGAGGGCTGGATGTGTGGGGGTCAAGGGTCAGGGCAGAGGGCTGGATGTGTGGGGGGCTGAACATCAGAAGGCTCGGTGTGGGGGAGGTGGGGGGATTCAGGGCAGAGGGCTGGAGGGTGTGGGGAGTGCAGGGCAGAAGGCTGTGTGTGTTGGGGTGGGGGGGTTCAGGGCAGAAGGCTGTGTGGGGGGGTCAGGGCAGAGGGTTGGGGGAATGGGGGGTGTAGGACAGATGACTGAGTGTGTGGGGGGGATCAGGGCAGAGGGCTGGGAGCGTGGTGGGTGTAGGACAGATGACTGAGTGTGTGGGGAGGATCAAGGCAGAGGGCTGGAGTGCTCCGCTCGTGGGGGTGCTCCCAGGCCCCTGCCCTGAGCCGCTCAGGGCAGGGGGCTGGAAGGGATATGCCTGTTCTCCCCCACTTTCCCCAAGGCTCCGTCCCTACCTCTCTCTGTCTCCACTAGGGGACTATCTGCACGCTGTTGCTCTTGCCCCCTCCCCCTCGCTAGGGCCATCAACTGATTGGCGCAGGGAAGGAGAGGGGGCGGGGCAGGAAAGAACCACTCTGGGGGAAGAAGCAGGGGAGAGGGAAGCTTGGTTGCCGCAGAACCAAGCTTCTGCCTCCTGCCCCCCACAGGGGAGAGCGGTGGGCAGGGGGGCTGAGGGCCAGGACTGCAGCAGACGTCTGCATGCCACTCAAAATCAGATTGTGAGACATGTTTGGCACACGTGCCGCAGGCTGCCGACCCCTGCACTAAAACTTCATCCTAAACCATATGCAGTAAGAAGGAACTAATATGATGAGGGTCTGGCAGCCCAGTGCAGAGCATGAGGAGAATGGTGGCGCATGTGAGGACCAAACACACTGGAAAAAAACTTCGGTCTTGGGCATTCACAAACCTGAAATGTATGACACATAGGGACAAGCACTCGAAGAACTATGGACTATATATTATACTCCTGGGGGAATTCTGCGCTACTGTGCAATGCAGAATTTTGCAGAAATTAACATTGTGCACACACAATTTCCTCCCTCTCCCCCCAGCACAGAAATAGGCTGCAGCACTGCTACCCACCTTTAGGGGCCACTGGACTAGGCAGAGCCCAGTCTGCACACAGAAGACACTGCTGGGGGGAGGGAGAGGGAGCTAGAGAGGTCCTGGCAACCGCAGTTCCCAGTATGCCCTGAGAGAAGGAGAGGGAGGCGCACAGGGAACTCTGTGCAAGCCTGAGGCCAAGCAAGCATCAGGCTGTTTCTCCCTCTGGATTCCTGGGATCTTGGGGGAAAGGGACAGGTATCTGGGCAAGGGGGCGGGCCTGGGGGGAGAGTGCAAGGGTATCTGGGCCAGGGAGGTGCCGCGGCTGGGCTCTGGGAGGAGACGATGGGGTGTGGGTATCTGGGCTGGGGAGGGGGGCCTGCAGTTGGGCTCTGGGGATTAGAGGGTTCAGGTGTATTGGCTGGGGGGACCCCACAGGTGGGCCTCACAGGGGAGGGGTTGTGGGTGTTTGATCCCCCGGGTGGGCTCTGGGGGTGGGGGGGAAGGGGACAGAGAAATAGGACCTGAGTTGTCATAGGGGTTTCTTTAACTCTCTACTTCTGGGGGAATTTTTGCGTGTGTCTGTATTGTTACAGACATACTTGCTGACAGCTATTTTGAAATAAATTACCAAAATAATTGAAACTGGCGTGATTATGTAGTGTTGTTTTGAGAAATAAAATTTGCAAAGTTTTAAAATATTGTGTGCAGAATTTTTAAGTTTTGGGAGTAGAATGCCCCATGAGTAATATTAGGATCAACTTTTTTTTTAAACATCCCTTTCTAAAAATCAATGGAAAGTTTTAAAAAATTGATGACACAAAAGAGACCTTATAGAAAAGTATATAGCATTTTTTAATAAAGTAGTGCATTACAAATACTGCCAAATTATAACAATCTATGGACAAAGGATCCATGAAGCTAAACCCACTTTTGGATAAAAAAGGGGAAGGCTGTTTATTTCAAGGCAAAATTATTAAACATTTGGGAGAAAAATTATACAGTTAAATATAAGCAAAATACAAAAGCATTTATTATTTGGAAGAGTTGGTACATTACACGTAAGTGAACATTTAGTAAAGTCATGCATTTCAACGCCTCTATCATTAAAGCTATGTCCACACTAGAGACCTTATGGTGACACAGCTATATCGATGCAGCTGCACCACTGTAAGATCATAGTGCTCCATGCTGACAGGAGAGAGCTCTCCTGTCAACATAATTAAAACACCCGCAATGAGTGGCAGTAGCTATGTCGGCGGGAGGGCATCTTCTGCCGACATAGTGTTGTCCACACTGGCGTGTCTGTCAGTGTAACTTATATCAGTTGGGTTGCATGTGTGTGGTTTTTTTCATATTCCTGAGCGAAATAAGTTTTACTACAAAATTGCTAGTGTAGACGTAGTCTTAGAGTTGACAAAAAGGTCATTTGGTAAATATATAATAATCTGATCCCAAGATAGCGCTCCACTAAATTTCATTATCAAAACTGACTGAATTGGGACTTTGAAGTTAAAAGTGCCAACACACTTACCATCCATCACTGTCTGCTGCATTCACGTTAACACCAAAATCAAGCAGGAACTTTACAATGTGGTGATGACCAGCACACACTGCATTATGCAAAGGGGTAATTCCTTCATCATTGGGTTTGCTGGGATCATCAACCTATGGGAAAAAATTGAAATACTTAAGCCCAAATCATTTCCTTCACTGAAAAAAAAATGTGGAAGAGACTGACTACATATAGAAAAGTTTACCTCATAAATGATCCTTTGTACCAGATCAAATTCTCCCTCCAAAGAAGCATCAAGCAGGAGGGCTAAAGGGTTGAACTTTACCCTCAAACCATGACCAGTTCGTTCAGAGTCAGGTTTCTTCAGGTTGGTACGTTTAGTCTGAGTGGAAGAAAAAGCAGATGTCATTCCAAGTTGCATAAATATCACAAAACAGTCAACTTCGTTTTAACCAAACAAGCATTACTGTGCCCCCAAAGTGCTGATTAAGATTTATCAGCATTTCCATTATAAAACCACAGTGGCAGATATTAATTTTATTATCTGGAAATCTGAAAGTCATTCCAACACAACGATAGATTACTGTTTAAAGAAAATGGTTAGAAGGTACAGCAGGTTAATACTTAGCTCATCCCTCATTTCTGAATATCATAGTTTTAAATCCCATCTGACATCACAGTTGAAAGCGAGTCTGGTGGGCTCATCCTAGTCTCTAGCAAGACTTTGGTCTCATTACAAATTCAACAATTCAGCATGATTGACAGTCTCTACTTGGGAGAATCTCAGGTTTGAACTAGCAGGAGTGTTCATTACAGGTTAGGACTGAGATGCATTAATATGCTACGCTGTTTGCGGTGAGGAAGGAAAGCTTGCACAGCACTAGACTATTGTATGTGGTTTTTTAGCCAGTGGTTTCAGGAGAAACATGTTCACAAAATCTAAACCATTTTAAAGTTTGTTTTGTTAAACAGTATATTACATCAATCAGATGTTAAAACATTTTGCTGCAGCCTGGGAAAAATGCAATTTGTGCTTTATGTGGACTACAGACTGTAGGGTTTTGAAATGTGTGTTTTAAATTACTGTTCTACTTAAGTGTGGGGGAAAAGATTATCTCTCCATTCTCCTCAAAACAGTCTGCACCTGTTCCCACAGGGAATAATGCAAAGCCCTGTGTACTCCGTGGCCAAGCTGGACCTAAATTCTTCAGCAAGATCCTTGGATTCTATGACAGCTTTAGATAAATGAAAAAGTAGGTGTGCTCACTGTATTCAATATGAAAGTGAATAATACAATCTAATAAGTAATATTTTTATATTAAATTCAATTTATTTTATGCTGTCCCCACATTTTCAATTCTCTACCTAGTGCAGATATTGATAATGACAAGACAAATAGTGTTGCAGATGTGCCAGGCTGAATCTGGAGGCTTTGGCAGCTAGAAGGCGGGGGGGGGGGGGTAGTTGGGGGCCATGGCATCTGGGGAAGCATGGACAGTCATTTGGATTGTGGGATAAGCACAGTAGATGGATGTTTCTGCTAAAATAAATCAGCAATGTTGACATTTATGTTGTCATTTTTAGGGTGTAATGGGGAATGTGGGTAGTTCACACCGCCCAGAGCTGTTTTTTTCAGACTGTCTGCAGAACTAGGAAAGCATCACTGCCACAGTTCCCACTCAGGTTCACGTTTACAGTTATCTTTGCAACCGTGAGGTCTGAAAACATTATTTAAATTTAAGTCTGATTCTGGAATTCAGTTTTTGGCAAAGGGTAATTTCAGATAAAAGTTCTGCAGCTAGAGGATACACATGACCCTGAACACGCAGGATCATCTACAAAATATGTGCATCATTTCCTTACTAACTAGCCAGAGTCGCATATGAAGCAATATTAGTATAGAAACAGCACTTCTGTCAACTTATTCATAGGAATCTTCCACGGTGCTGTGTTCATTTTCCCTTTATTCCTTTGATACCATAAACCTTATGCTACTGTATATCATTTAGCATAATCCCATTGTCTTCCAGTCACTGCAGGAGTAATTGACTGTATAGCTACTTCCAAAGGCCAAGAGTAATACGTAATATAACTGTATTTCTGCTGTCACTTACTGGAGGAAGTGGAGGAGGAACAGCTGGTGGCACAAGAACTTCATCTTCTACTGGGGAGCTGACCTCAGGTGTGGGACTGGGTGACTGCTCAGTGGAAGGAACTACAGCAGGATTGTTGTTATTGTCTTCAGTAGTCTCAGAGGTTTGGTTAGTGGTTTCAGTGCTAATCAGTTCCTCAGTGGCAGGAGAAGGTAATTCATTATCATTGGCATCTGATGAAGGAGGTGGTTCATCAGGAAGAGCAACTGTGGGTTGCACAGAAATAGGTTCTTCAATATTGCCATTGGTGCTAGTGTTTCCATTATCAACATCTGCTAAGTTGCCTATAAAGTCCTGTGGATTGCTTGGTTGATAAAAAGGAGTACTTTCTATTCCTCCAGCAAGTGTATTAAAGCGCTGATACAGTAGCTTCTGTATATTTGGTCCACTGGGCCCTTCAGGTTCAGTGATAGAGCTACGCTTTTTTAATGGCCTAGGAGCATTGGCTAATTTTCTTCTAAGAGCTTCAAGATCAGCATCGCTTTGATATCGTAGGGGTGAATGCACAATAGGTGTAAGCTTAGTAGGACTGAGAGGGCGAGGAATGTTTTCCACGTTGCTATTTTCACCTGATGGCGGAATGTTTTCCAGCTCTTGATCTTTTTCAGTGAACTCAATCTGAGGCTGAGACTGTGGCTGTGATGTGTGGGTAGGCAAAGATCCATGAAGGAATGGTAAAGGTGATGGAGAGGTTGAACCAGACTGTAGGACAGGTTTTCCATAAACTGAAGAGGAGAAAATAAAACAGTGAGGAACTGTTCTGAATTTATATCAGAAAGGTCATGCAATAAGCTGCTGGATGCGTGTGCTGCTGGTTGTATAGAAGAAAAAGCTGTCAATAGCTCGGTTATGTCATAACCTACCACCCAGTTGGCTGATCAAACTAGGATATCAGTACTCATCTGTTAGTGATGGAGATACTTCTGATAGAGAGTTATAAACTATTCATTGATAAATGGTAAAAGGAGGGTTGTTTAAAAGAAAAGCCTGCCAGAGACACTTTCTTTAAATCAGTCTCTGTAAAGATACCTGGAATACAACATTAGATAATGTTTTCACCCCTCAGCCATAAGGCCGAGAAATATTACATCTAATATAAGATATATTGTTACAATAGTTAGCTAGTATGTTTTAAAATAAAGATGTCTCTCAGCACATACTTATTTGCCACCTCAAAAACTAAAAATGAGGTTAAATTAAATTGTGATGCCATACTCTTTGAATAAGAAAAATCAAAATCCTCCTCCTTTCCTCTAAATTTAGACAAGTTATTCAAACAACAAAATAATGCTTTTAAGGTAAGTGTATTTACATTAATCTCAACTAAATTATTATTTATTACAAACAGACCAAAAAGCAAGTCTACTGAGTAAGTCTGAGGTAACAGTAGCCTATTTAAAAGGGAAAGGCAATAAATATATATATTCTACCTGCTTTTACTGATTTATTTAGGGTATTGTATACAGCCTGTTGATAGTTCTTTGGTGGTGTTGCTTGCTGAAGATACATTGAGTAGATGGAACTGGAGTTCACTGTTTGAGGTCCTTTTCTTGGAGACTGAGGCCTTGATCCTTTATCAGCTAGAAAAGGCCTGATAGCCACAGTTAAAGGGAGCTCAGGCCTGCCATCTCCGCCGCCAGGAAATGAGGAGGGACCAGAAGGTTGATAAGTAGGGCTAGGAGGTACAGAAATTCTCTGTTGTATCTGTTGTGAGGAACTAGGCTGATGTATATTGCTCGATGGTGGTAATGGTATAGGTCTTTGCCGATTTGTTATACTGGAGCCAGGTCTTGGTAGGCTGCTATCCTTCCGCCTTTCCAGTGAATTTGTAGAACCTGTTCCTAAAGGAACAGGGCTTGGATAGGTTCCATAGTTTTGAGGCAACTGCTTACTTACACCAGGGATAGCAGGTGGCACTTTCCCCATATCAAGACCCTAAATAAGAACAACAATACAAGTATTGTATGAAAAATTGGGCAGACTGCACCATCTCACAAATAAAATAAAAATAACATGAGAAAAACATGCACATCTTAACTAGTCAGATTCATATTTCTGAAGGACAAAGTATAATATACATTACATATATATGCACAATTATAATAATATACATTACATATATACACAATTATGAAGCATGTTTTTTAAAATTGTATTAGACATTATGCTTCTACGAGATTTTCCACAGAAGACTCAAAGATCAAGAGAACCACCATGTATCAGAGAGAGAGAGAGAGAGAGAGAGAGAGAGAGAGAGAGAGAGAACACACAAATTTTACAAGCCCAGTGTAAGATATCTCCAATTATAATATGTAAATATGAATCAAAACAGCATTTGCACCAGCAAGGGCCCGATTTTCAAACCTGAGCGCCTAGCTTTAGGCACCTAAGTTTGCAAGTTTGACCACAAAATCCATTTGGTAATAATGTGAAGTAAATCTACACTGCACTTAAGAAAAGAAATTAAGACAAGGCCGTCGCTTGTTGGAGCTTACAGTCTAAGAAAAATATAAACCACTGGGCAACGGTGCAAACACCAGAGGACACAAAAAGACAACACTAGGCTCCATGTATGATGGATTTGAAGTTTTTTTTTTTTTTTTTAAAAGGATTTTGAAGGAAAAGAAGAGGGAGGGTGATTAGTGGATAATGGGAAGTTATGCCAAGCAGCAGCAAATGACAACATGAAAGGTGTGAAACTGAGAAGGAGACAAAACATGTAAAAGGAGAGGATTAGGAGTAGGAAAGGGCTTGAGGGGGAGAGCTGGAGAAAGTGAAAGCAGAGATGTACATGAGTGGCAATACACAGAACCCTGAAGGTGAGGGACAGGAGTTGAAACTTGATGTGATAAGAGATGGGAAGACAGTGAAAGAATTTGAAGAAGGGAGATGAAGAGGATTTTATTAGTGACATTTTTGACAAATGGAAGGGAAGAAGTGAGATGAGCAGAGACCTGAGGCAAACCCTGCAAGAGAGGCCAAAGCCATAGTCAAAAGTTTTAGCAAACAAGATATATAAAAATACTGCATAAATTTGACAGACATTATGAGGTTACTGGTTTTTATATGCCGCATATGAAACCCACCAGCTTATCAGTACTTCCTAATACTGAAGATGGCAACGGTTGATTGAATACAGTTCCTTGTTTTAAAGCAGTATCCATGCTTGATTCCTTCCAGTCTGCATTGGAGATTTGAGGTGGTTTTACCACAGGAGTTGAACTCTGTTTAAGTGTCGGCCAGTTTCCATCATTAGCTTGAAATAGAGGGAAAATATGATATTTATGGTTATCAATGCTGATCACTGTAAACAAGCAAAACATTTGAAGTGGAATCCATTATTCAGATTAGTTTAATCACAATGGGATTAATATGATGCCAAACATCAGATAAGCTCTCATTAATGTTGGTCTGCTCCAGAAGAACAGAATAAAAGCTTAACCACCAGGAACAACAAGCTATTCGTTACCCTTTGACATTCAAATTAATTATATTAAAATCAGCTCTAATGACAGATGGTGAATATATGGGTGCTAATTGCAATTTCAGCTATCATATTCCAAAATTAAACTTTTTTTTTTAAAGTTCATCTATACATATAAATATGCCATTAGCATTCAATATTGATAATTTTTGGTGAACCACCAAGATACAAGGCTAAATTCTGCAATGTATCAATTATATCAATGTATATCTTGAGTAACTGCATTAACTTCAGTGGAGTTTTTCCAAATTGGCACCTGTAGAACTGAACAGAATTTGGCCCAGAGTCATTGACATGCAGTGAGTTGTAAGTAAAAACTTGTTGTAGCTACATTAATTACAGTAAACGAAAATCTTCCAAAGTATGCATTAATGTCTTTCTTCTCTTCCCACTACCCTCAGTAATTACAATAGTGTCTCCTTGTTAAAGATTTAATTTTTCAGAAATTCATCTTAAATCAGTTGAAAATTTCAAGCCACAGACATATTTATTCATTGCATGCAAAAATATTATCCACAATTGCTTGTAAATTGAAGTAGTCTGTCCTTGACCGAGTCCTTAATGCTCTAGTGTACAATTTTAGTAATTGGAGGAAACAATTCACTTTCTATTTTCCCAACTAGGATACAAGTTTTAAAACGATCTGAAAGTTAGACCTATGCTGTTACTGTAAAACAGTTTTGAATTAGTGCTTTGTTCTCCTCTTTAAAAGATCATATTTCAGTTGCTAGACTCACTCTTGCTCTATGAGGTGGATACGGTTGTTTTCGTCCCCCTCACTGCTCTGTAGTGACCATAGCAAAACAATTTAATAGTAGTATTAATGGCCTGTGAAAGAGGCACATACAGCCTTACTTTACCAGAGGATGCTAACTGAAATGCCAAGTCTTATGTGGAAAAAAGGGAATTTATTTGGATTCCTGGAACCCCACTGTGAGGAGACCAAATGAAGGTCAGTGATACTCAGTGACAAAGCCTTCCACTTCATCTCAATGTTACAGAAAAATTCTATCTAGGCCTTTCACTGATGCTTTTTTTCCCATTTCCAGATTTGTCACCATACACTACCTTGTACAGTTTTTTCCAAAAACAGTTTGACTGCTACCCCACAAATAGGCCACATAAGGGTGTGGTAGATACAATGCAGTTTACATCACTCATCTTAAGGCTTATGAACCTGAGCCACTTTTATTTAACATCCAATTTATAAAGAAGTTAGAATCTGGAGACTGTTCAGCAACCCATATTTCCACCATGCCAGTCCACATTCATAGTTTATCAGCTCATTAATCTGTCTTTACCCAAGCCCACATGATTATGTGATCTATTTTCTATCCTTCACTCATTTGAAAGTTACACTCTGCATGTGAACTGCCCTAGTAATTATCTTTAAAATTATCTTTCCTAAATGTTCCACACAAAAGAGTTACAACAACATTTTAATTTCAAATCAATCTAGGTTGAATTCTGAGAGAGAATTACATTGGGATAAGAATGCTTTTCTGATTGTTAATTTAATACAGTTAAGATCATTGTAGATTTTTGCCCAAAGCACTTTGTGTAACATACAGTCCCGAAACTGCTTTTCAGAGTCTGCAGAATGCCAGGAAGTGCTGTAGTCAGGGCCAACATCAAGATCTGACACTGTCCATAAACTGTGCACCTTGTTTTTATTATCATAATCTAGGTAACAAGAGTAAGACCAAAAGAGACAAAAGTAAAAAACGTGCCTCTAAGTAAGGGCAATTTTTCTAAATATGAACAGTTTGCTGGATTAATATTTACTACCTAATAGACTTAAGATGTTCTTTAATTCAAGCATGTTTATTACTGTTCCAGTTCACAGATCAATTCCAGCAGTTCCTATATCCTATTTACACTAAACAAAGGAATGAAGATGAAGATTTAGATTTAGTAGTTCAGATTTAGTAGGTAAGAATGAAAAGAGGGAAGTAGTAAACTTATTTAAGGGGTAAGAAATAGCAAGACATCATAAAACATATTTCAATCTTATAAATACACATCCACACAGTTTCAAAAAGAATGCTCAGAGAGCTAGCCAATTGGACAAAAAAATGTGCATTGAGTATAAAATTTCAATTTTAGAAATACAGGGACAAGTGCACTTATCCTTAGAATTCTACAGTGAGGAATAGGAACCAAATATGTTTAACCTCTGTCTCTCCAACCTCTCCAGTGTCTCTCTTAGGGGGCTGGTCTGCAGGATGCTTTAATTCGCACCAGAAGGGTGTACATTTTAGTCCACACTACTGTGTCGCACACTAACTAGTCTGTGTGGACCCTGTTGGTGTGCACCAAAAGTTCCCTAGTCCAAACTAACATAGTCCCACTTAAAACAGCACTATGTTAACATGCATTAGGAAACTTTTAGTGAATGTCAGCAGGGTCCACTTGGGCCAGTTAGTGCAAAACACACTAGTGAGGACTAAAATTTACACCCCTCTGTTGTGGCCTAAGGCACTATATAGACATGTTCTTGGTTTCCTTCAGTTTCAGAATGCATCTGATCTCATCTTTCTGCCCCCTATATATCAGTCAAACACGTCTGCCAAGTATCATGGACCTTGCATGGCATACATGCATGGAGACTGCCTCTCACATTAATGCCTAAACTGAGCGTCAGACAGCCTAACAAATACAGCTCTGGCTGCTAAAAGCTGCTGGGGAGAGGTGCTGAGCAGCTGCTGTCTGCTACTCCCTCTGGTGGATCTGACCAGAGAAGGACCAGCTGTTAGGAACAGGCAAGCTCTGACAGTGGCAACTAGGCTTGCCAACCCTCCAGGTTGTACTGGAGTCTCCAGGAATTAAAGATTAAGCTTTAAGTAAAGATAATGTCATGTGATGAAACCTCCAGGAATTCATCCAACCAAATGTGGCAACCCAAGGGCAGCAGCAAGTGGAGGCAAAGGCAAGGACAGAAGTGAGAGGGATGCAGTACTGGCCCTAGGCTCCCCTATCCAGCAACCAGCCAGTCTCCTAACTCAGACACTGCCATTCACCAAGCTGACCTGCTACCCTGACAGGTCCCTGCTACCCCCTACTCCTATCCAGCCCTCAATCACCCCACACAGTTGCCCATAATTCCCTTAGGTATCACAGAGCCACTTCAAGGTACATCTTTCTCCAAGATACCGCCAGGAACCCAGCTGTCCCCTGCTTCCTCCAAACTATCAAGTTATCCCCCTGGATCTTCCTAAAAGTCTAACTATCCAGCTGCCCCCGACACCCTTTGTGAATCCCAGCCATCTTCAAATTCTTCCCCTCCACCCAGGCCTTCATCTTCCCTCAGCCACTGAGCTTCCTTCATCTTTCCCTACCCAGACACTTCCACAAACCCAGCTTCCCTTAGCTAGTCCCTCCTCCAGCACGCCCAACACTTCTGTTACCTAATCTTCTGCCCATGCACCCCCAAAATCCAACTTCCCTTCAGTATCCCTCAGCCACTCCCGCTAACCCTATTGCCTACCTTCTCTCTCTCTCTCACACACACACAATTTCATCCAATTATTTAGTCATTTTACTAGTATATTCTTACAGTAACTGTATACTGTAAACCAACAATCTGAAGATACTTGATTTCACTATTACTATTATATTTGGGCCTTTTATAGAACTTTGCATTCATAGATTTCAGACCAATTGACAAACAGGAGATAATGCTTATCCCACAGTCATGTAGCAAGTGAATTGCAAAAGCAAGCGTGAAATCCTAGTCCCACTGAAGTCAATGGGAGTTTTGCCACTGACTTCAAGGGGGCTGAGATTTCACTCCAGGACCAGAAATCAGATCTCCCAATTCCCATCACAGAAGGCCATATAAACCCTCATAGTCTCACATGTAATCCTATCTCAAAAGAAATCCTACACATGCCAGGTCTCTCCAACATTGTGAATTCACCCTAATTTACAGATTGATTACCTATACAAAAGTTTCTAGTAAGTTTTTGTAACTATTCTTTCAGTATCTTTTTAGACCTAAACACTCAATGGGGCAAACTCATCCCTGGTGAAACTCATCTGGCAATACTCAAGAGATGAATTTGCCCCAAATCCATTTACTTTCTTTTAATCCCCAAATTAGCCTCCTAGAAAGTTTACATTATAATAGTGTATCTAGTGCATACCAGGACACAGTACAGTTTCTAAAATTGCTGTTTAATATGCGTCTGTATGCATGAGCTCAAATGACCATATTAAAAACTGGCATTCTTAGCTAGCCAGCTATCATCTACACGCACAGTGCAGGGTGTCAGACAGAGTAGGTGCCAGGCAGATGAAACTCTGAACACCAGACTGAAGAGAGGAAGTGGGAGGTGACAGAATAGGCTCCATTATTATGTCTAAATCAGAAATCTTCCAGGTTCTGGAGATTTTTTCACACACTCATAATCTGTCTCTACAGGACAGGCAGATTCAGTTACACAAAAAAATAAAGAAAAAAGTGGTGGAAAAATTACAACATAATGGTAATGCAGAAATTAGAACAGGAAAACTCAGAAATGCAGAAATAAACACATGACACTTGAAATAAAAAATCTCAAATTTGATTTTTTTTCTAGCAGTGGATAGACAATATTTTCATATACAGCTCTTTTGAAAAAATTGCTTTAAATACAATTAGAATCATAAGCATGTTAAAGTAAGGACTAGTCTACACTACGAAGTCTTGGAGAATGATCTCTCTTTTACAGTCTAAAAAGGTCTAATGCAGTATAAACCCTGGGGTAGAATACAGCAGACCTAGAAGTATATATGCAATTATAAAAAAAAAACAACAGTGAGATTTACAAATACCAAAATGGTGTTTGTATATAAACTGCAACTTATGAATTGACCCTTTCCATGTGATAAGAGACTTAAATGCAAAAAAACAGAAGCCAACACAAAGGAGTTGCTCATCTGTCATTGCTTATCTGTCATCTCACTCAAAAGGTGACCCCTTTTGAGTGAGATGACTGTGGTCAGAGGTTTAGGACTGTGCATTTCTCAGTCTTAAGGAGATTCTTTGTTACCAACCCATTCTTCGGAGTTTTGACTTTACTGAGACATTTACTGACAAATTGCCCAGTGCAGAGAACTCTAGGAGAATGTGAGCCAATAGACTCAAGCACCCAAGGCATAGATGATATAGGTGGTTTCCTATACCAGGCCCCATATGAGAAGGTGTATTACAATATAGACAGAATTGTTAATTATGGGATACATGGGTGCCATAGCGTTGAAAAACATGTTACAGATATGACTGCAGAGAGGCTTCTTCATTAGTCGTAGTCAGAAAGGAGCTGGCAGTTGGACTACTAAAGGACATTCCACTGCAGAAGTAGCACAAGACAAACAGACACCCCAGAACCAGAACCAATCATTTTCAAACTTATTTCAGCAAGCTCTCCTCTTGCTGGGGAAACGGACCTCAGAAATAGAAATCTATCAGCTTCATTTTTTGAGAAGCAGTGTATTTTGGCCAATTCAATACTACTTAAATAAAAAAAATTAAGACAAAGCAGAATGCTTTTTAAAAACAGATGAAAACAAAATGCTGCAAAAATTAGTTGTATTATATTTACAGATTAAAGTGGAGTTACATACTGGATTTTAAAATACAAACTGATTTAAAATCTATTATTTAGAAACACTCCTAGAGCAGAATTGTTCATGGTCACACTTCTGACAATTGTACATGCTCTTTTGTAGGTGCCATACTCAGTTCATTAGCCATGTAAAAGTCTGGCAAAGCTCTTAGGATGAGTGAGAAGAGCAAAAATACTTCACATCTATCTCAAATGACTAATATGCCCAATTCACAGAACAGCACTGAGAAGCCTAGCTCACTTTGACCAGAGAAGATGGTCCTTGGAGGTCGCATGTCTGGATAATTCCTTTGCCTCCTCTTACCCCAAATATTTTAATAATCATTACACTTAAAATATTTACCAGATTTTGATCTCCCATGAGTCGCAGTGGAAGCGATGGTGAGAGACTGTGGTTTCACTGGGTCTACTGGTACAGCATAACTACCAGAGCTAGGAACTTGGATGTAAGGCCCCACTGCTGCTACTCTTCCTGAAGCAGTCAAAGATGACTGGGACGATGATGTTCCATTAATATGATTTAACTAAAATAGACAAATCAAAAATGGTGTAAATATCTATTTATCTAGGCATTTCTAGTGTGTTAAGAAAAAGTATGGTTGAATGCATGGTAGATAAGTCACCTCAAATTTGTTAATCAAATGTGAACCACAAAAGCAGATTTCTACTCCAAAAAACAGACTCTGACCACCTGAAACTATACAGAGTTCTCAACCATGGCTATATTTTCCACAAGGAAAATATTTTCTCTCTGTTCAAGGGCTTGCTTCACCTCAGACATTATAAGGTTGGGGCCGTAACAGGGCACTGAAAACCAAAAGTGAATCTAAGTGTAAGTGGCCCCTTCATCTGGGCCTTTACCTGGTCATCAGAAAACACACATACAGTTAGGGTGACCAGACAGCAAGTGTGAAAAATCAATTCAGGGTGGGAGGGGGTAATAGTTGCCTACATAGGATAAAGCCCCTAATATTGGGATTTCTGGTCACCTTACATACAGTGTCCAGCATGCAGTTGACCACCGTGCTTAATTTGTAATGAAAGAGGTGCAAGAGCTCAAGCAACTTTTATACATTTATAACTGATGTAGCAAGCCCAGAGGTGCTGTGGCTACGAACTGCCAAGCCTAGAAGTGCCGGGGCTCAGCCTTGCAAGCCCTGGCACAAATTAAGCACTGGTTGACCAGGTTATTTAACTACGAGCAGATCATCAAACTACTTAAATAAAAATCATCTTTCTGCTCCAGGCTTGGAGGTGGTGATTTTCATAGTTGGGAACAAATATTTTACTAATTATCCAAACCTAACAAATGCCCTGATGGAAAGCCAAAAATTAAGCCCTCATTTCTGAAATATTGTGACTGTTGCAAATTTTAAACAATATCTTAGTTCCTAACATAAAAATAAAAGGAAACACATTGCAATCTAAGCTTTTCCTAATCTCAGTGGGAAGAATGACAAAATTCTGTATTTCTAAAGGTTTCTATTTTCAAAAGAAGTGTTTTCGTAACTGTGGTTTTTCAGCTGGGAGAAAAAAAAGTTACATTTTATGACTTTTTTAGGTTGTTGAACCACTAAAATGTGGCCCTTTTAATAGTTTATCTTACAGGAATGTTTTCTTTTTGACGTGCCTCAACTTTTTTCTTGTATAGTCGTTCACGCAGCTCATTGATACGCTTGTCCATCATAGCCACCTCCATGTTACGTTTGTTTAAAAGTTCTTTCTGCTGCTGAAGCTTGGAGTTCTGCTCCTGGTTAAGCCTATTACGAATCTTTAAAAATGCAATTGTTATAATTACAGTAGACACTTTATTTCACCTGCTGTCAAATTATTTTATAAGATATCCAAAGACATGAAGTAATATAGATCAACTAAGTTCTTGGATGTAAGTCTACAATTCTACATAGCCTGTTAACTCAACATTTGCATCGAAATACAATTTTTTAGTAAAAGAAGAAAAAGAAAATATATCCTAGGAAGCAATTGTACATTCATGAGTACATGTTGAATCATCCAACTTATGGCAACTCCAAGCATAAAGAGGTTTCATAAAGGAACACTGATGAGATGAAAACCAAATCATATATAAAATTTGACGGTAAGCTCATCTTTTTAAACCCTCTTAAAGTCAGTCAATTTTTAACTACCTGGATGGTAAAAAAAAATAGAAAGAAAATGTCAGTTTCAACAACAGAAGCAATGCTACTTATTCTGCTTCCAATTCCAAATAAAACCTCTTGATGCATGAATGGGATGCTAACTGAACTGGTACACAGTCTAGACACTGATTTTCCTTTCTACATGGGAATTAGGTGAAACCTTCATTTGAAGGCTTCTAAAGGTTAAGGGGGTGGGTAGCCTCTATAGTTTAAAATCAATCACTGCGTCCTTCATAATTATTTTTCTTGTCTCCTCACTGGCTCTCTTTGGTAAATACTTCTGATAGTTTGTCCCAGTTCTCCACTTCTCATGTTGATGTTACATGCAAAAAAACTGAGGCAAATTTAAATCTTGATAAATATGTAGGGGGTCAAAATGACAACAAGCAACAATACAGACATCTCAGGAATCTGTTAAGCATCTTTGCACTTAGAATTGCTCCAGAAATGGAGATTCACCTAGTGTAAGTAACAGGGGAAAAAAGGTCACTTCTTTTTCAATTAAATAAAAATGTAAGAAAGATTAGATTAAGCTTCATACTGTGCAACCTGGTATAATACTTTGAATGAAGATTCCCTCCACTTCAAAGAAAAAAATTATATTTTAGTGACTGTTAAAGAGCACATCCCAATTACATGAAATCATCATACAAGAGCGTCCTCATTTAAAAAAAAAAAAATCACATCAATCTATATACCAGGGATCGGCAACCTTTGGCCCCCGGTCCGCCAGGGTAAGCACCCTGGCGGGCCGGGACAGTTTGTTTACCTGCCACATCCGCAGGTTCAGCCGATCACGGCTCCCACTGGCCACAGTTCACCATCCCAGGCCAATGGGGACTGCAGGAAGTGGCAGCCAGCAGATTCCTCAGCCCACGCTGCTTCCCGTAGCCCCCATGGCCTGAAGTGGTGAACCGCAGCCAGTGGGAGCCACGATTGCCTGCTGCATCCACAGGTTCAGCCAAACAAACCAGCCCAGCCCGCCAGGGTGCTTACCCTAGCGGGCCGCATGCCAAAGGTTGCCAATCCCTGATCTATATTCAAAGGTTCAGAGCTAAGGATAAAAGAAATACATGCATCCCGAGAAAATGAGAAATGTCAAAAAGCATTACTTGTATTTCCCATTTTTAAACTAACACATGGTAGAGCTCACATCTCAACCACAAAACACTATAAGCAAATTATAAAAAACATGAAATCCCGGCAAAATGGTACGTAGTTAAATATTTGTCATTTCATACATTTAACCAGAAACCATAGCAATGTAAGCAAAATACTTTACCTTCTAAATTAAGATCTACACTATAGCTATAAAGGAATACTCGGAGAAATAAGGCATAGAGTAACTGCAAATTTTTCTTGTATTTGCAGTTTATATTTTACTTCTGGTGATTCTGTTAAAATATGATCAGGACAGGCTTGTTATTTAGCCCCTATACATTTTAGTTATATCATATATTCACTATTATGTTTTCATACTGCATTTTACAATGGATTTTTTCACTGCTTAATCATACTTTTTAGCTATGAAAGCACCTTACACAATGTTTGCTATACCTACTACCTCACAAAAGAGAAAAGATTAAGATCTGAAAAATTAGTCTGAGATAATAAATTTTAGAAAAAAGGAAAACAAAAACAAGTACTAGTTTACATGTAGAGTTCAATTTTTGCATATACATTCTCTTCATTGCTGAGTAATCCTCTTCAAAACATTTATACAGGTTATTATATTATTTACAATTTGTAAAAAAATGGTGATAAAAACGTGGTTTTGAAAATTAATGAAGTTCCCTTTACCTGAGGTTTATACATTTAATGTGCCCTTACAAATTAACACACATTCTATCATACTGGTTAATGGGGTTTCCCAAAATCAAGTACAACACTAGTTGCAACACTAGGTTGGGGAGGTAAGTATTACTTTTGCTAAGCTACAGATATTGTGAAAAATGTCTCAGTTAATAGTTTACCTGTAGTTCTTGGTACAACTTTTTTAATTCTACAGCTGCAGGTCCTGTCATCTGTCCATTATAAGATTGGAATCCATTCAATTTCCCTTTCCTTAAGTCCTCCAATTGCTGAGTTAGCTGATCTACTTTTAACACTGCAGCTTGTAACTCCTGCTGCTTCTCTTGGAACATGGCACTGATATGCTCAATTTCAGTAGCTATAATTAACAAAAAACACACCACAACAACCAAATGAAATTTCAGTACAACTGTCTTGTGTATTTTCATAGTTCTAAACATACAGCTATTGGAAACTGTAGTCCTATATACAGAAACGTTTCCATCAATTTAACATAGCATACAAACTTATGTTTATAACATGCTAACGTAATTTGCAAAAAGCTGAACATATTTACTAAAATCTATTATTTAATTTCTTATTTAATTAATTCATTTGTGAAAGACCTTTTCTAAAAATAGAACAAATACTCAATTCAATATCCTGTTGCTATACTAATATTTGCAAGTTACAGTACAAAATATCATCAGTGAAATTTACAATGGAAATAGATTTGAAAAATCCACATACACAGATTGCCATTCATGATCTTGCTGTAGTCCACTTGTCCTCTCATGGCACGTATTTTTTTCAGCTTTGACTCCTGGGTCTCCACCCGTTCTTTAATTTTTTGAAGCTTTTCACTCTCAGAAATAGACTGCTGCTGACGGCGTTCTTGCTGTTTCAGATAACGTAAACGTTGTTCCTGCCAAAACAAGGAGAACATGTAATCTAACTTTAGAAGAATTTTTTTTAATAGGTGGATAACAGCAAAACAAACAACCAACAAAAGTTGACTTTAAAGAAACCCAAACTTCACTATCAACTTCGGATGGTTTTCCTGCCTATACATCTTTTCTAAATAAATAAATAAAATCACATATGATAGTAACATGTAATTAAAATGTATAACAATACTTCTAGAAAAACCTACTATAATTCGTGCCTATACAAATTTGTCTTCAAAAAATAGAAACAGGGCACACTGCTTTTGAAACTACTAAGTCAAACATCAAATGTACACCAAAATCAATTTCAGACTAAACATTCATTCCAACACATCTGTGAAGCTTCCGCAAGCATTTGTTTCCTGCTGCTAGCAACACACTTCCTGCTGTTGCAAAATGTCTTCCAACCCTCCATTACTCAATTTCCCAAAGGAAGCAAACAATGGTCAGTAGAGGATTTTAGACAGGCAAAGATAAGGAGATCTGCTGTAAGATAAAGTTCCAACTCTCTAAATGACAGCCCATGCACTGAGCAATAAGGGAAATGTTTCTTTTTTTCCAATATAATTTCTTCCAGAGAACTCCAAATACAGCAAACTCTGCTAGCTTGAATCCATTTAAATATATTTCAGTCCTGTAGTCCAAGCATGCAATACATACTGTATATATTATATAGCATCTGTAATAGGGTCACAAAATGCTTCACAGAAATACAAAACTTTGAGCATACATTCATGTTTATATATTAGGAAGTGAGTCTAACACAAAGAGCTAACAACAACATACTAATCATTTTAAAGATGAATATAACTAAGGAGTCATACTAATATTCCATGTCTACTGTTTATTAAGCTGTAGTGTCCTATATTGCCTGGATTTATAAATATTTGTTAATGCAGCAGATTTCTCAGGCTCTTCCTTTTATTCCAAATGTTGTAGTGTATTTTTCTAAGTTCTTGAAAATTATATATCCGTATGTTGAAGGAAATCTATATATAATTTTATCTATGAACAGCTTATTTAAGTCTCTAAATTGATGCAGTTGTCTCTTTTCCACTCCTTCGTATTTTTACCTTAGCAACCAACATTTGCTGTTGGTTTTCAATCTGCTGCTGTTGTCTGGCAGCCATGTCTTGAAGTTCAGAGAGTGTGAGTTCTACACGTGGATTCCCAACCTGCAGAAAGCACAAAGCACTACGTTAAGATGATTATTTACACACATTGAATTTTGTGACATTAGAAACCAGAAATCAGTAGTCTAAGAATGTTTTTAAGTCTCAATCAGAATCTAAAATATATTTTATTTTATTTTCTGCCTCTGAGCTTTGCCAGAGTTTTATGCATTTGGAGTGCAGCTAAAAAGCAATCAACAAAAGGATTATAAATGCCACAAATCAGATTTTCCAGAAACACAAGATCAGAATTTCACTATATGTAATTTACTGGTTTGTTTTCTGTTTCTAGCTTTCTGAATACCCTTGGTTCTATGGGGGTTTTGTTCTATGTGTTATTTCTTGGACATGTACCAAATGTAACAAATACTTGATGTTCCTGGGTTTTTAGTTTTTAGATGAGACTTTTTCCTTAGTTATGGTAAACTATGTATTTTGTGAGCAAAAGCACATGCAGGAATTAATTTCTAACAATTATTATTCAAAGTATAGTCTCTTTAAAAATCTAAGTGTCTTTCAGGCTCTTAAGCCTGGGGGGAGAGGTGGGCTTGAGAGCACACCAAAGCACTGTCTTACACAGATATTTTTACAGCGCTGAGTCTGTGGACCAAGGCTGGGAGGCTCCGAGAGGCAGTGCAGACATGTCCGCAGAGGGGCAGCAAGAGAGGCACCCCATCCCTAATAACAGCTCCCATAGCAGAAGAGGAAGGATGGACCGCTATAAGAAGGAAGGCAGCAGGAGGCAGAAGATAGATAATACCATGGGAAGAGAACAGAATACAAGGCGGAAGAGAAAAGTTAACATGAAAAAGCAATGAAGTGGATGAAGAAGGGAAGCAAATATGGAAGACAAAAAATGAGGAGAAAACAATGCTGATACTCAAAGAGTAGACCAAAAGATAAGAGAAAAGAGAACAGAAAACAGTACACAAAAATGAAAATGGTACAATGCCAAAGAATGAGTGAGACAGAGACAAAAGGCGGGGAAAGACAGAGAGAGGGAAAATCTGCAATAGATACATCTTTTAGGTGTGACAATTATTTATTTTAAATGTGTTTATTTTTATTGAATTTCTATGGCAGTTTCTGGCCTAAAGGCTGTCTCTCCCACCCTTTATTTAAACTGAGCAAGTTATATGTGGTGTTTTCATGAATCATCTCAGTGGTCCTCCTCAAAGAAATCCTAAAGACAATTCTGACTTTTGCCAATACACATATAAGAAAGAATACACATGGGGCTCTTTTTGTTTTTAACTTAGCAGTGAAAGTAAAGATTTTCACACTTCAGACAGTCATGAAGATTCCTCAGAAGGATTACACACAAGATGGCCACCACAAGCTTTAAAGAGTTAAAAATCCTATTTTCCCCCATAACAGCACATGAAAGCAGTTTTTCTCTAGTTGCAACAAATATTAATAAAATGAGAAAAGAACAAACAAACTATAGAAAAGCTACCATTTTTTCATTAACTATTACTGCTTAAGATCCATTTTTTGGCAGATTTAATAGAAATTAAATTGAGGCCAACAAATTACTGTGCAGTGTTTTAATAAATTTTGCATGTGAAAGGTAACAAAAACCTTCACAAAACCGAAGCCTAATATTTGGGCAATTTTAACACTTTGTTAATGAGGAGCAATTATTGAATATTATTTACAATTTGTAAGGCACTTTCAAGATATGAAATGCTAAGTATTGTTCTAACAGGAATCTAATATACTATTCAAATTATTTCAACAATCTCATAGTCTTTTATTAAAGAAAAAAAAAACCAAGTCATTTCTACTTACACACTCAGGCCTTCTACTCTGTGAAACATGTTCATAAAAAGAAATTTTTTAAAAGTGGGAACTATAAAAAACAAAGCAAAAGTAAATTCCAAAAGTTGAAACTGCTCTCTCTCTCACACCAAATATCTGCTCTGCTACACTTAGATAAATGAACGTTGCAATACCAGAAGTGCATGACATTCTTATCCAACAGAACATAGTATGCCAACACATGAATAGCTGGAAGAGTTGGTAGGAGAAAATACTGGAACTTCTGTTACAACTGGTTTGAAATTTAATGCAATCAGTAAAGTGTAATAATGAAACAGGCAGGCTATTGTGCTGGCATTGTAATCATTCTACAGTCAGTGCAGCATTTGAGCTAATGCATAAGATTACATTATTAATAACAAAGTTAAAGGTACACCATATCTTATCCCATTACAAGCACTCCCAAAGAAAAATCAAAGGAAGTTAAAAAGCGCTTTGGGAGTGTTGTGAGATGAAACTCAAAACAATGCTTACACAAGGGAAGAGAGGTTTTAAGATTCATAGACAGGGCAAAGGAACAATCACAGAGAAATCTAAGACAAACCCCAAATTTCCTGGCATCTGAGAGAAGATCTAGTTTAGAGTCTCTGCTCTTTGGTCCTCCCAAGTTGCATTGCATTATAGTTCTGTAATGATCTGAGCTGCCAACCGATTCTTTGCCATACCAGTGTCTTAGCCCCAATCCCAAGAGAGGAAAACTCCTGCTCTGAAATCCGCCAGGTAACCGAGAAACAGGGCACTTGAGTAACTGACCTCCACCTCTGCTACACACTGCTCTGAAATCTACAGATCTCCAGTCTTTCTATCCCTGCAGAGTGGTTTCTTTGAGGTCCAAGTAGTGGGGAATGTAAAGCAAAGATTTTGACAAGCTCACATTAAGGTGGGCTTTCTGCTTCTTTGTTGCCCTTCACAATATAGAATGAGAAGAAGCAAAGGTTCCCCTAGTCACAAGAACAGACTCTCATAAAACTAGTGTATATTCATATTGCAACAGGAATTGCTGCGGGGGAGGGGGAATGGCAAATAATGCATTTTAACATTTTTTATATACAACAATATCTTAACAATATCACTGTAACTTCATAGTCTTCCTGAAAGGTCATACTTTATGACACAGAATATCTAAATGTTTCTTTCTTTATCCTTTTTATCCAATAGCACGCAGTAATAGCATAATAAAAAGTAATATGCACATAGTCATTTCCTATTGTCAAAGCACTGCACAAACACTTAGCTAACCCTTCAAAACATTCCTGTGAGTTAAGTATCCTTCCCATTTGACAGATGAGGAACAAACACAGAGGATAATTTACTTGCCCAATGCTACATACTAAGCAAGGATTAGAACTCAGGAAGGTTTCACATTTCACATTCTCATAACCACACCAATTCCAGTGCACTACTCTGCCTCAGTATCTGTTAATTATTTCAAATTTTGTGGGGGTGGTTTTGACTGAATTACATTTCATTTTTATGTCAAGCAAACCTAAATTATTTCCGTTCAGGTTTTTATTTTATATCCAATTCAGATTGGAAAGAATTTTTATAGACATATTTTAATTTAGAATATAAGCTGTTTGTCTGTCATCACTTACCCTACAGTATATCAATGAATGTGCAAGTTTAACTATAGACTGAATATACAAAGTGTATATACTATTATATGCACTCACACACAAAATCAGCTCAGACGCATGAAAGCAGTTCAGTCACTAGGGAGATCCAAATTTGGAATATTTCCTTTTCAAGCTGCTAAGGCGTCAGTATGATGTAAACCTGACTCACTTAAATTCCAGAGGGAATTCCACTCTGTGAACACCTCCTGCTGGTCATATTATAGAGCAGAATTAGAGTTCATATTGGAAATAGTAACCCATGTAACCCTTCTCCTAGTAAATGTCAGCAACAATGAAAACTGTTTATAAAAGATGAACAGGTGATGAAGCGGGTAGAGTATGGAACAGAGGTCTTAAAATCAAGGGGTATAAAAACACTTGCATAATGTCTAGATCAGATATGGAACACTTTGGTATTAATTTGATTTACCAAATGAGGGAAAATCCTAGGTATTAGTAGTTTGTACTAATTCTTTTAAGTAGCACGACTGTAACAGACATCTTTTCCACAGTATTTTCCTTTATAGGTCTCATACCTTCTCTAAGCTTGCTGCTTACTATTATGATTAAATGGCCAAGACATTTTACAGTGAGCTATATATTAAAGCAGGGCTCAAAATGAAAAAGGAAAACTTTTCTAAGTTCCATCCACAAATCAGCATATGTTCACTTAAAGACACAAAAATAAGATACCAAAATGAAATGCTGCTCCTAGTATATTGTGCATATGTTGAAAATAATCACACGTGCTCTGTTGCGTTCCTTAGGCATGACTCCCTATAGGGCTCAGATACTCTCTAGGCTCATCTATCTTCTTGGGCTTGGATCCCTCAGTTGGGCTCAGGATATCCCTGATCTTTTTTGTGTTTGGTGGACTTCAGGCTTGGCTCCTGACTGGTAGGGTGCAGATGCTTCCCAGTTCTCCCTGCCTGATGGCTCCAAGGGTCAGAATTGGAAAAATAGGTGGTATTCCCCCATGCACCACAGACTTTATTCAAAATGAGACACCACTTGCACTAAACTATGCAGATCTGCAAAGTCCTTCCTTCTTGTATGCTTTGATCAGCAGTGAAAGTTGGCAATATTGACATTTAAATTATCATCCTTAAGCTTCAGACTGCCCCCTCTCTTCCCACCTAAGACATATGGCAGCAATCTACATCTCTCAGAGCTATTGTTCAGAATGTCTGCAGACTCAGGAAAACATCGCTGCATCAGGTTATGTTTGTTCACATTTTCAAGATCACCATCCCAATAATAAGGCTAAACACTTTTTATTTTTCAAAATGAAAGCTCAGATCTTGGAGTACAAAATGACAATCTTTAAGAAAATAATTGGTTTTCAGAGCCACCACAAGCCATCCCAATTTGACTCCTGATAACTAAGATCTCAGTGCGCTACTCTAGATCAGTACATTTTATGCATATCTGTTAAAATCTATTATTATGCTTAACACATGCCACAGCATATAGAACAGGAGAGCATGATAAATTCATACATTAGCCTCTCCTTATAGAAACCTCTGAGAATATTTGTATATAATTTTATAGTGCAAAAACATTTAACTTGCATACATAAAAGGTTTTAAAAAGCTATTTATATAATCTGTAAAAAAAAAAAAAAAACCCAAGAAAACCCTGACAGCCTGCATTTTAGATACAAATCTTCTCTAAAACTTCTAAATGTTTATTTTACTGAAAATCATAATGGCTAAGTGCCTTTCACTATTAAAATAACTACACAGTGTTGAGCAGGAGGAGGAGGAGAAGGGAAGAGAGGAGATTTAAACCTGCAGTTTCACTCGCTGCTGCCCTCTTTTCATCCACATGAGAAATGAAGTAAAGAAACCAAGCAAGATTCCTCTTCAGTTTCAAGTTAATTATTTTCAGAAAGATTGTAAAAATAAACATATGTTAGATGTCCCAAGTAGCATAGTCTTTGAAACATCAGGAAATTTAGCAAAAAGGCAAAAATTCCAAAATATTTTCTCTTGTCAAGATCTAGTTGAATAAATCAGTTTGTTTCAATCATTTTATCTTCACTGATGTAATTTATAATAATCTGTATTCAATTCAAGCAAAACTACTGAGAAAACAAGGGAAAGTTTGGAACAGTTTTTTAGTCAGTCCAAGTCCTTCTTCCGAAGTACTGTTGTGTTACAGTATAATGCAAAACAGCACAGTATGTATCCTTAATGAGATCATCATCCTTCCAATAAATTTCTTCTGCTTATACTAGTTATTACATGGCGTCACTCGCCTTTCACAACAAACCTGAACCTATCACATTTAAGCCATAAAACATCTCCCTATTCCTGCAGCAAGGAAAATCTACCTCCTCTGGGACTGTACTTTTTACAACAACAAGAGCACTGCAAATATCTACTCCTCCAGATTCCACAAATTCACTTGCAATATAGTGATAAGTTCCAGGAGATGAGTCTGCTGAACTGTAACTTTCTTTACATTCATCACTTGAGAGTCTTACGCTCTAAAATGAACTCCTAAATACATCACTACCCCGTTATAATGCCACCCGTTATAACACTAATTCGGATATAACGCGATAAAGCAGCGCTCTGGGGGGCGGGGCGGGGCTGCACACTCTGGAGGATCAAATCAAGTTCGATATAATGCGGTTTCACCTATAATGCGGTAAGATTTTTTGGCTCCAGAGGACAGTGTTATAGCAAGGTAGAGGTGTAAATGTTGTTGATTCAGTTATCAAACATTACAGTTGTGTAATAAACTACCTCCCATAAACAAAAGCATTCACAAAGTACTTCCCATCCATGCCCATGAATTGCTTACAGGTAGTAAACATTTTCAAAAAATGTTGCACCTGTTCTGCTCATCGTATCATCTTGAAAGCTCATCTGACAAGAGCAATTTGCAACAAACAACAAGGCTCGAAGGGAGGAAGAATATCCCAGTGGTTGGGCACTGGCTTGGAATACGGAAGACGAAGATTCAGTTTCCTGTTCTGCCAGTTCCCTGTGTGACCGTGGGCAAGTCACTTAGTCTCTCTATACCTCAGTTGCCCATCTGTAGACAGGTTTCAGAGAAGTAGCCGTTTTAGTCTGTATCAGCAAAAACAATGAGGAGTCCTTGTGGCACCTTAGAGACTAACACATTTATTTGGGCATAAGCTTTCATGGGCTAGAACCCACTTCATCAGATGTATGAAGTGAAAAATACAGGAGCAGATATAAATACATGAAATGATGGGGGTTGCTTTACCAAGTGTGAGGTCAGTCTAATGAGATAAATCAATTAACAACAGGATACCGAGGGAGGAAAAATTACTTTTGAAGCAAAACCTAAACTTAATTTTCCCAATACTAATTCCTCCCTACTGTTACTCACACCTTCTTGTTGACTGACTGTAATGGGCCACTCTCTTACCACTTCAGAAGTTATTTTTCCTGGTGGCACCGGCAATGAGAACCGAAAGTCAGATTATAAACCAGTTTCTGTACTAGTTTATTACTAAACCATCTCAAGAAATGCTTTACCCATTTAAACATTTTTATCACTTATAAAATATATATGTGATTAAATAATTATTTCCACATTTCAGTCTGTGTACTCTGAGGTCTAGTTTCTTGATCCTCTTGTTCATTCTCTTCTTCCTTTACAGCATGGTTTTGGGATAGACGTATCTCTCCTGTTGTCTATCCCCCCCACCCCCACCCCCACCCCCCAGCATGTGTCTCCCTATCTACCTAATTTGCTTATGAGTCATAATGAAATGGCTCATCTACAGGCAGCCCAGAAGACTGACAGAGGAAACACTGCATCTGAACTCACACAGAATATCTTTAACAAGCAGAGCATCTGTGTAATGCAGACAGACATTCTTAATCAATGAGGATACATCCCAGGAGCTTCCATCCAGCCCACTCCCAAAGACCCTATCCTTCAAGCTAAAATGAGTATCTCAGCTGGCTGTTAGTTGTAGTGCCAACCCAACTGTTCAAAAGTCGTAAGAATAGCCCACAAAATCGTGAGATTTAAAAAATACACTGCAGCGGGGAAGAAGCCTTCAGAGTTCAGTCAGGTCACATTTTCCAGATTTTCTCCACAACCACAAGGGCTAGAAACTTTCATAATAAAATAAAATAACCAGAGAATCTCAGGATTCCAAGAGCTGTTGCTTGAGGAAAATAGCAAATATTTTGCAACTCATAATAAAGTCACAACAACTGGCAACACGTGTTAGCTGTTGTAGAGATATCCATTACAAACCCTTAACCAGTAGTTCCTGTCCACCCTATTCTCCCTCTCCCCAAGGACAGAAAGGAAATGAAGATACTGACACTGCTTCTTCCCTCTCCAGAGTTCTGCACCAGGCCAGTGGAGCCTCCAGTATCACCAGTCTCCTGAAATAGGTGGCTGTTGCCCAGAGCTCCACTTGTTCTCTCACATGTTCTTGCCTCATGTGCTGCCTTCCTCTCCCTATCTGGTCTGCTGGCCCTAAGCCCAGTGCTGCCTGCCCCCATTCCCTCCTTTACATTAGTACCTCATATGCTTTTGATGTGGTGCTGCTACCCCTCTACACCCACACCTAGCCCCAGGTCCCGGCTCTCTCTTCACTAGAGATGTCTTCTGGGACTTGCCCCGAGGGCCTCTCCCTTCTCCTCCGATTGTCTTCAGGGAACCACTGTCTCCCCAATCCAATAGACAACAGAATCTTCAGGGAAAGGGAAGTAGCCATTCCCAATACTGGCAATGCCCAGGCCTTCCAGCAGACTGACCTCTGCCAGCCATGAGGTAGCTCCACCTCCACTTAAGGCATTCCCTGCTAATAAGGGATTTTCTTCAACACATGCATAGGTAAACCCCTCCTACAGAGGTGAGGGTTCCCCTGGGCAAACAAAGTTCAGTCTGCCTACAAAGCTGAGCAGGGCCATGCCAGATGGAAGTATGGCCGTCTTTCTTCTCCCTGCTCACTAAATTCCTTGCCCTGTTTGATTAGACAGCAACCTCTCCCTTGTTAGCCTTCTCCAAAGACATGAGGGAAGATCTGGCAACAATCTGAAGACAGATGAACGTGAGAGGGGAGGCCATCAGAGCACCCCAGAAAAAAAAACTGTTTAGCAATAAGGTTGGACTGCAGAAACCTACAGGAAACAGGATAGGAGCTTGTCCATCTGCTGCATCTAACAAAGGATGGCTACATTCCTCCAAACAACCACCCAGGACAGGGAAAAGGAGGCGAAGCAGAGACCCATCAACCAAATATAGCTTTCCAATTCTATTCCTTAGTCCTGCTGCAAGCTAAGGTACCCTGGGGGCTGCTATGGACTTACCTAACTGGCTATGGTGCCCAAGAGACCATAGCACAGTTGGGAATAGCCAGAGTGCAGCAAACTCTAGTCACCCTTTTCTTAATGCCAGGGGCAGCAGGAAGAAGGATGTAAGAATAGGTTACGTTGGTTATTATATCCATTGAAATTTCCAAGTGGTTTCTGCTGTCTTTTTACTAGCTGAACAGCACAAAGCAAGCATCACAGGGCAGAGAGTCTGCTCCAAACTACTAACTGGGGCCAGTTGGCCTTTTGAGGTAATGTTCGGCCCTCAGCCTGAAAAGCCTGGACACCACCGAGTTAAAGACTTGATAATCCCCTCTCCACACCCAAAGTCTAATTAAACAGTTTAATCTTTTGTGACTTCCCTTGCCTGTATTTCACATAGGAAGTTGACCTTGTTATGGTATGGTACATTTTGGAAGCGTTGTGAACAGACCTATTCTTAACATTACAAAATGAGTATCTGGTTCTATTTTAACTAAAATAGAATGTTTGCTGATCTCTGTGCAGATGACATTATTTCCAGTCTAATGGTTTTATCCACAATTCTGCCTTGCATTTTTTAAATTAGGTCAGAAAATGCCAGCAGCAGAAATCCATTTAAAAATCCAATGATTAAAAATCCGGTGCCTTTTTTAGGCTCATGGAGATGAACAAGCTAATCAAACACAGATAAAACAAAACACAATTTCAGAAATTAAAAAATAAAGAATAACAAAGTTAACATAAGCTATCTGCAGACAATCATTAAGTATGATTGTGTAGTACAACCTTCAAGCTAACACAGATTTAATCTGGTACTTTTATTTAGACACCTACAATGGAACAGCATTCAATATTTTTGTGCATTAAATAATACTCAATTACTTTAAAATGCAAAATATTATACCAGCTGTACTGCATCGCAATTTGCAGATGAATTTCACTTTTCCTGTATTTGTCAAAATCTCGATAGCTCTTCCTAAAAGGGAGTATTCTGTTAGCAACCCCTACTTCATGCTGACATAATTGTATCAGTCTACAAATAAAGATTTTAGGCTACTTTAAGTCTCAAACTTCAGAGCCAATCACTTATTAGTGTTTTCTCCAATGTTCAAAACTTTCAAGTGTAATAACTGCTTATTTTTCTCTGGCAAAGCAGACCAGCAGCTATCCTGGTATTAGTTTCAGAAAACAAACTAATTAAACAAAAACAGGAAACTGACTCCACGACTTGGTCCTGCCTCAGCTCAGGGGACTGGACTTCTTGAGGTCCCTACCAGCCCTACATTTCTATGATTCTATAACAAATTTAAAAAGCTGCAAATGGATGTATTTACCTATTTTACAAATATATAGTGAGCATGTTAATATGTATTGTATAAAACAGGACTGCTTAATAACGATTTCTACAGTATAAGGAAAAAAGTAAATGAATTCCAAAGAAGCTTATAAAAGAACAGAAAAAACAAACTTTTTTTATTCAGCTACACATGCAAGTTGAAAATACCATAGTTTTTACTTGCAGCAGCAGAGACATATATATTTCCCCTTCTCATCCTCCTGACTAGAAACACATATCCATTAAAAAATAAAAATAAAATAATAATAATAATAAAAGCTTTTCATGCATAAGCATGGAGGTAACTTTAAACTTGTTTATCGCACCAATCTTTTACTCAGAGTAATGATGAGTAATAGCCATGTCTCATTTAGCTTTCAAAGCAAACGTGAGTTTCTTTAAAAATAAGCTTTTGGAACTTGATTTTCTGCATATTAAAGAAGAAAAACATCTTATTTTGATACGCCAGTCCATTAGAGTTAAAAAAGCATTTCATTACAGGTCTCTTAAATAATATGGTTAGTATCAAATGTGTTTATGTTTCCCCTAAGTAATGGTTTCAAATGCTTTGTATTACAGTGGTGATGTCATACTGTTTACATGATAACAATACAACAAAATATTTCCCAAAGCAAGTACAAATGCACTGAAAAATAAGTAGCCTGTATTTGAAAGCAATTTTATGATTAGTTTGACTTGTACTTCTCACAGACAGCGCGTTTCCTTTTAAATAATTTACTTATGTTTTAAAATGACTACAGTTTTACAGCTTACAGTTAGCAGCTTGTGTGTTATCTGTATGCCAAACAATAACCTGTTTTTCAGAATTGCATTTTCAGTGCTAAAAACTATAGTTATTAAAACAAACTAGTTTGCATTCTAGTCATGTGACTTCAAAACCACAATAACTTAAATTCAAGTGAAAAAGTAATACAGTACTTTAACTGCTTGCAAAAGAAAATATTATTTAAGTTAAAACTAATAATTTTTGTAAAGTAATTTATTACCTGCTGGATACTTTCCCATGTAATTGTAAAAGAGCACATCTTTATTTTGCTGCATTGCCCATTAGCTGTAAACTCTTGCGTTCCTTCAACATGTTTCAACTCCATTTTTTCTGCTATTCTCTACCTACAGCAACCATGTTAATTAAGCCAAGTGAGCAAATGACCACAGAAATCCTACAAGATGAGCTCTTTCTCATGCCTTCATGGCTAGGTATAATCAATAACAAGTAAGGTTTTGTATCTTTTTCTACACTAAACAGAGGGACTTCTCCCCCTATCCTTTATCAATATGGAAAGCTGTCTCTCTGCATTCATCAGCAATCAGTGAACGGAAAAGGCTAGTGGATTTTGCCAGCAGTGAAAGACTTAATCATGGCAAGATCAAGCCAGCTGTCAACTGTAATCAGTTTGATGTATTGCACTTTTCCATAGCCAATGGAAAATGTTGAGCAATACTCTTTTCTTTCACAGTTAGTTATAGGGTTAAACTGAAAATACTCAAATGCAGACCATTTTGATTTTAAGAGACAACAGAATGTTTGTTTCTTTTTTAGTGTTGTAATATTTACAAATCAGTGCAAAAGTCTGGGTGTCACAGGTTGTGAAAAGTCATTATCCCGCTGCCCCCTGCATCCCTGCAATATCTGTTGTTTAGAGTAACAGAGGATCATATTGATTGAGGTGTACTGAAATCTGTATCTTTATTGTGAGAAACTTACTGTACAAGGCACAAAGTAAACATCTCATGCAAAATGAACACACTACAATTTTGTGGAAGTTGTCAATTCTACGCTTAGGGATTTTCTCCTCCAAACTTTTTTTTGTTCTTAAAATATGCACAAGATGAATGAATGAAACAGTCAGCGACACAGCATTCATACAATAACACAAGCCAAGAAGTTGCATCATACAAAAGACTCTATCAAGCCAAATCTAAACCCAAATGTTTTCAATTATTTAAATCAACTCAAGTACTTCCAACTCCTATGTAAACCCAAAACAAAACACTAAATCTCATTACACATTGCTCATTCCCCAATTCTGTCCTTCAGCACAGCACACTTCTAACAATAGAGAAGATGAAAACATGAAAGGCTGTCAATGTTTTACAATACACACACACACACACACACACACACACACACACACACACACACACACACACACACACACACCCTTTCCATTCTTTCAGGAAGGGAATTCAGGCATGAACCTGATTAGGCTTACACAAGAAAGAGGTCCAGCAACATTGATCTCCATCAGGATATGGAAAAATCATGTATCCAATGCAACCACAATAAAATATATTTTCTGGCTGCATAGAGTCAGGCTTATTTTTAGGCAAAAAAAGACCATCTAGGAGCTACAGCAAGATCCCCCATTGATACCATATGAAGATGGATAAAAAAAAATTAGGTTTAATTCCCTTTCTCCTAAATTAGCCAAAAATAGACTCCATCTTACTGCTACTTGATATTAGGAAGATGGTCTGTGGAATAGAGATGGCAACAATTGGAACAGGAGGAGGCTGCATCGGCAGCAAAATGGAGGTTCTGCTGGTTGGAATAAAGTGCCTCCTAGAGTGTTGGGGGCAGTGGGAGAGATGCACTATACACAGGTGCCTTTTGATAAAGGAGGATATTGATATAATAGGCATCACAGAAACCTGGTGGACTGAGAGCAATCAATGGGCCACAATCATTCCAGGGTACAAAATATATCGGAAGGACAGAACAGGTCGTGCAGGGGGGGAGTGGCACTATATGTGAAAGAAAATGTAGATTCAAATGAAGTAAAAATCTTAAGCGAATCCACATGTTCCATAGAATCGCTATGGATAGAAATGTTATGCTCTAATAAAAACATAACATTAGGGATCTATTATCGACCACCTGACCAGGACAGTAATAGTGATGATGAAATGCTGAGGGAAATCAGAGAGGCTATCAAAATTAAGAACCCAATAATAGTGGGGGATTTCAATTATCCCCATATTGACTGGGAACATTTCACTTCAGGACAAAATGCAGAGATAAAATTTCTCGATACTTTAAATGACTGCTTCATGGAGCAGCTGGTATGGGAACCCACAAGGGGAGAGGCAACTCTAGATTTAATCCTGAGTGGAGCGCAGGAGCTGGTCCAAGAGGTAACTATAGCAGGACCGCTTGGAAATAGTGACCATAATACAATAGCATTCAGCATCCCTGTGGGGGGAAGAACACCTCAACAGTCCAACACTGTGGCATTTAATTTCAAAAGAGGAAAACTATACAAAAATGAGGGGGTTAGTTAAACAAAAGTTAAAAGGTACAGTGACTAAAGTGAAATCCCTGCAAGTTGCATGGGCCCTTTTTAAGGGCACCATTATAGAGGCCCAACTTCAATGTATACCCCAAATTAAGAAACACAGTAAAAGAACTAAAAAAGAGCCACCGTGGCTTGGCTTAACCATGTAAAAGAAGCAGTGAGAGATAAAAAGACTTCCTTTAAAAAGTGGAAGTCAAATCCTAGTGAGGCAAATAGAAAGGAGCATAAACACTGCCAGCTTAAGTGCACAAGTGTAATAAGAAAAGCCAAAGAGGAGTTTGAAGAACGGCTAGCCAAAAACTCCAAAGGTAATAACAAAATGTTTTTTAAGTATATCAGAAGCAGGAAGCCTGCTAAACAACCAGTGGGGCCCCTTGATGATCGAAATACAAAAGGTGCGCTTAAAGACGATAAAGTCATTGTGGAGAAACTAAATGGATTCTTTGCTTCAGTCTTCACGGCTGAGGATGTTAGGGAGATTCCCAAACCTGAGCCAGCTTTTGTAGGTGACAAATCTGAGGAACTGTCACAGACTGAATTGTCACTAGAGGAGGTTTTGGAATTAATTGATAAATTCAACATTAACAAGTCACCGGGACCAGATGGCATTCACCCAAGAGTTCTGAAAGAACTCAAACGTGAAGTTGCGGAACTATTAACTAAGGTTTGTAACCTGTCCTTTAAATCGGCTTCGGTACCCAATGACTGGAAGTTAGCTAATGTAATGCCAATATTTAAAAAGGGCTCTAGAGGTGATCCCAGCAATTACAGACTGGTAAGTCTAACGTCGGTACCGGGCAAATTAGTCGAAACAATAGTTAAGAATAAAATGGTCAGACACATAGAAAAACAAACTGTTGAGCAATAGTCAACATGGTTTCTGTAAAGGGAAATCGTGTCTTACTAGAGTTCTTTGAAGGGGTCAACAAACATGTGGACAAAGGGGATCCAGTGGACATAGTGTACTTAGATTTCCAGAAAGCCTTTGACAAGGTCCCTCACCAAAGGCTCTTACGTAAATTAAGCTGTCATGGGATAAAAGGGAAGATCCTTTCATGGACTGAGAACTGGTTAAAAGACAGGGAACAAAGGATAGGAATTAATGGTAAATTCTCAGAATGGAGAGAGGTAACTAGTGGTGTTCCCCAAGGGCCAGTCCTAGAACCAATTCTACCAATTTATTCATAAATGATCTGGAGAAAGGGATAAACAGTGAGGTGGCAAAGTCTGCAGATGATACTAAACTATTCAAGATAGTTAAGACCAAAGCAGATTGTGAAGAACTTCAAAAAGATCTCACAAAACTAAGTGATTAGGCAACAAAATGGCAAATGAAATGTAATGTGGATAAATGTAAAGTAATGCACATTAGAAAAAATAACCCCAACTATACATACAATATGATCGGGGCTCATTTAGTCACAACGAGTCAGGAAAAAGATCTTGGCGTCATCGTGGATAGTTCTCTAAAGATGTCCACGTAGTGCGCAGAGGCGGTCAAAAAAGCAAACAGGATGTTAGGAATCATTAAAAAGGGGATAGAGAATAAGACTGAGAATATATTATTGCCTTATATAAATCCATGGTACGCCCACATCTCGAATACTGTGTACAGATGTGGTCTCCTCACCTCAAAAAAGATATTCTAGCACTAGAAAAGGTTCAGAAAAGGGCAACTAAAATGATTAGGGGTTTGGAGAGGGTCCCATATGAGGAAAGATTAAAGAGGCTAGGCCTCTTCAGCTTGGAAAAGGGGAGACTAAGGGGGGATATGATAGAGGTATATAAAATCATGAGTGATGTGGAGAAAGTGGATAAGGAAAAGTTATTTACTTATTCCCATAATACAAGAACTAGGGGGTCACCAAATGAAATTAATAGATAGCAGGTTTAAAACAAATAAAAGGAAGTTCTTCTTCACACAGCGCACAGTCAACTTGTGGAACTCCTTACCTGAGGAGGTTGTCAAGGCTAGGACTATAATAATGTTTAAAAGGGAACTGGATAAATTCATGGTGGCTAAGTCTATAAATGGCTATTAGCCAGGAAGGGTAAAGAATGGTGTCCCTAGCCTCTGTTCATCAGAGGATGGAGATGGATGGCAGGAGAGAGATCACCTGATCACTGCCTGTTAGGTTCACTCCCTCTGGGGCACCTGGCATTGGCCACTGTCGGTAGACAGATATTGGGCTAGATGGACCTTTGGTCTGACCTGGTACGGCCGTTCTTATGTTCTTCGGTTGAATGGACAGGGAAATAAAATTAATATGAGACAGTGAGTGTGTAATGGGCATGTCAGTGAAAGGAGCTGAGGTGGCCACTGTATATAAATTATGGGCCAAGGGAAAGATGAAAGGAGACACCAGTCAACAGATGGGAGGATGATTTTGGATGATGTCTTGGAAAGGAAGATTTTGCCGCTGATAACAGCCAGAGCCAAAGGATTATGTTGCTGACTGAAGCACTACAGTTCTTTGATCTGGGCAAGAAACTGGTACATAGTTGTAAGGGAATGCTGGAAAAGGGGTATTAAAGCAATATGATAACTCAGAAGCACTATGCCCCAACAAGGTCTTGATCACCAGGCATGGCATGTCTACTAATAGTGAGCTCACCTGACAAATCCGTCTGCCCATTTCAAAGTGGGACTAAGAGTTGCAAATATGCTTTAAAAACAAGGGATGTATAGATTATAAATTTCCAGGGCCAATGGTCCTAAACATGGATTCATTCAGTGGCTTAAAAAGAGCTCTGGAACTGAAGCAGCCTAGCAGGAGGCAGCACCAATAACCCAGTTTGTTTTCCTAAAACCAAAAGATCTCAAAAGGCATATGAAGAATCAGAATGGGCTCAAAGGCTCCTGGAACAGAAGGCTGTACAACTGAGATTCTTGGTTCTGAACTGACTCCTACTCTGATGGCAATGATGATTCTTTATCTTCTTCTTCTCAGGGCCTAGACCTGAGGAAGGGTCCTTCTGATATGAATGCTTCCATGTTCCCTTTTTGCAGAAAGAAGAGACGCCTCAACATATTGCCCAGACTGGACATCAATGGGACACCAGAACGAGGTGTCAGCTGGTCATCAGTACTCACTACTAACTTTATCAGAAGTGAGGCTGGAATTTTGGAAATGGCTTGGAGAAGTTTTTCAGCTGTGACTGAAAGAAGAGACCACCTCAGGATCCCAACTATAGTTGCGCTCTTGGAGTCCAGCACTAATACAGCTGACTTTACTATGATCTCCATATTCAGAGACCTAACTGGCATTAGGATTACCTCTCACTTTGGAGAGGACTGCTGACCTGTCTGCACCATGAGCAACTGACTCATGCTCCTGTGCAGAAGAGAAGGAATTCAAAGTAATTCCAAGCATCAGTGCAGTGACCTGTGCCACAAACGGCTCTAGCAGATTCCCCTTTCTCAGATATGAGGGTTTTGTAGCTGAAGAGACCCCTTTTGTGGACCTGTAAAGAACCAGGGCTAGTTTATTTCTGTTCCAAGGCCTGAGCCTAAAGTGCTTCCTGAATCTTTCCCAAAAAAGCTAAGAGAGTCTTCCAAGTTTGTTACCCTGAATTAAGAAACTACCCTTCATGAAAATCTCGAAGAGACTGGGAGTTCTAGTCAAGCAAGAATTCAAAAACCATTTTGGATGCACTAGAGTTGGTTTTCACATTGTAAGCTTGTAGCTTCCTAATTCTTATTTTTTCCTCAGGTTCTAATAGTTTGGTTAGTTTTTATGTTTTGTGAAGTATAGGGCATTTAGACCCAGGAAACTTAGGAGGCAGCCACTAAAAAAAGAGGAAGTGGTCCTGGGGTTGCAGTTTGTGATCTGAGAAGAACCCAGGCTGCTAACTTGGTGCAAAGCCCAGGAGGAGAGCCTTGAAGTGTAGAAGAAACAAGATTCCTAGATCTCTCAGCCAGTGGGAAGGGATCCTGGGAAATTAAGTCTGAGTCGCTCAGATTCGTGAGCCATTCTGCAAAAGGAGGCAGTATAAAAAAAAACAACCTCTTTGCATTAGGGAAGAGGCACTAAGATGAAGTGCTGTCAGTCTCCACCAGAAAACAGGAAGAACTCAGTTTTGATGTCCAGATTTATGCATAGACTCTGCAAATCCCACAGTATTTTAAAAGTTTTAATTTCTTTATACGAAATTTTTATATGAGCTTGTTTGTTTGGATTTTGGACATTCCAGACTCTCCCCAGAAGTCTGGTGGCAGAATACGAAACCCTGGGGACAGCTTTTGTTTTGTTTGTTTTTAAAATAGGACTCCAGAAGTGTGACCTTCTTAGATGGCCAGCCTGTTATAACAGGTACCACCTCTAACACTGCATGGGGAGTAAGAGTTTAACAATAGAAATATTTAATGTTGCATGTTTACATTAATTAAAGTTTATCGTAGTTCTGATTTGAAGAACTGGGTCTCTTCCTAGACCAAGCTCTTTGCTCTTCAACTTTTCCCCTCCCTCCTAAGTTGTTTTACTGCATACAGAAAGTACTACACAGATTTTCCATATCAGTTACTGTAGCCGCAAAGGCCCAGGCTTCTAAGAGAAAAAAAGACAGAGAGAAAAGGATTGCATAAATGGTTTCTGAAATATAGACTACTTAAGCTTTGAATCCCCAGCCTTATAAAAACCAACATATGGTGGGGGGAGCTCAGGGGAGGGGGCAGAGAGGCACAAGTGGCAGAGCCTCGGCGCAAGTCAGGGCAGGACCTCAGGGAGAAAAGGCAGAGCGGGGTCAGGAAGAGCAGCAGCACGGGCAGGGCCATGGTGGAAGAGGATGAGCGGAAGCAGGGCTACAGCCCAAACACCCTTTTGGCAGCAGCACTCCAAAGGCGGCAGGCCAGTGCATCTCCCTGGGGAGGTGTTTGGGGAGACACAGCCTCCTCTGGCCTCTTATATTGGCCGCCCATGATAAGGCATGTTTTCTAATCCTTTAATCTCTCTTGTGGCTCTTTTCTGAACCTTCTCCAATTTATCAATAGCCTTTTAAAACTGTGGACATCAGAACTGGAGACAGTACTCTAGCAACAGTCACATCAGTGCCAAATACAGAAGTAAAATAATCTCTCTGCTTCTACTCAAGATTCGTCTCTTTGGGCATCCAAGGATTTCATTTGCCCTTTTTGCCACAGGATTGCACTGGGAGCTCATGTTCAGCTGATTATCCACTCTTCCTAGGATAGTGTCTCCCATCCTATAAGTATGGCCTACATTCTTTGTTCCTAGATGTATACATTTACATTTAGCTGTATTAAAATGCTTGTTTACTTGCGTTCAGTTTACCAAGTGAGCTAGTTCACTCTGAGGTTGGTGAAATGTGTTCCAAAATGCCCAGTGTGGTCATGAATAAAGAAATGGAGCAGGATTCCAGGGGTGCTCCTGCCAAGATTGGCTGGGAGAGTGATGACTAGCTCCCGGAGTCTGCTCTTCAGGATACATTGTAGGGACAGAGGTGGGAAAGGGAATGTAGTTGAATCCTAGTGGCGATATCCAATTGAGAAGACATGTCATCCCCTGTGTCCAACAGAGAAGCTAGGGGATGCCAGTACTGGCAGCCAAGTTGGCTACCTGGCCAGGAACATTTCCAATGCCTACTAGTTCAGATCGATAGCCCGTGCTACTTCTCCAGCCCACTACTGCTTCCTGCTCTACCCCATACCTGTTTCCATGCTAGCCAACCCCTGCATCTGCTCCTGCCTTAGCCAGCCACCCAGCGATTCTGGCAGGAGGAAAGACCTCTGGCAGGTCTGGCAGGGCTTGCAGACTGGGTTTCAGGCATAACCTGCAGTTTTGGGCATAACATACAGGGAGAAAAGACAGCAAGTGAGGGAAGGCTGAGGGCAGCAGCTCTAGCCATGGCCAGCCAAGGTTAGTGGAGAGGAGAGGGAGGCACAACGGCACAAAAACTTGTCCAAAAGGAAGAAATAAGAAAGGAAATAAAATAAATAAGTAAAAGACAAAAAAAGATGCACAAAGCAAAGGCAAGCTAATGGACACCACAGTATTCTGTACAGCTCCAAGAGACTGAGAAGGAACTGGAGCAGCAGTGTGTATTCCCCTTCCTACATACCCAGTGTGACAAGGATGTATCAGAAGCACGCAGGGAACCCATGGACAATGCTGAGGAAACTCTCCAATTCAAGGCACATGGGCACAGGCATACCAAACATGGAGCACCCATAAGGACAGATATTTGAAGATCTAAAATTTCACGTCTCACAATAGGCATTGACAGAAGCTCATTTCTAGTACTATCAGAATGAAACCTTATACATAAACATTTCTCCAGACTGATTACCTCTAGCCTATGCTCAGTCAACAGTTACACAATTTTTTAATTTTCCAAATTAGGTTTACAAAAAATCTTGATAAATGAGGAGAAAAAAGTATGCGTGGGTGGGAAGTAACATATATAGTGAACTATTATTTAGATTACTACTATCTATATTTAGATTTAATTCCTATTTAAGATCTAAGATATCTTCTGGAAAGCTGTAGCTTAAGGAAATGCATTCTTTTATTTTTTTATGCTAGAAATAGTAACTATTTTTCTCCCTCCCACACCTACACTAGTTTTAGAATCAGTCTGAAAAGACTGCATATTTTTTTCAGACAGTAACTTCATTTGTTTATGCTATCATTTTAAGCAGGAACATTTCAACAAAATTATAGGTTACAGACCGATTGTTTTCATGATTATGTCGCTTCTAGTATTTTTGTTTTTAAATCCTGCTGCATATGAAGTCCTATCCTTAGGTTTAAATCACTTGATATATTTGCATGCATTAATGTAAAGCTATATAGCTGTACATATATTTAAAGATTTACATACTATTATGCTAAATCAACCTAAATTTCATTGTCATTTAAGAAGCCACAACAGAGCGTATCTCTTACAATAAGTTAAAGTGGCTCAGCAAACAACTTTTTTTTTAAATGATAAAATATTAGCCATTACAGCAGCAAAAAGCACCCTGGTAGACCAGGGTAGAATTCTAAATTGTCTCGCTTTCTGTCCATAAGCTCTCTCAGTTCCCAGAGTTTTCAGCATTCATGTTTGGCCCTAGTCTTTAGTGTATTAGAGACTTGAGGGCTAATTTTAATGCAGCTATTGCTGCTGATTCTTCTTTAGAGCGGCAACCCTTTCATTCCCCTCGCTACCAACAGAAGGATGAACTGGAAATTCCATAAGGAGAGATCTAGGAGATCTAGATTTAGTTCTAATGTTCCCCTCTGTCAAATCAAATACTAAGAATAGCTGCTTCTGTGCCTACATAAACTTAGAAGGGAAAAACTATTTTCCTATCTGAAAACTGACGAGTTCTCCCAGTCTGAAGCTACTGGGTTGCTTATTCCATCCTCCTCACACTAAAGTATTTGAACCAACCTGATTGTCAGGATGTTGGTACAACCTACAATAACCCATTCACCAGATAGCAGTCAAAATTCAAAAACAAATTTTCATTATCTACCTACTAAAAGATACTATCAATTCCCATTTGTATCTCCTGGTTGAGGTTTCCAGACTAGGGAAGCTTAAAGGAATTTAACTTCCAGTTGGTAGGAAAATAGAATTTCCTGTTTTGCTTGAGATTCTCCTAGACTGAAACTAATGTGATTTGCCTAGAAGGACTCCAAAACTCTTAAATCAGCCTCAAGTTCTGTCCCATGCTGCCCGGTAGCAGAAGAAGTTCTTCCCAGTATACATTCGAGAGAAAGCTTATTGAGCTTGTCTCCCTTTTCCAAACTAGGGGAGAGTTCTAGCATTAAGAAAAACAAAATAAACTGTAGCAAGACCTACTCTATAATCTATACGCTGCCTTCCTTTCCTCTTAGAGAAAGCTGCCATGTCAAAAAATTCTAAGTTAGGTTGAAGAGTGGGGATTTTTTTTAATGGGTGCCACTTCTTAACAAATAGACTGTCTCAGGTGCCACTTCCAGTCCTACTCGTGTTATCACAACATCCCTGTACAACTGTAGTAATTGCCTACATGAGAAAAAGTATTTTTAAACTGTATTTAACCTTATCAACATTTTGTCCTTTTTGATATGTTAATCACACTAGCCTACTTCTATTCTGTATTTCTTCTACCTTCCCCTCCCCCCCAGCTTCCCTCCACCATGTTCTTTTGTGCTTGGCCCCTTTCTCCTCTCACCATGTACCTCCAACATGCATTTGACTCTCTTCCCACTTGAGCATACCTGAACACCTGGTCCTCTTCTTTCTGCTCCCCTCAAATAACTCCCCAGCTACCTTTCCTCCTGGCAGACAGAAACTCTAGTCCCGCTGGTGGCTCATTTCCTCTCCTGTGTTACCAGTGGCCCCTAGTGGATTCAGGTATTATTACTCTTCCTCCCTGTTTTCAGACAATTTGCAATGAAGAGCTTAGATACCTATAGAAGCAGCTGGCACCATACGAGCAATCAGCTCTCCACAGACCACTGTTTTGAAACCACTAATATAAAGCAAGTGGACTACTAGGATATCAAAATCTTGACAAAACTGGCTCAAGTATATGAGTGAAGGGGAAAGAAGCTGCTACTCATTAGTGTGAATGTCATTCAGCAGTAGAATAAGGATTACTCCTTTCTGCTCTAAAATATTGGTTTTCAAACTTTGCTACCTGTAAGTCTCCCTTGAGCCAAGAAAAATCAAGGCTGCATCCAATATTCATCCCTGTTCCAGAAGCTAGATCCATCATGAGTAGGGCCTTAGCAAATTCACAGTCCATTTTGGTCAATTTCATGGTCACAGGATTTTAAAAATCATAAATTTCATTATTTCACCTATTTAAATGTGAAATTTCAGTGTTGTAATTGTGGGGATCCTGACCCAAAAATAAGTTGGGGGGTGGTTTGCAAGGTTATTGTGGGGTGGGGTGCAGCACTTCTACCCTTACTGCTGCCGGCAGTGGCACTGTCTTCAGAACTGGGCAGCTGGAGAGTGGTGGCTGCTGGCTAGGAGCCCAACGCTGAAGGCAGAGCCACCACCAGCAGCAGCACAGAAGGACAGCATGGTATGATATTGCCACCCTAACTTCTGTGCTGCTACTGGCAAGGCACTGCCTTCAGAGTTGGGCACCTGGCCAACAGTCACCACTCTCTGGCCGCCCAGTTCTGAAGGCAACACAGAAGTAAGATTGGCAATACTGCAACTCCCCTGCAACTCCTTTTTCCGTCAGGACCCCCAATTTGAGAAACACTGGTCTCATGAAATCTGTATGGTATAGGGTAAAAACACAAAAAACTACCAGATTTCATGAGAGGAGACAAGATATTACGGTCCATAACGCTTTTTTCATGGCCGTGAATTTGGTAGGGCCCTGATGAGAGTGGCCCCTCTCAAAAATTTAGGAAGTGAGATTTTGAAAGACAAGATTATCTACCAGCCAAGCCAGCTATAAAGTAACATTCTGTTCATAACACAACTTAAGTCCTATGAGAGCCATACACCTTCTCAAATGGCAAATTTGGAAAAACTCATTATTACACTAATTAGGACTTCTTGGCTCTGCTTTGTCTTCGTCGTGTTCTCAAGACAGCTATTTTATACAATTTAACCTTTTGAAGGACAACCTTGATTTGAAAAAACAATGAGTCTGGTGGCATCTTAAAGACTAACAGATTTATTTGGGCATAAGCTTTCGTGGGTAAAAAAACCACTTCTTCAGATGCAAGGAGTGAAAATTACAGATGCAGGCATTATGACATAATGACACATGAAGAGAAAGGAGTTACCTCACAAGTGGAGAACCAGTGTTGACAGGGCCAATTTGATCAGGGTGGATGTAGTCCACTCCCAACAGTTTTCACTCCATACATCTGAAGAAGTGGTTTTTAACCCACAAAAGCTTATGCCCAAATAAATCTGTTAGTCTTTAAGGTGCCACCGGACTCCTTGTTATTCTTGTGGATATAGACTAACACAGCCATCCCCTGATACTTGAAACCTTGATTTGTTCCATCTTCTCATAACAATGGCCAAATCAACAAACTAAAATAACAGAAACAGCAGTGTTTTCCAATGTTGTTCATAATATTGGCAATAAGGCAAAAAGTCTTATCATATAATTAAAAATATTAATCTTCAGTTCAATTAGGAATACAATTTTCCACTGGGGAAACTGGAAATTTGGTATTTTACACAGGAAAGGAAAACTGATCTTGAGAAGCTACCCTCTTTCCCATGCTCCAGGCAACGGGAAGAAATCTAGATGTATGAATCTCTTCTCCATAGGAATGAGGAGAAGTCATGTTATGAGAACAGTGCAATTCCTTCCTCCAAGGGGGAAAAGTTGGTAAGATTGGAAACAAAAGCCAGGCCATGACAACCTCTACTCAGTCTCTGGTACCTAAGAAGAACCTGGCAATAAATGCTACCTCACACAGACCTTGTTTCATTCTTATGGATGATAAATATTGCTTTTATAGCAATGTATGTTTAACCTTTTGAGGAGACTTGCTCTACCATTAATATTAAAGTCTCCCTTTTGAAAATAATCCGATAAAAATCAAACAGTAGTTTTCCTCCTGACTTTAAAATCACCACTACTGATGATCAAAAGTAGTGATCATGCAAACACAGAGAGCTTCCCAGAACAGAAAAGCAATTGCACACATGACTAATACCATAAAAGCAGCAAAGAATCCTGTGGCACCTTATAGACTAACAGACGTTTTGGAGCATGAGCTTTTGTGGGTGAATACTCACTTCGTCAGATGCATCTGACGAAGTGAGTATTCACCCACGAAAGCTCATGCTCCAAAACGTCTGTTAGTCTATAAGGTGCCACAGGATACTTTGCTGCTTTTACAGATCCAGACTAACATGGCTACCCCTCTGATACTTAATACTATAAAATTACTCAAGCTGAATTCTAATAAAATAGATTTACTACTGTGATTTCATCCAGCAGTATGGATTTAAACACCAAGACAAATATTTTTATCCTACTACACAGCTTCTATGCATCAGTCACACTTTCAGCTTTCTCCAGTTAATTATATTTGTCAAAATCAATATTTCAATGTTAACACAATACGAGTACAGTAAAAGTATACCTGATTATAGAAAATTTGCTAAGTTTTGTAAGCTTCTTCAGTGTTCCATTGTATTGCATTTATTCTAGAGCAGTACAATATTCAGCATTTCAATAACAATGAATAAGCCTAATGCATTACGTAAGAATAAGCCTATTAAATTCTTGAGCCTGAAACCACGTCTTTCCCTCCTCCCCCTCCAGTTTGAAACTTGTCACAAACAGAATATTAGTTTTTTATGCTTCTCAGAACTTGCATTATTCCTATCATTAGCATTTGTATTTTTATATACACCACAAGAACTTAAATCAGTTTAACCCCTTAATGTCAATGGGATTTAGTGCTTATAGATGGGAAATCTTGAATTCAAACACAAATTGCCATGTTTCAGATGAATTTAGAACAGCTTATTATAAATTCTTCATTTGTGGCTAAAAGCAGGAGTTTGATTAAATAATAATAATAATTAATAAATAAATAAATGCTGACCTGAAAATCTTTTTACAAAAACTTAAAGCAATCATTTATCATGTTATGAACCTGAGTCATAAATGTAAAATTAACATCTGCATGCTAAATTGGACACAAAGCCATACTTTCATCAACTTTAACACTGTCAACAGGTGGTGAATAAAGGGAAAATTATATGTGTGACTCTCTGCTTCCAGAGGCATAGGAGGTCCCAGAGGAAGTGGAACTAGTGTGGTGTTCCTGCATACGGAGGGTAGGATTTGGGGAGCTATATAGGAGCTATGCATCCCTTGCACACCTTGGGGCGGATTCCTCTGTGTGCTGTCACCAAAGAGGTTGAAGCAGGGTAGATGGAGCGGCATAGCTAAGGCTCTGTCAGCCAGAACCTCCAAAAGAACACCGGGGGGAGGGAGGGAGGAAATGGTAGCCCCATGATCAATAGCTGTTTGGTGCTGGAGGAAAATTTTCTTCCACTGTGTCCCTGTGGAGAACATCAATGCACAAGACTGCTGCTAAAATCATAAGACCTATTGTGTGCCTGAATAATAAACAAAAAAATTAATGGAGGCTTTTTGGTCATCTTTAAAAGTGCACGTACATCTTAGGTGCCTATAGCTGGATGTTATTCATTTTTGTGTCTTCAGTACAATGTTGAAGAAGGTACAATTGCAGGACCAGCTATAGCTATACTACCAAAATGAATGTAATGGGATGGCATAGGTAGAAATGAGCGCAGAACATGTCCTGAAGAATTTTCTTTGCTGTAGAAGATGCATAAGAAGGCAAGAAGCTAGCAAGGTCACACCCTACGAATTAACACCAAGAATTTTTACTATAAGATGATGGCTGATCAGTCAGAAATGACAAGGGGTAGAAAGACCTCAGCCTATTAGTCAATTCCAGGATGACAGTGAGGCATCAATGTAAGGTGAGGTATTTCCAGTAAAGATAGGGAAGATTAATGCCATCATATAAGGCATTATTAAGATCTGTTATATTATATACAATTACAGTCATTCATGTTCAAGATAGATTAATTCTAACTGGAACAGGTGCAGAGATGGGCTAATAGAAGAATTAGGGAATGGATGGCCTGTCTTATCAGACAAGACTAAAAGAGCTTGGCATGTTTAGTCTACCAAAACAAAGGCTGAAAGGGTATCTGACTGCTCTCTCTCTCTCTCTCACACACACACACACACACACACACACACACACACACGGAAGTAAATACCAAGAAGAGAGAAGAGCTATTTAAGCTAAAGGACAATGTTGGCACAAAAACATATGGGCATAAAATAAATTTAGGCTGGAAATTAGAAGAATGTTTCTAACCATCAGCGGAGTGAGGTTCTGGACCAACCCTCCAATTGCAGTAATGGAGGCAAACAACCTAACTTATTTTGATGGAGCTTGATACATTTATGAATGGGATTATATGGCATGGGTTGCCTGTGGCAATATAGGACTGGACTTGACCATCCAGAAGGTCCCTTCCAGTCCTATGTACCAGTGATTTCAGGTCCCAGGTTTGAGTTTTTAGGCCTGGTGGTTAGAAAAGCCTTATTTTTATGTGTAAGTAGGAAGCTTAAATGTGGAAATAACTGAAACACAACAAACAGGGACAGGTTTCAGAGTGGTAGCCGTGTTAGTCTGTATCAGTAAAAACAATGAGGAGTCCTTGTGGCACCTTAGAGACTAATACATTTATTTGGGCATAAGCTTTCGTGGGCTAGATCCCACTTCATCAGATGCATGGAGTGGAAAATACAGGAGCAGGGAATGAAACAAGGAATCTCCACAATGCTATTTATGTGTGTGAGAACTTTCAAAGTAGAAATGTACTTTGAAGTTTTACTAAGTTAAACACAGGCATAAAACAAAACAAACAAAAAACCAATCCACTGTTACAAGGCATAAAACAACAAATAGAAGTGGCTGTGAAATACGGCATATCAACACTCTCAGCTAGCAGGGAAACTCAACCTACTTCACCGCAGTCTAAAAAGACACCTAATCCACTGAAACATGCTTCAATTTTGACAGGTCTCTACATGATTGCTAAATCAGAAACCAGCAGTAGAGAGGAAGTTCATGTAAGAACAGATGTTTGACTAGGTGGTGCTGAGGGACACCACTGTCTCACAGTAATCTGGGTGGTTCTTTATCAAACACGCAGGGGAGGAGAGGCAGAAAACCAAAAGGACACAGTCAGCAGTTGGCAGGACATTAGGCTGCTTTTGTGAGATTGGGGAGAAGATTAAATTTTCTGGAGGACAAGCTATTCTCTCTGTTCTAAGAGTTAAACTGTACACTCCCATTCCCTTTCAAAAATACAATATTGAATCTTAAGCTTCAGTATCTTTCTTCTAGTTCCCAGCTATAAGAGATGAATTTAACAGATGATGTTAAATTTTCAGATAATGGCAATTTGCACATAAACACACTGTATTTATCATTTGTTACATACCCCATTCTCTGTACGTTTCTCCAGAGGTATATTTATTCCATTTCTCTGATTTTGGGTCTGACGCCCACCTAGAAATAAAGTATCAATCTTATTAGCAAGGGGAGGTTTTTTGGTTTGTTTTTAATTCAGAAGGTTTTCACTGTAAACCTACAACTATATCTGCACAAATTACAATCACTCTAACAAATCAGCTTTTTGCAAGTTTAATTTCCTTCCTTACAAACTATAATAATTACATTATATTTGTGATTTGGTAAAAAAAAAATTCAAAAGAAATTAAAAAATTGATATATTATTAAGGGTTTTTCTTCTTTTGGGAGGCGAAGGAGCAGGTGTTTTTGTTTTTAATACAATGGGTAACCAAGCTTACTTGAACTGAGCCAAACAGCACTGAGCTTTTTTCACACCAATACTGAAGTGATTTGTAAAATTAAGAGTTACTTAAAATATTCTTTCTAATCCTCTACAAACCATCCCATACGTATCACTATTCATTACAGTATCAAGTTTGTGTTTTGTTTTGTTTTTTTACAATAAGATTCCAATGCCTTTAAAAGAGGCTACACATTTCTCAACAGAAGTTCAGCACTTCAGGAACTATTTGACAAGACAGGTTTATCAAAAGATTAGATTGACTGCTTTAGTTGTTGCCAATATTCATTTTAAACACAGAACTATTCCTCTTGGTTGTGAGCACATAAAGTTTCCTTTAACTGTAATGTCAATTCTGCCAATTCCTACTATATGAATCCAAACCTTTGGCATTAGGTTACTCTTTGTAGGTGGCAGAGTCAACAGAAGTAGAAAATGTTGACTTCATGGCCTGACTTTATTAAGATCTGTATTTTTCTGCCTCAGACAAGTTTTGTTGCTACAAACATCCAAGAAATAGTGTTACAGTACTTAAGTCAGTGAACTGAGCATCATGTTGTCACAGTTTGACTGCTAAAGAAAGCCTCATATTTCTGTGCCCACATGAAACAGTCGTTTTGGCTGAGTACATTGCAAATGTATATTAGAGGCTGTTTCCCAGATGCCTTGCAAAGTTCCTTAATATAAAGCGTGATTAATCTTACCATGGTTGATTTAGAATCCCTGCATGCCTGATTTAGAAAGGACAAGCATGTTCTCCATGTATGTAAAACTCCAGGCCATGTTTAAAACATATTTAATACATATACATTTATATTTCACTTTAAATCAAGGAGGATGGTTAAGCACTTTACAGTGTATAGAAATCAGTACATATTGACATCCCTTGACATCCCCTCATGCGCTACTTCATCTACTGTCAAAAATCAACGAGCCTTTCTGCACCACTATATTCTACAGCTTTCAAGAGAGGTAGTAGGGAATCCTTTATCCCACTGAAACGATAGAAATAATTTTGGTGGATAGAATAACTATGTCTGTCGGAACTTCGCTATGGCATCAATAGAATAGAAACATGGATTTAATTTCTACGACCACAAATGGTCAGTACCTCAATTTTAAGTCTGATCAAGACTGAAATATACGTAGAGCAATATCCCTAAGTATATATGGTAAAAGTTAATGTAGGGACTAAACCTGGGCCACTTTTAGTAATCTAAACCAACATCTATGCTTCAGGTTCCTCCCCACTGTTGTAAAAGAGACGGTTACTCACCTTTTTAACTGTTGTTCTTCGAGATGTGTTGCTCATATCCATTCCAGTTAGGTGTGCGCGCGCCGCGTGCACGTTCTTCGGAAGATTTTTACCCTAGCAACACTCGGTGGGTCGGCTGGACGCCCCCTGGAGTGGCGCCACTATGGCGCCGGATATATACCCCTGCCGACCCAGCCACCCTTCAGTTCCTTCTTGCCAGCTACTCCGACAGAGGGGAAGGAGGGTGGGTTTGGAATGGATATGAGCAACACATCTCGAAGAACGGTTACAAAGGTGAGTAACCGTCTTTTCTTCTTCGAGTGCTTGCTCATATCCATTCCAGTTAGGTGATTCCCAAGCCTTACGTAGGCGGTGGGGTCAGAGTGAAATGTGGCAGGATGTAAAAGTGCTGAGCCAGAGGCTGCAGCATCTCTTGACTGTTGAACCAGAGCATAATGCGAAGCAAAGGTATGGACCAAGGACCATGGAGCTGCGCGACAGATCTCGTGGGTAGGTACACGAGCCAGCAAGGTGGCAAATGAAGCCTGAGCCCTGGTAGAATGCACGGTGATGTGGCTTGGGGAAATATGAGCCAAATCATAACAAGTGCGGATGCACGCCATCACCCAAGATGAGATCCTCTGAGAGGAAACAGGTAGGCCTTTCCTTCGGTCTACTACCGCGACAGAGAGTTGGGGCGTTTTACGAAATGGTTTTGTCCGCTCAATATAAATGCGAGCGCTCTACAGACATCCAGGGAGTGTAATTGTTGCTCCCATTGCGCTGAGTGTAGGTACCATGAAAGGCCGAAACCACCTTAGGGAGGAAAGCCGGGTGTGGTCGTAACTGCACCTTGTCTTTGTGAAGCATAGTGTACGGCGGGACCACCGTAAGAGCGCTGAGCTCGGAGACTCGTTTGGCAGATGTAATGGCTCCGAGGAAAGCTGTCTTCCAAGACAGGTATAGCACAGAGCAGGCCACTAACGGCTCGAATAGGGGAGACATAAGTCTGGCTAAAACCAGGTTGAGGTCCCAGGTTGGGGCTGGGCGGCGTACTTGAGGGTGTAAGCGCTCCAAGCCCTTGAGGAACCTCGAAACCATAGAGTGTGAGAACACGGAACGACCACCTTAGCCTGGGTGGAAGGTAGAGATGGCTGCCAAGTGCACCCTCAGCGATGACACCACTAGGGCCTGCTGTTGTAGGCCAGAGGTAGTCCAAAATAGAGGGGATCGAGACCATAGTAGGAGTAAGATTAAGCGTTTCGCACCTGTAGGAGAAACGTTCCACTCGGCCAGGTACGTTGACCAGGTGGAAGGCTTCCTGCTACCCTGGTTTAGTCACGCAGCAGCCACACCGTGAGGTGAAGAGACTGCAGGTCCGGGTGGCGAAGCCTGCCATGGTCCTGAGTTATGAGGTCTGGGTGGAGTGGCAGGGTAATTGGGTTGGCTATTGACAGGTCGAGCAACGTGGTGTATCAGTGCTGCCTGGACCACGCTGGAGTGATCATGATGATGCGTGCTCTGCCCCATGTGGAGTTTGAGCAGGACCCAATGAACCAGCAGGAACGGTGGGAAGGCATAAAGGAGTTGGCCCTTCCACAGCATCAGGAAAGCGTCCGAGATCGATCCCGGCGAGAGACCTTGGAAGGAGCAGAACATCTGGCATTTCCTGTTCTCACGGTAAGCGAACAGGTCTATGGGGGGAAAAGTCTCCACTTCTGGAAAACAGAATGCATCACATCGGGGCAGAGTGACCACTCGTGAGACAGGAAAGACCTGCTGAGTTGAAGTGCCAAGGCGTTCCGAACGCCTGGGAGAAAGGACGCTACCAGAATTATAGAGTGGGCTATGCAAAAGTCAGAGATGGATGGCCTCCTGACAAAAGGGGGAGGACTATGTCCCTCCCTGGTTGTTTATGTAGCACATGGCCGTTGCGTTGGCTGTAAACACTGAGACACCACGGCCTCGCAGCTGCTGCTGGAACCCCTGGCACGCCAGGCAGACTGCTCTCATTTTTGGACATTGATGTGGAATGCTAGCTCCTGAGAAGACCAAAGGCCTTAAGCTCGAAGGTGACCGAGGTGGGCACCCGAGCCGAGAGATGACGCGTCTGTCGTCAGGGACAGTGAGGGCTGGGGTGGATAGAACGGCATCCCTGCCCACACTAGGGAGGGAGTTAGCCACCATTCTAGGGAGCCCAGTGTGCTCGAGGGAATGGTGACTATCGTGACCACTGGGTCCCTGTCTGGGCGGTACACTGAGTTGAGCCAAACTTGGAGAGGACGGAGGCGGAGCTTGGCGTGTTTGGTTACAAGCTTGCAGGCAGCCATGGGACTCAGGAGACTGAGACAAGTGCGAGCCGAGGTCGTTGGGAAAGTCTGCAGACCTCGGATGATTGTTGCCATCGCCTGAAACCACGGCTGTGGGAAGCAGGCTCTGGCTAGGTCGGAGTCCAGGATAGCTCCTAGGAAATCTAATCTCTGCATGGGAACCAGAGTGGATTTTTCTATAGTAATCATCAGGCCTAGACATGTGAATAGGTCCTTGACGATGCCCACATGCTGAGTGATTTGTGTCTCGGAGTCTCCTCGGATAAGCCAATTGTCCAGATACGGAAAAACGCATATCTGACGTCGGCGGAGGTAGGCGGCAACTACGGCCATACACTTGGTCAATACCCGTGGGGCTGCAGAAAGGCAGAACAGCAGGACCGTAAACTGGAAGTACTGACGGTTGGCTAGAAAGCGGAGGTATCTCCTGTGCGGAGGAAAGATGGCAATGTGAAAGTACACATCCTTCATATCGAGGGCGGCATACCAGTCTCCAGGATCTAAGGACGGGATAATGGTTCCCAGGGATACCATGCAGAACTTCAACCTTATCATAAACTGGTTGAGTCCTCGCAGGTCTAGGATAGGTCTGAGACCTCCGTTCGAGTTGGGAATTAGGGAATAACCGGAGTAAAACCCCTTGCCCCTTTCGTCCATCGGCGTCTGCACCTCTTGTAAGATGAATTGCTCGTGAGAGGGGTCCCTGAAGGGGGACAGGATTGGAACAAATTGGAGATGGTACCCATACTCAACCGTGCGTAGGACCCAGCGATCTGAAGTTAACTGGGACCATGCCAGGAGGAAGTAGGAGTGGGATCCCGGCCTGTAACTGGTACGCCGCCCTCGGGCGCACCTTCGAAAGTTCGTCTTTGGTCCCGGTGGTGATTGCGAGGGACCTTGATCTTGGCCCTCTAGGGGTCCTGACGGTCGTCTGCGACCGCCTCGGCCATGCCGTCTGCCAAAGTCCTGTCTCTGGCTAGGCACAGAGTACGGCGGTGTGGCTGGGGACGGAAAGGCCTGCGTTTGGTCGCCGGCGTATGCACGCTGAGAGCGCGCATTAGGACCCTGTTGTCCTTCAGGCTTTGCAGCGTAGGGCTGTCTTTTCCGCAAAGAGGCCTTTACCATCAAATGATAAGTCCTGAATGGTATACTGCAGCTCCGGCCGGAGGTTTGAAACCTGAAGCCATGAGATGCGCCTCATGGTAACACCCGAGGCCAGAGTCCTGGCTGCTGAGTCTGCTGCATCCAACGAGGCCTGGAGGGGAGCTCTGGCCACCTTTTTCCCTTCCTCCAAGAGGGCAGCGAACCCTTGGAGGAGTCTTGAGGGAGAAGCTCCATAAACTTACCCACCGCCACCCAGGTTTATAATTATAGCGGCTAAGCAAGGCTTGTTGATTTGCCACCCAGAGCTGTAAGGCCCCTGCAGAGTACACATTGTGGCCGAGTAGGTTCATTCGCCTAGCCTCCTTCGATTTCGGGGCTGGTGCCTGCTGGCCATGCCATTCCCTCTCCTTAATGGACTGAACGACTAGTGAGCAGGGAGGAGGACGGACATACAAGTAGCCGTACCCCTTAGAGGGCACCATATATTTACGCTCGATTCCCCTGGCCGCAGGAGGGATAGAGGCTGGGGACTGCCATATAGTATGGCATTCGCCTGGATGGTTCGAATAAACGGGCAGGGCCCCTCTAGTGGGGCAACCGCCAATAGAATGCCCGCTACCGGGTCCTCTACCTCCGGGATCTCCTCCACCTGGAGGTCCATATAGAGTGCTACCCTCCTTAGGAGATCCTGATGGGCTCTCAGGTGGGCACATCAGAATCGCGGTCCTGAGCATAAGAGCTGTCCGCGTGGGATGACACTGATGCGTGTCTGGATGGCCACGGAGGTGCTGAAACACCATGGGCAGAGTCTCTGACTCTATCGGACCTTGTACAACTCGGCACCGGGGACCGGGACGCGTACCAGTACCTGGAACGAGATCCAGACCTGCGACCAGAGCAGTGCTGGGAGGTTGACCAAGATCTCAAGGCTCGACGTCGGGAGCGGCTACGAGAATCACGGTGCCTGTAGCGGTAGCGGGAGCTGGAACGGTGCCGAGAGTAGCGGGTCGGCGAATGGGATAGCGACCGGTGCGGCGAGTGCGACTGGTACCGAGGAGGAGAACAGCACCAGGACTGCAAGTGGTGTCGGGAGCGGGAGTGCCGACGGGACCTGGAGCGTCTGCGGGACCGTGATCATGAACGGTGCCGCTCTGCTGTGCTGACAGAGGATGGTCATATCAAGGGAGGCTTGCCAAGAGACTGTATTATCCGCACCGGCGGTGGCGGGGGTTCAGGCAGCATCAACTCTGTCATGGAAATGAGATCCCTCACCGTTGGGACTGTCTCCGGCGTGGAGGGAACAGTAAGCTCAACCACAGCGCATACCGGGGAGCTGTCAGGCACTGGATTCGGCGGCCCTCGTGGGACCGGGATGGAAGGTGCCTCGGCAGGTGTCGGTGCCGGGCGATCCAACTTAGACAGGCTCTCTGGCTGCGGTGCAGTTGGCACGGAAGCAGCAGGAGCAGGGAGCTCAACCACGGCGCGTGCTGGGGAGCTGTCAGGCACTGGCAGGAGGAGTCGTAGGCTCTCTTGACCTCAGAGAGAGGGAGCGGTGCCGAGTCGACTTCGGTGCTGGCGACGGCCGGTGCCAAGAGGCCTTGGCAGTACCGGCGGGGTCCGGTGCCGAGGAGGCGCTTCTGCCCGCCGATTGACCAGCGCTCGGTGCCGAAGGCGGAGGGGTAAGTGAAAGTCCCGCTCCTTTTTGTTCTCGGCTAAAAAGCCTTCCAAATGGGGCACTTAGCGGTCAAGTGCGATTCCCCGAGGCACTTCAAATAGGATTTGTGAGGATCTCCTGTTGGCATCGGCTTGTGGCAGGCAGAGCATGGTTTAAAACCCGGTGAGCTGGGCATGGGCTCTGGCACCGGGTGCGGGGAAGGGGCTACTCCCCGAATCCCACTAACTATTACTAAACTAACTATGCTAGTAAAGAAAAAACATATAACTATAGAAATATTTTTATAAAAAAGGATTATAACTATATACACGAGAACTACGAGTAGCTAAGGAAGTGGAGGTCAGCTAAGCCACGCTCCACTGTTCCAACAACCGACACGGGCGGTAAGAAGGAAGTGAAGGGTGGCTGGGTCGGCAGGGGTATATATCCGGCGCCATAGCGGCGCCCAGCCGACCCACTGAGTGTTGCTAGGGTAAAAATCTTCTGACGAACGTGCATGCAGCATGCACACAACTAACTGGAATGGATATGAGCAAGCACTCGAAGAAGAACTAATGAGCCAAAAAATACTACTTTTAGAAAACTTTACATATGGAACAACCAAAAATGGTTCAAAGGGAGAATTAGTTAAAGCAATCAAGACTAAGCTGAGACGTAAGAAGAAGTTACTTGTTAGAGATGGTCAAATTAATTGAATTGAGTCAAAACAGCCTGAGAATACCAATAGGCATCTCAACTGGTGATTCCTTCATAGCCTTCAGACAGATTAATTGACCATGACACAATGAGTACATATACAAGTACAAGCTCAAAGTTTTCTTGTAAATTAACTATGATCTATCTCTGTTTGATCAGAGAAAACAGATTCTATTACCTACACCAATCCCTTAAGGCTCTTCTGATTTAAATACTACACTCCTCGATAGAAAGCTTCTTTCTAAAAGTCCAGTAGACGATAGGGTTTTCTTGATAGAAATTGCTACTCCATTTTTGTTTTAAATATAACTACAAGAAGTAGTAGAGGAGTCTGTCAGGGATATTTTGCAAAATAGATTTTAATTTCCCTCTCTCGGATCAAAGTCATTTGCTTGGAGAAGCACAGTGCCCTCTTTCAGGAAAGTAAAACAAGTGACCTTGCCTTTAATATAAAAACTGTGTTAAGCCTTGCATACCCATCAGCATTTCTGGATCAGCAGGGCCAGCTCTACAGTTTTCGCCACCCCAAGCAGCGCGCCAAATTGTCACCCCGGGCGGCGGGGGCAGTCCCTGCACCCTTAGGGCAGCAGGCGCGTTTCCGCGGCGGCCGCAATTCGGCGGCAGCTTCTATGTTTAGCTGAAGCAGCCTCGGACAGCTAAACATAGAAGCTGCTGCCAAATTGCCGCGGAAACGCGCCTGCCCCCTAGGGGCTCACGGACTGCCCCCGCAGCCTGGGGTGGCAATTCGGAGCGCTGCTTGGGGGCAAAACAACAGGGACTGCCGCCACTTGCAAAATGCCGCCCCAAGCACCAGCTTGGAATGCTGGTGCCTGGAGCCGGCCCTGTGGATCAGTATCAAAAGGAACAAAAAACTGCTTTATGAAATAAAGCAAATCATATTTTCCTGTTAAGCTGTTCTCATAAGAGGCAAGTGTAATTGTTTCTCACTTCTCCTCTGTCTTTTGATATGTGGTACTTGTGCTCTGTTGTAATGACAGAAAAGGCATTCAGCATTCTAACTACTTCTGGAGTGAAACATTTGAAACTCATTTATGTCATTTCTGGCACCAAAGCATGCAAGTCACAGGGAGGTGGATTAGTGTCCATAACTATTCTAATCAGATTTTCTGCCAAAAGAGTGAAAAAAGGTAAATATATTTATAATAATAAATAACAACAACAACAACAATTGTATTAGAACAAGCAAAAGTGAAATGCCTAGGAATCCCCTTTATCAGTTTTAATGGAGACAAATGTGATTTCAGCCACTAACCTGTAACCGTACAGTAAAAAAAGAGAACAAGAAAGTGAGAAATTTGTGCAAGATACAATTATGTAGAAAAGGCAGGAGAACAGAAGTTCATTTGTCTCAAGGATTATTGGAAGAAGTGTACTTCTTCAGCTACGCTGCTACTGTAGAAGTGTGAATGGAAGTGAAGCAAAACAAAGAGCCTAAGCAGAGGCAGCTGGTCACCAGGAGCTGGTACACCTGAGCCTGATCAATAACTCCACAGCTATCAGCCACACTAGGTACTATAGTGTGTAGCAGATATTGCAAGTTGCAGTGCTGCCTGTTGCCACTAATAGACACCCGTTCTGCTCTTGGAAGCTCCAGCAGCCATTGGTGCCGCAAGCCCTGACTTGAAGTGGTTTCCATCATATACAGGGTTTACAGTTTGGTTCAATGGCACCCCCACTGTACAAACTGTTCCAGCACCCCTCCAGTGGCTACAGGGTATCTGGCTATCAAGAGGAAACTCCTGAAGGGAATAGTTCAGAGAGGGACATTTATGACTGTGGAAAGATATTTAAGGCAGGGATTCTCAAACTTTCTGATCAGATGATCACTTCTTACAGAGTGTCTTGGGGACACACCTCCCCTCGCACCACAGTTGCATAATATCCTTATGGGAACTAGAATAATTGTTTACATGGAGAAATATTAGGAAATAATGAATTTTTAGGAGTCTTTGAATGTGGTTTAGCAGAAAAAAGGATGCTGAATTTATATACTGAGTTTATTTTAAGCAATAACATCGCTTTTAAAGCCAAGTTTAATGCATGCTTGAATAACTGAATGTTGGTAGTTTTCTAGCTTCATTTGTTTTTGAGAGCAAATTTTTTAAATAAAATCAAGTCACTTTCCAGTGGAATTCTGATTTTTGTTATTCTAGTTCTCTGCTTCACTGCCCTCACCCCTAAATGACCTCTCTCTCTTGAGTTTTAGATTACTACTGTTAATAGCTGGCATAATACAAAAAAGAATTTCCAGGATATACTTTGGAATAAAATGAATAATTCTGAATTTGTGACAAACTGAAATAATACATTTAGGAAATGAAAATTAATTTTACAAGACATTTCCAATCTAACAAAGTGTTGTAAAAAGTTATCACGCTCAGTCATTGAAATTTTAAGTAGAAAACCAAAAGAATTAAAAATGTAAACAAATTTTAATATGTGACTAAAAAATTCCTACACCAGAAGGAAGTGTTCAAAGTCCAGAGGCAATGAGTTTTTCTTTTTTTTAAATTAGTCATGAGTGACAAACATAACACTTAACACATTAACAGAATAAATATATCACAGAAGAAAAATAAATCAATGGATATTCAATAATTCCTATACAAACGCTATTCGTATATACTGCAGGAATGGGAGGGGGAACCTTTTTAATGTAACAGTCAATTTCATACTACAGAAAAAAGAGGACATACATTTTTTGTTGATTTCTTATATTTAGCATTGGGGCATGTATACTAAATATACTATTCCATACTCAAACAGCACATAAGTGAGGGAAAAATAATATTTCCTGGTGAATACTTTCAAAGTCATGGTCAAATAAGCCTTTTGGCAACACATTTTATAAAACTATGCAATGTCTATCAATAAAGCGTATGAATAATTATGTATTATATTATGCTAATACAGTGTTGTAGCAGATATGGCGATTTCCTCCAATAGCCTGAACATACTTTACTGAATTAAGTTAAACCTTCATTGTATTAAAAATGCAAATGTTTACATATTATATGGGATTATATGTCTTAGAGGAGACCTGACTAATGTAAACCCTGGTAAGTATGAGTTTCAAAGGACTATTTGAAATGATGCGAACTTTTAAAATGAAGTGGGATTCCCAAGAAATCTCTAAGGAGAGGGATATGCACATGTAACACCTCAAAGTTATGCAAAATTCCAGCCTTTTGAAGGTAGGGCCCTGAGGAGAAGAAACTCATTGTTTACAAATTACCTCTTCCCAGTATCAGAGGGGTAGCCGTGTTAGTCTGGATCTGTAAAAAGCAACAGAGAGTCCTGTGGCACCTTTAAGACTAACAGATATATTGGAGCACAAGCTTTTGTGGGTGAATATTCACTTTGTCAGACGCCTGTTGTGAGCTAACAGCTGTGATAGACTTGTGATCACTGAAAACCCCCTTGGTGGGGTCTGAAGGATTGTTCACCTGCCAGAGCCTTTCTGGTTGTTGGGATGACCTCTGGTAACCTTATCACCATGCATGTGGATTCTTTTATTGTTTTTAATGTGTTTTCTCTGTAATGCTTTTACCTTAAGAAAAAATTGCTTAGAAAGAGCTATGTGGTAACTTAACTGAGGGCAACTGTGCTGTTTATAGCCTCTAAGAAGGCGGCAAAACAGGCCTGCCAAGGCAGTCTGATTTGCTGGGAATTCAGTGTAAGCATGCAACTTGTAGCCTGGAGATTCCCTCATTAGGAGGAAGGGAGACATATGTCTCTGTCCAAGAAGGGTAACGACTGGGGAGCCAGAAGCTTAAGAGTGGGTGCCCTTACTAGACCATGAGGGGGAATACAAGTACAGCTGCCCTGAACTGTGACAAATGCTAACAATTTTAATGAATTCCTGATTAGTTAGCTTTAGTTATTAAGGCAGCGAGTTTGTCAAGGAGGTCATAGATTCCGTGACTTTGCGTGATCTCTGTGACTTCTGCAGTGGCTCGTGTGTCTGGCCCAGGGGCAGTCCAGGCAGACCCTGTGCAAATCACATCGGCTGCTGCAGGGACAGTCTCGGGCCACTGCGCTCCCCCTTCACCCCCCCCCCCCACACACACCAGCAGAGTTTGGGTGTGGGAGGGGGTAGAGGTTTGGGATACAGGACGGGGTGAGGTGGGCTCTGGGAGGTGCTTACCTGGGGGGCTCCCTGGAAGCGGCAATATCCCCCTTGCTCAGCTCCTAGACAGAGGAGTGGCCAGGGAGCTCTGCGCGCTGCTGCTGCTGCTGGGGTGTGAAGCGCAGAGCCAAGCAGGGAGCCTGCTGGCCCCCCGCACGCTGCTGCCTGTCCCCCCTCCAGCACCAATTATCATCTGTGTAAGGTAAGTGTACTTACTCTGTTCATTGCTTTCAGCTGGAGATTCCTCATGACGAAGAAAAAATTTCACCTCTTCTCTGCGGGGTCCCCACTTCTGTAGATGGTCATACATCATGTGATCAAAGGGTATATGGCGTTCTGAAAGTAGAGAATATAATATTTTTGAATCCAGCAACTTCTTACAAAGTAACATTAAAATAACTGCTTCTAAATGTGGGTGCATTTTTGGCACTTCAAGCAGTCATCTGACAACTTAACATGCAGAAAACTAATTCAAAATAAAAGCAGAAACAGGAAGAAAATAACTGCAACAGCATATTAACATACTATTAAAACAACAGTTAATTACATAACAAGTGACATAATTTTAGATAGTACAACCACCTACATAATTTCAAAGTTTATAATCCTACTATGCATGCATTTAAATTTTGCCAGAAATTCTCCATCACCTTCTATGACATTATATGACTAAAACATGACCATGTAGGTCACTGTTGCTGCCACTGTTATACAATGCAACAAATCTTGCACAGAGTATGTTATGTTAGGTGTCAATGAAAAAGTTATGGTGTGCGAAATGTGATTATCCTATTTGTATTCATGCATCATTTTTGTATCGGAAATTACAAATTTTGGCTGTATAACTATTTCAAATGTGTTTGCCCCTGGATAACACTCACAAGGTATTTGCATCCAGTCTAGCCAGCACATTGTGAAGGGAATACTTCGATCGACATCCCATCAACGAACACAATAGGCCATGAAAGAAGCTTATCTACACCTGATGGACTTTCCTGAGAACATTTTTGCTAGAATATGGATAAGGCCCCTGTTATGACTCATCGAAGCATGCAAGGGCATGTGACTAGATTATATGGTGCTGAACTCCATCTTGTGTGCCTGTACTTTTCCAGAAACTGTGCTGAGGGCTCTGCCTGGAACAACTAGTTTCTTTCAACACAGGAGAAGCTATAAAAAGTCCTGGAAACATCTCCATTTTGCCTCTTCCCTGCTCTGATCTCTGGATTATGGACTTATACTAATGGGAGCATTCTAACCAAGGGACTAAGGACCTTCCACTCATTTGGAAACAACCAGAGACTTAACAAGCCAGCAGTTTATGCCATCACGACTTGAAACCTGATCCAAGAACTTTGCAATTATTGTATGTATTTGATTTCTTTAACCAATTTAAACTCTCACCTCTTTCTTTTCTCTTATAAATAAGCCTTTAGATATTACATATTTAAAGATTGGCAACCGCAAGATTATTGGGTAAGAGCTGAGTTACATATTGACCTGGGTATGCGGCTGGTCCGTTGGGATCAGAAGAATTCTTTGATTGATAAAATTGGTTTTAAATAATCACTCACCATTAAGTCTAGTGTCCGGATGTTGAATCCAGGACTGGAATAGCTAAGGAGGCTGTATTTCTGATTTTTTGTTAGCCAGGGTGGTGAGACAGACATTTTGTTGCTGGGTTGGTATATCTTATGGAAGAATAACCACCAGTTTTGGGCTGTCTCTGCCCTATTTCTCAGCAGTTTGTCCTGAATTTGGTATTCTCAGTTGTGACCCACTGAGGCATGGTGACATTTAAATTTTGCCAGGAATTCTCCCTCACCTACACCCTTTTCAGACAGTTAAGCCTTTCAACTCTGCTTTCCTTTGCCAATTGGGTTTTCTGTGCCTGTTATGAAAGCATCATACTCAGTCTGAACCGTAAGACTTCCAATGAAGTCCACTAGACTAAAGTCATGTATAATACACATGCATAATGATAATTCACCCCTAAGATTTAGTTATGTGCTATCACTCTAAGAGAGTACATTACACAATAGTCACTAATACAGCAGAAACTGGTACAAGATGGCAGTAATCAACAAATCCAGGAGTAAAATCAAGACTAAATTTTCTGCAGTATTACAATTAAATCTCTCTCTCTCTCTCTCTCTCTCACACACACACACACACACACACACACACACACACACACACACACACACACACACACACACCATTTCTCAAAATTTTGAACAAGGTGTTTATTTCAGAAATATCAAACTTACTAGCAGAAGAATAAGCAATATATAATTAATCTTGCAAGAATTTTAATGTTATTTCCAAATTTCTAAAAATCAATTTTCAAAAATCTTTCAGAATTATACTTATACCAGTGTTTAAACAGTACTGCACAAGTTAGAAAACCTATGAAGAGGGCCACTTTTCTACTAATAGGCAGGAATATAAGATAAATTAAGAAAGAAGTATCTCATACTCCATTCAAGTCATCAGAAAAGGCACTGTATTTTAAAACCTAATTTTAAGATACAATTTATTTATTAAACAAAACAAACAAAAATCAAGGAAATCAAAATAAGAGGTGTCTAACAGTGAGAAGTTTATCACTATAATCTTATACCAATATAATGCTATAAATTTAAGCTGATAAGCTTCCTTATGTAGACCAGCCCTACTTTTTTTGGTTTTTGACTTTTATTTTTCTGAAAAGAAATGTTTCAGTAATTTTCGATGAGAGGTAACTTCACTCTTCCCTGAGGAATGGTGTCCTCCATCCCCTTCCCTACTTCTTCAGCCTAGTACTCAGACCACTCCCAAAGGCCATCTGGAGTCTTATGCAGCGGCCAGAATGTGATGGCTCTTGTGAGAACATTAGCCTGATGAAACAGGGGATTCAGGTTATTTTCATTTTAGTGTTTTGTCTGGACACTTCCTGGCAATAAAGAGAAAAGGAAATTAAACCACATTTACCTGATTAGGTAATTGTAATGAATATTTTATCAAAAGATTATCTTCAAAGTCTAATGTCTTTCCTGTTGTCTTCAAAGCAGTAGGAGTCTGAGTGTTTTCTTTTTAAACTTCCCTCCATTGAAAGTAAAAAGGAACTTCAATCTCAGAGAAAAGGTTATCCAAGAAACATTTCTTAAATAATTTAATATCTCTGGGTATTTACTCATACAATCTGAGACAAGCACACCCAAAGTTTAGTTTAAAATACTCAAACCTGAATAATTCAGATCAATAAAGCCATTTAGACAAAGTGTACAATACCTGTCTATATTTTAGTTAGTTGTGTTATTAAATGTTTGGTCTGGTTAAAGAAACTGCAGGAAATTTCTGTTCTCTATCACCAAAAGACAAACAAGATGTCAGGAAGATAGCCCTCTTTGGCCATAAACCCACGTTTATTGTCCCTAAACATGTCTTATCTAGACCGGACACCTCTCCCAGTATAAATACCAGTTTGGTACAAATGTAATCCTTATCTCAAGAAAACAAACCATGTAAAGCATTAGGAAAAGACCTAATTGTGAAAAGGAATGTGGGGTTGTATTTTCAGAGCAATAAATCTAGGTGTTAATGGGTTTTTTCACTCGTCCACAAAAAACTTCTAAGTAAATCCACACAAACAATTTTCAAAATATCCTAGCTGGAATGATTTTTATTACTCTAGAAATATCTGCTTCTGTCTTTAAAAGCCTCTAGGAAAAAAATATGTAGTTGGAAATGTTTCAAACTTTGTTCATTTCTTAAGCACTGAAGAGTCCACTAATAAATATTATAAATTTCAATCCAGCAGAGAAAGGTGTAAAATGATCCAATGGCTGGAAGTTGAAGGTGGACAAATTCAAACTGGAAATAAGGTGTAAATTAATGGTGAGAGTAATTAGTAAGGCTGCGTGTCTGTCATGGAGGTCACAGAAGTAATGGATTCCGTGACTTTCCATGATCCCGAGCTGGGCAGCCCCTGGGCCAGCAGCAGCAGTTTGGGTGTGTGGGAGGGGGCTCAGGGCTGGGGTGCAGGGCAGCGCTTATGGGGAGGGGAGGTGTTCTCCCTGGCTCCCACCGGCATGTCTCTGCAGCTCCTAGGCGGAGAGGCCAGAAGGCTCCACGTGCTGCCCGCGTCCACAGCTGCCGCCCCCTTTGACTATGGTTCCTGGCCAATGGGAGCTGCAGAGCTGGCACTTGTGGTGGGAGCAGCACATGGAGCCCCCCAACCACCCTTCCCCTATGAGCTGCAGGGACAAGCCGGTTGGAGACAGATAAGGAGCCTGCCAGCCCTGCCAACCCACACCCTCCCAACCCCGCAGAACCAGCAGGGGTCCCGTAACCCCCATATTTATTTTCATATAATTGTGATCTTATATATAAAGCATGCCTTGTAAGGTATCAGGTTATGATCTGCTGAAAGTCATTTCTCTATCCATATATGCATATCATTAATGCATATGAAGTTATGAGCAGGGCTGGCTTTAGGCCAATTTCCCCGATTCCCTGGAATCGGGCCCCAGGCCTTAGGTGCCTTCTTAATTTTTTATACTCACCTGGCGGGCGGTAGTCCAGGTCTTCGGCAGCACAGGGGTCCTTCACTCACTCTGGGTCTTTGGAGGCATTTCAGCGGCGGGGGTCCGCAGAAGACCCGGAGCGCGGGAAGGACTCCCCACCGCTGAAGTGCCATTGAAGACCCGGACCGCCATCAGGTATTTGAATTGGGCCCCGCAGTTCCTAAAGTCGGCCCTGGTTATGAGAATTGTGTTGTATGGTGTTCACTAAAACATGCTGTAAGTTGAGGAATCAGCTACATATTAGCTCCCCAGAGGCAACAGCAAGGAAAGTAACCAATGCCCAGGTGGGGTATCAAACAACCCATCAACAGGCATTGTCTAGCAAGGGCGCTACAATGCAATGACTCGCCCTGCAAGAGGCCATACCAGGGGAATTGCTCAACCTTGCTTGGAGAGACTCAGCAATGCCCACCAGACATGCCTGGACTTGTGCTCCCCAAGCACATGGACTGAGGGTATAAAACAGATAGACAGAGTGGACACATACTGGGCCCTTCTCCTGCCCCCACCTTCACTGCAAGCAACTAAGACACTGAGAAGAAGACAAGACTCCAACAGGGGAGATTGGCCCAGATTTAAGGAACAAACCTTTATATAAAGGACTGCAGTATCCAGTGGGGTGAGAAAAACTGCCTAATCCAGCTGTTGTCCAGTCTAATAGGGTTGATAGTTTAGACTGTGTGCTTATATTTTATTTTGGTAACCACTCTGACTTTTTGCCTCTTGCTTAATATCACTTAAAATCTCTCTCTGTAGTCAATATGTGTGTTTGTTTTTTCTACCTGAAGCAGTGCATTTGGTTTGAAGTGTGTCAGAGACTCCCCTTGGGATAACAAGCATGGTCCATATCGATTTCCTTGTTAAAGTGACAAACTCATATAAGCCTGCAGCATCCAGTGGGCATAACTGGACACTGCACGACAGAGATTCCTAAGGTTGTGTCTGGGGCCAGAGATATTGGCTAGTGTTATTTGGTTGCACAATCCAAGAAGCAGCTTACATGCCAGAGGCTGTCTGTGAACAGCCCAGGAGTGGGGCATTCTCAAAGCAGACAAGGGTAAGGCTGGCTCCCAGAGTCAAGGATTGGAGTGACCTAGCAGAGCACCAGTCCGGATAACACCAGGGGAACGTCACACCTGGGCCATGTGCTGCCGCTGCCCGCCCGCCCGCCCACCCTCCCCCACCAGCACCTGCAGGGGTCCCAGGCCGCTGCCACTCATCCTCCCCATCCAAGCACTAGCAGGGATCCCAGGCCGCACAGCACCATCCCGAGTCAGGCACTGCTGCCTGCCCCTCCCCCAGCATGGGTCCTGTGCATGACCGTGTGCACCAGCACCAGAGGGGATCCCAGACCACATGCCACCGTCTGCTTCCCCCCCAGCACCAGCAAGGCCATCCTTCTAGCACCTGCAGCACTCCAGACCCGTGGACCTCCAGCCCAAGTTTTAGTTAGGAGTATATAGTAAAAGGACAGGTCACATGCCATGCATTTTTGTTTACTGCCCATGACCTGTCCATGACTTTTATTACAAATACCCATGACTAAATGTAGCCTTAGTAATTAGGCCATTGGAAAAATTTTCCAGGGTCATAGTGGATTCTCCATCACTGCCAATTTTTAAATCAAGATTGGATGTTTTTCCAAAACATAGAACTTCCCCAAAATAATAATTCCTACAGCCTATGTCTTTTGTTGTACAGGAGATCAGACTAGATCACAATGGTCCCGTCTGGCCTTGGAATCTATGAAGCTACAAATGGCAAAAACCTTTGAGAAATGCACACTTGCAAACAGCTAAATGCAAAGCTCCTAATACCATTGCTATGTAAATGATAAAATGCCTTATGTACCAACCTCAAATTTAACTACCTTCTTAAAGAGATTATCAATATAAGAAGCCATCTGAGTATAGAATATTTATATTAACAATGAATTAATTATTAATTACTGGCAGTGCTCAAACAACTCCCTCACCTAACTCAGGAAGACAAGAACCATCTCTTCTAAAATTGTTATAAAGAATTAACAATTTCTTTAATAACTCTTTAAGCTAAAGGTTTTAAGAACTGTTTAACTTTAAAAGATGGTTTTGAAAACTGAAAAAACTTGCATATAAACTACAGGAGTGTATTGACTTTTTAAAACAATTTCATTACGTGTCATATGCTAATAAAAAGTATTTCAGAAAATGGACCGAATAAAAGAATTAAAATTAACTTTAAAGATATTCTGAGAATCTCCTGCCAGAAGTACAAAAACAAGTAGAAATGTTGTATATCCATTAAAGAGACTGCATATTCAGAAACTGAAGATAACTAAGCCAACCCCCCAGGCATGAAGTCAAAGAAAGAGTGATAGCAATGAACTTCAATCTAAATAAGACTGACAGATGCCTGTTTTCCTATAATTGAATGAAAGTAGGAGGAAAAGTATAAAAAAACTGACCTGAGCACTCCTCATACACTCACCCCTCTGCTACTCTGCTTCAACAACAAGGAGTCCACAACTCATCCTGTCTATCTGTACAAATAAACTATCATAGAAAGCTAAGAAAAATACAAAAGACTCAAAGTAACCAACCCAAGGAAAACCTCCCCAAGACTTCAATATGGATTGGTAAGAGAAAGTTAACTAAGACCCAGCCAAGGGATCAGATTTACAAACTCTTGTAATGCTTTTACTGGAATACTGAAATGTAACTGTAACTTAAAATATTAACAGCTTGTCCTGTTGATCATCAGATGGTTAGACCATATACTCCTGAAGAGGCGACAGGGACTAAACAGTGGTAAACAGAGAAATAGTGAGATTTAACTGGATTTAAGATTCTTAATATTGGTTCATTAGCCTGTCTCAAGACAGCTCCTTAAATGGCTCCTTCTAAGTAACTGATTTAAATAGTTTATTTGATTTCATAGGATTTAGTTACAATTATCTGTTTTCCCCAATTTACAAACTGGCTGATTATTATTAACAACAAGACAGGTTTCACTTACCCTAAAACAAATTATTTTGCCCATACATAAAGGTTTTAAGTATCTAATAAGATTGAGACTGAAGTCACAATATTTTAAGAAACTATATATTTCAGACTTAATTTCCCAAACAAAGAACATCCTCACATGTAGTCTACTCTCAAAGGTGTAATCACTGTTAAGGTTCTACACATAGAGGCAGACAGAAGAGATTGTAATGGAAATAACCAGTTTATCAGTTGTGTTCTATCATTTGTGTTTTGTTTAATGATTTCTTGTCTTTAATAATAAATCAGACATGGTTAAAACTTGTGATGCTTTTGCTTGTTTTTAATCATTGCGTCCCCTAAGGCATGCCTGTGACTACGATAGTGGGAATCATATACCCTGAGATAGCACCATAATTGCATGTATCTATAACTAGGTCACAAGGACAGCCATATGGGGTCAGACCAATGGTTGATCCAGCCCTTCTGAAAATGGCCAATGCCAGGTGCTTCAGAAGGTATGAACAGAACAGGCAATCATCAAATGATCCATCCCATGTGGTTCGCTCCCAGCTTCTGGCAAACAGGGGCTAGGGACACTCAGAACACTGTGTTGCATCCCTGCCCATCCCGGCTAGTAGCTATTGATGCACCTATCTTCCATGAGCTTATCTAGTTCTTTTTATATGCCTGTTATAGTTTTGGCCTTTACAACATCACCCGTCAATCAGTTTCACAGGTTGACTGTGCGTTTATGAAGAAGTACTTCCTTTTTTGTTTTAAAGCTGCTGCCTATTCATTTCGTTAGATGACCCCTAGTTCTTGTGTTATGAGTAAATAACATTCCCTTATTCGCTTTCTCCACACCAGTCAAGATTTTATAGACCTCTACCATATCCCCCCTTAGTCATCTCTTTTCCAAACTGAAAAGAGACAGTCTTTTTAATCTCTCCGCATATGGAAACTATTCCATACGCCCATATCATTTCTGTTGCCCTTCTCTGTACCTTTTCCAATTCTAACACATCTTTTTTGAGATGGGGTGACTAAAATTGCACACAGTATTCGAGAGATGAGCATACCATGAATTTCTACAGAGGCATTATATTTTCTGTCTTATCTATCCTTTTCCTAATGGTTCCTAACATTGTTAGCTTTTTTGAATGCCATTGCACATTGTCCAAAAACAGCAGCTCAACTATCCACAATTGTAAGATCTCTTTCTTGAGCGGTAACAGCTAATTTAGACTCTCATCATTTTATATGTATAGTTAGGATTATGTTGCCCAATGCGCATTAGTTTCTATTTATCAACACTGAATTTCATCTGTCAGTTTCTTGCCCAGTCATCCAGTTTTGTGAGATCCCAACTCTTCGCAATCTGCTTTGGACTTAACTATAACGAATAATTTTGTACCATCTGCAAATTCTGACACATCACTGTTTACCTCTTTTTCTAGATCACTTCTGAATATGTTGAACAGCACTGCTGCCAGTACAGACCCCCTGAGAGAAACCACTATTTACCTCTCTCCATTTCTGAAAACCAACTGTTTATTCTTACCTTTTGTTTCTTGTATTTTAAATAATTACTGATCCAAGAAAGGACCTTCCCTCTTATCCCATGACTGCTTACTTTGATTAAGAGCCTTTGGTAAGGGACCTTGTCAAAGGCTTTATGAAAGTCCCAGTATCCTCTATCCACTGGATCGCCCTTGTCCATGTTTGTTGACCCCCTCAAAGAATTCTAATACATTGGTGAGACAAATTCCCTTTACAAAAGCCATGTTGACTCTTCCTCAGCAAATCATGTTCATCTATGTGTCTGATAATTCTGTTTAACATAAATTCAATGAATTTGCCTTGTACTGAAGTTAGGCGTAGCAGCCCTGGAATTGCTAGGATTGCCTCTGGAGTCTTTTAAAAATTGGCATCACATTAGCTATCCTACAGTTATCTGGTACAGAAGCTAATTTAAATGATAGGTTACATATCACAGTCAGTAGTTCTGCAATTTCATATTTGAGTTCCTTCAGAACTCTTGGGTGAATATCATCTGGTCCTGATGACTTATTGATCAATTTGTTCCAAAACCTTCTCTAATGATACCTCAATGTTGGACAGTTCCTCAGATATGTCACCTAAAAAGAATAGTTCAGGGGTAGAAATCTCCCTCACATCCTCTGCAGTGAACACTGATGCAAAGAATTAATTTAGCTTCTCAGCAACAGCTTTATTTTCCTTGAGTGCTCCTTTAGCATCTTGATCGTCCAGTGACCCCACTGATTGTTCAGGAGGCTTCCTGCTTCTGATGTTCTTAAATTTTTTGCTGTTAGTTTTTGAGTCTTTGGCTAGTTGCTCTTCAAATTTTTTTTCAGCCTGCCTAATTATACTTTTACACTTGATTTGTGTTTAGGCTCCTTTCTATTTTCTTCAGTAGGATTTAACTTCCAATTTTTAAAGGATGCCTTTTTGCCTCTAAACACTTTTTACTTTGGTGGCACTTTTTTGGTCCTCTATGTTTTTTTAATTTGGGGTATTTACTTAATTTGAGCCTCAAATATGGTATTTTTAAAAAGTTTCCATGCTGTTTGCAGGCATTTCACTTTTGTGGTTATACCTTTTAACTTCTGTTTCCTTATTTTTGTGCAGTCCTCTTAAATGCTATTGTGGTGGGCTTCTTTGGTGTTCCCTGCACCAGGGATGTTAAATTTAATTATATTATGATAGCTATTAACAAATGGTTCAGCTATATACACCTCTTGGGCCAGATCCTGGACTCCACATAGGAGTGAATCAAGAATTGCCTCTCCTCTTGTGAGTTCCAGGACTAGCTGCTCCAAGAAACAGTCATTGATGATGTCAAGAAACTTTATCTCTGTATCCTATCTTGAGGTGACATGTACCCAGTCAATATAGGGATAACTGAAATCCCCCATTATTACTGAGGTTGGTGGGGGGTTTTTTTGTTGTGGGGGGGTGGCTACAAGTAAAAATCAATTGATGGCACTTAGGAAAGACTGATTCAGGAATGGTCTTTTAACCTTATATTTCTTAGGACCATCTGAATAGGAAACGTCAGAGATGCTCTCAATTTTAGAAGGAGAATGCATTTGTTCTCATGTCACAGTAACCATAATGACCATAACACAGATAACATGAGAGAGTCAAAACATTTTCCCTTCCCAAAGTTTCAGATTATTTAAACAAGAGTTAAGGAAGTAAGTCTGGAGGGGGGGGAACGGACAGGGAAAGGGAGGGACTTAATCAACAATTTACTTGAACTTCACCACACTGAAATAAGGAAGTTAAAGTTTAAAAAGATACAACATAAAAGGATTGTTGGTAGATGGGTTGTAGACTCATCAAGAACTGTGAAAGCTTAACTTTCAGTTTATTAGCTTTGAAAAGGTCTGTGTGCCACTTTATATAGATATATTTTAATTACTTACGTAACTAAGTGGTTATTTTAAAAATGTTGCTTATAAGTTTTGTGGGTTTTTTTTTTAAATAAAATCTACCAGATTTCCAAATTTGGCTCAATTAATGGGATTAAAGGTTCATTCTCAGAAAACATTTCTTTTTAAGTCTCAACAGATCTCTCTCTCTCTCTCTCATATTTCTAAAGGTGGAAACTACCTTTTTTACCCTCAGGTCAAAATGCTCTGAAGAAAAAAAGCACTTTTCAGTCATCTCTTGAGCAAAAACTTCCTCTTCAGCTCCCATGCTTCTCTATAGAGAAGCCAGATGGAAGCTCTTTGTGCTTGTTTCTCAAATTGCTTTCTTAATTTTTTTCCCCCCCTGTTCTTTGTACATTTATCCTTGATCCATCTTATAACAAAGATGAAGGAGGAACCCACTATCTCCTTTACTGCTTAGAAGATATAGCGAGCAGAAAGAGCAGTCTGTAGACTGTTGTGAAGGAACATGAGTGGCAGTGAGTCCCCTCCCATTGGAGCACAAGGGAATTTAAGCCACAGGCATGGATCAAGAAACACTTCTGACGAAAATCTCCAAACAAGAGTGCACAGGCACATACACATCCCGACATGGAGCACCCCTAAGGACACTAATCAAAGAGTATATTGTTTTCCCATGTTAAAAAATTCAGACAGAGACACTTCTGCATGCCTATGGTTTGAGGAAGGCACTTTATATTTGGCAGCAGTGTGGCTTGTGTGTGAGGGATTTGCCTTCCTCCGAAAATATTGCAAATTACAAACCTTTGAAAAAAATTCTCAGTTTGCATATGCTCAGTACAGATTTATTAGCCCTTCATATCTAGAGTCTCAAAAGATTATATTTGTGCCATAATGCCGTGAATCTGTACCTCAAAGTAACACCCTTGAACCCTCATATTCACCACTGTCATGTTTTGTACAACGCACGTTTTGTGAGGTACCATTTTAAAGTCTTGATCTGCTGAACCTTAATATCCTGTTGAATTGTATATACTATCATTGTATGTGACATTACGAAGTATTACTGTGTGCGTTACTGAAAAATGTTTGAGGTTGGGAGATGCCCACAGCTGGCCTTTCCGTAAGGACAAAGGAGCAACTATCACTGGCCAGACAGGTATCCAGGCCAAACATGAATCCACTCTCCCACAGGCTCCTTGGAGAGGGCACATATGCAATGAGGACTGCCTGACCCCCAGTGTCACAGCCAGGATCTTCTTAGCAAATGGAAGAAATTGCAAAAAAAAAAAAAAAAGGGACAGTGACATAGTCACTTGGCTTCTTTCCTCCCACATCTCAATACCTGGAAGACAAAGATTTTGAACCGAGGAGACTGGTCCCAGGCTGGGAAGGGAATCCAGCCTGTGTGTTGAGAACTGAGTTGCCAATAACATCTGTCAGGACAAGAGACTGTTTGACTCAGATCTTGCTTAGTCTGGAGAATTTAGGCTGCAAACTTATTTTTATTTGTTAGATAAACTCTGAACTCTATATTTGCTACTTACAATCAATCACTTATTCTTTGTACTTCATAAATCTGTTTTATATATTTTAACCTAAAACAGTACAGGGAATCTCAGCACAGATTATGGAGCATGTCCACCTTCCTTTGAAGAAGGGACTAATGAGCTTGCACTGTCCAAGGGAATCTTGAGCAGGGTAAGACTTTCCGGAGTGCCAAACTGGGGGCTGAGGGATTTGGCTGGGACTTCTCTCTGATTCATGAGTGGCTCAAGGAGCATTCAAACTAATTTAGCTGGGTGTAGGACTCCACCTACTGATGACTGAGGGATCACAGGACCAGGAGGAGTTTGCTGCTTGTCACAGTCATAGCTTTATGAGCTACGACCAAGGCTGGATTGTTAAGGAGGCACAGAAGTCTTCCCAGATCGAGGCTGCATCCTGGAGATTGTCACAAATGTATACACACGAAGCCGCCCAACTTTTTTTTCTTAAACATATAACGTTTGATACATGTGTGAGGGAGAAAAATAATTAAACCTGGATTAGAGAGGCTGAGTTAATTTCATAAATCTAATTCTCTACCCTTACAATAGGAAACTCCAAGGCACAGAGTTCATGAGTGTCCTATTGTTGTAGGAAAGTAGACAAAAAGCTTAGGGTAAAATTCCTATTAGGGTGACTCAAAGGAGATATTGTGGAGGGCACATTCCTAATTTCCTACTTGTTAATACAATAGGGCTGTTCTAGGCCTCCAGAAGTAGGGGAATTCCACGTACTAGGTAAATAAGGGTTCTCCTTTTCCCTTAAACAGGTGAAAAATATTCTGCCTTCTGTCTTGTTATGAGTCCTAATAGCCTTTTCCTTCATTTCTACTTGACCAATACCTTATTTTTATATGTTTCATTTTACTGGAAAACATAATGGAAAAAAAATACCCAGAGAGTCTTAATCAAGGATCTCTGATAAGCTTTGCTTCACTTATGAAAGCGCTTTCATTCCAGGCGATTTAATGCAAGCAACAGTGAAGCTAAGACCATCATACCCATGACCCTGACAATGGCAACAAGGAGTACATACACTAACCCAGAGGAGAGTTACAAAAAAGAGGCACAAACCCAAAATTGATTCAGAGTTCTAAACTTAAATTTCACCAACCAACGGCATCAAGTGTGGACTCCTCAGGCACTTTAACAGCCTTAACACAGAGAGTCACAGTACTGTTGGGTATTCTGGTCTATCTTGCCCCACGAAGCTGAATGTCTCCTTTGGACAGATGGCCCCTTACACCAAGAATCACTGCAATATTCAAGTTACTCCTGATCCCAAAAATCACTTGTTCCAGGTAAACTGCACTTTACATCTCAAAGACAATTCTTGTAACCAATTCTATAGTAAACTAGAAGAAAATTTATTAAATAGGAAAGGCAATTAGATTGTTATTTACAAGGTTAAAACAAGTAAACAGACAGACACGAATGAATTACAGTCTTAGGTTTAAGAGCATAAGAATAGCCATACTGGGTCAGATCAAAGGTATATCTAGCAGAGTATCCAGTCTTCCAACAGTGGCCAATGCCAGTACCTCAGAGGGAATGAGCAGAACAGGAAATCAAGTGATCCATCTCCTGTTGCCCATTCCTAGCTTCTGGCAAACAAAGGCTAGAGACACCATCCCTGTCCATAAATGATTACCACCTAGCATGTGTTTATCCTCCAGGAATTTATTCTTTTTTGAACCCTGTTTCAATGTTCACCTTCACAACACCGTCTGGCAGAGTTCCACAGGCTGACTGTGCACTGTGTGAAGAAATACTTCCTATTTTGTTTTAAACCTGCTGCTTATTCATTGCATTTGGTGACCCTAGTTCTTGTGTTATGAGAGAGTAAATAATACTTCCTTATTTACCTTCTCCACACCAGTCATGATTTTATAGACCTCTATCATATTCCCCCTTAGTCATCTTTTACAAGCTGAAAAGTCCCAGTCTTATTAATCTCTCCTCATATGGAACAGCTTCCATATCCTAATCATTTTTGTTGCCCTTCTCTGTACCTTTTGCAATTCCAATACATTTTTTGAGATGGGGAAACCTGATCTGTACACAGTAATCAAGATGTAGGCGTACCATGGATTTATACAGAGGCAATAAGATTTTTCTATTTTATTATTTAAACCTTTAAGGATTCCCAACCTTTTGTTCATTTTTTTGACTGCTGCTGCACATTGAATGTATAGTTTTCAGAGAACTGTCCACAACAATGTCAAGATCTGAGAGTTAACAGCTAGTTTATACCCAGTCATTTTATGTGTATAGTTGGAATGATGTTTTCCAACATTAACTACTTTGCATTTATCAACATTGAATTTTATCTGCCATTTCGGTGCCCAGTCTCCCAAAAGGTGATATAGGCTTCTATATTCAGCAACCTCTATTTGTCCTTGAGAGCTAACCCAGGCTCAGCAGCTGATTATCTTTTGCTTATGCCTAGAAACACTTTGCCCCCACCCCCAAGTCCAAGCAGCAGAGAAATCCTTGATTCCTTTGGTTTTGGGTTTATCCCCCTCCTGCCATGTGCTTTGAGCCACAAAGTCAGCTGATAGGTGGGGTTGACGTGCATGAGACTTCTTCCGGGCGAGGAGAGCAAAAACAATATGAGTAGTTAGTCCTGATGATGGTTTGTCAGTCCAGATATAGGGAGTTGTAAGAGCCAGAGCCCTCTGGTACCGATGGGTCTCCTCTTTCAGGTGGGGCATAACAATTTCTGTAGAAGAGTAGCTTTTCATGCTGCTAATTGATATCCCCCTCCTGTATTGTGAGCTTCTGTGAATCACCAAACCACCTCTCAAACAGATAATACATTACAATATTACTTGGAGGGAATTCTGCACACTATTTTAAAACTCTGCAAATTTTCTTGGTCAATAAATAAATGTGGAGGCTCCAGCATAGCAGCAGGGAGCATAGGTGACAAGCTTCACAGAGATGAGAGATAACTCTTCAGCCCCACCCCAGCACATGGACTCAATGGTGAGGCTGCACCCAAATCTGACACAAAGCAAAGGCTGAGCCTCCCCCAGAGTCTGTGTCCAGGTGAGTTCTTAATTTCTGGCCCAGAATTCCCTCAGGAGTAGCAAGTGAAGCAACTCACCAGAGGCAACTTGTCAGGCTCAATAGGTGTGAGCAGGCAGGCTCAGCCTGGCAGAATCAAATGTGGAGGGGCTTAGTGGGGGAGAAATCCAGATAAGAGGGTTCTATGTGGTGGAGCAATCTGGTTGCATAGGGGCTTGTTGCAGGGGGAGGTGGGGGCAGGTCTGGGTGGCTCAGCAGGGGAGTGGGTCTTGGTGGGATGGGGTCCAGGTACAGCTGACTGAAGCTCAGCTGGGTGGGGGTGCAGGAGGCTTGTGGAGTGGTCCAGATGCATCAGGATGGGGGTTCGAGTGCACAGGGATCAGCAGGGGTGTGGTCTGAATGCAGGGTGTGGGGCAGACAGGGGAGCAGCTCCCTGTACAGTGACCCAGGGCTGAGGAGCAAAAGGGGCAGGATGCAAGGTGAGGGTGTGGAGCTAGGGGAGGTTTCTAGGGGCGGGTCTGACCTGGACCCAAGCAATCCGTGCAGGAGGGGAAGTGTGCTTCTCCCTCGCCTTCAGCCCAGCTAGGACTAATAGCTCAGCCCAGAGTAGGTAGCAGGTCAGGTGTGGATGGCTCCAGATGCAGGGGATGAGGCTCGTGGAGGGTCCATATGCATGGATGTGAGGCAAATGGCCCTGCCACCCCAGTCATTTACCTCTCCGGGTGCCTGAAACATGTCCATGCTGCTGGGGAAAGGTGCATGACTGCTCTTGCAGCTTCCCTCTGCTTCCCTGAAAGAAATCTGCACGGGACACGAATTCTGGGGATTATGGGACGTTTCTGGAAGCCGATCAGAGCGCAGTAATGCAACACCTCATTCACACTGGCACTGCAGCACTCCAGAGGGGGTGTAGCAAACATTATTCCTCTTGCCGAGGTGAAGTACCACAAGCGTTCTAGCCATGGAGTCAGAGCGCTCTACGTGCCTTGCTAGTGTAGACAGGGAGTTAGCTAGTGCACACAGGGCTCCTTTATTGCACACTAACTCGCAAGTATAGCCAAGCCCAAAGAAAAACAAGAAGAGTATTGGACCTAAATGTATTATCTCTTCAAACTTAGTGGCAATGAATTTGACAATAATGCACTTAGCAATAGTAAGTAAAGTTAAAGGACATGTTCTACCCCCAATCCTTTGCAAACCTTCCACTGACATCACTAGGAGTCCTGCTGAGGCTAGTATAAACAGACGAGTTGGACTAAATTTATACTCCAGCCCTTGGACACAATTCAAAATGGAATGTAGACTCTACACAGAGCCATGAGGTAATTAAGACAAATACCATACAGTGCTGTGGGGGAGAGGGGAAGACACATTAGGTCTCACAGTGCCATTCACAGGAGTGAATAAAGAATTATAGAGATACTTTAAGTTTTGCATTTTTACTCCCCTCACAGGAGAAATAATGCACTGTACATTTACACTTAAGCTTGGAGCTGGATTTCTAAAAGCCCAGTATTGTGCACACCCAACCTGTGAGTAACTCAACATGGGAGCTGTGCCCATAAAAGGAGCACACACAAATGCTAGATGTGGGTTCTCATCTGGTAGGAGAAGACACATTGAGATACCTCTCACCTTTATAGAATCTTGAAATTAAAAGAGAATAGGACTTTAGTATTATGTGAACAGCTTACTCTGGAAGAGCTCTACAGATGTCTGAAGAATGCCACTCAGTCTTCCCCAATCACAAAGCAAGGCTACAGAAGTTAGGAAGGGAGATTTCATGATTTAGGTTACACAAGGAGACTGGGACATGTATGGGGGGAAAAAAAACAAATAAACAAACAAACAAACAAAACAAACAAACACACACTTCTTTATGGAAAATTAGATACAAGACATCACAACCCAGAGCCAGAAGCACTGGCTATCACCAGAAATTAAGCTTCCATGAAAAGAGGAAGATAGAGTGCAGCAGCACAGCTGAGCTGTGCTGCATATTATCTCTATCTCTATCTTCCCATTGGTCTCAAGCAAGTTCATACTCAGCACGCGTCAACCATGCCGCCACCCATGCTATTGTAGCTACACTGCTATTTATACATGAGCTAGCTCAGTGAGAGCTGGCATGAATGTGTATACATAAGCAAGGTAATCACAAGCCCAAAATGAATAAATTTACAAAACTAAATTTCTGCTTAAGTAAAAATGTTCAGTATTACTGTTTAGACTAAAAATCTGAAAAGTCTCACATAACCTTAGAGACATTTATTATTTGTCTCCTGCATTCCACGTACATTTTATTAAAATATTCCAAGCTAGGAAGGGACAAGGGAAAAAAAATTAGCAAGGGTTATATTTATCTTTAAAGCTGTGACATTTTGAAGTCTTACTATTCTGCAAAAATTCTCTAGCAAAAGCAAAATACAACTAAAAATCACTAATAAACCTACATTTGTATCTTAAAATATGAAATTTATATCTGTTACCAAAGAACACTTCACTTACCATTTCCACGCCACACTTCAGCCAGATGGCAACTTCCTTCACCGGGTTCTTTGCAGAACTCCACAACATCTCGACAGGTTGTTTCTGGTGTAATTGGAACTTCTGTCAAAATCTGTTCATTGTTGCTCAAGAACACAGTTAATATCATCTGAAAGAGAAAAGTGATACAACAATAATTAAAAAACAATGCCAAACAGGAATAGAGCCCAGTTTTATACCATCCTCCTTTAAACTGATATGAAAGTTTCCTGACACTTCCTATTTAAAGACCCCATTTTCAATTCCTTGAACTGTTTGGAATGAAACGTTCTATCTTGGGTGTCTGCCTCAAGCTGAGTATTTCTTTTTTTATATAAAGTTCCAGCCAAAATGGTTCAGCTGGTGCCGAAAGTGAAGGACAAAACTATTTTTGTCCTGTATTAAAAGATTCTCAAGACCTTTTCTTTGAAATATTCTAGCACCCCCAATCTTTGGAGCAGGAACTTGAAATTTAAGGGTGCCTTTGGTGTCAGATTTGCTTTTGCCATCCCTGTGAAAATCCACCTAAATTTGACCAACCTATACATTTTGGAAAAACCAGAACAAAACACATCCAGTTTGCACATGTCCAGCAAACCTGCTAACATCTAAAAAACGAACCACTTCAAAGATTCCCTCCTTACCAAGCTAACTAGATTGCATACATGCCATTCCCACAGAGACTGAGCATGTTCTATGCACTCCCTTGCAGCCCCCATTAGCAAGCCATCCCTACAGAGCAAATGAGCACATGCACTCCAACCAGGGAGTACAAGGTGAAGCTGGACTTTTCCTTGTCATGGCTCCTGCCTTCAGGCCAGGGTGTAGCCAGTCCCTAGAAGTGACAGCATAGGCAGCAGGTATAATAAGCCAGCACAGGCTGTGCCTCGCCTCCTGAGACAGCAGCCATCTGCGTCTTTCTGACAAACTACTTGAGCTTTTTATATGCTCTAGCCACCCTGGAACCTGCCTGGGTGATAGTATCTGCTTCTCAGCTTCCCGGATTCATCAGTAATCTCCCTGGGGAAAAGCAGATGCTGCCTTCTCAGCAGCACCAGAACCTGCATGGAACATATAAAAAAAACCTCAGGTGGTTCATCAGGAAGAGATGCGCTTTTCCCATGAGGCAGCTGTAGCCTCAGAGGGGAGGCGAAGCAAAGCAAAGCTGGGGGCGCCTCTGGTGGATCTAAAGATGCCAACTCTGCCGATATTCACAGTGATCATCAATATGCTGTTACATGATGGAATTTGTTTTTTCAGTACACTTCTTAAAAAGCTAGGAAGCTACAGACACACAAAACCACAGTGAAATATTAAGGTTGCAACTTCAAGCATTCAGAAGTTAGGAAGTGTCACAACAAGGTTACCTATGTGAATGCATTAAGATACAGTTTTTAATTAAATTATCAGATAATTTTTCCACAGGTCCCCTGCCTCCTTCAGTGCACTGGATGGATCTGCTCAGGGTGTGAATCAGGGTTGTTTTAAAGGAGTCTGTCTGTAGGACCCCCTGCCTCATTTGTTGATGAAGTTGAAAGATGGGCAGTGAATGATTTTGGAAAGAAAAAGGAAGGTCTCACAGTTAAGGAAGTTGAATACTGTCCCAGTGAACTGGATTCTATCCCTGCCTCGGTCAGAGAATTCCTGTGTGATACTAATCAACTCACTTACCAAAAAAAAAAAAATAAAATAAAATAAAATAAAAATAAAAAAAATTCAGATACGATCACTGCTTGTTCCTCATTCTATGGGTGCCACACTAGAGTCCCCAGGGCAAGGGTCTAAAACTCAATTTACCTTAGAGCCAGCACCAGTCCTCAAATCCTCCCAGTGGGCCAATAATGTCACTCATGCCACCCAGAATGTGCCCCCCCAAACTCTTCCCCCCACCTGCCTAAGGCTCTGGGAGGGAGTTTGGGTTGGTGAGGTGGTCTAGGGTAGGGGATTGGGGTGAAAGGTTGGGCTCTGGGAAGAAGTTTGAGTGGGGGAGGGGGTCTGGGGCACAGGCTCTGGGATGGAGTTTGGGCACTGGGTGCAGGTTCTGGGCTGGGGCAAGAGGTAGGGGTGCAGGAGGAAGAGTGGGGTTAAAGGTTCTGGGAGGGAGGAGGGGGGAGAGGGTCAGGGGGCTATGGCGCTTACCTGCGGCTCCAAGGCAGGTTGGGTGGGCCTCGGTGGGCTGCTGCCCCCAGGCACTGAGCCCGTAGCTTCCCATTGGCCGCAGGGGCACTTAGGGCAGGGGCAGCGCATGGAGGCACAGCCCCGCCCTGCCCTGGGGCTGCAGGGAGGGGCCAGCGGCCACATGGAGCAAACTTGCACCAAAACTTGCAGGAAGCTGCTCAGCTCTGCAGTGCTGCTGGTGGTGGGTGAGACCCTGGCCATTTTAAATCAGCTGGGGGACGCACAGGGAAGGAGAGTGTCATGGGGCAACAAGTGGGGCCAAGGCAGAGACCCAACCCCAAAACTGCTGGAGCCCCACAGGTCACACTGGGTAGGTTCTCAGGCTGCAAATGGCCCATGGGCTTGGACTTTGAGACCACTGCCCTAAGGTCAAATGTGCATAAGTGCTGAGCACTTGGGCTGCAGTTGAAATCAATGGCAGCTGGGCTGGAATATACAGAGTGCTATATAGTGCTAAATATTCTGAAAAATCAGGTCCTAGGTAACTCAAATTAGGCACCCTTAGTCTGTAAAAGAGGGTAACACCACCCACTCACAGGAGTTTTATGAAGAATCAATGTTTGTGAAACATTACTGCAGTTGAGAGCCATAAGAGTTTGAGGAAGTTAATGGTTTACAGAGCAAGGTTTACATCAGTGGTTCTCAAACTTTTGTACTAGTGACCCCTTTCACATAGCAAGCCTACGTGCGACCCCTTCTTATAAATCAAAAACACACACACAAACACCATTATAAATGCTGGAGGCAAAGCAAGGTTTGGGGTGGAGGCTGACAGCTCGCAACACCTCCATATAATAATCTTGTGACCCCCTGAGGGTCCTGACCCACAGTTAGAGAACCCCTGGTTTACACAGTATGCACTGTGCAGTAAAAGGCCTAGGGCTACACATTGAACAATGAAGGTGAGAAGGTATAGAATATTTTTGTTTCATTAAATGAGTGCCATCCATCCGAATAGACTTACATTTCCCAGGATAAAAATTCAATACTTACACTCATAACAATCTCTATTCACAGACCTCGCACAACTTTCTGAAAGGGGATGATATTTGCATAGTTTTGTAGCCAGAAACTGAGACAATAAGTCAGGGCTAGGCAACCTATGGCACGCGTGCCAAAGGCAGCACACGAGCTGATTTTCAGTGGCACTCACACTGCCTGGGTCCTGGCCACCGGTCTGGGGGCTCTGCATTTTAATTTTAAATGATGTGTCAAACCTAGTTTACTTTACATACAACAATAGTTTAGTTAGTTATATATTATATAGACTTATAGAAAGACCTTCTAAAAAACAACCTTAAAATGTATTACTGGCACGCGAAACCTTAAATTAGCGTGAATAAATGAAGACTCGGCACACCACTTCTGAAAGGTTGCCAACCCCTGCAGTAAGTGATTCAAAACTGCAAAGAAGTGGCTACAGTAGAAGCCAAATTTCCCAGCTTTTAGCTTTTTGCTCAGTCCTCTATACTACTGTTGCCCTTCAGCCATCTCCTCCCCAATATACTGGGGTCTTTGAAGCCAATACGTTTCAGTGTTGGAAAGGTACTAATCTAAAGATGAGCCTACACTGGACAAATTCAGACCTGCAATTCTCCACCAATGGTAACAACGTTGGAAGCTATAGTGTAGATGAGATGTAGCCATCTTTTGAGTAGATACAGTGTGTTTAAAAAAAACAAAAAAAAACCACCACGCTTGTACCTACACAATAGCTTCAACTATCATTAGCACTGACGGTGAATTAAATATTTGACTTTTCCTAGGATAGACAAGACTCAGACATGATCACAGTATTCCAGGGCTGTGGAATTTATTGCAGAATTCACCCTTTGTACCTGAATATTTTAGTGGAATCTTGATTTAAAAAAAAATATTAAGACTCAAGTTCCCAGTCTTTCTGGTTATGAAATTTGTAACCATGACATGAAAAATAGTGTAAAATCAATACAATGGTACCTGCCTGCATCTGCAGACAGCCTAAACAAAAAAAAAAAAACAAAAAAAAACCACACAGTCTTGTGAAGTATGATCTGCCCCATTCATCTCAAATCGGGTCACCATGAATTTTACAGTATGCAATTTGACATTTTCCCCACTACGACATGGAATTCAGCCTGCCAACAAAATTCACCATTTTTACTGCATTTAAGTGCCTAATTTTTATTTATTTTTTTCTATCTACCTGCCCTTCTGGGACCTGCCTTCAACTTTCTGTTGTTCTGCAGCTTTCACCACAATGTTCCTTGCACTGTTTCATATAGCCAGGATAGGGAACCAGTGCGGAGTTTAACTTGCAACTGGGGACCAGAAGTATAGGGAGAAAGCTAGGCAGCCCAGAGAATAGTGCAGCAACTGAGGCCTTCAGACAGGCAAATATGCTGCTGAAACAACTATAAGCTTTCCAAATACATATGGATAGGAAAGAAGTGTGGAACAGATCTCCTGGAGAACACAGGGAAAACAATTTTCAAAAACAATTATGGTTGAAAATAAAAAAAGTTTTGCATCAGTATTTTCAACTGTGAGCCATATCTATGTGTGACTGGGTGTGGATGAGGGGATCATAATGACAGATATTTCCTGGTGATAAATTCTGAAGCAACATTCATTTATTCTAAGAGCTTCCACCTCAGATTTTGAACCAGTGTGTCCATTAGGCCCTGTCCATATGGAATATTTTAATCCTTATGGAAAATGCTTCTTTACCTCTTCGCTAAATCATGGAGGAATTAGCAAGTCCTTATCTATGGATAATGGGGTTTCAAATGGAAACAACTTCAAAATACCTGCTCCTGCTACGAGATTGTTGCTGTTCCTGATAAAGCAGGATTTTGCCACTTTAATCCATGCTTTCATATCCTTCCTGCTTGATTAGTGCAATTCACGATACTTGGGAACAATGCCACAATGAGGATGAACCAAAAATATTCATGAGTAAACCATCTCTGGACCACAATACTTGCATTGGTTCCTTGCTCAATACCAAGTTAAGTTTCAGATGTCGCTCTTATTTTCTTTGCTCTCCATGGGCTGAGGGTCTCTAAGAAACTGCCTTTACCTCTGCACCTAATATTTACCACATCAGCTGCATGTCTCAGGAACACTAACTATCTAGATCAAGAGGAAAACTAACAGGAGACAGCTCTGTTGGCAGCTGGCCTATGACTGGGAAAAACCTTCCTAGGAGAGCCAAGAAAAAAACCACAACCCTTAATTTTAAAATGAAATGCTTCTCCACCATCTCTTCCCACAGTAATATGATTATTTATTATTAATGAGGAGGGGAGGAAAGAGAACATGCAGTATTGTTTGAACTACTTACTAGATCTTGCACTCAGATACTACTTCAGTAAACACAGCAGACAGAGATAAATACATCTTTTCCTTTACGTTGTACTTTTCATTTAGTCGAAAAATATCTGAACTAAATATTTTCTATTACAAATGCTGTGCTGTATTTCTCCAAGATCCAAAGTATTAGATTTGCCAACCAATGTCTTAAACTGTAAGTTTAAAAACAGTGCATAAAATCCTTTTGCTACCTTACCCTTCAGTGATATTTACCAACTTAATCAGTTAACAGGAAAGGCTTTCAGGCTTCAGTGCATTTCAACACAAATGCATGCTTTCTGATGTCCTACTTCCTGAAACTGAAATACTTTCTTGCATTCTGACAGCTTGTTCATATAGTGCTATGCTATTTCGAGATACGTTTTAATGTTATGATATTTAAATAAGTCACATATTAATTTCTTTAACAGGATTCCCACTTTTAACCTAACAAACTGGAAAAAAAAAAAAAAGTTAAATTGGTGGCAGTGTGGGGGATGAAGGGGAAAATTACTCAAGCCTTTTAAAAAGCAGCCTACTACATGGGTTTGCTGTTTTACAAGAAACTGGCCTTTCACCTAAAACTTCATTTCCATTAAAATGAGGTTTCTGACAAACTGAATTATATGAAAATTACATGCAGAAAATGTAATGATATGTCCACATTATATTTTGTCTATTTGGAAAAGTCAGATTAAGAATTACAAAAACTCCACAACAAAAACCAAAAACTGATGATGAAGCAATGGACAGAATAAATTAAAATAAAAATACTAGGGTAGTTAAATGATTTTTAAAAATTAATGATTAATTGCAGTTTTAATGGCACTGTTAAACAGAATACCATTCTGGAAGGTACTTCAGAATCTTAGACATTGGGTCAAGTGCTATAGCTATTTTTAGAAATCATATTCGTACCTTTGTGTTTTGTCAAATCTGCAATGAAAGTGTTCTTAAAAATCAGGAATGGGCAAACTTTTGGCCCAAGGGCCACATCTGGGTGGGGAAATAATATGCAGGGTCATGAATGCAGGGCTGGGGCAGGAGGGAGTGAGAGGTGTAGAAAGGGTGCAGGGCAAGGGGTTGGGTTGCAGAAGTAACAGATTTAAAATCAGTAACTGAGACCATAATCAGGCCCTATATTTTTTTTAAAAAATGTGTTTACAATTGTAACAATTCACAGAGTGCGGGAGGGGACTCAGCGCAGAGAGTTAGTGTGCAGGAGGGTGCAGTGGGGGCTCAAAGCAGGTGGTTAGGGGGCCGAGTACAGGAGGTGTTTGGGGTGCGGGCTCTGGCCCGACACTTGTTACCTCGAGTGACTCTGGGGTGGCAGCAGCGTGCAGCAGGGCTAAGGCAGGCTCCCTGCCTGTCCGCCCTGGCCCTGTGCCGCTCCCGGAAGTGGCCAGCATGTCAAGCAGTGGCTCCTGGGGGTGGAGTGGTATAGGTGGCTATGCTGCATGCATCCCTCACCTGTGGGTACCACCATCAAAGTCCTATTGGCCATGGTTCTCCATTCCTGGCCAATGGGAGCTGGGGCGGGGGGGGGGGGGTGCCTACAGGCGAGGGCAGCGCAAAGAACCTTCTGCTTCCCCCTTCCCGAGGCTGCAGGGACGTGGTGCCGGCCACTTCCAAGAGCTGGACTGAAAGCCCTGATGGGCCAGATCCTGCCTGTGGGCCATAGTTTGCCCTCCCCAGTCTTAAACTGAACATATACTGGGTTGCCATAACATGGAATATATGGCAGAATGAGGGTAAAACCACAGACCAGGAGACATAGTTCTCCTCGAAGGAGTTCAGTGTCACAAATAAAGGGTTTTATCATCAGCATGGAAACATGTCCTCTGGAATGGTGGTCAAAGCATGCTAAAAACATTTGTATGCCCCTTCATAGCTAGTACATAAATAGCTTGCAATGCTGGCTACTGAAGTGCTATGTCACTTTCAGGTGACACTGTAAATATGAAGCAGGCAGCATTACCTCCTGTAAATGTAAACAAACTTGTTTGTCTTAGTGATTGGCTGAGCAAGAAGTAGGACTGATTAGACCCTACAAGTCCAAAGTTTTAGATTGTTACATAAAACTGTTTTTGAGTGCAAACACCAACCAATAACCTACATTTGCAAGTTGCATTATCACAATAAAGAGATTACCTCATACAAGTACTATAGTGCAAACTGAAAAATATTAAATCTTGTTTTTTTTTTAAAGTGTAAATATTTGTAATCTAAAATATAAAATGAACACTGTATATTTTGTATTCTGTGCTTTAATTTAAATCAATATAGTTGAAAATGTGGAAAAAACATCCAAACAAATTTAAATTGGTATTTTAATTGCACTGTTAAATACTGATCACAATTATTTTAATTGAGTTAGTTTTGAGATAAATCACGTGAGTTAATTATCTTTTCTTAGGGCTGTCAATCGCAAGACATTGACTAGTAACTAGATTTTCCTTCCTGTTGTTCCCATTTATCTTTCCTAGTTTTAGATAAAAGTGTAACCAAAATGATGTTCGAGTTCTACCAAATTATCTTGTACAAGTCATTAACTTAGGAAGCATGATCCCAAATATAACTATATATGTAGCTAGACTCTTGTACATATGCATTACTACCATTATCAGACTGCCCCCACACTCACTGTTGTATTCTGGAGGCTCTGGTGTGGAAGGGGCAGACAGAGATAGTGCTCCTCCTTTTCCAAAAGGAAGAAAAGGCAGGGTGAGGTTGATCTGTTCTCAAATATGTTAGCCAGAGACAGAGACAGTAGATTCTAAGCAGAGTTCAAAGATATTTCCATAGAACAATCCCATTTTCCTCTCTTATGTGACACTGGAGAAAAACCTGGGCACTATCCCTACAAAGATCATGACCCCATTCAAAATCTTGGTCCTCACCTTCAAGGCACTTAATGGTTGGGCACAAGGTATCTAAAAATATTGCCTAAAGCTCCAGGATGAGGACTGATCAGCAAACTCTGCCTGTGACCAAACTGAGTTGTCCATTACAAGATGGAGAATTTGCGAATGAGATGGACTGAGTCTCAGGAAAGGTCTAAGACTATAACACAAAACTTCCACGTACTCCCAGAATCACCATAGAAACCACACCTCATTTCATTTCAAGTGCAAGGCACTCTTCAACCTCGCCTTTGCCAACTACAGCCCTGCTACTTGAGGTTGCATTAAAGTTCAGTTTTACCAAGAGCTTTTAAACAAAATAAAGATAGGGCATAAACCAAAACAGATTATAATCGTTATGTTTTATTTACTAAGGAAAAAATAATCAAATGCACAGCTGCAAAATGGGAAATAACTAGCTAGACATTATTGATAAGGTTCTTCGAGTTATAGTAGATCACAAAATTAAATGAGAGAGTCAGAGTCAATGTGATGCAGTTGCAAAAAAAAGTTAATATTCTGGGGTGTATTAGTAGGAATGTTGTAAGTAAGACACAGGAGAGAACATGTGTGTCCGAACTGGACACAGTATGCCAGCTGAGGAGTGCCACCCTTTAAGAAAAAGGTGGACAAATTGAAGAGGTCTAGAGTGACAGCAACAAACATGATAAAAGGTTTAGAAAAACCTGACATATTAAGAAAGGTTTAAAAAGTGGGTGGGCGGGGTGGAGGCAGAGGGCAGGGCAGGGCACAGCACGACACGTTTAGTTTTGAGAAACAACGACTAAAGGCAGACCTGATAGCCCTTAACATATTCAAAGAGACTGTTATAAAGATGGGGATCAACTGTTCTCCGTGCTCACTGAAGTGGGATAAGAAGCAATCTGCTTAATCTGCAGCAATGAAGATTTAGATTAGGTATTAGGAAAAGCTAAATGACTGGTTCCCCCCCAGGATGCCACCTGGAACTGGGGTACAACTGAGTCCTCTGACCCACCAGCCATGGCTCCCTCTCACTGTGCTGCTGTGTCAAGTTGCAAAGCCCTCCAAGCTTTCACTTTCACCAGCATTCAAAGAGGTAGGGACACACCTAGCTGCAGTTACATGCAGGCTCTCTAATCACCAGCCTCAGATCCCAGAGCAATACCATCCTGCCCTGGTTAAATCTGCCCAGTATATAGGTTTATCACCTGGTCCACCTCTCCTTCAGTGTGAAGAAGTCCATGCACACTTGTGGCAACCAAGTTGAGATTTTCCCCAGACACCTTAGTTAAACGCATACTGGTTTGGATTAAAATATAAAAGGATTGATAAGTGATAGCAAACAGATCAAAGCAGATTACCTAGTAAATAAACAAAAATGCAAACTGATCTTAACATACAAGATAGGTAGGATATGAATTAGCAAATTCTCACCCTGAGTGATAAATAGGCTGGCAAACTCTTAAGGCACAAGCGCCTTGGCTTTGCAGCTTGGTTTTCTATACACAGGCTAGAAATCCCTTTAGCCTGGGACCATCACTTCCCCCAGTTCAGTCTTTGTTCCTCAGGTGTATGATGTCATTGTCCCCTTTTATATCTTCTTTCCACTTACTGGAAAGTTCTTTTGCTGTGACTTGGGTCAAACAGTTCCCATTGTGTAGTGCTATCTCTGTGCAGTTTCTGTTATACACAGTTCCTGGGGTAATTCTTGTGCTTATGTGCATTTCCTCAATAAGCCATTAACATTGTTTAGCCTTTTTACTGTTGTACCCGAAAGGCTGCTTGTGGGTGTTTTCAACCTCAACATGTTTCAGTAACACATATATAGCCAAACTTCATAACTTCACATACAATCAAATGAGATATTAATGTCTAGCAGACCAAGACTTTTAGAATTCTCTCTCACAAGGCATACTTCATGCAAAACATATCCTAATTGTAAGACAATGGCGAATAAGCGGGTGCTAGGGCGTCACATTAACTACAAAGATAGTGAAGTTCTGGTATAAGTTTCTAAGGGAGGCTGTAGAATCTCCACCTTTAGGAAGTTTTTAAGAAAAAGGTTAGACAACACACTTGTCAGGGATGGTCAAGGATAGTATACTTGGTCCCACCTCAGCTCAAGGGGCTGTACTAGTTTACCCCTCAAGGTCCCTTCCAGCCCTACATTTCTATGAATGTAGGATAGTGATCTGATTAATGGGGGAAAAAGAAAAAGAAAAAAAAAGGAACAGCAAAAATTCAAGTCATCTTTTGGCAATTTTCCCCCACTGATTATCTCTCCCCCATCCTTCTGCAAGAAATCTAACTCTTGGACATATTTGGTCACACTGTTGCACCTTGTGCGGATTCCCAGACTATCAGTTAGACATTGCCAACATGTGTCTACAGTGCCTTTTAGTGCTTTTGTCATAATAGAAATTGTGTCCCAAGACAACCCCACAAAATTTTAGATTTGAGGACAATCTACCTCCACATAAACACATTTAATTCTGGGTGAAAAAAGAGAAGGGAAGGAGACAGGCACAAAAATATTCTTGTTAACAAGATACACCTATAACCCACAGGAAACAGCCCCAAAAATTGGTTTCCCCTTTCCCAGCTCAGGGGAGTTCATTCTGCAGTCTTAGACTAGCCTCCAAGAGCATTCTCTCTCCTGTACAGATGAGTCTAAAAGGAAACCAGCGCAGAGAGCAGGTTTGATGTGTTTGCAGTAGCTTGTTCTGCTAAAAAGACACATGCTGCAGCAGTCTGTGCTGGTTGGAGTTTCCTAAGTGCTGAAGGCTTCAAGCACAGATGTATCAGACTGTGGTAGTTCAGCCAAGAGCTGACAAAGATGTGAATAACTGAGGTCAGGTCATTGTCTACTAGAAGAAGGTAGAGTCTAAACAATCCGATATGATAGCAGCATTTCTATGTAACAGCTTAGCATCAGGTGAGGAATTCAAGAGTACTCCTAAATTACACTGAATTGGCCAGTTGTGGGTGTACACCTTCGACACACACAGAAAAGACTGGATTATGGCAGAGAACTCTTCAAAGTGCTCTCCTTTGCCCACCACCATCACCTCGGTCTTCCTTAGCGTCAGCCAGCTATTCTTCATCCTTGTGCTGACCTTGTTCAAAACACTGGTCCACCTTGATGATTGTGGTATGGTCACATGTGGTGAAGGAAGTAGAGCTGTGTCTCACCTGCATATTGAGGTCACCTTGAGTCCAGGCTGTCTGACCAGTTCACCTAGTGGTTGCATGGACATGCTGAAAATAACCAGAGAGAACTGATCCTTATGGGCCTCTATAAGTAAGGAGCCTAGTGGGGAGGTGCAGTTCCCCCCTCTCCCCCATCACTACTTACCATCACATCACTTCAGGTAGGGCTTAAGCCATTTTAGTGCATTACCCTGGACCCTTGCCACCTCTCTCAGGCTAGACAGCAGTATCTCATTGTAGATAGTGCTGAACACTTCAGAGGTTCAGGAGGAGGAGAATGAATGCTGTTCTCTATCCATTAGGAAATCATTCATCAGTGCCACAAAAAACAGATTTAGTTTGTTGTCTTGACCTGAATCCAGAATATTAGATTCAGTTCAATGAGCTTGTAGATAGCCTTTGAGTAACTTCTGTAACTTCTGTATGAGCCTGCTAAGGAACAGGAGGTTTGTCACTGGGCAGTAGTTTGCTACAACCAATACTCCCCTGAAGATGTCCAGATAACCTAGTTCAAAAACACCTTTCCCACCCTACCCCATATGTACCAGTGAGGGGTTATTCTATTTCTCTATTCTCCAGACTGTTGTTTACCACTCTGCTTCCTGGCTAAAAACTGCACTCCAACTCTGGCTCACTCACCTCCACATTACATGAACCATGCACCAAAATACAACTCACCATTTTGGAGAAGCTGCAGAGCAAGAGGCAGTTTTGGACAGGTTCCAACAGAGAAGGGAGATAGAAAATAAAAAAAAGGTACTTGGCTGCAGCAAAACAGTGAATTCAGTGACCACAATACTAAATTCCATAGCCTCCTGGGAAAAATGCCAAATCACAAAGTTGTGGAATTACAAAATTCATGCGGTCCCCCTAACAGACGTGAATGGAGCAGGTCATACCTTCCAGGGCCAATTTCAGGCTGGCTGTGGAGGATGGCAGACACTGAACTGGTTTACAGTTGTTTCACATTTTCTAGGTTATCTTCAACCATAAAGGCTAGAAATTTTGTAAATTAAAGGTCAGATTCTGTCTCACAATTCTGTGAATTCTTCAGCAAATTCTAATTTGATTCAGTTCAACTCCCGTATACAGACACTACTGTATTGAGTACAGAGAGACAAGGATGGGTGAGGTAATATCTTTTATTGGACCTACTTCTGAACAACAGAACATCTACACCACCACTGTCAACTACACAGTTATTAGCCACACTCAAACTGATTTCAGTATGCACAGCACTGACACAGGGAGCCAAGTATGCATATGCACAAGCAATACACTAATGGTGGCAGCTTTATGCCAACATAATTTGCATCAGGTGCAGGGGAGACTGATTGGGCAGAAAGCCCAAAAAACACTAGCTCTAAAGTGTAACTGACCAATTCATTTCACTGAGTGCTAACTCAGGTGCCAATGATCATACATTAAGTGTCAACATTAGATATTTTACTACTCAGGGCATGCAAGAACGAACTATATTCATATTATGAAATCTCAGTGTTTTCAACTCTCTGGATTTTGTATCAATTGTATTATTCCAGTGCCTAGAAGCCCTACTCGTGTACCAGGATTCCATTGTGCTAGGCACTGTAGGAACACACTAACAAGATGGTACCAGCCCCAAAGAACATACAGTCTAAATATAAAAAGACAGACACCAATGGCTACAGAGACGGAGTACAAGGCAACAATGGGTCAGCATGATAGGCAGTGGTCTCAGAACACCAGCAGCTATTGTCAAGTTTTTTAAGCGGCATCACAGCAAAAGAGTTTTAAGGAAGATTTCAAGAAGATGAGGTAGCAAAATAGAAGTTTATGGGAAGATCTTCTGAAGCATGAGGGACAGCAAGGGAGAAAGTTATGAAGAGGTTTGTGTGAAAATTTTAAACTAGTGGGTATTGGAGACAGGTATCATTGGTCAATTGATGGGGGAAAGAAAACCAACAACTGACATTTCAATAGTAAATGAGGAAAGGATAGCTAGGGTAGGGATACATCATAAAGGACTTGGAAAGCGAAGACAAGCAGCAGCTGCAGAACTTTTGGATGTGCAAGACCACATTCCTGGGTTTGTGGGCCAAGCTTGCCCCAGCCTTCCAATGCAAGAACACTAAAATGAGCTGTGATAAAAAAAAAAATCTGCAATGCCAAATGGCTACTAGTCAGTGAGAATTTTTTTTAAATTGAAAAATTCACTGTGGGGGCCATTGTCATGCAAGTGTGCAGTCAATCATCTCCCATTATGCAGGACTATGACTCAGCAATGTGCATGACATAGTGGATGGATTTGCAGAAACAGACTTCCAGAACTGTGGTGCGGCAATAGATGGCATGCATATCCTTATTTTGACATCAGACCACCCTGCCAGAGTACATCCACAGAAAGGGCTACTTTTCTATGGTTATGGGGACATTTCATCAACATCAGTGTTGGATGGGCAAAGAAGATGCATGACATTCTTCTTTAAGAGAGGACTCCTCAGAAAGCTACAAGCAAGGACTCTCTCTCTCCCAAAAAGCAGATGACCATTGTGATGCTGAAATGCCAAGAGCGATCCTGGGTGACCCAGCCTACCTCTTGAGGATGCTGCTGTATAGCTTCATGAACAACAGCACCAAGGAAAGGTTTAACTACTGGCTGAGAAAGTGCAGAATGACAGTTGAATGCACTTTTTAGTAGGCTGAGGGATGCTGGTATTGTTTAATCAAGATTGGATCTCAGTGGGGAAAAAAAAGCTGCAATGGTTATAGCTGCCTACTGAGTTCTGCATAATATATTTGTGAAGCCAGCGGGAAGGGGAATGGGGGAGACGGAAGAAGAGTTGATGCCAGGGTGCAGGGCAGAGGTGGAGCAGTGTTTGCCGAGTGACTAGTCATACAAAAGGGCTATTAGAAGTGTTCGATGTGGAGCTCTGCAGCTCATGGAGGCTCTGAAAGAGCACTTTACACAAAAAAGTCACATTACTGTGGCTCACTGTCCCTGCGCTTTACCTGGCACTGTTGTTTTGGGGCCCTGTTATGAGTTGTGTGGTGCTTGGTATACATCTCTAAATACAACACTTTCAATTCACCTATTAAAAAATCTTTGTTGTGCTTACTGTATATTCCTGATTATTAAACTGCCACTGATCCTATGAGTTGTGCCACACTGTACAGTAACGAGTGGGTGCTTTTTGAATTGCTAGGCACTCTGCAGCATATGTTGTGAATGAATAAAGGTGAATTATTTTCCATATAGAATTATATTCAATAATAAAATTGGTGCAAAAAAAAGTGCAAAATAAGAGCAAATAGATTAAAAACTTAAGAATGGAACAGAACTTTACAAGGGAAAGCACATTCACATCCATTTTACCTACACATATAGCAACTGTGGCTTTCATAGGTCAGTGTACAGGAAGCCGTGGTTGTCCTTAACGTCAGGGTGGAGTGGCAGTGGTAGGGATGTGGCACCCGACACCATTTGGATGCTGACGGAAGGTGCTGTAATGGGAGTTCTGAGGAGTGCAAAAGGAAGTGAAGTGAATTGGGGATTGGTGGACCTGAAGGTCCACAAGAGTCAGCAGCATCTGTTTGGGCTGCTAGAGAAGCCCCACTATTGTCCTGATAAATCTCCCCCTTCTTGTCCTGCTGGGACACTCTTATTCATGCTTTCTTTTTCCAGGCTGTCTGCAATGTTCACCCTCCAGGTCCTTTGCTCACAGTCTCATGCAGCACTGGCTTGCAGAAACTCACTAAAACATAACATTCCAAGCACTCTTCTTTCTCCTCCTTATCTGGCTTAGTCATTCCACACATGTGAAGGGGGAACCCCTCAAGGCCACAGCAACTGCAGATGAAACACAGGGAGGTACCACTGTCAGTAGTCACAACAGAAAGCAAAAATTTAAGAAGCAGAACTCCCTTCTCTTACTCCTCTAAAGTTTAAACAAAACAAGCCACCATGCGTATTAGCATTTTTGCTTCAGAGTGCTTGCGCACAGAAGTGCTCACAGCACCAGCCATAGTGAACATGGCCTGCCAGGAATGAGGAGGGAATTGCTTAGTTGCATGAAACTATGAGTAAAGGGCAACAGCACTGAATACCGGCACCATTTTCCACAGGTAGCAGTGATTTTAGCTGATCTCTCTGCCTTTGTTACCCTCAGGGGTGAGAACAGCTGCTGCTGGTGTCCCAGAGCCAACTGGACCTGAATGCTACTTGCTTGTCCATGCGAAACTGTCTGCTCAAGTTATTGTTGACCGATATGGGTATATGTTCTATGCTGGAGGAAGAAATAAGGCTGCCATCCCTAAAAACCTTCAGGAGAGGATTGCATGGTACCTCCATGAAAGTTTCATTGAGATCTCTCAGCAGGATTCAAGGGACATTCCTGTGTACATCAACTACCTCATGTGCCCTCCCCCATCTCCACAGAGGAGTGAAAAGCAGACAACACTATCTCTTAGTTGTATCACTACCTCTTTACTAAGAGCAAATTAACAGGACACAGTTGACTTTTCAAGAAGTTGGGGGAGGGGCACGCGGGGAAGCGCCCATCACTTGTAACAAGAAATATGTACAGTTACCTGAAGACCGATCCTCCTGCATCAGACTCTCGCGTGCTTGCCTGCCAGGACTGAGGTGTAGTCTCAAACAGGTCCTGTCTCGCAGCTTAGCTGAGCCCCTGGTTACATCTCCCATTCTCCTCCTCACCACGTGATGGGGCCATGATTCCAGTTCTTTGGAGGGATCCGTGGTGATCTGTGGGTTCTCTAGCAAGCATGGCATCCAGCTCTTTGTAAAAGCAGCAGGTCTGTGGCTCAGCACTGGATGAATTGTTTGTTTGTCTCCCTAGTTTTCTGATGCGACTGATGCATTTCTTTCACTTTCATGCAGCACTGGCCCCTCTCAGCCTTCTCCTGCACCCCCATGGTAATTTCTACAGCAGGTCCATAACTGTCCTTGGACAGCCTCTTCTCCACACAGGGCCAGGAGATAAAAATCTCTTGTCTACTTCAAGCAGGAGCACATCTGAAGCATGTAGTCAGGATGGTCAGCTGCACACAAAGGAAAGCTGCTAGGTGCACTTGCCTAGCTCGACAATCAGGGTAAGTCATTTAAAAAATTCACAGGACTTTAAAAGGTGTTTTTTTGTTTGTTTTGTTTTGTTTTGGGGGGGGGGGGGGAAAAAGAGGCCTTCTGGTCAGTGTGACCCCTGGCAGTGGAGTTCACAATTGTGACCAGAGCAGTCAGGAATTGTGGGATAGCTACTGGAGAATTGTTGCGTTACTTATGTCAACCCTAACATCTACACTTACTGCTGCATCAACCTCAGCGTATCAACCATGGCTCAATGCAGTTGAGGGAAGGGGTGTTACTGCATCGCTCTAAGTGTCCTGTTTACATCAGTGAAAGATAGATTTAAGTGTAGAAACATATACAACTAGGTCAACGCAAGACAGCTTACATTGACCTAACTTTGTAGTACAAAATAGACCTGTGACTGAGAAAGGAGGAGTGGAGGAGGTATGATGGGATCCCTGGGGTTAAGCTTGAGACTGTGGGACCGTTGTGCCCCCTTAACTCTCTCTCTAGCCTGGGCTGTCTCTCACAATGCCTTGCTAGTGACCAGCAGCAAACCCCTCCACGAGCTGTTATAATTCAGCACAACTGCATCGTGGACACCCACACCCAGCTATATTGCTGGAATGCTCCCAGAGCCAGTCTAAACTCTCAACCCTATTAGAATGGGCAACTAGACTAAACAGTTTCTCCCCCTCCAGATATTGCAGTACATAGATTTCACTCTTGAAATGTGGGCCAGTCTCCTCAGAGTCTTCAAAATGTCCTTGTTGCTTGCAGCATAGGTGCGTGAAGGAGAAAGAACAGAGCAGGCCCATGCTTGGCCTGTTTTATACCCTCAGTCTCACATGCTTGGGAAACACGTCCAGTGGGCATTACTGTGTCTCTAGGCAAGGTTGAGCAATTCCCCTGGCGCGGCCTCATGCAGGTGAGTCATTGAATTCTAGCTTCCTTGCTGGACAATGGCTGCTGATAGGTTGTTTGACACATTGGTTACTTTCCTTGCTATTGTCTCTAGGGGGGCTAATATTTCGCTGATTCCCCAACTTGCAGTATGTTTTAGTGACAGCCATACAAACAGTTCTCATAACTTCATATGCATTAATGATATACATATATAGGTAGGGAAATGACTTTCAGCAGATCATAACCTGTCCCTGATACGTATAAAGCATGCCTTGTAGGGAATATGGAGGTCACATGATGTCCCCCCTTCACCCCAAGTTATAGAATGTCTCACAGGGAATGTTAGGAGCTCTCTCTTAACCATGTTGAGTCTGAACTAATGGCTATCCATCCACAAGGAGATGTCAGAGACAGGCTAAGATTTTAGTTTGGATAGAAGGAGACTAGTCTTAAGAAGGGCAATACACCAGTGTGTCATCCACAAAGAGATGATAGTTGAATTTGTGCTTACGGATGAGATTACCCAAATACTTCAAAAGGATCTCACAAAACTAAATGATTGGGCAACAAAATGGCAAATGAAATTTAATGTGGATAAATGTAAAGTAATGCACATTGAAAACAACAAGTCCAACTATACATACAATATGATGGGGGCTAATTTAGCTACGAGTCAGGAAAGAGATCTTGGAGTCATCGTGGACAGTTCTCTGAAGATGTCCATGCAGTGTGCAGAGGCGGTCAAGAAAAGCAAAGAGGATGTTAGGAATCATTAAAAAGGGGAGAGTAAGACTGAGAATATATTATTGCCTTATATAAATCCATGATACGCCCACATCTCAAATCCTGTGTACAGATGTGGTCTCCTCACCTCAAAAAAAAAAAAAAAAATATATATATATAGATATACTGGCACTAGAAAAGGTTCAGAAAAGGGCAACTAAAATGATTAGGGGTTTAGAGACGGTCCCATATGAGAAAAGATTAAAGAGGCTAGGACTCCAGCTTGGAAAAGAGGAGACTAAGGGGGGGGGTCGGGGAGAAATATGATAGAGGTATATAAAATCATGAGTGATGTGGAGAAAGTGGATAAGGAAAAGCTATTTACTTATTCCCATAATACAAGAACTACAGGTCACCAAATGCAATTAATAGGCAGCAGCTTTAACACAAACAGGAAGTTCTTCTTCACACACTGCACAGTCAACTTGTGGAACTCCTTACCTGAGGAGGTTGTAAAGGCTAGGACTACAACAACATTTAAAAGAGAACTGGATAAATTCATGGTGGTCCATAAATAGCTATTAGCCAGGATGGGTAAGGAATGGTGTCCCTAGCCTATGTTTGTCAGAGGATGGCAGGAGAGAGAGATCACTTGATCATTGCCTGTTAGGTTCACTCCCTCTGGGGCACCTGGCATTGGCCACTGTTGGTAGACAGATACTGGGCTAGATGGACCTTTGGTCTGATTCGGTACGGCCGTTCTTATGTTCTTATTTAATAGTGGTAGCTTTTTCCCTCTGCACCCTAAAAAGAGCTCTAAATTGTCCACAGATGACTGGTGGAGGGAGGCAAGGGAGGATGTGAACATGCTTAACAAGTGTTTAGGAGAGGCAGGAGAACCAGGATAGGACAGAGTCATGAAAGCCAAGGAAGGACAAGATTTCAGGAAGAGCACGGTTGACACTGTTGAAGACAGCTGAAGGTTTAAGGAGGATGAGGACAGATCACTGGTTCATGAGAACGCATTAACTGGGATGCATTAACAGGTGTGTTGTAAAGAAGACACGAGAAGTCATTCTTCCACTTTACTCTGCACTGGTTAGGCCTCAACTGGAGTATTGTGTCCAGTTCTGGGCACCGCATTTCAAGAAAAATGTGGAGAAATTGGAGAGGGTCCAGAGAAGAGCAACAAGAATGATTAAAGGTCTTGAGAACATGACCTATGAAGGAAGGCTGAAGGAATTGGGTTTGTTTAGTTTGGAAAAGAGAAGACTGAGAGGGGACATGATAGCAGTTTTCAGGTATCTAAAAGGGTGTCATCAGGAGGAGGGAGAAAACTTGTTCACCTTAGCCTCCAATGATAGAGCAAGAAGCAATGGGCTTAAACTGCAGCAAGGGAGATTTAGGTTGGACATTAGGAAAAAGTTCCTAACTGTCAGGGTAGTTAAACCCTGGAATAGATTGCCTAGGGAGGTTGTGGAATCTCCATCTCTGGAGATATTTAAGAGTAGGTTAGATAAATGTCTATTAGGGGTGGTCTAGACAGTATTTGGTCCTGCCATGAGGGCAGGGGACTGGACTCGATCTCTCGAGGTCCCTTCCAGTCCTAGAGTCTATGAGTTACACAAAATTTGTTAATTTACTGAAGTCGCAGCTTTAAAGTAATCACTCGACTGTATGAGCATCTCAGCTTTCCTTTTAGAAAAAGCGAATTTCTAGCTATCATGGTGAACACTAAAGACTCAAGAACCCAGAAGACAAAAAAGCCACACAAACCATATTATGATTTTAAGCCACTTAAGAAAACAAAATATTTATTTAAAAAAAAAAAAGGCTTAACTCATGATTTTTGAATGTTTGGGATCTTCACTACTGTAGTCAGCTTTGAATGACCACTCATTTTGGGTAGGCTTTTTAAACCACACAGCATGGCTGTAGCGGGAGAATGGAGGCAACTAATTTTTGAAGACTGTGCCTTTCAGAAAAAACGAAGTTTGCATAAGTAGCATCATTTAAACAGACTTCTTACCCTCTTCTGTAGGGTGAGGTACAAGGTTTGGGAGAATGAAGTGCTGTTTGCTACAGTCCCATGTTTGGCCTTGTGAATGATCACTGAAAGTTCACACGACTCTCACTAAATTTCCAGAAGTGACTGACCATGTACTATGACTCAGGAAGTTAAAGTTGTATGGACTTTATGGCATATATGCAAGCCTACTAGTACATTTAATGTCGTCTTCTTATTTGTAAGGCAGTCTGACCCACAAAAAAAAGTTATACACAAAAGTAATTTTTATTGAAGATATAGCTCTGATTCTACCATACCTTCAGGACTATCTCATTGTATTTGAACACTTACATCTTATTACATGCTTCAAGCAAGCAGCAACTTCTTTAAAATGTATAAACACAGACCCTGCTGCAAGTAGACAGGTATTCCAGACCTTTTTCTGTATTTTCAAACAAACACTGACATAAGGAGTAACTGACCACTTCCTTTATGAAAGAAAGCAGACAGCTTAGAAACTGTGTTAAAAAAATAAGTGGTTTGTTTGGTGGGCTGTTTTAAGATTGTAGCAAGCCCTTGATCTTGGATCTATTGTTTACTGGCTTGAGAATCATTTAATAAGTGAAAACAAAGATCCCTTAGGAGTCAAGAGACGGTCTGAAGACAGACTCTTCCTTCCAATACTCTTGGGGTGAGAGTTGCTAATGACTGGATAATAACTCTGATAGAGCATTACAAAAATACTGTAGCTAAATTTTAGTTACAAGCAGAACGAAAATAAAAAATCTGTTTTGTTCTGAGCACTTAAAATTTGGCTCACTGTATTTTTAAATTCAAAGTGAACTCACAGAACTGCTATTTTTAGGCATTTCACATATGAGAGGGGTGTTACCAGGCAGTAAATGCAAGCTCCTAAATATCAAGGGGGAAAAAAATCCCACCCACTTATAAGCTTCGAACCAGCATAACATTTCATGGTTAGTCTTTGTAAAACGTGGTTACAAATTAAAGTTCAGTTTCAGAGCAAACAATACAATCCCACCTTTTTTTGAATTACTTTGTCCGTTTTCTTACTTTCAGGCTTCAGTCCAATCTTTTCTGGTAGCCAAGATTTATCTTTTGTCTTGATTATAATACTTTGAAGAACCATTCTTAAAATATTCTTCATGTGCAGAGCAGTAAACAATAGTGAATATAAAATAAAAAAAGTATATAAATAGGTGATGTATAGCTGAAGTCTAAAATAGTTTCTGTGCACCAGCTGCTACAGTGAGAGTCTACTTAAATGGATGTCCCTTTGGTCTACTGGCATATGAATACAAGTAATAATGACGAGCAGTGATAAGATGTTCTAATGAAACAAGACAGGCCAGGGCCGTGACAGGAACAAGATATGGAGAATCAAGTTTCACCTAATTAGGCAAACTTGCACTAGGAGAGTTCTACTATCTTATCATTGTGCAATATTCATCTCTGCTTGTGATTATAACAAATGATGGCAAAGATTAAGTATTTCCATTAAATCATTTACAAACAAGGCTCTTTCCATCCTTCTTAGAAACCCACTTACGGTTTTTTGTTAAAAGTTGGCTAAGTTACCCTAAAGAATATTAAACAATTTTTACATTAGAGCCATTCTTAAACATGCTAACAAAGCAGTTCAGAATGAAACAAACAGTCTGTTTGCTTAAAACAAAAACCCATATATACTCATCTCTAAAATGTTATGTTTATATGTATACATACACTATTTCAAGCCCTGTCCATTTCTTGGATGTGGATCAAACAGCTACTGCACAATGACTGGTAAGCTGCGTTTACTGCTGCTTCTGTGCCTCAGAGGCCAGAGAGTTGATCACCAACATCCCACTCTTCTCTAGTGCACAGGATCCACAGCTGCAGGAGACCACCTGTGAATCCAGCTGCAGCTCCATAAAAGGCATCGGAAGAGCTACAGAACATTTTCCAGCCCCTCCATTCCTTGTGTTCTCACACTCCGAGAGCCCAGTTAAAGGCGGAAGAGAAGAGGCTGTGACCAAGTATCCCTACAAGCAAAAATAGGAGCCACCATTGAATCTTACATATCACAGCCCTCTGACATGCTGAGCTACACATCACCAGTAGCTCCTGAAGTGCGTTGAGAGGGCATGGGGGCTGGGAATGGGGAGGTATAAACTGATCCTAACAGGCTCCCTCTCACCTCAGAAGACCTTCATGGGTGACATAGGTCTATCAAAAGAAATTGGGAGGATCACTACAGACCTCCTTTGAGGGACAATGGAACCATCTAACTTGATAGAAAATGTTCCCATTTTCTAGAACTAAAATGTTATCTTTTGATTTTAAATTTATTTGAAGGCGTGGGAAATCTAATTCTCAAAACCCAGAACTGTCACAGATAGCAAATTTAATCACCAGTAAAGAAGATTGGAGGTTTTTCAAATAATCCATAATTGAAGACAAGAAATAGATTATGTTAAATAGGTGACATTGTACTAACCCTACACTATGCATACTTGCTCCATTCTTGGAAACAGGGAGCATACTGAATTTGTTAAGAAGCCTTCTAAGAGGTATTGTGATAGAAGCCTTGTCTACATTACAAACGTAGATGCTGCATATCCCAACAAAAAAGGAGGAGTTTTTCCTGCCAGCACAGTAACATCACATCCCTGAACTATATTACTTATGATAACAGAGCTACTGTTTGCATAGCTGCATTTACACTGGGAGTTATGCTGGCAAAACTATGTTGGCTAGGCGGCTTGTGGCTTTGTCACATCCCTCACCAACATAGGTATGCTCACAAAACCTTGTGATGTAGACTTTATATATACACACACACACACACACACACCCTCCCCAGCTCCCCCCTTTCCAGTAGGTCTAATTCTAAGTCTGTCAGCCACTCTTCAGTGTTCTTTTAAAGAAAACCCATCAACTAAAAAACCCTCTGCTACATTAAAAACAAACGGACATCGTAAGGATGAATAGCACCTGTATTGAGTGGGTAAAGTCAGCAGTTCTTAAACTATGGGACATGCCTTTGGGAGGTGCAGGAATGTGTCAAAGGAGGCATGAGCTTTTTTTTTGGTAGCTGGGGCTCCTACAAAAGGAGCATGCACAACCAGGCAGCATGCATAAAGTAGACAGCTAGAGACTGGGCTTGTCTTTCCCTTTGCTGCACCCCCCCGCTTCCGCTCACAGGCAGGCTTGGGCTCACCTCTTCCCATCCCTCTCCAATCCATCACTTGTCATATCGTCACCCTTATTTCTGTGCTGCTGCTGGCACAGCAGTGCCTGGCCTTCAGAGCCAGGTGGCGGTATATGTACTTGGGGGAGAGGGCATAAATGACTACAGACATAAAGAAGCGGGTGGGGTCTGATGAAATAAGTTTGAGAACCATTGGGTTAAATAATGCAGTAATCAAGAGCAGTATAAACTATAGAGCAGTCTCTTCCACTCTTTCCCAAAACCCTGACCCATAGTCGTACGGCCTCTGAATCAGAGCTCTTGGCCCAAGTCACTCATTTGCCTGTAAGGTCTAAAATATCATGATTAATTTGTTTTTTAATATTAAAAAAACCACACCACATACCTAGGACCAATATTAGACCATGGACAGCAGATGAAGAGGATAGTTAAAAAGAGCTCCCTGACTAGCTAATTTGTTGAAGTAATCAATAAGACCCTACTTTAGAGAGGTATCAGGGTAGGTAGAGAAATTCTTTTGCATAAATTTTTTTCTCCAAAGGGTCAGACTCTGAATTTGTTTTAAAAGGGAGAGAGGAGTATATACACAACCTACAGCAATAGGTTTTGGAATTTTAACTCTGAATTAGATACAAGCCAGATGGATGCAAGGTTCTAGAGGCTCATGAGTCTCTGAAATAGCTATCTTGTGAAATAAAGTCCTTAGTGAGCAAAAACATTGGGATGGATAACTGCAAGGACAGGACATTCTCTGCTTGTTCCATAATCCAAATTACGTAAACCACTCTGAGAAAATACAAATGTGGGCCCTAATCCTGTAAAGGCATTTTAAACAGGCAGAACCTTATAATCCTCTCACAGTTCTACCGAAACCAAGAGGTATAGAAGAGGAAAAAACAGTAAAAAGTATTAAAATGAAATTTTAAATAGTCATTGGATAAAATGAGTCAAGCATTATCAAGATAAATGAACATAGACAGGCAATGTTTAATAGCCATGAGCTAAAAATAATTACTGAAAGTATGCAATTAAAACAAATACACTGGCAATAGGCAAGGATTAAAAATTAACTTAAAAATAGCAGCAATTCAAAAAGAAAGAACAGTAAGACCTATGTCGTACTACCTAGCTAACTCATGTTTGTTTTTATAACCTTTGTTCCTGCGCTTCCCCAAAAATCACCTTGACTCCTCCTGTTTTCATCTTCTTGCATCTCATCCTGCACACTTATGAACATATGCATATGAATAAATCAGCACAACATGCTTAAAGTTTGCAGGATTAGTGTTTCAGATTGTCATCTCTGTATTGCAGACTGCCTACTTTTCTTTAAATAACTTTTTTCCATGAAGACGGTTGTTGAGTCTCTCCATTCTTTATTCTTATACCCTTGACTCCTTTGCCTCACTCTCCTATCATGAGATCTGGTTTGCCCATCCCTAGGCTCACCCCCCCCACCACCACCTCTACCCATTCCTACTGTGGAAGGTCTCAGACAGAAATCCTGTGGCCAGCATGAGTTCCTCCCTTATGAACTCATACGCCCCTCTAAGTTCTGCCATCTTTTTTTTTTTGTTTAGCTAAAAACACTCTACTTCTCCAATTTAACTGAACCCCAGGCCCCACATCCAAGCCACCTTTGACTCACTTCTCAAACCCTGCTTTCTTCCTGCCACTACTTCTCTCTAAAGAGAATCACAATGGATTTACTTCAGGAGAAGTTGACAAAATACATGACCTTCCTCCTCCCTTCAGCTTGTGTTTCATTCCTCCACCCCAATCCGCTTTCTTCCACTAACCCCTCAACATGTTCCAGTGACTCAATTCCGTATCCTAATCTGCCTTGTGCCCACTCTCCTCTGCACCCTTACTCTTCTCCTTAACTTCTCTCCCCTCCACCCACCTCTTTCACATTACAATACAAATATACTTTAGGCTCTTCCACCTTAAAAAACCCACTCTCAACTCCCCTTGCATTTCCAACCACCCCCCATCTCCTTTTCACATCTAAAGTCATTGAACGTGCTGTTTACAATTACTGTCCTGACTTCTCCTACAACTCCATCCTAGACCCTACTGAATCTGGTTTATACTTACTGCACTCAACTGAAACTGCTCTTCCCACGTCTCCAGTGACCAGTTCTTAACCAAATCTCAGAACTGGTACTCCATCCTCATTTTCCTTGATCTATCAGCCACTTTGACACAGTTGACCATGCTGCTCCTCTTGAAATCACATCCACTCTTGGCATCCATAACTGTCTACTCCTGCTTCTCCTCTACAAGCCTTTGTCCTCAGATCTATTCACTTCTCCCTCTACACCTAATCTCATCCACAAACACACATTCAACTACAGTCTCTATGTGGAGGATTTTTTCCTCTCTCTCTCCCCCCCACCCCCTCCCCGACCTGTCTCGTTTTGTCCAAACTCAGCCGGTCTCTCTGCCACCTCCTTGTGGATGTCTAATTGTCAGCTCAAACTTAACACTTAAAAGACGAGCTCTGTAAGGGACTGAGGCATAGTCAGACTGACCTAACCATCACAGATGGGCCCAGGTATGCAACAGCCAGGTCCCGTAAGCAAGAGTCAGGCTGAAGTTCGAGACCAGGGATCACAAGCAGCACCAGGCTAGATTCAGGGGAAAGGAATCAGGGAGAGTAAATGCTATTAATACTAGTAGGGCCCAGTTATTCTTGGATGTACTAGGTGACAGGTTTCTTCATCAAATCGACACTGAACCAACAAGAGGTGATACAATTTTAGACTTGTTTTTAGTAAGTAGTCAGGATACCATAGAAGAGGTAGTCATAGGAAATAACATGGAATGAGAGATTGTGAGTTGATTCAGTTTGAATTGTAAGGATAAACAAAACCAGGTCACCAGCTATGGGTTTTTATTTCAAAAAAGGGCAGATGTTGGGAAATTAAGGGAATTAAAGTAGCCATTTGGACTGAAGAAGAACTCAAACAAACACTTAAATAAGGAGGCTTGGAATTTCTTTAAAACTATACAAAAAAAAAAAAAAAAAAAAGCTCTCTGAAATTTGCATCCCAAGAAAATCCAGTTGTGGCTGGAGCCTAATAGCCACCCCCAAAAGATTATTAGGAATAAGCCAAGAGCCTATAGGGAATGAAAAAAGGGACTGATCAGCAAAAAAAGGTACATTGTGAAGGTTAGAGAATGTAGGAACAAAAGTCAAGCCAAAATTAACTTTTGTCAAGGAAAATAGAAAAGGTTTTAGCTATATAACTAAGAATAAGGAAGGATAAAGTTGGGCTGCCATGCAGTGTGGATGGGAAGGAGATTAAAGATAATCTATGTATGGCCCAAAAACTGAATGAATACTTTGCCTCAGATTTCAGTAACAAGAATATGGAACTTGTGCATGAAGGCAGTACAATTGGAAATGGAAAGTTACCACAGAATCATAGAATCTCAGGGTTGGAAGGGACCTCAGGAGGTCATCTAGTCCAACCCTCTGCTCAAAGCAGGGCCAGAGGCAGAAAATCTTAAAAAGAGTTTAAGGAACTAAAATTGGGTGGGGGAGAGGTCACAGATAATTTCAGTATTCTGGGATGGAAAGAACTGGAACATAAGATTGCTAGTCCAATAGCTAGGATTTTTAATAAGTCTGTCTAGTCAGGGGTAGTACCATATGACTGGAGAACATCATATTTGTATTTAAAGGAAAAGGGGGCGGGGGGGGGAGAATGTGATCTGGGCAGTTACAGACCTGTTAATCAGATGTCAGTACTAAGCAAGGTTTTAGAGCAAATTGTGAAGGAAAAAACAATTAAATTAGAGGTAAATGGTAAAGGGAATGTAATGCAACATGATTTCACTAAAGAAGATCATGCCAAACTAACCAGATTTCCTTCTTTGAGTTTTCAGGTAAGGGAAGTGCAACAGCTCTAATCTATTAGGACTTCAGTAAAGCATCTGACCCCGTACCAAACGGGAAATTAGACAAATTAGGGAAGATAGAGATCAGTGTAAGCATCATAAGTGGAGCAGGCAACAGGTTGAGCTGCAAGGTAAATCATCTGACTGCAGAGAGGTTACTAGTGGAGTTCCTCAAGGATCGGTCTTGGGACCAATCTTATTCAATATTTTTGTTATTGACCTTGACATAAAAAGGTAGGAGTGTTTGCTGACACAAAGTTGGGAGACATTGTCAGTACAGAGGAGGATCAGATTATACAAGAAGATCTAGATGACCTTGAAGACTGGAGTGACAGAAATGGAATGAAATTCAATAGTACAAAATGCAAGTTCATGCACTCAAGGTCTAATAAGAATTTCTATTACAAGCTAGGAGCTCATCTGTTGGAAGTGACAGAGGAGGAGAAACTTGGGTGTGTGGGTCAGTCATAGGATGACTACAGCCATCAACGTGATGCAGCTGTGAAGAAGGCAAATACAATCCTGTATAAGGCAAGGCATTTCCAGTAGCAATAAAGTAATATTAATGCTATCGTCTTGAAGATCCTCGTTTGGAATGCTGTGCATAATTCTAGTTATTCATGTTCAAGAAAGATTAAATTAAACTGGAACAAAGCACAGAGAAGAGCTACTAGGATGATTGAGAATGGTGGGCCTATCCTATGAGGGGAAGCCACAAGAGCTAAAAAAGGGATATGATTGCAGAGTGGATTAAAAAAAAAATTTTTTAAGTCAGATTTTTGATAAAGTGTTTTGAGGGAAAACCAATCTTAATTAAAACTATTATAGCTCAAAGATCTCATCACAGATTAGGGATTATAAATACTAATTCTATTGTATTAGATAATATAGTTATGTAATGTTTAAGAAAAGTTTTGTAAATGAGTTCCATTAGTTCATGGACTAGGGACCCAATCTCATGGGGTTCCACAGGCTTCTGTACAGATTTAGGTTAATCTTTCTATCTATCCAATAGGACCCGGTGCTCAGTCTAGAAGATACCATCAGAGATGCTTAGTTTTGCAATTCTCAAACTGATAATTTGACTCTCCACAGGTAACATGCTTGTTAACAGCAGAAATGTTTTTAAACAGAGGTGAGAGATAACAGACCTCAAATTTGTCCCTCTGCAAATCTGTGTACACAGTCAATCCCTTACCTCTCTAGGCTCCAGCCTATACTAGATCATTTTAGGTTTGCTATAGTTTAAGCCGCTGTTGCAGCCAGTGTAAAAATTGCAGCATTTGTTGGGAAACATCAAGTCACAAGACACACTTGGCCTACACTAGGAAAGGCAGATATATAGCTAGTTTGGCTGGTTTTATGCCAAGAATTCTCCAATGCTGACGGAATCACTATCTGCCTTCGCAGGGCAGCTCTCGGGTCCTTTTCTGTCAAAGAAGGAGCCATGGGTCTGGCCCAAAATTCTTCCCTTCTTTCAAGACAGAAGAAAAATGGTAAGTTGCAGAATAAAGCAGGTAAGCTGCAGCATTAAGAAGTTAGAAGACAGCTAACACAAATAGAACATGCTGTTATGTCAAGTGAGATGGTGTCTGATTTATCAACTAGTCTATGGGTGTGGCTCTAAAATAATTAAATTGAAGCTGTCATGATTGAAGAGCACAGAGTAGGTCTCCCACTACATATCTTTCACACTCCAAAGAACAGGATTCAAACATCTTCTCCAAAGCTTACTACTCTTTTTGTCCACAATTGTCTATGTGAAAAAAAGTACTGTAGACATGCTGAGAAATTCAGAGCTGCATGCAGAGATGCTTTCTTCAATCAATATTACAAGATACTTTACATAAAATACTTTACATAAAATACAGTGAACACTAATCAATCTTCAAAAATACACAATCTTTTGTTTTGGTTTTGAGCCCCAACGTTAGTTAACACACTAGTTAGTCTTCAGAACATCATAATAAACAGCCTATGAAATAAAAAACAAGCACTGGTAACCATAGAGAAGCAGGTGTTTTTAAATGCCTTCATAAGGCACAAATAAAGATCAAGCTTCACTTATTTCCCCATTATTAGTTCCAGTGGACTTGTAGTTAATTTTTATATTGTTTAAAAATGACTTCTCTCAGTGTTTATCCTAGTTGACTGAAAGTTATCTGAATACTAAATAGTACCTGAAGAAGTTAGAAACATTATGCTTTCATATTTTACTACTAAGACTAAAGATCTGAAGCATCCACAAACTAATTGTTATCCTCTTGGGTATGCAAACGAAGGCTGCCAGCAAGTGGATCCTGATGCACTATGGTATGAACAAATCAACATGTGGATTGGACCACCCAAGATCCAAGTGGTCATGAAGCAAAGTATTATTGGTTACATTCATATGCATCATAACCACACAAGTCAGAGATGCCGATTTCCCATGCTACCCACCACATATCTTTGCCAGATCCTGAGTCAACCCATCATCACGGCCACTCTTCCAAAGGACATCAAGCATAGACCCAGGTTACCAAAACAATGTTTTCCCCCTGCTCTCAGTTAACCTCTTAAAAAGATTTTGGTTACATTTCTCCCTTATTCTTGAACAATTAAAATTTAGCTGCTTGCAACCAATCTATTCATGTGTTCAAAAATACAAGGATGAGCCTTTATATATGTCTTCATCTTCAACAGTATTACAAATCTAGGTGCTTTACATATTCTAAAATTTTTACTTTTATTCAATAAGAAACCTAAAAAAACCATTTAATTTTAATTAAAATTAAGATTAAAATTCAAGTTATGCCCACTAACTCTATCCCTATAAAATTCAGGCAATATCCCAGCATGTAACTGAAATCTGCAAAACCTAGTCTTCACGTACTGACACTATTGCTTTATTTACCCAGCTCAAAAAGAAAAATGATTGAGCCAAATAATGTCAACAAGTTAGTTTTCTATAGCCTGTTTCCAAATAATGCTTCTGAAGTAAATCATTTCAGAACCTCAAGTAGACAACATTAGGGACAAGAATCAGTAGACCAACAGGAAATGGAGAAACACACACACACACACACACACACCCCTCTCTCCTAGTTCCAAGTTACCATCCCCTCATACATAGCAGTCTGTTGCCCAACTGAATGGCACAACAAAGTTAAAGTAATAAGCTCTTAAGAGGTGGAAATAAAAGTAAGAGCTAGTCTAAAGAACACTACGTCCACACACAACACGAGTTTCAGAGTCTGGGTCAAATGACTCATGCCCATTGCTGGCTTTCAAGCTATGTCTCAGAGTCCAGGCTAGGAACAAAGAGCCGGGACCCTGGGGAGGGTCAGTAGAGATCCCAGTGGGAAACCTGTGGAGAAGCCCAAGCTATGTGGCAGCCTGGCTTGGAACAGAGATCTGGTGTCAGGCTTTCTTGTCCATTTCATAGCTCCAGCATAGCCATGAAGTTGACAAGACAGCCAATAGCTGATGTAAGTAACACAGTGCCCTATCTACACCAAACAAGCCCTTTGTTGTGGAGGTAGAGTTATAATATTAGTGTAGTAGGCAGGAGCAAAGCTATTGTGTGTACACTGACATAGTTAGGTTGACATAAAGCAGCTTATGTCAATCTAACTGTGTAGTGTAGGCCAGGTCTTGGACTTGCTGACTCAGGTCTTTTTTGCAGTGTAAACGTACTCATAGTAAAACCAAGAAGATATGGAAGAGCAACAAGAATAGGCATAAGTCAGGATGAATGCAGTACTGCCAACTCCAAGCATTCAAACTGAAACTGAACTTAAGAATGTCAAGTTGACATACGTATCTCTAGACTGATTAGAATAAAGAGTTGACCTTTTACTCAGAGGAAGTCTAAATAAGTGTATATTTATTCTGATTTAAATTAGGGTCAAGCCATGCCCACATCAGACTTTTTGGAACATATAAATTCAAAAAATAAAATATAGGTCATATAGCGTTAAGTGTCTCAGCATTCATCTGAAAACCAACTTCATATAAAATCCTGCAGGTACTTAATACAGTAGGAGGCTCTTTTGGGAAAATTTTGTTTAAACAGTTCAGTTATATATGCAGTAGTTAAGATTTTAAAAAACCCACACGACCACATGCATGCACACACACACCCATACCTTCCGCACCCACTCCCATTTGGGTTCCAGATTGCAAGTGACTACTCAAACTTCCTATTATGAACAGATTATATACATACTTAGCCACCACACATTTTCCAAAAGGAATATGGAGAAACACACACACACACTTTCAAGTACTACCATATTAAGTTGCAAAACACAAAAGGAACAAAAGAACACAAAACACTAAGTAACTGATTCGCCCTCACAAAACTACTAAAATAAAAAAAAAAAAAAAAAAACAAACACACACACACACAATTAAAAGGGCACCTTAACTTTAGATCCAAAGTTCAGGTTTCATCCTAACCACCATAGGAGTCTATCCAGACAAACATCTGAAGCCCTCCAGACCACAAAAACTACAGATACTGGCTGTCAGCAGACCAACCTATCCAAGTCAACACCTAGGCCAAAAAGAAAAGTTCCACAGAACAAACTAGGAGTTACTTGAGGAAGATGGGGGAGGGGGGGAAATCTAATATTCATCTCAATGTACCCCACGCATCACAACTTCTTACACAACATTTTTCTTCCCTGCCGTTCTACTGAAGGTGCACAGCCCACAAGTATTTATTCCCAAGCCATAGGATTGAAATCACATCCCTGCATAGGATGTGGAGGCAAGAACTGACCAACAACTACCTAGAAATCAAATGGTATATTGGAGGAATACTTTATGTCTGTAGCTGAGCTCTACTGTAGCAACTCCTTTCCTACACAAGAAGAGATGCAACTGGGGAGAAAGCATTCTTCCTCTTCTTTCACCTTGTAGACACTGGTGAGTAGAAAAGGCAAAGGGCTGGTAGTAATCTGCAAGGTCATATCACTTTGAAGCCATCAGCCAAGGAGAAGTACTCTAATTGCATATCCCGTTTAAGATGTCTTCCCCAGTTAACTCTCTCCCCCAACCCCACAAACCTTCAGTTCAATGTCACCATCAGTTATAAAACTCCCACCCCAAAGAGTGGGCAAACCTGAGTTCCTATGTAATAATTATAGGCTAAGAATTACACAGTTGCTATTGGAGCACAGGGGTGATGGAAAAGAAAGGTAGTCTTCTCAAAACTGGTTATTGTCAATGTAATTGCAGCTACAGGAATACGCACAGCACTTTTGGAAGTCAGATGGCTATTTTAACCTGTAAAGAGCCACATTAGCTTAGATGATGAAAGGGTATCAGATAGTTAGTGGTAAGGCCAAATGTACAAAACCAGTAAGATCAAATCAGACACATATCAAAAAGATGTTTTCACTTTTTTGGTGAAAGTAGGTCAGTGATATCAACTATTTAATCAAGACATACACATGTCCATTTTTTTACAGAGTACTTTGGGATGGGGACTACAGTCTGCAGAATCACAGAATTTTTGTATTTATCACACAAATTTCTAGCTGGAGACCCAAAAGTTTACCATTTTTGCTCCTGAATAATATTACCCAGCTGAGCAAAACTGAGACTTATGGCATTTTGTCCATTTCCCATTAGTAGGGTGGATTAAAATTTTATTTGAATCGTAATAAGGTTTGTTTTTTTGTTTTAAAGAAAAATAATTTTAAATCTGAATTTGATACAAAATATGTCAAGGCTTAAAAATAAAAAAAAGTATATTTTCTGAATCAAGGAGCCTTATCAAAAACTGAGTTAAAGATGGCAGAGAAAAATACCTAGTGTGAGGTCAAGCTTCATAAATATGGCACAATTGACCATGCACTGCATTAAGGGCTTGCTTTGTTTAATAAAATAAATTTTATATGTTGTGCTCAATTAAGTTCCAATTACCATCCTAATTCAGTTTGACACATCACAAACAAAAATCTAGTAAATAAGCAAAACAGAATTGCACATTTTAGAAAATGGTGAATGAAGAATAAGAACCTGGAAATATTAAGCTACATAATTGCTTAAGTAAATATATACAGTTATAGCAGACCCTACTAGGCAGCAAAAAGATATTCCAAATCCAGTGTAAAGGCTCTATTTACTTGTTAAAATTAAAAAAAAACACAAACAAAAAAACCAAATTCTTGTAATGTTACACCAACCACTGGGAAGGCACATCTCTTTAGGAAATACTGTAACTGAAGTATGAATGAAAAAGTTGATTATGACAGATTTATAATCAAGGCATTTATTTGGTAATTTAAATCTATTTAAAATCGCCTTGATTTAAAATCAATTCACTCTGCACCATTACTACAGGGAAATTCAACCATGCAGGACCAACTGAACAGTTACTCTTGTATTCCACCAAGGCCTGGTCTATACTACGCGTTTAACGATTTTAGCAGCGTTAAACCGATTTAATGCTGCACCCGTCCACACAACGAGGCCCTTTATATCGATAAAGGGTTCTTTAAACCGGTTTCTGTATTCCTCCCCGACGAGAGGATTAGTGCTAAAATTGGTATTACCGTATCGGATTAGGGTTAGTGTGGCCGTAAGTTGATGGTATTGGCCTCCGGGCAGTATCCCACAGTGCACCAATGTGACCTCGGAGGCACTGGCCAAGTAGACAGGAAAAGCCCCGCAAACTTTTGAATTTCATTTCCTGTTTGGCCAGCATGGAGAGCTCACCATCACAGGTGACCACGCAGAGCCCATCAGCACAGGTAACAATGCAGTCTCCTGAGACTCGAAAAAGAGCTCCAGCATGGACCGCACAGGAGCTACTGGATCTGATCGCTATATGGGGAGAGGACTCTGTGCTAACAGAACTCTGTTCCAAAAGACAAAATGAAAAAACATTTGAAAAAATTTCCAAGGCTATAATGGAGAAACGCCACACCAGGGATTCAGTGCAGTGCAGGGTGAAAGTTAAGGAGCTCAGACAAGCCTACCAGAAAACCAAAGAACAAAATGGAAGGTCCGGGGCAGGGCCAAAAACATGCCACTTCTACGCTGTTTGCTGCATGCAATTCTAGGGGGGTCCACCACCACTACCCCACCCCTGCCCGTGGATTCCGAGGTGGGGTTGGTAATCTCAGCCATGACTGAGGATTCTGCAGATGGGGAAGATGAGGAGGACGAGCTTGCAGAGAGCACACAGCACTCCGTTCTCCCCAACACCCAGGAGCTTTTTCTCACCCAGACGGGCTTATCCTCCCAACCCTCCCAAGTCAGTAGCCCAGACAATGAAGCCATAGAAGTGACCTCTCGTGAGTGTACCTTTGTAAATATAAAATATGGTTTAAAAGCAAGCGTTTAATGATTGATTTGCCCTGAGGACTTGGGATGCATTCATGGCCAGTACAGTTATTGGAAAAGTTTGTTAACATGTCTGGGGATGGAGCGGAAATCCTCCAGGGACATCTCCATGAAGCTTTCTTGGAGGTACTCCAAAAGCCTTTGCAGAAGGTTTCTGGGCAAGGCAGCATTATTCCGTCCTCCATAATAGGACACTTGACCACGCCATGCATGTAGCAAGTAATCTGGTAACATTGCATGACAAAGCTTAGCTGTGTATGGTCCCGGTGATTGCTGACATTCAAGCAACATCCGTTCTTTATCTCGCTGTGTTATCCTCAGGAGAGTGATATCGTTCATGGTAACCTGGTTGAAATTCAGAAATTTAATTAAGGGGACAGAGATGGCCATTCCTACTGGCCTGTCTGCCTGTTGCTTAAAATAAATCCTTCCTTGCAGGTAGCCAAGCGGGTGGGGGGAGGGAAGAATGGGGAGGGGGGTAAAGAAGCTGAGCTTTTTCACGTTTGGCTAGCAGGGATCTTCCCTGCTACCAGCCACGTGGTGGGGAGAGGGGTAAAGCGATCATCCCAGAGAATTGGATGGGGGTGTGGTTTCTGCTGCTGTATGTTAACAGGAAAGAAGCAGCACTGAACGGGCTTTGCTTGGTATTTGGGAAAGGAGGGCACTATGTATATGAAGGCTGCAGAAGCCGAAAGACAATGGCTTACCATGGCCGCATGCTAATTGAATTCTGCTGCCTGGACCTGCGTCTGTGAGATCTCTAACACCAGAGCTGCAGGCACTCAATATTAAGATGCAAAATGCAACCTTGTAGTGAAAACACACGTGCTATGTAAGGTGAATAGTGTTGTTCACCATGAAAGAGTATAACCATTGTTCTGCAAAATGTATCTTTTTAAATACTTCTCTCCCTTTTTTACCTCCCTCATGCAGTGGCAAATTTTTCAAGCCTCCCTACTCCATCCCGAAGGCTCTCTCAGATAATAAGGTGGAGGAAAAAAAAGCCGTGAGACGAAATGTTCTTGGAAATCATGGAACTAACCTGCAATGAAAGAGCTCATCTGAATGAGTGGAAGGACGTGGTATCAAATTACAGGAAAGATGCCAGTGAACATGAGGACAGGAGGGACAAACGTGATGAAAGGTGGCAGCAGGAAGATCAGAGGAGGCATGATGCAACGCTGGGGTTGCTGCGTGATCAAACTGACATCCTCCGACGTCTGGTGGAGCTTCAGGAACAGCAGCAGGGTCACAGAGTGCCGCTGCAGCCCCTGTGTAACAACCCTCACCATGTTCCATATCTTCTTCACCCAGACGTGTAAGAACGCGTGGGGGAAGGCTCAGTGCACCCGCTCACTCCACCCTCATGGACAGTCCAACCAAAAGGCTGTCATTAGTTTGAAATATTTTTAGTGGCCTTTGCCTTCCCTCCTATCCTCCTCCCAAACCCAGCTGGGATACCTTGTCAGTTCTCTCCCTCTTTTTATAATGACTTCTTAATAAAGAATACATGATTTTTAAACGATAGTGACTTTATTTCCTTAAGCAAGCTGTAATCGAAGGGGGAGGGTGGGTTGCTTAAAGGGAATGAGTCAATCAAGAGGGGGCATTCATCAAGGGGAAACAAACACAGCAGTCACACCGTACCCTGGCCCGTGATGAAACTCGTTTTCAAAGCTTCTCTGATGCGCTCTGTTTCGTGGTGTGCTCTTCTAATCGCCCTGGTGTCTGGCTGCGCGTAATCAGGCGATTTGCCTCAGCCTCCCACCCCAGCATAACGGTCTCCCCCCTACTCTCACAGAGATTGTGGAGCACACAGCAAGCAGCAATAACAATGGGGACATTGGTTTGACTGAGGTCTGAGCGAGTCAGTAATGTGCGCCAGCACACCTTTAAACAGCCAAATGCACATTCTACCACCATTATGCACTTGCTCAGCCTGTAGTTGAACAGCTCCTGACTACTGTCCAGGCTGCCTGTGTATGGCTTCATCATGAGCCATGGCATCAAGGGGTTGGCTGGGTCACCCAGGATAACTACAGGCATTTCAACATCCCCAACTGTTATTTTCTGGTCTGGGACGCAATTCCCTTGCTGCAGCTGTTTAAACAGAGTAGTGTTCCTGAAGACACGAGCGTCATGAACCCTTCCTGGCCATCCCATGTGGATGTTGGTGAAACATCCCTTGTGATCCACCAGTGCTTGGAAAAGTACCCCTTGAGGTTTATGTACTGGGTGCCCTGGTGCTCCGGTGCCAAGATAGGGATATGGGTTCCATCTATCGCCCCTTCACAGTTAGGGAATCCCATTGCAGCAAAGCCATCCACTACGACCTGCATGTTTCCCAGAGTTACAACCTTTTGTAGCAGCAGCTTAATGATTGCTTTGGCTACTTGCATCACAGCAGCCCCCACAGTAGATTTGCCCACTCCAAATTGATTCCCGACTGACCGGTGGCTGTCTGGCATTGCAAGCTTCCAGGGGGCTACTGCCACTCGCTTCTCAACTGTGAGGGCTGCTCTCATCCTGGTATTATGGCGTTTCAGGGCAGGGGAAAGTAAGTCACAAAGTTTCATGAAAGTGCCCTTACACAGGCAAAAGTTTTGCAGCCACTGCGAATCATCCCAAACCTGCAAAACTATGCGGTCCCACCAGTCTGTGCTTGTTTCCCGGGCCCAAAATCAGCGTTCAATGGCTAGAACCTGTCCCATTACCAGCAGGATCTCCAAAGCACAGGAGCCCACGGTTTGAGAGAATTCTGTGTCCATGTCCTCATCACTCTTGTTGCAGCACTACCGAAGCCGCCTCCTCCTCACCTGGCTTTGCAGGTCCTGGTTCAGCATAGACTGCATGAGAATGTGCAAGATGTTTACAATGTCCACAATTGCAGTCTTGATCTGAGCAGGGTCCATGCTTGCTGTGCTATGGCATCTGCACAGTTTAGCCAGGAAAAAAGGCGCGAAACGGTTGTCTGCTGCTTTCACGGAGGGAGGGGTGAGGCTGTACCCAGAACCACCCGCAACAATGTTTCTTGCCCCGTCAGGCACTGGGATCTCAACTCAGAATTCCAAGGGGAAGGGAAGACTGCGGGAACTATGGGAAAGCTACGGGATAGTTACCCACAGTGCAACGCTCTGGAAATCGACGCTAGCCTCAGTACATGGACACCCACCGCCGAATTAATGTGCTTAGTGTGGTCACGTGCACTCGACTTTATACAATCTGTTTTACAAAACCAGTTTATGTAAAATTGGAATAATCCTGTAGTGTAGACATACCCCAGGATGTGGCAGAGTAAGGAAGAAGAGTTTAGAAGAAGGGGAGAAAAAAGGTGTACAAATGGCAAGAAGATTCTTAGTGGTAAAACCTCTTTCTGGAGACATCCTCCTCCATCTTCCCTTTGGGGGGAGGAGGGAGAAAGGAGGGAAAAAAGAAGCATGGAGGGAAGGTAGAAAGGAATCACGCTTCCCCATCAAGTTGAGACATTTTAGGAATCAAGGATGAAATCCAGTTTCAACCAATTAACTGTCAAGTTTACCATTCAACTCCTTGATATCTGATCACTGTGAGTCAACAGACCAATCTGATACAGATTAAATTAATATTTCTAAATTTCTCAAATTTGCTTGTTAAAACTAATACTGGAACAACAGATGTTATTAACAGAACTACACTGTGTGGTTAAGTGTATCTTCTTGCAAACATGTTTTTGTTTGCTAATTATTCAAAAGCTATTTCATGAAGGAGCAAGCTTTCATTAATCTGATGTCGAGGAGCTACCTAATACAATAAATTAGGGCACTAACCGTCCACTCCTGAAAAATCGTGACTCAAATTTTTGAGCCTAAAGTGAAAGTAAGTCTGGTCCCATTCCAGTCCCCCAGATCTGCTCACAAAACTAGATCACTATACAGACAGAATTTGGTATTTGTGACATTTTTCTAGAGGTCCAGAAGTAGACTATCCAGGATGTGCTAGATCAGGATTGAGGTGCACTCTCAAAAAAGGTATTCAAGTACACGTGTCTATGTTATGACAGATTCAATTAAGTATTATTTCGTTACCACAGGATTCTCTCAATTCTTCAGAAAGGAAAACAAATCTAATATTTCAGAACTTGGATTTAGCAACTTCCAGTTTTCAAAACAGCTGTATCTGTTGCAAGTTAAATGTGTTGTATTAAAAGACATCAATACTAAAATACTTGAGGTAATCTTTATAAACAGAGTTATCGCAAGACCACTACAAGCAACTGCAATTTTTAAAAGTAGCCTGGAGTGAATACAAAACACTGAGACTAATCAAATGGCCTAGAAAGAGTATAATAGTGCAAACACTGCATTTCTGAAGTTAGCATATGATTTTTGGACCGGGAGAAAATGTCAACAGGCAATGACAAACAAGTATATTTAATCAGAGACTGCCATGACCTTCAGTTTACATGTTACTATTTCTGAAGCACAGAAGCTGATAAAATTACCAGTCATTTTTTCCTCCTCTCTAAAACTGCACAACATCCATAGGTTTATGGACTAGGAACATAAGTACGACAAATCAATTACTCTTATTGTGCCTGGTTTTGGTAAATCTGTTTTATAGGAATTTTTTTTTAAATCTTAATGGACTCCTTTTGTATTTGGCAGCTGAAAATCAGAAGAAAAATAGATAAAAAAATAAATGTAAAGATATCTCATGGTATACACCACCTTGTATGGGTCAAAATGAAAATTTAGATCCAATTTACTCTTAGTTTCTGAATTCTCTCTCAAGCTTGGACAACAGAAAGTCAGTTTTTACTCAATTTCACTTCCATATTCTCACTGACAGCAGTGTGGAGGAATTTTAACTTAAAAAAATCTTTCAATTCTAATTCAAGAAAACAGATAAAAGTTCATATTGGGTGCTTTATTTTGTAGAAGCTAGTTTTTAATAACCCAAATTTGAACTTGAAATCGACAAATAAATATGGCTGTTTGTCACTCAAGTCTCAAGAGTTAGCCACAAACCTAATACCGGCATCAAGCACAACTCTCTCCTGACCACTGCACATGCCACCCACATGCCATCCCCACTCTTATGCTGTGAGAGACAAACTAATTTGTTTATTTAACTTTCACAACCAAAACAACATATCTCCGCACTGAAGCTGCGAGGAGCAGAGAAAGGAGACACAGGAGAGAGATCCTGCCATCCCGAAATGGAGAGGCTGGCGATATAGCTGCTCCATGCATTCTTCCTACCAGAAGGTCACATGAAGACGCTTGAGAAACGACCAAAGCTGTACTCTAACCGAGAGGTCTCTTATCAACCCTTCTTCGCACGAGGCTGATGAAAATGTGTTTAAAGAAAAACAAACGAACGAGGCTTCACGAAGAAAAAGCCAGCCCACGCTGTAACCGCCGAGGAGCCACAGGGCTCGAACCTGCTCCGCACGGAGGAGCAGCAAATTACTGTACCTCCGAAGCACGAGTGGTCTCCAGAGCAGGGAGACCTGCCAGGCAGTGCGGAGCGCGAAGTCCACAGGATGCTCAGCCCGTCGCGGGCAGGGCTGGCTGTCCGACGCACGGCCCCGAGGAGGCTGGGCAGCCCCTCTGCCCAGCAGGGCGAACGGATGGGGCAGACGATGCTGCCGCCTCTCTCGGAGAGAAGCCGCCCCAGCCAGGCAGCGATCGCGGGTGACATGGGGCCTCCACGCCCGCCGGCGGACACGGGGCATTTCAGCCCCCATGGGGGGAGGTAATGGCTGGGTCCCCCTCCCCCACCGGGAAGTGGCCTACACCGGGAAGGAAGGGGGGAGCTGTGGTGCCGAGCGCCCTTCCCAGCCCCACCGACCCAGGCAGGGGAATCAGCACGGATTCGGCTACAGGTTAGGAGCGCAGCCGCCCTCAGCGGGAGATCAGGGCGCCCTGGACGAAGCGGGTCTCGCACTTACCGGCATCATCTCTGGAGCGGTTCCTGAGCCGCCGTCGCTCCCAGCCTCCTTAGCTGCTGCGCGGGCTGCTTCCCTCACCGGCCGGGGGAAGCGGAGACCGCGGCGGCAGCGACGACAGGCGCCTCTCGCTCCCCCACAGGCCTCGCTCCCCGGTGGCTACTGCCCACAGCGGGGAGAAGATGAAGGCGGCGGTGGCAGCCAGGCTCCACAGCCCCTCACCTCAGCGCTACCTGCCAGGCCAGGGGTTAACGACAGCGCCGCCTCCCCATTGGCCGGGGCGGGACGCCTCGCTCGAGGGGGGTGGACAGCGGAAAGGCATGCGCGCGCGCGCGCACACACACACACACGCACGCGGGCGCGCTGGGCCCTTAGCCCACGTGACACCAGCAGCGCGCGCGCGCGTGCTCTACTAGGGTTGTTATTACCCTCTCCCCCGCGGGGCCCCGCCCCCGTGCACCTAGCGCCCCTCCGTCCCTGCCCTTTATCGTCAGGTGTCCCAAGCCTTCCCCCTTCCTGTCTTCTGCGCCTGCCTTGTGCTCCCAGCCCCTCTCCCGCCCTCTGCTGCTGGCCTGCGTCCGCTCCTCCCCGCATCGACCGGCCTGTCCTAATTTCCCATCCCCAGGGCTCGGCCCGCTACCACCTTGCCTCACGCTGGTGTACTGGGCCTGCTCTGCCTCATTTTCTGCTGATGCCGCACCCCTGGCCTGCTGCAGGGGCAAACTGGGCCCTTCCCGCCCTGTTCCCATAGCAGCGGACCTGGCCTGCGGCTCCCATCTCCCGGGCAAACCTCTTCCCTCCCCCCCCCCCCCCCCCCCCCCCCCCCCCCGCTTCTTGCCATGTTCTGTGTTACTGTTGCTTCCCACCACTGGCCTGGTGCGCTAACAGGCGCTCTGTGCTCCAGGCTCTTGCACCAGGAGGGCTGTAGGAGAAAGGCCACTTTAAAGGGCCCTTTGCCGCAGCGCAGCTGACAGTCTTCCCACAGACGTCAGCCGCTGCTGGAACGTGGGGAATGCGGATTTGCAGAGGCAAGGTCCTCAGAGCGTCCCCATCCCCGTCTCCTCCTGGCCTATACTGAAAGCAGCCTGCAGCGACAACTGCAGGAGGAAGCCGGAGGGCCCTCGCTGAAGGTGGAACCCTGCTGATCGGCGCTCTCCGGCGGTGCAAGAGTGCGGCATGCAACATGAAGCCTGAAGGACAAAAGCATCCTAAAGCAATACATCTGAAGTATAAAATGACATAGAGGATGTTTAACTGTTACAGGAAAAAGGAAATAAAATAATGCAATAGTATCGCTTTATTTCTAGCACCCTGGGCATCCTACAAGATCATGAAAACTACACTGCCGTTGAAACAGCTAGCTGCTGTCCGCCAAACAATAGTGCATAACAATAAGGGAAGAGAAATTTAGCCAAGGACACCGGTGTAATGATTCTGTAGTGCTTATTGTTCACAAATAGTTTCAAAGGCTTCTTTGGAAATGACTTCACGTAGCTTATAAACATTGTTTTGTTTTGCAGAACTGTAAAAATAAAGTTATTTGACAGCTCAGAAGATGTTAATCTGTTATGCATCAAATCAGCAAAATAAGACTATTCCATTACATATATACAAATATATGGTTATGTAAGTCTTATCAACATTTATCTTAGTCTAGAAAAATATTAATTAAGTCCTACTGTTGGATCTGCTGTATGGATAAAAAATCCTCTTTTGTTTGATCTGCTAATTTCTCTGTTCTTCATTTCTTTCAGCATATACCATGTACGTTGTTTGTCAAGAAACTGTATACTTAAATACATGAGAGGTAATTTTTAACATGTTAAATAGAGTAGGCTGTTAAAGGATAAGTTAAAGCTTTTTAGCTGAGAGAGCCAGCTGGAGATTTGATGACTCTTAAAAATCCTTGGAGCCCACAATCCAACCAAATAATATTTTGTTTTGGTTTTGCAGGTAGAAGAGAGTGGGCTGCAAATCCTAGACCCAAAGTCATGTGATAACTTCAGCTGCTTATGTAATAGTGCATAAATTTATTCAGATCTTTTAGCAGCCTTAAAAAGATAGTTCATAAATATAAAATATTTAAAAATTGCATTGCGTGTCCATATGTCTCAATGCATCAGTTCTCAGCTCTGTTGAATGTTGTAATATGACAGAGTTACCACTTTTGAATAAAATTGTCCTGCTGGACAAACCTGTTAGCATCATAACACAATGTTTTGTCAACCTAAAATTATTTTGCAAGTACTATGCAACGTGCTTCTAGCTGACAGTAAGATGTGAGACAGTGGCAACCTTGTAAACGAATTCCACCTCCCACACAGGTGTAGGCATAGGAAAGACTAGGGTACTGGGACATAAGAAAAAGACAAGTTCAGATTTACTCAGAATTGCTTTATTAATCTGGAGCTAGGCAGACCTAGAATAAAATAGGCTATAAATTACTATAATTATTGATATACCTTAAAATAAGCAGTTATTTAACTATATTCTTCCTCAGATATATTCTAGATATTTTTAACAAACAGGTAAAAAACATTAAAATGGCAGTGAATGGAGTTCCCCTACCTCTCCCAGTGTTTATATTGCAAAATTCTGAGTCTAATTGTGGCTAAAGGGCCATTTTGGAAACTCTTTGCCCATCTTTATTTTTCCAAATGTATGCCCTCCTTGTTATTCAAGGTGCAGTTTGGTCAATGGTTCTCAGACTATAGTCTTTGGACCACTTATTGGTGGTTGTGCAGATAGCTGACTGGTGATGATTCCTTCTTGTTTTCAATAATAACATTAAAAGAAGTTAAAAATACAGTAAATAATTTTAAAATGTTATTTTGCCATGTAAACAATTGCTATATGTGCTGCTGCAAAATGCTACATGACTGGTAATCAATGAGTAGGTGGTCCTGAGGTTACGGTATTCAGCTTATAGATGAAAAACCCATGTTCAAGTCCCTTCTCCTATCAGATAGAAGGGGAATTAAACGGGGGTTTCCATTGCCCCTTGTGAGTACCCTAACCACTAGGCTAAAAATTATAAAGGAGATTTCTGCTGCCATTGCCTTCTTTCTGCTCCCTCCCCCAGGACCCTTTTGTGTGGAGTTAGGTATGTACTGCTGTTGTTCTTCCAAGAAAAGAGTTAGGTGCTTGACTCCAGGAGAGGTTCCCAGCTGTGGATCCCAAGCAGAGATAGGTGCCTCGCTCCAGCTCAGACTTAGGTGCCTAATTCCCCAAGAAGGGTAGGATTTTAGGACACACCCCTCTCCATCACATCTACAATGAGCTAGCTTATGCAGCTCAGACTTTAGTGGATCTCATTCTCAGGCACCAGTATGTCTCTGACTCCATGCATTGTATAGAGAGCCTAGGCACCTAACCTAGTGTTTGTGGATTCCACTGGTTGGCTAGGGGTGCTATCCATGAAGCACCTTAGATGTCTAAACTCCAGATATAGGTGCCTAACTCCCTGTATGCAGCACCACTGTGTTCCACAAAAATTCCTATTTGGCTGCTGCTTAGCTTTCAAGGTGCCTAATCTCACTTGTTGCCTAACTTTCCTCAGAGTTCCTGAGACGCTTAAGTTTTAGACCCTGAGGCATGCAAGCTGCTGCATCTCTCTAGACACCTGGGTGCCTATCCCCTGCCAAATCCCAGAACTAGTCACAAACAGGGGAAAATAGGCATTTATCCACCTAAGTCACCTTGGTAGGTGGCTTCTGAGCATGCCTATTGGGGCAGGTCCCATTCAGAATCTGTCTGGGTGACATGATGGTCTTAAAAGTTCTTGCCTAGTGGTTAGTGTGCTTACTGGAGATGTGGGTGACCCAGGTTAAATTTCTGTCTCTCTATGAGAGGAGGAAGAAGGATATAAATAGGAGTCTCCCAAACCTTTCAGAAGGGTACTGTAACCACTGAGCTATGGGTAGTTAAAGGGCTCCCTCAGTCTCTCCTCTGAAAGCTGTTTCACTGTGGATAAATATGTAAAGAGTCATGGAGCCAGAGAAAGAGCAAGTGCAAGAATTACTCTGTAGTTCAGTGGTTGGGGCTCCTCCATGGGAGGTGGGAAACCCTTTAGCCAGTCCCCCTACTCCAATTGTTCTTTCACTATTTAGCCTCAGTGAACAGCTTCAGCAGAAGAAATTGAGGGAGCCCCACATCAAAATATCTGAGAGTTTGTGATTATGATTAAAGAGCTCTCTTGAGAGACAGGAGACACTATTCAAATTACTCCTGGGGAATTCTGTGCCAAAAAAAATAAAAAATCTGTACGCAATATTTTAAAATTCTGCATATTTTATTTGACAAAATACAATATAATTGTACTTCTGCTGTCAGCCCAAGGTGGCTGGATGTCCTGCTGACAGCCCCATGTGTCTAGAGCTCTGCAGTCCTGCATGGCTGGGGCTCCTGCTGTCAGGGGGAGCCCCCAGCATCAATGCCAGGTGCGGGTAGGGATGCTGGGAGGAAATCATAACTTTGCCATGGGAAAAAATAAAATTCTGCAGGGAACATCTATTTTGTGTTAATTTTGTATTGTGCAGTGGTGCAGAATTCCAGCAGGAGTACACATTTTTTTCTTCCCCTCTGACAGAGGGGGGACTTGAACTGGAGTTTCCCACCTCCCATATGAGTTCTCTAACTACTGTGCTAAAAGTTAGAAGGTGGGCATTGGCACCATCACCTCCAGCTGTTTTGTATGCAGCAACAGATGCCAAACTCATGTTCGCATAGGGCATTTAAGCCCCCTGTCTTCAGGCGGCTGGTTCCTGTTCATGGATCACTAGCAGAGATAGATACCTGTCTCTGAGAGCGTAGTGAGGTTTAGCACACATGCCTATTGTTGGCATCTCCCATTGGCTAGTTTAGGCAGCTCCCTGCCTGGCATGTTGGCTTGTGTGGATCACATGCTTAGGCTCTTCTCTCTCCTCATTCATGGTTTAGGAAGCCTATGTGCCATACTCTGCTTCGAGAGTCACAACGTTGCTCCTGTGAGTTTCTAGGCCCCCTAAAAATTAGGTGCTGTGATGTGCAGCGGTGCAATGTCTAAAGTCCTTAGAGGTTCATGTTCTACATACATAGCTTGTCTGCATTCTGTGTGTGGTTGTCCAAGGTATGTGGGGTTGTATGAAATAAGTCACAAAGTCATGAGTGAGTCATGAGAATAGTCAGGGTAGAGAGTAGGGTGTGGGAGGGGATATAGGCGGTAATGAGGGCAGAGATGTAGAATCCTAGCCTCTTTGTTTTCAGGTGCATTGCTAGAAGAGAAGGGTCTGTGCTTATGTGGAAAACTGCTTAATTTTCGTGTGATTGTAGCTTCTATTTTCACATCTAGCTACATAGCTAAAGGAAGTTCTGTTCCTCTTCCTTTCTCAGTGCAAATTTTTGTTATTTTTACTAGAACTGCTGAAACAAGAGGTTTCACCAGATGGATACACTCACATTAAATTAATACCTGGAAAAGGCAATTATTGCTAGCTTCAGAAATGCACTGAAATCTAAATCAGGCTTTTTGCAGGTTTAATTTATGTCTGTTTTAAATAGGATTTGTGCTGTGGCTATAATTTTGCTGTTTAAAGTTTGCTGTGATTTGGGTTGTGTTGTTTCTTGTGACATTTTCTAGTTACATTTTAGTAGAATCCATTACATTTTAGTAGAGTGCTAAAATAGTCTAAGTTGCAAGAAACCTGATTTTTTATTTACTTCTGCTGACTAAACCATTGTTCTTTTGATTCTGGAACTTGTGACTAAAGAAAGCCTGGCTTTTGGATGCTGACAGGAACAAATGTATAGCTTCAGTGAGACAAAACTAACACTTGCACAAATGTCTTCTTTTGTAGCATGTATAGTGTTGTATTGGTAGGTTGCTGTTTATTTATAATGGTGCAGGCAGGGTTTTCTTACATCTAAAGCTAAAAAAGGCTTTCACTAAACTAGATAGGAAAGAACTGGGAATCATTGTTTCTAACTTTTCTGCTTAGTGCTGCCTAGTATTGTTAGAAGAACATTGCTGTTTCCTCCCTTTATTATTAAGTAGAACAGCTTTAAACGATTAATTTATGAGAACACCTTTTTCCATATTATGGCATATACTATACCAGGCACAGTCATTAATAAACTGTTTATAAAATTTATCTGGTGTGGAAAAGGGCCTAAAATGTGGCTGCTGGTTTTGAAGGAAAATGAAGGGTTTCCTTTTCCTGGTAATTTACCATTTTGTCTCTGCTCACTTGCTATTCCTCTAAACAGTGATTGTTCCTTCACAAAGGGAGGAACGTTCACATAGTTCAGACATTAACAGACTGATCACACAAAAAGGGGGTCTGGAAAGGTATTTGTTGTAAGCCTTTATGTAAGCAGAGTCAGGATGGGCTCTGCCCTGACATCTGGTGGTGAATTGTGGGGAGTGTGGAAGGGAATTTCAAGTATTTGCATTGGCACACCCACCGCGCCTGGCGTGGCCCATGGCATTGTTTTGACAGCTCTGGGATCCCCAGTTTCTTTGTTGTTGGGGCGAGAGGAGTGGAGTGTTGTCGCTTTGGTTGTGTGGATGAGGAACTGTGGGACCGCTTTGTGACAGAGATGTCTCACCAACAGGTGGGTGGTGCTTGCTAGACAAGGGACATGGGTGCCAAAACCCAGTGAATTGAGAAAGGTTGGGGACTGGCATGGGTCCCTCTTGAGGACCTGGAACATCAATTGCACATTCTCGTCTCTCCACTGTTGAAGAGCAGAGCTAATTTTGAATCCGTTAGGAGTCCATCTAGAGGCTGCTGAGCTGAATTCATGTTGGGCCAATGGTGCATCAGCACCTGGGCTCCCCTACTACAAGCTGAAATCACTAAAAGAGCTAAGCTTACTGAGCTGAGATCACTGAGTGCTGTGTTAACTAGCAGGGGAGCCTGAAGATCTATCGCTAAGTGGCTGGCAGAGCAGAGCAGTTTGCAGCACGTTGGAGCAGCCCACAGAACAGTGAGCAGAGCGGTTTGCAGGAGCAGCACAGCTGATGGAGTGGAGTGGAGTGGAGCTGGTTGTGGTGAAGGCTGCAGCAGAACTCCACGGAGAGGCAGAGCAGTTGGCCTCTGGCCCATGTAAGGTGCCCCTTAACACCCTGTGTATACCCCCCCATTTCCACCCGGGCGGGGGGGGGAGAAACTCTGCAGATAAACTTTTGAACTCTGGAGTGGCACTGACCAGAAACAGAGACTTTTGGGTTGTTGGACTTTGGGGTGATTCGACTTAAGACCCTAAGGGGGAAAAGACATTGCCAAACGTACTTGGAGGTGGGTTTTTTGCTTATGGTTTGTGTTATAATTCTGTTTGTGGTGTTTCTCCAATGTGATGCCGCATTGTTTCCCTCCTTTATGAAAAGGATTTTGCTACACTCTGACTCCGTGCTTGTGAGTGGGGAAGTATTGCCTCCTAGAGGCACCCAGGGGGAGTGGTATGTAAGTGTCCCAGGTCACTGGGTGGGGGCTCGAGCCGGTTTTGCATTGTGCTATTGAAACAGAACCCCTGGATACTGAACCCGGCCCTTGTTGCTGCCAACTCAGAGGGTCAGAAGGGTTACATTTTTATTATGTAAAGTTTTTTTGTGCATCCCTTCCAAAGAACCACATGTATGTCTCGCTTACTGTTAAATATTTTCCTCCTGAAAGTCACATTTCTTTCTCTTATTGTAATGCTGTGAAAATTGGCCATGAGTAGGTAAGCAATTATAACAACTGAGTCATGTAAGTAATAATAACCTTGTTAAGCAGTCTGTTGCAGGTGCAGTATACTGTAACAGATGATGTCAACAAAGGAAGACGATGAATCTCCAGGAAAGTTACACAGCAACAATTTTGAAATAATTTTGGATAATACTTCAAACACAAGAGTCTGTATGTTAGAATAAAGGGTTTGTTTTAATTTGTCTATCCTGTCCCAGCAATCTCACACAGAATCAAGCAGAATTTAGGAGACTGCAAAAATGACAAGGATATGTATTTGTCAATAATCATGTGCTGAACTGCTCAAATTCATAAACAGAGTATATGTCTGGATCCCAGCAAACTAACGCAAAGGAAGATAAATGATAAATCATGCTAAAATGGGAACACTCAGTTCATTCTCTACACAATCTCCACAATAAATAAACAGGAGAAAAGTCTTACTGCATTACTGTACTATATTAGGACATTACTTTATATTATGGAACAGATAGCTGATATTCTAAAGTTTACTCAGTCAATGTTAAACTCTGAAAAGAAGTGTCAGAGCAGGAATGAAGCCATATAATTTGTATATAATATGACTGTGTATACTTACTAGAGGTTTGAATGCCTGACATCACATTTTCAGCCCTGTATACAGTGGAATAGAGATGCAATTTCTATTAACAATAACATCAGTTGTATGGTTAATCCTATGCACATGATGCTGCAAATGTGCACTTAAGCAGTAGAGAATCTGCTGAGTTGAGCGCGGATCAGCTGATATGCAGTCTTCTAGGGTCCTTAAACTGATGGTCACATTGTCCTTTTATGTAGTAGCTGTTTGGAATGGATATATCATCCTGTACTAAAGATTAAATGCCATCATGTGTGTATATGGGCGTTTTGCATACATAAAAAATCCAGTTCTGCTCCACTGTAATTTAGAATGATGCAACATATAAACACATCAGAAAGACTGGAGGAGACACAAACAGAAAAGAGAGGTTAAAGCTCCTGGGAGAGGTTATTTTTATTTTTACATATTTAGGTATATAACCATATCAGTTGTCACATTAATGTCTTGGATTTGCTTTTTTCTTTTCTTCAATTGTAATCATCAGAGTAGCAGAGGAAGCATACAAGCATAGCTAAGTATTAGCTGCAGAATATTATCTGAAGATGTGGGGTAGAGGAGAGATTTAGAGGACAATCCATTCTTTGACATTTAGTTCTGTTTTTCCCAAGGTGCCATTTTGTGTTGGATATATCTCCTTTCCTTTATTTCAGAAACAATGATTACGGTTTTCTTTTTAGTATTTGATGTATTGTTGCATTTGATGTAACAAATCATAGGGTTGTTTTCAGTTAACTCAAACAGCTATCAGGGAGGTCAGGCACTTCTGTGCTCCCCTTTACTGTTTCCAACTGCTTTAGATTTCAGATACCTACATTTTCTCAAAGGTCCCATATAGAACCTCACAGTATTCATATGAGTTCTTTAAACCATATTGCCAACAAATTGTAGCTAATCTACCACTTTTTTATAGACACCCACCATCAACCCTTAACTTAAGAGGGGATGTCCTATTTTATTCAACTGAAGTTCACAAAACAACTGTTTTCCTTCCTGATGATTACTGCTGGATGAGGGCTTGTCTACATATGGAGTCATTCTGGAATAGCTACTGTGCTTTAAATTCACACCCTACCTTAATCCAAATTGACTTTCAAGTGTAGACAGGCCCTTCAGGACAAGGTTGTAAACAGAAGAGGTAGGAAGTCAGAGACACAAATGTATATAGAAGAGTGGAATATGTAAATAGTGGAAGAAAGAAGAGGTTATAAATCAATTAAAATTAGTGCTCCTTGTGTAACCCACACACCTTCTGGGTGTGGTGTTCTGTCCCATCTAGTGGCACCAAAACCACTTAGAGAGAGATTAATGTGTTTGCTCAACAGCCTTAGTTAACAGCCAGTTGGCTTTTAGCTCATGTGATAGCAGCTCATGCACTAAGCTCCAGAAGTCCCCAGTTTGATCCTACATGCCAACAACCGGGATCTGTGAGCGTTACACTTGCGTGTTGTTTATACTTTATTTCCAAACTCCAATTATATAAAAGCTCCATATAATTAAGGATGCACTACGAGAGTCATAAATATCATAGTCTTTTACAAAGTAGTTTGCAAGTGAAAGATGTTCCTTCTTCAAAGATATAACACAATAGTGTCTCCTGTTGTTCATATAAAATTCCATAAAGATTTGACACAAGTCAAGGCTATATGTAACCTGTAGCTCTGTAAGACAGAAGCACATTTCTGACATGTATTTTAAAAGCCTGACTGATCACTTTTCAGAGCTTTATGTGACTGACAGGAGAATGGTGAATTGAGAAATGTCAGAAAGGGCATGGGTGCTTCTTATATTTAGTACACAACTCACAAGGAATCTCAGACTCTAGAATACAGAATGCAGAAAAGTGTTTAATTCTAGATGGTGAATTTTGATAGAAGAGCAGCAATGGTAGGATTATCTAACCAGCAGAAAACCGACTTTTAATTTTTTCTAAAGGTATCTGCAATGTCTCTCTATTACCATAACATCCTTTCCATAATACATATACAAATACAAATATTCAGGGTTTCTGACAGTGTTGTTTGAGGATTGTCTCATTATTATTTGCATAAATCATATAAAGAATGGTACTCCATATAGAAGAATCACTGAAAATACTGAAACCGTCCAAACATTAATGAGAGCTGCAAGTTACTGGTGATGATTAGTGCTTTGGCTCATCATCCTGTAGAAATATATATTTCTACAGAGCAGGCTTTATTTGTGGTGTGATGCTATAGCCAAAAGGTCTAACATGATCCTTGGATGTATAAATGGGAATATCAAGTAGTGATAGGGAGGTTAATTACCCCAGTATATGGCATGGGTGAAACCATTACTGGAAAAATGGACAGAGTTCAGCAAAAAGCCACAAGAATGACTGAAGGACTTTCGAAAATGCATCTGCAGACTGCATTGTAGAATCAATTTTTAAGCCAATTTTTTTCCAAGAGGGTATCCCATATGATATAACGTAGATGAGTCTGTTAAAAACTAGTAAAAGGAGTACTATATGAAAAAGGATTTCCCCCCAAAGTCCATTTATTCTGTGCATCTTCCAATGCCAAGAACATTATTCCTATATGATGCGGGAAGGGGTGTGAAACCACAACACAAATCAAAGTAATGTGGGTCTTCTTTCCCTGCCCTCCAATCAGCTTTTGAAAGTTCCATACAATTGTTTTCTCACTTTCCATTTACGTCTCTTTGGGCCCAAGAGTGCGTAACTGAAGGAATAGTCTGTGTTGAAAAGGAGAGAAGTGACTGGATAGTACTAACTAGAATAGTTAATTTGAGAGAATTATACAAAAACTTTTTTTGATAAGAGTGCTTTTCTTGTTGTATTATACAGTGAGATTTAAACAAATAGAAATTTACTGAAAAGAATGTTTACATTTCAATTAGTATTGAAATAGAGCAGAATCCTTTATTAAAATGGATGTGCCTCCAGTTCTCAGTTGACTTACTGAATGAAATGCAGTGTTTACTTTAAATCTATTCAGTTTATCTAAACAGGTTATCCTGAAGTTTAAAAAGGGGGCTAGGAGACCATTTATCAAGCCATATTGTATGCAGTACTGTGAAATACAATTTGGCTGCTAGAGGAATATAAGAAAACTATTTCTAATCTCAAACTACTAGAGAGATTTAATAAGGATATTTTGGGTGCAATAAACTAAGTTATGACAGTATTACAGGTAACAGGCATCACAAGCAGAACTCATCCATAAACAGTGTGTTGTATAATTGTTTTAGAATACTTCAGATGTCCTCAAGATACAGAGCTACCTTTAATAAAGAAGAAATATTTCTGATACAGGTTTATTTTTATCTTTACTGATATTCTTGGGCATACATCCTGTCATAAACAGATAAGTAAGAGTTAATAGAACAGAAGTACTTCATATCTCTTTTGCCTGTAAAGGGTTAACAAGATCAGTGAGCCTGGCTGTCACCTGACCAGAGGACCAATCAGGGGACAGGATACTTTCAAATCTTGAAGGAGGGAAGTTTTTGTGTGTGCTGTTAGATTTTGGTTGTTGTTCTCTCTAGATTCTGAGTGTGACCAGACGTGCAACCAGGTTTCTCTCCAATCTCTCCGAGACAGGCTCTTATAAGTTCAGAATAGTGAGTACTAGGTAGATAAGGCAAGTTAGGCTTATGTTTGTTTTCTTTATTTGCAAATGTGTATTTGGCTGGGAGGAGTTCAAATGTGTATTTGGCTGGGAGGAATTTAATTTGTACTTGTATACTTAGGCTGTGAGGGTATTCCCAGTGTCTATAGCTGAAAGACCCTGTAACATATTCCATCTTAAATTTACAAAGATAATTTTTACTGTTTTTCTTTCTTTAATTAAAAGCTTTTCTTGTTTAAGAACCTGATTGTTTTTCTATTCTGGTGAGACCCCAGGGGACTGGGTCTGGATCCACCAGGGAATTGGTGGGGAGAAAGGAGGGAAGGGGGAGAGAAAGGTTAATTTCTCTCTGTGTTAGGATTACTTTCTCTCTCAGAGAGAGTCTGGGAGGGGGAAAAGAGAAGGAAGGGAGGAAGGTGAATTTTCCTCTCTGTTTTAAGATTCAAGGAGTTTGAATCACAGTGATCTTCCAGGGTAACCCAGGGAGGGGAAGCCTGGGAGAGGCAACGGTGAGGGAAAGGGTTTACTTTCCTTGTGTTAAGATCCAGAGGGACTGGGTCTTGGGGTTCCCCAGGCAAAGTTTTGGGGGGATCTCAGTGTACTAGGCACTGGAATTCCTGGTTGGTGGCAGCGCTACAAGTACTAAGCTGGTAATTGAGCTTAGAGGAATTCATGCTGGTACCCCATCTTTTGGACGCTAAGGTTAAGAGTGGGGAATTATAGCATGACATATCCAATGCTCAGTCATATTCTAATTTAGCTTGTTACTTGTTCCTCCCTTCTATAATTCTATAGTACATGGCGGGATTTGTCCGTACTCGTCATTTAGTCTATTGTTTATGTAGTGTTTTCCATCCTGAAATATCACATGCCTATAGTCAAGAATTCATCTCTTACCTGCATCTCTTACCTGCAGCAACTCTTTTAGCATTAGCACAAAACACTATACACAATAGTTTAGAACATGAAATGAAGACTGCTAGAATTATCCCAAAACAGAATTCACCCAGTATGCCGATGTTAACTATACAGCTTCTGCAGCAAGTTTCACAGGTCAGGAGTTTGGTTTCACATCTCATGTGAAAGACATGCAGTTCTAGCTGTACAATACTTCCTAATACCGTGCAGGAGTATTGGTTCTGTGCTAGCCCAGAGGGACAAGTGACACTTACAGAATCACCAGAATTATTTCCCATAGCATAACTTGTTAGCTGTGCAGGAACTCCAGCTATTTTCTGTATTATGATATGGTTGAGCCACTACAATGACATGGATGTTAAACAGCTGAAGGTCACATCAGTTTGAAAAGCAGAATAATTAAATGCACAGTAACATAAAATCCCCAAGGTGACTGATTAAAAACTACTAATGGATGTTATTTCTATTTTCTGCCTAGTCGTTATTCAGGCTTAACAGATTCTTTCTGGTAGCAACAGGCACTTATACTGACTGTTTATGTCGCACTCCCCATCAGTACCTAGCCCAGGCCAGGGAAGCTAATGATACAACTAGTGGACCAAATTTGGTGATGAATCCTGGTCATGTGTCAGCTGAGGCATGTTGTACATATGCTGAGAGGAAGAAAGAACCACTGCCATACTTCTGTAAACTTTCCTTTTTAATACTAAAAACCTCAGAGAGTTGTCATGGCCTTTCTGTATGTATTGAGCATTAGGATAATTGTTTATTAAGAGAAACCATCTCCTTTGTTGTGGATCTGGTCCTTTGGCCTAATTTAATTTAGTTGGATTATAGTCCAGTGTCTGAAACACAGAAACAATTGTGTTGTTACACACTAGATTTAATACCACCAAGAGATTATAAAGGAGGCAAAGTTCTGTGTGTTTACTGTAGCCCATGGTGACATTCCTGACCTCTGAACAGGGCAGGGTGCTGCATTCTTTGTCCTGTTCTGAGTGTTCGCAATAGTACCAGTCATTACAGGAGAGAAAGAACTCAGAATATATACATAGTTTGGCAGGTACTAGGAAGAACTAATGTTCAATTATACATGTATAGTCATCTGTGCATCTTTTCTTGCAGATATGAAATGTAAGAGTTTTCCATTCAATACAGCTACAGTTCTTTTAACCTGATCCCACAGTTTATATGATAGGCAGCCTACAAATTAAAAAAATGGGGTTGTCTCTGAGGATAAAGGATCTGATCTGATGCCATTTGAACTCAGTGAGAGCCATTTAATTGGATAAGGCCCAAAATTACTATATAGAAAATCCCCTCATTTATCCATTAGTACTTTACTTCTCATATCCTGATTCCCATCAGAATTGTACTGCTGCCACATTTGGATTCCATCTCTTATGTATTAAGCTCCAATCATGGTAGGTGCTGTGTAAATGGATACAAAGACAATGACCTTCACCTTATGGTTTAGTAAGCGGGCAACGCAGGACGAAAATAGTGAAAAACAATATGATTAAATGGTAAAATTAAACACATCTTGTTAGTTTAGTTCCAAAGGTTACAGTTTTCAGTTTTGTTTACGTACACATTCTTTTCAGTAAGTTAAGAAGGTGAAGATGGGTTAAGGTTTATAGGTTTTTGAGGAAGTTTGATTTCAGAATGGAAGAAGATGGTGGAGGTCAGCCAGAGCAACTGAGAGGGGAGTTCTGGCCTATAGGGCAGTCCAGAATAAGGCCTCGAGGCAAGAATGAGAGAAAGTCATAAAGGGTTCATAAGTTATGTGGATTAGCGTGAAGAGGGCAGCAGAAAGAGAGGAAAATCGAGAATTAAGGCTGGTCTACACTAGAAAATTCGATTGATCCAGCTACATTGCTCAGGAATATGAAAAATCCACATCTCTGAGTGTGAAGGTATGGGACCGGGGCTCGACCCTCTCCGACAGCGGCTCGCTACATGTTCTCTGGCCGGGCAGGCCCCCTGGCTCCAGTCCTGGGGCGACAAACACAAAGTCACAAGGCTCGGGTCCCCGGGTTCGGGGCAGAGCGCACTACAGGGTCAAAGGGGGCTCAGGCTCTCAGCGCCAGGGCTGGCTTGCTCCGGTGGTTCCTCTGGGTAACAGCAGGGCCGGGGAGGCTCCAGTGGCTCCTCCGGGTAGTAGGCACGGGGAAGCTCTGGCAGTTCCCTCGGGTAGGGGGCACAGGGAAGCTCCAGCAGCTCCTCCAGGTAGCGGGCACGGGGAAGCTCCGGCCAGTCAGGGAAGCTGCACTGGGCCCTAGAGGGTTCCCAGTCTTGAGCTCCCTGCAGCAGGTCTGCTCCCGGCGGTGGCTGGGCTCCAACTGAACTCTGACGGCCGGCTTTTGTGCTTCCGGGTCATCACCTGACCCTCTGAGGGGCGGGCTCACGGCTCCTTAGCCCCACCCACTCAGGCTTCTGGCTGGGCACTCCCTCTCCTGGGCAGGAGGGGGGCCACACTGAGCAATGTAGTTAAGCCAACCTAAGTCCCCATGTAGACAGTGCTAGGTCACCAGAAGCATTTTAGGTGTAAATATAGCCTTGTACTGGAGTAAGGTTGGATAGGGCCTTGAAGGGAGATGGAGCTTAAATATGACCCTTTACACAAGGAATGGGCAGATAGGGAACCAATTTCTAAGGTTGTAAATACTAACACACTACATTAGCTTCCCCATTACTGTTTTAATTAACAGTTGTGTTTTTCCCTTAGAGGAAAAAAAAACAGCATCTATTAGAAATGCAAACACACAGCTGGTAAACCAAAGATGACAAGAAAGGAAAAGCAGACAGAGTTCAGCAGTTGCATGGAGGTTTACTAAAATATTTTGAATAGAGATTACCACAATGGGATTTTGGATCTCAGAATTATCTGATTTATTCCTTTAGTTCACTTTGAACTTGTATCTCTAATAAATGACTTGTTTCTTTTGCATATCTAATATGTGATTGAGCAACTTTATTGAAGTTCCCAAATCATCATCATCATGGTGGTCAGTTCATTTTAAATATGTTGTGGGAAGGAAAACACTGCTCTTAAGTGACTTGCCTAAAGAAACACAATAAATCTGCAGCAAAATAAGGATTAGAATCCAGGAATTTCTAGTTCTGTGTTCTCTTTTCAAACTATACAACCACACTGCCTGCTCTAGACCACTTTCTACTAATTGCTGCGAGCTCTAACTTGGTATTTAACTTGCAATTTCTTGTTATTCTTTCACCTGCCAAATTCTTTGTCAACAAATTCAGTGCTTAGAAGAGGATCTCCAATCTTACTACTCTTTCCTTCCTAGTAGATTTACAGATTTCCGTGACTGAAACAATAGAGATTCCACATGTTGTTTTCCTCATATTTTTTTTAGCTTCCTTTCAGCCACCTGGTGATATGAGATCATACATAATCACCTCTGTCTGACAGGCACCTGATAGTTTCCCTTCCTTAGAGACAAAAATGAAATTACACTATATTACACCAAAAATGTGACCATGTGTAGTAGTGTATACTTCTAGCCTAATCTAATCAGCAGTTTGCTGTCATGATTCATATATATATATACACACACACACATACACACACACATACACACAAGGCTCGTTAAACTGTTTCAATATGTTTAGATAATTTCCTGTAATTTTCTTCACCCCTCCCTCCCCCCACAAAAAACGTTAATCTGGCATTTTTCATAGATCACTAGTTATTCATAAGGATATTAAGTAGGTTGGTCCTATGACTAATGTTCCTTTGGCTCATAAGAATGGCCATACCGGGCCATACCAATGTTCCATCTAGCCCAGTATTGTGTCTTCTGATAATGGCCAATCCCAAGTGCTTCAAAGGGAATGAATAGAAAAAGGCAATTTTTGAGTGATGTATCCTATTACTCACTCCCAGTTTCTGACAGTCAGAGGCTAAGGACACCCAGAGCATGGAGTTGCATCCTTGACCTTCTTAGCTAATAGCCATTAATGAAGCTATCCTCCATTAAACTACCCAATTATTTTTTGATCCCAGTTATAGTTTTGGCCTTCATAACATCCCCTGGCAATGAGTTCCACTGGTTGAATGCATGTTGTGTGAAGAAGTACTTCCTTACGTTTATTTTAAATCTGCTGCCTACTAATTTCATTCCATGACCCCTGGTTCTTGTGTTATGTGAAGGGGTAAATAACACTTTGTTATGCATGTTGTCCACACCATTAATCATTCTGTAGACCGCCATCATATCCTCCCTAGTCGCCTCTTTTCCAAGTTGAACAGTCCCAATCTTTTTAATCTCTGCTCATATGGAAGCTGTTACATACCCCTAGTAATTTTGGTTGCCCTTTTCTGTACCTTTTCCAATTTTAATATACCTTTTTTCAGATGGCATGACCAGAACTGTACACAATATTCAAGGTGTGTGCATACCATGGGTTTAAATAGTGGCATCATACTTATTGTCTTATTATTTATTCTTTTCCTAATGGTTCCTAACTTTCTGTTACTTTTTTGAATCCCACTGCTCATTGAGCAGATGTTGTCAGGCAACTATCCACAATCACTCCACAATCTCTTTCATGAATGGTAACAGCTAATTTAGACCAGTAGTTATCAACCAGGGTACATGCAGCCCTGGGGGTCTGCAGTAGTCTTCCAAGGCATACGTCAACTTGTCTAGACATTTGCCTAGTTTTACAACAGTCTACATAAAAAGCACCAGCAAAGTCAATACAAACTAAAACTTCATACAGACAATGAATTGTTTATTCTGCTCTACACTGAAATGTAAGTACAATAGTTATATTTCAATGTATTTATTTTATAATTATATGGAAAAATGAGAAAGTAAGCAATTTTTCAGTAATAGGGCACTGTGATGCTTTTGTATTTTTATGTCTGATTTTGTAAGCAAGTAGTTTTTAAGAGACATGAAACTTGGGGTACACAAGACAAAGACTCCTGAAAGCGATACAGTAGTCTGAAAAGGCTGAGAGCCACTGATTTAGACCCCATCATTTTGTATGTATAGTTAGGATTATGTTTTCCAATGTGCACTACTTTGCACTTATCAACATTGAATTTCATCTGCCATTTTGTTGCCCAGTCACCCAGTTTTGTGAGATCCCTTTGTAATTCCTAGCAGTCTGCTTTGGCCTTTACCCTGAGTAATTTTATATAGTCTACAAACTTTGCCACCTGTTTGCCCCTTTTTCCAGATAATTTATGAATATGTTGAACAGGATTGGTCTCAGTACAGATCCCTGTGGGATACCACTATTTACCTCTCCATTGTGACAACTGACCATTTATTCCTACCCTTCATTTCCTGTCTTTTAATCAGTTTCTGATCCATGAGCGGACCTTCCTTCTTATGACTGCATACTTTGCTTAAGAGTCTTTGGTGAGGGACCTTGTCAAAGGCTTGCAGAAAGTCCAAGTATACTATATCCACTGGCTCACCCTTGTTCACATGTTTGTTGCCCCCCTCAAATAACTTAGCAGACCGGTGAGGCATGATTTCCCTTTGCAAAAGCCATGTTGATTCTTCCCCAACAAACCGTATTAATCTGTCTGATAATTCTGTTCTTTAATATAATTGCAACCAATTTGCCTGGTACTGAAGTTAGTGTTACTGGCCGGTAATTGGCAGGATTGGCTCTGGAGACCTTTTTTAAAAATTAGTGTGACATTAGCTACCCTCCAATCATCTGGTACAGACATTGATTTAAGTGATAGGTTACATACCAGTTAATAGTTCTGCAATTTCATAGTTGAGTTCTTTCAGAACTCTTGGGTGAATACCATCTGGTCCTGGTAACTTATTACTGTTTAATTTATCAATTTCTTCCAAAACCTCCTCTATTGACACCTCAGTCTAGGACAGCTTCTCAGATGTGTCACCTAAAAAGAATAGCTCAGGTGTGGGATTCTCCATTACATCCTCTGCATTGAAGACCAGTGCAAAAAATGCATTTAGCTTCTCTCCAATGGCCTTGTCTTCCTTGAGTGCTGCTTTAGCACCTTGATCATCCAGTGGCCCTAGGGATTGTTTGGCTGGCTTCCTGCTTATGATGTAAAACATTTTTTGCTGTTAGTTTGAGTCTTTTGTTAGTTCTTCAAACTCTTTTTTGACCTGCCTAATTATACTTATACATTTGGTTTGCCAGAGTTTATGCTCCTTTCCATTTTCCTCAGTCAGTTATGATTTCCAGTTTTTAAAGGATGTCTTTTTACCTCTAACAACTTCTTTCACTTTGTTGTTTAGGCATGTTCATGCTTTTGAGGTCCTATTATTATGTTTTTTTAATTTGGGGTATACATTTAATTTGAGCTTCTATTATGGTGTTTTTTTTTAAAAGTTTCCATGCAGCTATTAGGCATTTCACTTTTGACATGGTCCCTTTTAGTTTCTGTTTAACTAGCTTCCTCATTTTTGTGTAATTCCCCTTTCTGAAGTTAAATGCTACTATGGTGGACTTCTCTGATATTTCCCTCCTACAAGGATATTACATTTAATTATACTATGGTTGCTATTACCGAGAAGTTCAGCTATATTCACCTCTTGGACCAGATCCTGTGCTCCATTTAGTACCAAATCAAGCATTGCCTCTCCCCTTGTGGGTTCCAGGACTAGCTGCTCCAATAAGCAGTCATTGATGGCATGATTTCCCTTTACAAAAGCTTGATGACAGTTCCCCACCTATCAAAAAGGGCAGTACTTTGGGGGAGTATTACAAAATGCTATATTAACATCCTTGGCCCCTGAGATAGTCAGAGGAGCCAGAGGGATTAGGACAGCAGCAGGTGGTTCCTGATGTATGGTAGAGCACAGTAAATTCATCAGCAGCTGCAACTGCTAGGGAAGCCGAGCTGGTAGCTGTGCCCCAGAAACAACTTAATCGCCAACTTCCTCTATCTTCCCTAGTAGGATGACGGGGAAGGAAAGGAACAAGAATCTGGCAACTGCAGCTCTGGCAGGAGCACATATAGTAGTTCACTAAAGAATGGAGTCTACCCAATGTGGCTACCTTCCACGTAGGGAACAGCAGCTTTTACCTATTATTGGGTTTTGAAACTGGCTCTTGGTGTTGGAAAGCAACTATGACTGAGGAAATCCACTAATGTATGTTTTCGGCTGCTACCTGTATTTTCCCCAGCTCTAAGCAAAAAGAAGAACAAATCATTTGTGCATGTGAGGCACCTTTTTCATGAGCCCTTTAGCCACATTTGCATCACAAACTCTACTACAAACTCTCTGCCAGCACAGGAGTTTTTAGGCCAAACAGAAACTGGTGTTTAACCATGGTGCAGCTAGCACACTGCCCCATAATCAGCCTGACTAGTGATCACTTGAATTTCCATTCTCCTCTATCTACTTTCCCTTTTCCTTCTTGCTAAAGGTTTTTGGCTGCTGAGAGGAACATAGGCAAGAAACCTAGAAACTCTAGGAGCTGAGAAGTGCAAGAATCTCAGGAACTCAGGTTCCTGCCCCCATTCCACTTGCAGCAGACCTTCAGCTATCGCTCCCCTCCTTCCCATGTCCCTGTCGAACATACCACAGGGCATCAGGGAAGTGGTCAGAGGGGGAGCGGGAGTGGAATGAAGAAATACCAGGAGAAGCAAAGAAGAAAGATATCCACTGCTCTACCTATTCACCTACTCTATTTTCATGGCCTATACCATTGGTTCCCAACCTTTTTTTCATTTGTGTGCCCCTAAAACTTTTTGGATGAAGGTGTGGACCCCTTTGGGAATCTATTGTTTATATAGATCAGGGGTTCTCAAACAGGGGGTCATGAGCTGTCAGCCTCCACCCTAAACCCTGCTTTGCCTCCAGCATTTATAATAGTGTAAAACAGTGGTTGGCAACCTATGGCACGCGAGCCGAGTTTGCCTGGCATGTGGCTGCCTGCCGGGGTCCTGGCCACTGGCCCCGCTCAGCATGGCCAGCGGCTGGGACCCCAGACTGACAGCAGGTGTGCCCCCTCGCTCCCCCCCTCACCACGCTTGTTCTGCAGCTCCCGGGAGTGTGAGCTGCCAGGGCACGGGGCTGAGCCTGCTGCAGGAGGGGCGGCGGCAGCTCACACTCCTAGGAGTTGCAGAGCTCAAGTGTGGCGAGAAGGAAGCCAGGGGGTGCATGAGGCCCACCGCCAGCATGCATCCACGGCAGAAGCCCCCACCCCAGGGGGGCACCAGGCCACAGGCCGGGCAGGCGCGCCCCCCAGCTCCCAGAAATGTGAGCCACTGCTGCCCCTCCCGCAGCTCTCCCCCCACCCCCCGCTGCCTCTGCACTCCATGTGGTTTTGCCTCCACGTGGATCCAGAGTCTCACCAGCATGGGCCTCGTAAGGGGAGTCCTGGGGGGCAGTCAGGGAGCAGGGGGAGGGTTGGGAGCTCTGGGGGTCCTGTCGGGGTGGGGAGTGGTTGGATGGGGTTTGGGAGTCCCCAGGGGTCTCTCTGGAGGTGAAGGTGTTCATAAGGGTTGGGGCAGTCAGGGGACAGGTAGGGAGTAGGGTCCTAGGGGGGAAGTTAGAGTGAGAGGGTCTCAGGAGGGGACAGTCAGGGGACAAGGAGCAGGGAGGCTTAGGTAGGGGGTGGGGTTCTGGGAGGCAGTTAGGGGCACGGGATCCAGGAGGGGGCAGTCAGGGAACAAAGAGCAGGGGTGGGGTGGGGTGTTGAGGGTTCTGACCAGGGCAATCGGGGTGGGAAGTGGGAAGGAGTGGATGGGGTTAGGGCAGGTCTCTCCCCTCTTTTTTGATTGTTGAAATTGATAACCCTAGGCGAGGGGGGAGCCAGGGGGCACATGGGGGCTAGTGCCCACATACATCCACTGCAGCCTACAGGTGCCCCCAGGGGGGCGCCACGCTGCAGCCTGGGCAGAAGAGTGCAGCTGCTCCCCGCTAGCAGTGCCACCGCCACCTTTGTAGGGCTGCTGCCCCCCTGCACCACGCTGGCTCCTCCATGGCTGGGGCTCGCTGCTACCGCAAGCGAGACGCTCTGGCTCTCTGGTGCCTCCAGAAGGTGACTCCTCCCTGCCGAGCTGCTGCAGCGGCCCAAGCCCGGCAAAGCCAGTGAGTGGACTCAGGGCGGGGGCCACCTGGGTGGGGTTGGGAGGGCTCGCAGGGGAGCTGTGCAGCCTCCAGGGGAGTTCAGGGGGGAACCTGGTCTGGGGAGCAGCCCCTGGGCACGGCTGGCCCCTAGGGTCTATAAAGGCTCGTTGGGGATTTGCCCCTCAACGAACCAATGGGCAAGTTGGAAGTTTCGCCTAGGTGGCAAAATATCCTTGTACTGGCCCTGCCCCAGAGGGTGCGTGCAGCCCAGGTTAAGAATCACTGCACTAAACTGATAAGATCTGCATTTTAATTTAAATTTTAAATGAAGCTTCTTAAATATTTTAAAAAACTTGTTTACTTTACATACAACAATAGTTTAGACTTATAGAGAGACCTTCTAAAAATGTTAAAATGTATTATCAGCATTCGAAACCTTAAATTAGCGTGAATAAATGAAGACTCAGCACACCACTTCAGAAAGGCTGCCGACCCCTGGTGTAAAACATATAAACAAGTGTTTTTAATGTATAAATGGGGTTGCACTCAGAGCCTTGTTATGTGAAAGGGGTCACCAGTACAATAGTTTGATAAACACTGCCCTATACCCTGAGTAATTTCAGTACCTGCTTCTGCTGCTAATCAGTTTTTAATACAGCATCAACATAAAAATGACATGATTCTTGTCACTTTTGCTGCTTCCGAGGGGACAGAATAACAGCAGTAAAGTGTTTTGTTAATTTCAGTCACTAATGCTTGGCAAAAATATCAGAAGTAGCAGTGGAGCAGCCTGCAGACTCAACTATGACACCAAATTGACTTACGTTCCTTTCACTTTTGGAAGGTTATCTTTACTATCAGGAGGGCTAAGGCTGTAGGGTTCTTGTTTGTTTTGTTTGCAGAAGAAAAAAAACACCTTTAAATTCTACAGAAATGGATTATTTAGGTCACCACACTTTCCAGGCAAAGATACAGACAGACATCATCTTCCTTTCCCAATGCAAACGGATGGACATCATACCAAAAGGACTAAAGGCAAAAAATCCATTACATTCTACATATCACACAGACTATGCTGACAGTTTGTGCCACACACTCTCAAAGAAACTGCGAAACCACCTGATCAACATCCTATACAGCAAACAGGGGAAGAATAAGACTGAACTCTCAAAACTAGATACTTTCATGAAAAACCAACCTTCTACACAAACTTCCTCACGGATGGACTTTACAAAAACTAGACAAGCCATTTACAACACACACTTTGCTTCTCTACAAAAGAAAAAGGACACTAAATTGTCTAAACTGCTACATGGCACAAGGAGCCACAACAGTAGCTCCCTTAACCCACCCAACAATATTGTTAATCTTTCCAGCTATTCTCTTAGCCCAGCAGAAGAATCTGTCCTATCTTGGGACCTCTCCTTTTGTCCTTCTAGACCCACAAACATGATACAGTTCTGCGGTGACCTAAAATCCTACTTTCGCCGTCTCCGACTCAAAGAATACTTCCAACACACCTCTGAACAACATACTAACCCACAGAATCCTTCCTACCAACGCTATAATAAAAAGGATTCTGCATGGACTCCTCCTGAGGGTCGAAACAACAGACTGGACTTCTACATAGATTGCTTCCGTCAACGTGCACGGGCTGAAATTGTGGAAAAGCAGCATCACTTGCCCCATAACCTAAACCGTGCTGAACACAATGCCATCAACAGCCTCAGGAACAACTCTGACATCGTAATCAAACAGGCTGACAAAGGAGGTGCTGTCGTCATCACGAATAGGTCGGAATACGAACAAGAGGCTGCTAGGCAGCTCTCTAACTCCACATTCTACAAGCCATTACCCTCTGATCCCACTGAGGATTACCAAAAGAAACTACACCATCTGCTCAAAAAACTCCCTGAGAAAGCACAGGAACAGATCTGTGCAGACACATGCCAAGAACCCCGACCAGGTGTATTCTATTTGCTACCCAAGATCCATAAACCTGGAAATCCTGGACGCCCCATCATCTCAAGCATTGGTACCTTAGCAGCAGGATTGTCTGGCTATGTGGACTCTCTCCTCAGGCCCTATGCTACCAGCACTCCCAGCTATCTCCGAGACACCACTGACTTCCTGAGGAAACTACAATCCATCAGTGATCTTCCAGAAAACACCATCTTGGCCACTATGGACGTGGAAGCCCTCTACACCAATATTCCACACAAAGATGGATTACAAGCCATCAAGAATAGTATCCCCGATAACATCACAGCTAACCTAGTAGCTGAACTTTGTGACTTTGTCCTCACCCACAACTATTTCACATTTGGGGACAATATATACCTTCAAGTCAGTGGCACTGCTATGGGTAACCGCATGGCCACACAGTATGCCAACATCTTTATGGCTGACTTAGAACAACGCTTCCTTAGCTCTCGTTCCCTAACGCCCCTACTCTACTTGCGCTAGATTGATGACATCTTTATCATCTGGACTCATGGAAAAGAAGCCCTCAAGGAATTCCACCGTGATTTTAACAATTTCCATCCCACCATCAACCTTAGCCTAGATCAATCCACACAAGCGGTCCATTTCCTAGACACTACTGTGCTAATAAGCGATGGTCACATAAACACCACCCTATACCGGAAACCCACTGACCGCTATACTTACCTACATGCCGCCAGCTTCCATCCAGGACACACCACACGATCCATTGTCTACAGCCAAGCTCTAAGATACAACCGTATTTGCTCCAATCCCTCAGATAGAGATAAACACCTACAAGATCTCTATCAAGCATTCTTAAAACTACAATACCCACCTGCTGAAGTAAAAAAAACAGATTGACAGAGCCAGAAGAGTACCCAGAAGCCACCTACTACAGCACAGGCCCAACAAAGAAAATAACAGAACGCCACTAGCCATCATCTACAGCCCCCAACTAAAACCTCTCCAGCGCATCATCGAAGATCTACAACCTATCCTTAAAGATGACCCCTCACTCTCACAGATCCTGGGAGACAGGCCAGTCCTCGCTTATATAGACAGCCTCCCAACCTGAAACAAATACTCACCAGCAGCCACACACCATACAACATAAACACTAACCCAGGAACCTATCCTTGCAACAAAGCCTGATGCCAGCTCTGTCCACATATCGATTCAAGTGACACCGTCATAGGACCTAATCACATCAGCCACGCCATCAGGGTTCATTCACCTGCACATCTACCAACATGATATATGCCATCATGTGCCAGCAATGCCCCTCTGCCATGTACATTGTCCGGTTTGGCCAGTCTCTTCGCAAAAGAATAAATGGACACAAATCTGACATCAGGAATCATAACATTCAAAAACCAGTGGGAGAACACTTCAACCTCTCTAACCACTCAGTGACAGACTTGAAGGTGGCAGTTTTGCAACAAAAAAACTTCCAAAACAGACTCCAAAGAGAGACTGCTGAACTCAAATTAATATGCAAATTAGACACAATTAACTTAGGCCTTAACAGAGACTGGGAATGGTTGGGTCATTACACTAATTGAATCTATTTTCCTATGTTAAGCTCTCCTCACACCTTCTATGGGTCATCTTAATTATCGCTTCAAAAGTTTTTTTTCCCCTGCTGACGATAGCTCATCTCAATTGATTAGACTCTTCATGTTGGTATGCATACTTCCATCTTTTCATGTTCTCTGTATGTATAAATATCTCCTGTCTGTGTGTTCCATTCTGTGCATCTGAAGAAGTGAGCTGTAGCTCATGAAAGCTCATGCTGAAATAAATTTGTTAGTCTCTAAGGTGCCACAAGAACTCTTGTTCTTTTTCCAGGCAAAGTTTCTCATGTGTCTTAGTTGGGAATAGGTCCTGCTTTGAGCAGGGGGTTGGACTATATGACCTCCTGAGGTCCCTTCCAACCCTGTTATTCTATGATTCTTAGTGAGTGAATTTATCAAGCTCTGATTATTCAAATAGAAAGTTTCACAGCAAATATATATCTCATATGGAGATGTCATGGTTATCAGAGGGAAGTGAACATGGAACTTTCAATATTAAGAAGATTTTTGAATAAATGAAAAACTCCTTTAACTGTGACTAGGTAATAAGCTGGTGCAGTTGCTGGGGCCAGTTACTAAAGAGAGACAGTTACAGCACCACTTACCCAACCCATATACATTTTAAAAGGTTACATTAATCAAAATTATTATGGGTAGTATAAGTAGAGCAAAGCAAATGAAAAGCAGCATTCTGTTTAAGTCCACTGAAATATCTTGAACCCGCTGAAACACAAGCAGAACATACTCATGACATAGAAGGACAGGACTTAAGCCTTTTATTAGATCATTAATGCCTACTTCCAGTGCTTAAACAGAACACTACATGAAAGAGATTGAAATGTTGCTTGTAAGCTGCAGTACCAGTAATGTCACAGATTTAATATTCAATGTGTATTGTGTGAGTATATATCTTTTCAGAAAGTCACTGGATAATTTAGGTCCTGACAGTCTCCTCTAATACAGCCAAGCTTTTATTCAAATTAAATGTATTACTTTTTACTTTGAGTAAGTCAATCACCAATATAGTGGATTGCCCTCAAATGCTACTAGTGTTCCATCCCATGTAATATGTATAACACATGGCTACTTTTAACAAACATAAGTTTGCTGGAAGAGGGGAAAATGTTAGAAGTCAGTTAAATGCATATTGCATCTACAATGCCTGTAGATATTCAAGTTTGCATACAAATAAAATATCACCTTGTTTACAGATACAATGAATACAAAGCTGAGCAATGCATAAATTTGACACTAATACCTCACCTTCTTATTTTCCTTAGAATTCTGATGTAAACCAGAGCTGAATTTCAGAGGCATAAGTGGCAGTTGGGTGCTCAGTTTGCATTAATTACCAATGGGAGACAGGCACCTAGTTGTTCTCTGTTCCTTTGAAAGTCACCCATTCAGACTCTGAGGTTCAGCAAAAAGAACAGGCAGTCAGGGGCTATACCTCCCTTATCTAATGTGTTCCAAATGCTCAGTGCTGCGAGATGAAACCCCTGTGGCACCTACTGGACACCACTTTTCTACAAATTTCCAACTCCTATAAAGCCCACAACTGACAATAATGCAGGGCATACCTTGAAAAAGATGATTTTCTTATTTGATATAACATTAAGTACTATTCTCTAACAGAAACTATATTAATTTTATAAGTCTGTTCAGTGTAGCATCTTGCAATTGCTCCTATAACAAAGGGGATAAATGTCTGAACTGCGATAATCCACCAGTTCTATTAAATGTTCTCTATTCTGAACAGACCTGTGATGCTATGAGTTAACTTCTGAGTTATCTTTTGAATAGAGGCAAAAAAAAGTGTAAATTATACAGACACTTCAGAGGCATTTTCTGCGACATTATTTTTGTAACAGTACTGTTTTTGCTGTCTAATTTTTCTGCAGATTATCAAAAATAACTTTTTTTTTAAAGTTGCATCCTAACTTTGAAAAATATCCCACCATACAACTAAGCTGATCAATCAGAGGTTGCACAGTAGCAATAAAAATTCACACATGGAAAATGTTGAATACATTAAGATATTATGACAACATTTTTTTTTTAAAAGTCAAAAATTCAACCAAGATGTTTGTTCTTAAGTTCCGACCTGTTCTACTATGATATATTTAGTTTAGCAACATATTATTTACTTCAATGTGCTCCTTTGATGCAGTTTGTGGTAACATGAAAGTTCTTATGAAACTGTACAGAGCAAAAAGATGTTGACAATGTTCTTAAATTTAAGTTAGAGTATTAAAATACACTCCAGAATACTTCTTGCTCAACACATTTATTCCTCCTATGTAGTACAGTGGATTATATACAGTTGTAGAATTGTACAATGCTTATGCGGTCCAATTAACTTCCCTGTGATGGTAGCTTGCTTCATTTACAGCAGAGATGACAAGTCATGGAATGCATACTCAATGAAGAGCCATTTAATGATGGCCAGAAACAGAAGATTCTGAAACAAGCACACAATTTAGATACACAGTTAACAGATACAGTTAAGTATCCACAGCTATGACTATGCAAAAATTAGATGAATCAGTACCTCAAAATATTTGAAAATTCTTCATATCTACAAGGGTAGCCTAATATTTTAACATTTACATAATCAATATTATTGGTTAAATTTGATTTAATGGGGGAAAAAGTTCTCTCTAAATTCAGGATATATTTATGTGCGGTAAATAGTTATTGCAGTACAGTGCAATGGGAGGTATTTTCATTTTACCTGTAAAGTTAGATAACATGTCTTTATGTACAAAATTGACTCAATTTGGAGCAAGTGAATTGTCTATCTTTTCAGTCAGAATTGAAATAGGACAATTGCTTTAGTGGAGGAGAAATAAGAAAATTATGACTTTAAAATAGTCACAAGCAATGATACTTAATCTTAAGGATTGCATATTACACTTTTACAAAAAATAATGTTAAAATGAATTAGTTTGTTGATAGCTAAAAATGGTAACCTAGTTAAACATAAGGTCTACCTGGTTAGATTAAAAAAAAAAAAAAAAAACTCTATAAAATGGTTAAGCCCATAAAATACATATTTTAGAACTCTTTTTTAAAAATTTACTTTCCTGAACTACCACTACTGTTCTGAGGCAGAGATTAACTTAGTTTATTACACAAAGGAAAAAGTATCAATGGAAAGTGGAGCAACAGCTATGTCACCAGGGTTGTAAACACTCTGACAATGATATCAGAGTAATAGAGAGAACTATAACAAAAACTGAAGGTTCCCTCTAAGATCTACTTTGCAATATCATAATATAAAACAAACTAAATTAAAATTAATATGTTGGTCTATTTGCTTTAAATCTCATGCATGGTTAAAATAAACTACAGAATACTCTGCTGTATAACACAAATACTTACTGTTTGCCACTGCTTTTTTACCTAGAAACAGAAGAAAAATTGAAATGTTCAAAATTTAGCTTTGCATTTTTCACTTTCATTTTCAAGTTTTAAGCTCCTGAAAAACTAGTATGCAACCAAACTTGAACCAATTTGCAGTGATGACAGGAAATTTACACGTTCTGAAAAGTTAAGCATACTGCAAAATATATTTTGTTAAAATAACTATCAAAACAAGCTGTTTAAAAAAAAATCGGTATTACTGTAATTTTTTTTATAAATGTAATAAAGTGTTATAAGATCTCATTATAGCATGCTGTTAAACCTGAGATGCAAGGAGAGTTTTTGGAAGAATTACGGGGACCACAAATTAAGGCTATAAGGCTTTTAAAGATATATATTTATACACATTAAGACTTCTAACTGTAAGTTCACAAGTTACCCAGGGGAGAAGATCGCACAAGTTTGTATAATCATATCCTGTACATTTAGAGATATTTATCTAGATTCTCTGTTGACACGATTATTTTGAGCCATACCGTTGGTTTACCTGGCCACAGGAAGATTTTCCTAGAGCAAAGGCATAGAGCAGGGATCGGCAACCTTTGGTATGCAGCCCACCAGGGAAATCCATTGGCAGGCCTGGCTGGTTTACCTGCAGCGTCCGCAGGTTCGACCAATTGCAGCTCCCATTGGCTGCAGTTCGCCATTCCAGGCCAATGGGGGCTGCGGGAAGCGGCATCGGCCGAGGGATGTGCTGGCTGCCACTTCTCACAGCCCCCATTGGCCTGGAACAGTGAACCACAGCCAGTGGGAACTGGTATCAGCCGAACCTGCGGACACTGCAGGTAAAAAAACTGTCCTGGCCCGCCAGAGGATTTCCCTGACAGGCCGTGTGCCAAAGATTGCCGATCCCTGGTATAGAGCTAGCAGTGTAAAACCAGCATAGTAGTGCCTACTGCACTCTAACTTCAGCAGGAATGGAGCCATGGTCAGATATCCTCTATGCTCTGCCAGTCCTTGTCAGCAGTTTCTAGCCCTTTATGGCTATTAGCAGTGGGCAAAAGAGCAGTCTTTAGGGGGCCAGCAAAACAGACCAGACTGAAAATTAGGGAAGTGCAAAGGTGAGCTTAAACCAACTTTGTAAAAAATATATGGAGATATACCTATCTCTCAGAACTGGAAGGGACCCTGAAAGGTCATTGAGTCCAGCCCCTGCCTTCACTAGCAGGACCAAGTACTGATTTTGCCCCAGACCCCTAAATGGCCCCCTCAAGGACTGGACTCACAACTCTGGGTTTAGCTGGCCAATGCTCAAACCACTGAGCTCTCCCTCCCCTCCTGCATAGTGCTGGGTGCATTTTGGCCAGTCTCCAGGATCTAGCATGTAAAAATGTGTACCTTTAATATGACACCTCACAGTGGTTTGCAAAACCACAGTTTTTCTGTGAAATTTGCTTCAACAGCACCAAATTACCATTTGTTCAAAACATCTGCTGTGATACTGGAGGTGAATACTCCTGGCCCAAAATATACCAAATTCATTAGTAGTAGGGCTGTCAATTAATCAGAGGTAACTCATGCAATTAACTAAAAAAAATTATTCGTGATTAATTGCAGTTTTAATTGCACTGTTAAACAGAATATCAATTTAAATATATTAAATATTTTGGATGTTATTCTACATGTTCATATATATTGTATTCTGTGTTGTAATTTAAATCAAAGTGTATATTATTTTTGATTTATAATTTTTACAGTGCAAATATTTGTAAAGAAAGAGTATTTTTCAATTCACTCATACAAGTACAGTAACTCCTCACTTAAAGTTGTCTCGGTGTTATGTTGCTGATCAATTAGGGAACATTCTTGTTTCAAGTTGCACAATGCTCTCTTATAATGTTGTTTGGCAACTGCCTGCTTTGTCCACTGCTTGCAGAAAGTGCAGCCTGTTGGAGCTAGCTGGTGGGGGCTTGGAACCAGGGTGTACGTCTCTGTCTGCCATGTTGTCTCACCTCCCTCCATTTGTTCTGCCTTGTAGAGTGTGAGGCTACATTAACAACATGTTAATCCTCAAGGGCTCAGCTGATTGCTAAATGATGAACTAGCAGTAAGGCATTGCCTGGGAAATATCCCACCCTCTGACCTCACCCAAGCTTCACAATCATCATTGCTGTGTACAGTATTAAACTGTTTGTTTAATACACACACACATACATATAGTCTTTGGTGAAAAAAATGTCCCTGGAACCAACCCCCTGTCCCCCCATCTCTATTAATTCCTATAGGGAAACTGGATTCACTTAACATCATTTCACTTAAAGTTGCATTTTTCAGGAACATAACTACAAGGTTAAGTGATGAGTTACTGTACTGTAGTGCAATCTCTTTATTGTGAAAGTGCAACTTACAAATGTAGTGTTTTTTTTTTGTTATGTAACTGCACTCAAAAACAAAACAATGTAAAACTTCAGAGCCTACAAGTCCACTCAGTCTTACTTGTTTAGCCAATCGCGAAGACAAACAAGTCTGTTTACATTTACAGGAGATAATGCTGCCTTCTTCTTACTTACGTCACCAGAAATTGAGAACAGGCATTTGCATGGCACTTTTGTAATTGGCATTGCAAGGTAATTACGTGCCAGATATCCTACACATTCATATGCTCCTTCACGCTTCGGCCACCATTCCAGAGGACATGCTTCCATGCTGATGATGGTTAAAAAAATAATGCATTACTTAAATTTGTGACAGAACTCCTTGGGGGAGAATTGTATGTCCCCTGATCCGCTTTACCTGCATTCTGCCATATATTTCATGTTATAGCAGTCTCGGATGATGCCTCAGCACACATTCATTTTAAGAACATTTAACACTGCAGAGATGATGCAAAGAAAAATGCAAACAAGATACCAATGTGAGAGTTCTAAAGATAGCTACAGCACTCAACCCAAGATTTAAGAATCTGAAGTGCCTTCCAGAATCTGAGAGGGACAAGGTGTGGAGCATGCTTTCAGAAGTCTTAAAAGAGCAACAATCCAATGCGGAAACTACAGAACCCGAACCACCAAAAAAGAAAATCAACCTTCAGCTGGTGGCTTCCGACTCAGATGATGAAAATGCATATGCATCGGTCCGCACTACTTTGGATTGTTATTGAGCAGAACTCATCATCAGCATGGACTTACATTCCCTGGAATGGAGTTTGAAACATGAATGGACGTATGAATCTTGAGCGCATCTGGCATGTAAATATCTTGTGACGCTGGCTACAAGAGTGCCATGCGAACGCCTGTTCTCACTTTCAGGTGACATTGTGAACAAGGAGTAGGACTGAGTGACTTACTGGCTCTAAAATTTTTAGAGTTTTATTTTTGAATGCAGTTTTTTTGGTACATAATTCTACATTTGTAAGTTCAACTTTCATGATAAAGAGCTTTCACTACAGTACTTGCATTAGGTGAATTGAAAAATACTATTTGTTTTTTTACAGTGCAAATACTTGTAATCAAAAATAAATATAAAGTGAGCACTGTACACTTTGTATTCTGTGTTGTAACTGAAATCAATATATTTGAAAGTGTAGAAAACATCCAAAAATATTTAAATAAATAGTATTCTATTATTGTTTAACAGTGTGATTAATGGCGTGATTAATTGCAATTAATTTTTTTAATTGCATGACAGCACTAATTAGTACACTCAAAGTTCCATTGGTTTTCAGATTTAAAAAAAAAAAAAAGTCAAACTACTAAACCTTTTTTTATTAAAAAAAAAAATCCCAGTTTTAACCTTTAAGGCACTTGCCATTCAAGATGAAGTTGCAGGAGTAAATAAACTTTGACTTAAAACAGTAATGTTGATTAGAAGTGTAATTTTTTAGAGACATTTCTATACCAGCAAAAGCCCTAGTGTAGATACAGGTGTAGTGGCACAGAAGTGCTTTTGCTTTTTTAGTTTATTTCATTTTGGGAACCAGTATAAGCTATAATGGCAAAAGCACTCTTTTTGCTGATATAAGCTCTATCTGCATGAGGAGGGTTTGCTAGTATAGCTTTCCCAGTAAACCTTTTCTAGTGTCTGGCCTTAGTGAGGTGATAAAGCAACTGCTGATACTTTTAAATAAAATATTTGGGCATTTCCAATTAATTTCAACAGTTTTATTTACAACAAAGGTTTCAAAGAAAGTACACTAAAGCTAAGATTGAAACAATGTAACTTACGACCAAAGGAAAGTTTGTAATAGGCATAGGAGGTTACGGCCAACCCAACCCATATTTCCTGGTAAACCGTAGTGTAGTAAATCCTCATGTTGCGCCACGTCTTAGTAAAATATTGTAACATCTGAAAGTTATAAAAAAAAATGGTCATGAAGATGAATTTTGCTATTACATCCTCACCTGATGTTTTACATGAATAAAGAAAGGATTTGTTCTTGATTGTACTTGAATCAGGACAAAATAAATAAGGAACTTTATATTTAAAGGAAACATTTAATTGTATCCATAAATAGGGTTTTAAAATGGTAACTGTTTAACCTATTAAAATTCTATCAGTTAAATGGTTAACCATTAAGCAGTTCATATGGAGGGGAACTATGGGTGCAAGGGGTGCTGCAGCACCCCCATGTTTTACATGGGGCCCCCGCTGCCGGTCCTGTGCCCAGGGTCCTGGCCTTGCACTTGGGGTCCTGGCTGCATGCTGGCAGCGGAGTCCCAGACACAGGATGCAGGGTGGCAGCAGAGTTTAATTGTTAACCGAAACCAATAAGACTGATGCTTATCGGTTAACCAGTTAAACTTTTACATCCCTATCCCTACGCTGAATTTAATTTGATTTCCTGTTTTTATTTTAAAATGTATTATATTAATTGAATGCTTGTGAAAAGTGCACATACATACATACCCCTGGGAACTGAAGTTCTCTATTGCCAAACCAAAAAATTGTATTAAATGGAATCAAGGTCAAGAGTAAATAGCAACACCAAAGGTAAAAAACAGTAGACCGATGTAGTTATTATCCCCAAACCAAGCATTAAAAACCCAGAAAATTCAGAGTTAAGGTTACAAGGGGTTGCTGGGTGATACCACAATAAAAAGAATGATGAATAAGGATAATGAGTCAAGTAATCTACCACTGAGAACTCTCGACACATATCCACTCATCCTAAGGCTGCTCACGACTCACTGCAACCAACAGAATTGTTGCATACAAATTAGACAAAGGGTGATTCATTGAGTTACCTCTGATATCACAATTATACCATTTAGAAGTTATCTGAACTTTTGATCTGATACTATCAATAGGCTATGTAATCGTAACTAGATACCATAATTGCTAACATATCTTATTTCTTCATATCTAGTTTCTTCAAATATAACTTATGTACAGATTACAATGAATTTTAATTACTTGGAAAATTTGAAGAGTTTTATTCCTTGATTAAGATCAGACTCATTGGAACCAGGCCCACTGATGGAGGGGGAGGGAAAGGGAAATTGCCCAGAGGCCTGGGGGCCCCCAGCTGCTGCTGTGGTAGTGGTGGTGGCCAGATGCCCCGGGCCCTTTTAGATTGTCTGGGTGGGCTACAGGGTGCCTAGGCACATGAGACCACATCAGGCCCTGCGGACTGGCGTGAGTGGTCCCGGAAGTGACAGATACATCATTTCTGCCCCAGGCCCCAGCGGCTCTAGGGACAGCCCTAGCCCTGGGGCCCAGAATTTCTGTTGGTGGGCCTGTTTAGAACAAAGAAAATATTAACATGCTACATTTCTTAAAGGACACATTTTAAAATGAACGTTAAACTAATTAGTGAATTTGCAGAATTGCAAATTTACAGAAAATCCACTCTATACTGTGGCAATGTTTGTAACAGACATCTTATCACTAGACACTGGACTGAGACTAAATATTTCGCACAGGCCACCTAATAGCCATCATGTGTCACAATGTATTTGTCTTCACAGGGAAAAGAGGTGTGTTCTTAATTCAAATTAGCTAACTCAAGGTAAAAGACTAGTGAAGACAAGGCCCTAAAGGTGAAAATGCTCCTTACACCCTCATTTTTCTATACTGTAATATTGTTACATCTAGGTAACAAGGATTTTTGGGGGACTGGGAGGAAGTAATTTTAAATTAACAATAATCAAGATGCCCTTCCTCCCCTTACCCCAAGCCAAAATTAAAGAGAAAAGAGTCTTACCTAGATTTACTTTAAAATAGTCGAGAGGGGAGATAGAGCAAGAACATGGTCCAGAACAACAGATGCCCATCCCTGTTCTACTGAGCTTTATTTAATAAATAAATACATTTAATTAAGAGTCTACCATTTCCTCTCCCAACACGGCATGTTCACCTTTACTCAGAAAAGCAGAATATATAGTTTTATGAGGCTGCTAAAAATACCATTTGACAGACAGTTCAGAGGTGATTAAAATTAACACCATTACTCCAAGTACACTATCTTTGACACATGGCCAAGCATCAAGCAATCTTTCAACATGTTTTATTTCTGTATGCCCATAGATTTGGTATTTACAAGTATTTTTGTGAAAAACTTGAGATATTTTAATATAACTTCTTCTCAACATTCCAAAAGACATGAGAGTATATGTAAGAGCACCACACTGTATAATACTTTACATTTCTGTAACATTTTACCTTGAGAAACCTAAAGCATTTAACAAACTACACACACAGCATATCTAAACCAACCACATGTGGATAAAGGACAGCAGCTAGAACACTGCAAAACTGTAAGAAGGAAGGACAGAGTCTGCAAGGGACTTCAGGTCCAGGTTCCACTGACCTATTTGCTAATAGTAAATAGGAGTCTCCTCCTGCCATGTGTGTGGAGAGAGAGGGGCAGAAGGGGAAAAGGAAGTGAAACTAATGTCATCTTTCAAGCAGAGACCATCTTTCTTTCTGTTGTTTGCTTACAGTGCCAAACAAAACGTTGTCCTGGTCCATTACTAGAGCTCCAAAGCACTATGCATCCACAAATAGGCAATATGTAGGCTTTCACTTAAAAGGACATTTAACCCTTCTGTGAAAAACTTCTCAATATACAGCAATGCAATGTTGTCTTCCCTGGATGACAACTCTATTACACCTGTTACCTTTCCTGATATGAAGCAGAATGAAGAAAAAAAACCACAGTGTTGCGTTTTCACTGCTGCCATTCAGAACCACGAGAAAGATTTCATGCATTTCAAATGGCTTCTACTTAGAACAAGGGTTAGGAGGCAATGCAGACTAACAGATACATATACCTATCAAAGAAACAGGAAACTGTGACGTAAACGGGAAAAAAAGGAACATATATGGACAAAATGCTTTTTCTCCCACTATCAACTAAATTGTATTGCATTAACAATAGGCTAAAATGAAATCCCCACTAAATAAACACACTAAAAAGCTCAGCACCCTTCAGCTACTGCGGGGGGAGGGGACGAAATCCGGGCATCCTACAAGGTATTGACCCCTCTTTTACATCAGCTTCTGGCAGAGAAAGCCTTTGCGAAGGACTCACCCACCATGACGTGCCTGCCATCCATCCACCCACCTTTGAGGCGGAACGTGCATCACCACGGAGGGAACCCCGAGACTGCCCCCCAGAGAGAGGCAGGGCAGGCTCCGACGAGACCGATCTCCGCGCTCTCCCTCCCCCGGCATCGCCAGGGCGCAGCCCCTGGATTTCCTCCTCAGCTGCCGTCCCGGGCCGGGCCGGCTCCTCTCCTCTCCCCGCTCCCCCCGGGCTTCTTAGCAGCCCGTCTCCGGCATGAATCCCGCGGGCCTACAGCGCCCGAGGAAGGCCGCAGCCCGCGCTCGCGGCAGACCCAGGGGAACCCGCCTTCCCGAAGCTCCCTCAGCAGGACGAACCGGGCCGAACCCACCTTGGAGCCAGTGACACACGGGCCGTTGGCGAAGGTCACGGAATGGAACTGCCGCTGCCGCCGCGCGCGGGACGCTGGGAAAAGAACCACCAACAAGAAGAGAGGCTAGAATGTCTCCAGCGGCGCCCCTCCCCCTAGACCAGAGAGGAGCGGGAGCGACAAGCAGCCCAGTAGGCCCTGCTTCCCTCGCCTCAGCGCCCCCTGCTGGCAAGGGCCCCGCAGCGCCTTTCTCTCACCATGCAACCTAGTCAGTGACCTTCCCTCCCCCACTGCACCCGTGCTAGGGAAGCCGCGCTTCTCAACGCCCTGTTTCCTATTGCGTGCCCTGCCCGGAGAAACCCGATCAGCCTCATGCCAATTGCCAAAAAGCCCGATCGATGCCCTGCCATCCCCACGGCACCCGCTACTGCGGAAAAGCCCGCTCTGCACTATGCCCGCTATTGCTCCCCCTGCTGAGGAAAAGAGATCCCCCTCCAGAGGAGAAGCTAGCTTAGGGCTCTGCCCTTGCCCTATGCCCCTTTGGTGGGGGGAGGGAGCACACTCAGCTGTTCCTTAAAAAAAGAACAGGAGTACTTGTGGTACTTTAGAGACTGATAAATTTATTTCAGCATACGCTTTTGTGGGCTATAGCCCACGTCATCAGATGCATAGAATGGAACATATAGTAGCCATACCAACTGTAAGAGGCTAATTAAGATGAGCTATTATCAACAGGAGAAAAAAACTTTTGTAGCGATACTCAAGATGGCCCATTTTAGACAGTTGACAAGAAGGTGTGAGGATATCCAGTGGTTGGGTCATTACATATATTGAACCTATTTCCCCATGTTAAGTATCCTCACACCTTCTTGTCAGCTGTCTAGAATGGGCCATCTTGATTAGCATTACAATTTTTTTCTCCTGCTGATAATAGCTAATCTTAATTAGCCTCTTACAGTTGGTATGGCTACTTTCACTTTTTCATGTTCTCTGTGTGTATATATATCTTTCTACTGTATTTTCCACTGCATGGATCTGATGAAGTGTCCCATAGCCCATGAAAGCTTATGCTCAAACAAATTTGTTAGTCTCTAAGGTGCCACAATTACTCCTGTTCTTTTTGCAGATACAGGCTAACATGGCTGCTACTCTGAAAGCTGTTCCTTCAGTGTGACTTCAACCCAGCACAATATCCCCCCTGCACTGCCCCAATGGAGAGTAACCCCCACAGCCCTTAGCCCCCTCCACAGTGGCTCCTGCGAGTAGGAGTATAACCATGCAATCTGGGGCATGGCTTATTTTAGAGGCAGGCAGCGGGATTTGCCAGGTGGGAGTCATACGGGTTATGGTGTGTGTATAACCTATGGGAGTGGTTACACGTGGATGCTATTGTTCACAGGGATGCTAGGGGGATTTGCTGAGAGTAGCTGGGATTCAGGGAGGGAGAGGTGCGTTACCCTGGGATGTGGGAGACATTGGCAGGGATGCAGGAAGGAAAGGGTGCAGTTGGTACCCTACTAGATGTGGGAGGAGGGGAGGCTGTAGTGGGGGGTTATCCATAGTACTGCACGAAGGAATTGGAAGGACCAAAGAGAGCTGCGAAGGGAACTTCGCGCAAAGCAGTGCAGTGAACCGAGCAGCTCCAGTCCCATCCCCGGCTGCGCAGCGTGAACACGTGGCTAGGGGGCGGGGCCAGCCGAGCGCGCGGGATGCACGTGGCGGCGTAAGGGGTTCTGGTCCGATCGACTGCCGCGGGGGAAGCCTCTAGCCCGGTGCTTTACGGCCCCGGCGCCGCCATGCTGCGGAAGCTCACCCTCGAGCAGATCACTGACTGGTTCACTCTCGGCAAGGCTGTCACCAACGTCGAGTTACTGGGCGGTGAGCCTCAGGCCGCCTGGCCCGCCCCGCGCCGCGGTGCCGGGCCAGCCGCGTCGGAGCCTCCCGCCGCCGCCAGGTGAGCGTGGGAGCCGCCCGGGGAGGGGAGCGGTGTAGTGGGCCGGGCCGGGATTATTCCTCCTGCCTTTGACACGGATCTGGAGCGGGCCCCAGCTGTGGCCGGCCCCACTGCAGCGGCGCTTTCCTTGGGCGGGGAGGTGGTGGGGAGCGGCCTGGGGATTAGCGGCAATAGGAAGCTCCCTCTGCCTGGTACCTTTGGCCCCCTGAGGCTCCTGAGCGGCGGCAGGGAAGGCGGGGCTTGAACCGGGAGAGCGCTGGAGCCTTGCCAGCAGTGCGGGCTAATACTGGGACAAGACTGTCTTGAGCCGAGACAGGCACACATCTGAGAAACGTAGCCATGAGGTGGGAGCTAAGACAGAGTGAAGTTCTTGAGTTGGGAGGAGTGTTGGGGGCAAAGAAGGGATTCAGATAACGTGGAGATTTGGATAATAGAGAGTAGGTACCCCTGGCCAGGACTGTGAGGAGGAGGAGGATGAGCCTATCTCCCCAGCTGTGGGGGAAGCCAGCCAGCCTGCAACTGAATGGCTTCTGCAGCAGCACAGGGAGTGCTCTGCAGCTCTGATGTCGTGGGAGTGAGTGAGCAGGGCTGTGACAGAGGAGCTGCAGAGGACTTTCTGTGCTGCCACAGTGCTGGTCACGCCCGATCCTTGAAGGCTCCAGGTTCAAGGAAGGCGTGGACTTGGCAGAGCAGAGCCCTGGCTCGGGGATGCGTCTGTGCTCCTCCAGAACTGCAGCCATGCCATCACACACTGGGCTTAGAAGCGGCAGCAAAGGGAGCCCTCTGCAGCCTGGTCTTACAGGAGTCAGTGAGCAGGGTCATGACAGCGGAGCTGCAAAGGGTTTGTTGCCATTCCTGCAGTTATCCAAACTCCCAATTATCTGAATAAAATCTCTGTCCCTTATGCTGTTCAGATAATTGGGAGTATACTGTACTCATAAATCTCTATGTCTAACTGTAAATACTCTGCTGTTTGATCATCTCATATTGTTTGAGGCTAGCCTTCTTTGGAAGCCCATGTTATTTCTATATTGCAGCAGAGTGGTGCTTTGACCACTAAGTCACTGATTTTTCAGCCTTGATTCTCTGACCTTAGAAGGAAGTAGTTTCACAACTCCTTTACCTTTTTAAATTAGAAAATGGCAAAATAGAAAGATACTACTACTTAAGTGGACTCCCATAGCAGAGATCTAGTGCATATGACCAAAATTTTCATTGTCTTAAAAAAATTAACTTTGTGTTTTTTGGAGCTGCACCAGAATGTGTCAACTCTGGAATGCTTAATATAGCATGTCTGAGTCCTGGAATTATAAACATTCAATTACTTTTCACATTCTTTTGCAGAGAGAGAGCTCAAAGTATAACTTCTTGGTCATTTGGGACATTTGACAATGAAAAAAATGTTATTCAAAAAGCTCAGCAGGTTAATCCCCTCTCTTAGGTCTCGGGAATCATGGTATATGCCCCTTTCACTTCTTCCCACCAAAGTGTCCCTGTTCTCACCCTAGGTACCAACTTTCTCCAGTGCTGGTAGGAGCCTGTGGCTCCCCCCTGTCCCTGGCCCCACCCCAACTCCACCCTTTCCTCCTAGCCTGCCCCCATTCCAACCCCATCCCCAAAGTCCCTGCCCTAACTCTGCCCCCTCCCTGCCTCTATCTATTGGTTCCCTTCCCCAAATCCCTGCCCCGGCCCTGCCTCTTCCCCCAACGTGCCACGTTCCCCCTCCTCCCACCTCCCTTCCTGCCCCGCAAATCAGCTGTTTTGCGGTGCAAGCGCTGGGAGGGAGAGGGAGAAGCAGGACACAGTGGAGGTGAGCTGGAGCCAGGGGCGGGGTGGGGAGGGGAGCTGCCAGTGGGTGCTGAGCACCCACCAATTTTTTTCCAACCCCAAAGCACCCATGGAGTCGACGCCTATGGTTCTCACACAGTCATCGCTCCCTATGGACTTCCTGAGACTTGTAGGAAAGGAACTCTACTTCTGCAGACCTGAGTGTTGCATGATGGTGAGGCTAGAGTAATTAATCAAGAGGGTGTTCACTCCGTTTCTTTCGACCTACTTTATATGCTCATTAGTTTCAAGAGGCTTTTTGTAGGGCTGCTGCCACTATGAGATGTAAGCTCGTTGGGCACCCACTCCCCGGGTGTGTCTACACATCCTGGGTCGACAGACCTGGGCTTGTGCAATGGTGCTAAAAACAGCTGTGTAAACCTTGCAGCTCAGTCCCAAGTGCAGCTGTTTTAGTGCTGTAGCATGAGTCTGCATCTCTGACTTGCCGCTAGTTGTAGCATAGATATACACACTGAGCTTTAGAATGCTTGTGAGGGTTCTCTCTCGTTTCCCAGTGTTTTTCATAGCTTATCCAATGAGTTACTAAATATTCTAAAAAGAACAGGAGTACTTGTGGCACCTTAGAGACTAACAAATTTATTCGAGCATAAGCTTTCGTGGGCTAAAACCAACTTCATTGGATGCATGCAGTGGAAAATACAGCAGGAAGATATATATACACAGAGAACATGAAAAAATGGCTGTTGCCGTACCAGCTGTAATGAGAGTAATTAATTAAGGTGAGCTATTATAAGCAGGAGAAAAAAACTTTTGTAGTGATAATCAGGCTGGCCCATTTCCAACAGTTGACAAGAAGGTGTGAGTAACAGTAGGGGAAAATTAGCATGGGAAACAGCTTTTACTTTGAATAATGACCCATCCACTGCCAGCCTTTATTCAAGCCTAATCTAAAGCTCAGAAGGTAAGGGGAGGGCCTATTCCTATGGGCATGGAAAACTAATCCATGTCTAGAGTTATAGACAGTTATAAGAGTATAAGCTCTTAGGAAAACAAATTCTTGCTTAACTAAACTTTCAGATTTTTTTTTTTTTTGAGACTGCCTTGCCAACACTAAATGAAGGTAAGGTAGAAGATAGTGACCTTTATCTCATGAGTCTATTTTCCAGGTAGTTTTTCGTACTTGGAATGTTCTTTGTATTTCCAAGCTTTTCAAAGTTTAGTGTTTTAAAAATTCGAATGTGTTCTTGTTTTGTCTACTCAACCTTAATTTCATTGTAACCTTTATTTTTTAATCTGGAAATCTATAGATGAATATCTCTCAAAGCTTCAGCTGTCCTTTCTCTACGTGTTGAGGAACTCTATTGAAGTGTCTTACTGGTATACTGTAGTAGGAGAATAAGCAGAGGAAGTGTTTCTCCATAGTGCCTTTGTGAAAAGACACTTAGAATTGAGGCCAATTTTTCTTTTTTTAATGATGTGACAGACTAACAAAAGGAAAGAACATCTGGAGAAAGAAGCTTTTTGTGTAACAAAAGTGTGCAGAAATCTTTCTTCTGTGATGGTGGGAGTTAAATCTAACCCTTTCACAATTGCAGCAAAAGTGTGTTTTTGCATCATGTTCATTGATTTTTCTGCTCTAATTGTGCCAGTTGCGGCCACAGTTACTACATGTCACTTGAGTCTAATACAGGAGTAGGCAACCTATGGCATGCATGCCAAAGGCGGCATGCGAGCTGATTTTCAGTGACATTCTCACTGCCTGGGTCTGAGGGGCTCTGCATTTTAATTTAATTTTAAATTAAGCTTCTTAAACATTTAAAAAACCTTATTTACTTGACATACAACAATAGTTTAGTTGTATATTATAGACTTATAGAAAGAGACCTTCTAAAAACTATAAAATGTATTACTGGCATGCAAAACCTTAAATTAGAGTGAATAAATGAAGACTCGGCACACCACTTCTGAAAGGTTGCCAAGCCCTGGTCTAATACAACTTTATTATGACCCCATATTGATGGCTTGGGGCAGCAACTTTTATGTGTGTGTGGTTTTTTAATTTTATTATTATTTTAAATTTCAAATGCCTAAGTAATGTATATCCTCTGGAACAGATTTTCATACTCAATCACCACTACAGAAAGCTGATTCTGTAAGATACCAAATCACTGAAAGTTATTCTACAGCCCTGATAATTAACTTTTTCCAAGAAAAGCAAAGAGATGAAGTAAAACCACTTTTATTTTGAAATAAAAAGGTATCTCTAAATCTCTTCAAGGAGAGAGAACCAGCCACTAAAGCTAGTTAAATATCCAGATTTTCTCTTCATTTGAGCAGCTTTGCAGTATTGCAACATGTTCAAAAAACTAACCATAAACAGTACAGACAATGTTACAACATTTGATTATTTTCCCTTTACAAGTTCTTGTTGGACTTGTGAAATAGTTTTCATCATCAGAACTTCTCCTCGGTTATACTGAATAAATAGTTTACTGTTTTAAAGCATACCTCAGACGCGGTATATTATTTCCTTAGAAGAATCTCAAAAAACTATGTAGATTACTGAACAGAAGTCCCTGCTAACATTTTGCACAGTGATCGGATATTGAAATATGGAAAATGGCTATTGGTTGTTACAGTAGATGCTATAGGTACAGTACAAACAGGATAATTTCAACACTTTTTGGAAAAATCTACAGTTATATATTTTTAATCTCTTTATATTAAAAGGTTCTCTTAAACACAATATCCTTGGAATAGTAATGGTAAAAAGGGTAATTATTTTAATTAAAGTTTTTAAAATGTATAGAGACTATAGGGATTTAAAATTCGGAGGTCGCAACAAAGGGGAGCATGTCATATTTCTTATTCCTATACGTTTTTATGTCTCTGAATTGGGATGATAAAAGGGAATTCAGATAACTGAAGAAAAATTTTAACTTGATGGATAGTAATATGGAAGATTCCAGATTCGGTGAGTAAAAGTGGGAAACATGCTCTGTGTATTTTTGTCAACGTAACTTGAAACTGTGGGAATTTCATCTTTGTCCGATTTGTTAGAGCTGTCACCAGGCACTGTGAAGTGTTCAGAGCAATTTGTATTCCATACATCTACCAGTTGGTCTTGTTGGTTTTCCTTCTCAATAGTAGTTAGAAAATCTTTTAAAACTTGCTTGAATATGTAGACTATTTCCCAAGGTAAGACATCATTTTCTGCCAAAACTTCACGAAATCTAGAAACAAAAAAGGAATTGAAATCTAATTTGTCAGTGCTGAAAACTATTCCAGCACACTTTTCCTTCTCTTCTCTTTTTTAGGGAAAAGAACTACTTTCTGGCCTCACTTGTTTCTTTTCTTCCAAAAAAAAAGAAGAGAAAAATAAAAAAGCTCCTACATTGTATTTGGATACAGTACAACTGTTAAGATCAGTGGATAGTAGGTTTTTTTTTTTATTAAGCCATCTTGGTAAATTGATTCAAACTGACTTTGCCCTCAAGTATTTTCTGGGCTTTAAAGGGAGCATAGGTTCTGTTCTTCCTGCACAGTCCTGGAAAATATATAAAAATACATCATCTGGGGAATTTATATATACAGTATCGCATAGAAAAAGTTAATTATTAATGTGTTTTAACTAAATGTTGAGACATGCTTAATTGCAATCCCTTTAAAATGTGAAGAGATTGGAGGCTTGTATGTGTTACTCTAACTCAATTCTGTGATCATCAGGTAAATGATGGGTGTCAGATGTCTAAGCATTGTGTACCTCTCTGGTACTTCGAAGATAATGCAATAAAAAGGCATTATAGAAGACCTTTAGTCAGTGTACTGTGTTATAAAATTAAAGAGTTTTATTTCTAGAAAAGCTATAGGAAGCTGTACAAATAAGTCTTCATTTAAATTCCTAATCATTGTTACTTTGGGGAAAAAACACAACCAAATTTTAACAACTTTGTAATTGTCAATTTCTAGTTTGATAATAAGAAAGAAAAATTGTTACCTGCTAAGAACAGTTCCAGTTTGGCAAGGTTGAATTTGTGAACAAAGGACTTCAAGCTGCCTTTGTTCAGTAGCTGGGATTGTGGCTTGCGGATTTTGGTAGTTCTTCAACCAGTTGTAATCCACACCATTTTTCTGGACTTTTTGTTCATTTTCAATCTCTTGTACTAATCTTTCACGCTCTTTCAGGTGCCATTTCAATTCCCTCAGCAAGGTCTTGGTCACTACTTCTGAGCCAGGATATTGTGCAGATTTGTAGGACTCATTTTTTGACCATTTCATCCAACCAAAAAGCGGCATTTTTTAGCTATGAGAAGATTGAACATTATAGTTCTTGGTATTGTAAACTGTAGGTTTGTTTTCCATGAAAAAGATTAATGGAAAATTCAGAATGCTTTATGTGGTGCATTGATATAGATTGGCATATGCTCATTATTAAAATATTTTGCAACACACTTTAAGAAGTTACTGATCAAAGCCTCCAAACTCAAATTAAATCTGACACGTTACAATTTTTACAAAGATTGAAAGAGACTTGTAGCAGTTTATCTCTTCAATTGTTTTATCTGCACCATTAAATCATACTAAAATTTTCTAGACTTTGAAACTGAATTGTCATCCTCAGTAGAAAATATCATTTGATAAATTGTCATCCTGAAATGCTTTTAATATATGAAGTTCAAAATGGTAAACTTGCAGTTAAAGCAATTCTTAAGCAGTTGTTGATCAATTTTTAGAGCTAGGTAGTGTGATTCTACATTTTTCACTCTTTAAAATTCAATACCTATATTTTATTTTCTTATTTACACATTAGCATTTGGAAAACTGTACTAGAAATAGATTAAATTATATATTTTTATTATGTAGGTGTAACTTGTCACATCTATTACAAAACAGTACACTAACTTGGGTAAAATAACATACTGTACCTTTGATGCACTTGTTTGTGAACAAGTTGTTGCGGTTGAGTTTGCTTGAATTGAGATCTCTTCTTATTCTAGCATATTCTGTTTCCGAGCTGTAACCACTATTGAAAGAAAAAGAGTTTCTCCATTTACTCACTTAAACTGTGCTTGGAAGAATAACTATCTGGATGAGCATGAGATTTCGATTCCTTCTGTTTTTAAGATTAATTCAACTTGTAAAGTAGAGAGAAATGCTGTTGACCTAGCATTGGCAACCAAGTACTTTTCACTGACTCCATTAAGGTCTCCTACCTTTGAATTGAGTTCTGCCTATGGCAGCAATTTAAAAAAAGATGGCAGCAATTTCAGATGCTTGTTGCTAAATACATCCAAAGGTATTGTTGATCATCAGATGAACAATGATATCTGAAGCAACTACAGATGCGCTCCTAGCTAAAGTTAAGACTGTCGCATGATGTGATGCTTGGCTGTGCATAGCTGTAGGTCATAATTTTTATGCCTTTAGAGCTCTAAATAACTGTTCCTTTTATTGTCTGTCTAAACTTTCAGGTCACTTAGATGCTAAAGATTTTTTCTTCTTCTGTTAGTGTGAGGAAAATATATATCAGACTTTCTGTTTACAGTTCTAAATGTATAACAATAATTTTCTGGTTAGACCTTGTGAAAGCTCATCTTAACTGAGCAGTGACAGTAAAGAGTGACTTACGAGGTAGCTGTTCAGAGATTTTTAGGCTATTGTAATACTCTGTTTTCTGATGAATTTCATCTCGTAGTATTAAAACTGTTTTTAGTTGTAGTGTTTAACTGTTAGCATTTTTAATTATCATTTCAAATGTAGTAAAAGAAGCAACTTTGCAACACTACAGTACCCCATGGAAAATATATTAATCCAATTATAATGGATAAAGGGTTAGAACAATGGCGTAAATTAAACTCAGACTGAAGTAAAAACAGAATTTTAAGTCTTACCATAGACTTTTTTTCCTCCCTTAACTGAACGTGTATCTCTTGTTCTTTTTTCTTGTTGATTATATTGGAAAATATCCACTTCAAGATTCATTTTCAGGGATAATATTGTTCATGCTAAAGGTCGCTGAAGCAGCCATTTTCCGTTCCAGTTATCAGGTCTGTTCCTATTAATCTAAACAGCAGGCATGATATATGAAATGCCTTCTGTTCTGCTCTCTGTATTGTTTGTTTTAATGACTCTGTCTTCTGCTTTAAGTATTGTTCTCTCCTGCTTTTACCTCTCCACTGTTTTGTTGAACTGTTGTAAGAACAGGGGTTGTGTAAATCTGTTCCAATGTCATGCAACATAAAGGATGATGTGTATGGCTGTTATTAAAGCTGATAGTACTTATACATTGGAAAAATTCAGATGTCAGTATTAATCATCTTCAACTGGAAGGTTTTCACATTGCATTGTATGTGGTACTATGAAAAAGGAAAAGAGCTGGGCTTATAATGACAGAACTGTCGTCACAAATTTTCAGTTGAAATTAAAATGTTTCCTGCCACCTCTCTTCCAGTACAGTTAGTGTGTCACCACTTTTTTCCCCAAAAAGTATATCAAATTGTATTGTATTAGAAAGCAAACTGTTGTAGAATACATGTACGATATAAACTTTAAAAAGCAAGAAGTTGAACACTGGAAGATACATGACTTTAAAACCACAGTGAGCAGTCTTTGAAGATATTGTATCTACAGTGCTTTGCTTGGTACCTTAATGTATTTTGTGGGGATATACATTGAAAATGTTTAACGTTCCACTGGCTTAAAACAGTTAAACCCAGCATCCATGCTATATGCCTTCATATAAACTTCAGATCCTGATTCAGTGAGGAATTAAGGATGATTCAAAGCAGAGCAATAGTTAATCTAGTCTGATATCCAGTGGCCAATCCTGAATGCTTCCTGGGAGGAATAATACCTCCCACTTACCACAGTACCATTAGAAGGACATTTCTGTTTGGCCTCAGCTGGTAAACTGGCTTATACCCTAAGTATTAAGGAATTTTATCTGAATTAGTAAATTACAGCTGCTATTATTACTTACATAAATTCTTATGAAAAATTCCTGTTTGCCTCAATGATATCCTTTATGTAGTTCCATAGTTAAATTACGCATGGCACAAAGTATTTCCTTCTTAACATTAAATATGTGGCCTTTTAATTGTGAGTGCTCTCTGGTTCTTATCTTACTGGAAATAGATGCATCTAACTGGCTTTTTCGAGATCATTATGTTAGCAATCTGTACTCTCTCTCTCCTCACTCTTGTTTTTCCTTCCTCACCTAGTAGATCTAGGGAAAAACTTTCAAAAACACTTAAATCACACTTTCAAAAGTGATTTAGGCACTTAAGAGCATAGATCTCATTGACTTTAAGACTTAGGAACCTAAAATCACTTCTGAAAATGGGACTTAAGTGCTTCTGAAAATTTTACCCTTAGTCCTTTAGACTCATAGACTTTAGGGTCAGAAGGAACCAATATGATCATCTAGTCTGACCTCCTGCACAAAGCAGGCCACAGAACCCTATCCATCCACTTCTATAACAAACCCCTAACCTATGTCCGAGTTATTGAAGTCTTCAAATTGTGCTTTGAAGACCTCAAGCTGCAGAGAATCCACCAGCAAGTGACCCATGCCCCATGCTGCAGAGGAAGGCGAAAAACCTCCAGGGCCTCTGCCAATCTGCCCTGGAGGAAAATTCCTTCCCGACCCCAAATATGGCGATCAGCTAAACCCTGAGCACATGGGCAAGACTCACCAGCCAGCACCCAAGACAGAATTCTCTGCAGTAACTCATATCTCATCCCATCACAGAGCACTGGGCATACTTATCTGCTGATAATCAAAGATCAGTTGCCAAAATTAAGCTATCCCATCATACCATCCCTTCCATAAACTTATCAAGCTTAGTCTTAAAGCCACATATGTCTTTTGGCCCCACTACTCCCCTTGGAAGGCTGTTCCAGAACTTCACTCCTCTAATGGTTAGAAACCTTCGTCTAATTTCAAGTTTAACCTCCTTCTCTCCACCCACCTCCAAATCAGTACATTTTTACCATTTTCATTGTCCTCCTCTGAATCTCTCGCTCATTTTTAAGATATAATGACCAAAACTATGTGTAGTACTTAGGTGAAACCATACCATCAGTTGATACAATTCTGTATATTTTTTCTATTTATTTTGCTGCTGCAGATCGAGCAGATGTCTTCAATTAGTTTTCCACAATATTTTTAGCTCTTTCCTGAGAGAAATAAACTAATCAGTATATAGATAAATCTCAAATTGTAGTCTTACCTTGCACTTTTCTCTAACTTAATCTGCCCATTGTGTTGCCCTATTATCTATTTTCCTTAGGTTCTTCAGGAATTGATCACAATCCTTCCTACAAATTCACTAATTTAAATTAGGTCATCAAATCGTTACCACACCATTCACCTCCTTTTCTAGATCACGGTAAATGTATGGAATGCTATTTCTAGTATTCTGCTTGGAGTGCCCCACTGTTATACATGTCGAGTTGGCTATGTACTCAACCATTGCTGCCGCTCTATTTTAAGTAATAATAGCCCTTTCTGAACTTCAGTGGTAGCTCCTCCTGTTATGCAGATAAGGCCAGAAGGCAGCTAGTCACCTTTTGGACTCACTAGCCGCCTTTCCATTCTCCATTTCCTAGACTTCCTCTTGACTTGTTTAGCAGGGCAGCTGTGTGTTCATTCATGTGCGCTCTCTCTCTCTTTCTTTCTCTCAGCAAGAAGTGCGCATGCCAGAGTGAACTACTTTCTTGAATCTCTTCAAGCAGTTTTGATAAGAGCCTTCCTTATGAATATGTTGAACAGAATTGGTCCCAGTACAGACCCGTGGGGGACACCACTATTCACCTCTTTCCATTCTGAAAACGGGCTATTTATTTCTACCCTTTGTCTCCTATCTTTTAACTACTTACTGATCCATAAGAGGACTTTCTGTCTTACCCCATGACTGCTTACTTTGCTTTAAGAGCCTTTGGTTAGGGACTGTGTGAAAGACTTTCTAAAAGTCCAAGTACACTATATCCACTGGATCACTCTTATTGACATCCTTGTTGACCCCATCAAAGAATTCTAGTACATTGGTGAGGCATGATTTCCCTTTACAAAAACCATGTTGCCTCTTCCTGCAGCAAATCATATTCATTTATGTGTCTGTTAATTCTGTTCTTTACTATAGTTTCAACCAGTTTGTCTGGGACTGAAGTTAGGCTTACGGGTCTGTAATTGCCAGGATTGGCTCTGGAGCCTTTTTTAAAAAATGGCGTCACATTAGCTATCCTCCAGTCATCTGGTACAGAAGCTCATTTAAATTATCCGTTACATACTACAGTTAGTAGTTCTGCAATTTCACATTTGAGTTCCTTCAGAACTCTTGGGTGAATCCATCTGGTCATGGTGACTTATTGCTGTTTAATTGATCATTTTGTTCCAAAACCTTTTCTTAATGACACCTCAATCTGGGACAGTTGCTCAGATTTGTCACCTAAAAAGAATGGCTCAGGTTTGGGAATCTCCCTCACATCCTCAGTTGTGAACACCAATACAAAGAATTAATATAGTTTCTCTGCTATGGCCTTATCATCCTTCAGTGCTCTATTAACATTTCAATTGTCCAGTGGCCCCACTGATTGCTTAGCAGGCTTCCGGCTTCTGGTGTACTTAACTTTTTTTTTTTTTTTTTTTTTTTTTTTTTTGCTGTTACTTTTTGCATCTTTAGCCAGCTGTTCTTCACATTCTTTTTTAGCCTTCCTAATTATATTTTTGCACTTCACTTGCCAGAGTTTATGCTCCTTTCTATTTTTCTCAATTGGATTTAACTTCCAGTTTTTTAAAGGATGCCTTTTTGTCTCTAACCGCTTCTGTTACTTTATTGTTTAGCCACGGTGGAACTGTTTTGGTCTTCACTGTTTTTTAATTTGGCATATACATGGTTCAAAAAAGAACTAACAGATTTCAAAAAAGAACTAAATAAATTCACGGAGGATAGGCCCCTCAGTGGCTTTTAGTCAAGTTGGGTGGGGCTGGTATCCCTACGCTCTGTTTGCCAGAAGCTGGGAATGGGTTACGGGAGATCAATCACTTGATGATTACCTGTTCTGGTCATTCCTTCTAAAGCACCTGGCTTTGGCCATTGTTGAAAAACAGGATGCTGGACTGGATGGACCTTTGGACTGACCCTGTATGGCCGTTCTTATATTCTTACATTTAAATTGAGCCTCTATTACAGTGTTTTTAAAAAGTTTCCATGCAGCTTGTAGGGATTTCACTTTTGGTACTATGCCTTCTAATTTCTGTTTAACTTCCTCATTTTTGTGTAGTTCCCCTTTCTGAAATTAAATACTACTATAGTGGGCTGCTGTAGTGTTCCCACTCTCCCGCAGGGTGAGGGGGACAGGGCAGAAATGGTCCCGTCAAAACCATAGAAAGTTCTCTGGATGCTGAAAGGACCAAGGATCCTTGCTTTGGCTAGTTCTGCCCCTAACTGCTGAAGTCTCTGGCTGGTTCCTCTTTGCAGTTTTCTACCAAGCCTGTTAAATTAATCCAATTTTTCCATAAGAATTAATATAAATGTGTGTGAGGGTTAGGTTCCAGGGAAAATTTTTTCGCTAGACAAAAGACATTATATACATATACTGTATAAGTTTTAAACTTAAACAATTTAATATAGGTATAAGTTTTAAACAAACAATACTGTATTCAGCTATGATTGTGAAGCTTGGTTGAGGTGGTGGAGGAAGAGGGTGGATCATCTGGCTGCTCCTTTTGCTGTTCTTGCTGAACTTTTCCAACTTGAAAAAACATATCTAGAGATTGTTTTGCTTTCTTTTTAATTTTTTTCCTTTGTAAATTTCTTTATAGCAATTCATTACATGACCAACTCTCCTAATCTCTTTGGAGCTGTGTTACCTGTCAGGATGGTCATCACTAAGGATTTGCAAGCCAGCTTCAGTCATTTGGAAAGCTTCAGAAAGACAATTGGTAGTCAAATTTTGGTGGGTTTTTCTTTTTACTTCTTGGCCCTCTTCTTCCATTGCTCTCATCACTTCTAGTCACATCAGATCTTCATTGGTTAGCTCTTCTCCATGTGATTGCAGAAGTTGTGTAATGTCAGATTCTTCCACCTCATCAAAACCTGCTTTCCTGGCCAAGCCAAGGATATCTTTCTTCATAGAGGGGACAACGTTTTTAAATCTTTTAGAGTCATTGACACATTCAGACCACAACACCCCCCCCCAACACACACTGTTCATGCATGCCTGAGTAACTTGAGCCCAGGACTCACCGATGTTGTTGATGCATTTGAGGATGTTGTAGTCATGCCAAAATTACTGAATCGTAGGCTTGCCTTCCCCATTGGTGCCTCTGATGAACTAGTTGAAAGTATGATGTAAGTAATAAGCCTTAAATGCAGCGATGGCTCCTTGGTCCATGGGTTGGATGAGTGATATGGTGTTGGGTGGCAGAAAGACAACTTTGACGTTTTTGCACAGGTCTTCCAGGTTGATTGGATGAGCCGGTGCATTATCAATAAGTAATAAAATCTTGACATCAAGATTTTCCTTGGCACAGTATTCCCAGCCATTCTGAAAAAATAGCTCCAGTTGTCCGTGCCTTCTTACTGGCTTTCCAAATGACCAGAAGGTGTTCCTTTGAAAATTCCTTCAGAGCGCGTGGTGTTTCGGATTGGTACACTGTCAGCAGTTTCATCTTCATGTCTCCAGCAGCATTACCACTTAGAAGCAAGGTTAGATGGTCTTTAGCTGCTTTAAATCTGGGTGCTGTTTCTCCTCTCGGGTAATGTAAGTCCATCCAGGCATCCTCTTCCGGTAGAGGCCCGTTTCATTGACATTGGAGACTTGCTTAGGGGAATAGTTGCCTTCCTCAATTATTTTCTTGAGATAGGGAATTTTTTAGCTGCTGCAGTATCGGCATTAGCCGCCTCGCCGGACCTCTTGATGTTATGCAGGTGAAAGCGCCTCTTGAACCGATCAAACCATCCCCGACTTGCTGTGAACATCCCTGTACCTGATCCTTCACCTTGGCCTCTCTTCAAATTGTCATACACACTTTTTGCTTTTAGCTTGTATCACTAGCAAACTTATAGGTGTGTTCTGCTGGTTTTGGTCCTCTGTCCACACTGAGAGAAGAAGCTCCATGTTTTCCATCAAAGTACTTCCTGATCAATTTATTTTAGTAGCACGAAGTGGTGTTACACACCGAGCACTAGCCCTGATCTTGTTGGCATTATTCCGAATTGTTCTCTCAGTGGTCGGAGTAAGACTTAGTGATGTCAATGTCTACTGAATGCTTGCCTGGATCAAATTGCCTTAAAATGTCTAATTTAGTACCCAAGCTAATGGTTTTCCTGGTTTTCTTACTGCTAGTGGTACTGCTACTGCTAGGCACTCCACTATCGCTTGCTGCGTGTTTTTTGACTCATGATGCTGGGTTATACTGTACAGTATAATCACAACGAGCCCTCCATTATTACATTTAAAACAGACTTGCACAGGGCCACTGGAACAATGTCCTATGTCAGCTCCTTGAGCCCCTTCTGTTTCTTTCTCATGCATGTTAGCAGCAGCTCCCCTTTCACCAAATCTCCCTGCAGTCACTGATCAGAGGATTTCTGGGGACCTGCTCAAAACTTTTCCTAAAGTAACCATGTTGATATCAGGTGGGATATTTCCCAGGGAATGCCTTGCTGCTAAATGATGAACTAGCACTCGGCTGAGCCTTCAAGGGTTAACACATTATTAATGTAGCCTCACACTCTACAACGCAGGAGGGAGGAGAGACAATAGACTCATGGCAGTGGCTGCAAACAATTCCCTGCAGAAACTGAAGGTGATGAATGCACGCTACCCCGGCCTGCTGGAGCGCACCACTCCCTCCTCCAGATGGTGAATGCACATACTACTCTTCACTCCCTTCAGCTTGAAGTGATTGGGGTCATGCAGCATCAGTCAACTATTGAAAGGGAAAGAATTTGGAACACCCGTCATTCTCCATGGTAATCTGCTCCCCTACTGGAAGCCCTGTGGGTTTAGACTAGGACTAGTTATGGAGTTAGATTCACTTGCAGGTTCTTAGTTTCACAGGCGCTCTGCTCGAGGACTAAAGGCCTGTTTTCCAGAGTATGCTGGAAAAACTGGCCCGACTGTACCTCCCATAGTAACCATGCACTCAGCACCAGGGCAGCACTGCAGCCAATGCAGCTGTGACTGTTGTAAGAGGAGGAAAATGTTTGCTGCAGGGCTGTGCTCCTCCCTGCTGTGTGCCTGCAGGGGCAGAGAGATGCAGCTGGCATTAAAGTGAATGGCAAAGCTCCCGTGGATTTCACACTTTCATGGGAGCAGGGCCAGGTTCTGTGCATCCGTGAGCCACTTCTCCCCCTTGCTAGAGTGAAGCAGGTTCTGGAACTTTATTAACTTGCTGCCGCCCTGTGTTCTTGAAGAGAGGGGAGTGGATGGAACGTTGTGTTGGCAGGCACAAGACAGTAAGGCAGGGCAGCTGCTGTGCACCCTCCACAGCTGCTTTGCAGGCGGCTGGTGGCCTCTGGCGGAGTCTCTGCAAGTGCTCAGCGTAGCACCCTATTCCCGAGGAGGGTGGCGGCTGGGCCATAAAGCGATGATGAATTTCTGGGGGGCAGAGTGCACGTGGAGTGTATTTACAAACATAATTGGGAGGTGCCCCCGCCTTACTCCATGCAGGCACAGCTCGCTGCAGACAATGAAGCGGGCAAGGAGGCTGAAGGTACCACATTAGGCTAGGAAGTGCCTTGAGCAGCAGCAGCTTCTCCCATTGCAACTTAGGTACAAGCACAAGCGCCGACTTTGTTGGGGGGGTGCTCAACCCCCTGCTGTGCCCCGAGACCCGCCACCACTCCACCCCTTCCCCCAGGGCCCCACCCTCATCCCAGCTCTCCTTGCCCCTGCTCCACCTCCTCCCCCGAGCACACTGCATCCTCGCTCCTCCCCAACAGCCTTCAGAACATCGCAAAACAGCTGATTGTGGGATGCAGGGGATGCAGGGAGGGAGGGGGGAGGCGCTGACCCGCAGGGCTGCCGGTGGGCGGGAGACGCTGGGGGATGGTGGAGGGGAGCTGATAGAGGGGCTGCCGACCCACTCTGGTTCCATGCCCCTATGAGGGTGGGCTGCTCTTCCAGAGAATCCTGCAAGCAGCGGACAAAGCAGGCAGCCAAACTGTTCAAAGGGCTAATACGATTCTTGGATGTATAAGCAGGGGACTATCAAGTAGGAATAGGGAGGTTGTATTACCTCTGTATTTAGCTACTGTGTCCAGGTCTGGTGTCAACAATTTAAGAAGGCTGTTGATAAATTGGAGAGGATTGAGAGAAGTAGAATTGGAAAATGTCTTGTAGTGAGAGTCTTGAACTCAATTTGCTTAACTTATCGGAGAGAAGGTTACTGCCTGATCATAGCCTTTAAGTACCTACATGGAGAAAAGTTATTTAATAGTGAGCTCTTCAGTCTAGCTGACAAAGGTATAACAAGATCCAATGGATGGAAGCTGACACTAAACAAATTGAGGCTGGAAATAAGGCTCAATTTTTTTATTAGTGAAGGTAAATTAACTGTTGGATAGTTTACCAAGGACTGTGGTGGATTCTCCATGAATGGCAATTTTTAAATGAAGATTCGTTTTTCAAAAAATTGTGTTCTAGTTGAAACGGGAATTAATTCAAGGAAAACCTGGACTGCACTTCGGATGATCCTTGAACTCTGGTATGAGTTTTGTAAAATTGCTAGTGTGTTGTTTTTTTCCTTTGAATTTTTAGACTTGTGGTCTCTTGGCTAGACCACAGTTGAAACCATTGCAAGGCTGGCTGAGCATGTTTCCTCCTTCTCCTGGATAGTGTAGATTGACAGGTCGCTGCCTTCTGTGATTTTGCTCTCCTTGTGATGGGTGAAGTCAGGATGTGCTTGAAATGGTACCTCTTCAATCAGTCTCAGTCTGTAGTGTTGGTAATGGATGCTTCAGTATTATAATTCAAGGCCTCTAGACACTAACCTTCATGTGGCTGTTTTGGCATTTAGCACAGTCTGCCTGGCCTACAAAGCATTCCTTTCCAGGGCTTGATCTAGGCTGAGTTATGCTAACGTGGAAGCCTGCTGCTTTGTTCCCTAGGATCATTTTTTGTTTTATGAACATTTCAAGCCTTTATGGTTGTGAAGAAGACCTTGTAAAGATGAACAGTGTGTAGCCCACTATATAGATATCTGCAGAGAGCCCAAAACAATAGCTTGAGAGGGGGAAAGTGCCTTATGCATCTCTATGATGGATTAATTTGTTTGGTGAGTTACAATAATGTAAACATTTCAATGATTTCACATATTAAAGCTTGTAAGAAAGGAGTGGGACAATTATGGTATGAAGGGTTATACAACCTGCTGTGACAGCTCATTTAAGTATCCTGAGTGAGTGGTTCATGGGCGAGTACTGTTACCCTTCCAAATTGTGCTGTGGAACCAAAAGACCACAGGAGAGAAGATGGAGCTCAGAGATCACAAAGGGGAAGCCAGTTCCACAGAGCTCAGCAGGGTATCCCAAGTGTCCTCTGATCACGAAAGTCATCCTTCCCCCAAACCCTCTTTAGGTAGTGAGGTGTTGTCTGCTGTTTTGGTGAGTGTGTGGCTTTCTCCCTGGTGTTAGTGGTTGCTACTCTTTCTTTTGCTGTAGAGTTGGCAGGATATAGAAAGTCTCAAAGAACTATTGTTATAGTAAAAGGCTGGTATTTTTCAGACACTTAAACTAAATAACTTTTGGTTTCACACAAAACTTTCTTTTCTGTTCTTCAAAATGAGTATTATGGTGGGGTTTGTTTTTTGGTGCTTATTCTTCAGCTGAAACTTGTAGTTGTGCAGTGGACTTTTTTTGACTTGTAACTTCCTAAGAGGAGGAAAATTGAGTAACTAGCATGAGAAACAACTGTGCAGTCAATTTAAATTTTTAAATAATGCATTTATTTTGAGAAAACAGTGTGTCTCTTAAATTTTGAAAAATCCATTATTACAGAGCCTGAGGGAGTTAAGAGCATAAAACTCATTGACTCTTAAAAATCCTTACCTTAGCTCAGCTTCTGTATTGTGTAACTCAATGTTTGATGGCTACACTTTCCTAATTCAGAACAGTAATATTTCCACTAGGGACTTCCTGTTGTTGTGCTACCACTTTCAGGTTTTTTTATTTAGAATGTAAATATAAAGCCCTGAAGCTGAATTTCTAAAATAATTCTGCATGTCTTGTCTGATTGAGTATTGGGACTTTTGACTAGCAATACATTTTCTTTTAAGTTAGCGTATCTTTGTAGTTAAGACTACATACTCAAAATATTGAATATCAACTGTCAGTAAAAGGAAAGTCACTTTTATTGTGACCTTCAGCAAACCCTAGTTGAAGGTTATTTGCTGTTATAGCAAATGTTCAGTTATGTAAAGTGTCACATTATTTTAGCTTCAGAAAAGAGGCCATGAAACAGTCTACTGTGTGTATTATACTAAAATTTTAAAGAAGTAGTATTGCTCCCTCCACTACAATTCTGTTGCAGCTATCCTTTTTCCTGAGGTTTGCGTGAAGGGGAGAAAAGAGGGAGCTATGCTGCTGGGAGAGAAGTGAGAGAGCATTCTTGTACTGGAGAGCAGCAACTTAGTTCAGACAATTTCTTATATGATCTAAAAAGTGAGTCACATTAGTTTTTATGTATAACTCTTAGTCCCATACTAACTGGTGTTATGGTGAATGAAATATGGAAATAATAAATGTATCAGAAATATGACAATTAAATGTTTTTGTAAACCTCACCCAAGAACACTTCGTTTGCGATCGTTCATTGACTGTTTTGATTAAACTTATGCATGCTACACAATTTAGGGTGCATTCACATCCTTCTTAAAGTGAAATTTAATGACAGATCCAAGACTGGAACGATTGCAGATTGTTTTTTTTTTTTTTTACCTTCTCCCCAAACAGAGTTGTATTAAGTGGAAAATTTCACAGTCTCTTACTACTTTGCCAGTAAGCATTCTCCTCCTTAAAAGGACAGATCCTTAACAATTTTTCTTGCCATTACACGCTTAACTTTCTCTTCATAGGTCAAGCATTTGCTGGGGGAATCACTCATTTTTCAGGGAACATCATTATGTATATATCTTTTGTATTTAACAGTTTTTAAAACACTGGTGCCTAAAACGCTCTGTTAAGTGCATATAAATATTTTAGCATGTTTCATTAACCAAGATATGTTTTCTTTATTTGGGCCTGGGATGTTAATGTAATATTGGCTGAGCTTTGTAATTTTTTCCATTGTGAAAACTGTTCGAAAAAGTCTATTTTGTTTTATATTTCAAAGACTGTTCCAATTTAAAATTTACTGAGTGTTTTCCTTTTATGTTTGCCTGGTTGACCTATTTGAGGGTCATTTTATAGCTTCAAGTAAAGGAAGACCTTTCTCTTAGTGAATTTATTTAAAGCAAGGCGCCCTCAGTGCACTGAGAGCATTTACAGCTGAATGTGCCAACAATTTCTGGTGTTAAACTGTGTTTCCCTTCCAGTAATTCTCCTGAAATGACAGTTGTATTTTGTTCATTTGACATTTTTTTTTTAATATTGTTTTGGATTTGTAATACTATCACAAAGGTGTCTGTTCCAAACAGGTGCCAATAAGTTACTTAAAAACAGTGGATGTGAAAAAAATAAAATCAGTACCAGCCCAGCAAAAATGACAGTCGTTAAATCATATAGCAAAAGGTAAATGAGGAAAAGTATACCACCTTCTATAAATATTTCCCCATAAACAACATCCAGGTGTCTTCGTGGAGCACATCTTGCCAGCCAAACTTCCCTTTGGTTATGTCTACCTGCCGTTAGACCTCTGCAGCGGGCGCCTGTCTCAGGCTCATGGGGCCCAGACTAAGGGGCTGTTTAATTGTGGTGTAGGAGTTTAGGATCCGTGTGCAGCCAGAGCTCTGGGACCTTTCCACTTCGGAGGGTCCTAGAGCCTGGGTTTCAGTCTGAATCTGAACATCTACCATGCAGTTAAACAGCCCAAGCCAGCTGGCACGGACCAGCTGCTGGTGTCTAATTGCAGTGTAGACATACCCTTTGAAGCCAAGGAAGCTCCAGCTCAGGCTTATCCACTGATCTAAAGTGTTTCTAAAAATAGGCAGGACACAGGCTATTTAGGGCTTCATAGGTATATACCGACATGTTATGTTCCAACCACAGACAGCCATGACAGATCATAGAGCATTTGTATTATATGTGGGGGCATTAGTACTCCCTATAGGTTGCTTAACACTTCGTATGTAAGGCATTGTTTTCAGTTGTGTATAACTAAGGCTGTGATTATGTCACGAAGGTCAGTGGAAGTCATGGAATCCATGACTTCCCTTGACCTCCGTGACATTTTTTGTCCCAGGGCTGGAGCTCCCAGCCAGCACCCCTGCAGCTTCTCACCCCTGCCCTGGTGCGGGAACCCCCTGTAGCTGCCCAGTGTGAGAGGGGAGCTGTCCTGCTTGATTGTTTGGGTCAAGGAAATATGTAGACTAGATGTTCCTACAACAAAGTGTTTCTGTAAGAACGTCATTGGAATATGGTTTGAACTAACAGTGGACTGAGATTAGCAATGGACTAAACAAAAGTAGCTGCGGGTGCAGAGCGCTAGTGGTAATATCTAATTGCCATAACATAGTTTTGATTTATGAGTTTGTGATGGTGTTCTGGGGTAGAGGAGAGACTGAAATGGTAGACTGGGAAGGGAGCAGAATGACTGAAACTGGTGACGAACTAGTTATTTTGTAGTCCAAACAAGCAAACAGCAATTATTAGAAAGGAATTATCACTAAAACTTTTTTCGCTGTGTAGATTTTGATATATCACTCTAACAATAAGCCAAATTGTTTACTTTTAATTATTTAAACTTTTAAATTCTTTATTGTACATCTGTTGCTCTTGTTTCCGAGGGGATCCATAAGGCAGCTTGTTTGCTATGTGTTACGTAGAACAGAACGCTTTATGAATTGGCAGGATGTAGAAGGGTATATTCCTGATTTTAGACATAACTAATATAACTTTGAGGATTTCAAGTGAGGCCATTGATCTAATGCTAGTTAATAGTGTTGTTCTCTCCCCTCCCTGCAAAAACAAAACTAAACCCCCCACCCTTTTTTATCTCAAGGATAACAAATTTTTTTAAGGTAGCAAATATTATCATATTTTCTCATGTTGCTATTCTGCCTCCAGAGAATCGTGCAAGATGGATATTAAAAAAAAAATTATAGTGTTCTGTTCAGTCTTTTCTTGGCAGAATTATCCAGACTTTTTGTCCAAAAGAAATCTTAATTTCTATTTTGTTGGAAAAATTAGGTACTAAATGGGCATTTCCCCCTCCCCCCCCATTATTGGTCACTCAGGGGTTTGGAATTCAGAGCATAAAGATGCTCAGAAAATGTGGTGCCATAACCAATGTAACATCTAAGTGCTAGGGACAGCATTGATGCCTGGGTGGTGCATTCTGTAGGGTAGATCCTGCCATGGTGTAATGTGGAGGCCCTGAAGTTACTGAGAAATCCTATTATCCCCAGGGATTTGTTTACTTTTTTCCTTGAGGTTGGAAAGCATACATTAACTGTTTTCATTTCTTCTTCAGGATACATAACAAAGAGAATGCTGGAGCTGAATATATTGAAAAGTACAGACAACTGGAGGCGCTAGAATTGGACAAATTTGACACCGTTCACTTTATCCGTGGACCAGGTGAACAATGAATGCTCTTTCCCCACTTTGATCCTAATATAAAAAACCCAAAAAGATTAAACTGTGGGGTTTGTTTGTGGAGTATTATGTCTGCATTTGTTGTATTTTGTTTAAGGATGGCCTGGTATTTAACAAGTGAACAGTTGACTTACATGTATAAGTGGGTTGTGTGCAGATGCAAATGCACAGATGCAGTGCACTTTAATAAGGTTATATATACTTGATTTAGAATTGCAATATATGCATATATTTGTGTGAGAAGGTTTATCCTTGTTTACTTAAAGAGGTGGTTTGTGGTAGTAATTGGGACCTAGTAAGCCTTTCCCAGTTGTAAACCCAACTGTGGGAAAGTAGACTAAATATAAAATATTCTAATCACCTGTAACAATAAATTTTGATGGAAAAAGCTACAAATAGAAGATGGACTGAATTAGTCCAAACAGAAAGGCCTATTGATATAACTCAGGCACTGTGTTGAGATGTCATGCCTGGTAAACAAAAGGAGTGTGGAATTGGAAACTAATAGCCTAAAGTTGATGGGTTGTAAATTAAGCCTAATTGGTGGATAAAATGAGAGAATGGGCTATTATCCCCATCACTCTCTTTTGGGGTCCTTTCAAAAAAGTAGTCTTTTTCAGGGAGAATCTCAAGTAATCTGGCTGGGAGACAGGTGGACTGTAAAGAGTGAGCTTTCACCATCATGGCTGCCACTTCCACTGTGGCCTGGGACCTTGGGATTCACCATCAGACCATTGGGCCTTCGCTATCCTGAGCCTGAGGGATGTACAGGCCAGAGAGAGGGACCTAGATGATTTTACCACCTCCTCTGGCTTTGGGTAAATCCTGAACACTGCCTGGAATGTGAGACTTTGTCTACTCCCTGCTTTGCTTCATTCACCCACCATATTTCTTCTTTTGTATCTTTTTGCCATCTCTTTAATTTGAAGAGTTGGCTTAGTCAGACAGGACTATATCCTTTGCAACACTGATGAAAGTTCATGACCGAAGAAGCAGCTAAAGCAATCCCCTAAATAGCCCTGATACTGGTAAAAATTTGTCATGTTTTGGAGTGGCTAATGAGACTGTTTGTTTGCTGGGCTGTGTTTCTCGAGCAGTGAGGTTGCAAATAGGAGTCAGCACCAGAGACGGTAGCTGTTCTTTGCTCGTCCCTTTTGTGTGTGTGTGTTTTCTAGGAAGCATAGTCTGGAGCTGTTAAAGTCCAGTTTTCTCAACTGACTTTTCTTCTCCCACTCTGCCTCCCAAAAGGACAGCTATTACCCTCTTTAATACTACTGGAAAAACTGTCCAACAAGGATTTTTTTTCCTTTTAAAAACTCTATAGCTAAAGTGAAAATGAATAAGGAATATTGTTAAAATGAAAGTCTTAATCTTACATTTCAAACACTGTTTTTCCTTTCTCTGTACCTTTAATAAAAGTTTTTTTTTTTTAAATTTAATGGTTTGCTTGCAGTGGCTCTAAGCATGTTGAGGTCTCTGTGTTCAAAACCTTAAACCAGGACTGTTTAGAGTTGTACAGTGACTGGGTCTCATTAACACCTTTGACTCGCTGGGCCCATTTAATCAATCAAAACAAACACAAAGTGTCTAATATAGAAATTAACTCTTTATTCTATATTGTTCCAGTTACCAATCCAATTGATTGTCATTTCTCTGAGCCTCTTTTTCCTGCACTGCTGTCATCCACTTCAGTTTATTCCTGTGTATGTGTGTCTCCCCCTTCAAAATGCCCTTAGTAGAGGGAAATTTGACTGCACCACTCTTCCAGCAGCTTTGGTAGAAGGAATGTGAAACTGACTAGTATGTCAAGACAGCTCAGCTTCAAACAGTTACCATGCTACTTAACCTCAAAATTAGTTGATGTAGGACAGCCCTTTTTTTGAGAAAGATACAGTGCATGCCCTAGTCTTTTCATGTCTTTCAGTGACGAGGTGAGAGGGCATCAAGTTGGCCCAGTTTGTGAAGTTTCATAAAAGAAATTAGCTAAATAGCCATTTAATTGCAGAATGCCTACTTGTACCATTATATATTACTAGTGATTATGGAAAAATGTCATTTGTACATCTTTTCCTTTGCTAACATAAGATTTCTACCTAAAGTATATTTTCTAGTGCTTTCACCAATTTATTTTTAAATGAGATTGGTGCTTGCAATACTTTCCATGAAAGAAATAGGAAGTTTATATATTCCAGCTGAAAAATCTTTACTGATATTCTGCCTGATAAATTTATCTTTTCCTAATTTCCTTCCATTTCTTCTATTTCTGTTTTCTTGGTCTGCCCTAAAACTTCTCCTTCATGTTTATGCCCTCAATATACTATAAATAGTTACATCCCTCCTTTAGTCACTTCCTTTCAGTCACTTACTGAAACAGCATTTATCAATTATCCCACTGAATATAAATAAAAACACGGAATCGCATATGGATGCTCTCCTATTATTTCTCTGTCTGCTTCCTCTCATCCCTTTTCTTTTCCTGCTGTTCCACTTCGTCATGATGTAGGAGCTCAGTTCATGCAGATTTGTGTGTTGCAGTCAGTCTCTTCTGATCAGTGCTCTGCCTCCAGCTGTATAGTATCAATTGAGGGGAAACTAAACAGACTAGATAGTGATGGGACTAGAAGATGCCCTGTAGCATTCTGGGACAAAGCAGCAAAAACCTAGCAAGACTTTCCGTATCACAAAACATTCAAGACATTTGAAATGTAGGGCTGCTACCACTTCTTCCAAATAAGCAGATTCAAGGTTCCTATGGCTGGATAGTGTTAAAAGGGAAAGCAGCATCTGAGTTTGAGAAAGGTGAGAACAATACCTTCAGCTTCAGCCTTTAGCTTCTTGGGCACATGGTGTCATGGACACCTCGCATGGACACATGAGGTGTCTATAGACATGGCTCAGATCTGTTTACACTCCGAACAATGACAAGCTACGCAAGCCACTGTCAATGCCCTCCAGGGTCATACACTTCCTGGAATGATGGAAAGACCCATTCAGTGTCTGTGTAGGGATCCCATTCACACAACCTCCATCAGCACTGATCTGAACAATAGACACCTCTCTGATAGACTGGGGAGCCCACCTAAACAACTGCAGACTTCAGGGAAAATGGCCTCCCATGGAAGCTGTACTCGATATCGACCTTTGGGAATTAAAAGCCATCAGAAATGCCTGTGAACAATTTCTCGCATTCATCAGGGATACTTACACAAAAATCATGACAAACAACATAGCGTGCATGTTTTACATAAGTCATGAAGGGGGCACTAGATCACCTTCCCTTTGCACGGAAGCACTAAAACTCTGAAATTGGTGCATCCACCACAATGTACTCATATCAGCCACTTGCCTGGCAGGGATATAAATGTATCAGCCGAAATTTCTCACATGACCATGAATGGGAAATGAACCCAACAGAGCTGCACAGCCTAGTCCGTTGAAGGGGGAACTCCAACAACAGACCTGTTTGCTACTTACCAGAAGGAGAAATGTCTCTGCTACTGCTCCAGAGCTGGACTGGGGAAACAGTCCCTAGGAGATGCTTTCCTTCTTCAATGGGGCAGAGAGCTGCTGTACGCCTTTCCTCCATTCCCTCTAATATTGAAGGTCCTATTAAAGATAAGGCAGGGAAAAAGCAGAAGTTATATTTATTGCCCCCACCTGGCCGAGACAAGTGTGGTACCTATATCTGACACAACTAGCAATGTATCCTCCTATTCCTCTTTAACCCCTTCCTCGCCTACTCTCCCAAAAAGACCGACAGATCCATCCGGCTCCAGGCTTGGCTTCTTCATGGTTCTAACACATAGAGAGCTGCTGCTCCGAGGAGATGAAGGAAGTGTTACTACATGGTAGGAAATTGATGACTCGTCGCACTTACCTACAAAAGTGAAAATGACTCCAAATTTGGTGCAATTCCATTGAAGTTGCTCCCTCTCTTTGATCTTAGACTATATACAAAAAACTCAAAAGGGCTAGTCTTTCTCTTATCTCGCTCAAAGTACATCTGTGGTCATAACAGCCTTCCACCAGCATGTGGGTGGATATTTAGTATTCACCCATCCAACAACATGAAGATTCCCCAAGGGCATGCAAAACCTCTTCCAGCATACCAGATGCCCCACTCCAGCATGGGACCTCAGTCTGGTTCTAAAGACCCTCACTAGACCACCCTTTGAATGTATGGCCACTTGCTGTCTTCCACACCTATCAGTGAAGACAGCTTTTCTAGTGGCCAGCATCTCGGCACAATAAATGGGAAATAGTGACATTGATGGCGCACTCACCCTTCATGGTGGGTCTTTAAAAACAAAGTCACTCTAAGGCTGCCCCCAAAGTTCCTCACCAAGGTGTCACAGGAACCAGCTCATTCCCCTCGCCATCTTTTTCTAAAGCCACAAGGTAACAACAGGGAGGCAATACTACATGATGTTAGGAGAGCCATAGCATTTTATTTACACAGGACAATGGGCTTTAGGAAATCTCCTAAACTCTTTCCCTCCATTGCTGATGGTTCCAAGGGCTCTGCAATATCAGTTCAAAGGCTCTCCAAATGGGTCTTGAATTACATTAACTATTGTTATTATGCCCATAACCTGTTACCTCCATCAGGAATTTGCATGCAGTCCACAAGATCTGTTTCCACCTTGGTCGCATTTGTTAAAGATGTTCCCGTCTCAGAAACCTGCAACGTAGCAACTTGGACCTCTGCTCATACTTTCACGGAACATTATGTGATTACTTGAGATTCAGCTTCTGATGCTGTCTTCAACTCCACTATATTATCATCAATAAAAGACTCCACTTTGAAGCTCTAGTCCTCCATAGGGGAATTCTGCTGTGAAGTCATCTCCAGTGGAGCACCCATAGGGACACTACTTGAAGAAGAAGAAGAAGAGGAGGAGGAAGTTACTCACCTTGTGCAGTGATGATAGTTCTTCAGGATGTGTGATGGTGCTCCATGACCTGCCCTTTCTCCTCTGCTTCGAGGTTCTCAATAAGGGGCTCTGCAGTAGGGAAGGAACTGAGGGCAGTTTGCCTGTGCAGCGCTAGATAGCCTTGAGGCAGTACATGAGGTTGGAGTGTATATGAGTGGGTTTGAACAGACATTGCTACCTAAAATCTCTGATCAGAGTGTAGATACATCTACAGTGGAGAATCCATAGGGACACACATCTCAAAGAACCATTGTTAATGAACAAGGTGAGTAACTTCTTCTGGTAAACATTCTGTACAGAGAGAAACCTGAAGCAAATTACACAATTATATTGTTCCTGATTTAGGACAAACACAAACCCATGGTGCCAGGAAAGTCAGTCAAAGGATTGATCCTCAGCCCATGTTCTGCAAAGCCCACCTTTGCAGAACATCAAAAGAAGATTAAGATGACCATAATGGAAAACAAGTGGTGTCACAGAAACAAAAAATCCAATTCTTATTGGAGCCTGTTGGGAATTCTGATCTCATGGACAGCTCCCACAACTGGTGAAGGCAGAGAATCTTTTTTTTTAATTTTAAGCAATCTTCCTGATTTAGTTTAGGAAATGGGCACCAGAAAAAGAGTGCAGCATCCACCAGCTGGAACAAAGTCAATCCTTGAGCCTCAGAGAACTGTTCCTTCCATGGATAACGGACCTGTTTTGGTTGCAATTGTCAGTGTCTGATAGGGTTTTGATAACAACTTTGGAAGAAAGTGATCCTTAGAGATTCTGTAAATCTGTTTGCCTTGTAAAAATGTGGAATTTGCATTTTTACAGACAATCTTTAGTTTTTATAGTTTAAAAAAAATATTAACTATTAACTGAATTTTATAGAAAATACCACTGTCACTTATTCAATGTGCGCAAACTCATGCTCCTTGTGACTGATTTTTTTGAATGCTCTTTAAATTTACATAGCTAAACATACTGTAATAAACTGCCTCCAGTGTATAGAAGTTACTCAGCAGCATATAGGGGTTTGTGTTTTAATGCATCTGAAATTACACTTCAGCCTCCAGATGTGAGTAATTAAAGTTATGGAAAGATCCTGAAACTTTAAAAATCACCCCCAAAGACTGTGTCACTGAGTTTGGCAGGGACGAATTTCATGTTGATGGTAATGTGCTGTTCTGTACTGTATGCAGCAAGGCTGTAGATTACGTTCGAAGGCAGACAACTGTAGAACACATGGAACTTGCTAAACCTAAACTGAATGAAAAGAAACAAAAACAAGAGGGTGAAGCAGCAGGGCCATCGACAACAGTAAAAGAATAATGAACTGTGACTGGATCATTCCAGTATTTTTGTGCATTTAACCCCCCCGTCCCCTCCCCCCCAATTCTATAAATATAAATACAGACATAGAAATATTTCGAATATGTAAGAAATACAAATTGCAAATCTATTTTATTATAATGATTGATGGAGGTGGTAGGCTTCGAACTTGCTTAAAATTGTAAATATATCAATAAAACGTGTTCAGCTGATACTTACATATAGTGGGTAAGGAAACTACAGTTCAGTGTTTGATTTTAATTGCAGAAAACCATGACTTTTTATATTTATTTTTATCAGAGAATTTTGGGTCATGGAAAACTAGAATCCCTCTCCTGGGCAGATCAAAGTTTCATGTCTGTTTACTGCCCACAAAAGTGGAGATGAACACTTGGCAGAAGTAAAATTTAACAGAATGGCTCCTACACCAAGAAATATCTTGCTCATCATAAGTCAATTTGGGCTGGTGAGTGCCTGGAAACAGTAAGTAAAATATTCTGTAACTTCCCTGTGCTTCAGGATCCAGAATATGAGGTCGTGAACGACCTCTTGCAAAGCTGGGCAAGGCCTCTGTTATGTCTTTCCACTTTTTCACTGCTCCCCAGATCAGGAACAAGAATGGCAGTAATACTGTTTTATGCCTTTCTGGCTGAAGATGGCTCTCAGGCTTGTTTGACCTCACATTGGATCTTTGAATGTGTCTGTCTCACAGATGAGGTCTGCTACTGCAAGACGAATCCTCTATCTGGGACCAAAAAGCTTTAAAATGAATACATGCCTGAAAGAAAAGTTAACAAATAGAGTTTATTCTGCTAGCTGGAGCAAAGTCTGTCGTTTAAGTACCATGTTAAACCAGTGTAACACAGCTTTAAGTTCCCTTCTGAGGACTTTATTTTGGATGTATAACAATGTCCAAGTAAAAAGATCAACTCTCTGTTACTAATAAAACTCTTAGCATGTTTACGGAAAAAGAGGTTTAGTACAAATCCCATCATTAAATGCTGCTTAGGACATCAGCCTTAGTCCTGCCCCTTAAGATCATAGAGCCCAAACTTGGAACCTCATTCTGCTCCGTAGAGAACTATCTAGATGGAACCCTGGCAGAAGGTGATGTTATACTTCCTATCCATTGTAGAGCTCTTCCCGATGTGACTCCAGTCAGATGAGGTTTTTTATTTGAAACTGAGATAGTCATAGAATATCAGGGTTGGAAGGGGCCTCAGGAGGTCATCTAGTCCAACCCCCTGCTCAAACCGGGACCAATCCACAAATAAATCATCCCAGCCAGCGCTTTATCAAACCTGACCTTAAAAAACCTCTAAGGAAGGAGATTCCACTACCTCCCTAGGCAACCCATTCCAGTGATTCACCAGCCTCCTAGTGGAAAAATTTTCCCTAATATCCAACCTAAACCTCCCCCATTGCAGCTTGAGACCATTACTCCTTGTTCTGTCATTTGGTACCACTGAGAACAGTCTAGATCCATCCTTTTTGGAACCACTCTTCAGGTAGTTGAAAGCAGCTATTAAATCCCCCCTCACTCTTCTGCAGACTTAAATAATCCCAGTTCCCTCAGCCTCTCCTCAAAAGTCATGTGCCCCAGCCCACTCATCATTTTTGTTGCCCTCCGCTGGACTCTTTCAAATTTTTCCCCATCCTTCTTGTAGTGTGGGGCCCAAAACTGGACACAGTGCTCCAGATGAGGCCTCACCAATGCCAAGTAGAGGGGAATGATCATGTCCCTTGATCTGCTGGCAATTTTCATACTTATACAGCCCAAAATGCCATTAGCCTTCTTGGCAACAAGGGCACACTGTCGACTCATATTGAGTTTCTCATCCACTGTAACCCCTAGCTCCTTTTCTGCAGAACTGCTGCCTAGCCGCTCGGTCCATAGTCTGTAGCAGTGCATGGGATTCTTCCGTCCTAAATGCAGGACTTTGTACTTATCCTTGTTGAACCTCATCAGATTTCTTTTGGCCCAATCCTCTAATTTGTCTAGGTCCCTCTATATCCTATCCCTATTCTCCAGCGTATCTACCACTCCTCCCAGTTTAGTGTCATCTACAAACTTGCTGAGGCTGCAATCCACACCATCCTCCAGATTGTTAATGAAGATATTGAACCATTGATCACTACCTGTTAAGCCCGACAATCTAGCCAGCTTTCTGTCCACCTTATAGTCCATTCATCCAGCCCATACTTCTTTAACTTGCTGGCACAAATACTGTGGGAGACCGTATCAAAAGCTTTGCTAAAATCAAGGACTAACACGTCCACTGCTTTCCCCTCATCCACAGACCCAGTTATCTCCTCATAGAAGGCAAGTAGGTTAGTCAGGCATGACTTGCCCTTGGTGAATCCGTGCTGACTGTTCCTGATCACTTTCCTCTCCTCTGAGTGCTTCAAAATGGATTCCTTGAGGACCTGCTCCATGATTTTTCCAGGGACTGAGGTGAGGCTGAGTGGCCTGTAGTTCCCCGGATCCTCCTCCTTCCCCCTTTTAAAGATGGGCACTACATTAGCCTTTTTCCAGTCATCTGGGACCTCCACAGATCGCTTTGAGTTTTCAAAGATAATGGCCAATGGCTTTGCAATCACATCCACCAACTCCTTTAGCACTCTCGGATGCAGCCCGTCCAGCCCCATGGACTTGTGCTCATCCAGCTTTTCTAAATAGTCCTGAACCACTTCTTTCTCCACAGAGGGCTGGTCACCTCCTCCCCATACTGTGCTGCCCAGTGCAGCAGTCTGGGAGCTGACCTTGTTCATGAAGACAGAGGCAAAAAAAAGCATTGAGTACATTAGCTTTTTCCACATCCTCTCTCACTAGTTTGCCTCTCCCTTTCAGTAAGGAGCACACGCTTTCCCTGACCACCGCCTTGTTGCTAACATACTTGTAGAAACTCTTCTTATTATTCTTTAACATCCCTTGCTAGCTGCAACTCCAAGTGTGATTTTGCCTTCCTGATTTCATTCCTGCATGCCTGAGCAATATTTTTATACTCCTCCCTGGTCATTTGTCCAGTCTTCCACTGCAAGCATTTCACTGTTAAGCCAAGCTGATCACCTGCCATATTTACTATTCTTTCTACACATCAGGATGGGTTGTTCCTGCAACCTCAATAAGGCTTCTTTAAAATACAGCCAGCTCTTCAGGACTCCTTTCCCCCTCGTGGTGTTCTCCCAGGGGATCCTGCCCATCAGTTCCCTGAGGGAGTCAGTGTCTGCTTTTCTGAAGTCTCGAGTCCCTATTCTGCTGCTCTCCTTTTTTTCTTGTGTCAGGATCCTGAATTCGACCATCTCATGGTCACTGCCTCCCAGGTTTCCGTCCACTTTTGCTTCCCCTACTAATTCTTCCTTGTTTGTGAGTAACAGGTCAAGAAGCGCTCTGCCCTCAGTTGGTTCTTCCATCACTTGCACCAGGAAATTGTCCCCTACACTTTTCAAAAACTTCCTGGATTGTCTGTGATCCGGTATTGTACTTCTAAGTCAGACAGGTAAACCTAACAAGTGTCATAGTATTCATTCCCTAAGTAAATTCAAGAAATATTTTCCCTTTAGTTAAGCATCAAAGTTCAGTCCTTAGGAGCACTGAAAATTTTTAGGCAGAGCTGTCATGTCTCCTGTATTCTGAGCTGATGCCACATGGCTGTTAATACGTAAGATTCACCAAGTTCTGCATATTTGTTGTCCATTCTTAGCCATTGTTAACTTCTACCAAAGAGAGGAAATTTCTCCACACTTCCGTGCCCAAGGGAAGTTAAGAAAATACTAGAGGTGGACTGATAGTGCCACCTTTTATTATGGTTGCCCAATGCTTCACGTTATAAGACCTGATTTTCGGTTGCTTATACCTTTTGCCAAACTCTAACCATTTGAGCTGAAATTTTCAGGCAGGTGTCTGCCTCAGCCTGAATTCCTTTTTTTTAATTTTTATTTTATTTTTTTAATTTTCAGTCAGAATGTTTGTTTCCAAGAATGAGGCTCAGGAAATATACAGTGTGTTGCCCATTTTATTTTATTTTATTTTTTTTAGACATGCTTAAGTACCCCCATATTTTTGGAGGAGGGACTTAGTGTCAGGGATGTGCCTTTGGCCAATCCACTTAAAATCTGGACAAATTTGGTCAAGTTATAAGTTTTTGAAAGATATTGCTGTTGACACATAGTACAGACTTGTTAGATATAATTAAAACCTCTGAAGATTTCATCCTCACTCTCTCTCACTGCTCCCACTGCTGACCAGACTGCATGTGTGCCATCCACATAGAGCAATTGATCTACAGTGGCTGAGAAGGACCTTTCCTTCAATTACTGCTCTGAGCTGCTTTGGATCAGGGTGGGGCCAGTCACTGGAACTGAGAGCACAGAGCCTCTCTCTCTCTTGTGGTCTTGTGCGCCCTCCCCTTCCCTTCATCGCCCCTCCCCTCACTTGCACCCATGCAGCATGGAAGAGGAAGCTATGTGATTCCAAGGCAGAAGGGACTAAGAAAGATGATGGAAAGAGGTAGATTGGGACACAGAATCTGGTCATTCGGGCTGGAGTGAGGGAGAGAAATTGTGACTAAGAATTGGGGAAGGGGTGGGGACTGGGACTATAATCTGATGAGGGGGTGGGACTGAAGTCAGTTGGCTGGCGAATGGAAGCATTGGGATAGGATGAGCAGTTGAGATGGGGAGACTATCTGGAAAGGAAAATGGGACTAGGAACCAGATGGGGTGGGAAATGGGGATTTGGGGGAGAAGAGACTAATTTGTCATGGTAATGGGATGCTGGGGGAGGACTAGGGGGCTCTGGAAAAAGAAATTGGGACAAGGACCTGCAGGGGCTGATATTGGATAAGGAGTCAAGGACAGGAGACAGGAAGCCAGTCGGAATGGGAGGAGACAGATCGGATGAGGATCTGGGGCTGTCTAGGGAAGGAGAGAGACCTGGAGATGGGGATGACTGGGACAGTGAGTCTGGAGGGTGAGTATGAGATTGATGGACTAGAAACTTGAGTAGTGAAGACTGGGCAGGCAAGGAGACTGGGATAGGAGCAGGTTGGAGGCAGTGGTGTCAAAGGGATTGAGATTGGGGGAAATGAGCAGAAGTCTGTGCCCACTAGGGCAGAGGTTCTTAACCTTTTTCTGTCTGAGGCTCCCCCTCCACCCCCGAATGCTATAAAACTCCATGGCCCACTTGTACCACAGTAACTAGTTTTCTGCATATAAAAGCCAGGGCCAGTGTTAGGGGGTAGCAAGCAGGGCAGTTGCCTGGGGCCCCATGCCACAGGACCCCCACAGAGCCTACATTGCTCAGGCTTCAGCTTCAGCCCTAGGTGATGGGACTCAGAGACCTGGGCTTCAGCCCCGTGGGGCTTTGGCTTTCTGCCCTGTGCCCCAGTGAGTCTAATGCTGGCCCTGTTTGAAGGCCCCCCTGAAACCTTCTCAAGGCCCTTAAGGGGCCCCAGGCCTGTGATTGAGAACTACTGCACTAAAGCACACCTCCTTCCAGAGCATAGAATGGAATCTGTTTCCTGATTCTCAACATTCCTCTTATGTCAGCAATCTGTGAAACCCATTTCGCAAGTTGTCAACATTTTCTTGTGCTGATGAACGTAGAGGATGACAACCTACTATTGTTATCGTTATTCCCTTTGCTTGAGAGGTGGAGGTTTGTGTGGTGGATCTAAAGCAGTGGTTCTCAACCATGGGTATGCATACCTCTGCGGGTACACAGAGATCTTCCAGGGGATACATCAACTCATCTAGATATTTGTGTAGTTTTACAACAGGGAAGTCAATACAAACGAAAATTTCATGCAGACAATGACTTGTTTATACTGCTTTCTTTATACTATACACTGAACTGTAAGTACATTTATTTATATTCCAATTGATTTATTTTATAATTATATGATAAAGATGAGAAAGTAAGCAGTTTTTCAGTAATAGTGTGCTGTCACATTTTTTTGTATTTTTATGTCTGATTTTGTAAGCAAGTCATTTTTTAAAATGAGGTGAAACTTGGGTGTACGCAAGACAAATCATACTCCTGAAAGAGGTACAGTAGTCTGGAAAGGTTGAGAGCCACTGATTTAAAGGTTCCAACCTGCTGATGAACCATGTCTATATTAGTGTGGTGCCACCCGATTTTTCTATCCTTTTCAGTTTGCTCTGTTAAAAATCTAGGAAATTAAACATGCAAAGCTGCGATGAAAGAACATTATTAAGTTTGGAAAGGCACGCATTTTAAGAGTAAAATGCTAGAATGAGAGTTGCCTGTGCAATCTTAATTCTGCTCCCTTGAGATTATGCATTATAATAGTCTGTTAATTATGTGGTCCCATGCTATCATAATGAATCATAAGATTGCACAGGCAACCTTAATTCTGGCATTTTCCAACTGCTGTATTTATTGACTTTGGAATCTTTTAAAAACTTTTTAATTGTTTTACATCCTGGAAATACTGCCATTAAAATCTTATTGTAATGTATGTATGGACCTTAGCACAAAGAAGAATAGAGAAATTTGTCAGTTTGTACCTGAAAGTTTCCTATCTTCAAATCATGGAGTCTAGAAATCTGACCCATCCTGGAGACAGTGGATCCGATAGACTGGAGAAGGGACTTGACATCTAAGGATTTGGGTTTATTATCGTTATGTGAGATTTCCCATATTCTGCAGTAGGAGAAATTATTGTACTTTTCCCTCCAAAGTGTATTTAATGCACATTGTGATTTAGGAAAGTAGACTTGAATTGTCTTGGCTATAGAAGTTATCTCAACTGGAGGGAGCTTCCTTGTGTGGGTCGTTTCCTGGCTGCCAATGACTGGCTGGGCTGGTTCTGTCCCCAAATTGCAAGCAGCTAAAGTGTGTAAACTGATCTGTGGACCTTATGACTTGAAGAAGGGAAACTTGATAAATTTTCCTATTGTGTGTCATCATTAAGAAATTTGAAATGTTATCCCTCGAGGTTAAATTGATCTTCCTGTTGCTCAATATATATGTGGAGTCTTATTGGCCCTGGCTACATTAAAGTTCGGTTTGTTGAGATTGGGGTTAGAACAGTTGTCTGTCAATAGTCCACGTACCACTTATAAGGATTCCACTATTGTGTTTAAATCTGCAATATATCATGCTTTTGCTATGTTAAGCCCTAGAGTGTAGAACTCATGCCATCTTTTTCCATCCTTTCCCACTTTTAAAGAATACCATAAAGCTTCTTTTAATAACTTGTCCTTAAAGCTACTGCCACATCTATATTTATCATCTTTTCATTTAATTCCTTTCTTTGCTTTTGGAATTGGACTTTCATGCTTATATCCTTTATATTTTTAACAGGGTGTTGTTTTTTGTTTTGCGGTACTGAGCGTAATAAAATTATTGCATGGAAATATCTTAAATAGCTTAAAATTGACATTATTTTAGGAACAATGATTTAAATACACTGATGCCAGAAGCATTTCCCTAACAGCTTGAGACTTCTTCCAGTGTTGGTCAAATCATGCAGAGCTACTGATGTCTCAGTAGTGACATCTTTGAATGTGCTAGAGGGCAGCCAGTTATTCTTTGCTTCATGTTGTGACAGAATGCTATATATGAGTTTTCCTGGGAAATGTATTTAGAATCCTGTCCCAAAAGTCTTTTAGAAAAGGACAATGTTAATATTCTTTAGGGACTTTTTGTTTTGATATGAACTTCTGTCTTGTCCGTATTTTGTTGATGTGAGCTGAACCAGTATGTAGCAATTATCTGAACCTATTGCTCTCATGTATTATATTAGAATCTAGGCTTCTCTACATTCTTTCCACGTTATGGGAAGGATTGTTTGTAGAGAGTTCCTGTTGACAGTAGAAACTATTCTAGAAGTGCCTAACAAAAAACTAATTGCTGCTTCTTGTATAATTACTTGTATTATTTAGCTCTGAGTTCTGATATGTTCGTTGTTATCGGTATAATAATACAGATATGTTACAAATGCGTAGGAAGACAGTCTCTGCCTCAGAGTTTTTAATCTAATCTGTGTTCTGTGAAAACATTCATAGTCATTATTCCTCAGAAAATCAACAAAACTGGGAAAGGTATTTATTCATAGCTTATTTTACTTTTTAAAATAAGGACTCTTCCTATTTTGAAACAACTTTGTTTTTACATTATGTAACTTTAAAGTTACTCTTTACCTGTTCATATAAGTGAATTTTATGACTTAAGGTGAAATCCTGACTCTTCTGAAGTCAATGGGAGCTCTACCATTGATTTCAGTAGGGCTGGGTTTTCACCCATAATATCTAATTGCACTTTCATAAAAGTATTTACCTACAAAGCAGGTATTGGGGTTTTTCAACCTGTTCTAAAGCTAGCATTTACTCTCTTTTTATTATACGTGTGCCATGGTGACATGCGCATCAAAAGGTTTTATGTTCTTCCATGTTTCCCCATAATAATTGTGCCCATAAATGAATTTGGAAATTCTCTTAGCTTGGTGTCCCCGCCACGAGACTGTAAAATTTATTTAAGAGAAAAGTTAATGATCAGATATTAGATGAAGAAGACAGTGTTTAATATCAGACTTTCATGTCCAAATTTGACTTTAGCTTGTAGTTCAAGGAGAAGGATTTCATTGTGAGGATGGGGGATGAAAGGAAACAAGTGGCGCAAGAGTGTAGTTAAGGGTCTTGCCATTTTATCCAGCTGTTTGGAAGAGTTGGATAAATTGGTAGTTGCTCTGAAAACCTGGATGTGATTCCTAGGAACTGGGATGATAGTAATAGTTGTGAGGACTGTGCAGGATATTTGGCTCTCTGAGGTAAAGAAGAAAGGAAAAAAGCTTTATGCAGAGAGTAGTTCAAATAGCATGTAAGATTGGAAAGTAGTGTGTGAGCATGACACTAGCGTACAGAAACAATGAGGTAAACAAATGCTTTCTAGAGTAACTACCAAAAAAATCCCAAGAGTTGCTCATATGGAGAAAGTTTGTTAGAAGAATTACGTAATACATTTCCGAGTATTAATAAGCAAATGCATGAGCTAAACCTTGATATAGTACTCCTGGTGAAATTCTGTGCCAAAAAAAATTCTGCACACAATATTTGAAAATTCTGCATATTTTATTTGTCAAAATAACACAATGTAATCCTGCCAATTTCAATTATTTTGGTAATTTATTTCAAAATATCTGTCAGTGAGTATGTCTGTAACAATACAGACCAAAACAAATTCTAGTCAATTTTTTTTCTTACAAATAGATTCCTCATTAGGCATATTAATGCATAACGTTGAGTAATTTATTTAAATTAAAATACAGAACTGTATTTCCTGCACCTGTAAGAAGTAGTGCAAAGGCTTGTGGGAAGTCAGGGATAATGGAGGAGTTGAAGGAGAGGGAAGGAACCTAAGAATGAACTTGGAAGAGTGTTGGGTGTGGGTGGGAGAAGGTGGTGGGTTTTTTTTTTTTTGTTTTTTTTTTTTGGGAGGGAGATTGTTAGGGAGTTGGGAAGCCTGCCCCATGCAGACCCTGGCTGACCCCAGGCCCCACCTATTCAGTCAGGCACATCTGCCCCTGTCTCCGCACTCCCCATCCCTATGGGTCTCTGCACTCTCTCCCCCATCCCCAGGCTCAACGTTGTAACCCCAGTAGTTCCTGAGCCTACGCCCCAGTCTGTCCCCACCACTAGCCATTCTGAGCCGCAGTCTGTGACCCACCAGCAGTCCTGTGTGCTTTGCTCTGTCCAAACCTGGCTCTTCCGGCAGGGTGCTGTGATGAACTTCTACTCTTGGGGGAATTCTGCAGCACTAGGCAGAGAATTTTTTTTTCTTCACTGAAAATAAGTTCCACCCCAGAACTGCAGCACTGCTTGCGCAAAATGTATTTTATGTGGGAAAATACAAAGTTATGCGGGACAGAAGAATTCTGTGCATCCGCAGATGTGCAGAATTCCCCCCAGGAGTAATATAGGGTCCTTTGAAGAAGTGTGCTTTTCAGGTACAATGAATGTATTCACTAGCTCACATTTCTGTTGTTGTAACTACAGGAACTTGACTTAGATTCTTTCTTTCTTTCTTTCTTTCTTTCCAGCTACTCCATCACCACTTCCACGTGAATCCCATGATGTGACTTGTGTACCAAAAACTAATTATAAATACCCTGATTTGCCCATAACCAGATGTAAGGAAGAGGTAAACTATAGTTATTGAATGAATCGAACTTCTGCTGTTAATGGACTAAAACTGCAAATCCACACTTATCAAAATTTTCCTTCTGAAAAATACCATATTAAATTCATCCCAGATTAAATGTATAGTTTCATTGAAAGGCTCTGTTTGTAGCACAGGGCCAATTTTTACTACAGTTTTTTTCATAATTGAAACATTTCAGTTACTGTTTCTAGCTAGACATTATTCTTCATGTGTATATATGTGCACATCAGTTTGTTACCTTAAATGAGTTCTTAAAAAAAAAAAAATCATGGAAGTAAATAAGGAAATTGTTAAATACTATTTGAAATTCTATACTGAAATATTTTATGGTCTTATGAGCATTATTTAAAATTTTTAATTTCAGGTAGTTTCTTTGATAGAAAGCAATTCAGTTGTAATTGTACATGGAGCAACTGGTAGTGGTAAAAGTACGCAACTTCCACAGTATATTTTGGATTACTACAGTCAGCACTCTACCTACTGCAACATTGTTGTTACCCAACCTCGAAAAATTGGTGCCAGCAGCATTGCAAGATGGATTAGCAGGGAGCGATCATGGGCATTAGGTGGATTTGTAGGCTATCAGGTATGATAATGTTTCAAACTGTATGAAGTGCATGATTTGGAAATGAGAGGAAAAAAATTCCTTTTCTGCTTTCCGTTATCATGTTGGTTATACCACAAGTAACCCAGGAGCAGTGTAAATAGCTTTTAAAGCAGAACTGTGGCAGAAGTGGAGGTTGTTAGCTGGTGGTGGTTATTAAAATCAAACCAATTTTCTCTTCTTTTTTAAAGTAGCGCAATTTAAATGATCAACCAGGAAATCCAAAAATTAGACTCCAACAGATATTTTAAATTGTCCACATTGTCTAGTTATTACATTTTATGGCATAGATTTTGCAACATAAATAGTTTGATTCTCCCTAACTGTGATTTCTTGTCATGGCCCAAATCTGATGAGTTTTTGCTATCACCTGTCACAATTTTGGGGGCATGGCAAGAAACTATGGCTTGTGGATATGGATGAGGGAGGGAGGGTGTCACCTGGTACATAATGGAGTAGTGCTGCTTCCCTTCCCCATGCACTTGCTGTTCTAGTGAAGAGCTGGCAAAGCCCTGCAAACAACAGCAGGGCTGTGGGACCAAGATAGCTGGCACCTCACCACCCTGAAGTGGTGTTTCACTGGAGCAGAGCATGGCCCAGGGAGGAGGAAGAAGTGTGAGTGAGGCAGGAGGATGAAGCAAAGGGTTTTGTACTCCTCCTCCTTTCCTTTCCCATTGCTTGTTCTTTCTGTGTCCCAGCAGCAGTTCTGTTTGAATTATTATTATTATTATTATTATTTTATTTTTTGGTTTCTGCTCAGCACCTCAAGAAAAAATGGAAACCGTGTGGCCTTCCTCTAAGTATTTGTCCATTCAGCTTCATTTTTCTTGTGAAACAGCGTTTTCCTTCCTCTTTGTAAAATAAAGATTCTGTCCTTGCTGCCTTCTCTTCATCTACAACTTGCTCTGCAATCCCTTCTCCTATTAATCCTCTCTGACCACAATCTCATAATCTTCTTTAAAGGGAATTGTGATGGGTTGGGTCACAGAGAGCCCCTTGTGACTGTCACCTGATGTGCTGAGGCTACCTCTGAGCCCGTTTTCTCTGCCAGTTTGGGCCTTTAGAACCCTGCCTTGTTGAGCCAAACATGCAAGCCTGCTGCAACACAGACCCAGAGTCTGAACCATGTCCCCAAAGCTGCAGACTTAACTGAAAACAGCTTGAGAAGTGCCCCTGTCTCCAGTACCCAGACACTCAGCTCCCATGGGATCCAAACCCCAAATAAATCTGTTTTACTCTGTATAAAGCTTATACATGGTAAATTCATAAATTAACTGCCCTCTTTAACACTGATAGAGAGAGATGCACAGCTGTTTGCCCCCCCAGGTATTAATTACTTACTTTGGGTTGATTAATAAGCAAAAAGTGATTTTTATTAAATATAAAAAGTAGGATTTAAGTGGTTCTAAGTAATAACAGACAGAACAAAGTAAATTACCAAGCAAAATAAAACAAAACATGGAAGTCTGAGCCTAATACAGTAGGAAACTGAGTAGAGGTAAATCTTACCCTCAGAGATTTTCCAATCAGCTTCTTTCGCAGACGAGACTCCTTCCTAGTCTGGGCCCAATCCTTTTCAGACTAATGTCGTGGTACATGGCCTGGGTCCAGCAATAATTCACACCCCCATAGTTAACAGTCCTTTGTCCCAGTTTCTTTCAGGCATCTCTTTGGGGTGGAGAGGCCATCTCAAGCCAGCTGAAGACAAAATGGAGAGGCTTCCAGGTCCTTTTATATTCTCTCTTGTGGGCAGAAACCCCTTTGTTCTGCTGTGCAAAATCACAGCAACAAGATGGAGTTTGTAGTGGCATGTCCATGAATAATTCAGCTTTTTGCTCTTCTTTTTTTTTTTTTTTTTTTTTTGCTTTTGCACTGTTTAATGTTATTTTGAACATTCCCAGGAAAGCTCAGATGAGGATTGGCGTCTCCCAAAGTCCATTGTCAGTTAAATGTTTCTTGATTGGGCACTTACTCAGGGTAGTCCTTTCTCAGGAAGCTGACCAAGTGCTTCACTGATGCTACTTAAAATCAAACACCTTGAGCTACAAGTACACAGCCAATATTCATAACTTCAAATACAAAAATGATACACAGATACAGACAGCATAATAATAACCAGCAAATTACAACCTTTCCATAGACACCTTACTTCATCTCCTTTTGTACAAGATTTGGTGTAACTAGAGGACCTTAGTTGCAACAATGATCTGTACGGTCATAGTTCATGTCAGTAATGTCACAGGAATATTTTAGATCAAAGGTATGGGCCTGATGAAGTTGGGTGCCACAGTGAAAAGCACTATTAAAACCCCAAAGTAGATGCTGAGCATGTTGTTGATGCTTAACAAATAACAAACTGTCAAGCATAAGCTTTCCTCTCCTAACCCCATTCTCCATTTTTTCCGCTTCAGCACCCTGGTCTTAGACTCACTTGGTTCTTTTTGAAACTCACCTCCTCTTGCACAGTCTTGGCTTTCATAGCTCTTCTTTTTCTTTCTTTCTTTCTTTCTTTCACTGGGTGTGTCCTTTTTCTGTTCTGTAGCATTATTCAGTGGGAACTATAGTCTTTCTGTTCCTTTGTTCTCTTTAGATAATGTCATCCAACTGCTTGGCTTTACCATGTCTGTGTTAATACCTTTAGATCGATCTTCTCCTGTCTGTCCAAACTTGCATCTGATTGTCTCAAACATCTCTTCATGGATGTCTTGGTACCAACAACTTCTCAACCTGTCGAAAGCTTAACTTCTTTTTCCTCCTAAATCCACCCTTCCCCATCCTGTCTCAGTTATTGGAGCAGCTCTGTCATCCATTCTGCTCCACTTGGTTACAACCTTGGTGTCACTTTCAACTCCTTCTCCACTCAAATATTGTCACTAAATCCTACGATTTCCTACTCCCCACAATCTCCAAAATGTCCATTCTCACTTGCAGAAGTTGGATTTTCTAACAGCAGTTAGATTCTGGACCTGTGAGGTTGGGCATGGAAAGGCAGAGCTGGCAGGAAAGAGCAGGACTTCATAAGATTTTGCTTGGTGAAAATTTTCAAGCACGTACTATGCTCATTTTCAGTCTACATTTCCTTCTCCCCACCAACCATGCAAAAGTGCTGTAGTCCTCACTACAGATTGTCCACGTCAAGTTTCGGATTTGAGCTGATTTTGCTGTAGCCTTTGTCATAACGTTTGGTTAGCTCAGGTGTCGGCAACCTTTCAGAAGTGCTGTGCCGAGTCTTCATTTATTCACTCTGATTTAAGATTTCATGTGCCAATAATACATTTTAACGTTTTTAGAAGATCTCTTTCTAGAAGTTTTATAATATATAACTAAACTATTTTTGTATGTAAAGTAAATAAGGTTTTTAAAACGTTTAAGAAGTTTCATTTAAAATTTTAATTAAAATGGTGGCCAGGACCCAGGCAGTGTGAGTGCCACTGAAAATCAGCTCGCATGCTGCCTTCAGCACATGTGCCATAGATTGCCTAACGCTGGGTTAGATTTTCAGGTCAGAAGGGACCATTGTGATCCTCTCGTCTGACCTCCTGTATAACACAAGCTGCGTAACTTCCCCAAAATAATTCCTAGAGCATAACTTTTAGAAAAACATAAATTAGGAGTCTTTATAGTGGAAAAGTTTGAGTCTTCACATGACTTCAAAAAAACTGAAGGAATTTTGCTCAGTCTTAGGAAAAAAGAGAAACACATCTTCAGACAGGGAGCAAGTATGGGAAACTTCCACTCCCAAAGGTGGAAATTCTAAATATTTATGTAAACATGAGCTTATAATTGAAAACTGTTTTATAACTTTAAGAAAAGCGGACACTGTTGCCTCTCAGTTATAATTTGGTAGAACAAATACATCCATAGAATATCAGGGTTGGAAGAGACCTCAGGAGGTCATCTAGTCCAACCCCCTGCTCAAAGCACTACCAACCCCAACTAAATCATCCCATGTCTCTGTCAAGCCAGGCCTTAAAAACCTTTAAGGATGAAGATTTCACCACCTCCCTAGGTAACTCATTCCAGCGCTTTGCCACTCCCATAGGGAAATAGCATTTCCTAATATCCAACCTAGGCCTCCCCCACTGCAACTTGAGATCATTGCTCCTTGTTCTGCCATCTGCCACCACTGAGAACAGCCTAGCTCTGTCCACTTTGGAACCCCCCTTCAGCTAGTGGAAGGCTGCTATCAAATCCCCCCCTCACTCTTCTGTGGACTAAACAAGCCCAGTTCCCTCAGCTCCTCCTCATAAGTCATGTGCCCCACCCCCCTAATCATTTTTGTTGCACTCTGCTGGACTCTCTCCAGTTTGTCCACATACCTTCTGTAGTAGGGGGACCAAAACTGGGCACAATACTCCACGTGTGGCCTCATGTCGTTCCAGTTACTTTATTTTTAGATGGGATCCTTTCCCTTCTACGCTGAGATTTTGAACTAAAAATCATATAATTGCTAGTTGGTTCACTATGGGAGGAAAAGGCTTAAGTGTAAAATGGTAGCATGTGTCCTGTTGTTTTCAGGATATTTTTCTTGTATATTTTTACCAGGATTTGTGTGGGCTGAGCACAACCCAAAGAAATAAAAAATAAAGAGGATAATTTTGCCCTGGAAAACTAGTTGAAGTCTAGCAGCACCCAAAATAGTTAAGGTTACAAAACTTACAAAATGATTAAAAACGCTTCTTTTAACATAGCTGGCCAGAACTTTCTTCTCTTTGGGATTACACAACCCATGTTTGGTCTCTTTCTGAAAATAGTCTCCTCCCCATTCCCTGCCAGGTTAATTTTTTGTTTAGTTTTGAGCAGAACATTTGGCCACTTTGAATGAAGATGAGATCAGCAATTTTTTTTCTCCTACTTTAAAATCTCTTAAAGAACAGTTTTTCAGGTTGGACCTACAGCAGGAACAGCTGAAGTTTCAAACTACTCTCAAACATCCTTGATTTATGTAAATTTCTTTATGGTTCTGAGATTTGCCAAGGAGATACTGTACCATTCCACCTTAGTTAATTGGCTGTGGGCTCTAAAGTTATGATGCATGGAAAAGACACTTCATTAATTGCTTTCATAAGTTTAAATGGGCCCTCATAACTGATTTACACTGCATTTCAATCTGCGGTGCTTCAGATATACTTGTTTATGGGAAGCCTCACACATCTGTGCTTTTTGCTTAGAATTTTGAACTGTCTAATAGCATGTCATGTATGAAACATATTTGGAGCAATGAAATATTTTCCCCCACGTTTTAGGTTGGGCTAGAGAAAGTAGCAACGAAGGACACAAGATTAATGTACATGACAACTGGAGTGCTCCTTCAGAAAATAGTTGGTGCCAAAAGCCTTGCAGAGTTTACACACATCTTCATAGATGAAGTAAGTTGAAGATAAAATCAACCTCAGTTTGAAGGAAAAACTCATGCTGCTTTTATCATTATTACTCTCATTTAAGAGAATTAAATTGAGTTGAGTTGTGAAGATTCCTTTGAACATTTATGAAGATCCTTATATGATTGTTCTGGGAGTATCATGGCTAAGTTCTATAACTTCTGACTTGACTAGGTTCCAAAGTGATTCTTGGCATAGAGATGTTAAAGGCTTGAGGAAATGTTTGTAACTGAAACGTTTATGAGGTGGCATCTAACTCTTCACACATCTCGTCAAATGACTGATGTCTGAAATCTACTATGAGGATTTCTGCAGAGGGGCTCATTGCTAGCCAGGCATCTCTTTGCCTCTGGGGAGGGGACTACTTTGTGATTGTTGCCTTAAACAAGGATCCTTGGTCTTCAGAGACTTCAGTACAGCACTAAAGGCTGTATTGGAGAAAAAAATATGGCCCTCCTATGGCCAGGAGTACAAGCAAGAAAGAACCGTTAGACTGGCTTTGCAGTTCTCTGCATTTTATTAGATCTGGTAAAACAAGGTACCGTTTTCATTCCTGATTTATTCACTGATAAGAGTTTTCTCTATTGCTGTCCTGAAACAATTTGAATAGATGCTTCCAGTCGATCCTCTCAAGAATGCCATTCATTAATTTTGAGTACTTTTTTATAATGTCCCTATTTATCCTCCTCTATTCTAAGGTAAATAGACCTGAACATTTTTATATAGGGAAATGCAAGTTCCTGTATCTAGAAAAAAGATAACGTAGGTCACATTTACAAGATGCATTGACTGCAGTGACACTGAAAAGGACTTGGGGGGTCATTGTACATAATAGATTAAACAGGAGTACTCCTGGTGTGGTGATGTAGCCAACAAGGTGGATATAATTCTTGAGTGTATAGGCAAGAGAATATCAGGTAGGAATAGAGAGATGGTTTTTAACTCCTGTATACAGCATAAACAAGACAATTACTGGAATAATACCCAATTTTGATGTCCATACTTCAAAAAGGAAGTTGGAAAAATGGAAAGCATTCAGAAAAGAATGATTTGAGGTCTGGAAAAAATGCTATTATAGTTAGAGATTTAAGGTGCTCAGGTTTATCCAGGAGAAGGTGTGATGGGGCCCTCATGCATGGAGTGCCCCTAGTGGGCCAGTGCAGGTCCGCAATTACATCTCAGCCTCCATTTCACTTAGTGGGCTTTCAATAAGTCCAATGAAGCTTATGTATATTGAATAGTGCCCCTTCAGGGTTCTGGTTTTCTTAAACCAAAGGCAGAACATTATATAAATAGGCCAGCATTCCAGCATCTTTAGCTGGAGGGAGAAGGGACTAAGTTAACTTTAGTCTGTCAAACTCACAAATGTCAAGTCCCTTACCAAGTGCCTTCTTGACCTGGTATCCTTTTCAGGAGTCAGGGCCTCTTATCTGAGGAAAAGTCTCTCCTCTTGGGTCAAGATCCCCACAGTAGTGAAACTATGACGACCCTTCCTCAGAACTATATATAAATCCTCTCATTTGGGACTTCTGCTGCTACTTGACAAAGTCCTTCCAGGTTTTGCTGGGACTTGGCATTCATAGTTGCTCCCTTTCTGAGCCTCTCCCACCTAGGCATATTCTTCCTTTGTTTCCTTTCCTAGTGAGCTCCCTCATCAGCTTCCCCAAGGAGCCCTCCACTTGGAGAGTTTCTCTTTTTGCATTTTGGGGACAGAGCTTCTCCTAGGAGCCTCTGTTCTCTAACCAGACCCTTTTAGGGGGTAGCTTTGTTTTGTCGTGCATGGGTGCTCCCTGCCTCTGCCTCCCACTCAGTGAGTCACAGGTGAACCTGAGTTGCCTCATTTCCCCCTTGTGGAGCCTGTTATTGGTAGGCAGAGCCCATGACCCCGTCAGAAGGCAACATACATGACTAGGTCAGTTTGCATGTTCTTATGTGCGAAAGATTTCTGATAAGAGAGAGCTCTTTAATCTTAACAGAAAAAGGCATAATGAGATCCTGTGGTTGGAAGCTGAAACTTGATAAACTGAGAAGGGAAATAAGGTGCATTTTTTTTCTAACAGAGTAATTAACTTTTGGAAAAGTTTGCCTTGGACTATGGTAAATTTTTCATCAGTCAAAGTCTTTAAATCAAGACTGGATATCTTTGTAATATATATGCTATAGTTCAAACTGAAGTTAATGGGCTTGATGCAGAAGTATTTGGTTAGGTTCTATGTCCTCTGTTATATGGGTGATCAGACTAAATTAGAAGTGGTCTGACTTGAAAATGTATTAATCTCTTCAGTCTCTCTTCAGATGAGTCCTGTCTGTGCCCCCTCATATTCTAGCTACTTAAGACCCCACTTTTAGTTCTTCTACATAATTTGAGGTAGGATGACCTGAACAGATCACAGGATTCTAGATGAGGATGTACCACTGATTATATAACAGAAATTTTAGTATATTTAATATTATTTTCCATCCCATTCCTTATGCATCCTAATATTTTGCTTGCTTTGGCTTTGCTGCTGTACATTGAGCAAAAAGGTCTTCTTTGAACTGTCAGTAGTGATTCCCAGATCTCTTTCCTTAATAAATATAGTTAATACAGAACTCATTAAGGTATAATATTAGTTCAGTTTATTCCCACCAATATGCATTACTTTATATTTGTCAATACTGAATAAATAATGGCATTGAATATGTACTCTACCTCCAAGGGTTGTCTGATGCCAGCCCTGTTTGACAGTAATAATTCAGGTATTATTGGTTTCAGAGTAGCAGCCATGTTAGTCTGTATCCACAAAAAGAACAGGAGTACTTGTGACACTTTAGAGACTAACAAATTTATTTGAGCATAAGCTTTCGTGGGCTACAGCCCATTTCTTCAATGCATCTGATGAAGTGGGTTGTAGCCACAAGTAGTCCTGTTCTTTTTGCAGGTATTACTGTTCCGCCTAGTGGAACTAGTAGCCAGTGGCTGATTATTAGCTACCTATCTTTACCCCACAAAGTTAATATTTTATAAAAAATCTTTAACAGGAATTTTCAGGTTGTCAAAACTGCTGTGGTGCTTAAAAAGACACACTTCCAGCCATGAAAATCTTAGTCTAAATTAGAAAAATGTAGAATGTGACATTAACCAGTAAAAGAATAGGTTAGGAAAAGGAGGAATGGAGGTTAAAACAAATATACCTGAATCATATGTATATATTATTTATTTTTCTAGGTGCATGAACGTACTGAAGAAATGGATTTTCTCCTATTGGTAGTCCGTAAACTATTACATACAAATTCACGATTTGTGAAGGCAAGTTTAAATTGCTTTCCACTCTTCTTTTATAGAATAACATTCTCAAGATCAGCTTTATTCGTTTGCATTCTGCACTGCATATAGTTTTTGAAGAGCTGATACGAAAATAGTGACTCACATTAATTTAAAATATTATAGAGTTCCTCAGTCCTAGTAAGTTACAAGGCTAACGGGCATTCTTCTTTGACCAATATAATGTATTCTGAGATTTTTTTTCTTAATGTTAGGATGCATTAATTCTAAAATGTGCTTAGGGCTACAGAAAATATAAGATGAATATTTGACTGGAATTAAATATTGGATGTTTAGGGCAGTGCTTCCGCTTGGATAAATATGATATTTTTAGGCACAAATGCATTTGTTATGCGTATTTTTCTTTTAATGGAGCAAAATTTTTGAGAAAATAGCAGAAATACAAATACTATGTTACCGTATATATACAGATCTGCTAATACAACTTTATGGTTGAAATTTTCTGTGCATATATGAAGAAATAAGTTTTAATTTTCTCCTTTGTGCAAATGTAGTGTGCAGAGTCTTAGTGTGGAAATGTTCAATCAGGTCTCTGCTGTTTAAGTCTTAAAAGTGACTTAAATTGCACAGTGGGCTGAGGGAATGACACAGATCATAGGGTAGTTCTGCCAGCCTAAACATTTAAGTGCAGCTCAGTGCTGGTTCTAGAAAATGTGGGTCCATGGTTGATGTCAATGCTCTTAAAGATTTCACCACTCTGGCTCTATAGCTCCTGTGGTATGGTATCCCACATTAGTGTGGAACTGCAGAGGCACTGTAGTCAGAGAACTCTTGTTACCTACTAGTAACAAATCAGATGTGTGTATGGTCTGATCTTATTAAATCTCTTCATTAATGATCTAGAAGGGAAATAAAGATTAATTCTGAGTTATTGTACTGGGAGGAGTTATAAACACCTAGTAGACCAGAGAAATATTGCAAAGGGGCCTTGAGAGATTAGAATTTTTAGGCAGAAAGTACCAATGAGACTCAGTTTGGAAAAATGCAAATTAAGACAATAGGGAAAAATAATATAGGACAAGTTAAGTAAGAGTAGATGTCTTAAAAGTTCAAATGCTTAAGTAGGAGTAATGCAAGATGGCAAATCAGATGAGTTTGAAATGAGAGTTGGAAACAAAGTCAGCTCAGTTTTGAGCTGCAGAGGCATCATGTCACAAAGCAGGAGGTAGTAGTTACTCTATATAGCTTTGGGAGACAGAAACTGCAATATTGCACTCACCTTCAGCCTTATGCTAAAAGAAAGATATTGTCAAATGGAAAGGGGGTTGGGGAATAGTAGCAAACATGATTAGGGTGTTGAAAAATGTATATGTGTGTGAGAAAGAGCTAATATAGCTTGACTAAGCAACTTGTGGGGATGAGGGGAAACTAGTCCATGGCAGTGGAATCCAACCTTTGATCCAGGGTCATTTATGGCCCTTCAGGGCAACTGTTAAAAAGACTGTTTGATCATGAAATATAAATATACTCATTGAGATGCACCCTGTGGGTTTTAAACAGAAGAGTGTAAATCAGCCTTGAGGCTAGAGAGCACCAGCTCCTCAACTGGCTGCCACTGCATTGCAACCCCAGAAAAATTTGTGATGTGAACTGGCAGCTCACTGAGCAGCTGCTGTAGCATTCCTGCTTCAGCAGCTCCCAGGCCGACCACCTACTGCATCACAGTGGAAGCGGAATAGTTCTGTTGTTTTGTTTCTGTTCTGGGCTGTAGGAACCCTCATAGTTAGCTTGACTGATCTTGGCCAAGTGTAGGGGAGCGTCTAGCAAAAGATGACTTCCATCCACTATAGTTGCTCAGGGCATCCCAGGAGAAGGAGAAAAAGAAGCTGAGAACTAACAGCCATTTGTAGTTCCCTGATTCTCTGAGATCACAAGTTGTTCCAACCTGGGCTAGCAAACTCACACCATCTGTGTGCCAGCTAAGGATAGCTAGAGGGATGTGCACTCCAGTGATTTGTTTGGCTTGCCCCAGTAAGCTTTGTCCCCCCAGGGAGGAATGTATCTAGGCTGATTATGCTGGCTGTATGCTTTTTGATGACTTCTATGCCAGGGAATTGCTAGCAGGTGACTTGTAGCTGACTTCTGCTTTCTTTGTGCTTCCATTGTAGCACCCATAGTATAGACTTGGCCTTAAAAATTATTTTAGGCAAATGTTAAACTTGGGTATAATTTCCCAAAGAGAGTGATAAGTCCCATCACTTGAGATGCTTAAAACTAGATTAGTAAATGAATCATAGGGGAGTAGTCTTGCTCTTCTGGGAAGGAAGTCTAGGTGACCTGTATCTCTTGCATTTAAATTGCCCTTCGAATTCACAAAATATCTGCCATAAGCTTTTCTTCTGTTAAGGATTGTGTAGGAATCATAAGCTAAAGAAGAGTTAAATATTCAGTTAGGTTTTCATTCATAGCAATAACTTCGTTTACTCTTTTGAATCTCAGTGTGACGTGATGTGGATTACTGCTAATATTTAACTAAATAATACAAATTCTTTTTAACAGGTAATCTTGATGTCTGCTACAATCAACTGTAAAGAATTTGCTGACTACTTTGTGCTTCCGATTCGTAACAAACTGTATCCAGCCTATGTGTTCGAGGTGGAAGGCAAGCCCCATGCCATTGAAGAATACTATCTTAATGATTTGAGGCACATTAGTCACATCAGGGTATAGTGAACAATATTCTGTTTCCTTTGTTATAATAAGATAGCAATTGGGATGGGCTCTTCAAAAATATGATCCCTTTATGTTCTTGATAAATTATTAAACTGGTTCTGAAAGTCTGGATACTAATTACAGTATTATGTGTTACAGGCGACTATACATTCTACCCAGCAACAGACTTTACAGTGGCTTAATGCCTCCACCAATCAGGAAGCAGAATGAGAAGACTTGTGAATTAGTATATAACCCCCTCCCCTCCACCCACTTTTTGTTCTTTGCTTCCTGCATTCTGGGAGCTTGGAGTAGTGGGTACCTCAGTCCTTATGCCTCTCTAAATCTGCCGCCTTTTCCTCCTTATAGTATAAAAAGAGCGAAGGTTTTTGTTCAGCAGTGCACTTTTTCTGTAGAGGGTCTCCCTCAGTTTTACGTTATGCTCTGTCCCTGTTGTTGATCTGAGCTTCACCACCACCCTTCCAGTCTGGTTTGCGTCATAATGAAGGCACGTTTCATTTTTGGGAACATGGCTCCACATTTCTCATAGCCTCAGCATCATTGTGCTGGAGTCTTAGATGATCTTTTTGGATTTGCGGTCCCAGTAAATGCTGCTATTGCACGCAGCCTAGTCTGGTGTGACAACCAGACTGGGTAACTTGCATCCTCCAATCTCCTGCTTCCCTCATCACTCCCACCTGCATCTATTTATCTTAGTTTCATACTGCTCCCATCACCATAGTACACAAACTCCTTCCACCTAAAATCAATAGCAATAGTGCAATTCCTAGTGGGGTTTCTGTAGATTGTGTGTCCTCCTTTTTAGGGTAAACACTGGGCTTTTTTGGTTGGTTGATTTGTTTAAGTGTTTGGTGGAGTGGGAGAGAGAACGTTTCGGTAGTTAGAGGTATCAATTTGAGAAGGAACCTCTCTGTTCCTTCCTGCTATTTCTTTAGGCAAGGAAAGCTACAAGACTGTGGAGACTTTGGGCCTTCACTTTCATATTTTCTAGTAAGTTTGTCAGCATTTGAGATCTACAAAAGCTGACTGATTCATCTGCAGCAAGAAAACCCAACCAACCAGCCAGGTTCTGAAAGCAAGTTGATCCCAGATTTTTGAGAGAAGCTTTCAGAAACAATTTCTGCTTGTTTGGCAGGTGGCCCCATTACTCCTGGTTCCGTGACCTGTGGAGCATCACTTTATACTGTGCTTTACTCCTGTCACAAAGTCTGGTTATTTTCTGCAACCCCACTGTAGGCAGATTTTTGGTAACCCCCCCCCTTCCATATTAGTGTCTCATCCTAATCTCTGATAGTTAGAGACGGGTTTAAGCCTTTAAGATTGAGGTTTAATATCCCTTACAAAATACTTGTTGTTACTAACTGTGGGTTTTCTTGATATCCATATGAATTTCTTATCCTCCTTTGAATGTTGCTAAATTCTTGGCCTCAGTGACTTCCTGTGGCAATGAGTTCCAGAATCCAGTGGCACGTTAAGTGAAAAATTATTTCCTTCTATCAGTCTTGTGCTCCTCAACTTTTAGATTTAATGGAATGTCCCTTTGTTCTTGTGACTGTTCTCAGGATACTCAGGGCTGTGAGTCACTTCATTACCCACCTGATTTCAGCATGAAGGTGTCAACTCCCTGACATCACCAGCCTGTTAGCCACTCACGCACTCTCTTCTGAGGTATTCTAGTCTGTCTTTGCTTTGCGGGTGCACCCTAGTCCCCGAGTATTTCTGAAGTGTTCAGCCCCTTATCCACTGAACACCAACAGTGTCCATGTCAGATTGTATCACTGAACTCATGATCAGCACCTTGCTTAATGTCTCAGTATTTAGCTCTATCTGTAGTGAAAACAAGAATAAGTTTATCAAAGATTCAAGGTTCAAGTGATTAGTGAGTAAGAAGGAGTTTCTCACTCCCTAAGTCAGGGGTCAGCAACTTTTCAGAAGTGGTGCACCGGATCTTCATTTATTCACTCTAATTTAAGGTTTTGCATGCTGGTAATGCATTTTAACATATTTAGAAGGCCTCTCTCTATAACTCTGTGTTATATAACTGAACTATTGTTGTATGTAAAGTAAAGTAAACAAGGTTTTTAAAATGTTTAAGAAGCTTCATTTAAAATTAAATTAAAATGCAGGTCTTATCAGTTTAGCTCAGTGGTTCTTAACCTGGGGTGCATGCACCCCCTGGGGGTGCGAGATGCCCTTTCTGGTGGTATGTGACATGCAAGATTTTTTTTTTTTAGAAGGTAAATCATTGAAAACACAAGTTAAGCACAGGCACATAAGTACAACTACTTTGTTTCATCAAACCTATGTATTTATTAACATTATACATGTTTTAATGATTACTGTAATATACAAAGTTTTTAAGTTTTCAAGTTTTTAAGCTAATTGTAGTGTAATTTTTTATAAGGGCTGCAGAGCCCTGGGTTGGCTGCCGGTACCCCCAGGCTGGCGGCAGGAGGGCTGAGCAGGGCCGGAGGCCCGGACCCCGGCTGGCAGGGGGCCGGGCGGCTGGAACCCCAGACCAGCAGCGAGGTGAGTGGGGCCGGCAACTGGTATCCCAGGCCGGCAGCAGGCTGAGCGGGGCTGATGGCTGGGACACCGGCTGGCAAGGGGCTGGCAGCCAGAACCCCAGACCAGCGGCAGGCTGAGTGACTTTTATTCTGGGGAAGGTGATTTTATAGTTTTTTTTTGTTTTGTTTTGTTTTGCTTTATGGCAGGGGTTGGCAAGCTATGACATGCGTGCCAAAGACGGCACGCGAGCCCGTTTTTAATGGCACACTGCTGACTGCCGGAATCCCGGCTTGCTCCCTTCCGCCCTCCACTTCCACTGGGCACCTCCCCACCGCGGGGGCAGGGGACAGAAGCTTGGTTCTTCTTCGAGTGGTTGTTCATGTCCATTCAAAGTAGGTGTGCGTGTGCCGCGTGCATGCCAGCCGGAAGATTTTTCCCTAGCAGCGTCCGTAGGGTCGGCCCTGGCGCCCCCTGGAGTGGCACCACTACGGCGCCCTATAAAGGGGCCCGCCTACCCTCCACCCCCTCAGTTCCTTCTTACCACCGGTGACGGCTAGCTGGAACTTCTCTTGTTCATAGCAAGTTAGCAGTGTCCTATCCTTGTGTAAGTCTGTGTATATAGTTACGTTAGTTTACTTAGGTCATTGTATATAGTTCTTGGTAGTTGGGGGGGTCTCCCCCTAAGTTTTTGTCGCCCGCTGGGGCATGCCCGGGTCTCCTGGGTTTAAACTCTGCAAGGACTGCGGGAAATTCATGCCCAAGAGTGACGTACACTCTGCTCATTTGAGGTGCCTCGGAGACAGCCACCAAAAGGACCTGTGCTCTATCTGCAGACGCTTTCGCCGGAGAACTCTCAAAGACAGAGCTCAAAGACTTAGAGTCCTCCTGATGGAGGCTGCCCTGCGGCCACCCTTGGACCCGGAACTGGCCGAGGCGGTACCCAGCACGTCTTCCTCGGTGCGGAGAGCCCTGGCACCGGCATCAGGACTTAGGGCCCAGCCCAAATAGTCTAAAACCCGTCACTGGATGGAGTCGGGTCATAGGAAGTCGGCCTCAGTGCGGCACTGCTCACCGTCGCTGGTGCCCGCTAAGAAGAGAGAGCCAGTGAGGGAACGGTCACCCCACCAGGACCCGAGGTCGACGCCGTCCGCGGGTGCAAGCGGACAGGCTGGGCTACAGCCCTCGGCTGCTCCGTCGACTCCCGCACTGCAGAGACGGCAGTCGAGTCCGGACCGGCCTAGATCCCTGGACCTCAGCAGAGACTTGCGCCTCCCTTTGATACCGGAGGTGTTCGAGGCAGCCTCAGACTTGATGGGACTCCTGGTGCCGGCCTCCCCGCACTGTAAGGAGTTGCCTACCGCGGTCCGTCCTCCAGTACAATCGAGGGGCAAACCGGCCATGCTGTCGCCTCCCTCCCTGCACCGCGCCACTAAGGCAGCACAGGACCAAATAAGAGGCTCCCTGCCGCCTCAGCACTGCTCTCCAGTGGCACCGGGTGCTGCTCCCCCTAGGTCCTCGTAGTCAGAGACTTCAGACTCAGATGCAGACTCCTACTGCTCCAGCCGATCGCAGAGCAGGAGATCGGTTTTGGGGGCCAGCCACCAGCGTTACCCACAGTGGCAGCAGCAATGGCATCCGCCCTCGCAGTGGCCGTTTTGGACCCCCTGGGCCTACCACCAGTCAGTAGGTCAGGCGCTGGGTCCTCGACCAAGGTCAGCCTCGGTCTCCTCGGCGTCAGTGGCCCCGCGCAGCTGCCTCCTCCACGGACACTGTCGCCGGGCAGGGGTGTGCCATATCTAAGTTCAGCACCCCCTAGCCGGGCAGCGGCACCAGCAGTGGCTACAGTTCGGGCTCAACAGGCACCACCCGATACGTCAAGCCGCTCACTGGCGACCCCGGTACCAGTTGCGGTGCCGCATTTAGAATCGGAACTGACCCCGCAACCACAGTACCATGTGCCACAGGACCCCGAAGGACTGCACGCACACGGGAGGAAGGGCTGATCCATGTAATTTCCTCATCTTCCTCCCTGGACGAAGCGGTCTCGGGCACGGCTGTGGTTCCGGCCCTGGAGGACACGCGAATCCTCCAACATCTGCTCCGGTGAGCAGCTCAGAGCCTCGCAGTCCAAGCTGAAGAAATCGAGGTGGACGCGGACCCTGTAGTAGACATCCTGGTTCCCTCAGGGCCATCTAGGGTGGCTCTCCCACTGATAAAGACCATAACGGATACTTCCCGCATCTTATGGCAAACGCCAGCCTCACTGGCCCCTACTTCCAAGAGAACGGAGCGGCATTATTTCGTCCCCTCTAAAGGGCACGAACACTTCTACCCTCCGGTGGTGGATGTGGCCAACCAAAGGGAGCGTCAAGGGTTTCAGGGGTCAACACCAAAGAGTAGGGACGCTAAAAGACAGCCTCTTCGGCAGAGAAGTGTACTCCATGGCAGGCCTTCGACTCCACATTGCCACCCAACAGGCAATTGTAAGCCGATATGGTCATAACACGTGTTCAGCCATGTCGAAGTTTACGGAGCTCCTTCCCCAGGACTCGAGGTCAGAGTTTTTGGCCCTCGTGGAGGAGGGCAAGCTGATCTCCCGAGCCTCTCCAGGCTGCCCTAGGTGCGGCGGACTCAGCCTTGCGCATCTCTGGTCAGGCGTCCGGTAAATCAAGACCACGATCGGGGCCTAGACCCCCTATTTGATGGTATGGTCGAGGGCGACCTACCTATCGAGACTCTGGATCCTTCTACCCCTACCTTTTGGGTCACGTCTGTCCCCCTTCTACCGTACCTGGTCCCGAATCACGTCGGACAGCTGGGTGCTCCGCACGGTAGAGAGGTGATATTCTATCCAGTTCTCCCTCCCTTCCTACCAGCCCCCCTCCCCGTCCCTCTTCAGGGACCCATCTCACGAACAACTTCTAATTCAAGAAGTGCAGTTCCTCATGGAGGCAGGGGCAGTGGAGGAAGTCCCTTGGGAACTCAGGGGCAAAGGCTTCTACTCCCGGTATTTCCCAATACCGAAGGTGAAAGGGGGGCCTGAGACCCATCCTAGACTTGCAGCAGCTGAACAAGTTTGTACGAGAGCTCAAGTTCTGCATGGTCTCCCTGTCCTCGATTATTCCCTCCCTGGATCCAGGAGATTGGTATGCCGCCCTCGACTTAAAGGACGCTTATTTCCACAATGCCATAATTCCCCGACACCATCGATACCTCAGGTTTGTCGTGGCCGATGCCCATCTGCAGTTCATGGTGCTCCCGTTCGGCCTGTCAGCCACTCCAAGGGTCTTCACGAAGTGCATGGCAATCGTGGCGGCCTTCCTGCGCGGGCGGGGCATCCAGGTATTCCCCTACCTTGCCGACTGGCTCATAAAGGACCGCTCCAAGGAGCAGGTGGAGACTCAGGTGTCGTTCATCAGGCGGACCTTTCTCAATCTCAGCCCCCTCTTGAAAGAAGCCAAGTCCACCCTGTATCCAACGCAACGAATAGAGTTCATAGGAGCAGTTCTGGACTCCACCCATGCCAGAGCATACCTGCCGGAATCCAGGTTCCGTGCAATTTCCGAGCTCATCCTTGGACTGCACCGCGCCCCGATTACCACGGCATGAGTCTGCCTCCAGCTGTTGGGTCACATGGCGGCGTGCACCTATGTGGTAAACCATGCCAGACTCCGGATTTGCCCGCTACAGTCCTGGTTAGCGACAGTATATCGCCCGGCCAGAGACCCCTTGGACTCAGTGGTGTCCATTCCCCACTTGGTGCTAAGCTCTCTGCGGTGGTGGCTCGACCCGCAGAAAGTGTACATGCGTGTCCCCTTCGCTGCCCCTCAACCCTCCCTCTCCCTGGTAACGGATGCCTCGGATCGGGGTTGGCGAGCGCACCTGGGACACCTCAGGGTGCAGGGCTTGTTGTTGCCGGAGGACCTCGAGTTGCATATCAGCATCAGGGAGCTGAGAGCGGTTCGCCTGGCTTGTTTGACCTTCTGGTCCCACCTGGCTGGCAGATGTTTCGGTCTTCTCGGAAAACATGTCGGCAGTCTTTTATATCAACAAATGGGGGTGCACGCTCCTCTCCCCTGTGCAGGGAAGCCCTCGCGCTGTGGGATTTCTGCGTCCAGAATGCTACCCACAATTCTACCTTCCGGGGGAGCAGAACAGTTTGGCAGACACCCTCAGCCGCTCGTTCCCGGGTCACGAGTGGTCCCTCCGATGGGACGTGGTACGCTCAATTTTCCACCTCTGGGGCTTTCCCCAGTTAGACTTGTTCGCCTCGAGGGAAAACAGAAAGTGCCGACAGTTCTGCTCCCTCCTGGGCTGCAGTCAGGGGTCTCTGTCGGACGCCTTCCTACAGTCTTGGTGGGTCGCTCTGCTCTACGCCTTCCCTCCGATCCCCCTGATACACAGAGTGATTTTGAAGATTCGCAGGGACTATGCACAGGTAATCCTGATAGCTCCTGCGTGGCCACACCAACATTGGTACACGTGACTCCTGCACATGTCCGTTCAGGCACCCCTGATGCTGCCCCTGCTCCCAGACCTGATCACACAGGACCGGGGCTCCCTCCGCCACCCGAAGCTGGAGTCCCTTCACCTCACAGCATGGATGCTTCATGGCTGAACCTGGTGGAGATGCAGTGCTCCCAGCAGATCAGACAAGTGCTGCTCGGTAGTAGGAAACTATCAACTAGGGCCACCTACCCCTCCATATGGTCGGGTCAGCGAGGTCACAATCCGCTGGGGGTCCCAGTCCCCATTGTCCTAGACTATTTGCTCCACCTCAGACAACTGGGCCTCTCCATCTCCTCGATTCGTGTTCACTTGTTGGCCATCTCGGCCAACCTTGTTTATTTTACAATACAACAATAGTTTAGTTGTATAATACATAGACCTATAGAGAGAGACCTTCTAAAAAACATTAAAATGTATTACCAGCACGAGAAACTTTAAATTAAAGTGAATAAATGAAGGCTTGGCACACCACTTCTGAAAGGTTGCCGACCTCTGCTTTATGGCCTTGCACAGAACCCATAATGTAACTAGGGAAATGACAGGTTACTTACTCATACAGATCTTATCCAAGCAGATCCGTGGTATTTTGTTTTTGTTTTTTAGAAGGGATTGTTGTGCAAGAGAAAAAAATCTGAATAGAAGTTACTGAACTTTTTGCCTCCTGATTATTTAAAGGGGTTTCAATAGTGCTCAAGTGATGCACATTGGGTTGTGTCAAGCAAAGGGTGAGGGCTTTATTATGTTGTTGTGATATCAGAGTTTAAGGCCAGAAGGGGACCACCAATACCAGCCAGCACTCACACGCTAAACCAAAAACTGAAATTAGACCAAAGCATTACAGCCCTCAGGAGATTAAGGTATAATGTGCTACATGCAGAGAATAAAAGGGATGGTGGTGCACCAGTGCCTCAGGCTACTGCAGTAATAGGAAATTGACTGAGATGTACCTAGATGATCTTAGCAAGTGACTATGTCCCATGCAGCGGAAGATGGAGACTCCCTCCCCCCAAGGTCATTGCTAATCTGACCTGGGGGAAAAATGCCTTTCTGACCCCACCATGGTGATCAGACCCTTAGCATCTGAGCAAGAAGCAGCTAGACAAAACCCCAAAAGAGAGAGTGCTCTGTACCATCTCACAACTCTATCTCACCATATCCAGTGTCCCCCTTATAGCTGTGTCCATCTCTGGTGCTTCCGAGGAAGGAGATAAAGAAACCCCAACCCAGAATGCACTGAGGAAGGAGGGAATTCCTTTCCTGACCCCTGCAGGTAACTTGCTGAAACTCTGAAGCATGAGCTTTTAGGAACATAAGACATGAACTGGAAGAGATGCCCGGAGCTGCTGAGCCCTGCCCCCACTACCAGAAGCAATCTTATTATACAGTACTGCTCATTGTCAATCTCTGTTAAAAATGGATTAAGTTGTTTGTGCCCTCAACGCCTATTGGGAGTCTTTCAGAACTACTCTGATGGTTAGAAACCTTATTCTAATTTCTAGCCTAAACTTACTCATGACCAGTTTTATACCCATTTGTTCATGTGCCAACATTGTCCTGGAGCTTAAATAACTCTTCACTCTTGCCTCCCTGGTATTTATCCCTGATGTATTTAGAGAGAGCAATCCTATTGCTTCTTAGCCTTTGTTTTGCTAGGCTAAACAAACCAAGATTTTAGTCTCTTCTCATCAGATAGACTCTATTCCTCTGGTCATCCTAACAGATCTTCCTTGCTTCTGTTCTAGTTTGAATTCATCTTTCTTGAACATGGGTGACGACAATTGTACACAGTATTCCGGATGAGGTCTAATTAATGCCTGGTACCAGGGAATTAATACTCCTCTATCTCTACTGGAAATGCCTTGTTTAATATATCTAGAACTGCGTTAGCCTTTTTTGCAGCCACCTCACATTGGTGGCTCATAGTCATCATGTGATTAACCAACACAACAGGTCTCTTTCTTCCTCTGTCACTTTAAACTGATGAAGCCTCCAGCTTATAGCAGAAAGGGTGTTGATATGTGCGAGAAGGATAATTAACCATAAAAAGTTATTAAACATTTCTGATAAGCAGAATCACCAGGTGCCACACATCTCAGTAGCAGCCCAGTGTGAATTTTTCTAATTTGTTGCATCATTCATAATTAAGTTTCTAAAGGGCATGGTACATCTCATTTGCTTTGTAATGGTGTTAGCACACATCATCATCATCATCACCGCAAATCCCAAAGGGATATAGTCTCCTTGCAGATCAAGTGCCAACCAGATCAGTCTTTAGCAAGGTCCTTAAGGTGGTCTGTCTGGTTATTCAGTTTATGTCCATCTTTGGCAAGCTTATTATGCCACTGAAGTTTTTGGTGGCAACATGATCACCAGCCATTTAGTGGCATTCCTTGATAAACACTTTATAATGTATTGACCTTCCTAATGTCCATTCCCAGAAAGCCTATGAAACTGAAACAGTGCTGATGGATGCAGTTGTTGGGTTCAGCTGTGAACATTCTCCATTACTGATCTTGTCCTGCCACTTAATATAGAGAAAGAGAAACTGAGTCGAAAACATCCACTTGCTGTTCTTCTGCTTACCGTGTTTCACTGGTGTACCAGAGTTGGTATAATTCTTATTTTGTAGCTCCACAGCATGATAGCAAGCTAGATGTCACTACATCTCCTTGGAGGCCACTGAAGAGCCTGAAACATTGCAGCATCCACTGCTGTACAAATGTCCACACCTTTTGAGCGTCCTTAAGCCTTGTCTATGCCACCTAAAAGGTATTTAGCAGTTGCCACTTGCTCAGTCTCCTGTTCAGAGAAGTTAATACCAAGCTGATTACAATCTGAAGTTGAAGGTTGCTTGTTGGTAATGGCTAGGGACTTAGTTTTATCTTGATTACTAAAAAGACCATTGCACTGTTCTTCTTGCCTGACCAGATCAGCCATCAGTATCCATGATTCACCAAACCAAGCCAACAAGACAATGTTATTGGCATATGCAAGATATCAAAGCAGAATGGTGGTCAGCTCAGCGCCACCAACAACTGCATCCTCAAACTTACCCATCAGCTACAGTGCTGATATTGAACAACGATGGTGACAGAATACAGCCTTCCTGAACTCATATGGAAATAGGAAACCATGCTATGGATCAGCTATTGAATTGAACCCAGCTGTTTGTTCCACTATAGACTTCTTCTGTCAATGATACTATCTTTTCTCAGGGACACTGCGTCGCCTCATCAGACCCTGCGGCTTGTTGAGTGCACTGAATCAAAGACCTGATGGAAGTCTATAAAGTGCTTTGCAAGGTTTATTTAATTAATCCATCTTCTCAAAAAGCTGCCTTAAGGTAAAGATCTGTGAAATGAGATCTAAAGCTGCTCTGAATATCCCAGCCTTTGCCATGAAGTGCATCCTTGATTCGAGACATTAACACAAAAGCCAAGAGCTTCTCTGGGACTGACAACTGCATAATTCCTCTATAGTTGCTACATTTGGGTTTATCACCCTTTTTAAACAGAAGCAGAATAACAATTTCCTTCCAGTCACTGGGGATTATATTCGTGGCCCAGATGGCCTGGAAGAACCTATGCAGCAGTGATACGACAGTATTCTCACCTGTGTTCATCAGCTCAGGGATAAAGTTACAAATCCCTGTTACTTTCCCAGACTTCCGTTTATGGAGTGTGATCCACTTGGTTGAAGGAAAGTGTTCTCTGGAACTTCCTGCCCCATTTCAAATGGAAGAGGGACTGCAGGTGACAGACAGTTGAGGAGAGTTTTTTTTTTGAAATGATCTTCTCATCTGGGCAACTGATCTTGTAGACTCTGGCTGATGCTGCCATCTCAATTCTTTACTGGACAACCTGGTGCTGTCTCCGCTAGCAAACATCTCAACACTGAATAAGGGCTGCAGAGGTTGTGCCTGGTGGCAGCATGTTCTAAACTGGCTTCGTGAGTTGACCCCCAGGTTTCCATATCTTTTCTTACATAATGCCTTGATGACATTCCAAAGTCGAATCCATTTGGCCTTTGCTTTTTGTCCTTGACAAACGTGTCTTTAAAGACTTGAATTGTAGCCTCGCTGTTTTTCTTACACCCAACTGCAGTGAGTGTCTCTGTCCTCCCTGATCCATAGATATTTGAAGATCTGAGGCCCCAGCACTGAGCTGGCAACAGTCAGCACTGATGACTTGAATTACAGTAATGCTGTTCCTCATCAGATGACAGAGGAAGTGAGGCTCAAGTCTCTAATGCTTCGGCAGCCTTCAGCCGTTCAGAATGGAAAGCTGTCTGAGAGCTCAGCTCTAATAAAAGCTTTTGTTTGAATTGGACTAATTAGCTGGCTGTCATTGAAGTGGAAGGTGCACTTTTGTCAGCAGAAGCCCATGGTTGGTGTCAAGTTCAGCACCTCTGCAAACTCAGACATCCATGACTGTTGACTGCCAGTGATTGTTAAAAGGACATGATCAATAACAATCCTAGTGAAACCCTCTGGACTGTACCAGGTCTGCCTGTGAATCTTTGAGCGTCACAAAACAATGATATTGGACACAAATTGGGATTATTCTATGTGCTGCATTGTGATACAAGGCTTTGTTGAAACATTTGTGAGGAAGCTTGCACTTGAATGTCCTGTTTAACCCTATTGCATTATTTTATAGTGGCATGGTGTGAGATGAGATTAGGAAACATTGTAGGTTAACAAGCTATTTGGGATAAAATGAAAAGCCTGTTTCTGGACCTCAGTACAGTGATAGCCTAGACTGGGGTGGCCGAACTTACTGACCCTCCGAGCCACACATGGTAATCTACAGAAGTTCGAGAGCTGGGGCGCACCTGCTGGGGTTCGGGGCTTCTTCCCTGAGAGAGGCACCTGCCACGGCTCCGGGGTGAAGCCCCACTCCTGCTGAAGCCCTGAGCCCCGGCAGGTGTGTCCCCTGGGGCTGATGCCTTCAGACCGCCACCCCCACTGGGCAGAAGCCCCTACCTCCCACCCTGCTGAAAGGCAGATGTCCCAAGCCTCCCCCAAAGTCTGGTAGGTGGAGAATGGAGGGGGCATGTGGGGGGCTCTGCAAGCCACACTTTAACTGTAAAAGAGCCACATGCTGCTCGTGAGCCACAGTTTGGCCACCCCTGGACTGGACCTTACTACAGGGATAATGATTCTAAAAATAACTAGGAGATGGAAACAATCCATCAACCAAACTTGATTAATTGAAGCTATTCATATAATGCCCATTGAGTGACACGTAATGTAGAAAATTGATGAATTAATAAAACTATAGTATATCTGGTTCCATTACAGTTTCTACCATATCAAAGGATAAAGCCTATAGAAAAAGGAAGGACCAGACAATTTTAAGAGGGTTAAAAGAAAGATTTAATTGACTAAATTAGTCAAATGTTTTTTTCTCTTGAACACGACTACCAAAGAAACTAATAGATTCCTGCAGCCATCAAAGTTCTGATGCATCAGAAAAAGCCTGCAAGAAATGTATTATAACAATGTCCTGTCAGCATTCATATATTTTGCAATGACATGTTGGCTCAAATGGACAGCATGGAAGAGATTATGTAATCTCTGATGTCTTTGAAAGATTCTTGATGATAGGTGGCAACAAAAAGATAACTGGGAACTTCGCAGAGAAGTCTGTCTATCAAGTTGCATTTATCAAAATGGTGGCAAGTTGTAGGTCAGTTCCCACACCTTTCAATCCAAAGATTGTGAACGGGATTGCGGGGGAGTTACTTAAGATGGATCATTTTTTTTTAAAGCATTTTGATTACTCCCCGTGTCGCACATGGCCTTTCAGTTTTAATTCTCCTGACTTTGTTTATTTCTTACTATTCTGCTCTTTTTTCCTCTTGGCTACAACTATTATTTGCTTAGTAGGGAGGAACAAACATAATGGTACAGGCAGCTGTATTTGTACCTTAGGGCTACTCAAAAGCACACACAAAACCTCCTGATTTTTATATGAGCAGGAGAAAAATTGGAAAGGAATTGTGAAGTTGTAGTTAATTGGCTTCATTGCACAGCTTTGTGAGAAATACAGACTTGGAAATTGTCTTCAGGTTATAGATGGCAATGTTTATTAAGAGGGTGGGCAAAGGAAAGGCTTATGGGGAGAAGGGAACTGTAAGTTTTGATAGCCAAAGAAAAATTGAAGTGTATTTTTTGAGACATCAACATGATGTACGGTAACACTATTATTGCCATACCACAACAGAAGTCCATCTATTACGTTATCGTACTTCTGACAGTGACAAATACCAGATACTAAAGAGAAGTTGCCAGTAGATTTTGAAAATTTGGATTAGAAGCCTAAGGCTCCTATTTTTTTTCAAATTTTGGTCTGAGTGTATAAAATGTGCAGTAATTTTCTTAATGGATTGAAAGCCTAAACAACATTAAAGCAATTATCTTTTGAAGTGACACAATTTATGATTTTAGTAAATACAACTTTAGCTCCTGATGCTACACTTCTTCACATTAATTCCATGAGTAACTTCATGTATCAGCACAGCACTTATTATTTAATTCATTAGAAGTTTTAATCTAAAATTGCAGTAGCATAAATCTTCAAATTAATTTTACAAAGCCTCAACCTGATTTAAAATCAATTTAAAAAAATTGGATGACTTAAATCTCGTCTTACATCACCTTGATTTAAATCAGTCCACATTGGTTTCCTAAAACCCATCTGTTACTTGTTCGCATATGCCATGAAATATGAGGCTTTATATTCCTTCATTTAAAAAAAACCCGTCTAATGTAACTGGCTGTTCTTATTATCTGGATAAATGTCTAATCCTTTTTTGAATTTGACAATGAGATCCACAGGTTGTTTTATGTGTGTGTTGTTTTTTTTTAATTATATATACATATACCTATTTCTTTTAATCAAATTCAATGTAAACATCTTTTCAAATTCATTAAATGTTCCCTTGTTCTTGTATCATGGGAAGGTAAATAGGCGGGCCCAGTTGACCATCTTTATATTATTCAGTATTTTGTGTACCTCTATCCTGTCCCTGCTTATAATACCTCTTATGCTTTGAATAGACGTATACTCTTGATCTGATGTATACATTGTCGTCGTCTTCACTTTTCTTCTAGAAGAGGGAGGAAAAGTGTTAGGTGAGGGAAAGGGAAGTCACTTCATAATATGTGCTTGTGCTTCCCAGTTGTGAGAGGATATGCAGAGGTGATGCTAGTCATTCATGACTGTAAAAAGGCATAAGGCATGATTTAGTGTAATTTCCCGAGGGCAGTATTTTTCCATTCTGTTGGCATGTTCAAGTATTTTATAAATTTGTTAGATGTTTACTTACTGTTTTTAACTGGACCATTATTTTATTGATCATATGTGCTTGCATATCAGCTTCAGGAGATTGATAAACTGCAGGGTGTGATATGGAAAGAGAAGAAAGGAATCAGCATAAACACAAACTTTAGAAGGTTGGCTTACAGCACTCTTGGAACATTTGGAATATTAATATATTCAAGACGCTGAATACAGTTCCATTCTTATGTACGGTAACAGTCTCTCCGAAGGTTGACTCTGCCAGGTCTTTTGCTCCTGGGTGTCAGGTCGTTGATACTAGGCCACTGGAACACCGCCTTCTTGCAAAGATATTTTTACCTTAGATGGCAGTGGGCAATAAATAAGCCAGTGCCCATGTGGAGCATAAACACCATTGTGACGTTGTATACTTTGTGGAAACACCCCACACCCCCATATTCATCCTTATATGATTGTGTGGTATCTAATGCAAAGTTTGTCATGTTGTGTGTCTTTGGAAGGCTTATGATGTGCTGAGCATTATTGTTATGGTAATGTTATAGTAATCGTTGTTATAGTAATGTTATAGGTTGTAATTTCATGTATATAGTTGAGGCTGAAAATGTGTCCTCATGGCTTAAATCAAGCCAAGGCAAAAACTCTCCCAAGAGCAGAGGGGCAGTTCATACCTCATCAGGGCATGTATGCAACAAACTCAACCCTGCCTCACAGGAACAAAGGACACTGGCCTAAGCAGCAACTAAGGATCTGTTGGATTCTCGAGTGAGTCATCCCCCTTCCTTTGGTCAGTTTGGGATTGTGATGAGGTAATGCTCAGCTGACTCTGAAGGGGGAAAGCAAAGCCAAGAGGGAAGAAAGAACATGAGAAAAGGGAGAGATGTTTGCCAGGCTCGTCTTCTTTCTTCCACCTCCATCTACAGACATCGTCACCAAGCGGCTGAAGCGCTGATCAAAGGGGAGAGCCTGGCTGAAGGGCAACCAGCTAGCCTGTGGTGAAAAGTATCTAAGTTTTGTAAGGGCATTGAAAGTGTTAAGATCAGCTTGGAATGCGTTTTGCTTTTATTTCATTTGACCAAAGCCGACTTATCGTGCTTTGAGTTACAATCACTTAAAGTCTATCTTTGTAGTTAATAAATCTGTTTGTTTATTCTACCTGAAGCAGTGTGTTTGGTTTGAAGCATGTCGGAGACTCCCCTTGGGATAGCAAGCCTGGTGCATATCAATTTATTTGTTAAACTGACGAACTCGTATAAGCTTGCAGTGTCCAGTGGACATAACTGGACACTGCAAGAGGGAGGTTCCTAGGGTTGTGTTTGGGACTGGAGATATTGGCTAGTGTCATTCGGTTGCACAATCCAAGGAGAAGCTTACAGCCCAGGAGTGGGGGTTCTCACAGCAGAGCAGGATAAAGGCTGGCTCCCAGAGTCAAGAATTGGAGTGACCTAGTAGCTCACTGGTCTGGATAACACCAGAGGGGAATGTCACAGTCCAAAGGTTGACTCTACTAGGACTTGCTCCTGGGTGTTGGGTTGTTGGTACTAGGCCAGTGGAACTCCTTCTCGCAAAGATTTTTTTATCTTAGATGGCAGTGGGCAATAAATAAGCCAGTGTCCATGCAGAGCATAAACACCACCCTCTAAATGTTCCAGGCAGTTCCTTTTTAAATGTGGCAAGTGAAGGTGCTCCCTGTCAGTTCACTTCTGTGTTTCTCATACTCCTTATGATCTAAGGCTCCATCTACATTTGGAACTAGGAGTGTAATTCCTGGCTCATGTAGACATGCTCACACTGGCTCTCATTGAACTAGGGTAGCCATGGTAACATGGGCAGTGGTAAGTGGTGGCATGGGCTAGCTGGCCTAAATACAAACTCACCTAGACCACCATGGATACATACTTGATTAAACTAGCCTGTGCTGATGCTCGTTGCTCCCTGTGCTGCTCCAGCTTTACTACCACCGTTAGCATGCTAACTCAACGAGAGATAGCATGAGTATGTCCATAAGAGCTGGGAATCGCACCCCTAACTTGAAGTGTAGGCATGTAGTCTTCATGTCACATCAGTGGCACATAGTGGCTTCTTTCAGTCTTATACTATTATATTTTGAGATGTTAGTTGGAGTGTTGCAGTGCATTTTGTAAGCAGCTGGACACCAGAAAGCCTGCACTGCCACCTGCCTTTGTTCTTCCCTGTTTCTAATGAATAACGTTTAAGAATGTTTCCTTTGAAAAAAAGTTGTATACGTTATTTGCAGTGAAAGCTTTGTCATTTGAAGTTTTGTGTGAGAAATTCGTATTTGGTAAAATCAGTAGTAAAGTCCCTCATTTCTTTTTATGGGGGTGACTCTTTTGTGTGTGTTTTGGACTGAATTTCTAGAATCCAGATGTCAGACAGTGAAGTGTATATATCAAAATCAGTTCTGCTTTTTGATGGGTTATTTCACTCATCTATGTTAGTACTGATGGATTTTATGCATTATCATATTGTTACCTTTTTATGGGCTGTGTGGCAGTCTTGTCATGTTGAGGAATAGCAAAGGGAGCTGCAGTAGCTCTGGCAAAGTGAAAAGACAAATTTGAAAGCTGTTCAAGCAGAGAGTTCAAAAAGCAACATCTTAAATTCAAGCAGCCAGGGGAGAGCAAGTCCTCATTGAACATGAAGTCCACAAAGAAAGGTACAACTTCATACCAAAGCCATTGAAATTAAGTTGATTTAAAAAAAAAAATCACTATACCCTTATATTTCAAGAAACTAAATAAACCTCAGTGGAAAAGTTAAATTCTTCAAGTCCTAGTTACAGCATTCACAAAGTTCATACAGCATGTGCTTGTGTCCTGATGTGACTGTTCAGTCTGAATTTTTTTTAATAATTCTAGTTTTATACCGGTAGAAGTGAAGTAGAATGTGAACAAGTGATAAATATGTCCTTACTCTGTTCTTTACACTCAGACTATCCAAGTTTTGTTTATATTCTCACCAAATAGTCCTCTGTCTTTCAGCTTCCACTGCCAGCTTCTTAACTGTCCAGCACTGTCTTGTTACTGTATTTTGGCTTCATTTAACATTCGCTTTTTCCCTAACTTATTCCACCATTGCTATAATTGGTCTTTCTCTCCCAGTGGCAGCCACAGTGGGTGTATTTCAATGATGGACGCTGCTTTTTAATCAGTGTCACATAATCCAGGTTTAGAGGATGCAGTGCTTAGAATGCCGGTTCCTTGACTTCTCTGGCATTCCCACTGATACTGCCACTGGAATAGTTGGACTGATGGTAACAACAAGAAGAGAAGTCCAAGCATAGATGAGGCTGTAATTCACATATGTGTAGTTCGCAATCAGGAGATGCAATTGCAGCTCCTGTAGTGATTCTTGATGTAGATTTCATCTGGCTAGATCACTGCTAACTTGAGTGACAATAGCAGTTATCTGTGGCAGCAGGGACAGAAGCGCATGAACCAGCCTCCTGAATATAAGCCTACTCAGGACCCTGGATATATACTTGAGCGGCTAGCTGCTGCCATGGCTACATTACTATTGTTGTTTGAGCTAGTTGTGGTCTACCTGATCAGTGGTTCTCAAACTTAATTGCACCGTGACCCCCTTCTGACAACAAAAAATACTATACAACTGAAGGGTTAAAATCCATGCGCATTTATATAACAGCCAGGTATATAGATTGTGCCAGCTCTTTTTCAGACCCAAAGTCCAGAATATAGTCAAGAGACCAGAGGCCTAGCAAACAGTAATCAGCTAAGAGAAAGCTGGGGTTAACAGATAATCTTGTTTTGCTAAAATAGGATGAGTCAGCAAATTGCCAGATGTTGGAGCTAAGAACTAAATAATTGTGTCTTATTCAAAGTTGCAAATTAAACAAAGAATCCCTGTTCCTATTGTTAGTTTCTTCTGTAGGGAGATGTTCTTCCCACAGATCGAACCTAGAGTTTATGAAAAGTTGGCACATGTCAGTATAAGATATGGCAACCTCCCACCTCCCCTTCCAAGGGACCAATGCCTGCCTTTAGACACACAGAAGACAATCTTTATTGCCATATACTTTCCTGTTTCTTTTGCTTTAACTCCTAGAAATGTACCTGTTGGACAATCAAAGGAGTTACTCCATTCCTATAGACCCCAAATCAGAATTCAACATATATATTTTATACTAATAACATTTTATCAAAGTATTAATTAAATGTTAGCTTGCTAACTTAAGACCATGGGCGGAGACACTATGTAACCTGTTAACCATTGGCCACTGTGCTATCTTGTCTTGCTACAGAACCTATCAGGTTTTATACCTATTAGGTGTAAAACTGCCTACCCCGTCACTTTCCCCTGCCCATGAAAAATCTATATATTCTATTGTAATCAATTGATTAACAGTGTCTCTGAGCCTAATAAGCAAGGTAACAGTCCGCCAGGGCTCTGCGTAATAGACTCCTATGCTTGACCCCTACACAGTGTGGATTTATGTCCTTCAACAACCCCAGAATTGGGGTCTGAAACCTGAGCCCTGCCTTCAGCACAATGTGAGGGGACTGAAGCCTGAGCCCCAGCCTCAGCCCTGAGCGGGTGAGGCGGGCTTGGGTTTTTACTTCAGCCCTGAGCCCCCACAAGTTTACCGCCAGCCTTGACAACCCCATTAAAGTAGGGTCACGACTCACTTTGGGGTCCTGAGCCAGAGTTTGAGAAGTGTGAAGCTAGATCAAAACTGGCTTGGGAATGCCTGCAAACTCGTGCCAAGACGCACTGTTCTCTCTCTGTCGTGACCAGGCCTAGCCAGTTTTGTTTCTGTGCTTGGCAAATATTCGTCTTCACTATTCAACTTCCTTTGACAGCTGCGTACAATTTTACCAGTGCTTTGTCACTATGGGTGTGCCTACATGAGTTGCACATACCCATAGTGACAAAGCATTCCTTGAGAGTGTTAAGCAGCTGGTAAAGGAAGTTGAATACTGACGAGGTATATTTGCTGACCAAATGAACAAAACTGGATGGGTCTGGTAATTGGAGAGAGAATATAGTGTGCCTTGGAGCATGAGTTCCAGGGCTCGCAAAGTTCATAAGAAGGAAGAGGCTGTGGAAAAGAGGCACTCAAGCCTCCCATTTTTTCAGGGGTGTGTTAAGTGACTTTGACAATGAGAAAATTTGGACAAATGTCTAATGAAGCATTTCAGTCAGAAAAGTCAAGAGTGAGCCAGATGGAGATGGTTGTGGAGGTTGAAGTTTGAGTGAACATGCTTTGAAAGCAGAGTCCTGGGTCAAGTGCACTACTAGTCTAGGATGTATGATTACAGTACATGTGGCCAGTGAAAAGACTGAGAGTACAACATTTAGGGGTAGTCTGGGAAAGAGTAGCTTGAAGAAGACCAAAAACCCAGTGGCTGTGATGAGAAGTATGGGATGCCAGAGGCTCTCCCAGAGATTGACTGACTTATTTCACAACACCAAAACATGCTAGCTGCTTAGGACATGTATAAAAGAAACCCACAACTTTGGTCGTCGTCATATTCTTTTTTAAGATGTGAAGCATTGGGTGGATAATGGACAGAGAGGTAAAGAAGGAAACTGATTATAGTAATAGGGTCATATGGAGACTCAGTTCTGGCATATGTGTTTTTACTGATACGCAGTGGAACCTGAGCTTTTTAGTTTCTTTTTAAATTATTCTAGTTCTTGTAGATCAGTGGTTTTCAATCTTTTTTCATTTGCGGACGCCAACAAAATATCAAATGGAGGTACGGAGCACTTTGGAAGTCTTAGACATAGTCTGAGGACCGTCAGGAGTCTGTGGACCACAGGTTGTAAACCACTATTTTAGATGGTAGTACAGAAGCAAGGTTAAGAGTGGATTTAAATAAGAAGAGGGGAGTGTGGCTTGGCATTCAGGTTTTAGAAGGCATGCCATATGTATGCGTGTCCATGATGAAATGACAAGGAGTCCAGTGACACCTTAAAGATTAACAGTTTTATTTGGACTTAAGCTTTCATGGGTAAAAAACATCACTTCTTCATATGCATGGAGTGAAAATTACAGATGCAAGCATTATATAGTGACACATGAAGAGACTTGAGTTACCTCACAAGGGGAGAACCAGTGTTGACAGGACCAGTTTGATCAGGTGGATGCACTCAGTGACTTGATGGAGGTGGAGCCAGCGTAGGCTTGGTTTGAGGTGGTGATCTCTTGAGCAGCTAACACAAATCTCAGTCTACTTAACTGCTGATTCTTAATTACCACTTGAACAGGTCTTTCAGAGGACTCTGCAAAGCCAAGTAACGTTTTAACTTGCAAAAAATCAACAGTCTTAAATAAATTGTTTTGAGATGAAACTAATTTATAGTCTGGCCTTTGCAGCAGACTGCAGCAAAAAAGGAGGAGATAAGAAAAAGTCCTGATCACTAATACTTCTGTAAAAAGAAATATAGCTTTAAGTGCCAGATGGTGCCAGCACAAACATAACACAGTCCTGTGTTGCTCATGTGGAACTGCACTTCCTATAGGAATTCTGACAGGGATTATTCCTCGCCTAGTATGAGGGTGAATCGATGCATTCCATCATCCTTTTGGATCTTGCAGCCTTATCTGTCATGACCTGCAAACTTTACTGGAAATTGGGAGTTGATTGTGCTTATCCTACGTAGGTAACTGTTACACGGAACATCTTTAGTATTTTTTTTAAAAACTGATGTACCCCAGTAGGTGTTGAACAATGCTGTAATGCGTGCAAAATGTCTGAAGAAATAATGTATTCAATAAGATCAGTTGTGGGAATCAAAAGTTCATCCCTCTGAGTAGATTAAGTTCCGTGTAAAGTTTCAGGTTGACTTTAGTGTCTTCTCTATTGGAATGGTTTTAATACATTCAAGAAAATTTGAAAGAATTCAGGTCAGGTGCTAGTTTAATTTTGAACTGAGAAAGTGTTTGGCAATCTACTCACAATGTTTAGGCTTGAAAGTGTTAGTGTTACATGTCAATATGTTAACATCAAGTTTTTTTCCCCTCCCTCTAGGTTTCTCCTCAAATCTTTGATGAACCAATGATTGCTAAAGAAATGTATGAAGTTGCAGTCTCTCTGATTCAACTGTTTGATGAGTTGGAAATGAAGGAAAGTGGGTAAGATGTGCTCCAGGTCTGTTTGTGAAGAACTTGTGACTCTCAGTCGAAATGAAAGTTGAATTCGGGAATATGATTCCTTGGAGTACCTATATTGCAATTCTGATGTGGCTTTTATTTTTTGCACTTTTCCTCCTTTTGTCTTGAATGATGACTTATTGGCGTGATTTCTGTTCACATTAATTGTATTTAGACCCCTTGTAGCTTTTATTGAATTTCTTGAATTTTTTAAAATACACGGCAGGGCACAATGTGTAAGTGACCATCAAAGCTATGTCAGTTGAAAACTTAATAGACTCTTGCTGCAGGCTGGGATTGAATGTTCTTCATATGAAGCAAAAATGCAGAACTCGGATTGATTAACAAAGGAATGAAGGAAAGTGGTGTTATATAAGAACCAATGAAGGCTGATGTCTTTTCTTGTTTGTATTTTTCAGACTTTCATGCTTAATGTGCATATTAGGTTAGAGTGTAGAACAGATTAAGGCAATTTCATTTGTCGTGCTCTGTAGCATTTTGTAAATTGGTATTCAGTATCTGCAGGAATGTGGTTAAAAAAAATCTAAAGCTAGTAGAACTTTTTCTAGTGCTGAATTGCAACTTAAAGCTACACTTTTCTGTCGTGCTGATTTTTTTTACGAAGTTGTAAATATGTACTGAAGAAATAGCTTTAATTTTTAGACTGAAAGCTTTTTTTAATGTTATTATGTAAGCTTTTGACATTTTAGAAAAAAATCATGAAACTTAAACTGTACCAGATTGCACTATAAAACGTAAGTGTCGATGGGGATGTTAATGTGATAAGTATGCTGCTCATTTATCACTTTCATTATGAGGATTATTTTGATCTTATTTTTTTCTGAGGAACTGAATACTCCCTATAGTGCTGCTTTGTTGGACTGTTTTAGAAGACTAGTCAAAAGCACCATACAAAATGTTCTCATGACCAATATTAGTATATTTATTATTGTAGTTTTTAATTTCAGAAAGGGAACTGCTCATAATAGAAAGAGACATTACTACCCTCTAGTGAAAATACATTTCTGGTATTGCTATAAATAAAACGTTTATATGTACAGTAAGGGAATAGTGATTTTCATGCTACATTTACAGAATACGTTACAACAGTATGAAGTTACTGCTACCAAGTATAAGATTTTTGTATTACATTAAATTGATTGTGGCCTCTTGTCTCTGTCACACACAGGCTTAAGCAGAGTGATGTCTCTAGCAGTTCATGTCATGGCTTAACTTATCAGTGCTTATGAAGTGAAAGGATTCCTTTTGTTTGCTATTGTAAAACTGACTCATTCAGTTGTAGCTTTGCAATTTTCCTTACCGTTACATGCTGCTTATAATAGGAAACTTTTTTTGTTAGAGCTATCTAACATAGCATTTTTTTAAAGTAAGGATAGAGTTTTTGCTTCACAAATTTTTAGCTAATTCTCAAGTAGTGATATCAGAGAGAGAGATTTTTATATAACACAATTTTGATGCAAGGGAAACAGGAGTACTTCTGCATGTGACGTAGTTCTAAAGGCCATGGAGCAGGTTTGCTTTCAGTATTTATGTACATGTTTTATGAAAAATATAGCTTTAGGTGATGTTTTGTATCATGTCTCTTCAGTGAACTTAAATAGCACAGCTGATAGGAAAAGTGCACTTGTGTTAACTCTTACAAGATAAACTGTTTTTTAGGGAACTGAAACATAATAGGTTGAGGTTAGTGAAGTATGAAATGAATTAAAATATATTTTTGATATTAGGGAGAAGAAAAATTTGGGCCTTATGTCAGAGCGTGGCAGTGTGTTGGTGTTTCTGCCAGGTGAGTACTGACCTTTTCTTGTTGTGGTTTTGGTGAGGGGGGATGCAGCTTGTTAGTATGTATTGAAATTGCATCTTTTTTCTCTGACATCACTCTTCCTCTAATTGATAACATGAACATCAGTACATATATCAGTCTTCCATTTTACCCCAACCCTGTATGAACATGGCAGCAAATAAAAAGTAACCTTCTTTGTAAAATACTCTATTCTAATCTTAGAATTTTTAAATAAAGTTGCAGTATAGCAAAAGATACCAACCCTTCTCTCCCCCCCCCCCCCCCCCCGTCACCTCCCCTCCAAATGTTTTTTGTTTCAGCTACTGGGTTAAATAGTGAATCATGTCATACTTGAAATTCTGCATTCAGTTTCTCCATTCTATATGGTTACACAGCTCCTTCATGTGACTGTATGGTGAGTAGTGCCTCATATCCAGCCTTCATCAAGATCCTTGAAGTTGGAGCTAAGCATCTTTTTTTTTTTTTCCCCCCTGTATGTTGCTTGGCACATTTTAAGCATTTAATAAATAATGTGTCAGGGACCACACAGCACTGCATGAATGAACAAGAGGCTGTATTGGTTTCTGAAGAACCAATTTAAGTTGGAAAAACTTAAACTCGCCCATTAGCCTTTCCAAAAGTATGAATCTAGTTGTGTAGCTACTACCAAACAAAAGCCATGTATCAAGTAATACATGTAGGGCTGTCAAACGATTAAAAAATATTAATTGTGATTAATCATGAGATTAAAAATAATTGCTATTCATTGCAGTTTTAATCGCTCTGTTAAACAATATAATACCATTTATTTAAATATTTTTGGATGTTTTCTACATTTTCAAATATATTGATTTCAATTATGACAGAATACAAAGTGTACAGTGCTCACTTTATATTATTTTTACTAATATTTACACTGTAAAAATATTTTTCAATTCACCTCATAGAAGTACTGTAGTGCAGTTTATCATGAAAGTGCAACTTGCAAATGTAAAATTTTTTTTACGTAGCTGCACTAAAAAATAAAACTATGTAAAACTTTAGAGCAGTTGTCCTCAATCTTTTTCGTTTGGCAGGCGCCAGACGATGAGCAGCGGAGGACTGTGGTGGCAGACGAGCATCTGCTGAAATGCCGCCGACAAGTGGCAACATCAATAGATGTCACCACTGAAATGCTGCCGACAAACAGCGTCATCCAGAGGCGTTGCCACCAAAATGCCATCACTTGTCGGAGGAATTTCAGCAGATGCTTGTCACCCGGCCAGTATGCGGGCATACTTAGACGCCCTGGCGGGTGCCATGACGCCTGCAGGCACTGCGTTGAGGATCCCTGCTTTAGAACCTACAAGTCCACTCTGTCCTTTTTCTTGTTTAGCCAATTGCTGGGTCCACAGTGACCTAGACAAATTGGAGGATTGGACCAAAAGAAATCTGATGAGGTTCAAGAAGGACAAGTGCAGAGTCCTGCACTTAAGAAGGAAGAATCCCATGGGCTGCTACAGGCTGGGGACCGACTGGCTAATCAGCATTTCTGCAGGAAAGGACCTGGGGATTACTGTGGACGAGAAGCTGGATATGAGTCAGCAGTGTGCCCTTGTTGCTAGGAAGGCCAGTGGCATATTGGGCTGTATTAGTAGGAGCATTGCCAGCAGATTGAAGGAAGTGATTATTCTCCTCTATTTGGCACTGGTGAGGCCACATCTGGAATATTGCATCCGGTTTTGGACCAGCACTAGAGAAGGGATGTGACAAATGGAGAGAGTCCAGCAGAGGGCAATTAAAATGATCAGGGGGCTGGGGCACATGACTTACGAGGAGGGGCTGAGGGAACTGAGCTTGTTTAATCTGCAGAAGAGAAGAGTGAAGGGGGATTTGATAGGGTTTGATAGCCTTCAACTACCTGAAGGGGGGGTTCCAAAGAGGATGGAGCTCAGCCGTTCTCAGTGGTGGGAGATGACAGAACAAGAAGCAGTGGTCTCAGGTTGAAGTTGGGGAGGTCTGAGTTGGATATTAGGAGGATGGTGAAGCACTGGAATGGATTACCTGAGGAAGTGGTGGAATCTCTATCCTTAAAGGTTTTTAAGGCCCAGTTTGACAAAGCCCTAGCTGGGATGATTTAGATGGTGTTGGTCTTGCTTTGAGCAGAGGATTGGACTAGATGCCCCCGCGACATCTCTTCCAACCCTAATATTCTGTGATTCTAAGACAAACAAGTTTGTTTACCATTTGTGGGAGATAATGCTGCCTGCTTCTTATTTAAAATGTCACCTGAAAGTGAGAACAGGAATTTTGCATGGCATGCTGTAGCCAGCAGTGCAGGGTATTTACCTGCCAGATATGCTAAACATTTGTATGCCCCTTCATACTTTGACCACCATTCCAGAGGACCTGCGTCCATGCTGATGATGGGTTCTGCTTGATAATGATCCAAAGCAGTATGGACTGATGTATTTTCATTTTCATCATTTGAGTCAGATGACACCAACAGAAAGTTGTTTTTCCTTCTGGATGGTTTGGATTCTGGAGTTTCCGCATCAGAGTGTTGCTCTTTTAAGACTTCTGAAAGCATGTTGCACAACATGTCCCTCTAGGGTGACCAGACAGCAAGTGTGAAAAATCAGGACAGGGGTGGGGGGTAATAGGAGCCTATATAAGAAAAAGACTTAAAAATTGAGACTGTCTCTATAAAATCGGGACATCTGGTCACCCTATGTCCCTCTCAGATTTTAGAAGGCCCTTCAGATTCTTAAACCTTGCATTGAGTGCTGTAGCTACCTTTAGAAATCTCACATTGGTACCTTCTTTGTGTTTTGTCAAATCTGCAGTGGAAGTGTTCTTAAATCGAACTACATGTGCCGAGTCATCATCTGAGACTACCATAACATGAAATATATGGCAGAATATTTGTAAAACTGCAGAGCAGGAACTGTGGTTCTCCAAGGTGTCGTCAGTGTGGGTCCCACAACTCGGCTTGTATCCCCACTTTTTTTTGATTTCTCTGTGTCTATGACTCTGAATTAGTGAGGGACTGGGGAGGGGTGGTTGGGGCGCACAGGGGACATATGCAGCACAGACATGGCCCACAGGACACTGCGATTCAAAAGATTTCAATCTCTGGATTGTGTAGTAAATGAAGATGCTGTACATAGGACTCCTGACTCATTTGTTGCAGAAATTAGAAAGTAAATTGTGCATGAGCCCAGAGAATGCAGATGGAGAGAAAGGAGGGTCTTGTAGTTATGGCAGCTGAATGTCACCTTGGGTAACTGGGTTCTATCCCTGCCCCTGCCACAGAGTTCCTATTAATAGTACCCCATTTTATGGGCACCCAACTTGCAGAGTTCGCAGTTTTCCAGGAAAAACTAGTTTAGGAGAGGATGCTGGTAAATACTGAACCTGTTTTAAATTGGAAAGAATAATTGCATCAGTGTCCAGCAAGTACAGAACAGATATTTTCAAATTTTTGACCCCAAGCTCCAGAGAATCCTCCAGCAAGTGACCCATGCCCCATGCTGCAGAGGAAGGCGAAAAACCTCCAGGGCCTCTGCCAATCTGCCCTGGAGGAAAATTCCTTCCTGATCCCCAAATATGGCGATCAGTTAAACCAAGACTCACCAGTCAGCATGCAGGAAAGAATTCTCTGTAGTACTCAGATCCCATCCCATCCCAGACCACTAGACATACTTACCTGCTTGATTTGATTGATAATCAAATATCAATTGCCAAATGAATTGCCAAAATTAGGCTCTCTCATCATACCATCCCCTCCATAAACTTATCAAGCTTAGTCTTAAAGCCAGATACGTCTTTTGGCCCCACTACTCCCCTTGGAAGGCTGTTCCAGAACTTCACACCTCTAATGGTTAGAAACCTTCATCTAATTTCAAGTCTAAACTTCCTAGTGTCCAGTTTATATCCATTTGTTCTTGTGTCCACATTGGTACTAAGCTTAAATAATTCCTCTCCCTCCCTAATATTTATCCCTCTGATATATTTATAAAGAGCAATCATATCCCCCCTCAGCCTCCTTTTGGTTAGGCTAAATAAGCCAAGCTTTTTGAGTCTCCTTTCATAAGATAGGTTTTCCGTTCCTTGGATCATCCTAGTAGCCCTTCTCTGTACCTGTTCCAGTTTGAATTCATCCTTCTTAAACATGGGAGACTAGAACTGCACACAGTATTCCAGATGAGGCCTCACCAGTGCCTTGTATAATGGTACTAACACCTCCTTATCTTTGCTGGAAATACCTTTCCTGATGCATCCTAAAACTGCATTAGGTTTTTTAACAGCCATATCACACTGGCGGCTCATAGTCATCCTATGATCAACCAATACTCCGAGGTCCTTCTCCTCCTCTGTTACTTCCAACTGATGTGTCCCCAAATTATAACTAAAATTCTTGTTGTTAATCCCTAAATGCATGACCTTGCACTTTTCACTATTAAATTTCATCCTATTACTTTTACTCCAGTTTACAAGGTCATCCAGATCTTCCTGTATGATATCCTGGTCCTTCTCTGTGTTAGCAATACCTCCCAGCTTTGTGTCATCTGCAGACTTTATTAGCACAGTCCCACTTTTTGTGCCAGGGTCAGTAATAAAAAGGTTAAATAAGATTGGTCCCAAAACTGATCCCTGAGGAACTCCACTAGTAACCTCCTTCCAGCCTGACAGTTCACCTTTCAGTATTGTAGTCTCCCCTTTAACCAGTTCCTTATCCACCTTTCAGTTTTCATATTGATCTCCATCTTTTCCAATTTAATAATTCCCCATGTGGAACCATATCAAATGCCTTACTGAAATCAAGGTAAATTAGATCCACTGCGTTTCCTTTGTCTAAAAAATCTGTTACCTTCTCAAAGAAGGAGATCAGGTTGGTTTGGCACGATCTACCTTTTGTAAAACCATGTTGTATTTTGTCCCAATTACCATTGACCTCAATGTCCTTAACTACTTTCTCCTTCAAAATTTTTTCCAAGACCTTACATACTATAGATGTCAAACTAACAGGCCTATAGTTACATGGATCGCTTTTTTTCCCTTTCTTAAAAAATAGGAACTATGTTAGCAATTCTCCAGTCGTACGGTACAACCTGAGTTTACTGATTCATTAAAAATTCTTGCTAATGGGCTTGCAATTTCATGTGCCAGTTCGTTTAATATTCTTGGATGAAGGTTATCTGGGCCCTCCGATTTTGTCCCATTAAACTGTTCGAGTTTGGCTTCTACCTCGGATGTGGTAATATCTACCTCCATATCCTTGTAGAACTGATAAATGAAATTGTTTTTAATTGTTCACTTTATTAATGTAACTTCTGTTCACCATTCACTACACCTGCCTACACTGTAACTTCTGTTCTATATTGTAATTCAAACCCCATTTTAAAACACTCACTCCATTTTGTAAAAGCTTCCTCCAACCTTCATTTTTGCAAACCCTGCTGTAATCTTATTAGTTTAGTTTAGATGTGTGAATGAGGTATGTATGAATGACGGAATCAACCTCCAGCCTCAGCCTGTCCTGATGAGATAAAAGTTCAAATACCAATGGCTGAAGACCTAGACAACAGCCCTAAACAAAGTAAGAAGCATCCACCTTAAAAAGAAAAGGACAACAGAAGGAAGATCAAAGCCAGGTTCAAGGCTGAAAGTCACGCCTGCAATTGATGGATGATCAATCTAAACCCAGAGGCAGCGTGACACAGCAAGACCTATAGACTTTGAATCCAAACTAAAAGCCTATAAAAAAGAAGGGTGAGATGAGAGACTCTGGGTAACATTCTGCTACCAACATGGAAGAACATCGGTGCCTGCCCAACAGAGATCCAGCTCGGCCTTGTGCCCGGCTTTCCTGGCCAGTTAGCCGCCACAAGCTATGAACCCAAGCTGCAAAATCAAGCCATGAACTTAAGCTATCTTCAGGACTGGTAACTATGCAGCAGCTGCAGAACACCTGATAAGTGTGTGTGTGTATAGGTATTAGGTATAGAGTGTGTGTGTGTATAAGAATTAAGATATTAGTTATTAGTCATAAATCAAATTATCATAATAAATGTGGCATCTTTGTCTTGTCCCCTTTAATAAGATCCTGCTGGTTTTTACTGGTCTAATATAATTGGTATAACATCCTCATTCCCATTTGTCATCCTACCATTATCCCTAAAGGCCTCATTAGCCTCATTAAAGACTGAGGCAATGTATTTGTCATTCCAGTGTTTAGTATTATAATTACAAATACCCTCTGCAGTTTTACTTTTTATTTGTACAACCCTAAATTAATCTATGAATCTACTGCATTATGTAACCATAATTTGAATATGTAATTAAAACAAAGTGTAATGTGGTGTGCATTAATAAAATGGCTTTTAAAATAGAAAATGCCTTAAGCTAGAACTAACAAGTTTTTCATGAGGTGGTAAAAATCATGATTTTATCTGGTAAAAATCACCTCCGGTAAATGGTATGCCATTCCTGCTGAGTTTTGACACCTAGGGCTTGATTTGCTGAAGTGCTGAGCAGTTTCAACTGAAGTAAATGGGAGTTGTGTTTGAATATATTAAGTGGTATAAGTGCTAAGAACTTTGAAAAATCAGGGCCTGGGCATCTCAGTTTGGGCACCCCAAATTAGTGGACACTTGAGAGTTTTGGACTTTATCTCTATTCTTTAGTTCCTCATCTGTAAAATGAGGATACCTCCCTAGATCACAGGGGCTAAGACAATGAATTTATCTCTGTTTGTGAGGCACTCGGTCACTACGGATATGAGGGTCAAAGTAAAGCCCATATGGAAACTAATAATGCAGTGTTCAGTGTAGGGTTGGATGATGTGGTATGAATAAGGAATAGAGCTGAACATTGAATGATGAGGATAAAAAGAAATCTTGAATAGCTACCCATTCAGTGACCACTGTTTTTCCTATGCCCTATACAAGGCAGAGGTCCTGTGGAAAAATACTATGTGATCATCCAATTAAAGATGGCAATACAGCAGGCAACAGTTAATTCTGGCACGTCCTAGATTTTCAGTGATTGACTTTGCCACTTTAATTGTCTTTCAATATAGCTTTCTCATGGGGAAGAAATATAAAGAATAGTGTCAGGCAACTTTAATTATGGGGTAGAACTGCTTGTTCCACATATAGTAAGTGTAGGGGTGTGTGTGTGTGTTTGTCATTTTATTTGTAATGTAATTTTATAGTAACTTTTCATTGCATCTTTGCTATTTAACCTCTCTGTTGTAATTGTATATGAAAAGGGATAAAGAAATAGAAACAGAATTAGGAATTAAGCAGAAATGAGGAGAATCCATTTTAGAATAAAATCATTAACTTCTTTGGTTCTGAGTGAGCATCAAAATGTTTAATTTAACTCAGCTGTTTATTCCCCCCTAGGTTTGGCTGAAATGAATTACATGCATGAACTTCTCACAAGCATGATTCACAAAAGGTAAGTTAAAATGAGTAACGTGGTAAAATATTTTCATATGTGCAGTTCTGTTTTAATTTCATTAAATTTCTGTTGAGTATTTTAACATTAATCCTTCAGCTATGTGAGTTGTAGTCCCAAAAGACATTGTGGGGCAATTACGCCCCTGACTACTGTGAACCACTATACAGATGTTACAGTGATGCATTTCCTCTAGGTTGCAAGTATATCTGCTCCATTCAAGTGTGACTTTAGAAGAACAGAATAATGTGTTTTTGACTCCAGTTCCTGGTTACAGAAAAGTAAGCAAGTATTGAAACATGGCTTAATTTTTATAAAAGAAGTGGATGGTTTTGGCCATAGCCTGAGCAGCTAATGTTGCCTAAGATCACTGTTGGTGGAATCTCTACTATTTGAAATAATTGTGAATTTTTATTCTTGGTTTTATAAAGAACAAAAAGACGTCTTGTTCTTGTGAAACTCAAATTAACTGTCAGTTAAAACAGTCTTTTTGATTTTTCTAAAGCATATGATACAAAGTCATATTCAGATTATGTACCTAGCATAGCAATATTTATGAACAGTGTTTTATGTTCCACCTAATGTCTTGGCAAGAATAAGTTTTTAGGAGATGAAGTGACTTGCTGAAAAACACAGTGCTAAATTCAAAGTAAAAGCTAAGAACTGGAATGTCCCATGTCACGACAGAATGAAATCAGACCAGTGAGTTTGATTTTCAGAAGTAATTTGAGCATTTAACCTCAAACTCCCGTTAATTTCAGTGGGAGTTATGTAGCTTAATCTATAGGTAGCCTTTGAAAATTGCAACCTGTAACTCAGGTTAAACAAACTCCTGTCAGGGATGGTCTAATTATGCTTCAGTGCAGGAGGATGGACTAGATGACCTCTTGAAGTCCCTTCAGTCCTAGTTCCTATTTTCTATTATTCTGTATTGAGACAGGTAACTGAACATTATTGGGACATATATATATTCAATGAGTATCATAGCTTGGTCACTAAACTCCAAAGTCCTCTCCCACAGTGAGATGAGGTTTCTAACCATTAGAGGAGTGAAGTTCTGGAACAGCCTTCCAAGGGGAGTAGTGGGGGCAAAAGACATATCTGGCTTTAAGAATAAATTTGATAGGTTTATGGAAGGGATGGTGTGATGAGATTAGCAGCAGCAAAGTATGCCATGTGGGCGGTGATGGGATGTTGGATGGGATGGGATCTGAGTTACTGCAGAGAATTCGTTCCTGCTGGCTGGTGAGTCCTGCCCACATGCTCAGAGTTTAGCTGATCGCCATAATTGGGGTCGGGAAGGAATTTTCCTCCAGGGCAGATTGGCAGAGGTCCTGGAGATTTTTCACCTTCCCCTGCAGCGTGGGGCATGGGTCACTTGCTGGTGGATTCTCTGCAGCTTGAGGTCTTCAAACCACAATTTGAGGACTTCAATAACTCGGACATAGGTTAGGGGTTTGTTATAGAAGTGGATGGGTAGGGTTCTGTGGCCTGCTTTGTGCAGGAGGTCAGACTAGATGATCACATTGGTCCCTTCTGACCTTAAATTCTATGAGTCTATATGGGAAACTACCAAACACTAATTTAAGCATAAATTCCTTTATTAAATCCAAAGGCTAAATGGTATTTATATGACTGCTCTGGACGTGCTTATTAGAATTTTTATACAATTTACTACAACCAAACAGTAACAAAAGCATTTGATCAAGATACTTACAAATGGACTAAACACGGGTGCTTAACCCCATTTTGGTTGGCTCCAACGTGGTCAGGCAGGTATTAGCAATGAACTGCTTTAAGAGTTTACTTTTTATATTCTTTAACAGACAAGTAATGTCATTGCCAATCACTGACTTCAGCTAAAAAACAATTTGAGACAATTCACCCTTATTTCCAGTCTTAATTCAGATACGTTTTACAGCCTCTTTTCTTCCCAAGGCCTTTCCTTTCTTATCTTCTCCCCGACTCTGTGTTTGTTAGCAGAACAGTGGGAAGGTTCGGGATTCTTTCTTTTAAAACAATTTTCCTTTGTCTTGTTACTGCAGCTCTTTGTTTTATTAGTTACTTTAGAAACCATAAATCCTTCCCACACTACAAGTAATACTACTTATTCTCATGGCCTTGTTTTATTTGCTGATTGGTGCCTCCTTTACAACACACATATATCCTTAATCAAACATAAGCCAACTTTTGATTCTTTAATTTTACTCTTCTTCTATAACTGTATAACGGCAATCTAGCTTTGTTCAAGTTAGAAACTGATCGCTTTTCTGGTAGATCAGAAAAGCATTCTTCAATTCATTTTTTTTAGCTGTTAACACTGACCACAGCTAAAAAAAAATGGATAGGGGCTATAATAGACTTGATGAAGTTATAATTAAATTATTGTATATTGCCCTATTCCTGCAAAGTGAACTGCAGATGTGGATTCCTGCTTCTGGGTGTCAATTCTCCATGCTGCATCAAGCCATATGTTTGTTAGCTTCTTGATTTCTAGTGCTGTTAGATTATTGAATAGTTGCTGTTAAAAACATAAAATATACATGCACTGTGAAGTTACAACAACTATTTCCAAAACTTTTTTTTACTATAGCACTCTTTGGTTTATTTTTTTTAAGCGCCAGAAAAATAAAATCGAAGTACTGTGACATCTTTTATTGTCTAGACACAATACTGATGAAAATGACTTTGGAAAACACAAATATAATATTTCTATTTCTATTTCATTCACAATTTTTCCTACCTGCCAAGGAAAGCTATATAAGTACATATATTAATATAGATGGATGAACTTTTCTTTGCATATTTTTTTTCTCTTTTTGGATTTGAACTAGATTATTCTATCTACAAATATGGCTGAGAGCTCTGTAACAGTTCCAGATGTAAAATATGGTGAGTATTCTATATCGTAATTAGGAATAAGTGTATCCTATATGTACTTCACCTGCATTTCCCTACTTTGGTCCTTCCCATCACCAATTGAAAAAGTCCTTTATCACTGCCTGCACTATGTAATAACTTTGACAGTGAGATTTCCACCCCCTTCCACTTCCTCAGCAGCAGGGATTCTCTTACAGACTTTCTTTAAAGGTAACAAGGAAAAGAGAGAAGAAATTAAGATTGACCTACTCTGCTGTATATGAATTAGGTAGTGAAGCGCTTTTAAAATGTGTCTGACTCTTGAAATAGTATTCCTGCTTGTGGATATTATTGTGGAAGAGGTAAAAACAATTGGTATGTCTTTAAGGCATAATAACCTAAGTAACTCTGTTAGAGGAATCTTTATGCTGTGAAAAAATGCTTACATGTGGTGGATAGTAACATTAGACATGAACCATTTAAGCTATGTGAAGATGCACCTTTATGACTGAGACTTTCAGGTCAACGCAAGCAACTATTGACAAAGAGGACTCTCTCTCTCCCATAGATTTGAAATAAGCATATCTTCATATCGCATCTTAGCAGCTCACAGGTATATCTTCACTGTGCTTATGAGCCCAACACTTGATTACAACTCCTTACTCTTGGACTTGCAGCCAGCTCGGAGTATCCAGACACATCGTGGTAGTGTTGGTAGCAGCTCTGAGGTCGGAAAGGAAATATATATTTTGATCAGAGTTCGCTCCATAGATAAAGCATAGTAGAATATTTGGAGATTTAACAACATTTCTGAATTCATACAGACTTGCTTTAAACAAAGATAAAAGCCAACTCCTGGCATCCCAAGCTGTCCTTCATCTATGGGGGTAAAGATTGACATAGGCTCCCTCAAGGTGTTTCTTTGGATAGCTGAAACCAAGGAAAAGTATAATTGAATTAGGTGGTGACAGTTGATTATCTGCATAGGTATCCTTCAGTCAGCAAGTGCATCCTACTGTCCTTCCCTCTGTCACCCTACACAGATTGTAAAAGTTACTTGGGAGGTATTTTAGTCCCTTGGTGGATGATTGCAATTGGATAACGAAAGAGAAAAGGGTCAGGGAGCCAGTGGTATTGGGAAAATGTGTGGGAGCTGATTGATGACTGGAGGGTGTGGGGTAGGGAATGGAGAAATGGATGGGATGAGGAGCTGGGAGAGAGAGAGAACTGAAACTGGCTGGACAAAAAGAATGGGAACAAGGAGTCAGTGTGGGAAAGTGACTGGGAGTAGTGGAGGAAGACTGGGACTTGGACAGGGAGTCTTGAGGCAGAGACTAGGACTGGCCAGGTAAGAAGCCTGAGGAGTGGAGAGTGGGACTTGGACAAGGAACTAAGGGTGAGCGAAAGACAAGACTGGGACAAGGATAGGTTTGAGGGGATGGTAATGAAGGGGTGAAGTGTTGGGGGAGGGGAGTCCAAAAAAAAACAGCCATAAGGTTCTGTGCCAGTGAGACCACCCTCCCCTTCACAGCCTGGAATGGAACCTAAGATTCCAGAGTCTCACCATTCCTTTGCCATCATCAGAGGTTGGTGAAATCTACTGGCAGAATGTTTAATCTTCCTCGGGTGCTGGTCTGCACACAGGATGACGCTGGTAGTGACTGTGTACCACAGACCCTCTGCAGCGGCACCAAGTGAGCCAACAGTGCTGCAAAAGTTCGGTACCCTAGTGTGACAGTTGGGAAGAACTGCAATCCTCATTACTTGGTACCAGGGCCCTGGTTCTGAGCACATACTGGCCGCTGGAATTCGTCTCGACATTAGGCTATGTAACACACAAACACTAGTCAACACCATCCTTACCCACTGACGAGTCTGACGGTGACCAGGAGGATCTCATTTCCCTGGCCTCTCACCATCATAGTACAAGGGGCCTCCTCAGTTCCATCAAGCTAACCTGCAATCATGGTATGGGCCTCCTTAGGGACCCCTTGCCCCCATGACCCCCCCCGATGGTCATACAGATCCTGTCTAGGTGCTGACTTTCCAATGTGTTTGGGGGGGGAGGTGCTTGACCGCTGGCTCTGCTCCAGGCCCCGCCCCCTTTCCACCCCTTCCTCCAAGGTCCTTCCCCCACTCCATTCCCAACCTGCCTCTTCTGCCCCTCCCCCCCAGCACACCGTGCCCTCTTTCCCAAAGCCGCCTGCATGCTGCAAAACAGCTGATCGCAGAGGGTGGGAGGTGCAGGGGGGGATAGGGGGAGGCGCTTATCGGTGGGGCCGCTGGCGGGCGGCAGACACTAGAGGGACAGTGGCGAAGCTAATGGGGGGCTGCCGGTGGGTGCTTAGCACCCACCATTTTTCTCTGTGGGTGCTTCAACCCCAGGGCACCCACAGAGTCAACGCCTATGGATGCTATACTTCACGGGAATCTAGTGTCTCTGAGAGAGAGTCTGCCAGACTGTCTCCTACAGTGTCACTGTTTGAAGCCCATGAGTCGGGGGAGGAAGGAGCTTTGGAAGAACAGGAGGAAGGGCTTGAAGGGGAAGCTACCCCTCCAGCAAGCTTCTTCTCGTCTTCACTAGACGAGGCTGTAACACCCCTCCTCCATTACTAGCTGATTTTAAGAACTTTTGGGATTTTACCAAGAGGGTAGTGGATGAGCTGCACATTCCCCTGCAGGAGGTAACAGATATACATCACAAGCTGGTGGATATTCTCCATACTGCATCCTCATTATATCTTATATCTCACAAGTGATTTACTTATTTCGTTCACATTGTTAGTGCTTTATTTGTAAAAGAAATTTAGCGGATGAAACAAGTATTAGGATAAAATATCCAAATACAGAAATGGTTGCTTTGTACGTATGTCATCCAGTGTGCACTAAGTTTCTTTTGTAATTCAAAGTAAAACTGGAATTCTAGTTCGGAATTATACTGTAGACATTCCGACTATTCTAAGTGTAATTGTGTATATATAGAGCTTTAGCCCACTTTCTTTAAATTCATTGTGTTTTTTTTTTTCATTTAAGATTATCCTTTATGGCTACACAAAATCAACCAATATTTGTTTTATTGCAAAAATGTTTGTCCTAATTGCAGTACTTGAACTACTATTTTATTTGTTTTGTTTTAAATTGCAGTCATTGATTTCTGTTTGACTCGAACTCTGGTTTGCGATGAAGACACTAATTATCAGAGCCTGAGAATTTGTTGGGCTTCTAAGACTAGTTGTAATCAGAGGAAAGGTAAGGCAACAATAGTCTTATGTTAAGAAGCTTCAGAGAAACTTGTTAGGTATGGCATAGGAGTTGTGCCTTGGCTTTTGGCAGCTTTAATATTTCTGTGAAACGGCCTTTTCACTTCTTTCCTTTGTGTGTAGGTCTATTGTAGCTTTTGGGTTATTTGATTTGTCACTGTTCCAGGATATTCAAATGTGATTTCATTAATATGTTGATACATACTGCTCAAATAATGTTTTTCTTTTTATTTCAGAAGTGCTTTTCATATGGAAACTTGCATAACACCCTAAAACTTGAGAGGATTGCTTATTATACTTTTAGAATAATGTAGCTTTAGATGGTACTTGCTTTTAAATGCAGAATTCTGTTTTTTAAAGTAAGGTATTTACTCCTTCCTTAACTCATACACTGTGTTCTCTGGATAAATTTAAAATGAACTGCCTTGCTTTTTTTAGCAAAATTTATTTGCACCCAAAGTGTGGTAGTGTCTATTATTAAAATGGGACACAGTTCCTCAGGTTAAATGTTGCCAAACTTACCTTAAATGTGTATTTCCATACTGATTCTGGAAAATGGATACATTCTTGAAAACAAAGGCTACAGCATGGATAACATACAAAATATTCTGCGTAGATGCTACAATAAAGCCCCAGGACCTTGGATTTGTGTGATATAGTTACATGCATTTTGCACTGTCCCTCTGCTTTGTCTGTCAGTTCTGTTCCTGTGCACAGGAATGGCAATTAAATGTTCTAGAATGTTGCTCTGCTTGCAAAAATAGCAGGTTTGCTGAATGGAAGAACAGTACTATATGTTCCAGCAAACCAAAACTACAGTAGTAGCTTGGTTTAATTTTCAGCATGCCAGTCTTGATCCTGTCGGTTCCATGTATAATGGAAAAATCAAAAGTTATAGTTCACTGTTATTAAAAAATCAGAAAGTGTAACCACTATATCACCTTTTTATTTTTATTTTTTTGGTGAAATTTTTCACTGTTGCTTTTAAGAACTTTTTAATGGTATAGGGATTAAAAGTGTCTAAGCAGTGCCTAAACGAGCACTCCCACCAGTGGAGTTGCACTAGTGCTAGCGCAGTTGTGGAAGAATTCTCAAAAATATGCAAATGTTGACCAGACTTAGATGCTTAATTGCATCCTGCAGAAATAAAATATACAGGGACATTGTCAGGTAGTTGATGCACTGTATTACTGCATTTGGGTTTTAGGTCTTACAGTTTACAAAATCAGGTATCAATAGGAATGCTTTAATTAAGTAATAATTAAGAGAGAGAACCATTCTCCCACCCCTCAAGCTTTCAGCAAACCTCTCTGTGAGCATATTGCATGACTGGTAATGTACTGGTCAGGAGAGGGTAGCAAGATAAGGATTAGTCCTAGTGCACCTCTCTGGATCTTGTAGATTTCCAAGAGAAAAGCTATGCTGGGAATTAAAGCTGCTGCAATCACATCTAACTTATCCTTTATGCTCTAAGTGGAGAATCAGTGGTAGCGCAAGGCTTTTGAGAACCATGTTGCCAGGAATATGCGGTTTAGGTGTATCAACAAAGGAGGCCAGCTCCCTGCATGATAGCCTCTGATCTGTGCAAATGTGGTTTTATTTCCCTAATGAGCCATAAACTCCATTTGGTATTTACAGACCAGACCCTCTATTCCAGTGCAAGGTCAGAACCACTTTTCCTTTCAAAGGGGAGAATTAAATGAAGTCCTTAATTTCTAGCAGAAATTTTTTTCTTACAGGGTTTTGTTTTTTTTTGGATGGGAGGATGATTAAATTCTAAGGTGAAATTTTAAAAAGTGCTCAGGTGACTTTGGAGCCTAACTCCCATTTCAGAAGTGATTTAGGAGCCTAAATCTCACTGAAACACTTTGTCGTTTCCTGTTCTGTGTGCATATAAATGTGGAAACGTAACATGCTGCATTGGCTTTTTTCAAACGATGTTCACTCTGTTCGCGTTATATGAAATCCATGAATCATCAGTGTACGAGGTGCTGTACAATAGAGGAAGTGTGCCTAAAAAATCCCAGCTCCAAAAAGCTTAGACTAAGGTGCTGATCCTGCAATGAGCTGTGTAGTTTGCTCACTGCAAGTTCAGGACTTGTGCACCTTTTGCCACAAAGTGATATAATATGCAGCCGGATATTACTATACAAAACAAACAGATGAACTCAGTATGGCTCATACACTTCAGGGGTTAGGTGGGTTATTGGATAATCTCAACTTTCTATACTACTTATAGCAACCATAATATTTGCGACTGCTACACACTCTTTAATATATTTATCCTGCCAACACCTTGGTGAGGCAGGGAAGTGCATTTATTCCCATTTTATGGATAGACGCTGAGGCCTGAGACAAAGTGATTTGCCCATCTTCTGTGAGTCTGTGGCAGAGCAAGAAATTCAGTCCAAATCTCCTAAGTTCCAGGCTACCATACTAACCACTAGTTGTCCTTACTCCCATCTTCTAGTTCCTGACTTTGGATCTCATAGGATTCATTCTGCAGTTGCTGCATAAGATGGGGTATCAGACAGATGGGGATTTTCAATTTGAATTTCCTTCTTTGAGTTTTACTCAGTCTTTTAGCTTTGCTGCTTTGTCTTGTAGTGAAATATTTTCTGTGTGTGAATGAATCTTTTAATTTTAGTATAACATGTTTAAGTCTGAGATTGTCGGTTTACAAATCATTGCCAAACCATGCCTTAATCTGCGGTATTATTTAAAGGCCGGGCTGGACGTGTTTCCAAAGGGTACTGTTATAGGCTTATACACAAGGACTTCTGGACAAACTGTATACCGGAGAATGCTGTACCTGAGATGCTGGTAAGAATTATTTTCAAATGTAATATGTTTTTATCTATATTTAGTGATGCAAGTGGTAAGTGTGACTACATTGTTGTTAAAGGTAATGTATAATTATGAAAGTTATTCACATATTCAAAGAGGGTAAAAATGATTGACATTTTGGAGTAGTAGCTAGTAATTTGACTAATATTTAGTAATATAGAACAAAGTTGGTAAAATACTTTCAGGATGCTTCTACTGGAAAAATAGACATATTGTGTTAACCATTTTCTCTTTGTAGAGGAAGGCATATCAGGTCAATAAAACTTCATTATCTTGAATGGTTCCGTAGCCTGGCAAAAGTAGAGTATATCCTTAGCTGTGGGAAGTACAATTCAATTATCTAATAGATTTATTTGGCTGTCTATATCTAAAATGTGTCTCTTATAAAAGGAAACATTCCATTAAGTGAGTTAACTTCTGCCATTTGTGGAAAGATAACACTTCCCAATTTATTTTTCCTTTCAGCGATGTCCATTAGGAAGTACAGTCTTAAAGGTTAAATTGCTTGACATGGGGGAACCAAGAGCCTTATTGGCAACAGCTCTGTCTCCACCCAGTATAGGTGACATTGAGCGCACCATTCTTCATCTTAAAGAGGTAGGCACTGTGACGGGTGCCTGGGACTGGGGTACCACTGAGCCCCCCAACCCACCAGCCTGGGCTCCCATTCACCCTGTAAAGCTGTAACAAGCTCCTAGTTTCACATTTTCATCAGCATACAGGTAGGGACACATACAGCTACATAAAAGAATAAATGAACACAAATCGGACATCAGGAATGGTAACATACAAAAGTCTGTAGGAGAACACTTCAGTCTTCTTGGACATTCTAGAACAGATTTTAAAGTAGCCATACTTGAACAAAACAAACTTCAGAAAAAGACTTCAAAGAGAAACTGCAGCACTAAAATTCATTTGTAAATTTAACACCATTGATATGGGCTTGAATAGGGACTGGAAGTGGCTGGCTCACTACAAAAGCAGTTTTCCGTCTCTTGGTATTGACACCTCCTCGTCAGTTACTGGGAGTGGACCACATCCACCCTGATCGAATTGGCCCTGTCAGCACTGGTTCTGCACTTGGGAGGTAACCTCCCTTCTCTTCATGTGTCAGTATAATAATGCCTGCATCTGTAGTTTTCACTCCATGCATCTGAAGAAGTGGATTTTTTACCCACTAAAGCATATGCCCAAATAAATCTGTTAGTCTTTAAGGTGCCACTGGACTCCTTTTTGTTTTTATCTAGCTGTAGTAACACACAAACAGGCTTTCTAACCAGCCCTTCCATGGGAAGGCTATTTAGCTAGGGCACTTACTAGCTTCCGGAGAGTAAACCCAAAATTATACTGTCTTGCACTTCACAGGGAACCGTACAGCACAAGCTCATGAAATTCACCCATCTCCCTCAATGTGGAGGAAAATATGCAACAGCTTTCTGCCCCCCCTTCCTGCACCCCCATTATGATTTCCACACACTGGTTTTAGACCAAGCAAAAATAAATATATTAACTACAAAAGATAGGTTTTATGTGATTATAAGGGATAGCAAACTGATCAAAGCAGGTTACCTAGTAAGTAGGAAAAAAAACAAACACAATCTAAGCTTAATATACTAAATGATGATGTAAGCAGTTTGCAGAGATTCTTGAGGGTAAGCTACACTTGCTTGCAGCTTCAAACCCCAGGTAGTCCTTTCACAGACTAGAAATCTCTCTAGCCTGGGTTCAGCCCTTCTACTCCAGTTCAGTCCTTGTTTCTCGGGCATTTCCAGCAGTTTTCTTGGGTGGGGAGTCAGTGAAGAACAAACCTGATGTCACTCCCCTGCCTTAAATAGCTTTTGCATATGGTGGGAACCCTATGTCTCCAATTTTTTAGTTATAATACAATATATGGAGATATACCTATATCATAGAACTTGAAGGGACCCTGAAACAGTCCATTGAGTCCAGCCCCCTGCCTTCACTAGCAGGACCAAGTACTGATTTTGCCCCAGATCCCTAAGTGGCTCCCTCAATAATTGACCTCGCAACCCTGGGTTTAGCAGGCCAATGCTCAGACCACTGAGCTATCCCTCCTGCCCTTCAGTGGAAAAACACAGGTATTCTACGATGGAGTCCAGTACCAGGTGACTTGGTCAGATGCCTCTGTAGGGCCACAGCAGCCATGAGTCTGAGGCTGTTTGTACATCCTCAGGAAGACTCCCCAGGCAGGCTCCCTGGTGGGAGATAGACATCTTCTAAAACCTATTGTTCTGCCTAATGGCCCTTCCCAGCCAACCATCTAGACTGATTGCTTTCTCTCTAGTGGGCTTTCCCCAGATGTAAACACATTTATAACAGATGCATAGACAATATTCCTAACTGCAGATACCAAAATGATACATGTATACAAACAGGATAATCATGTTCAGTGACTCATAACCTTTTCAATTATATCTCATTTGACCTATCTTGTATAAACTACATCATAGTGATGCCATAATCATATCAAATATTACTATGAAGAATATAGGACGTAATGCCAAAGGTACTTCTAATTGTTTTGCTAAAGCCCAGATAGTCTAAATATACTGTAAATATATAAATAGTCTGAACTTATGTCTAATAAGACATTTAAAGAGATACTGGCTCCTCATGGAAAACTGAAAAATAAAAAAAAAACTATCAATTTAGAAACACTTGATTTTTTTTCCCCTTATTGGGGGACATCACCCCCCTTTTTAACGTAATTTCTGCAGCCATCAATTTTAATGTTGCTACAACAGGATTATGGCTTCATTTAGGAGCAGGCACAGATGAATATTGGGGAAATAATCCTGTTTGTAGACAAGCATCCTTAATGAGAAAGTATGGAAGAAATAGTAGCAAAATTATAAGAATTGTTTATAAATAAAAGCCAAAATTCTGTCCCCCTCTTCCATACCGAAAGGATAGTGCGTGGGGAGGATGGTTCTGATATTGTGCAACTCTGCACAGGGCTTGTGCTTCCTGCTCATAAACACTGTGGGAACATTAATGACATGAAACATATCCTCCTTTCGCCAAACACGTGAGTAACAGTTTAAAAATAGCGTAGTTCATTTGTATCTTCAGTTTCTACCGCACAGGTTTCAGCTGCAAAAAAATGGGTTTTTTAACTTTTGGTTTAAGCTCTCCAACCTTTTTTCTCCCCCAAGCACCTATGGTGGTTTCTGCTACTAATTTCAATTATTGTTCTAGGCCAGATTTTTTTTTTTTTTTTTGGCTGCAAAGATCTTAGATGTTGGCAAAGTTGAGTCTATTAACCAGATAATTAATTTTATAAAGATGGGAGCACTTGCAATTAGTGCACATCCTGATGAAGAAAACCCTTATGATGGTGAGCTAACCTTCTTGGGAAGAGTATTGGCACAATTACCTGTGGACCAGCAGCTTGGAAAGTTAATAGTTCTTGGCCATGTCTTTGGATGTTTAGAAGAATGCCTTATTATAGGTAGGTGAGGGAACAAAAAGCATTTAAGAACAGTCATCATAAAACTACATCCAGACTTGTTGCAGCTCTCAATTTTCATCTGTTTTTGTTACAGCTGCAGCACTCTCTTTGAAGAACTTTTTTGTAATGCCTTTCAGGCAACATCTTGATGGATACAGGTATTTTATTTCAAGATATTTGACTTGTTTTTAAAACAAATACGCAGCCAGCCATGCTTCTTCTCCAGGGAGTCGTAGACTGTAAGCACTTTGCGGGGAGCGTGCGTGGGGATTTGATCTCTTCTTGTCAGTCACAATGCTAAGAACATATTACTTTGCCTTTTTACTATAAGAATAAAGCTTGTCTGTACAGAAAACCAAGCTTTCTCAGAACTGGACTGAAACACTGGAATGGACTTCCGTGTGAACTAAATACCACCCACCACCCCCCATCTGCTCTAAATGCAAGCCACACTTCATCCTTTGCCTTCTCTAACATAAATGCATATTTGTGTGCACATTCTAAAAAACACCCCGAACCCTTCTAAAACACTATATTACACACGGTTTGCCCCATCGGGTGGTGGCATGAGAGAGAACAAACCATACAAGACAGTTGCCTAATGCACTGTTGGAGGGCACTGAGATACTACCGTGATGAGGGTGATGTAAGAACCTTATAGAATAGCCTTAAACTTATTCATTGTTTATCTTGTGATACATTTTTGTTTGCATTCCCAGGAATAAAATGATTTTTTCTGGAAATAGTAAGAGTGACTGCATTGCACTTGTGGGTGCATTTAAGGTAATCCATGTTTTCTAGTATTCTAATGAAAGGGCTGATCTCCCAATGAAATTTAACAAACATAAAGATGTGTTTACTTAGCCTTGTAGAACCTCTACAGTGTCAATAGGGCTGATAATAGCTGCTTAAAATATAATCTGTACAATGTTAGTTTGAGCTACTTATTTCATTATTCTCCTCTTTAGTTGGTTTCCAAAAGAAGTTTCTATCATAACCCTTGTTTCTTCAAGTATGTGTCAGTGTGGAGCCCCCTGTAGGTGCACCCTTGGCTCATGCATGTAACGGAGACTTTTGAGTAGCAGTTTCTGGTGGCGGACCCTGTGCCGCATCGTGCTCCCGTGTGAGGGTATAAAAGGACAAATGACCCTCCCACAGCTCCTTCTTACTGCTGCGGTAGCAAGATGGAACCCAGTGATTATCCAATCCACTACTCTTTTCAGAGCTTCAAAAGTCTGGGTTTTTTTTCTCAGATCTTCTGAGAAGTTGTTGTTTTCCTCTTTGCAAATCCCAGAATTGGACATTTTAGAAAAAGAAAAGTAATTGGTACCCCTCCAATAATGAGGTGAGATGCTTATTGTAGTGGCATGGCAGACTCTAAACTCTGGATTCAAACTCTGCCTCGTTTTCCCCCTCACCGAATGCCTTACTTGATGTCTATTCTGCTTGGTGGAAAGTAACATCCTGTACCAGTGCTCAGCATGTTGGTCCTGTTCATCAAGGACTTGCAAATCTAGGGATGCTTGACTCAAGCTACATCTCTTAGTGCAGTCCATGCAAGTCTTTTCTATCCTCAAGGAAGCAAGATCTGCTAGACCAGAGCCGAAGAAATCATCATCAGCAACTAGCACTCCTTCAATCTGACACAATGATCCAGGACTGAAAAGTAGGCATTAAAGAGGGAACTGACAACATTGGCACAGACAACCTCAGCTTTTACAGATCTGGGCCTGTGCCCCCGACAGTGAAAGGCAGAACTGGGGCTGGACAGCGCATAAGCATAATGAATATTGCACAAGGAGGACTCCAACGCTAGTCCTCTAAAGATAAAATCTCCCAGTTTTCATTCGCTTCCAAGATGAACCACTAGCATGGCACAGTTGGCTAACCTGGCTAGTGACACCACTGGAGGGTAAGATCTGCTTCTCCTCGATGCAGCCTGCAACCAACTAAGTCACAGATATTTGTACTACTGACTCTGCCCATCAAAGACCGGAGATGTATCCTAATGGAGGAATCTGCATCCTTTCTTGAGAGATCTTCCACATCAAGACTACAGCTGGTGCTGGATCCAGGGTCACACCAAACTATGACATCACCATTCGAGAAAATATACTCATCACCCTTGCTGACCTACTTGTTTTCACTAATTTCAACTAGAGACCCCTCTGTCCCCTACAACTGGAACCCATCCCTAAGGAGAATGTGGGAAGCCCCTCAAGTGAGGCACAAGTGACACTGGGTCGGCCAACCTGTATTTTATTATGTTTTTACAATGTTACCTTGGCCCTGAATTGGGGTCCATCATCACACATGTTCTAGAGCTGATCCCTCTCCCATGCATCAAGGAGAAGCAGATCTTACTCTCCAGTGGTGTCACTAGCCAGGTCAACCATGCCTGAGCCAGACATTGGTCTCAGAAAGCACCTTGATGTGACAATGGAGGGACAGCACCAACCTCCATCCACGCCTGAGACATTGTCATTAACAGAGGAGAAAGTGATAACAGGTCTAAACACCAGCGATGGATAGCTTCAAGACCACCTCTCCTGGATTGCAGTGACCTTGGACATTGAAACCACAGTGACCCAGGAAAAGGTGGTGCAGGCTCTTTGGTGTACCACAACCCCGACAAGGATTGCTTCCTTATAAAAAAGCAGGGGATGATGGTCACCTCTGCCACCCTCTCAGAGGCAGTAGGTTTGATGGGGGGGTTTTGTCGTCACATAAATGGCAGTCCAGAGCCTGTTTACCACATTTGCCTTTCATCTTTCCAGTAGGCTTGGTCTCCTATAACAGCTGACAAATGGTTGCTAGGTGGCATTGCCCCAGGCTGTCTCATCTATATCCACTCCTTATGCTTTACCCACCCTTCTTCCCCATCCCTCTTCAGGGTTCACCCAGCTGGGCCTCCTGATGAACCCCATGAAAAAGTCTCTTATCCCATCAGACAAGATTGAGTTCATAGGGGCCATGATAAATTCCAGGTTGGTCAGAGTGTACCTGCCTCCTGTTGTTGCAGTCACTGTTACTAGAGAGAAAATCAAACCCGACTACAATAGTATGGACTTGCCTTAGGTTGTTAGGCCATCGGTCAGTGTTCACGTACATGGTGAAATGTCAGATTTTTTTTCCCCAGGAGGGATGTGAGCACAGGATCATTACCAGACCCCCTCCTTCTGCAGTAGAATTAAGGCCTGATATATGGCTTCTCACCAAGTCCCCCTTCCCTATCCTGGTATCCAAAATCACAAGATAGAGCCATGATCATCCTCCTAGCTTCCCGTTGTCCAAGTCCAGTTTTGGCTGGCAAACCTGCTACAGATGTTCATTCAACCACATTTCCAGTTCCCAGACCTGATTTCACGCCACAACTGTCAGATACTCCATCCAGACCCAGGGTCACTGAATCTGACAGCATGGCTGTTTGGTTAAATACCATGGACAGAGACTGCTCCCTGCAGGTTCAAGAGATCCTAATACAGAGCAGGAAGATGTCTACCAGAAAGACTTGGTACTCAAAATGAAAGAGGTTCTTAGTATGGGCAGCTTAGCACAGACAGGGCCCTTGATACCAAAAATCCTTGACTACTGGATGCATTTCAAATATTTCTGGCCTTGTGTTCCACTCCATTAATGTCTGACTTGTAGCAATGTCTGCTTGCCATCCACCTGTGCCGTCGTGCTTGGTCTTCTCCCGCCTGATGTAAAAAATTTTCTCCAGGGCCTACTGCCTGAGATCTCAGTATCATCCTTCTGAGGCTCACTGGGCTTCCCTTTAGAACAGGGGTGGGAGAACTTTTTTAAATTGCATACAGGGCCATGAATGTAGGGCTGGGGGAGGGGGTTGGAGTGTGGAAGGGAGTGCGGTGTGCAGGAAGGGGCTCAGGGCAGGGGTGTAGGGAGAGGTGTGGAGTGAGAGAGGAGGCTCAGGGTAGGGGGTTGAGGTGCAGGAGGGGTGGAGCAGGGAGCTCAGGGCAGTGGGTTGCGGTGCAAGGTACGGCATGGGGCTCAGGGCAGGGGGTTGGGGTGCGGCAGGGAGTTTCATGTGGGGTGTTGGAGGGGGTTGGGGTGCAGGCTCCAGCCTGGTGCCACTTACCGGGAGCAGCTCCAGGGTGGCAGCGGTGTGCAGTGAGACTGACAGGCTCCTTGCCTGCCCTGGCCCCGCGCCGTTCCCGGAAGCGGCTGGCATCCCATCTCTATGGCCCCTGGAGGAGGGGTGAGGGGGCAGAAGGCTCTGTGCTGTGCCCTCGCCTGCAGGTACCTTCCCCAAAGCTCCCATTGGCCACGGTTCCCTGTTCCTGGCAAATGGGAGCTTGCGGGGGCATGCCTGCAGATGAGAGCAGTGTACAGAGCCCTCTGCCCCCCGTCTCCCAGGGGCCACAGGGACGTGGTGCTGGCTGCTTCCGGAAGCGGCGTGGGGCCTGTGGCGCCACGGGAGTGGCAATCCCGCGGGCTGGATCCGCTCATCCCTGCTTTAGAACCTCTTTTGGAATGCTCCTTACATCATCTCATCCTGAAGACAATCCTTCTAGTTGCCATCACTTTGGCTGGGAGATAGTGAACTTCAAGCACTTAAGGCTGAATCTCTCTGAACAACATTTCATGTGAGCAAAATGGGGCTGAAACCTCACTCTTAAATTAATTCCCAAGATGGTCTAAGTTCTGTGAGAATCATTCAATCTCCCTATCTTCTTTCCTGAATCCCCACTCTATACCAGAAGAGAAGAAATTGCATTTTGCACGTTTCCAGAGCCTTGCTTTATTAGACTGATAGAACAAAACTGTTCGGGCTGTCTTCCCCGATAGACACTACTAATCAGAAGACTTCAATCTCGTGTGTGAGACGCATGCATCTCTACAGTGGGATCCACACAGACAGCTTCTTGAAGAACCACAGTTACCGTATGGTAAATATCTGTTCTTTTCATTAGCTTGAACTTCCTAATATTCTTTTGAGCTTAAATTTTCCATAGTTGTCACCCCAAAAGATTATTTTAAGAACAAAAGAATGGCCATACTTGGTCAGATCAGTGGTCCATCTAGCCCAATATCCTGTTTTCCAACAGTGGCCAAAGCCAGATGCTTCAAAGGGAATGAACAGAACAGGGCAGTTATCAAGTGATCCATCACCTGTTGTCCAGTCCCAACATCTGACAATCAGATTTAGGGACACCTAGATCATATGTTACCCACAGGGTTTCAGTATGGTAGGGTGGTCTCAGGAATTCCCCAAGCACGTGGCATAAGTGAGTGATGCAAGCATTTCAAACACAGAACACCTTTATTTTTTATTAATACAAAACTCTCTACTGCAGTAAGCTAAAAGCACCTCAAATTGCAATTGCATACAATCCAAGGTGATGCTTAATGAGCAGGGCCCCGCATCTGATGGTCAGTAATCTAGAGTCGGGTTGTTGTCTTTTCTCTTGTCACGTCTCTTTCCTGTTATGCTTTTGGCTTATTTTATAGTCTGAATTTTGACCATGCACCAACGTTGTGGTTAAGCCCTTGCTGCTGCACTCAGTGACACAGAATCATAGAAGGGTAGGACTGGGAAGGGACCTTGAGAGGCCTTCTAGTTCAGTCTTCTGCACTCAAGGCAGGACTAAGTATTATTTAGACCATCCCTGAGAGGTGATTGGAGATTTTTAAGAGCAAGTTAGACAATGATGATGGTTCCACAACCTCCCTAGGCAATTTATTCCAGTGCTTAACTATCCTGACAGTAAGTTATTCTTAATGTCCAACCTAAACTGCCCTTGCTTTAATTTTAAGCCCATTGCTTCTTGTACTATCTTCAGAGGTTAAAAAGAACAATTTTTCTCTTTTCCTTGAGCAATCTTTTATGTACTTGAAAACTGTGATCATGTCCCCTCTGTCTTCTCTTCTCCAGACTAAACAAACACAATTTTTTTCATTCTTCCCTCACAAGTCATGTTTTCTAGTCCTTTAATCACTTTTGTTGCTCTTCTCTGGATTTTCTCCAGTTTGTCCATAATTTTCCTGATGTGTGGTTCCCAGAACTGGACACACTATTCCAGTTGAGGCCTAATCAGTTCAGACTAGAGTACAAGAAGGACTTCTTGTGTCTTGATTACAACACTCGTGCTAATATATCCCTGAATGATATTTGTGCTTTTTTAATTTTTTTATTTTATTTTATTTTATTTTATTTTTTTTGCAACAGTGTTACACTGTTGACTGTTATTTAGCTTATGGTCCTAGATTACTTTCCACAGTACCCTTTCCTAGGCAGTCATTTCCCATTTAGTATGTGTGCAGCTGATTGTTCTTAAGTGGAGTCCTTTGCATTTGTCCTTATTGAATTTCATCCTATTTACTTCAGAGCATTTCTCCAGTTAGTCCAGATTGTATTGAATTATAATCCTATCCACCAAAGCACTTGCAACCCCTTCCAACCTGGTATTGTCCACAGACTTTGTAAGTGTACTCTGTATGCCAATATCTAAATCACTGATAAAGATATTGAACAGAACCCAGACCCAATCCATGCGGTACCCCCCTTGATATCCTCTTCCAGCTTGACTGTTGAGCCACTGGTGTCATGATATGCTGCCTTACCACTTTTCCATAAACTTGCTATTTTTCTGCCCCAGATCAGTCTATGTGATCTGCCTGCTTTCAGCTAATGGTAAGGGTTTCAAAATGGAGTAACGCTTGTTTTCCACTATCAGATTGGAATCTTGGGTAATAGCCATTGATGAACCTACCTTCCATGAATTTATCTAATTATTTTTTGCACCTGGTAATACTTTTGGCCTTCACAACATCCTATGGCAATGAGTTCCACTGGTTGACTGTGTATCGTGTGAAGAAATATTTACTTTACTTTTATTTAAATCTGCTGCTGGTTAATTTCATCAGGTGACCCCTAGTTCTTGTATTATGTGAAGGGGTAAATAACACTATCTTAGTCACTTTCCTTACAACATTCATGAATTTACAGACCTCGATCATATCCTCTATTAGTTGTTTCTTTTCCAAGTTGAACAGTCTGTCTTTATAATCCCTTCTCATATGGAAGCCTTAATCATTTTTGTTACTTTTATCTTTTCCAGTTTTAATGTATCTTTTTTGAGATGGGGCAACCAGAACTGCATGCAGTATTCAGGGAGTGGGCATACCAGAGATTTTTGTAGTGGCATTATGATATTTACTGCCTTATTATGTATTCTTTTCCTAATGGTTCTTAACATTCTGTTAACTTTTTGGACTGGCACTGCACATCGAGCAGATGTTTTCAGAGAGCTATCCACAATGACACCAAGATCTTTCTTAAGTTTTAAAAACTAGTTTAGACCCCAACAGTTTGTAGCTGGGATTATGTTTTCCAATGTGCATTATTTTGCATTTACCAACACTTAATTTCATCTGCCATTTTGTTGCCCAGTCACCAAATTTTCTGAGATTCCTTTGCAACTCTTCGTAGTCAGCTTTGGACTTCACTGTCATGAGTAATTTTGTATCATTTGCAAATGTTGCCAGCTCACTGTTTGCCCCTTTTTCCAGATCGTTTATGGATATGTTGCACAGCACTGGTCCCAAAACAGATCCTTGGAGGATCCTGCTATTAACCTCTCGCCATTCTGAAAATTGGCCATTTATTCCTACGCTTTGTTTTCTGGCTTTTAACCAGTTACTAATCCATGAGAGGACCATCCCTCTTATCCCATGATTACCTGCTTTGCTTAAGAGCCTTTGGTGAGGGATCTTGTTAAAGGCTTTATGAAAGTCCAAGTATACTGTATCCACTGGATCACCCTTCTCCACGTGTTTGTTGACTCCCTCAAAGAATTCTAATAGATTGAAGTGTGATTTGCCTTTACACAAGCCATGTTGACTCTTTCCCAACATATTGCGTTCATCTATATGTCTGATAATTCTGTTCTTTATTGTAGTTTCAACCAGTTTTCCTGGTACTAACGTTAGGCTTAGTGGATTGTAGTTGCCAGGATTGGTGCTGGAGCCTTTTTAAAAAATTGACATGATATTAGCTATACTCCAATCATCTGGTACAGAGGCTGATTTAAGCGATGTTACTTATCTTGGGTGGTGTTTTTGCAATTTCATATTTGAGTTCCTTCAGAACTCCTGAGTAGATACCATCTAATCCTTATTATTGTTTAATTTACCATTTTGTTCCAAACCCGTCCCTGTTGACACCTCAGTCTGGGACAGCTTCTCGGATTTGTCAGCTAAAAAGGATAGCTCAGGTGTGGGAATCTGCCTTGTATCCTCTGCAGTAAAGACCTATGCAAAGAATTTGTTTAGCTTCTCCACAATGGCCTTGTCTTCCTTGAGTCTCCCTTTAGCAACTCAGTTGGCCAGTGGCTCCACTAATTGTCAGGTGTTTTTGCTGTTAATTTTTGTGTCTTTTGCTAGTTGCTCTTCAATTGTTTTTTGGCCTCCTTAAATATACTTTTACACTTACCAAGGTTTATTCCTTTCTGTTGTCCTCAGTAGGATTTGACTTCCAATTTTTAAACAATGTCTTTTTGCTTCTGTCTCTTTTACTCTCTTGGTTAGCTACGGTGACATTTCTTTGGTTCTCTCACTATTTTTATTTAATTGGAGTAGACATTTCAGTTGTGCCTCTATTATGGTGTTTTAAAAACGTTTTCATGCAGCTTGCAGGCATTTCACTCTTGTGATTGTTAATTTTAATTTTTGAGTAACTAGCTTCCTCACGTTTGTGTAGTTGCCCTTTTTTAAGTTGAATGCTACTATGGTGGGCTTCTTTGGTATCCCCTCCACTCCAGTGATGTTAAATTTAATTATATTATGGTCACTATTACTGAACTGTTTAGCTATATTCATGTCTTGGACCAGATCTTCTGTGCCACTTAGGACTAAATCAAGAATTGCCTCTTCCCTTGGGGGTTCCAGGATTAGCTGCTTCAAGAATCTGTCATGTATGGTGGCTAGAAATTTTATCTGTGTCCCATCTTGAGGTGACATGTACCCGGTCAATATGGGGATAGTTGAAATCCCCTATTAATGAATTTTCTAATTTTGTAGTCTCTCTAATATTTCTAAGCATTTCATAATTGCCTCCACCATCCCGGGGTGTTTGAATTAGGGTAGAAAAAATACACTTGCTTTTTCCTGCTACAGTTTTCCATGCAAAGTTTGGAAAAAATATTTGTTACTTTTAAATGTGCTAAATCCATGTGTTGTGATAGACAATGCAACACGTTCTTGAGAACTAAAAAAGTTATGTGTTATTTTAGGCATGGCAAGCCTGCAGACAAAGAGGAGAACTGAGGCATCCGAAGGTTAGTTCATGTTTTTTTCATTTGTGGTAGAAGACACTGACACTGAAGTGTCATATTTCCAGTACAGGAAGCAAACTTCAAAGTAGTCTCTATGTTAATCTTCAGCTTCACAAAGTTGTAAATGGGAAGTACAGGCTGAGTAATTAGTCAGTAATCAGATGGTACAGCATTCATTCAGAAACATGAATGGTGAATTACGTTATATTTCATTATGAACTTTCACTCTGTGTTGCATATGATGTGTGGCTTTGTAAAGAATTATTTACAGCTATAAAATAGTCTTGCTGGATCCTGACCTTGCTCCCAATCCAACATTAATAAGCTGTGACTCTCTCTTAGTTAATATCAGAGATGGTCGTGATTCATGACTGTAGGGCTCAGTCATGCTGTATCTGGTGGTGTCCACAGTCAGCAGGTTTTGCATCCGCCAAAGTAGTAGTATATTGCCCACTTTTTGACTCCTGTCCTGACCCTTTTTCCCCCCCTTTTCCCATTTGGTCACCCTTTTCAGTTGTGCTCCTTTCTCTACCATAATGAAAGTACAGAGTAAAATGCACATTCCAAGTGGAAGAAATACTCCATGTTTAGGAAGCCTTTCTTCAGCAGTGCTGGTGTGCTAAAACTGCTCCCAGCCCAAGTTAGTTCCACCATTCTACTACACACTTTCTTCAAGGAAGTCATGAGCAAAGAGTGATGGATACCAGCTAAAGGGGAAAAATGACTTGAGGCAAGCTGCTGATGTGGTTCTGAACCCAGGAACCCAAAGGTACCTTTCATTACCTATTGAAAAACAACTCCTTTATTGCCTCCGTGGCAAGAGTCATGATACCCACAGAGGTAACTTTTTTCCCCATTAATGATCGCATCAAAAAACACATAGCATGATGTGGGCCATTTTGGCTTCTCTCAATACCCTTCTGATTTGTTACATTGTGAGCACCAGTGTACATTTACTGAAACTCCAGTGAGTAGCCAGGACAAATTATCCGCAGGACCTATCTGTCTGATGTCTGCTAAAACTGTGCATCCAGAAAAAGTGAAATCCTGTTTTCCCAGGGCAATGTGTGTTAAGAAGGAGATCATGTGAAAGGTTTGGACTGGTAGGTTTATTTAAGGTACTTATAAGGCCCCAATTGCTGTGGTATACGAGTGCCATAGTTATTATGTTGATTTAGTTGGGGATTGGCCCTGCTTTGAGCAGGGGTTTGGACTGGATGACGTCCTGAGGTCCCTTCCAACCCTGATATTCTATGATTCTATGTTTCTAATTGATACCTAGCATCTTTACACCTTTGGAAATACATGACTGACGAGCACATGGGTATGTAAATAGTGTGGCCTAATTCTGCAGCTTTCTATCGTGAGTCTGGACTGCTTATCCAATATCTATGCAGAGGGCGTCAGAGCCCATTAGTGGTACATTGCTGAATAAGTTGGGAACCAGTATGGAAATAAACAGGTAACAAATATTCCATGTATGCATTATATCTTTAATTTTCTCTGTGCCCTTCAGGAAGAACTTGACTGGGGTCGATCAAATTATATTCAGATCAAGAGAATCAGAGAGGTGAGTTGAAATGGGCAACAATGTTTGTGATATTTATCAAGTATGTCGCTTTCCTAATTTTCTAAATATATTGAGACTCTGGATGAATCTGCTGCTCTTTTAAAAAAATATTAACAATTAAGATATTCTACTTACTGGTTTTGGTATATCTTTGCAAGAAGACACTACATTTAAAGTGAAGTAAAACTGATAAGTATTTAAAACTTCTCAAGTACATATATCTTAACCTCATAGGCGTATGCAGCACATTTCATTAGGGTTGCACCCAGGGAATTTTTTTTTAAAGGCAAACATGTATTGAATACTCAATCAAAAAGGACGTTATTTTTATTCATCAAACAAACTAAAGAAACTAAAACTTAACTTTCTTTTTTTAGATTAACAACTAAACTTTACTTAAAAAATACAAACTTAAAAAATGAGACACAAAATACCAAATTTTTGCTCTAGTGATAACCAGGTGTATACAAAGATACAGTCAATTTTCATGATCTTTATCTTTAACCAGATAATGAGAGAACCCAAATTGACCAAAACAGATTAAGGTTTCTTCATCTTTCTGTCCTAGAGAATGAGACGTCGCTATCCAGGTGTTATGGACTTAAATTCCTCAATCACATCATTGTAATTAACTGACGAATCCAATTCTTGTTCAGTGTACAAAATCATGAGTGAGTCGAGACGCTGTTGGTACATTGTACTTCCTAGTTTGTTTTTTACATGTGCTAGTTTTGAAAATGCTCTTTCACATGAACAGCTTGTAACAGGTAAGACTGCAAAGCATTGAATAGATTTGTAAAAGGCCTGGAACATGGAAGACTGATCCTATTCCTTTAGCCAATCAAGCCACTCTCTGGTGGTATTCGTAGTGCTGCCTTTAGGAACAGATCCGTCATAACCCCGAAGCAATCTGACTTCAGCTTCCAACTCATCCAGGGATGCTTTAAATTTGTTGGCAGTGATTCTCATCTCATCCCTGCCAACATCTAAGCTCAGCAGTTTTCCCGTTGCAGACACAATTTTGCAGACACAAGTCTCCTGTTCAAATCACTGGTCAATGCCAGTAATCATTGAGTCTAGGAGTGGGTAAAATGAAGTTATTCTCTCCTGCTCCTCTTTTGTATCAAAGTGATGCTGGGACTCAAACACATCATCAATACGAGTGGATGTTTTTCTCTTCTTAACTGCAGGAATCGATATATCATTCTCTACACACATTTTCAAACTGTCCTTGAAAATAGATTGAAAATATTCTGAGCCATTTCTCATCGCAGCCAAAGAGTTATGTAAGCTTTTCACTGCCTGTCATTGCAGTAAGTAAGTTGAGATCTGGAGCTTGAAGAGCCTTACTCACTTTTACCCCCATCTGAAGAATCAGGTGCATCATGTGAAGGGCAAAGATGAACTTGAATTAATTTTTTTTAGGGTTAGCAAGGCGAGTTGTTTCAATAATCTCTTGTAAAGCTTGTAAAATGATGGAGTAGTTTTGTTTTCCAGCAGCCACTGCTTCTGCTCTGCATGCCCATCTTGTATTTGACAGTGACTTCAAAGTCTTCAACTGGGATTCTACTTCTTGTGAAATCTTCTCCTTTGCTGCATGTCGCACAGGACTCCCTTCCATGAAGGCATAAAGAGTCTGAATAACACCAAAAAAATCAAAGACAGTTCTGTTTTGTTTACTTGAAGTGCTTGCATCTACTAGGATGAGTTTCAAACAGTGCGCATAGCAGTGTACGTAGAGTATTTCACTGTTTCTTCCTTTACAGAACTCCCGCAGTACACCCAGACATAGTAGCTGCACCATCAAAGCAGACAGACATCAGTGACGACCAGTCAATTTTAAGAATGCCAAGGACATCATTTAACTGGTTTAAAATAGACTGAGCATCAACTGTTAATAGTCTCTGAACAGACACAAAGTGTTCAAATGGACTATGTTTTTCATTGTCAAAATACCGCTCCACAATGGACATCTGTTCATGGTGTCCACAGTCAGTAGTGTCGTCGGCAATTATTGAGACCATTTTTCCATTTAGTGAAGACACAATCTTTTGTTGCACATAAATCATTTTGGATGCGATTACTCGGATAAGTAACGTTTTGAGGAGATTGTTGCACATGCTTTGCTATGGGATCATATTTTTGGAGCATATTGACAGGTTTATTTCTAAATCTTTTCTCAAAACTGTCAGCTTTTTCATTGTGACCCCCGCATGGTCTCCCACCTTTTGCCAAACACAGAACGTCAATCAGTTGCTCCGTTACACTCCAGTCATGCACCGTTCTTCTTCTTATTTAGATAGATAAGCCTGCTTGCCGTCATCCAACAATACATCAGTAGGTTTCCCTTCATTAAAACTTGACCATGAAGAACAGCTCAATGCATGAGATTTTGACAGTTGGTGGTTTTTAAAACGTTTGTTAGCCCTATGCCAGTTTCTGAGTCCCTTATCCATAAATGCTGGATCAGCGTGACCTTGGTTTGCTGCATCATTACAGGAGAAGAAACGGCAGTAAAAGCAAAATGCTGCATCCTTTGATGGGCTATATTCTAACCACCTGTACTTTTCATACCAATCGGACTGAAAACTTCTTTGTTTATTCCCTATTTTAGTTCTAGGAAACATGCTCAATCTAGGCTGATAAGGACCTCTAGATAATCGAGGCCGGCGTTCTAATCTGTTTTTTGGAATATCACAGACCGGGCCATCAGATGGAATGTTTGATGGCTTTGAATAGGAGCTACACTGACCTGAACTAAGAGGCAAAGTCTGTTTCTGTTGGTCATGACTCAGTTTATTGCACGCACTGGAACTAGTGGCAACATTATCTTCATGTAAGTTCTGAACCGAGGAGTCCGAGATATTTACACTGCTATCAGCACATTCATTATAATTCAGTTTGTCTGCTCCTTTTCTTACCTTAACAACAAACTGATCCCCATTTTAAAATTAAAAGGAGGTATCATACGATTGAATTAAAACGTAAAGCCATGGGCTTGTTAAGCTATTTCAGTAGAGTACATGCGACAGATTACAAACACTGTAGACACTGCACTGGGCACGCCTTACGTGGCCGCTGATATAGGTCAAAGAATTTTCTAGAATAGTAGTCGGAGGGGGAGGGGAGGACCAATGGTAATGTGGCGCTGCAGTTGTGGGGACGCATGCTGCGAACAAACGTGGGCTTTCCATACATTTCTACAACATCTATATTACGCAATTCAGCGCTTATTGCATAATACAACAATCCATACTTTAAAACTAAAAGCGTATCATGCGATTAAATTAAAATGCAAAGCCACCTTTTTTTTGAGACATTAAGCACACCCCGTACACATGCCTGTGCTGAACCCTTCTCCAAGATTTACTTATTATACAGGTACCTGAAGTACACTGGCTGGAGTTGGAGTTTTGTGGGTAGTCCTTCCCAATGCAATATAACATTGTGCTCTATCGTTAGAGCAATTAAACGATTATTAGGACAAATGTAACAAACAGAACTGTATCGTGAGAATTAAAATGGGTAAGTTGCATGGCATTGTGTTACTAATGTTAGTCCTGTGGATAATGGAAACTGCTTATCACAGAAGTGCTTCAAGCTTAATGTGGCATGCTGAGTGAAAAATAATTAGAACTCCTGAATAACCTTGATTAGCTGAACATGCCTTTGCCCACTTACACTTGCTAGTAGCAAGGTTCCTAATTAGGCAACTGCTTTATTTTCTCTCCCTCACATGCACACACACACTCTCACACAATCCAAGCATGATTCCATCACAGAATGCTCATAGCATGAGTACTGTTTTACTGCAGTATGCAAAGTGCACTTCTGAAATAATATGAGGTTCAAAAATATGTAAAAAGGGAAAGCCATCCCATGAGGAATAGTGGTGAATGTTAAATTAAAGTACACTTATTTAGTTTGCATATTTGTCACACTTTGTTATAAACTATTGAATTGCAACATCTTACTAAAATGAATTTCAAAAAATTAAACTCACTGACAAAAATGCCTGCAAATTAACCAAGAAAAAAGTAGAGATTTTTTACATAAAGAAAAAGCAAGTTTAAGCAAAAAAAAGCCAATGCAATATATAGGTAACATATTAGGAGATTAAGATTGTAAAATTAAGCACACAATAGTTCAGAAATGGTTGCCTGTGCAACCTTTAAATTGGTGGTATTATACATATATTGTATGATAGTCTTTAATTACATGATCAAATACTATTTTTTCCACAGAATTCCAATTTCATTCAGCATATAGGATGGATGGTGCTAAGTGAATGAATTCAATATTTTTTTTATCCTCTTTCAATGAGTGGCCCCAGTCCTTAGTGCACATACTATCCAAATTCTGCCCTGAATGTAGAATTAATTTCCTCATAGGCTTTTATAAGGCACTCATCACCACAATATCTGAGTACTTCAAAATCATCATTATCTTTACAACATCACTTTGAAGAGAGGTGATGTCATCCATCCCCATTTAACAGCTGTGGAACTGAGGCACAAAGATTAAGGACAAAATTGTTGTGTGCTTTAAATTTGGGTACCTAAATTGAGATGCCTAGAGCTTGATTTTTCAGACTACGTAGCATTTTTGCCTTGGCCTGCTAAACCCAGGGTTGTGAGTTCAATCCTTGAGGGGGCCATTTGGGGATTTAGTTGGGGATTGGTCTAGCTTGGAGCAGGGGGTTGGACTAGATGACCTCCTGAGGTCCCTTCCAACCCTGATATTCTATGATTTTTCTGGCACTTCCTATGCTCAGCTTACAGGACCTAGTGAGCTTGATTGCAGCTGTGAGTCTTGAACACTTGTCCAGATATGGGCTCAGATATATCCAATTAAGCACCCAGAAAGTAAGAAATGCAGAGTTAGATGCTTCCTGTAGAAAAAATTGGTTTTTGTGAGTTGCCCAGCATCACATGGGAACTTTGTGACAGAAGCAGGGATACAGTCCAGTTTTTAATTGCGTATTCACGTACTCTCATAATGCACACATGCAAAGGGGGTGGGATGAAGGTTGCGTGGACGATCTTTCTGGCATTTCCTAATTTTGAGTACTTAACTTTGCAACTTCAGCTTTCTTTTTACTTAGTCTTTTGGATGTCATTTCCTAGATTTTTAAAAAAAAGCAAACTGAAAAAACTGACGTTTCACTGCAAGGGACTATATTGACTCCCCAACTCTCACACTTGGGTAATTAACAGAGTTGGAATATTTATATTGAAACCACAAGCTTCCGTCATGTGAGCTAATTGAATAAATGGTGCTGTTAAGACTATTATCTTCTCTATGAATCGGCAACTAAAAGTTGATGACACAGTTTGCCAGTAGGTTTCACAGCTGTTTTTAGATACCAGAAGAATCATAGAATATTAGAGTTGAAAGAGACCTCAGGAGCTTATCTAGTCCAGGCCCCTGCTCAAAGCAGGACCAATCCCAATTAATCATCCCAGCCGGGGCTTTGTAAAGCCAGGCCTTAAAAACTTCTAAGAATGGAGTTTCCACCACCTCCCTAGGTAACCCATTTCAGTGCTTCACCACCCTCCTAATGAAATAGTGTTTCCTAATATCCAACCTAGACAGCCATATGTGAGTGGATTTTCACCTGCCAGTATTCAAGTTCCTGTTCCAAAGTGTGGAGGCACTAGAAATTCTCATTAAAATGATTGCAAGTTTTTTTTTTAATTAAGAATTGGCCAAAATACATTTTCCCCAAAACCTTGTTCCTGGGAATTGCTGAACTATTTTTGTTGAAATTTTGTAGGAAAAAAATTTCAGGCATTTTCAACCTGAATATTTACAAATTTGCTAAAGTAAGTGACTGAAAACAGTGCCTTAGAGTGCAAAGTGTTAGGCAATCTTAACTATAAGCAATGCAGCCAGTCCTACCTATAATGAAGATGACATCTGGGTGACTGTATTTAATGGTAGAAATTGCAAAGATATTGGAAAAAAAAATAAGGATCCGTCTGGATAAAATTGTGTGAAAGGAGAAGAGTTTGTTTAAAGAGCCAACAGAATGGGAAACATTACTAAACACTTCAGAAAATTTTAATTATACAATGAACACAATACCAAAAGGAAGGTATTACAATATGTGATGAGATGACGACAGATTATCTTCAGTTGAAGAACAGGAAGAGCTTGTGTCTTGCACACGAATGCCTTCTAGGAAACATGGTTTCATGTCATCCTTTTGGCCAGGCTGCATATGAGCCCTAGAGAAGTTCGTGTTGACATAATGTTTAACAAGTCCAGTGTGCCCAGCCACTTCAGCATCCTCCCACAGAGTGCTAACATGCCTTCAAAAAGTAAACTGGCTAACTTTTCAGTTTGCAATTTTTAACTGTCTTATCCAGAAATGTGGATTTATCAAGGCAGCCATTTTGACTGGGCTTCTGATCAGGGTTGTTGTCCAAGAAAAAAATCCACAGGAGTATCAGTTTCCTGGAACGTTATGCTGTGTGATGGGCACTGTTGGTTCAGAAGGAATACCTGGTTGGCTACTATATTATAGTCCGACTGGACAGCATTTCCACAGTTGCTTCCCTCAGAAAGCAATTGCGTGGGGAAGACCTTAAGTGGGCATTGTTGCACAGCTAAGACATGTCTCTTATTTGGTGGACCCAAGCTCACTTAGAGTTCCAGGGGCTACAGGAAAGTGATGAGCAGTCTTCTAGCTTCACAGAAAGCTTAACAGAACATTCAGCTTTTAGCAGAGTAAGTTTGCCCACTGTTATAGTTGCAGAGCCAGGCTATCCCTTAAGGCAAAGCTAGATGGGGTTCTTGGCTGAGTTCCGGATGCTGTGTGCTTGATCACTGCCACGGCTCCCTGAAGATGCACACCTTTGTGTTGGCAAGTGTCCTGGGGTATGTCTGCACTATGGGATTATTCCGATTTTACATAAACCGGTTTTATAAAACAGATTATATAAAGTCGAGTGCACGTGGCCACACTAAGCACATTAATTCGACGGTGTGCGTCCATGGTCCGAGGCTAGCGTCGATTTCTGGAGCATTGCACTGTGGGTAGCTATCCCATAGTTCCCGCAGTCTCCCCCGCCCCTTGGAATTCTGGGTTGAGAGCCCAGTGCCTGATGGGGCAAAAATCATTGTCGCGGATGGTTCTGGGTACAGCCTCACCCCTCCCTTCGTGAAAGCAGCAGACAACCATTTCGCGCCTTTTTTCCTGGGTGAACTGTGCAAACACCATAGCACAGCAAGCATGGACCCTGCTCAGATCAAGACCGCAATAGTGGACGTTGTAAACACCTCGCGCATTCTTGTGCAGTCTATGGTGAAGCGGGACCTGCAAAGCCAGGCGAGGAGGAGGCGGCGGCTACGGCATCGTGGCAACAAGAGTGATGAGGATATGGACACAGAATTCTCTCAAACCACGGACCCCTGCGCTTTGGAGATCCTGCTGGTAATGGGGCAGGTTCTAGCCAATGAATGCCGATGTTGGGCCCGGGAAACAAGCACAGACTGGTGGGACCGCATAGTTTGGCAGGTGTGGGACGATTCCCAGTGGCTGCGAAACTTTCGCATGCATAAGGGCACTTTCATGGAACTTTGACTTGCTTTCCCCTGCCCTGAAACGCCATAATACCAAGATGAGAGCAGGCCTCACAGTGGAGAAGCGAGTGGCAATAGCCCTCTGGAAGCTTGCAACGCCAGACAGCTACCGGTCAGTCGGGAATCAATTTGGAGTGGGAAAATCTACTGTGGGGGCTGCTGTGATGCAAGTAGCCAAAGCAATCATTAAGCTGCTGCTACGAAAGGTTGTGACTCTGGGAAACGTGCAGATCATAGTGGATGGCTTTGCTGCAATGGGATTCCCTAACTGTGGGAGCGCGATAGATGGAACCCATATCCCTATCTTGGCACCAGAGCACCAGGGCACCCAGTACATAAACCTCAAGGGGTACTTTTCAATGGTGCTGCAAGCACTGGTGGATCACAAGGGACGTTTCACCAACATCCACGTGGGATGGCCAGGAAGGGTTCATGATGCTCGCGTCTTCAGAAGCACTGCTCTGTTTAAACTGCTGCAGCAGAATTACTTCCCAGACCAGAAAATTACAGTTGGGGATGTTGAAATGCCTATAGTTATCCTGTGGGACCCAGCCTACCCCTTGATGCCATGGCTCATGAAGCCATACACAGGCAGCCTGGACAGTGGTCAGGAGCTGTTCAACTACAGGCTGAGCAAGTGCAGGATGGTGGTAGAATATGCATTTGGCCGTTTAAAGGCGCGCTGGCGCACATTACTGACTCGCTCAGACCTCAGCCAAACCAATATCCCCATTGTTATTGCTGCTTGCTGTGTGCTCCACAATCTCTGTGAGAGTAAGGGGGAGACCTTTATGGTGGGGTGGGAGGCTGAGGCAAATCACCTGGCCGCTGATTAAGCGCAGCCAGACACCAGGGTGATTAGAAGAGCACACCAGGAAGTGGTGTGCATCAGAGAAGCTTTGAAAACGAGTTTCATCACGGGCCAGGGTACAGTGTGACTGCTGTGTTTTTTTTCCCCTTCATGAACCCCCCCCTTGATTGACTCCTTCCCTGTAAGCAACCCACCCTCCCCCTTCGATTACAGCTTGCTTAATGAAATAAAGTCACTATCCTTTAAAAATCATGTATTCATTATTAAAAAGTAATTATAAAAAGAGGCAGAGAGCTGACAAGGTATGCTGGGTGTGGTTTGGAAGGAGGAGAGAAGGGAAGGAAAAGGCCATTAAACACATTTCAATGTAAAGACAGCCTTTTGGTTGGACTGTCCACGGGGGTGGAGTGGGCGGGTGTACGAAGCCTTCCCCCACGCATTCTTACACGTCTGAGTGAGGAAGATATGGAACATGGTGAGTACTGAGGGTGGTTAAACATGGGCTGCAGCGGCACTCTGTTACCCCGCTGCTCTTCCTGAAGATCCACCAGATGTCGGAGGATATCAGTTTGATCACGCAGCAGCTCCAGCGTTGCATCCCGCCACTGCTGATCTTCCTGCCTACACCTCAGATCTTCCTGCAGCCACCTCTGATCTCGAGCGTCCCTCCTATCCTCACGTCGGTCCCTCCTGTCCTCACGTTCACTGGCATCTTTCCTGTACTTTGCTACCACATCCTTCCACTCATTCAGATGAGCTCTTTCATTGCGGGTTACTTCCATGATTTCCGAGAACATTTCGTCTCGCGTTGTCTTTTTCCTCCGCCTTATCTGAGAGAGCCTTCGGGATGGAGTAGGGAGGCTTGAAAAATGTGCAGGTGCATGAGGGAGGGAAAAAAGGGAGAGAAGTATTTTAAAAAGATACATTTTACAGAACAATGGTTATACTCTTTCACAGTGAACAACACTATTCACCTTACATAGCACATGTGATTTCACTACAAGGTCGCTATTGAGTGCCTGCGGCTCTGGTGTTACAGATCTCACAGACGCAGGTCCGGGCATCAGAATTCAGCTTGCATGCGGCCATGGTAAGCCATTGTCTTTCGGCTTCTCCAGCCTTCGTATACACAGTGCCCTCTGATGCTTCTTTCCTGTTAACATGCAGCAGCAGAAGCCAACCCCCCCCCATCCAATTGTCTAGGATGATTGCTTTACCCCTCCCCCCACCACATGGCTGGTATCATGGAAGATCACTGCTAATCACCCCCCCTCTCCACCCCCCTACCGCGTGGCTGGTAGCTGGGAAGATTCCTGCTAGCCAAACGCAAAAAAGCTCAGTGCTATCGTTCCTTCCCTCCCCCCGCTTGGCTACGTGCAAGGAAGGATTTCTTTTAAGCAACAACTTAGTAGGAAAATGGCCATCTCCGTCCCCTTAATTAAATTCCTGAATTTCAACCAGGTTACCATGAACGATATCACTCTGCTGAGGATAACAGAGCGAGATAAAGGACGGATGTTTCTTGAATGCCAGCAATCACCGGGACCATACGCAGCTAGGCTTTGTCATGCAGTGATACCCGATTACTTGCTACATGCATGGCGTGGTAAAGTGTCCTACCACGGTGGACAGAACAAGGCTGCCTTGCCCAGAAACCTTCTGCAAAGGCTTTTGGAGTACCTCCAGGAGCGCTTCATGGAGATGTCCCTGGAGGATTTCCGCTCCATCCCCAGACATATTAACAAACTTTTCCAGTAACTTTACTGGCCGCGAATGCATCCCAAGCCCTCATGGCAAATCAATCATTAAAAAATGCTTGCTTTTAAACCATGTTTTATATTTACAAAGGTACACTCACCAGAGGTCGCTTCCATGGCTTCACTGTCTGGGCTACTGGCTTGGGAGGGCTGGGAGGGTAATTCCGTCTGGGTCACAGAAAGTTCCTGGCTCTTGGGGCTAACGGAGTGCTGTGTGCTTGCTGCAAGGTCGTCCTCCTCTTCCTCCTCCTCCTCCACAGAATCCTCAGCCATGATTGAGATTACAGCCCCCACCTCGGAATCCACGGACAGGGGTGGGGTAGTGGTAGCGCAGCCCCCTAAAATTGCATGCAGCTCAGCGTAGAAGCGGCATGTTTTCGGCCCTGACCTGGACCTTCTGTTTTCTGCTTTGGTTTTCTGGAAGGCTTGTCTGAGCTCCTTAACTTTCACTCTGCACTGCACTGAGTCCTTGGTGTGGCCTTTTTCCATCATAGCCTTGGAAAGTTTTTCAAATGTTTTTTCATTTCGTCTTTTGGAACGGAGTTCTGTTAGCCCAGAATCCTCTCCCCATATAGTGATCAGATCCAGTACCTCCCATGCGGTCCATGCTGGAGCTCTTTTTCGATTCTCAGGAGACTGCATTGCTACCTGTGCTGATGAGCTCTGTGTGGTCATCTGTGCTGATCACAGCTCCACGCTGGCCAAACAGGAAATGAAATTCCAAAGTTTGCGGGGCTTTTCCTGTATACCTGGCCAGTGCATCAGAGTTCAGATTGCTGTCCAGAGCAGTCACAGTGGTGCACTGTGGGATACCGCCTGGAGGCCAATACCGTCGATTTGCGGCCACACTAACCCTAATCCGATATGGTAATATCGATTTTAGCACTACTCCTATCGTCGGGGAGGAGTACAGAAACAGATATAAAGAGCCCTTTATATTGATATAAAGGGCTTGTAGTGTGGACGGGTGCGGTGTTAAATCGGCTTAACACTGCTAAAATCAGTTTAAACGCATAGTGTAGACCAGGCCCTGGATAACAGAAGGAAATTCAGGCTGGTCTCTCACCCTTGCGTAAAACACTTTCTTCAGAGAGCACAAAAACCTTCGTGTCAAAGGTTATTTCAGCTCTTCTTCCTCTATATCTTAATGGATATACTTTTCAGCTAGGGAATTTTGCATTATAGAGAGCTCTCTTGGAGGATGGATCTGAATTGTTAATCAGGGAGATGGAACTCCATGCTTTTCCCTCTGTGGCCAGGTGGTCAAATCTCTTAATAGGGATTGCTGGACAGCCTTTCTAAGAGTAGAGAGATTAAGCCGGTGTGAAGAAATATTTATTTTATAGAATAGTGTTGATAAATTGTATAGTCAATTGCTTGACCACAGTTTGATTTGTTACGAAATGTACTCTAGAGCCCAAATAACCAATGTCAGTCAGGTTCAGTAATATGCTATTGGAAAAAATTCTGTACGATTCCAGTCTCCAAAGAACAGTCCCATGCAGCTATGTTATATTCACCGTATGCAGAAGGTGTGCTCCCCAAGGTACACATTTCAGCTGGTACTATTTATATGATGATTTTACAGATTACACCTCCCTCTTTACATGTCCCTAAAATCCAACCATCAGTTTGTCCAAGTTCTCTACCTTGTTGTTCTGTTCCTTCCTTATCTTTGTTTTGAATTATAGCTCTCCAGGTACAGGTCCAGGAAGTTACATCCCTATCTAGTACTAAGATAGAGAATGAAATGTGTCTTGATTTTGGCAAGTTTCCTATCTGCTTGTTCCAGATGCTTACTTCAGCAAATGCAAGGTGGTATGGGATACTTAGCATAAGTGAACATGATTATGATATAGGCCAGTTTTAACTCTATCACTTTTAGAATATTTTTGCTTAATGCTATTGGTGCTTATTTGCACTTATATATGTATTAATACTTATAATGTTATATTAATGTGCTAGACAGCATATATTAGTCAACAATAATATGTTGTATGAAATTCTTGTCTGTGGTTCCTACAAAAATGGATAGGAGGTTCCCCAGTTTGACAGACAGTTTCTATTGCAGGTTTATATATTTCTTATTTGTGTTTGTAAAGGGTTTTAATCAGTTTATCCTTACTTAGAATTAAAATTTCAGGTGGCTGAATTGTTTGAAGAGCTGAAGAATCGAGTAAAATCATTCAACATGTATATTAATACTCAACCACCTGTTATGGATCAGGAGTATATATACAAACAGCGCTTCATTTTGCAGGTAGGAGGATTAATATACATAGCTGGTTTCTTAATTTTTCTTTTGGAGTGGCAATACTTTAATTTACAGTACAGTAATTTATACTTATTAGCCTTGACTCGGTTGCCAGGAAAAAGTTATCTGGCAGTTGCTAATAAGCAGAAGTCAGGTTTGTGAGGCTGCAGCCAGGCAAGGAAGCGCTGGGAGGTGCTTTTCCTGGCTGCAGCTCTGCAAACCTGCTTGCAGGGAAGGCAGCACCTGAGGTGTGGGACAAGGTTGCAGTCCAGATGCTGGGGCTTTCTATGGGAAGTGGGGACAGTGGGACCACCCACAAAGCTGCATGCCTGTACCCCTCCCTGTGCTTCCTTCCTTGTGTGCCGTCCCAGCACAGAGCACAGTGTGGAAGATGGAGGGAGATGTGTGGTGTAGCTCCGGCATTCGGGCTGCAGCCCCTCTCCCTGCTACTGCTCTGCCCATAGCTCTTCCCTCCCGGCCCAGAGCCCCTTATCTCCTGAGTGGTCCTTGTGTGCAGGCAAGTTTGCAGGGCTGCAGCCAGAGAAGACATGTCCCAGCGCTTCTTCCTTAGCTGCAGTCTTGCAAACCTGCCTGCAGGAGGTCTCTGCACATCCCATTGCTTCCTTCTGGGGCTGCAGACTCACAAACCTGCCTGCAGGTGGTGCCTTTCTTCCAGAGAAGTTGATTCCTGAGGGAATTCTGCGCCTAAAAATTATGTACACAGTATTCTTAAAATTCTGCCAATTTTATTTGTCAAATAAATGTGGCTCCAACATGACAGTGGGGAGCATAGGCCACTGGCTGCACTGATGTGGGACATCACCCTGAAGCCCCCAACTGCCTGGGTACAGGGACTCAGCTGTGAAGGTGAACCAGACCCTGACACAGTGCAAGGGCCAGGCGTGCCCCAGAAACACCTCGGAGCTCTGCGCCAGGCTCACCAGGTCTTTGTAGGCAGGCTCGGCCCGGCAGGATCCAAGTGTGGGTAGGCTTAGTGTGTGGGGATCTAGATGTGGGGTGAGAGGTATCTTTGTGCAGGTGGCTCAGTGGGAGAGCTGGATGCACAGGGGCTCATTGGGGGGTTCCAGGTGCTGGGGAGTGGGGCTTGATGGGGTGAGGGTCCAGGTACAGCTGGTTGGGGTCAGTGGGGTGGGAGATTTGTCGGGGTAGGGCCTGTTTAATGGGAGAGTCGTAGCTGATGCCGAGGGAATGCTGCATGCCAGGCTCCCACTTCCCCCCGTGCTTTTCCTGTCTCCTTTTCTTCTCCATCTCATCCCCTTCTCCTACTGCCCCATGCCCCATCCTCCTCCCCTTCCCCCTACATTCTCCTTCCCCTGCTCTAGTCCACCCACTCTTCCATCCCCTCTGCCTCCTCCCTTCACCCCCTGTCAGAGTTCCTTCCCCACTCTGAACCCTGGGGTACAGATGTGGAGACCCACATGAAAGACCCTCTAAGCTTATTTTTACTAGCTTAGGTTAAAAACTTTCCCAAGGCACAAATTTCACCTTGTCCTTGAACGGTATGCTGCCATCACCAAGTGATTTAGACAAAGAATCAGGGAAAGGACCACTTGGAGTCCTATTTCCCCAAATTATTTCGCCAAGCCCTACACCCCCTTTCCTGGGGAAGGCTTGAGAATAATATCCTCACCAGTTGGTACAGGTGAACACAGACCCAAACCCTTGGATCTTAAGAACAATGAAAAATCAATCAGGTTCTTAAAATAAGAATTTATTTTAAAAAAGATAAAAGAATCACCTCTGTAAAATCAGGATGGAACATAACTTTACAGAGTAACAAAAAGATTCAAAATACAGAGGATTTCCCCTCCAGGCAAAACTTTTAAGTTACAAAAACAGGGATAAACCTCCCTCTTAGCACAGGGAAAATTCACAAGCTACAACAAAAGATAATCTAACGCATTTCCTTACTATTACTTACTGTTTCTGCAATATTAGATGCTTAGTTCAGATATGGCTTAGGGAGATGATTTTCCCTGCCCTGGTTTCTTGCTGACTCCGAGAGAACAAAGGAACACAAAACAAAAACCTTCACCCACAGATTTGAAAGTATCTTCTCCCCTTATTGGTCCTTTTGATCAGGTGCCAGCCAGGTTATCTGAGCTTCTTCACCCTTTATAGGTAAGGAGGGATTTTATGCTAGTATGTTTATGGCATCCCCCCTTCCCTCATTTCCCCAGCCCCATTGCGAGCACTCACTGTTGCACAGAAAACAAGAAGGCTCCCAGCACACAGAAAGGGAGCATGACTGGCACTAGAACCCAGGAGGCAGCATTCATCTGCAGAGTCAGCAGAGCTGAGATGTATCCTCCTTAAGCTGGGAAGCTCTGCACTTGCAGAAATGAAGTGGGGTGGGGGCAGTGGTACATAACCCCATGTTCCCCCTCCATGCCTCACCTCTGTTTGGGGGGACAGTCCTCCCTCAAATATTATCCAGGGTCACCCCCAACCCTATTGTGTGGCTTCCTTTTGCTTCCCTGACATTTTTTGCAGGGAAGCATAGAAATTCTGAGGCAGGGGGATTTCCCCCAAAAGTAAAAGTTGCTAATAATCACCATGCTATTGCTTATATTCTAATCCTGTTAACGTTGCAAAGAATCCTGTGGCACCTTATAGACTAACAGACGTTTTGGAGCATGAGCTTTCGTGGGTGAATACCCACTTCCTCAGATGCATGTAATGGAAATATCCAGGGGCAGGTATATATATGTGTGCTAGCAAGCAAGCTAGAGATAACGAGGTCAGTTCAATCAGGGAGGATGAGGCCCTGTTCTAGCAGTTGAGGTGTGAAAACCAAGAGAGGAGAAACTGGTTCTGTAATTGGCAAGCCATTCACAGTCTTTGTTCAATCCTGAGCTGATGGTGTCAAATTTGCAGATGAACTGAAGCTCAGCAGTTTCTCTTTGAAGTCTGGTCCTGAAGTTTTTTTGCTGCAGGATGGCCACCTTAAGGTCTGCTATAGTGTGGCCAGGGAGGTTGAAGTGCTCTCCTACAGGTTTTTGTATATTGCCATTCCTAATGTCTGATTTGTGTTAACGTTGATATTAATGGAATGGGATTGGTTCTTAGCTACATATTGTCACTAACTGGAAGTTGCTAATATCAGGATTGCTATTAAGCAGCATCTATTGTACTTGTTTTTAAACTCTTTGGAGCAAAGGTTTTTACACTTGAATACAAACAAGTGTCCATCATGTTTCAGTTTTTTTCTCCTTTTAGTTTTATATCCCAGTTCATATGGGATCATCATACGTTTTTTGATTTGTTAGTGTAGAAAATAGAGATATAATTCATGTTACTGTTATTTATGGATCAGTGGCTCTGTGACTATCCCTTCACTTCTGACAGTTTATCAGAATAAAATCTGATGAGATGTTCTTTTGCTGTGGCTGTCCAAATTAATCTTTAAGTCATAAAAATAAAGTAGTTTGGAAGGACACGCTCGAGGTAGAGAATAAAAATAAAAAATTGAGCAAATTAAAAGGTCCAGGAGTGGGCTGCGTTACTCCTCTGTGGTATGCCACATTTGGACCTTCATTGGCTCTGTAGTTACTGAAGAATTTGGACCACTTCCAAATTTTGTGCAGATAACCTCTTCAGTTCTTTGTCAAGTGACATTGGCTCTGGGCTGATAGGGAATGAGCTTATTTTGAGAGAGGTACTGGTGATGTGAAAGACAACCCATTATTTAGTCTTCAGTGAAATTTTAATTCAGTTCTGTGCCATCAGACGCTTTGAGGTCTAATGTGAATACTGTTAGTGTAAAGTAAGTGAGTCGTATGTACTCTACATAACCCTGTTCATGTAGTTATTTCGTGACAACTGTGGAAGTCAAGAATATTTTATGTGGTGATTGAGACACAGGGCATTGCCCACAATGCGAATTAATTTTCATAATTTGAACAGATTGTATGTACCTATATAAATACTAAAATACTGAAACTATTCTAGAAGCGAATCCCTTTTTATGAAATCATTCTTTAGGAATCTGCGCCTTATATAATAATATAATGTAGAGATATACCTATCTCATAGAACTGGAAGGGTCACTGAGACCAGCCCCCTGCTTTCACTAGCAGGACCAAGTACTGATTTTGCCCCAGATCCCTAAGTGGCCCCCTCAAAATATTGAACTCACAACTGTAGGTTTAGCAGGCCAATGCTCAAACCACTGAGCTATCCCCTCCCCCTTGTAATTTTAAACTGAAATGTTATGTTTCACAGTTGTTCCCGTAGAGGGGAGTTAGCCATACACCAGAGCTTTCATTAATATAGTTGTTCTAAAGTTGCATTGAAAGGCAAATATGACCCATTGACAGGAACTAAATACAATGTGTTGCATTTTAGCAAAATATTGGCTTTATTTCAGATTGTAATGGCCGGTGCTTTCTACCCAAACTATTTTACTTTTGGACAATGTGATGAAGAAATTGCTGTGAAGGAACTGGCTGGTGGAGATTCTAAAACCATTGTAATGGTATGTTTAAGGCAGTGAGTAATCTACTGTGTATTTTAATTACGTGAGATTTCAGTGTTGAGGGTGATATTTTGAAGTTTCATTCTCTCTTGCAACAGAAGAGGGATAATTTCCTGTGCTTTGATTTTATACAGAAGGACTCCTCCCCTCTTCCAGCCTCCCAGTTTTAATACCTGCTGTGTAGGTGGACTGTTTTGAAAGAATTCCTGTTAAGGACTGGTTCTGAGCATTTGAATGTTGGTCTCCTGTGACCAGCCAGCACTCACTTTGATATAGATTTAAAACATGTTGTAGGACTGTCCAGGGTACTTGTTAATAAGTATTTATGAAATAAACCCTTGGAGCCAGTAATTTAAATATTACTATTCAGTAATCTCTCCTCATTGCACATGCATCACATGCCTATCTTTTGCTTTAGGATTACTTATAAATGCTGCACTCCAGGCATTTTTCTGTTCTAAGTCTTGTTTACATTGTCCAGTGAACAAATGCAAATATGAAATGGCTGCAATAAACTTTAAAAATGGTTCATAAATACATAGATACTAGGTCAGATATATGTTAGGAAGTTTTATGTACTTGTCACCATGCTTTGCTGCTATTGTAATAAAAAAGTGAAACTGTGAAATTGTATGCTTATTTGTGCTTTAAAGAAGACACACCTCCAGCCTGATGTGCCTCAAAGAGGGTAAAAATTGCTAATGCAAACCACAGACTAGATTGTTAGGGAAAAGCAAGATGCACAACAGTGTACACATGAATGAATTTCCACATGCTTTGCTGCTTAGCTACCAAAGAATTGACCCATTCAGCAAATTCATGGAATAGAGACAAGCTTTCAGTGTAGTCTGAGACACTGTTATTTTTACCTAAATGTAACTTTTCTGATTTTGCTCATAGCCCAATTTTTTGTCAGCTTGGAGCGAGAAGTACTACAATTTCTTGTTGCAAGCAACCACTTCTTTTGCTGTCTTAGTCACATATGATAACTATATTCATGCACTATTCTGATTTATCAGGAATACTAACACATATGGAAAATCTTAGGAGATAATGGAATTCCATTGATATCCTCAGTTTATGGTAGCCTGCACACTGGGCATAGTCATAAGGAGAGCAAGGAAGACATGAATTCCATCTTCCTTCCAGTACAAAGCGAGAGAATGGAATTAACGTTAAGTAGCTTGGCTTGAGTAATACCATTGTACTGTACAAATGAATCTTAAGCTCTGCTTCCTGATCAAAGTGGGTCTTCTGGGTTTTTTTGTGAGGGAAGGTCATAGGTATTTCAATGTATATATTTTGCAAAACAAATTTAAAAGAAAAAAGAGGTGTGAGGTAAAACTAAGCCACTGACAGTTCACTTTTGAAAAAAAAATTCTGTATGTAGAAATACTTATGTGTGTAACACATTTTACACTGAAGTTAAACTATTCCTTTTGGTTTTCTGTCTTTAGGTCTATTTAGAATACTATTTAGCACTACTTTGGAGGAAGCAGGGCATCATTAATTGCAAATTCTTGGAACTTTGGGGTACCTATTTTTAAAAATAAATTGCAAGATACAAAATCTACCTTTATTCAAAATAACATTACAATTTTGATGGCATTTACTATAGATATAAATATTACATCTCTTTTGAATATTAGAGAAGGCAAATACTCCAAGGCTCTGGTTAAATGCATAATCCATTAAAAAATTTTAAACTGTGCCAGCCAATGTTAACTTTATTTTTTGTGACAGTTGAAGAACATTCCTCCCTATGGTTTCCTATACTATAAACAGCTGCAGTCAGTCTTTAGACAGTGTGGTCAAGTAAAATCCATTGTATATGATGGAACAAAGTAAGTAAAGATGTATTATTTTGTATGTCATAATTATGAAGCAATGAGTAGAGATTAATTTAAAAATCATGTCACTGCTTTTGTTACCCTGTGATCTGTCTGCAACATTTAGCGATCTCTCTTGTGATGTGATCTGTATAAGTAGTTGAAAATCAGATGTTGGGCAGAGTGAGAGAAGCAGGCTTGAGGCTTGGTACCTTTGTTTATCAGCTAGTAGTAGAGAAACCAGTCTTTTTTACCTACTGTTGTCATTTTCTTCTTTTGTGTAACAGTAGCCCCATAAAAAAGCTACCAGTGTTTGAGAATCTTGATAGCTTTGCTTTTCTCTTCAGATTTCAACACCTTTATGATTAATTTTATTGTATCTTCCCAAAACTCTTCCTATTTATATTGCTATGTCTGCAGTTACGCAGTAATCTTGAGCATGCTAGAATAATTTCATTTTAGCCATAATTGTATGTAAAAATGTTTTAAAGGTACATAGGACAGATTAAGCAGTGGCTGTGAGACTACAAACATTTTTGCATTTCTCTTACCTGCTCAGAAGTGGGCCAGGAGAAGAACTGATCCACTTTTTACTCAAATAAAGTACCTGATTCAGGGATTGGATGATTTGTGTGTTTTTTTGAAACAGAGCCTTTGTGGAGTTCTCCCGTAATCCAGCAGAGCGGTTTAAAACCCTTCCGGCAGTGTATATGGCACTTAAAATGTTTCAGCTAAGAATTCCGCTTGAACTCAATGTTCATCCTCCAGAAATGATTGAAGGAATAATGGAGGGAGTGACGTTGACAGGATTGAGGCACACAAGGTATTGCATTATGGAGAGAGACTAGTCTCTTCATAGTCCTAGATTGGAACAAGGTTTCTATTTTATTTTAAGATCAAGTGTGAACTACCTCTGTCATCACCAAAACTAAAACAGCCCACTTCGGATATCAAAGGCATAATCTTATACCAGGGAAGAATTATTCTGGAGGGTGTTAAATACAGAAATTGTGGTGAAATCATTAACTGAACACTTGGGGGGCGGGGCTACTTATAAGTCAAAAATGGCTTGGTCTAGGAACCAAAAATTTGTATTTCTTCTTAGTTGGGTGGGACTGGTGTGTTTTGAATAGTTTTAGGGGTATTTTGTTGGTTAAAATAAGTTTGAATGCATATTCAAAACCTGCAGAGTTCTTACCCATCAGCCTTGCCATATGGGGTTAATAACTGGTGAGCAACAGGTAGGCGTGTGTGTAGTGATAGTTGTGTAATCAACCTAATTATCTTTTTTCATAACTTAACCTTAAAAGAGATGCCATTGTGGAAAACTCAGTTGTTAAATCTAGACTTTTGTGAATTTTATAAGAATTTGGTTGGGCAGCTGCTACGTTGCATGTATCAGCAGGCACATAAAACATAATTTCTCAATGGTCTGTTGGATTTTCATAGCCCTCCTCCATTCTACCTTTATTTATTTTAAGTACGGACCATACTGTAATATATGCATTTGGGGGCCCATATCTTTCTTTCTAGGTATAGGTGTCTCTACTTTGTTTTAGACCCAGATAGAAAGTGACTCGGGTTCATTTTTATTAAACGGAACTTCAAATTCTCACTTCAGAAAAATCCCAGAACATAGAGCTCAAAGGATTATATTTGTATTCAATTATGTTTTTTAGAGTAAATGTGGACTTTCAGAAGCAAATCGTAGAGCCTATGCAAACCTCGTTCGGTGCTCTAGAACAGTCACAGACAATTACAAGCCTCCCCTTGTCCATCTGTGTCACAGAGGTAGGAAAGTTCTGTCACTAAAATACTAACCGTACCTAATAAATCTTTTAAAGATTCCTCTATACAAACACAGCTAAAAACTGGAAAATAGTGGAGGAGGGGTTTGAAACTTTTTTTCATGGAATAGGATCATTTGGGGAAATAAGCAACTTCTCTCAAATTTAAAACATTTGTACGTAAATAATAGTCTCGATATTGTAAGGCATGGACTGTGCCTTGTGTGTTTGTACATTTTGGGAGCTAGTAGAAACAAACAGTAACTGGAAGTGAAATTTAAAAAACAAATACATTTTAACTAGATATAACTCTTCAATCAGTTTTTACATAACCTGAAATCATGTTTTGTGTAATTGTCCATGTTCCCATTCTACTGATGGTACACATGCACCTTGTGTTAGAGATCAGTGTCTTTTTGGCCATCGGTGCCCACCCGTAGGGCATGCCTGTGCTCTCCAGTCATCATCCGGTGCTATGATGGCATATAAGGGCAGGCCGGCCCGCTACCATTAAGCTCCTCTCAGCACCTCATAGCTCAGAGATGGAGCCCAACAATCCAAGAGACTGACAGCATCCTTGATAGCCTTAGCTACCCAGCTTCAAATAGAGTGTTATTAGTTATTAGTTGTTTGTTTGCCTGTTTCAACTTTTACTAGTTATTTGCTAGGGCGTTGTTCAGCTCACCTAGGTTTAAACACTGCCCCTCATGAGAGAGCTATTCTAAGAAGGGCAGGGAGGCCTGATTTCATGTCTTCCTAATGACCAAATGAACGAGACCAGCTTCTGAGCTAAGCTGTCAAGTACACCCTGTCTGTGAGTCTTCTGAATCCAAGAGTGTCAATATGGACTTGTGACTTTGAGAGCTCCAACTTGAACAGTTGCTCCTAACTACAACAGTGATGTCACCCTCACACTGCATGGGGTTATAAGCCCCAGAGGTAGGTCACCCATCAGGGATTCCCCTAAGAGGAATTTCACAGCTCAGAACAGCTCTTGCTGAAACTCGGCACTAAGTTGCTTCAGTGCCACAACCCAGCACTTCTGCACTTCAGTATCTCTCACTCATCTGCTACATATGGGCTTAATCCCCTTCTATCTGCAGTTTCTGGAGGCAGTTCAAAACTGTAGCACCAGCCTGACCTAGCCATGCCCCTTTTTCTGGCCTGCTGCCAGAACTTCTGCCTTTTTGACATTTGTCCATGGTGGTTCTCTTTGCTCCCCACCTTTCCTTTCTAATTTTTTTTTTTCATTTTCAGGCAGTACTGAGCAGCCTTCTTTGTTCTCTCCGCCATCTGGACAGGGTATTTAGCACCCTGTGGAATGTTGATACTCTAAACAAGTTCTGTGCGTCTCTAAATTCACAGGACCTCTTCTCTTTGGAGAAAAATTGGACAAGATAGTGGCTGAAAATGCTGCCAAACCTAAACAGTCCTTCTGCTCTCCAGTTTGTGCTGTAAGAAGAAAATCCAAACCCACAATCAGACGGAATTGCTTCTTTCATCTTTCTTTCTCACAGAGGTTCCAGAGGAAAGGTAACAGATATGCAAAGGCAAAACTTTGGAGTGGAGCATGCAGAAAAACTTGAGGTACTCCCACAACCTTCCAGGGCTCCTTATGATGATGAGTGAATGTGCCTCTGCCCAGATCTGAACTTGGGAGGCAGAATTTCCCACTTTTCAGAGGGATGTGCACCATGGATACTCAAGCTAAGGGTTCCACTCCATCTTTTCATTTAGTCTCCTGTCACCAGCACCTTCACCAGGTGCACGCTTGTCCAGAATGAGATCTCACATCTCCTGGACATGCGAACAATAGAGTTCCCCAGAATAATGCTTCTCAGGGTTTGACTCCATCATCATCATTGTTCAGAAGTGCACTGGTAGAGTCAGGGCCATCCTCAATCTGAAAAGACTCAACAAATGTATGAAGAAAATAAAGTTCCAGATGGTGACTTCACTGTGTTAAGGGGACTTCCTAACCTCAGTGGATTTAGCAGATGCATACCTTCACTTTCCAGTGTGCCCCTGCCACTGCAGGCTCCTGAAATTGGCTTATGGTACGGATATCACCAGTACCGAACTCTGTCATTTGGTCTCTCCTCAGCCTTAAGGGTATTTACGGAGATGCTGGAGATGATCATAGCCCGAATCAGATCCCAGGGTATTCACCTGTTATCCCTTCCTGGATGACATAGGGAAAGTGATCCAAAAGATAAGACAAGAAGCAGCAAAAGTGCTAATGCTAACTCTGCGCCTGCCAAGAAGATCCTGGCTTTCCAGCCTGATACAACTAAAGCTGAACCACCATTACAGATACTGGTGAGGGCATACATCCTTTACTAAAGACCATTTCTCCATTAGGACCCAGACCATCTTAATCTGATAGCCTGGCTGTTGGAAGGGAAGTTTTAGCCATGCTTGGTCTGTCTTCCAAAGTGATAGAGACTCTGCTCTCTTTTAGGAGCATTTCCATTCTAATAGCCTGTTTCTCCATCTGGACCAAATTCAGTGTTTGGTGTCAAGAGCATAAAGTAAATGCAAGAGATCCTGGGTTTCCAGTTATTCTGGACTTCCTTCAGGAAGGAGTGGATAAGGCACTACAGCCAAGCACTCCAGGTGTCAGCCCTCAGTAGTGTACTGTTTTGCAGGCTCCATGGGCTACCTGGCCAAGAACCTCAGATATGGGTTCCTTAGGGAAGTTAGACTGGTTAGAGCAGCGATCAACCCACGCTTCCCAAAGTGGGACCTAACATTGGTGCTGGATGCCCTAACCATCCATCCCTTCAAATCTCTGGCATCTATATCACTATTTTATCTTTCTGCCAGAACCTGTTTTCTAGTTGTCGTCATGGCCACCAGATGAGTTTCAGAACTGGGGGAATCTAAGCAGCATCTTACTGCATGTTCCATGATGACCAGTTATCATAACCTTAGTCCCAGATTTGGACCTTAGCGTCCAAAATATGGGGGTTAGCATGAAAACCTCCAAGCTTAGTTACCAGCTTGGACCTGGTACTTGCTGCCACCACCCAAAAAATTAGAGTGTTTTGGGGCACTCTGGTCCCCCTGAAAAACCTTCCCTGGGGACCCCAAGACCCAAATCCCTTGAGTCTCACAACAGAGGGAAATAATCCTTTTTCCCTTCCCCCCTCCAGGTGCTCCTGGAGAGATACACAGACACAAGCTCTGTGAAACTACACAGAGTGACTCCCCCTCTCTGTTCCCAGTCCTGGAAACAAAAAGTACTTTCCTCTTCACCCAGAGGGAATGCAAAATCAGGCTAGCAAATTCAACACACACAGATTTCCCCCTGATTTCTTCCTCCCACCAATTCCCTGGTGAGTACAGACTCAATTTCCCTGAAGTAAAGAAAACTCCAACAGGTCTTAAAAGAAAGCTTTATATAAAAAAGAAAGGAAAAATACATACAAATGGTCTCTCTGTATTAAGGTGACAAAACACAGGGTCGATTGCTTAAAAGAATATTGAATAAACAGCCTTATTCAAAAAGAATACAAATCAAAGCACTCCAGCACTTATATTCATGCAAATACCAAAGAAAAGAAACCATATAACTTACTATCTGATCTCTTTGTCCTTACACTTAGAAACAGAAGACTAGAAAGTAGAAACTACTTCTCCAAAGCTCAGAGAAAGCAGGCAGACAGACAAAGACTCAGACACAAAATTCCCTCCACCCAAAGTTGAAAAAATCCGGTTTCCTGATTGGTCCTCTGGTCAGGTGCTTCAGGTGAAAGAGACATTAACCCTTAGCTATCTGTTTATGACACCAGTGCTGCTAAGAACTTCACAAACATTCTTGCCTATGGTAAATCTTCCTTGCCATGCCTTGCAGGAGATTGTCCTCCCTTCATTCTGTCCAAAGCCGCAGCTACTGATTGAGAAGCTATGGCAAAGCTTGGGTGTCAGAGGAGCACCAACAATTTATATCAAACATACAGAATCCACAAGGAGATCAGACTCTCTTCGTTTCTTTTCACCTGGGGAATCAGGGCCTTAGATATCCAAGCTATCCCTCATCAGATGGATCAGGCTGTGTATTCTTAAGGCATACAAGGCATCCAATGTCCCTGTTCCAAAAGGAATCAAGGCCCGTTACCCAAGATCCATGGCAACCTTGTGGGTCAAAAGAGTGTGTGCTTCCACCACAGAGATCTGCAGAGCTGCGACATGGATATAGGCTAACACCTTTATCAGACCCTATAAAGTGGACTTGGTTTTCCTCAGTGCCCTCCTTCAGCAAGAGGATGCTGCAAGCAGTGGTCCCATAATAACCTTGATATTTGAGCCATCCTGAAAAAGGGCAGTTTCCCCCCTTTTTCTTTGTTTGTTCTCCTATCTCTCTCTATTCCTGTCCACTGCTCTCTCTTTCCCATATGTAACAGAATTGCTTACTCAATAATTTCCTTTCTGCTATCAGCAACTCCAACAGTTCTTCTGACCCTGGTCAGCTCTCCCCCAGAGGGTCAACATTTGTTTGGATATTTACTGTATAAGCAAGGACTTATTGTTGTGACAGAGTTTCTCCTCTGTCTTGGTGGGTCCTGCGTTTATTGGCGGATTTGATCGCCTCTGAGATTCACCATGTGGGTCAGGGAACAGCCCAGAGACCATCCCCTCTGGTAGAACCCACAGTCCAGGTCAATTCCTCCTGTGTCTGATCAGGAGTTGGGAGGTTTGGGGGGAACCTGGGCCTGCCATTTACTCTGGGTTCCAGCCCAGGGCACTGTGGACTGCAGCTGTCTAGAGTGCCTCCTGGAACAGCTGCATGACAGCTACAACTCCCTGGGCTACTTCCCCATGGCCTCCGCCCAACTCTTTCTTTATCCTCACCACAGGACCTTTCTCCTGGTGCCTGATAATGCTTGTACTCCTCAGTCCTCCAGCAGTATGCCTTCTCACTCTCAACTCCTAGTTCCTCTTGCTCCCAGCTCCTCACGTGCACACTACAAACTGAAGTGAGGTCCTTTTTAAACTCAGGTGCCCTGATTAGCCAGCCTGTCCTAATTGATTCTAGCAGTTTCTTCTTAATTGGCTCCAGTCCTAATTAGCCTGCCTGCCTTAATTGGTTCCAGCAAGTTCCTGCTTGTTCTGGAACTACCTGTTACCTTACCAAGGGAAAAGGAATCTGCTGAATTTGGGACTAATATATCTGTCTTCTAACACTCTCCTGTAGCCATCTGGCCTGACCCTGTCACACTTGGTTGGCATTGGAATTATTGTTACTAATTATTTTCTACAAGTTTTTTACACAGCCTTGGAATAAATCCTCTGGTAGCTGGCTAGAGAACAGGGTGTGGCTAGCACAGGTTGTGCTACAGCTTTGAACTTCCTCTGGAAACTAGACAGGAGGGGAATAGCCCAGGCATAGCAGAATTGTAGGAAATGCTGCTAGCAGAAAGGCAAATATCGGTTAAGAAATCTTCCATTTGGGGAAGAATATGGCACCAGCATCAGCACAATCTACCTTAATGCCCCCAGCACTGACACTTCTGATACCAGAACTGGGCATCTCAGGACAGTGTACTGTCACTGTAGTGGTGATTACTATATCACCTCTACATCTGTTTATCAGCTGGCAATTTCCTGTAGGTGTTGTAGTAGAAATGGGTCTTGAAAGAGGTTTTTAAGGACAAAGTAGTGGCTCAGCATACTACTACAGGAAGGCTATTGCCTACCTAAGGAGTGGCATGGAAAAAATGGGAAGGTGTGCAGAGGCTGGCAGGCATCCTTAATGATGTGTAAAGGAAGGCAGATAACATATATCAGCAGATAAATAGGTAGGGCTTAAGTTGTGAAGATCCTTGGAAGTGAGAAGGGACCTGTATACGCCACAGTACAGAGGGACCAAATTCTGCAGTAGCAACACCTAAATTCCATAGCTACTTTCATGTATTCTGTTGCCTTGAAATCCTGTTATTCTCCATCTCCTTACCCCCCTCCTCCCCACACAAACCACATAGCTGTGGCTCAGAGTTGGAAAAATATTCATTGAGATAAAAATCTCTCATTATTTTTGAATGATAATTTTCAAAGAGGGATATTTAGTTGTACTCTCCAGGAGGCCTGGCGCCCATGATGTGGTCCAGCTCAGAATGGCCTTTCTGCTTGTGTCATGGCCAAGTGATGAGCTTGTAGCTGGCTTCAGTGGCTCATCTTCTCTCCTCCCCAGGTGTTGGATTCTGTGCTGTTCTCCAAGTACCTCTACTCCTAGCTCAGCTGTTCTGGCTTTGTCTGCTCTTTGGCTGGAACTTGGGCTCAGCTCTGGCTCCTCAGCTTGCTGGTGTCTGGCTTCAGGGAATGTGAACTGTAGTCCATTAATGTTCCTTTTTCTGGAGAGCTGAAGAGCAAGAGGCAGGTCCCAACTGAGCAAGAAGACAGGGAAAAGAATGTTGGGTAGCCTGCCAGTAGGACTCAGACTGGAGATCAACATGGTCTCAACAGAAGTCCATGAAGATAATTGTAGCATTTTGAATAGGCTTGGTGCGGGTAAGGTGGGTGTCAGGAAGACCTCAGAGAGGAGGAAGCATCAGAATCATACTACTTTTTGGAGAGACCAACTTAAAGGGCTGATAGAGCGATTGATTTCAGTTCATTTTACTACTGACAGATAATTCCTTTGTTTAATAAATCAGTTTTTAAATACAAAACAAACAATTACAAAAAAAGTCGCCTAATAAATAAATGTGCATCATCCACCATTTTCTAATGTAACAATGTAAAAATTAAGCATCTGAATAAATGTATGTAAAGCTATATAATTCTTTAAACGTGTATGGATATAATGTATTCTCCTGGTTAACAAAAGTAAGTACCAAATTTAGTGTCAAGGCTATATTTAGTTGCAAACCAGCCTCTCTTTAGAAAAATAACTAAAAGAGTACAAATACAAAATAAGATTAAAATTGAAGATTTAAATCAATCTATTATGCCAGTGTGCCTGATCTTCAACTCTTGGTATGTCAGGTTTTACAACGATGTTCATATAATAGGTCTCTTATTTACAGTATCTGGTGCAATGGATGTGAAAGTTATGCTTCTTCATTTAAGAAATACAGCAGTAGTTTGAAAACTACTACCATAAATGCTTTCCAAGATTAGGAATGCTTTAATGTATTTTTCCTGGTATGCTCTGTAACACTAAAAATTTTTTAAGCATTGTAAGAATAAAAATCATATGAAATCAGATTTTAATATGATATAAATATATAAATTTAATATAATATAATATAAAAAGATGACTTAAAAATTCAAAATATTTTAGCAAGTTGTATCCTGGTGTTTTTAGGTGGTAGAAGTTGGACACTTCTGGGGTTACCGAACAGATGAAAAAAATATGATTACTCTCAAAAGGCTTACTGCTGAGATTAACCACCTGGACCTGATGCCTCTACCAGTGCGTCCATATCCTGATTTAGTTTGTCTGGCACAGTTTACTGATTTTGAAAACAAAAGATACCATAGAGCCCAGATCTTGTATGTTTCTGGAGATTCTGCTGAGGTATAGTAATATGTTATGTTATATTGAATGGTAAGAACTAGTTGGATTAACAATCTTGTAGTTTCATATTTTTAATGAAATACTTTTCTGACAATTACAAACATCTTTATAAAGAAAGCAAATGTATAAAAGCAAACGTTAGCCAAAGTGCCGCATGAGAAAATGAATGATAGGTCAGAACACAACAGGGGAATGGTCACTTTGTGACATTGAAGGAGAATTTTCATAGGAGAGAACAGTGGGTCATGTAATAATGTGTACTGAAGTAGAAGGTAGCAAATGAAAAACTGAAAACAGGCTCCAACTACAAGATCTGTAGGTTTGGAAGAATACTTCAAATAATAATTATAAGTCAACTTGATGAATCAGTGTCAGCACATAACAACTGAGAAGGTAAATATGTTCATCAGAGTGGTCAGAAATCACAACTTGATGGAATCACGTGTTCTCAACTGTATGAAAAAGGATGACCAGTGCGTAGCCCTTATCTGCACACTGGGGAGGGATAGCTCAGTGGTTTGAGTATTGGCCTTCCAAACCCTGGGTTGTGAGTTCAATCCTTGAGAGGGCCATTTGGGGATTTAGTTGGGGATTGGTCCTGCTTTGAGCAGGGAGTTGGACTAGATGACCACCTGAGGTCAATTCTAACCCTAATATTCTATGATTCTATGAGTTGGCTTCTGAGGGCTTGTATTCACTACTAGGGAGATTGACGCTGCTGCAAATGATGCAGCGGGTGTTGATTTGGCAGGTCTAGCGAACATCCACTAAATCGATAGCAGAGTGCTCTCCAGTACTCCAGCTCCCTGAGAAGAGTAAGGTAAATTGACCAAAGAGCATCTCCCATTGATGCAGCTCAGCGAAGACGCCATGGTAAGTCGACCTAAGCTACATCAGCTCTAGCTGCATGAATAATGTAGCTGGAGTAGCATAACTTAGATCAACTTATCCCGGTAGTGAAGACAAGCCCTCAGAACAGTTACATGCTACCTCTTTGTGGTGCCCAGAGGTTCCCCTTCCAAGAGCCTTGATTGCACTGTAGCAGTGATCCCTGACCATTGGCTCCCTTGAAGCTAGGTGCCCAGCTACAGCTAACCACTCCTACTTATGGTAAAGCTTGTTTGAGGTTTGAATCAGGCCTTGCAGGTAAATTAGGGTTGTCCAGGTTTCTTGGTCAAGGCATAGTCAACATCCAGAGAAATAATTTAAAAAACCCCCAGTAACGATGATAATTAAATAACATGTTGAGATCCGTTAAAAAGCATTTGGCCATCTGGATTTGGCCAACGGTCCGCCTATTAACTAATCCTGATGTAGGTGTAGCCTCAGGCACAAGCTGGCTGGGCTTTTCTCTAAGGCCATCAGCTCTTATCATAGATGTGGTGCCCCTCAAATGCAGATGCAGTTTCATGGAAAGCTAGCAACCCTTTCTTGACTTTGCTGTTCCATTATTGGCATGATTTCCCAAAGATAATAGCAAGAGGCTTAGAGGAGGTATCTGAGCCTCTTGCTATTATCCTTGGGAAATCATGGGAGACGGGTGAGATTCCAGAAGACTGGAAAAGGGCAAGTATAGTGCCCATCTATAAAAAGGGAAATAAAAACAACCCAGGAAACTACAGACCAGTTAGTTTAACTTCTGTGCCAGGGAAGTTAATGGAGCAAGTAATTAAAGAAATCATCTGCAAACACTGGGAAGGTGGTAAGGTGATAGGGAATATCCAGCATGGATTTGTAAAGAACAAATCATGTCAGACTAATCTGATAACTTTCTTTGAAAGGAAGATGAGTCTTGTGGATAAGGGAGAAGCGGTGGATGTGGTATACCTAGACTTTAGTAAGGCATTTGATACGGTCTCACATGATATTCTTATAGATAAACTAGGAAAGTACAATTTAGATGGGGCTACTATAAGGTGGGTGCATAACTGGCTGGATAACCATACTCAGAGAGTAGTTATTAATGGCTCCCAATCCTGCTGGAAAGGTATAACAAGTGGGGTTCCGCAGGGGTCTGTTCTGGGACTGGCTCTGTTCAATATCTTAATCAACAATTTAGATGTTGGCATAGAAAGTACGCTTATTAAGTTTGCAGACGATACCAAACTGGGAGGGATTGCAACTGCTTTGGAGGACAGGGTCAAAATTCAAAATGATCTGGACAAATTGGAGAAATGGTCTGAGGTAAACAGGATGAAGTTCAATAAAGATAAATGCAAAGTGCTCCACTTAGGAAGGAACAATCAGTTTCACACATACAGAATGGGAAGAGACTGTCTAGGAAGGAGTATGGCAGAAAGAGATCTAGGGGTCATAGTGGACCACAAGCTTAATATGAGTCAACAGTGTGATACTGTTGCAAAAAAAGCAAACGTGATTCTGGGATGCATTAACAGGTGTGTTGTAAACAGGACACGAGAAGTCATTCTTCCGCTCTACTCTGCGCTGGTTAGGCCTCAACTGGAGTATTGTGTCCAGTTCTGGGCACCGCATTTTAAGAAAGATGTGGAGAAATTGGAGAGGGTCCAGAGAAGAGCAACAAGAATGATTAAAGGTCTTGAGAACATGACCTATGAAGGAAGGCTGAAACAATTGGGTTTGTTTAGTTTGGAAAAGAGAAGACTGAGAGGGGACATGATAGCAGTTTTCAGGTATCTAAAAGGGTGTCATCAGGAGGAGGGAGAAATCTTGTTCACCTTAGCCTCCAATGATAGAACAAGAAGCAATGGGCTTAAACTGCAGCAAGGGAGATTTAGGTTGGACATTAGGAAAAAGTTCCTAACTGTCAGGGTAGTTAAACACTGGAATAGATTGCCTAGGGAAGTTGTGGAATCTCCATCTCTGGAGATATTTAAGAGTAGGTTAGATAAATGTCTATTAGGGATGGTCTAGACAGTATTTGGTCCTGCCATGAGGGCAGGGGACTGGACTTGATGACCTCTCGAGGTCCCTTCCTGTCCTGGAGTCTATGAATCTATGATCTCCTGACAGTTTTAAGGGATGTATAAGTATGATTTTAATAGCTTCATGTGGGCACCACTTCTAATTGCATAAACAGTTGATGAAATCTGATTTAATTCTGTATGTACATGCCTTACAGAAGTCCAGTAGATCTCCAAATCTTTGGAATCTTTTTGCCATCCATGTCAGCAAGTGGACAGCAAAGCAGCTGATCGGATAGCTCGGACAGCTATCTGTCTGTTCCACTGACATTTTTTTTGCTTTGGATGGTTGTGGGGGGAGTGTAATCCTCGGCTGTCATCCTCCCCTAAATGCCAATCTGTGCAGTAACTATCTGCTAATCCAGAAACCACAAGTAGTTGACTTCATCCACTGCTGATGTGAGGTAAGATTATGCAAATTTCAATCTAAGCCACCAGCCCCAAGTCCATAATTAGTATGGACCAAGAACTGTTGCCTTGGAGAAAAGTTTGACTAATGCTGTCTCTAGTAAGCAGTTGTTTTTTGATTGATGGATGCGTAACCTAGGAAAAGATGGAGCAATAGGCAAGACAAAATTGATCTGTTTCTGACACATTCTGCCTCCAGGAACCCATTATTCAAGACTTTAGTTGCTATAAGTATTTGTCTTTCAGTTGGTTATGTAGTGTGTTGTGCTACTGAACTGGCTGTCTCGTGTAGCTGATGTGCAACTATTAAAAGTAATTTTATATACTGCAGTATGTCCATTGTGTGCTTGCTATCTTACATTTGCTAAACTTACACTTTCTTTACTGCTTTGGAATCTCCGCTGATTTTATATTTTCATTCCTTTCTTTAAGGTTTTCTTTGTCGATTATGGCAATAGATCAAGAGTGTTTTTAAATCTTTTAAAGGAAATTCCAAACTACCTTCGAGAGCTCCCTTTTCAGGTAATGCTAAATGATGTTTGCTTCTTTTTAATGAATGTATTAATATTATAGGCCAACAAGCTTGAGATTCTTTTAAACCTCAACAAAACTTTCCCAGATAATAAAGATCCATGACTGGCTACCATATTTTGCTAATCTGATGTGTGTGAAACTCTTTGTCACTAGTCATACATAAAGTATATTTGGAAGCCTAAGTGTTTTCCACCAAGAGAAGACCTGTTTAATAAGTAATCTTGTTTCATGTAACTGTGGAATAGTGGTGCCTAGCCTGTGGTTTGGGGTCCTGTGTAGTCCTCAAGGGTTATTGTGTGAACAATGTTTATATTTGATTATTAACCGTGATTGGCTCCCCCACCATGAAGCACAGGTCCTGCCAGCACTGCTCCATGCCTGCTGAGGCTTGCAGTTTGGGGGGACAACGCTGGCCCCATCACCCCAGACTACGCCAGTGTTAAAAAGTGTGGGGCCATGGCCCCCCGATTTTGATGCTGTTGGTGTAGATGTACACACAGTGACAGTCGGTATAATGAGATTTGTACCAGTAGTTTTATGGCAATCTTAGGAGTTCTCTATGTAAAATAATGAATTTAATATTGTTAATGGAGGAAGTGTTGTGCATGTGATGGTTTATCATTTTGATTGTTACTGACCTGAATTGTTTTGGTAAGAAAATCAAAATGTGTCTGTCACTTCTGGAGCTCATCATGCTTTCTTTAATATGTTTTAGGCTTTAGAATTCAAGATATGCAAGATGCGCCCCTCTGCGAAATCTCTTGTATGTGGAGAACAGTGGAGTTATGGAGCTAGCCAAAGATTTGCTTCGTTAGTAAATGACTGTGCTCTTATAGTGAAGGTGTATTCAGTTGTGCACAGTGTTCTACATGTGGATGTTTACCGTTACTCCGGAATGAAAGAAGTGAACATTCGAGACGTGCTCATTGAAGAGGGCTATGCTGAGCTAGCAGAAGAATCCTATGAATCCAAAGTATGCATTAAATAAAAAGCAGTGTTTTGCCATGCCTGTTAAGTTTCTTATGCTAATTTATTTCATCTCCTCTTATGGCCTGATACATTGGGCTGAGATCTTGACAGCTATGTAAGCTAAGCAGGGTTGACTCTGGTTAGTACTTTAATGAGAATGTATATTATAAAATGTGCACGTGTATGCAAGACTGTGTTTAATATAACTGGTCTTTGAGATGGTTTACATATGCTAAAGTAATCATAGTGTAGGGGGAAAAGGGGGCTAAACTAACTGTTTTTGAGACTCTCTTCCAAACCGACGTCTTCCAGTGAAGGGTATAATGCTTCAATTAGATGAATGTCTTGTATTAAGTACTGCTAAGTGCTTTATGATTCAGTGGAAGGTGTTAAGGCAAGTCATTGTTTTTTAATTCAAACTTGTGTTTGTCCACACAAATACATATACATAGTTTTGGCATGAACTGTTTCGTTTAATTTTGAGAAGTTTGAACATTTCACAATTTGTTCTAACTCTTTTCTATTTTTTATTTAGCAAAGCAATGAACTCAAAGAATTGTATTCAAAACAAGTAGAAAATGAGGAGAATGCGTCTGTAATTCAAAAAAAAACAAAACAGGAAGAAAAACGCCTTATTGAAATGTTGTTAAATCACTTTTCTGCCAATAAATTTGGTACACCAAATTGTAAGGTAACTTCAGAAATGGTTTCATTTCTATATGAAGCTATAAAAACATGATCTGGTGTTTGAGGTCTATGCCCAAGATTGAAAGCAATTTTTTCCAACAGGATTTGATTTTCTGCCTTGAAACAATATTAACTTCAGATTCAGCAATGAATAAAGATAACATAAATTTGCAGGGTTCTTGGAGATAGATTTGTCCATTTGTCAATCTCATTTCAGAGAATCAGTTGATAGCCAGAACCTCCCTCCAAGCTGCTCTAGATACACTATATACAGCTTCTACGTCCCTAGCCATGGTCATGGTTATGTGGAGAGCATCCATTAGGAAAGGGCAAGGGTTATCCTCATAGTGCCATCCTGACCATGGTAAGTGTGGTAATAGAACCAGCTTCACCCCTCCACGACAACACCTCTTCAACTTCCTCTTAGGAAGGCTCTCCTGTCGCAGAACTTGGGGACGCTGACCCCTCTCAACCCCTCATCTTTGAATCTTTGAGCCTGGTTTCTAGATGGTTATTGAGCATGGAACTAACCTCTTTGGATGAGGTCCAATCAGTTCTCCTATCTAGCAGGAAACCCTGTACTCACAAAACTTGCCTTCAAAAGTGGAAGCTCTTCCACTCTTGATGTTCCCTTCATTCTCCCCAAGCCTCAGAGGTTCCACTATCCAAAATCGTGGACTATTGGTTGGTTTTAGACAAAAGGTCAATCAATAAACTCAGAGTACATTTGGCTGCTATAACAGCTATCAAAAGCTTCTCACTTTGCCCACCCTAGTATAACTAGAGTCCTCAAGGGCTTATGTATCTTGTTTTCCTCCCACCATACGGAACCAGGCCCTCCAGTGGGACCTCAGTTTGGTTCTCCGTGCTGTGAGCTTTGAAACAATGGTTGCTTTTTCTCTCATCCATCTCTCCCTCAAGACTCCATTCCTCATAGCCTTCACTTCAGCTAGATGAATGGGAGAGCTTGGTGCTGTTGTGGCTGACCCCCATATACCACCAGATTCACTGCATCCCTATCCTTGCTTCCTCCCAAAGGTCTCTTGGGAATACCACATAAATCAAGAGATTTGCCTGCCAGTGTTCTGCCTTGACATAACTAAGACCTTACAGGCCTCTCCTAGGCTATCTGTATCATTTGCAGAGAGGATGAAGGGTCAACGTGTTTCCACTCAAAGGTGGTCTGACTGGGTTTCTGGTTGTCTTAACCTGCTGTGAATCAGCTGGGATGCAGCTCATGGTGTTGGCACATTCCACTACAGCTCAGTCCACATCTAGAGCATCTATTGAAGGATGTTCCCATAACAGACATTTATAGGATTGCAATATGATCTTCCATTCATACCTTTATCAAGCATTACATTTTCTTCCAAAGATGATACTAGTTTGATGACTCAGACCTCCAAGCCATCTTGGACTTACCTCCTCAGCACCCACCTCCTCATCGAGTTACTGCTTGGGAGTTTCCTACAGTGGAGCACCAACAGGGACACATACTTGAAGGAGAGGTTACTTATCTTACAGTAATTTGAGTTCTTCAAGAAGTCTTGTTCTAATGCGTGCTCTACCCTCCTTCCCCTGAGCTGTGGAGGCTCTGCTTTATAATGAGAAGGAACTGAAGAGCAGCAGGTCTGCACCTGCTTACATGCCCTTGTTTGTAGACTATTCTATGCAGACGCAGGCCCGTGGACACCACTATACATTCTCCAGTCGAGAGAGCGTGGGCGCACGTGCATCCAGAAGCAAATGCTGTGGTTCTGTGCATTTATTACTGATAACTTGAATGGTGATGCAAAGTTACTGCAGCACACTAAGTCCTATTGGTGATACAGTAGCTGGCCCAGGCAAACTCAAAACTGTTAATTTAGTTGCATCTCATAGGAAAGCATAGCCATAACTAAACAGTGAGTATGGATCATTATGTAAAAGTGTGTCATGTACGGTACTTTGATTTTGAGTTAACCCTCACCTATATTTTTTATATATATTTCAAATCTGGTGTCTGAAGTTAGGCTCCTGATTTATATTTCAGTCTTCCAAACACCAACATATATTCTTAATTCACACAAATGAGTGGCCCCACTCAGTGGGACTACTTTCGTGCAAAAAGTTAAGCATGTGCGTAGTGTCTACAAGATTGGGAACCTAGACACTTAGCCTGTTTTTCAGAGGTGGTATGGAACTCCAGCTCTTATTGAAGTTATTGAGAAACTGTGATTGCTCAGTTCCTGCGAAAAGAGTAATTTTTATGTAGGTGCCTAGATATAAATTTAGGAACTTAACGTTAGGCACCCAGGTTTGAAAACGTTGGATGTTAGTATATGCCCAATAAAGTATTAAAATAATATATTATTTTTTTATTTTCATCTAAAAACTGAAACTCACTTGAACTGTCTTGTTTCAAAGGCAACGCTTCATGGCCCCTTCAATCCTTATGAGCTGAAGTGTCACAGCATGTCCCAGATTTCCAAATTCAGGTATGATAAAGCTTTTGTCATGAATGGCAGGCAAACCGTAGGTCGTTGTGTTGGTAGATGTAAGAGTTACTGGAATACACACTTTCACATCTTTAATTTTTGTTATTAATTCAACGTTATGCTTGGATACTATTTAGCTCTAGAAGTAAAAAAAAAAAAACAAAAAAAACCATAATGTTAAAAATTCTGAGATGAATGGGAGTGTGAGACACGGTTCTAATGTCCACAGAAATGTATTTAGTATCTAGAATACAAGGCTGGGAGCCTGGATTCCATTCAAAACTTGACTCACTAACTAGAGTGAGTTTGATTGACTTTGCACACTTATGGCTGATTCATAATTTTAAAAGGATTTTTAGATACACGTTTCTACTGACTTTTCTTTCTTATTGCCAGTTAATACATTTTGTCATTTTTCCCTAGATGTGTCTGGATAGAAAAGGAGAGCATAAACTCTGTAATTGTCAATAATACTCCTGAGGATCCATTTCAGAAAATGTTGATTGCTGCTTCTGTATCAGTAAATGCAACTGGTAATCTAAATACATACTTGTGTTCCTTATTTTTCTCACTTCCTTTTCTTTAACTACTTAGCATTGTCCATATGAATAGCTATAGAACTAAATTATATCTGACACTGAAATTCTATCTACCAACTGCTTAGAGGTTCGTTCTGCTGTCAAGGCTTTCTGTTAATTATCAATTTTTGTTCTTTTTTGTAATAGGATCTACAATCTTGTTAAGAGAAACATCTCTGATGCCTCCTATTCCAGGGCTACCAGCACTCCTCAGTATGTTGTTTGCTCCTGTTATAGAACTCAGGTATATATGCATTTTTGAAGTATGATAGCAGAATGATGTGTTCTCTAGCATCCTTCTACACATCTCTTGTTTCTTCCATCCCTTACAGGCAGTTGCATATTATATTGCTAAGTTAATAATGTTGGATGTATATGTGAATTTGGAATTCCAGAGTCTACCTTCATGAAAACTTGTTTAAGTTCCTGAGATGTTGCTGTAAGTCTAAGGCCTGGTCTACACTATGCATTTATACCAATTTTAGCAGCGTTAAACCGATTTAACGCTGCACCCGTCCACACAGCGAGGCCCTTTATATCGATATAAAGGGCTCTTTAAACCGGTTTCTGTACTCCTCCCCGGTGAGAGAAGTAGCGCTGAAATCGGTATTACCATGTCGGATTAGGGTTAGTGTGGCCGCAAATCGACGGTATTGGCCTCTGGGCGGTATCCCACAGTGCACCATTGTAACTGCTCTGGACAGCAGTCCGAACACGGATGCACTGGCCAGGTAGACAGGAAAAGCCCCGCGAACTTTTGAATTTCATTTCTTGTTTGCCCAGCTGGAGCTCTGATCAGCACCGGTGACCATGCAGTCCCAAATCCAAAAAGAGCTCCAGCATGGGCCGTATGGGAGATACTGGATCTGATCGCTGTATGGGGAGACAAATCTGTTCTATCACAGCTCCGTTACAGAAGATGAAATGAGAAAGCATTTGAAAAAATCTCCAGGCTATGATAGACAGAGGCCACAGCACAGTGCTATGTGACAAGCGTAATGGAAAGCCAAAGAATCAAATGGACGCTCATGGAGGGAGGGAGGGGGTACTGAGGACTTCAGCTATCCCACAGTCCCCGCAGTCTCTGAAAAGCATTTGCATTCTTGGCTGAGCTCCCAGTGCCTGTAGGGTAAAACACATTGTCCGGGGTGTTTCAGGGTATATGTCGTCAGTTTACCCCCCCTCTGCCCCATGAAAGAAAAGGGAAAAAAATCGTTTCTTGACTGTTTTATATGTCACCCTATGTCTACTGCATGCTGCTGGTAGACGCGGTGCTGCGGCGATGAATAGCAGCATCCTCTCCCCTCCCCTCCCCAGTGGCAGATGGTACAATATGACTGCTATCCATCGTCGTCATCAGCCCGTGAGTGCTCCTGGCTGGCCTCAGGTGAGGTCGGCTGTGGGCGCCTGGGTAAAAATAGGAATGACTCCCGGTCATTCCCGGTAGATGGTACAGAACAGCTGGTAACCGTCCTCATCATAACAACTGGGGGCTGAGTTCCATCAGCCCTCCCCCACTTTCATGTCTAAAGAAAAGATTCTGTACTGCCTAGATTATCATAGCAGTGGGATGCTGGGCTCCTCTCCCCCCCCCCCCCCCACCGTTTAATGTCCTGTCTGGACTATCATAGCAGCTGGAGGCTGCCTCCCCCTCATTTTTTCTCACTAAAAAGTCAGTGTTTCTTATTCCTGCCTTCTTTATTACTTCATCACACAATTGGGGGACACTGCCACGGTAACCTAGAAAGGTTGGAGGAGAAGGGAATCAATGGGTGGGGTTGTTGCAGGGGCACCCCCCGTGAATGGCATGCAGCTCATCATTTCTGCGGGATCTGACACGGAGCGGCTATGCTCTCTGGTTCTCTGATACACTGGTTCTGTAGTACACTTGCCCCATATTCTGGGCAGGACTGACTGTTTTTAGATAAACCATAAAGGAGAGATTGACTTGGGGAGTCATTACCATTTTTGTCTTTGCGCCCCTGGCTGACCTCAACTAAGGCCAGCCAGGAGCACCCATGACAGCAGCAGACGGTACAGAACGACTGGTAACCATCTCTGCTACCTTGCAATGGCAAATGAATGCTGCTGTATAGCACTGCAGTACCACCTCTGTCAGCGGCATCCAGTACACATACGGTGACAGTGACAAAAGGCAAAATGGGCTCCATGGTTGCCATGCTATGGCGTCTGCCAGGGCAATCCAGGGAAAAAGGGCGCGAAATGATAGTCTGCCGTTGCTTTCACGGAGGAAGGAATGAGTGATGACATTTACCCAGAATCACTCACGACACTGTTTTTGCATCATCATGCATTGGGATCTCAACCCAGAATTCCAATGGGCGGGGGAGACTGCGGGAACTATGGGATAGCTATGGAATAGCTACCCACAGTGCAATGCTCTGGAAATCGATGCTAGCCTCGGTACGTGGACGCACACCACTGAATTAATGTGCTTAGTGTGGCCACGTGCGCTCGACTTTATACAATCTGTTTTACAAAACTCATTTATGTAAAATCGAAATAATCCTGTAGTGTAGACATACCCTAAGAGGAGGAGGAACTGTACCAGTGTTTGATCTGCCAGGGGGATGGGAGTTTTGTGTATTTTAGGGGCTGTTGAGGGACTATGTTGCTATTAAATTTATTATTTTCACCTATGTCAGTGTGATGGGGTGTACAAATCGCACACTGGTCAACAAGTGGTTAAGTGATTATTTTGGGCACTTTTTGATAAGTTAATGGAGTTTAGGGCTCAGTAGCTATTAGTCAAAGTGGTCAGGGATGCAAACCCATGCTCTTGGTGTCCCTAAGCTTCCAACTGCCCAAAGCTGGGACTTGACGATGGGAATGATCATTTGAAATTGCCTTGTTCTGTTCATTCCTTCTGAAGGATGTGGTAGTGGTCACTGTCAGAAGATAGAATACTGGAATCAGGACCATTGGTCTGATCCAATATAGCTGTGCTTACATTCTTGTGTAGATGAGCTCCTAGGCTGACAACGCTTTTGTGCTGTGATAACACTTTCAGAGTCTATCATTGTCTTGCTGCTCTCCTGGTCAAACCCATCTTGGAAGGAGCTTGAGAAACTTGAACGCCTTTAAAGATAGAAAATTCATGAATTAGAAATTGGAGGAAATAAAAAATCATTTGATTCTATATATTGATTTGAGCTGAAACATATAATGGAAACCGAATAACCACAGGTTGGACAGCAGGGGTTATAACCCTTAAGCCACAAACGGGGGTCAGTGCAGGTCACTGTTTCAACACAAGGGATGCTGCGTTTCTTCAAACTAAGTTCTGGTCTGTATATGTTCAATACTCCTTAAGGGTTGAACAGCTGCCAGTCAGAGCTTTGCCACTTTTAAACTAGCTATGCAGGGGAAAAGTGAACACTATTTTGTTGTGGTGCTGCATCAGCATGTCAATACATTGTTCCAGCATCACGATGTAGTGTCATGACAAGGTGTTGCATGAACCCTACAAGTTGTTCTGGGATCCTTATAAATCCCACAAGCTAGGCTGCATCAGCCACTTGGGTTTTCTTTGGCAATACAAATGTTTGTTCCTATGAGGGTATCGCTATACTGCAATCACCGGGTGTGATTGCCACTTGTGTAGACACACCTGAGCTATCTTTAATCTAGTTAGCTCAGGGTTTGAGGCGATGAAGCCCAGAGTTCCAACCATACTTGTACAGCCAGCATTCTGCAATAGCTTCACTGCTCTGATACCCAGGCTAGCTAGATTAAACTAACTTGTGTAAGTCTTCTTGAGCAGCAGTCAAAACCATCAATTTGCAGTATAGATATAATCTGAGCGTCTATCTTCATATTAATGCGAGATTGGTGTTCTAGATGGGGTTGCTTTGTTTTCTTCAATTTCGTCTTTCCAAAATTTCCATTCAAGTTTTCATTTTGTTAGGGTTGATGAAAGTGGAAGGAGTTTTACTGGTGTTCTTTGTGGTTTGGGGTGGAATCAAAGTCTTGGAACCCCACTGCTTCCAGAACATGACATGGAGCTGGCATTTGATGTGCAGTTTGGCATGGATGACATAGTAGAGGTAAAACTTGCATATGGATTATTTTCATTGTAGTAGTGCATATCTGGAATCTAGCAGATGTCAGAAATTGTTAGCTCTTGCAATTTTATTACTTGAGGTCTAGCAACCGTTGGCAGAATTTTAAAGTTGTCTAATTCTTTTAGTGAAATAGTCTGTTTATAATCTTGAACTGATCTTGTGTGTCAGAAACTAAGTTTAAAAACCCTAAGGTGGTTTCATTAAACTTTACTGAACAAAGTCAAATATTGAATACAGTACATGATCATCTTTGTAGACAGTTGTATATAATTAAGCCAGTAACTAAACAAATACAATTCTGTGTTAATCAAACTCCTGTGCAAGATGGGTCTTTTGTTTTTCTGTGTTTATATTCAAACCTTTTAATTATATTTTTGGTATAAAATAATGCTATTTAAAGATCCACTTAGTTATAAAATATTTGACATTCTTATAGAAAATTATATACATAGCTTTTCTCAGATGTCTTTGCTAATGTTGATCTAAAAATGAACTTTCAATGTTAACTAAACCGTTCTAGACAGACAGACATAGGCATGCACACACATCCCTAAGTATAATCTGAATTTAAACTGGAAATGTTGTTTGGGCTGCTGATTATCAGGTATCATTGAAATGTTCACAGATAAACATCCTAAGAACGGCCATTAACAAACTGGTTTGTGATGGCCCAAATGGCCCGAGGTATTTTGGGCAAGAGAGAATTGCACAGCTGCAAGAGAATGCTCGTGAGAAACTTTTAGGGTAAGTCTACTTTTATTAATGAGAATTTTGTTTATTTTCTTAGTTTATAGTGAATTCTGTTTTGCATTTGTTTTCACGCTTCTGTCTGGTACTATCCATCCTGATTTACTTTGCTTGTTTATAAAGCAGTAAATCACTAGTTTGAGCTTTGCTTTCAAAATATTTCTTCTTTTCAGCATCATAATATAGGCTTTAGACTTATTGTTTCCATTATCTATAATTTTACTGCTACTGTAACACTAGGTCAACAAGAAAGCCTAACAGTTAGTAGAATCATAAAAACTAAAGATATCAAAACCTGTTCCTCAAGATACTAGTTGTTATAGTTCCCTGTTCTAGGGACTGACAGACAGGAACTCGAATGGCTTCAGAACCTAGAGGGTTTCTTCCTCTCCCCCTGTGATGGAATCTCTTGGAGACTTTTCTTTCCAGATTACATCTGAGGAGTACACACTGCTGTCTCTCCCTCATCAAATCTGTGCCAAGAGGAGGTGTTAGCAGAGATAATTGCAAGAATTCTCCTTCCCTTATCCTACCTTAGTGGATCTGTCCCAAGAGAAAGCAGGGTAGTTACTGAGGCCACCTGCCTCTTTCCGGCAACCCTTCCTTGATTCTTATGACCAAATCAAAGGAACTGATACCAATATAGTGCAGAGTACTTAGGGTATCTAGCATCAGTGCAGCTCACAGTTTCTGTCTCCTAAAGCTTTCTACAGAGCCACCCCCCATATGAAGAGTCACTAGGGCAATTCTCTAAAGTATGTAGCTGCTAAGTGTCCTTGACGCTTTGAACAAGCCTGTCTGTCTCTGTGAATGTAGGGTAGGCATCTCTGTGCTAGATCTAAACCTTTAATAAACCTTTTAATCCCTATACACAGTGTGTGATGAAACAGATACAAATGCGATTGTTGGCAGCAGCCATCTAGCAACCCTCTTTTGCAGTCATGCACTAGCTGTTAACGCAGGCTCTCCAATGGTACCTTCGTACCTAGGAAAGATGCTAGTCTGTTTGCCAGAAGGAAATGCCTTCCCGAAGCAACTGTGCATTGAGGTGGGAGCAATTTCCTGATGCAGCTTCATGTCAAAATGGAGCAGAAGCTTTTAGTGGAGTTCCCCCGTGCTAAATGCCATAGGGAAATAGTGGTTGCTGTCACACAGAACGTAGAGAGAATTGATATGGGCAATTTCTATGACTCCCTTCTTTGGTGTACCTGCTCAATTCAAATATATGATTTGCCAGTGGTTACTATCTCAACTCCTTTGATGTATGTGAGCACTAACTAAATCCTTTGATGTATGTGAGCTGCTGTGGAGGAGACACAAGGGGTTGAGCTCGGCTGGGGCCCCGCACCTGCCAGCCGAGAGCAGCAAGAACTGGACGCTGCTTGGAGGGAGCCAGGCAGCCCGAGCCCAGGGCAGCAGCAGCCTCCACAGCAGCAGGGGCAGGCGGGGAGCGTAGCCTGCCATGGGGCAGGAGAGGCTGCGCTGCTGCTGTTTCCCACCTACAGCCGTCCTTTGCTTAGTTATCGTAGTCTTAAGATTTATGGATCATAGTTAGGGCCCTATCAAATTGACGGCCATGAAAAACGCATCACAGACCGTGAAATCTGGTTTCCCCCCGTGAAATCTGGTCTTCTGTGTGCTTTTACCCTGTACTATACAGATTTAATGAGAGGATATCAGCGTTTCTCAAATTGGGGGTCCTGCCCAAAAGGGAGTTGCAGGGGGTGTGGATCTTAAGGTTATTTTAGGGGGGGTTGCAGTATTGCCACCCTTACTTCTGTACTGCCTTCAGAGTTTGGCAGCTGGAGAGCGGCGACTGTTGGCCGGGCACCCAGATCTGAAGATTGTGCCCTGCCAGCAGCAGCGCAGAAGTAAGGGTGGCAATACCATACCTTGTCACACTTACTTCTGGACTGCTGCCTTCAGAGCTGGTTGGACGATCAGGATCCCTACACTTACAACACTGTGAACGTTCGGATTGAAATAGCTGAAATCATGAAATTATTGATTTTTACAACCCTATGTCTGTGAAATTGACCAAAATGGACTGTGAATTTGGTAGGGCCCTAATCACAGTATCCAGAAACAATTTCAGAAGTAAATTTACATCTTAGTTCCCCCTCTTTCCCTCCCCCCAACTATCAGAAGCTGAGCATACTCTGATTTTGAAGGAAGAGACCCTGCTAGCATAGTGTTGCATTGTTTCTTATTTTTCCCCTTCTATAAAATCTTTCCCCTCCTGTATTTCAGTTGTTTTCTGATCATTTTTTGTTTAACGCACTGAAAAAAATGCCTTGCTGAAAAGAAACTACTTACATAAAACTATTCAGGCTAAGTCTTTCATGGTTTCCTCTTTACAGTTTATTTTTTCAAATTAACTGTATTTACATCATGTCACCACTACTTAAGAGTAAAATGTGTATTTGAAAAACACATCTAGACAGAATTAATTAAAATGTATCGCTGTTGTACTTCACACAGCTTGAGGAAATAACTGGGGCATATAGACAATCTCTAATAATTGAGTTGTTACAGAAAACAAAATGATCTAAAAATAGCTAAACTAGAGCCAAATGAATAAGCATACATAAATGTGTGGAATAAATGACAGTTGCAAATTGTAGCACTTTGTCAAATAAACAACTTACACCAAATATTTTTCTCTCAGAATACAGTTTTAAAACAAACAGTTTCACTGGGGCATGACTTTATCTGTGATTTCTCACACTAGAGAGAGAGAGTCTAATTTGCTCATTTATCTAATACTAACATGAAAATGTTAACATTTCATCCAGCACCATAATGTAATAAATTTCCAACTATTTCTTTAGATGTTTAGAGTTAACTATATACCACTGGGTTTCTTAAAGATGTTTTTATGATATTTCAGTTTAATCTGCAAATCAAAACCTCGGCAAGTAATTGCTCCCAAGTGGTATGGGAAACCATACGATTGGAATCAGGTAAGGTTATAATTTTCTAAAAAAACTGAGCGAATGGGAATGGGTTATCATATTCCTTCATATCTGGAGACTTATAGTAGGTTCAGATCTGATGGTCACAAGTAAGATGGTTTTTGTCTGTGTATTCCTTTGCCATTATCTGTTAACCTCATGAGCAGAGATGGTTTGGATAACAGTACAGGTATTGTAGATGTGGTTTTCAGGTTCATGGACAGATCCATACACTCAGTTTTGGCTCTTCTAATACTTCCTGTTTAATTTTGTGCCTCCAATATTGATTATTTCCAAACAAAACACTTCAGAAATTTGCAGTGAACGATGGGTTTCTGGCAGGGAGTTATAATTTATTGGTTGCTGCTCAGTAGGATAAAAATTTTATTACTATCTGAATTTTTTTATTCCCTCTTAGAAATTAACCTTTTGGTACTGCCCATCAAAAAGGATTAAAATTAACTAAAGGAAAGGAAAGTTGGTGACTGGAGTATTTATGTTGTTTGTTTTGGAATTGTTAGCTCACTGCAGTATATGTTGGATTTTATTGCTGGCCATTGTTGTATAAACAGGATTTCCTTTTTATACTTTCAGGAAACCTGCTGGTTTTATGGTCAGAGAGAGAGGTAGTAGTCTGGAGTTTTCAAAGGGTTTCTTGCAGCACAGAAGTAGGGTTTTTGTTTGGAGTAAGTCCTAGTCTGCCCTGCTAGTCTGTTAGAAATCTTTCCTAACTTGGTCAGTAGGTTCCCCCATGCAACCAGATTCCCACCACATTTGGTTCATGGCCAGCTTAGTGGTCAGTTTTTAATTTTTTGTAAAAGCAAAATTGGTATGTAAGCCATAAAACAACAAGTCAAAGTGTATTTCAAGTCTGAGAGACCAGGACATCTTACTTTATATGATTACAGAATGCTTACATTCTTGAGTGTCCATTTGATAATTTAAGCCTGTGGATCTGAAATGGAGAATTCTGACACAGGCATGCCATGATGTAAATTTGGTTTTTATGGTAATATTTATCTAATTTTTAAGCAAGCCATAAAGAAAATGAGCAGAATTTGTATGATTTCGAACAACCAAAAAGTTATTTGAAAACAAAATAGTGGAGAAAAAAATCTTGTGTTTACAGAGTAAGAACATATGAACTTACATCTTTCAAACATTGTAATTTTGCGTTTTTTCATTAGGTGGATTCAAAACTGATCATCGACCAGTCTGAAGAGCAGAATGAAAGAGGAAAGGACACTTTTCTTTACCAGCTACATAAGCTGGTTGTGTTAAATACTTAAATATTTCTAGAAATCCTTAAAAGAAAGAAATGTTAAAGCCAGTTTTTAGTTTAATTTTACTGGTGTTTTCTGTATGATCCTTAAAAGTTGTGGAGCACATCCCTCTGATCCTAAAGAGGAAAGTAGTATGCAGTTTGGAGTGTCCTAGTGGATGTATTAATAAGATAAAAAATGTATTGTGACCTTTTCTCCCAGAGGTTAAGACTCAAAGTCCACCTATACTGAAAATACTGTTCGTAGAACAGATTTGTTTAGAGCAAAAGGCTCTCTTTTTCTTTTAATAATGTTTCTGAAATGACTTTTCAAAAAGCACCCAATGAACAGAGCGGGAGAAAATAGATACAGTCTTAGTTGTTTAGCTCTTTCACTAAAGTATACAGCAGTGAAAGATGAATAAGATTTTCTTTGTCTTTGAGATAAAACATATTGAGTTGCATGTTGAATTTTATATATGTTTTATTTTTATGTTACTAGTGTTTGAATAATAAATCTTACAGCAAGTTTACTAATTCTTTTGTATAATTAAAAAGTTAATGAACACTGATATTTTAGTTTATGTACTGGTGACTTCAAGGTATATTTGTGTACAGATTTAGCTCTAGTATATAATTAAACATCTCATGTTCGATATAATCACTTGCACTGTACATTTCTGACACAAAACATAAGTCAGATGTACATATTTTTTTCATAAGTGGAGGGGAAAAATCTTTTTGAACCTCTGATTCACTGTTCCTCCATTCTTTTTTCCTGTCCCCTAATACACAAGGTCTTTACCCCAAAAATATGAGGCTGCTAGCTTCAGAATAAAACACACAATTGGAAATAAGATATGGTGTCTTTCCCCTTCCTCTTTACAAACCTGGTTAATAAAAATTGAATTTACTGACTATTGATGTGCCACTAGATTCATAATATACAACAGATATTTTTAAAGTATTTTAATTGTATTAAACCAGTAGGTGGCAGTGCCAATCACCATAAATAGGCTAGCAGCTCAGAGAAACAAAGCTGAAGTGAGGAAATCTTAGAAGAATAGTAATTTTAGTGATACCGTGAGTCAAGAGAAACATCCATATAACAGACAATTGCAATGACCCAGTGTAACGATCACTTTCCTTTGCTCCCCTTTCAAGGGCATTTAAAAAAAAAAGTTTACAAAATTCTGAAACCAGCTGTGTTTAATAACACTAACTTGCATTTCTTGATGGGTGGCTCAGAGCACAGCACTTCTACATTGAATTAAAATGCACAGTGTGCTGATTAAAAGTATATTACATCTAGTAATCACAATTAGAGATTATTGAAAAGTCAGCAGGGGAATGAGAATGGCATAGGTAGATGTATCCTCACTTTGTGATATTACTGGTGAGAGCTTCTGCAGGACAGAGTACTCTGTAATGTCAGAAATTTTGGATATAAATACTAAACCCTGGTCTACACTGGGCGGGGGAGGATCGTTCTAAGTTGCGCAACTTCGGCTACGTGAATAACGTAGCTGAAGTCGATGTACTTAGATCTACTTACCGCGGTGTCTTCACTACAGTGAGTCGACTGCTGCTGCTCCCCCATCGACTCTTCCTGTGCCTCTTGCCAAGCTGGAGTGCAGGAGTCGATGGGAGAGTGCTTGGGGATCGATTTATTGTGTCTAGACTAGATGCGATAAATCGATCCCCACTGGATCGATCGCTGCCTGCTGATCCAGCCGGTTGTGAAGATATACCTTTAGATACTTTTGATTCTTTATTAACAGTGAAGTTGAGATTTTGAAACAGGCTAACGGATGTTCAGTAGGATTTAGGTGCCTTATTCACTTAGGCTCTCAAAATATCCGCACCTGAGTCTACTAAAGTGGTTATCTTCATATGTAATGTTTTGGAATGGCACTGAAGAGTTGTTTCGAAGTCTTTTTTTATATTATTCACAGTGCCAATATTACTCAGATATTTCTGTCTTCAGGCCCAATTCAGAACTCTGGTGGAAAGTTTTCTTCCCACTAAATTCAGTAGCACATGTGCAAGCTCTTTTGCTTACTATGGTCAAGAGGAATTGAATCTGGACTTGCACTCTTATCTCATGACCAGCGCACATGAAGGTCAAAAAGTTTTAAAACAAGGAATGTTTTGCCAATGTCATACAAAGGAACTTGGACCCAGAGTGAGCTGCCTGCAAGATATCTTCAGAGAAGCAGAATTACAAGGGAATTTTCCTTTCTTTGAGGGCTGGTCTCTTTAGGTATTCATTGTGTATGTGCAGGTGTTTTGTGTGTCTGGGACTGGAAATTCTTAAATAGCACTATTCATTGGTCCATCCCTGCACCTTCTCGTGCTCTCAGCCAAGAATGTAAAGGTGGCATGGACTGACCACCTCTTCAGTTTCCTTTCTGTCATTTGCAGCCTGGGATGGAGCCTCCTGTGTCCATTTCCACTCTTCAGTATTGTGGTACATCAAATCTGTAAATATTGTAAAAAGTACTTTGTTAGTTTAGCTTTTAGTGCTAGTTAGTTAGTTGGTGGGAGTGTTTGGGGGTGGAGAGAATCCCCCCCCCATTTCAGGCAGTTGTTTTGCCAAAAGTCCAAGGTTTTAAGCCTTGCTTGGTCTGCCCCCGGTCTTCCTGGTGAGCAGCCCACATTAGACCTGCCTATATTGCCTCAGGGGAGTATACATTGCCTTGAAGTGCGGCATCTGCTGTGCTTTCCCTGCACATAACAGGCAATCTCACGAATTCAGGCTCCAGAGGTACTTCATAGAGCTCTCCATGAGCCCTGTTCACATCCTGAGTCCTGCTTCCCTTCCACCCATCCAGAGCCACTGGACGGCACCCCACCGGCATCCAGTACTGGAGATTCGGAGTCTTCCATGAAACACAGGGACTCTGTAAATTGGAAACACAAGGAAGACCAGGACAAACACCCACGCAAGAAGAGTGACAAATCTCCATCTAAAAGAAACCCTCTTTGCACCTTCCTTTAGCACCGCCAAGACTCCACGTCTTAGAATGGGTGCACTTAGAGCTTGCAAGGAAAAGAGGGTGTCAATGGTACCAGGAGCTCCCAGTGTTGTGAAACCACACACTGAAAGGACAGTAACAATGCCTGTGTCACCTAAGGACAGAAGGGGTCTGCCCATGCACAGACCCTTCACATCCAAGATGGCATCAGTGGCCCAGGCCAAGCCTGAGACACCTGGCAATTCACCTCTGGTGGGACCTTGATACAGTCTCCTGGAGAACCTAGGTATCTTGCAGACCTGGAGTCCCCAATTTTCTTGTAGCCTGTCCTGCTGTGGGAAGTTTCCCCGTGGCAGTACCAGAGCCCAGCCAGGAACTGGAGGCTCAGCCTCAATCTCTCTGTGCTGCCCATCTACTCCCACTCCCAGTTGCCCAGGATCAGATCCCACAGCAGCTCCAGCCCTGCAATTGGAGCATGAGGAATCCCTTTTCACTAGACAAGAACTAGCTAGTACCAAGAGTCCCTCCTGCTACCTGATGAAGAATTGTCAGTTCAGAGGGGGCTTCCCGATCCATTATCTTGCTATCACGTCCTTGCCAACAGCAATTGTGGTCCAGGGACCAATGGTATCCACCATTGGGTCCACATATTTACTCCTACAATCCATCTCATCAACCTTATTGGGATCCCTGGGACCCATATTTCTGGGCACCTGAGTATGAGGACCTGCGTTCTGCACCCAACAGCAGTCACCACCTGATGGTGAACCACAGTCTCTCTTCAGGAGCAATTGATGAAGGAGGAATAGCCAGCACTGCTGCTACTGCTGGATCTCCCTTCATCCTCTCTAGATGAGGCAGTATCACCAGTCTCTCCCTCATTTCAAGATGATTTTAAGCAGTATCAGTACCTTCTCAGAAGAACTGTGGAGACTCTTCAGATTCCACTAGATGAGGTGTAGAATCAGATCCACAAATTCCTGGGCATTCTCCAGGCTATGACTCTCTCTGAAGTGGCACTCCTGATTAATGAGGCCATTGTGGAGCCTGCCAAAGTGGTTTGGCACATACCTGATACCTGTGCCCCAACCCAAAAGAGGGCTGAAAAATGTTTTTCATTCTCCCCAAGCAAGTGGAATTTTTATTTTCCCACTTGAAACCCAATTCCCTGGTTATGTAGGAACCCACAGAAAGAAGCTGGCTGCACCACCCAAGTTGACTCCACCAAACAAAAATGCCCGAGCAGCTAGAGTTCTGTAGAAGACTTTGGCTAGTTTAGCATTCCAAATAGTGAATTACCAAGCTTTGGTGTTGAAATCTGACGTCTTGAATTACAACAAGCCATAGGTGCCGACTTTGTGGGTGCTCTGGGCTGGAGCACCCATGGGGAAAAATTAGTGGGTGCTCTTCACCCACCAGAAGCCAAGCCTCTCCTCCCCCCTCACCCCACCTGCTCCTCCCCTCCTGAGCATACCATGTCCCTGCTCCTCTGCCTACCTCCCAGCGTTTCCTGCCTGGCCACCACCAAACAGCTGTTTGGCAGCATTATCACGCTCCGGGAGGGGGGGGAGGAGCAGGAACGTGGTGTGTTCAGGGGAGGAGGTGGGGCCAGGGTGGGGGATTTGGGGAAGGAGTTGGAATATTGACAGGGGGCAGAGTTGGGTGGGGACTTTGGGGAAGGGGCGGGAAGAGGCGGGGCAAGGGTGGGGCCTCATGGAAGAAGTGGAGTGGAACCAACATGGTAGACAGCCTGCACCACCATCCTCCGCTCTGCAATCTCCACCACATCTCAGAAAGTTTTCTGGACATGATGCCCAGCAGTCAATAGCCAGTCTCCACATTGCCTGCTACCACCCATATTGGTGGCTGCCTGGCCTGTTTTCTGACAACGTGCTGAGCTATCACAATGGACAAAATGGATCCTGGACACTATATCAAATAAATACACACTAGAATTGCTTCTGCCCTCCCCATCCCCCTTCAGGGATCCGTCCCATGAGAGGATTCTCAAACAAGAGGCAAATTCTCCAGGTGGGGGCAGCGGAGTCTGTGCCATCCCTTACTTAGGGAAGGGTTTTTACTCAAGGTACTTCCTCACCCCTTCAAAGAAGAGGGGCTGGAGACCCATTCTGGACTTTGGAAAGCTGAATGTCTTCATATGGCACTCAAAGTTCAGAATGACTGCTCTGGCCACTGTAATACCTTCCCTCCACTCAGGTGACTGGTTTGTGGCCCTCAGTTTGAAAGATGCATATTTTCATTTGGACATTCATCCCCTTTCACAGCATTTTCTGCACTTCATAGTTGGCCCAGAGCACTTTCAACACAGTCCCCCTCATGCCCCGGCTCCTCTAGTACTTGTGGTGGTGACTGCATACCTTCGCGGACAAGGAAGACTGATACCTCCTTACCTGGATGATTGGCTGATCGTGGGTCAGTTATGCCAGGAGGTACGAGCAACAGCCACCGCTGCACTTCAACTCTTTCATTCCCAAGGACTCCAAGTCAATTTAGACAAGCCCACTCTGACACCTACACAATTATAGAATTCATTGGGATGGACCTGAACTAATTAACAGCAAGGACCTATGTACTTCAGGTCAGATTCCTTGCCTTGAGGGCTCTTATTAGCCAGCTTTGGTTCAGATTTCAGCCCAATCCTGCCTGGTCTTGTTGGGCCACATGGCAGTGTGTACTTATATCATACCATTTGCACTACTGTACCTATGATGCCTTCAGATCTGGTTATGGACAATCTATGCCCTGAACAGTGACTTCTTGGACAAAAATGATTCTCTTCCATGGGATGCACAGACATTGCTCACCTGGTGGGAGAACAAAGACACAGTATGTCTGTGGGTCCCCTTTGTTCATGCACCACCTACAAAGACACTCATCACTCGAATGGTGACCAGACAGCCCAAGGCTCCTGGTCCCTGCAGGAATCCAGACCACATATCAACCTACCTGAACTTCAAATAGTTCACAAGGCATGCAAGTTGTTTCTACCCATTGTTCAGTCCACCGATGTCTAGGTCAGGTCAGACCATATGACCACCATCTATTATGGAAACAAGCATGGCAGAACAAGATCCACCCCACACTACAGAGGAGTGGTCTAGCTCTAAAACTGATACATCAAGGACAGAATCATCCTCTGAGCAGTTCACAACCCAGGGGTAATGAATTCCCTGTCAGACAGTATCAGCAGGCATTTCCGCATGGACCACTGGTGGGAAGTACACCTGTGGATAGCACTGTGATGTTATCTGATTAAAATATGACAATATAGATCAATCACTGTCATATATGTGCAACAAATCTTGTACGAAATGTGGCATGTAAGATCATAGAACTGGAAGGGACCTCGAGAGGTCATCTAGTCCAGTCCCTTGCACTCATTGCAGGACTAATTATCTAGACCATTCTTCACAGGTGTTTAACCTGCTCTTAAAAATCTCCAATGATGGAGATTCTGCAACCTCCCTAGGCAATTTATTCCAGTGCTTAACTACCCCAACAGTAAGTTTTTTCCTAACGTCCAACCTAAACCTCCCTTGCTGCAACTTAAGCCCATGGGTTCTTGTCCTATCCTCAGAGGTTAAGAAAAACAATTTTTCTTCCTCCTTCTTGTAACAACCTTTTACATACTTGAAAACTGTTATGTCCCCTCTGTCTTCTCTTTTCCAGGCTAAACAAACCCAATTTTTTCAATCTTCCCTCATTGGTCATGTTTTCTAGACCTTTAATCATTTTTATTTCTCTTCTCTGGACTCTCTCCAATTTGTCCACATCCTTCTTGACATATGGTGCCCAGAACTGGACATAATACTCCAGTTGAGGCCTAATCAGAGCAGAATAGAGCAGCAGAATTACTTCTCTTGACTTGTTTAGAGCACTCCTGATAATATATCCCAGATGTTCACTTTTTTTGCAACAGCGTTACACTGTTGACTCCTATTTAGCTTGTGGTCCACTATAACCCCCAGATCTCTTTCCACAGTACTCCTTCCTAGGCAGTCATTTCCCATTTTGTATGTGTGCAACTGATTGTTCCTTCCAAAACGAGTACTTTGCATTTGTTCTTACTGAATTTCATCCTATTTACAGATGCTCTCCGACTTATGCAAGCGTTCCATTCCGGAACGCCTTGTGTAACTCAAATTTTGCGTAAGTCAGAAACGTATACCTGACCATTACGCAAAAAAAAACCCAAAAAACTATTTCTAGCTCACAGAACTTTTTCCGTAAGTGCGGATTTGCGTAAGTCAGGGTTTGTGTAACCCGGGAGGAGCTTGTACTTCATACCATTTCTCCAGTTTGTCCAGATCATTTTGAATTTTAATCCTATCCTCCAAATCACTTGCAACCCCTCCCAGCTTGGTATTGTCTGCAAACTTTATGTGTACTTTATATGCCATCAAAATCATTGATGAAGATATAGAAAGTTGTCGATGGAAAGGTCATAGTTTGCTGAATGATTTATTTGTATTGCATGTATCATTTTTATATTTGAAGTTGAGTATTGGCTCTAACTTGTATTTCAAATGTTTGCTTCTAGGGTAACACCCATAATATATTTAGCCTGCACATCTTGAAGGGACTATTCAAATTAAGTGGCTCATCAAGGAGCACTTAACTCACAATGGTCCATGGGAGACACCTATCTACAGATAATGGACTTTCCTGCCATAACTAAGTGAAATTATGCAGGGACACGTGACTCCAAACTCACAAATTTACCTGTAATTTTCCACTAATTGCGCTGAGGGCTTTGTTTGAAACAATGGGTTTCCCTCCACATGGCAGAAGCTATAAAAGGCCCTGGAAACACCTCAATTTTGTTTTTTTTCCTGCTCAAACCTCTGGACTATAGACTTATACTGTGGAGCATTCTTACCAAGGGACTGAGGTCCTTCCAATAATTTGGAAGCAACCAGAGACTTATCAAGCCAGCAGTTTATTCCATCACTGCTACAAGCCTGAACCAAGATCTTTGCAATTACTGTATGTATTTGATTCCTTTAACCAATTTTAACTCTCATTTTTCTTTCTTTTTATGAATAAGCCTTTAGATTTTAGATGCCAAAGAATTGGCAACAGCGTAATTTTTGGGTAAAATCTGAGTTGTATATTGACCTGGGTATGTGGTCGGTCCTTTGGGATCAGAAAAACCTGTTGTTTGATTAAATTGGTTTAAAAAATCACTTATCTAGAAGTCTGGTGTGTTTGGTGGCGATACAAGGACTGGAGTGCTTAAGGAAACTGCTGTCCTGACTTCTTGTTAGCCAGTGTGGTGAAATAGAAGTTTACTTTTGTTGCTGGTGTGGTGTATCTCATGGGAGAATAACCTCCAGCTTTGGGGTGTATCTGCCCTATTTCTCAGCAGTTTGCCCTGAATTTGGTATTCTAAGTGGTGACCAATGAAGGCACGGTTACAAGCATAAAGCATATCTTTCAACAATGGTGAATCCTATCTTGAGACTCCTTTGCAACCCAGTTCAAAAAGAAGTGCCTGATACTCAGCTCTCGTGATGCCCAAAGCCTCAGCTCCGCAGGGAATGCCCTTCTGGTGCAGTGTTCAGAACCACTGACGTATTCCTTCCCTCCCATTCTGTGTATTCTCAGGAAGATCAAACTTGATAGAGTGACAGTGATCCTGATCGTGCCTTGCTGACCAAGGCAATTCTTGTTCACCACTGTATTACAGCTAGTCTCCGGCCGATGCATCAGCTACAATTCCTGAGCCTGGTGTCCGAGAACAAGGGCAAAGTGAACACCCCAACCGACCGTCCCTACACCTGGCAGTGTGTTTTTTGGGTGGATAACAAATAGAGAGCATGCTCTGAGTTTAGTCCATCCTGAATAACAGCAGGAGACACTCCATGGAAACGTTACTCCACTAAGTGGAAATGTTTCTCCCTTTGGTTCCCAGCAGCATTGCTTACCTGCTAAGGGATTGGGAATCCCCTTCATGCTGGAGTACAGTATATTCTCTCGCTGAAGATGTCTGGCTTATCTTTCAGATCTCTCTGGGTACATTCGGCAGCTGTCAATGCTTTCCATCCCCCAGGGGAGGGCTGCTTAGTCTTTATTCATCTCACTTCTGCAAAATTCCTGAAGGACATCATAAAGTTATTCTCTCCAATTTCAAAATCAGTCCTCTTGGGACCAAAACATCATCCTTTCTACTGTTATGAGATCACTGTTTGAACTTTTAGCCTCTTGTTCCTTCCTGCACCTGTTTTTGAAAATTGCCTTCTTGATGGCGATTACTTCTGCTAGCAGGGTTGGGGAGCTTGGCGCCCTTACAGCAGATCCAACTTGTACAGTGTTCCACAAAGACAAGGTTTTGTTGCGACATTGTGCTAAGTTCAGACCTAACATACTTTCTGAGTTTCATCTTAACAAGACTGTTCACCTTCTGGTGTTTTACCCTAAGTCTCACCAAAGCATAGAGACAAGACTTCGTTCCCTGGATGCATGCAGAGCTCTAGCCTTTTACAGGCACAGAACGGTACCCTTCCAGAAATCTCCAGTGAACGTGCATAGAGACCAGCACTTGGAGAAGAAAGGAAGGTTACTTACCATACAGTAACTGGAGTTCTTTGAGGTGTGGTCCCTATGTGTATTCACAACCTTTCCTCCTTCACCTCCACTAGGGTCATCTTGTGATTCACAGTAGTCAGAACTGGAGAGATGGTTAGTCTGTACTGCCCTTGATGCCCTCAGTTGGGAGCACAAGAAGGCACAGGGCGCTGGTGCAGACCAATGGATGTTGCTACTGTAGAATTTGGTCCCAGGCACATGGATTGTATGTGCATCCTCAGTAAATACCCATAGGGGACCACACATCTCAAAGAACTGCCGTTACTTACTATATTGCTTTAAAATAGTTGCTGTGCCAACCATATTTTACAAAATAGGATTTGTAGGAGAGAGAATAAGATTGGCGAGTTTTCTCCAAAGGTCCGGCTGGCATTAGTTTTATCTACAGAACAGAACTTTGTCCACAGGCAGTGACAGTCTTCCAGTATTCTCACACAGGCCCTCTTATTGTGTCAAACCCCTGAGCTAGACAGACCAAAACGAGGGATGATCATTCAGTGCTTGGTCACTTACCTGATTCTTCCAACCAGGTGTCAGTACCAACTCTGGTGGTTTGGCGAGGTGGACATTTCCACTATACGTTAATTTAAATAACCTTTTTGATGCCACTACCTTTTGCTGTTATTAGAAGGGCCTGTATTTCACCAAGATGCTCACATGACCCTGTGATATCTCAGCAGAGGGGCAGGAATTCTAAATGACCCAGACCATAGTTTATTGGGGAGATTTTCCTTAGTAAATATTTTCCTCTCTTGGCAACTGTAGTTCTGTGGTCACAGCACATGAGCAATCTAGGTGTCAAGTTTTTTTTTGTAGGCATCATGGAAAAGGAGAGTTTGAAGGATGATGATGAGTTAGCGTTTCAGATGTTTACAGGGAGCTCCTGCAAAGTGTGAAGGGCAGCGTAGTAGAAAGCATGAAGGTACTTGTTTGAAAGTTTAATAAGTGGGTGATGGGGGAAGTCATCATAGGCTGATCAAAGGGCAGGGATTGACCTTTTGATAGTGAATGAGATGATAGGGTGGGGATAGGTCATAAAGGGCCTTGAAAGTGAAGACATAATGTTTAATGAAACAAAGAAGGGGGGGAGCCAGTGGAGGAATGCAAAGGGAGGGGTTTCTTGGTCAAAGCAATAGGCTTTGATCATTGCAGTAGCAACCTGAATGGTACAAGTGAGGCAAGGTTGCATTTGTCAAGGCCAAAGAAAAGGATGTGGTGGTAATCAAAACATGAGATGATGAGAGCCTTGATGAGAGTTTTATGATGAAAAGGAAAGGCTGTATCAGAGAGGTGATGCCGGGGGGTGTGTGCAAAAGGGGCAGCGACATTAAAGCTCTGCTGCAGCGAAGAACCCTGCTTAAAGCACTGCCACAGCAGCGCTTTAACGTCATTACCCCTTTTGCCCCCTCCCCCCTCAGCCGCTGATGTGGGTAGGCAATTTAAAAGGGCAGCGGCCGGAGCCCCAGGCTCTTTAAATTGCTGCTGGAGTCCCGGGCTGCGCGGGCCAGGCAGTGTGGAAGGGCTGGCTGGGAGATGCTGACCCCCAGCACTGCCCCTTCCAGGGGCTGGAGCCGGCCCCCGTACTGTAAGTCTTTGACTTTACTTTCATCCCTGCCAAGGTGATGTGCTGGGGATATGACTGTACACCATAGGCAGTCAGCAAGACTCTATGATGGGGTAAGATGCTGACCCTAACCACCTCTTTAAGTGATTAAAAATGTAAGTGCTTAATGGACCCTGCTACAAGCTGGCTTCTTTCTGCTCTGCCAACATTTTAGGCAGGTGAATAGGAAGAGTTCCTATACCCCTACCTGGAGACTTAAGTCTTCTAACATCTTCCCAGAGGAACTGGCCTAACTCTCCTACATTGTAAAAAATGTTTACACTGGTGTTATTTTAACGTTCATCTCTTCTCATGTCTTGGCTAAGTTGACATTTTGAAATGTAGGTAATTTTTAAATACATTTGTGAAGTTTGTAAATTGTAGAATGACAACAGACTCGAGTACACGTGAAAACAAGCACAATTTATATGTGATCAACTGAAAACAGTGAAAGGCAGCTCACTTTTTCTCTTGTAGTGCTTGAGCCATAGACATTAATAATGAGATTTAGGATATTTAATTTCCAGGATATGATGGGCTAAAAATAATTAAGAAGTTACATGAAAACTGAATGCCAAGGAAATATTAAGATAATGTGAGTTGATCCAGATTTCCATGAAAAAGATACCCAGAGGAAAGAGATGATATTTTGCTTCATTCTAGTTAAAAGGGGATTGAAGTTTTGGCTTGTAATGGGAAACAAGATTGCACCCTAACTGTAAAGAAGCATATGTCCCCATAATTTAAATAATTTGCTCTTTATTATATTCACACCTCCACTTAACTGACACACTTTTTTCATGGGCATTATAATCAAAACTTGAATTCAACAGATAATCTACATTACTTACATTAGTGTTCTTTTTGAATGAATCTAAACAAATGGAAAAATATGAAGGGATAGATACATAGAGTTTAAGGCCACAAGAGACTCTCAAATCATCTAGTTTGACTTCTGGTACAGTATATGACAAGCTATTAAATTTCACCCAGTTACTTCTGCATTGCGCCCAATAATTTGTGTTCCAGTAATGCATATTTACCAGAAAGGCATCTAGTCTTGATCTGAAGATATCAACAGATGGAGAACCCATCCCTTCCCTTGGTAGATTGTTCCAATGGATAATCACCCTCACTGTTTTTTTAAAAAAAAAAAATTAATTACTCATTTGAATTTGTTTGGCTTAAGCTTCCAGCTGTGGGTTCTTGTTCTTTCTAGATTAAAGAGCCCTTTACTACCTTATATCGTCTCTCCGTGAAGGTACTTAAGCACTGTAATCAAGTCACTTCTCAATCTTCTTTTTGATAAAATAATCAGATTGAGCTCTCAAGTCTATCACTATAAGGCATTTTTCCAGCCCTCACATCATTTTTATAGCTCTTTTGCACCCTCTCCAATTTTTCAAAACCTTTTTAAAAATGTGAACACTAGAACTCGACATAGTATTCCATGGTCATTGGAAAGACTTGTAATAGTACTCCAACTGGATAGATAGTCTCATGTGGAAGGGCATTACAGTACAAGCAGTTTATGATCTGAAAAGATGCATGTAGGGTGCTGAAGGTAACTTGGCAAGTGGACACCACACGTAGTCATTCTAGAGTGGTGATATAATAGCTATGTGGTCATCAGTTGGCAAATGGAAATATACTCTTTCTCCATTAATTAAATTAATTGTCTTTTAATTTAAACAAACTCCTGTGGCCTTCATTAGGATTTTATTTTCTACATGATTGCAAGAAATATTTATTAAACCTGGCAAATTTTTACTATAAGAGTTCAAAGTTCACCAAGTAGAATTTATGCAAGTTGTTACCTATAAACCAGAAATATTCCTAACTATAAGTAATTAATTCATACTTATGAAGTGGTGTTGTGTTATGCAGCTGCACCCTATCCTCTACTAGTATTAAACACCATTCTATTGTTTTTCACCAACATCTCTTTAATCAGTAATCTTTCTAGTGGAAAATAGGGCTGGCTTTCTAAAATATTATTTTATAGAAATAATAGTAAAAAAAAAATATCAGGCGAGTGTAAATGGCATAAAAGGATGATTTGTAAGTAATCCTGCCTAAGGAAATTATGGCATTTTAACCAAATAGTGTTTTATGTCAATCTTATTGAGGGAACTCATTTGGAGGTACTAAAACAAATAATAAATTACTATGCTAATCTTGGCATTGTCAAACTAATCCTCTCCCAGGAAAGTAATAGGGTGTAATAAGAGGGCTTTTTTCCAGTTATGCGCTCAGCACAGGGTGCACGCTTATTTATTTTGTGCAACCTTGCATTAGCAAAACATGTCCTGGTGACATTAGGTTTGATCATTCACGTCTCTAACATGGGTTTTAGCAGAATTTCTCTCTTCCTTGTAATTGTACAGCATGCGGCAGCATATTTCTTCACAGATTTAAGCAACTATTATGTCTACCCTGTATTTTTTTATAGGGTCTGAATTTAAGTTGGTGGTGCTGCTTTTAAAACTTGGAATGGTGTATGCCTTGCTTATATTTGAGACTTTCTGACTGATATCTTCCCTCAGAAATCCCAGCACTTCCTTCCTTGGCTGCAGCCCTGGAAACCTGCCCTTCCACTTATTAGCAACTGTGGAATAATGTCAACTTTTTGCTGGCAACCAAAGGATTGCTAATAAACAGAATCTACTGTATATGCAAAAGTAAAGGAAAGACACATTTTTCATTCTGATTTTTGAAAGTCACATTTGAAAATTGTTGAAATAATTTTTACAATTTTATGTCTTTCATCTTAGGATCTCATAGTTTAGGAATCATGTATTTCATAGTGTCAGTAAAACTAAATGCTGGCACAAATGTTTTTGCATTCTCTGTAGCTGCTTATCATTAGGGAGCCTAGAAACCCATTTGCCACAGAAAAATGCAAAATTTGCATTTTTGCAGAGAATCTTTAGTTTTTACATGGGGAGTGGTGGGGGGAGTATATTAACTATTAACTAAATTTTACTGAAAGAACCAGTGTCACTTATTCAGTGTGTGCAACCCCTCCCTCTTGTGGTTGATTTTTGAATGTGCTTTAAATTACATAGCTCAACACACTCCAATAAACTGCTTCTGACATGTAGAGGCTACTCAACGGGGCATAGGGATTCATGTTTTAATGCACCTACAATTTCATTTCAGTGTAAGTTTGAAGATAGGCAGTTGTAGAACACATGGAAAGTGCTAAACATAAACCAAATGAATGGGTAATGAATGTGCCACTTTTTCTCCATGGAGAAACTCTTAAAGGATTTGGATCTAGTGGATGTACCAATTAATGCGTCAATGTATCATTGTCTTTTTTTTTTTTTTAAATGTTGTATTTATGTAGGTTTCCCACTGCTGTTGGGTGCCCAAGGGCGAGGCTGATGTTTCAAATCGCTACTTGATTCATCCATCAATCAATATGCCTCGAAGCATAGTTATGTCATTTGTAATAGTTACCTTGCATTATTAACTTAACTGACACCACCAATTTATTTCAGATAAACTATTGAGCAACCAGCAGATGTTAATGATGTTTGATCATTGCTTTCAAGATGATGACCTTGAAGTGTATATCATCATCTTACTAGTCTCCTGAGCCATCCAACCTCTTGCTGTCTTCAATACTGTGCTACTGTGTTATTTCTTTCCTTAGTAATCTAGCAAATTAACACCAAGATAAAAAACTGTTAGTTGCTGGTTGTGTGTTTATGTATATGTTTTCTTTCTGTGTGCTGTCCCACCTCTGCACAGATAGCCAACACAGCAGACCTCGATTGAACTGCCCACAAAGATCTCAGACCTGTTTCAGTAGCAAAGGCCTCCGGCCAGGTTTATTGTCAACAAAGCACGGTCCTAGCATTCTGTAGACTCTACAGGACCACGAACATGAGTATACCCATTATAATGGACCAGGTCAGTGAATGGCAGGACGTTCAAATCCCACCTCAGCTGGACAAACCCTCCCCCCGCCCCCCCGAGACACCTGTTTAGATACATCTATGCAAACAAGTTAGGTATTGCTCTTCTGACCTGGTTACTTAGCATCCTATACCTTATCTGTTGCTTTTGTCTGCATACCAAATGGATTGCAGGTGTGCCCTTGATTGCTACAGTTAACTGTTTTTGGGTAACTCATGTTAATATATCAGTTTTAGGTGTTAAATTGCTCATTCTCAGTTTTTCAGTCTGAAATTCTTTTTTATTTGTATTGCCTACTTAATTGTCCATATATAGTAGACTGAGGTGTAGTTGATCAGTCTGTTGTTTCAGGTATCTAAAAGGGTGTCAACAGGAGGAGGGAGAAAACTTGTTCACCTTAGCCTCCAATGATAGAACAAGAAGCAATGGGCTTAAACTGCAGCAAGGGAGATTTAGGTTGGACATTAGGAAAAAGTTTCTAACTGTCAGGGTAGTTAAACACTGGAATAGATTGCCTAGGGAAGTTGTGGAATCTCCATCTCTGGAGATATTTAAGAGTAGGTTAGATAAATGTCTATTAGGGATGGTCTAGACAATATATGGTCCTGCCATGAGGGCAGGGGACTGGACTCGATGACCTCTCGAGGTCCCTTCCAGTCCTAGAGTCTATGAGTCTATAAAGCACTTCATTTTTCGTTTCTTGACGCTTGGGGGGTTAGTCCCTGTGTAATTATTTTTTCTGAAGAAAAGGACCTAGGGATTAGAGTGGATGAGAAGCTGGATATGAGTCAACAGTCTGCCAAGCACTTCTAAGGTCTGGTCTACACTAGGGGGTGGGGGTGGAGGGAGGGAGGATCGATCTAAGTTATGCAACTTCAGCTACGTGAATAACGTAGCTGAAGTCGACATTCTTAGATCGACTTACCGCAGTGTTTTCACTGTGGTGAGTTGACTGCTGCCGCTCCCCCATCGACTCTGCCTGCGCCTCTCGTGGCACTGGAGTACAGGAGTCAACAGGAGAGTGCTCAGGGATCAATTTAACATGTCTAGACTAGACGTGATAAATCGATCCCCGCTGGATTGATCACTGCCTGCCTATTTGGCCAGCAGTGAAGACATACCCTTAGGGATGTTTGTGTTTTTGCAGTACCAGCCCCGTTCTTGCCAGGTTTTGTGAACTTACAAGTAGGCATGTTTTGTAACAGGGCTTGACTTCTGCCCACAGCCTGACTTTGCTTTGTATCACCAGGGCCTGACTGCTTTAATTAAGGCCATAGGCCTCTCATATCAGGCCTGGTGCCTCAGGCTCTCTCTTTCTACTACATTTTCCCACTTTCTGACTTTTTATGGAAAGGATGGTTTACTCATCATCCTGGAAAAGCATAATGCCTGGACTGAAGATCACCTAGTGGGCTAAACACTGTTCTATGGTCACCTTATGTTATTATCCACACATTCATGCCCCATCTCTCCCTTATTTTGCACATTCCTTCGTATGACTGGTGGACAGATTTTGTTTTCCAATTTATTTTTTTTATTCCTTATGGTGGGCCTGGGAATGTTAGGTCTGGGACTTTGAGGAATGTATTTTTATGACTGAGCCTTGAGGGCACTCCCAAATAATATATATGGATAATATGAATGTGGTATTTGTAGTGTATATGTCTACATATAACTCCACCTCATATCCAAGCATAACAATCCTTTTCCAATCTAGTGTTGCAGTCTGGCCCTTTTACTTTGCTACTTAGGAACACACTTCTATTAGACAATTACAGTTACCACCTGTATCATCATTAGTAGTGGGATGAGTGTTTTGAAATACTGGGATAGGCATTATCACAGTGTGTCCCACAGTACTATGTATATGAGAAGTAAAACAGAAATTTGCAGTAGTGACATTACAAATGAGGCTTTTCATATATGTATCTATAGATATGGATAGATATATATTTCTTATAATTAGTACTGTCTATCCATGTTATAGGTTACTCTTACTGCTGGTTGTCACCCTCTGGTAAGCTTTGCTGGGCAGGAAACAGGAATGGCTAGCTTCTCTGTTCCATTTGTTGCTTTGTTCTGTGATATACCAGTAGTTGATATAGATCCAGTTGTTTCTTACAGATGCTATGTTTCAAATAACCTACTGAATGGACAGTAACCAATTTATCAAATATTGCTGTGTCGGGATTCAATATTGTTAACTAGACACTGAACAAGATTGTTTAGAATAACATGTGCCTGGGTAAGAATTCAGTATCACTGACCCAGATTATGACTGGTACTAACAAGGAATTTGTTTACACAATTTGTAGTTACTAGGTACCTTAATAATTTCTTTACCAATTTGTTTTTTCCTTGCCTGCATGTTATTTGCTGCTATAATTTAATTTTTACTTCTGTGTTGATGAAACAGTTGAGCAATGTTATGCACATTGTGTATGATGCACATTGTGTGTGGTGTACACTTCTTAAAAGTATTAGTAACAGGGCCTGACTTTGCTTTATGTTAAAATCTTGACTTTTTTTTGTTCTCCTGACTTTTGACTGCATCTAAAACAATAAGAAACTAAATGCTCTTTTCTGCATTTTTGCATACATTTCCTCTAGTAGAAATTTCCTTGCTATTCCATTGTTGGACATTGACAGTAGTGTGAATTTACAGTTGGGTTCCACTCTGTAAAGTGGTTGCAAAAGTGACATTGCAGGATTGCATCTTAATATTATCTCAACAATTTCCACATCAGATTTGCTCAGTTTGCTAGTAAAAAAAATTCTTCCTAATTGCTAGCTTTGAAAAATCACCATAGGAGCTGAAAATTAAGCTAGGCTCTCAATTTATGCATCATCACTAGTTTAAAAAAAATTACTACTACACTAAGCAAATATTTCTTTGCGTATTTACAGGGATCAGGCATGTTGTTAAGGTGTCTTATTGACAGTCATGCTTCACAGCAGAGCCACCCATTAAATGCAGTTTCATTAGTTTAAAAAAATCCTCACTTATTTGCACTGTAGTGTCCGGGAAGTGGATCTCTTGTGTGGACTGGTCCAGGCTGAGGTTGACGGTGGGGTGGAAATTGTTGAAATCCAAGTGGAATTCTTCAAGGGCCTTGTAGTGCAGCTTTGTCGTGGTTCAGCCCTCAGCGGTGCTGCGGGGTATCCCACAGCCTCGCTCTAGTTCGCCGGCCGATGGCTCTGTGGTCGTGGGGAATAACACACGCTCAGGCCCTTGGAGCCGGGGCTGAGTCAATAGTCAAATAGCAGCCCAGGCCCTGGATCAGGGCAAGGCAACAAGCAAACAGTCAGAGACTCAGGCCCTTAGGCAGGGGCTGAGTCAGCAGTTAAATAGCACCTCCAGCCCTAGGTCAGGGCGGGGCAGCAGGCAAACGGTCAGGGACTCAGGCCTTTCAGCAGGAGTTGAGTCAATAGTCAGTTAGCAGCCCAGGCCCTAGGTCAGGTCAGGGCGGGGCAGCAAGCAACCCGTCAGAGACTCAGGCCCTTAGGCAGGGGCTGAGTCAGCTGTTCAATAGCAGCCCGGGCCCTCGGTCAGGGTGGGGCAGCAAGCAAATAGTCAGAGACTGAGGCCTTTAAGCAGGGACTGAGTCAATAGTCAGCAGGAGGTCCTAGCCTCTCCAGGCCAGGGAAAAGGGGGAGTCTGCCACCCAAGGAGTGGATGACGGGGAACGCAGGCCCTCCCACTCCACTGCGTCCCAGCTCGGGGCCTAGCAGCAGCAGAAACTCACTGCTGTCAGTGGGGATCCTGGCTGCAACACACTGACATAGGCTCTGGCAGTGTTGCAGCCAGACTGGGCTCGGCTGCCCCCAGGCTACTTCCACACTCCCCCTCGTAGGGTACCTGGGTCGTGCTAGCGTCCTCGGCTGTCTCTAACACCATTGGCTCCTCTGGATACGTGGTGAAGGGCAGGCTCAGCTTCTCTTAGGGGTAGCTGGCACGGGGCAGGCTCAGCCAGTCCTCCTCGGGGTAGCTGGCACGGGCCAGGCTCAGCTGGCCGGGTGCGGGCTCAGGCTGGCTGCAGGCTCAGGCTGGCTGCAGGCTGCTACTGTCTCCCAAGAGGGAGCTCAGCTGCAGACGTCAGGTCTCTGCGGTGGCTGGTTCTCAACTGAGCTCTGCAGGGGAGCTCTTATATTTCCAGGTCTGCGCCATGACCTCTGAGGGGCGGGTGCAGGACCCAGTGGCTCTGCCCACGTTGATGTCGGGAGGTCCGTCCCTCAGCGGGGCTGTGGGGTATCCCACTGCCTCGCTACAGGCCTCCTTCCCCTCAGTCCAAGGACATCATCAATGTAGTGCAAGTAGAGGAGGGTGCTAGGGGACGAGAGCTGGGGAAGCGTTGTTCTAAATCAGCCATAAAAACATTGTCATACTGTGGGGCCATGTGGGTACCCATAGCAGTGCCGCTGACTTGAAGGTATAAGTTGTCTCTAAATTTGAAATTGTTATGAGTGAGGACAAAGTTACAAAGCTCAGCCACCAGGTGTGCCATGGCCTCATCAGAGATACTGTTCCTGACAGCTTGTAGTCCATCCTCATGTGGAATATTAGTATAAAGAGCTTCTACATCCAGGATGGCCAGGATGGTGTTTTCAGGAAGATCATCAATGCATTGTAGTTTTGTCAAGAAGTCGGTGGTGTCTTGAAGATAGCTAGGAGTGCTGGTAGTGTAGGGTCTGAGAAGAGAGTCCAAATAGCCAGATAATCCTGCTGTAAGAGTGCCAATGCCTGACATGATGGGGTGCCCAGGATTTCCAGGTTTATGGATCTTGGTTAGCAGATAGAATACTCCTGGTTGGGGCTCTAGGGCACTGTCTGTGTAGATTTGTTCCCGTGCTGTAGTAGGGAGTTTGTTTTTTCTGCTCCATAGCCAGGAGGCAGAAAGAGAAGGAATATGTGTCTACTGATAGTAGAGTATTGAGTCTAAGGAACATCTAGAAATTCTCTGTAGTTTTTCTGCGTCAGAGGATGCACTTTGTATCGTGAGCCCCAGTGTAACTATTCAGGTTTCTATTCAGAATATCAAAAGGCAGGAATTTGGGTCATCTGTCCTGAGGATACAGAGATCATTTATTTCCTTTACATTCTAACTCTTTAGCGTGAACATTTCATATAATTAAATAAGAACAACCTTCTGGCTTAGATCAGTGGTCCATCTAACCCAGTATCCTGTCTTCCAACAGTAGCCAATGCCAGATGCTTCAGAGGGAATGAGCAGAACAGGACAATTATCGAGTGATCCATCAACCTGTCATCCACTCCCAGCATCAAGCAGTCAGAGGCTTATTCATTTTGGCTAATAGCCATTGATGGACTGATTCTCCATGAACTTACCTAATTATTTTTTAACCTAGTTATACTTTTGGCCTTCACAGCATCCCCTCGCAACTAGCTCCGCAGGTTGACTGTGCATTGTATGTAAAGAAATACTTCCTTTTGTTTGTTTTAAACCTGCTGCCTGTTAATTTCGTTGGATGACTCCTGGTTCTTGTATTATGTGAAGGTGTAAATAATACTTACTACTTCACTTTCTCCACACCATTCATGATTTTATAGACATCTATCATATCCCCCCTTACTCATCTCTTTTCCAAGCTCAAAAGTCAGTCTTTTTAATGTCTTCTCATATGGAAGCTGTTCCATACACTTAATCGTTTTTGTTGCCCTCTTCTGTACATTTTCCAATTCCAAGATATCTTTTTTGAATGGGGTGACCAGAATTGCATGCAGTATTTGAGGTGTGAACACACCATGGGTTTATAGTGTAACCTTAATTTTATTTAATGTTAATTAAACTTTAGTGGGTTCAGCTGTGGTAGCTACAGTCTAAAGTTCAACAGAGTTATTGATGTTTGTTTTGGATGCAGAGTCTATAGGTACACATGGAACCATAGACAAACAACACACACAGTTACAAAAGCATCTATCTTTTAGTAGTTTTATTAAAGTTACCAACAAAGTTATAAATGTTACAGCATATACAATTTCTAAAGATAAGTACAATATGTCAGTTATACCTACAAACATACTTACATTCTCCTAGATGGTGTTTGTTGGCCCTTTTATGGATTGATCATCAATACAGGAGTGGTTCCTGCTGGAGTTTTCCATAGGAAGTTCAATTTTCCTGCACCCCTTTCTTATAATGTGAGTTTATCTATACCTACATTTTGCGCATGTACATGAAAGTGTTAACCCTTTCTTTCTTATTGTCTGTGTCCCATTGAAATATAAGGGATCCTGAATTCTATAGGTTGTGTAGGTTCTTGTTAATATTGATGTACCAGCTTTATCTATCTTGCAGTTAAGGCCTGTGTTTGAGATAATATTTGTTGTTACCGCACTTTGTAATTTAAATTCAATCTTTCCAGCTATACTTCTGCAATATTACCACTTGGTACCTCTTTTCGTATAATCTCTTTGGTTATTTCTCTGTTGTTGACTTATGCCATCATTTCTTGTTTCCAAGGTCTAAAATAGCTAAGCTAAAATTTTGCAGAGCTCAGCCCACAGGCTCTTGCATTTCAGCTTGTCTTACTCATGTCTACTACCTAGTTCCTCTAAATTAGGGTGACCAGACAGCATAGCAAGTGATTGGTCAAAGGTATAACGCACCCATGTGTCCTTAGAAAATTTACTCCCAATAAATTGCAGTTTTTGTTTTGTTTGTTCCAAATTTGCTAGTGCAAATACATGTGTTAAGTCCCCTATTTTTATCACCACTGGTTTTGATAACACCTCTGTGATCTGGTTACTTGCAAATGTTGCTAACACACTGGGTTGTCCTGATGAGAGAGGGGATAATTCTGGATTTTTATCACTGATTATGCTGATTGAGGCTCCAGTATCAACAATAAATTGAAAATGGCGGCCCCTCATCATTGCTGATATTGTGGGTCTCCCATTTACATCTCTTCCTAAAGAGGCTACAACTGCATGGAGTCTTTTGGCGTCACACATCGTGAAGTGATGATTAGATAATAAGAGCCCAGTCACATACATATGACAGTAATGATTAATACAATAGCACATAACAAATCTAACTGATATAATGTTTAAATCTTATTTGTAACTTAAATCTGCATCTAAAGATTATATATAAACTTAACTCTATCTGCATGTCATTCTTTTATATTATCAGGGATTGGTTCTTTCTCTAGGGACTCTTAACTGGTGGAGCACTTACTTCTTTGCATTGCGGTGTGTAGTTATAATAATATGAAGCTTCTGGAACTTGATATGGACTTATACTCTGCATTTCTTCATCAGTATTAACATCCTCATACCCTTCTTTCATATTACTTCTGCCTGCTGCTGACAACAAGGGAAAAGAAACAGGCTGAATCATATGCCGCAGGGAGTTAACCCTTTTTGTACATATTGCTCTAAGTTTTTCTCCCATGTGACATAGGGTAAGGATGGTAAACATAGTAAGGATACTGTAGCCAATAATCCATCCGTTTAATCCAATTCCCATTTTTTTAGGTGTACTGTTTTGTGAACTGCCACTATCTAAAATTTTAACTATTGCTTGATTTGCTTTATCCGTGTTATTACTAATTTCAATTAAATGTGATTTTTTTCTAGGAGTTGTTTTAGCTGTAAGGTTAGTGGTGGTATATATGCATGAAAAACTGGAGTACTTTTTTTAGTCAAGTCCTGATCATCAGGGTTAACTCAGAATAATAGTTTCATTTTAAAAAATGGGTATCGGAGATATTGTTGTATGACCAATTTTTGTAGGCACTTGTAGTTTAAAACAAAAATGTGGATTTTTTTTTGACCATACATCTATGTTTACCATGATAGAATTGTTTGTGATTGGTTACTACGAAATACTGTCCTTTTTCTGCATAGGCTATTTGCTCCATAGCATATTTCTATTTAGTTAGTTGTACTGGACATATTATTTGTGCTGCATTCAAATCTCGTTGATACCTGTCTGGCTGACCACATAGTGGAGTTATTACTTTAAATACGTTACACCTACAGATTCGTTCATGCCCCTTTTGAGAGCAACAAGCCATGTGCGGGCCTTTCCCTGTTTGGGTATCGTGATGATACACTATTAGCAGAGGTACTTGTATTAATTCCTTGTAAATATAATTTTTTAGGTGGCCTATGGACTGGACAGTAGCCAATTGGTCAAACACATCCTTATCTGGGTTGAACATAGGTAGCAAGGGAGTGAACGAAACACATAAAGTTTGTGACATGTCACAAGCTTTTCTTAAATAACATGTATCATGATTTGGATGTGGTGTCACAGATTCCAAGTTTCTAATAGCCCCGAATGATATTTTCTTACATTTCATTTGGCATTCAGCTTTCTCTCCTTTACACTTTTGAATACACTGTGGGCAATACCAACTCAAAATTTGCTGGTCTCTAAGTCTGGTACCTTTTTCAGTTATAAAAAATGTAAGGTATTCTCAATGGTGTTGATTATATATGTCTCCATATGCTGAACAAATATTTTTTTCCCCCAAGGTGATTTCTGTTTTGATCGTTATTATACTTTAGCAGTTGATTGGTTTTTCTCTTCAGTTTTATTAAACAATTTAGTCATTTTGTGCATATTATACACCATAAATGATTTATCCGTTGGTAAACCATAAATTCCTTTTAACTTAATCACTTGAATAGCTTCTTCCTGGATTACATAAATGTTGATTATTACAACATTCACCTTATTCCAAATTTCAGAGGGGTAGTCGTGTTAGTCTGGATCTGTAAAAGCAGCAAAGAATCCTGTGGCACCTTATAGACTAACAGATGTTTTGAAGCATGAGCTTTCGTGGGTGAACACCCACTTCGTCGGATGCATGTAGTGGAAATTTCCAGGGGCCAGGTATATATATGCAAGCAAGCTAGAGATAACGAGTTTAGTTCAATCAGGGAGGATGAGGCCCTGTTCTAGCAGTTGAGGTGTGAAAACCAAGAGAGGAGAAACTGGTTTTGTAGTTGGCAAGCCATTCACAGTCTTTGTTTAATCCTGAGCTGATAGTGTCAAATTTGCAGATGAACTGAAGCTCAGCAGTTTCTCTTTGGAGTCTGGTCCTGAAGTTTTTTGGCTGCAGGATGGCCACCTGCAGGATGGGTTTTTTTGCTGCAGGATGGCCTTGGGTGGCAGGTCAGTCCTCGCCCACAATCTGCCAACCTGAAACATATTCTCATCAGTAACTGCACACCGCATCATACTAACTAGCTCAGAAACCAATCCAAGCAACAAACCTCGATGCCAACTCTGCCCACATATATACACCAGCGACACCCTCACAGGACCTAACCAGATCAGCCACACCATCACCGGTTCATTCACCTGCACGTCCACCAATGTAATAGACGCCATCATATGCCAGCAATGCCCCTCTCCTATGTACGTTGGCCAAACTGGACAGTTTCTACGGAAAAGGATAAATGGACACAAATCAGATATTAGGAATGGCAATATACAAAAACCTGTAGGAGAACGCTTCAACCTCCCTGGCCACACTATAGCAGACCTTAAGGTGGCCATCCTGCAGCAAAAAAACTTCAGTCTATAAGGTGCCACAGGATTCTTTGCTGCTTATTCCAAACTGACATTCCTGTACCAAACAATCCTGTAATACTATTTAGAATTAGCAAAAGCATCAACATGCTTAGTTACTAATGTCTGCATATCACCTTTCCCTTCTACAATGTTTTTTGGGTATGCATTCCTGGTATTGTTACAGTTGAAACAATGTCGCAAATGGAAATGACAACAGGTTGATTGTCTAATGCTGGTGCTGTAGTTATGCATCGCAAGTGATTGGTCAAAGGTATAACGCACCCATGTGTCCTCAGAAAATTTGCTCCCAATAAATTGGAGTTTTTGTTTTGTTTTTTTCAAATTTACTAGTGCAAATACATATGTTAAATCCCCTATTTTTATCACCACCGGTTTTGATAACACCTCTGTGATCTGGTTACTTGCAAATGTTGCTAACACCCTGGGTTGTCCTGATGAGAGAGGGGATAATTCTGGATTTTTATCACTGATTATGTTGATTGAGGCTCCAGTATCAATAATAAATTGAAAATGGCGGCCCCTCATCATTGCTGATATTGTGGGTCTCCCATTTACATCTCTTCCTAAAGAGGCTACAACTGCATGGAGTCTTTTGGCGTCACACATTCTATTCTTCTGAGTCTATATTTTCCTTCACTTCCTGGTTTTTATACTCCATGCATGGAGTTGAAATCCAGGATGCCAGTTCAGTTGCTATTACAATGGGTTGAGGTGGGGCATGTTGGCTGTCTAACATTATGGAATTCATTGGCCGCTGTATTTCTTGCCTTCCATGCTTTTGAGAATCTAGTGTTCCCTCTATTTGCTAAAGTTCTTTAATCATCATGTTCATTATAGGGCTAGGAGGTCGATAGATCAGGCTTCTTGGACGAGAGTGGTAATGATTCATGTCAGGCATGAATTGTTTTCTACTTGTGGTTGGTGAAGATGGTAAGGAGCATGTCCCTATCCCTTCATTCATGTTTCTAGGGTTATAGAATCTGGGATTTTGAATTTGGGGAAGTCGTGGTATGGCCCCCCCTTGGGTCTGATCTGATTTTAATATTATTATCCTACCCTTTTGGACCAGGTGATTGTCCCTGTGTCACTGTTTGTGGGGCCATCTACTTTAATTACTGGTTTACCCGAGGCTCCTTGAACAGTTACTATAGGAGGGTGAGTTCTCTTGGAACCTTTCTGTTGGGTTTGAATATAACTATAGCTTTAGACAATATGTCCAACACTTCTGGAAGAGTGCTCCTGAGGTTGACATGCATCCTTACTTTACCCTGAACTGCTGGTAAAGAATTGTTAACAAGAAAATTAATATATTGTGGTTCTGTTTCCTTTCTAGGCATTTTATTAGATATCCAAGCTGCAGAAAGTTTATTATGAAATTCACGCCGTGACTTGCCTTCCCATTGTTTCATGTTAGCTACCAAATAACTCCTGCCTAACCTAGGTGCATATATCTTTCTAACAGCTGCAGTGTCCCTGAATGATTTTTCCCCTTCTCAAAATTCTGGTGGCAACATATTCCATAAGGCAGGTCTGTTTACAGTTAACTGTAAAATCTTAGCCAAATCCTCTTCATCTTACTGGAACAACTTCTCTACTGTTTTTAAATGTACTGCGTGGTCAGCCACTGGATCTCCTTTTTTTCATTGGCCCTACCATTTTTGCAATGGCTTCTAAGGTTTTTACATTTGTCACCATGGCTATTGGAGAGACATGACTACTGGATTTTACTGGTTCCACATTAGAAATAGAGTCTTTCTCCTCTTTCACGGTTATACTGAGGAGTCTGGGTTCCTCTTTCTCTAGAGGGACTGGTATCTCCCAAGTTTGGTCAACTTTAGCAGTAGACAATTTAGGTGTAGAGTTTTGCCGTAATCCTTTATATTTTCTTTTGGCTGGGGTAGGTGCCTGTAATTTAGGAAGATTTGGCACTGGCATGGGTTTCTGTGGAGATTCTGATTTTGGCTCTAAAGTGGCTTGGAGTTAAGTGGATATATCAGATTCAAAATGAAATATGCATGCCACTTATCCTTTTCATTATTTCTTCTGACTTAATTGACTTACTCATCTTTGTCCCTCTTTTTCCTCACTCTCACAACAGCTACTAATTGCTTTTTGTTCCATTTCTTGCTTTAAAACTCTAATATTTAATTTCTTATCAAAACTTCCATTACAGTTGTTTACTTGACAATGAGATGCTGTTTCAGGAAGAAGCACTGCTAAGCAGAGATGGGGTCCACCTATGGAGGAAGGGGAAGAGCATATTTGGATACAGACTGGCTAACCTAGTGAGGAAGGCTTTAAACTACATTCGAAAGGGGCAGGTGACCAAAGCCCACAGGTAAGTGAAAAACATGGAGACCTGGGAGACAGACCGGAATTTGGGGGGAGCATGAGCAGGGATAAGGGAGAGACAAGACAGAACGGGGGGAGGAGGGGGAATTCAAATCAGTATCTTAGATGTCCGTATACTAATACAAGAAATATGGGGAATAAGCAGGAAGAACTTGAAATACTAGTAAATAAACACAACTATGACAAGTCGGCAACACAGAGACTTGGTGAGATAATAGGCGTGACTGGAATATTGGTATAGAAGGGTACAGCTTGCTCAGGAAGGACAGGCAGGGAAAAAAGGAAAGAGGTGTTGCCTTATATATTAAAAACATAAACACTTGGACTGAGGTTGAGATGGAAATAGGAGACAGGCTTGTTGGAACTAGAGTCTATAGGAACATATGAAACTATAGGCAGATAACATATACAAGTACAAAAGCATCTATCTTGTAGTAGTTTTATTAAAGTTACCAACAAAGTTATAAATGTTACAGCATATACAATTCCTAAAGATAAGTACAATGTACCAGTTATGCCTACAGACATACTCACAACCTCCTAGATGATGATAGTCTGTTGGCTCTCTCATGCATTGATAATCAATATGGGAGTGGCTCCTCCTGGAGTCTCCCATAGGAAGCTCAATTTTCCTGCTCTAGGCACCCTTTCTTATAATGTGAGTCTGTCTATACCTACGTTCTGCACATGTACACGAAAATGTTAACACTTTCTTTCTTATTGGTCTGTGTCCCCTAAAAATATAAAGGATACTGAATTCTATAGGTTATGTAGGTTCTTGTTAATATTGACGTACCACCTTTATCTTGTGGTTAAGGCATGTGTTATAGACAATATTTGTTGTTACAGCACTTTATAATTTAAATTCAATCTTCTTAGCCTTACTTTCGCAATATTACCAATTGGTACCTCTTTTCCTATAATCTTTCGGGTTATTTCTCTGTTGTTGACTTACGCCATCATTTCTTGTTTCCAAGGTCAAAAATAGCTAAGCTAAAGTCTTGCAGGCCTCAGCCCACAGGCTCTTGTATTTCAGCTTGTCTTACTCATATCTACTACCTAGTTCCTCTAAATACTGATCAATCTTATACTTTTATAATCCTACAAATCAACTCTGATTAACATACAGTGAATATATGTCATATTACATATTGATTAATCATAACATCACACAATAAATGGATACTAAACTAAAATCATTGGCTACAATACAGTGGCATTATATCATCTACTGTCTTATTATTTATACCTTTCCTAATGGTTCCTAACATTGTTACTTTTTTTTTTTTTGACTGCTGCACACTGAGCAGATGTTTTGAGAGAACTGCCCACAGTGACTTCAAGATCTCTTTTTTGAGTGGTAACAACTAATTTAGACCCCATCATTTTTTATGTATCATTGGGATTATGTTTTCCAATATGCATTACTTTGCATTTGTCAACACTGAATTTCATCTGTAATTTTTGTTGCCCGGTCACTCAGTTTTGTGAGATCCCTTTGTAACTCTTTGCACTCAGCTTTGGACTTAGCTGTCTTGAGCAATTTTGTATCATCTGCAAACTTTGCCACCTCACTGTTTACCCCCTTTTCCAGATCACATATGGGTATGTTTAACAGAATTGGTTCCACTATACATCCTTAGAGTACCCTGTTATTTACCTCTCTCCATTCTGAAAATGGACCATTTATTCCTACCCTTTGCTTCTTGTCTTCAAACAGTTACTGATCCATGAAAGAGCCTTCCCTCTTATCCCATGACTCCTTACTTTGCTTAAGAGGCTTTGGTGTGGGACCTTGTCAAAGGCTTTCTGAAAGTCCAAGTACACTATACTTGTACAATATACACTATATCCAATGGATCACCCTTGGAGGGGCAGAAGCTGTGAGGGCACTACCAACCCGCAGGCTCTGAGTTGAACCCCAAAGGGGCCTGCAGCCTGCAAAGAGGGCAGTGTGTGTTGTGATGGTGGCTGCAGCCCCTGAGGGGCATCTAGCAAAGCAGGGCAGAGTGGGTGAGGTGGGCATGAATCCTCCAGGGCAGGAGAATGATGTGAGGCACCCACAACACCAGAACACTGTTTATAGGAGGGGTGTTGAAAGCCATTGAACAAACCTGTAAACGCTGTACATGATGGAAGCCAGGCATTCAGTTGCTAATATTACTTCAGTCAAGCAGGCACATGGCAAGCAGCAAGCACAAAACGGACAGGCAGACAATAAACTCACCCCTAGGGTCATATAGTTACTTCCTCTCTTTTGGAGAACTGTCTCGCAAAACCTCCATTTGCTGCTCCTGTTGGCTAGCTCGAACATCTGATACATGAGCATGTAAGTTACGATATTCTGCAAGCATCTTGTGTGTGATTAAGTATATCGTAAAATTCAATAAAAGTGCAGACAAGTTTGTAATGACCTAAGAATATAAGAATTCGATCAGTAATCATTTTTGCATCAGTGTAGAAGTCTACACTTATCCCAAGTGACAAGTATAAATGACCATTAGATTTTTCTGAAATAGCTGGGAAATTACTCTGAATCAAAGTTTAATTTCTGTGGAAATCACTGACCTGTGACACACTCATACCCACTTCCCTTTTCCTCACAATAAGGAATTGGTTTTGATTTCTTGCAAATGACAAACTTCTTGCATCATCCCAAGTTACACACCCCTGCATGATATGAGAAGTGGCCTCTTCCACACCTATCATTTATTTTTGCAGAAAAAGCTACAACAGATGACATTTCTACCCCATTTCCATTTTCCAAATCTACTTGAATATTTACGGGGCTTTGACTTCTTCTAAGTGACAAAATATCTTTCAGGTCACCTCAAATTACATGTCTGTGTCATTAGATCATTCTAAAGATTCTGCAGTGAAGTCTATGACTGTTAATAAGACACCTTCTTGACATGTGTGAGCCTAGTAAGTAAATAGAGAAATATCTGCTTAGTTTAGTAATAATCTTTATTACTAGTCTTCTTGTAGGAAAAAGTGAGAACCTAGTTTATTTTTCAGATTCTGTGGTGATTTTTTCCAGAGCTAGCAATTAAGTAAACTGAACAAATCTGATGTGGGAATTCTTGAGACAATATTAAGATGCAATGCCATTTTTGGTCTCTTTACAATTAGATCCCTGCTGTAAATTGACACTATCCTCTAGTGTCTAAAAATGGAATAGCAAGAAAATGTCTACAATATGAAATATACAGTATTATAAAAAATGCAGAAAACAGCAGAGAGTTTCCTGTTGTTTTAAATGCAGTCTAGATTTAGGAGAGCGATAAAGCACAAAATTTTACGGGCAATAATGGAAGCTTATTTTATCTGGTGTTAATTTTCCAGATGTTAATACCCTACTATGTGTTTGCTAAAATGACAATTAACTCCAGAAGGCCTAAAAAGGTGTTTGTTGAAGAACTAAAAATCCAACATATTTCTGAGCTTTCTCTGTTCATTTCAGGGTTATTTGCCAGGCTAGATTTTTTCCCAGGTCATCTTCAATTAATTTTGGCAGATTTAATTTATCCAACTAATGTTGTGCTACTGAGGTAGACTGTAAATAATATAATTTGGAAGAGGGAAGAAAAGGGTTTTGTTTTTTTTAAAACTTTTTGGAAGTTGTAACTTTTCCAGAGTCCTTTATTTGACACATTTTTATGTATCTCCTCCCCAAAATAAAATTCTAATTAGTATTCAATATTTCCATTGTGCATGTTCACAGTAGTTTGTTGTAGCCTAATATTGTGCATGTTCAAATGTAACATATTAACAATATCACACTTCTCAGTTTTGTATAGGTAATCAGCCAAACGCTCAAGACTGGCCAATTTGTGCTTGATACAGATTTGTGTTTTTATGTGAAGAGTGGAGAATGCAAGTGCAGCTTGGTCCTCTGAAGACTACTTCGCAGCTGCCAGTAACCCCAAAGATCACTTTGGCAACTGGGAATCATGTGGATGCAGCAGCATCCTGTCCATGTCCCCTTCCTCCAGCCACACCACCTACATCTTGGACCAAGAGCCTGGGGCTTGTAGAAACGTTTGTGTCAGCTTTGTGGTAAATGTTTCTTAGGAAGCTAAAATTGGACCCTTATTCCCAGTTCCTTATCCAAAGGCTATTTAAAAAAAAATTGCTTTCTGCAGAAATGCTGCCACATTACACAACCCCATTTTCGATTTTGCAGCTGTTCCTAGAATCTGTAATTAGCTTTGACTTCCTGAACATGACAAACTATTTTTGACAGTGCTTTATATAGAAATGAAGCTTAGGGTCATGGAGTGTCAGGTTCCAGCTATTTCAGAAAGGTCAAATAGAAGTGATGTGTCACTTGGGATGGCCAGAGAGGTAGTCTGCAATTTTACACATCCTTAAATGTCACTCATTCAAATTATGAGGCAATGACAGTGGGCGAGATGGGGTCTTCGTTGTGTCTCAAAAAAGTATATTCTTAATATATTAAAAGGCATACATTTGTTTTCATGAACCGTGAATATTTAAATTTATATTAATGAGGTTCCTCCCCCCCAAGTTGGCTTTTTAATAAGGACAAGGGAACGAGGAATGAGGGACCAAGTTTGGTTTTGTGGATTTGGGGAAATCCTCATCTGAGTCATTTTAATTTTTTTAAACTTTGTTTCAAATTAATCGGGTTGCTTTCCGCCCCCCACCCCCATGATGCCGGGACCTGGGCGTCTGCTAGAGGTGCCAGTCCCAGAAGATGCCCTGCCCCCTCAAATGCCTTTTCTGCAGATGCCTGGGCGGCGGACAGGATCCGCGTTCATGCTCGCCGCGTCTCGCCGCTGGCTCCTCGGGCAGGGTCTCAAAGGCCGAGCACACGGGCGGGGCCGCTGCTCTTAGCAGGGGGCAGCAGAGTCTCCTTAGGGACAACAGACCCAAGCGCTGGCTCTGCCCGCTGGTTGGGGGGGCTGGGCCCGGGGACCGAGGGGACCTTGTCGCTGACCAGTTTCGGGGGGCAGTACCGCCCCCCCAAGCCCCGGTGTGTGGGTCTGTCTCCCCGGGAGTCCCAGCTGTGGGGGTGGGGGGACGTCCGAGCCTTCGCGCCCCAGGACCACTCGACCCCCGCGCCGGCCCCTCTCCCGGGCGAGCCCCTTCGAGGCCCCGCCTGTGGGGCGGGCGCTCCGGAAAGGGGCGGTGCCGGGAGCCGGCCGGTCCCCGCATGGCCTTGGCGCGCGGGAGTTAGGGGTCTCATTGTGGCCGGGATGGAGGCCGGGCCGCCCTCGGCTGGCGGGTTCCCCCTGGGCAGAGCCCTCTCCTGCACCCCGCGCCCGGCCTGCCCGCAGCGCTCGGGCTCCCTGGAGCTCGGGGGCGGCTGCAGGGCACCGGTGCAGGTGCGGGTGCTGGTGATCAACACGGGCGGCACCATCGGGATGGTGGAGGAGGAGAAAGGTGAGGGGAGCGTCTGGCGGGGCAGAGGGGCTGGTGTGGGCAGGAGCTGCGAGGGCACCACCAGCCCGCAGGCTCTGGGTCGATGGTGGCTGCAGTCCCGGAGGGGCACCTAGCAAAGCCGGGGGGGAGGTGGACATGAGAGTGGTGTGAGGCACCAGAACAGTGGTGATAGGCGGGGTGCTGAAAGTCATCGCACAAACATGTAAACACAGCACATGATGAAAGCCAGGTATTTAGTTGCTATTATTGCATAAACCTTGGGGTGCTGCTGCTCTCCTAGTTCCAGAACCCCTGGGGGTACCCACCTGTCTCGGCGATTGAAGAGTGGGCATGAATCCCTTGGGGGTGCACAGCAATATGCGGGGGCGGGAGGGATTGGGTGTGAGCTCCCAAGAGGAATCCAGAAATAACTAGCTCCTTTTTAAACCTAGGTAGGAGGCCCTAAATGGCTGTTTGATTCAGATATCACTAAAATGATGCTTGTAGGATGGGGAAAGCAATCTGAAAACATAGCCGGGACTGTCTCTCCCTATCATTGAGGGTGTGTGGCCACAGTTAGTTACATCATCAGTAATAGTCAGGACTAGAACTAATTGGGAATTTTCTAACAAAACAGGTTTTTGCTGGAAAATGCCAATTTTATCAAAACCTAAGTGGTGATGGTTTTAACCAACTTTCTTCGAAATGCAGGCGGGGTTCTGTCAGAAGCTGCCTAGTTTCCTGCCCGCCTATCTGAGCTTCCAGAGTCCCCAGCAGTGGGATAGCCCCACCATGTGGACTGCCAGGAACCCCAGAGTTTCCAGGGTTAGCAGCCCTGCCATGCTGAGTACCCTGGAGGCAGGGCTTCCAGGGTTCCTGCCATGGAGCCAGGGGACTAGGTGCTCTGGGAGCTCCAACTCTAGGAGGGGCACTGAACATATATCTACAATGCAATTAAAAACCCACGTCTGGCTCATGCCAGGTGACTTGAGGCTTGGGCTAAGGGGCTGTTTAATTGCAGTGTAGATGTCTGGGCTCAGGCCCAGGCTCTGTGACCTTGTGAGGTGGGAGGGTCCTAAAGGTTGGTTTCAGCACAAGCCCGAACATCTGTACTGCAGTTAAACAGCCCCTTTGCTCAAGTCCTGTGAGCCTGAGGCTGCATCTACACTACAGGATAAATTTGAATTAGCTTAAACCGATTTTATAAAACAGATATTATAAAGTCGATTGTGCGCGTCCACACTAGACACATTAATTCGGTGGTGTGCGTCCATGATCCGAGGCTAGCGTCGATTTCTGGAGCGGTGCACTGTGGGTAGCTACTGTAAAATAATGAGGCCAATAACGTCGATTTGCGTCCACACTAACCCTAATCCGATATAGTAAAATTGATTTTAGCGTTACTCCTCTCGTTTTGTAGAAGTAGAGAAATCGATTTAAAGAGCCCTTTAAATCGATATAAAGAGCAGTGTAGTGTGGACGGGTGCAGCATTATATCGATTTAACACTGTTAAAATCGGTTTAACAGCATAGTGTAGACCAGGCCTGAGTCAGCTGGCACAGGCCAGTCACAATTTTTCACTTCAGCATAGACATACCCTGGGGCTTCTAGCTCCTCACTCTGACTTTCTGGGCATACTAGAAAATCCATCTATTGGCTTCAGCTTGTGGAGAGAGGCGAGATGCTTATGGGTTGGTTTGTTTATGAGGGAGAGGGAAGGTAGGACATTAATATGGTCAGTAAGATTAATTCTGGTTGATCAATCTTGGTGACAGTGAGAGAAGATACATTGTTAGTTTTGTTTTCTATTGATTGTCGATTTTAAGAATCTGCCAAGTGTGGAATTGTTTTCTTGTTTAAACAAAGACATTTTAAGGTAAGAGCTTTCCATTTTAATTTTGGGTATTTTCTTCTGTCTTGTTTTAATCACATCCCTCTAACACTGAATAATAATCTTGTATCCACTGGTGTCAGGAGAGCTGTCTTCCTGAATCTAGTGTCTTATAGCCTCCCTGACTTTAGTGAAAACAAACTTATTCAGTGTTAAAGGAATGTGGTTAAAAGAATTGTTTAGTCTGTTTTTGTGTTTTGCTCTGGCTAGGGTAAATCATTAATGAATCACATTTTGTTTGATTAAACTTTCACTTTCCTTTTACGCTCTTTACAATGATACTGGCTTCATACTGACTACACAAAATTCTCAATGTGTCTCAACACATAACAGAAGATTTTCTGGTTCATCTCTTTCAGGGTGTTCAGGTGTCCTAATAAGTAAAGTCTCCACAGTTTGCTTTAAATACAAGCCTTTCTTTATATACATTAATTTCACCTCGTTCTCCTCGAACTTGAGTCAGTGACTAGAAACTGCCGTGAGTGTACTGTGTGTTAATAGCCCTGCATAAAAAGGCATAATTTATTCAAAGGTAAAGTAAACAAGCTTAATCCATCTGAGACAGATGAATCATCACAGGGTAAGACTAGGTCCTCTCACAGTAGCAGCTGGTTACGTTTAGGGGAGCATGTACTCCAATCATCGCACATCAGGTATTGGACTCTATTCCTCCCACACCCACACACACGAGGTTTCCCCACTTCTGCAGTCAAACAAGACACCACAATTGGTGCTTCTGAATTACTCTTCCCTGAGGTGTGGTTTATTAACATAAGTTTATCTTAAAGCCTTCTGCTCCAATCCATTGTGCCCTGCTTAAGTGATTTGCTCCTGCTCCTCACTGCAGGTAGCTCCAGCCAACCTTTCCCTTTGGCTGGTATGGAGAGGTTCATCCCCAGGCTTTTCTAACTCTGGATCCCTTCTAGGTTTTCTGCAAATCTCTTTATCTTTGTATCAGCTTTGGGCTATCCTGGTCATCTGACACAACCACTGGACCAAGCCCAGACCCCTCATGAGGGGTGTGGTAGATAACTAGGTCCAGTGAAACTGTGGGGCTAAACTAGAACTGGTTGGAAAATTTCTAATGAAACAGAATTTCATTGGAATTTTTCACAAAATCAAGTTGGGTTTGACACACTTATGCCAAATCACAGGCAGGGTTCCATTGGTTCCCTGCCAATTCACCTAATGAGCTACTGAGAAGCCCTGCCAGCTGGACAGCTCCAGGATGGAAGATTTCAGGCTTTCAGCTTCTACAGTGGTAGGACAGCCCTGGGACTAAAGACACTGGGCTTCCAGGGTCCACAGCTCTGGGACAACCCTTCCATGCCAGTGCCTTCAGGCTCCCTATCATGGAACCAGGCAGTCTTGCAAGTCTTGCGAGATCCAGCTCTAGCCAGGGGTCTCAGTCTAGGCCCCCAGCTCTGCAGCAGGGAGCCTGGAAACCCTGGAGGCTCACTTGGGCAGAGCTGGGAGCCTGGAGGTACTGGGATAGATTCTATGGCCCACGGCTCTGTAGCAGCCCCACTATTTGGACAGCCCCAGGGCCAGAACCCTAGGGTATCCAGACTCCTGGGCCAGCTGGTTCCCCATACGTTTGAGTCCTGAGCCCTGGGGGACTGCAATTTCTAGAGTCCCTGGCAGTCTGCATGGTGGGGCTGCCCCAGATCCTGGGATCTTTGACAGCCACTGACTGAATTTGACGTTAATAGTGGTAAAATTGAGAAGAATGTCAATTTCAATCAGTCTGTCACTGGTCTGTGGAGTGTATGTTTCAGAAATACCATGTGTCAGGCTTTCCAATGTGTAAATGGTTTTGGTTTTCCAGTTCCCAAGACATTTTGAAATATTTGGTTTTCTTCCAGTTGGAACAAAACCAGATTCTGGATCATAGAATCATAGAATATTAGGGTTGGAAGAGACCTTGGGAGGTCATCTAGTCCAACCCCCTGCTCAAAGCAGGACCAACACCAACTAAATCATCCCAGCCAAGGCTTTGTCCAGTTGGGCCTTAAAAACCTCTAAGGATGGAGATTCCATCACCTCCCTAGGTAACCCATTCCAGTGCTTCACCACCCTCCTGGTGAAATAATGTTTCCTAATATCCAACCTCCCGGACTGCAGCTTGAGACCATTGCTTCTTGTTCTGTCATCTGCCACCACTGAGAACAGCCGAGCTCCATCCTCTTTGGAACCCCACTTCAGGTAGTTGAAGGCTGCTATCAACCCCCCTCCCCTCACTCTTCTCTTCTGAAGACTAAATAACTCCAGTTCCCTCAGTCTCTTCTTGTAAGTCCTCTGCCCCAGTCCCCTAATCATTTTCTTTGCCCTCTGCTGGACTCTCTCCAATTTGTCCACATCCCTTCTATAGTGGGGGGGACCAAAACTGGACATAATACTCCAGGGGTGGCCTCACGAGTGTTGAACAGAGGGAAATAATCACTTCCCTCGATCTACTAGCAATGCTCCTACTAATACAGCCCAATATGCTGTTGGTGTTGGCAGTGAGGGCACACTGCTGACTCATATCCAGCTTCTCATCCACTGTAATCTCCAGGTTTTTTTCTGCAGAACTGCTGCATAGCCAGTTGGTCCCCAGCCTGTAGTGGTGCATGGGATTCTTTCTTCCTAAGTGAAGTGTTGACATTTCTCATGAATCAGATATTATTGAGTTTCAGCCTTCTTTACTCAACTCCCCTTAAAGGACCAGCCCACCCTGTGACAAAGCATATTCTGGGAAGCCTATTTAGTTCCATTTAACATAGTGAATCATAGGTTATTAGGGTTGGAAGGGACCTCAGCAGATTATCTAGTCCAACCCTCTGCTCAAAGCAGGACCAATCCCCAAATCCCGAAATGGCCCCCTCAAGGATTGAGCTCACAACCCTGGGTTTAGCAGGCCGATGCTCAAATCGCTGAGCTATCCGTCCCCCCAATCATGAATGCTTGGAGCTACTTTATAAACCAGTGGTTTCCCCTTTTTTTCAGATTGAGGGCCAAACACAGTATTTCACAAAGATCAAGTTGCCACATGCAGTACTTGGGAGCAGATGCTCTGTTCTGTTCCTCTTCCTTTATTCCACTCATATGGCACAGCGGGAGGTGAAACCACACACTAGTCCCTTGTTGGAGATTTTCTCAACATAGTTGTTCCCAGTGGTCATAGAGTTGATGTAGCCAGATCCTATGCCTTCCTCCACACCGTCCCTAGCGTAGGAGACATATTACTGATGGAGACAATGTGTGATGTCTGTCAGGAGCACACTATGCTCTAGCTTCTGCACCTGGAATATGGTCCCTAGGGAACTGTTGCCAACTCATTCAAGTTAGAGGAGCTCCTGGACTTTAATTGGGGCTGGAACAGAGAGTGAGGGATCTATGAGAGACTTGTTCTCTCAGCTTCTCCTCACTTTCCTCTCTCCTGGTTTGCCTGTGCTGTGTGTGAGGGGTGTCTCTCTTTTGCTAGCTGCTATGCTAGGCTCAGACAGAGCCATTTGAGTTCCTGTCCTTCTAGGGTCCATATAATTCAGCAGCTGAGCAGCCAGAGCTAATCTTTCTTCCCTTTGTGATCATAGGTGCTGAAACTGGGGGTGCTGCAGCACCCACTGGCTTGGAGTGCTTTCCATTATATACAGGTTCAGTGGCTCTCAGCACTCCCACTATATAAATTGTTCCAGCACCCTTGCTTGTGGTGCAGCAGGGGAGCTGCTAAGTAGCTGCAGTAGGGAAAGGGCTGCTGTTGTGTTCAGAGTGGTCAGAGCTGCCACACTGGAAGTGGTGAGAGGCAGCACCTGTCTCTTCCCTGTAGTGATGGGCTAATTCATACACTTCAGTTTGAAAAACAGAGTTTGGCTCAGGGACCGCAGTTTTGATTTAGAATTAGATATCCACTTTCTTAACCCAGATATGCTCAAAGGGTCCCCTTTTAGTGCTTCAAGGGCCACAGGGCAGAAACCACTGTGATAAACAGGTGTGTGTGGTGGTGGGGGGCAGGCTGTTTCAATGCTAAGTGGATCAGCTCTGATGCTTCTATAGAATTAAGCCTAGCAAAAAGACAGTTACTTAAATTTGGTGCAAGCTCTTGCTGTGTAATTTGGGACATACTACAAAGATGAGTCAGCCAGAAGTCCATTTAATATTCTCAGGTCCATTGCTAATCTGTCTTGCTTTTAATGTGTCTCTGTTGTCCAGGTCCCACTACAGATATCTGGGGTAAACTGAGCACAAGTCTGGATTTAGCTAGATATCTGTGAAATTAAAATCAGCAAATGGAAGCCCAAAACACTTGAAAGTGTGGGCTGTGCTTCTAAGGTGGAATAATTCTATGCAACAGCACCGCAGCAGAAGTGGCCATTTGTGATGAAGTTAGGAGCAGTATCTCCTTCACAGGAGGAGAGATTCTAATGGAACAAGTGAAATGTCTGAAGCTTGAAAGCATGTTAAGTATATTGTGTAAACCAAAGTACTCTGGCAATAGTCCAGACAAGTCCAGTTAAATGCTGTTGCTGTCTTGTGAGAAAGTTGGCCATGAAAAGGCCTGCTATTTAATTTAAGGCAAAGCCAAGAAAGAGATTAGCAAGTGCCTAAAATCAGTCTTTCCATTAGTTTGGAAAGTGCATAAACCCCCAGTCTAAATGGGCATAGCTTGGCATTACCTAGTATGCACACAGTTTCTCTGCTCGTTTTGGCGTTTAAATAACAATAAAAGAGACTTTGGTATTGAATCTGAAAAACGGGGAAATTGTAGATGCTGGCTCAAATAAGATGATTAGGCCAGACAAACTGGGAGAGCTAGGAAGTGGCGAATCAAAGAAAATGAGTGAGCACCAAACTAATGGCACTAACAATAGTCCAAAAACTGGGTTGAGAATTTGATTTCTGCAGTCTGAGAATGAGTTCTGGGAAGCTGAAATAGGTTTACTCATGTTAAGTTTGAATTGAATTGGATAATGATGCCAATAAAGAGAGTTAAATTTAATTTAAAAAAAAAAAGTGTTCCAGTTGAAATGTGTTGTAAGCAGTAAGACATACATTTTTTCTAAAGTTTTGAACAGACTTTGGACTTCAGGTGTGGGACTCTAGAATTATGATTTCTGTCTTGCTTAAAATTGGACTTCCATACCCAAGTTCATGACTCAAATTGGGAAAAATCTAAATGCACACAACTGAAAGTATCCTGGATCTCAGATCACTAACAGCCACTGAAATTCCTGCGTGACACTGTGGGTTGATAAAAACCAATCCCTTCCTATTCCTCTCATCTAAACTCTTTGGCTACAATTTAAAGGTCTTGTCAGTTCAAAGTAAACTCTGCCAACTGCAGTCAATAGGAGCTGCAGGAGCAGTGCCTGTGGGCAGCGGCATGCGGAGTCCCCTTTCCCCTCCCCCTCCCGCCTAGGAGCTGCTGCCAGAGGGGGGTGCGGATCGCTTTCAGGAGCTGCCTGAAGTGAGCACCACACCCCAACCCCCTGCCCGAGCCCAGCCTCCAGAGCCCACCCCCCACGCCCCTTCCCACACCCCAACCCTTGCCCCAGCCCAGAGCCTGCACCTTAACTCCCTCCCAGAGCCCATCCCCAACCTCCTGCCCCACCCCAGAGCCCACTGCCTGCACCCAAACACCTGCACCCCCTACTTCACCCCGACCCCCTGCCCCACCCCAGAGCCTGCACCCAAACGCCATCCCAGAGCTCAAATCCTCACCCCTCCCACACCCAAACTCCCTCCCAGAGCCTTAGGCAGGTGGGGAGGGGAGCGGGACTTGAACCTGTTCTGGGCATCACCAAAAATTATACAAACCTGCTACCCCTGGAGCAAGGGGCAGTGCGAGTGGACTTCCTTTTCCCCTCCCTTGCTTTTCCCTTTTCCCCCACCCCTTCGGGGGAGCAAAAGGCGGCTGCTTTTCCCATTAACCCACTTCTGACACCCGCTTCCCCGGAGCCAAGCCACCTGGAACTGATGCAGAAGCTGGGCCAGTCTCGGCCAGTGGGATGAGGGGGTACAGTAGTGGGGGCTTGGCTGTAGGCGCGGAGGGAGGCTGAAGATTCCGTGCCTAGGAGTGCATAAGGTAAATCCAGCCCTGATTATGGTATTTATTCTCCATCGAGATCTGGAATTAAAGGAAAATTGGGGACAATCCAATCTCCTCCAACCCAGCATGTTTTTATAGATGGTCCGTTCAGAATGGACCTTGGATAATTACAACCTCTAGACTGCAAGATACTAAACCTCCAAAATATAACGATTATAGGTAGAGAGGAAATTCTTCTTAGGAATTACTGAAGAAAATAAACTATGTTTTCATTTACAAGCCTTTATGTTGAGTGCCTCCTAGCGGCTGGGTGTGGTTCTTGCCCCTGGTGTTGTCATAAACAGATAGCTAAGGGTTAATGTCTCTTTCACCTGAAAAAAAGTAACCTGAAGCACCTGACCAGAGGACCAATCAGAAAACTGGATTTTTTCAACTCTGGGTGGAGGAAAGTTTGTGCCTGAGTTCTTTGTCTGTCTGCCTGCCTCTCTCTCAGCTTTGAGAAGTGATTTCTGTTTCCTGCTTTTTAATCTTCTGTTTCCAAGTTGTGAGTACAGAGATCATAAAAACAATAAGGGTTATTGTTTTTCTTTTGTATTTACATGTTTATAGTTGCTGGAGTGCTTTGAATTATATTCTTTTTGAATAAGGCTGTTTTATTCATATTTCTTTTAAGCAATTGACCCTGTATTTGTCACCTTAATACAGAGAGACTATTTATATGTATTTTTCTTTCTTTTTATATAAAGCTTTCTTTTAAGACCTGTTGGAGTTTTTCTTTAGTGAGGAACTCCAGGGAAAGTGAGTCTGTACTCACCAGGGAATTGGTGGGAGGAAGAAGTCTGGGGGACATCTGTGTGGGTTAGATGTACTAGCCTGACTTTGCATACCCTCTGGGTGAAGAGGGAAGTAATTCTGTTTTCCAGGACTGGGGAACGGGGAGGGTGGAGTCCCTCTGTTTAGACTCACGGAGTTTGCTTCTGTGTATCTCTCCAGGAACACCTGGAGGGGGGGGAGAAGGGAAAAGGTTTATTTCCTTTTGTTGTGAGACTCAAGGGATTTGGGTCTGGGGGTCCCCAGGGAAGGTTTTTGGGGGGACCAGAGTGCCCCAAAACACTCTAATTTTTTGGGTGGTGGCAGCAGTACCAGGTCCAAGCTGGTAACTAAGCTTGGAGGTTTTCATGCTAACCCCCATATTTTGGATGCTAAGGTCCAAATCTGGGATTAGGTTTTGACAGGTGTGTTTTCAGTGGCTCGGCCCCCTGGCCAATCACAAAGTCCAATAACTAACAGTCTGTTTGTCCTCACTAGGGTCTTGAGCCCAAGCTCTGGGCTCTTTACATCTGGCTCTTTGTTCGGGCTCTAAAATAAGGCCTAACACTTGGGGTTAATGCCACTTTACCTGGGGAGGAATCTGGGCCCACCCACTACTCCAGGTTCCAACCCAGGGACACTATACACAGCAGCCACATACTGCTTATTCCAGTCCATCACTGCTATTTCCCTGGGTCTCTTCCTGCTTGGCCCTTTTAGCTTCACCTTATCTCAGGGTTCAAGTTCTTAGATCCTCTCTCCCTGCAAGCCCAGCTAAGCAAAATTCAGCCAGAAACAAACTCTGGCAATCCTTCAAGCACCTGTGGCCGGAGAGGAGCCCCCTTCCTTGCCCTTCTGCTTCCAGTCAGGAACTAACCTGCTAAGGCCCTGCAACTCCTTTTGTCTAAGTCTGGTAGGTTCTGATTGGCTGCTTTTGAGAGGCTTCTCTAGGCAGGTCTGGAGTACCCATTTTTGCTGCTCCTTTTCTGTCCATTCGCTGCTTCCTGGGGCATGGTGTAGGAGGACTGTGGAGCCTTCTGTAGGGAACCACACAAGCCAGGTGCACCCCCTCAGACTGAGACTAATCTGTTATTGCTTGTTACACAGATGGATGTTTTCCAGATTCCCTCTGTAAGAAAAAAATGTGTTCATGTATCTGTGTCTAGCCAGCAAGACATTGCTGCAGATCATTGAAGCTAATAGTACAGAGCACATATGCGTCTTCTAGTGGAACACTGTCTCATTCATGCTTTGTATAATGTTTTGTACTACTCTATTTTACAGATACTGTCATTTAAAACATCTTCAGTGTCAGCTTGTGGAGTCTGGGAGATGAGAAATCCAGGCCTGATAATCAGGGTTATTTGTGACTCAGACCCTAAATCTGTATGGTCTGGACCATGTTAGTTCAGTATAATCAATTTGGCTGTGCAGCACAGAAGGAACCTAACTTTTTTAAAATGTGTTTTGAGACTATATTACAGACTGGAAGTAAATTTTTCAAAATGCCTAAGTGACTTAAGAGCACAAGTCCCATTTTTGTGAGTGATATAGGCACTTCGGAGACTAAGTATCATTCAAAGTCAGTAGGAATTAAACTCCTACGTCCCTTAGACATTTTAGAAAATATTACTAGGAAAACCTGTATTCTTCTGGGCCCCTGACATTTGGAAACCAAGGGAGGATTGAAGGGGATTTTGAGTGGCAAGGAGAGTGTTGTGCAGAACCTCATAGCTCCAGAGATGCATAGTTGTCTTTGCTGGTGGCCTTGACATTAACTACTGGAAGTCTAGTCCTCCACTTTCCCCCCTAATTTGGATCTCTAGGTGGAAGGGGAAGGTATTTATTTTCCTCTGGCTCTGACAGTTAGGGTTGTCAGATCTCTGTTTTTTGACCAGAACGCCCGGTTGAAAAGGGACCCTGGTGGCTCTGGTTGGCACTGTCGACCAGGCCATTAAAAGTCCGGTTGGTGGCGCAGCAGGGGTCTGGGGCTAAAGAGGGCTCCCTGCCTGCCCTAGCTCCACATGGCTCCCGAAAGCAGAGGGCATGTCCCTGTGGCCCTGGGTGCTGGGGCGGCCAGGGAGTCTCTGTGTGCTGCCCCCAGCACCGGCTCCGCAGCTGTCATTGGCCAGGAGCCACGACCAATGGAAACTGCAGGGTGCAGCCCTTGCAGGTGTGAAGGCAGCGTGCACTGTGCAGAGCTGCCTGGCCGCCCATGTGCCTAGAGGCTGCAGGGACCTGGCAACCGTTTCCTTGGAGCCGCAGTAAGTGCCGCTGGGACAACCCCCTCCCCCCCCAGAGTCCCCTCCTGCATCCCAAACCCCTCATCCCCTGTCCCACCCCCAGCCAGAGCCCTCACCCCCCCCCCCACATCCCAACCCCCAGCCTGGTGAAAGTGAGTGAGGGTGGGGAAGAGAGAGGGATGGAGCTTCAGAGAAGGAGCAGGGCAGGGGTGTTTGGTTTTGTGTGATTAGAAAGTTGACAACCCTGCTGACAGTGTCAAGGCTTTGAGTGGTGAAACACAGACTGCTATCTAACCTAGTCCCTTTAGACCAGGAAATGCAGTCAGGAGTTGGAGGTTTCTTAAATATATAACATTTTAAACTTAGACTCTAAGTGGGTTTAGACTTTGAAAGCTCCATTCACATTTAAAAATTGAGTTTCCATGTTTTAAGAGGCTAAGCATGTCAGAGGTGCATGTCTGAGAATAAAGATTAGGACTGCCTATAATGCAATACCCACCTTGCCTACTGGATTCCTGACTTTATCCTCCTCTGAGCAAGAGAGGAAGAAAATTTAAAATGAAAAATTCCTAGGATGCATGGGGGTTTTCAGAACCCAACTCCCGCTTGTCTATTACGGGTAGCATGGCAAGAAAGTTGTTTTTGGAGAACAGGTGGCAAGGAGTCAGCGGTGGGGCTGGAGAGAGCACACAGTGTTTTAAATGATTTCTGAAATGGCTTTGACACCATCTGCGTTCTTCATAGTCTGTCATTTTAGTTAAATTCCCAGTTGCACAAAAAGCTAATGGATTAATATCATTGGTGGCCGAGGGTCTTATAATATGGATAAAGAATCAAAGTTTGATGTGTAGAAAGGAGGTAACATCGTTGTTTTTAACTAAATAAAGAGTTCTCTTGTTTTCCTGATCCTGGTATGTGTCAGGGAAATATTACAGATAATTTGTTTACAATTGCTCAGATTTGTTGACAATCTCTAAACCTGCTGGTAACTGATTTAAAACTGATCTGGAAGAATATGCATTATAAACAGGATGTTTTCTCCTTTCTGATCATGTTAAGGTTTAAGCAATGATAGCAGTTACTTTTAATCTTTCTAACCATGTCTATTTAATATTGAGTGTTCTTTTTGGAGTAGATATGCTGGGTTTGTCTGTGCTGGAAAATTCATGGAATGTCAACGCAGGGGAGCAGAAGAAGCCAAAGAAAAATCAACGAGAGGGAAAAGAGAAAAATGAATGTTTCATCGGTAGTTTTTTTCCCTTTTATTTTCTAGGACTTGCTCCTGAACCTAATAGGTTAGTAAAGGCCCTGAAAAAAATGCCAATGCTGCATGATGAGGTATATGCGAAGGAAAACAAACACTGTGATTGCTCCAAGTTTCCTAATAACACCTTGGTGCTTCCGTAAGTAACTGAAAAAACGTCTCTCCACTCATTTTGAGAAATTTTTGTAAAGTGCTGTGACGTCTTAACATGAAGACTCCAATGTTCTTCTTGTGAAAATAATTTAACATAGTTTAAAATAAGATAACTTATTTTATGAGTGCTAAATTGTTATGCTTTGCAGGGTCATTAATCATGACTTTTTTAACTTGTAGAAGGCAAAATAATACCCTTCTTGATCAAAATGTTGAGACAGTCTAAAATAAGTCATTATTTGGTAAATTCTGGGATTTCAAGTAGATAATCCTCTGGATATGAATGTATAGTTCTTAGGCTTTTTCTTGGCCAGAGGGGAATATCAAGAGAGAATGTGTGGAAAATAAAATCTGTTCAGGTACCTGTCTTAGCTAGTGGAGTTACCTTTCATCTATGTTCTAACAGCTGATGTGTTAAGACCACAAGATAAATCACAGTAGGGTTAGCAAAAATATTTATATTACATTACTTTAAAATCAGAATGCTAAACACATTAGTTAACCATAGTATGTACTTATTTTGATCCACATAGTGCCTAATACAATCTCTGCTAGTTGCCAAACACAATTTATGTTACAAAACAATTATCAAAACCTAAGAAACGCTCTTCAAATCAACCATCTCACAGTCAATGTATGTCATGAAGCTTAAACCTTTCCCCCAAATATACAGTTTATCTATCCATGGGTGCTTATTTGACATGGTACTGTCACATAAATCAACGGTGGTTACTATGAATACTCTATAGAGCACTATGTAAATTATCTCCAATATATGTCTGAAGAAGTAGCAGCAGCAGCAGCTAATTAATACAGCTTTGAACTGGCTTCATGGTTTAATTCTACAGTCCTTGCTGCCGTTTAGAATCCCTAAAAGCCAATTGTCTCTTTCTGCCCCAAGTTTATGCAACATCATGGCAATTAGATATGGCCTTTATAATTAATCGGCATGGCTTTTTAACTATTGGGCAATGATTAACCGGCTTATAGGTTTTATTTAGAGGACCATATGCTAATTTTGTGTCTTCTCCAGCTGTGACGAATGACTGAATCCCTGTAAACAAGTTACATTACACATAGATTGCAGGAGTATATTTTACAAAATATTTGAAAAGTTAAATAGAATTATGGCTGTTTTGCTATAAGGAGTGGCGATTGAGGTTGATTATGGAAAATCATCTCTTTGAGGGGAAAATTAGGAGACACATAAGCCAAGAAATAAAGTAAATTTTTTTTTAGTTCAAACCTCAATAAATTGAAGCACTTAAAATAAAGAAATTAGGACAAAGGAAAGTCGAAAGGGGACAATACTAACTCGAGTTTATGATATACTTGATCTTGTTAAATAAAAAGTTATCTATGAGTAAGAAAACATATTTTTCTTAAAATAACCAAAATATTTAAGTGCTTATGTTTGAATAATTTGTTAGACATTTTGAAAGGAATTGAAAGATAGTGGAACTCTGTTGATGTGCCCTTTTTTGTGTCCTAAGTGCATTTCATGTGAAGTGTACAGACAGGGAAAAACAAATGTATAAATACATAAAGTATAAAAAATATGTTTCAGGTGAAGGACTGGCAAATACAAATCTTGTTTGTTCTTTAGTATTATTGATCACTATTTCGCAAAGGTTAGTGTGGCAAAATTTTGTTTGCCTTTGTAGTTTTTATATTTCAATGATTGCTTAGTGATATTTTAACTAGACAATTGAGAAATATTGTAAGTTTTGAAGGAAGAAAATGTGAACGGTTTAGTGGACTTTGTAGATCAGTCTGATAATTCTAATGTAATGAAATGGAACATTCTGTTGACTTAATGATTTGTTTTTGTGGAGGTGTCTCCACCACAGTAAAAGAGTTGACTGACCGTACTGTCATATGTCTCCTTTTTAAACAGCACTGGTGCAGAGGATCTCTTTTCACCACTGTTTCTTGACTTCCTTTGTAGTTATTTTAAAACCTTGCTCTCATACAGAGTCTGTTTTGTGTGCATAATGGTTAACATTAAAGGTGAAATCCTGTATAAAACCTACATTTCTTAGTTACAGTATGTCAGTTATAGAAGATTGAAAACAGAAAGTTTGTTTGAATGTTCACACTATAAACTATTCAAATATGCAGACCCACTTCTGCAATGATACCTATAAGAAATTAGCCAATTAATGAAGGATTTATGGCAGCTGGGGATAATTGACTCCTGTTTTGGCATATTTTCTATTGGTTTATAAACAGTGTATATAAGAAATGTATAAATCTGATTTTTCTTCTCTCCCACCATTTATATGTTTCTTGTAAGCTGCTCAGAGCAGAGTCTCATTGTTTTTGTACAGCACCTAGCACATGGGGATCCTTATCTCTATTGGAGCTTGTAAGTGCTACTGCAGTATAAATGTTAATAATAAAAGATTTTTAAAAACAAAATATGATAACTCTCCTCTATTCCATAGTAAGCATCAGAATGTACTTAATACTTAATCCTCAGATTCATAGGTTCATAGATTTTAAGGCAGGAGGGACCATTAGTCTGACTTCCTTCAAGACACAGGGCAAAGAACCTTGCCTGGTAATTTCTGTATCAAGCTCATAGTCCAAATGACCATTCGCCTTAATTACATCTGTATTCCAAGGAAACCCTGGACATACCTACTCAGAAGAGAAAATATCAAAAGCTGATTTTTGCGTTCAGATATTTTTTTATTTCAGCTAGCTTCTTGTGTGCCAGTAGCTTGCCATTTAGGAAGCTAATTGAAATGGAAAATATGAACAGTGCACTGCCATGTTTTCAAATGTTTGGATTTATTGCCAGTTTAGTTTAACCTTGTGACTGAATTTTAAGAGTTTTTACAGTATGTACTCTCAACTTACATTCACCTTAACAAATTTCTCTGCTTACCTGCCTTCTGGTGTGAGAATCGCCTCTTAAAAAAAACAAACAAACGCACGCTCACGCGCATGCCCCTCCCCCCATGAGGACTAAGGGAGAGAAAGGGGTCTTACATGGTGGGTATTCCATCTTATTTCCTGAAGTCTGCAGTGAGCAGTATCCCACTTTTCGGGGGTAATTAAGATCTGAAGGAGAAGAGATTTGTTTCTGAAGTCTTATGAGAAAGTTGTGAGGGGAGCACACAGGGGTGCATTGCTGTCTCCTTTAACATAGACCTTATGAGGGCCACAAGAGACCCATTCAGGGGAGGCTTAAGGGGTAAACTGCTTCACCTGCGATAAATGCTTCAGCCCTGTGGCAAGCATTAGAAGGCTTTTCAAAGCTGACCCAATTTCTCTGTGTACTCCACAGACAATGGGAGGCTTGTGGATCTTCTTAACCAACCTTAGGAGTTAGTTTAAAATGTTACTAATTTTCTGAAGTAGAGTTTAATAAACTAACTTTTAATCTTGGGCACTAGAGCTTGGTAAGATGAGTCCAGTAAACTAGGTTTTGTTTTTCCCTGCCTTCTTACTTTTTGGCACTTTACAGCAAAAAGCAAAAGTTAGGATTTTTTAAACCCTTTATATTTAGGGTGCTGTAATTCAGGAGCTCATGGTTCACTGCATTTCTACCTTGATAGAAGAATTCTACCATGGCCCCAGGCTTAACCTACTAAACTTGATGTCAATATTCCATTGCGTATTTTTACACATGTGAACAAAAACAGGCTTACCATGGATCATTCATTCAGTTAAAGGTTAAAAAATTATGAGCACACAATAGTTCATAGCCTAAAACTTTTTCATGTTCTTGTCCTTTTCAGCCTCTCTGAACAGAAGAAAAGAATTGTTTACACAATTCTGGAACTTTCACCACTGCTTGATTCTTCCAACATGACGACAGATGATTGGGCTAAAATTGCCAGGAATATTCAGGTACCGTAAGTGTGAATAGCCTTGATCATTTTTCAGGTGATATGCTGCAGTTTAATTATTTTAATCTTCTGATAAAATAATTCACTTGTACTCTGCTCATATCATTTATGTACTTATTAAAAGTACAATACTATTCAGTATTTTACGCAGCACGCTAGATTGCTGATGACTTATTCACTTTTATATGCTTATAAAAATTGGTGAAAAGATACATAGTAAATAACAGTTTTGCAAATAAGAGCCAGAGAGAGATTATGCTTTGTGAAAATGTCAGATTTATTAGAAATGTTTGAGCATTTAGCTATCATTGAAATAATTTTATATAATTGATAGTTATCTTCTGCGATTTATTTTTACAAAATTATGTCAATTATAATTGCAAGAAGATAATGTATCTGAGGCTCTGTGGTACTAGTCGCATGGATGATGAAAACTGTGAAGAATGGATTAGTTTTTTTCTGTGTCCCTTGTCTTGGACACTGAAACTAGACTGCTTAGGTTCATTAGTCATTAGAACAATATTATTGTGAATGGATTACCTACACTTGGAGAAATGTCTATTTGCACAAAAATAACTTACATTTATGAAAACAAGCTTATGAAATCCTTGAATTTTGTGTGGTTTAACAAAAATCGTCCTCATCCCCCAATCTAAATCACTTGTGTGCATTTAGGAAATAGATCGTTGTGGCAAAACACTGGGAAACATGAACATGTAGTTGATAATGTGCAAACTTTGAGGAAATTATATGTGACTTATTGCAAAATTAATCATTATGATTTTGGTTGTAAAAACACTGTGCTGACCTGGTTCTGTTCACCCTGCATGTTGGTTATGACATTTCAACTGGGCATGTGTACAGTGACTCTTTTTTCCCTCCACCACTGGAGTAGCACCAATGCAGTTCCACCAGCACTAGCAACTCTGGAGCACTGCTGAAGACCAGCTGCCGATGTTGTTCCTCTAACCCTAATTGAAGCAGGTCTAGTGACATCACTGTCTGGCCACTCCCACTCTTGCTGCTGCCACTGGAGCTTCACTGGTGCTGCAGCCATGAGGGGAGACTCAGGGCTGGTCCACACTAGGGGGGGGAAATCGATCTTAGATACGCAACTTCAGCTACATGAATAACGTAGCTGAAGTCGAATATCTAAGATCGGATTACTCACCCGTCCACACCGCGCGGGATCGATGTTCGCGGCTCTCCGTGTTGATTCTGGAACTCCGTTGGGGTTGATGGAGTTCCGGAATCGATATAAGCGCTAGATTAGACGCGATATATCGATCCCCGAGCAATCGATTTTAACCCGCCGATACGGCGGGTAGTCTGGACGTGGCCTCAGACAGCCATCTCTGTAGATTCAGCCAAGATGAACATATGCAGCCTTCAACTCGCATTGAAATGACCTCAGTGGCTTATGTTTGACTTTTAAAAAAAAATATTGATCTTTTAAAATACTAACTTGTTTATGAAGGCAGTTGCTCATGTAACCCACTGATGAATGGATGTTAATAGGTTTCCCTCTATTCCTGAGCCACAGAGGGCTGGAGACTGTTATAGCCCCCAACTAAAGAGGTTTGGCTTTTTAGCTCAAGATGTACCCCTCTTGTGCTTTTAGTTCTGAAGGTCCCTGGTTCAGTCCTGTGTGTCACACTGCAGAAAAAAAAATAAACGAACAAAGAGGCTTGCAGAGTTACAGCCAGCAGACTTTATATCAAAGAGCCACTTTTCTGCAACTAGGTGACTGTTTGTGAAGGATATTTGCACTCTGATTTTCACTTCTCCATGTTGGCCTCTCCCAACAGCAGATCCAGTACAAAAGAGAGCTCAACACGACTGTATTTCTTAAAAGTTGCATGTTAGCTTTATTTTAGCTTCAGCTCACAACAAAATGTCCTTTTTCATATGAGCTTCCCTGCTTGCTTATTCTGTCAAGGAACTTTTTCCTCTCTGTTAATCTGTAGCTCTCATTTCAGTTTTCCTGCTTAAGTGCATGCTACCACAAGGTGGAGACACATAATTTATCTTGAACATTTACAGAGCATAATGGTGGCATGCTGATGACTAAGAAATATACATTTTGATTGTTTTCTATTGTTTTGGAGCATGAGAAGGAAATCAAAATACATATTTTGATCAGTGTGCTATTCTTAGCTTCTGTATCATCTTATTGGAAAACTACTTGGAAGGAGGTGGCTAGTGGTGGTGGATTTGATCTCCATCTGTAGGGTACATCCTCAAATAGTGTAAATCTGCATAGCTCCATTGAAGTCAATGGAACTACACCAGTTCATACCAGATAAACATCTGGTCCTTAATGTGAAGCTAAATTAAATTTCCATCCATGTGTTACTAACACTTAGCAGTAAAGTACAAATAAAATAGGACTCTTGTAGTCTGGTTCCATGCTGAAAAATAACTCTGTAAAAATGGAATTGTGAAGTTTCACATTTGTGAATCAATGATCTTCAGTTTAAATCTGCTCAGGTTCCAAATTAAAAGATGTTTTTTCTAATTGCCAGCTCTTCAAACTCAGAATTTAAGTCAAGCTATGTTCTTTCTGGCTGATACATCATTCTCAATAAAGATTCTGCCACTGAAACATCAGTTAACTATATGTTGATGATGCACAGGCCAGAAACAAATCCAGCTCGCTCTCACATAACTGCATTAGTATTACAGTGCTAATGGGAATATTAAATAATAAAATTTACTTTTGTAGTGTAAGCAGATGAGACTCTGAAAAAACACAGGGAGCATATTGGTTGAGTAAGAAGGGACACATAATCATTTTTCTGGCCACAGCCGCCGTTTAAGCTTGATTACCTTGGACAGTCTTATCATGACACACCACCACAGTATCATGTCATAACTTAAGTGTGGACTTTAGCATGTTACAATTTGGCATCATGACATGGTGATTTGTCCCCAAAGAGATTTTTGAACCCTTTTATTTCCTGCATATTTAGCTTGCAGAACTGAGCCCCATCAAATTCTGAGTAGGTGGCAATAGTACCCATTTGAGTATCTGTAGACAAGTACAGAGGTAGAAATCAGCATGTGGTGGAGGAGGTGATATTATCAATGAAATAGTAGTGCAAAACTTAAACTAATGCTTGCTTATTCTGGCAAGTAACATCATTAAAAGAAATATTCCATTTCATGAAAACAAACAAACATGCTTGTGCTGACTTCCATGGTGTTGCTGGCACATGCTCAACTGAAAATCAAGGGTAAAATAGTAGTTAAAAAAATGAAGACAGCAGAATTACACTAGGAAATGTCTTGTCTGAACAACTCATTAAATAGTGAGAGGTTTTGGCCTTCCTCTTCCCCCTTCCAAAATCTAGCAGATGTCTTCATTCCAACAGAATCTGCTGTGAATTGCGTGCCTTTGCACTATTACAGCCCAGAATATTATGAGGCCTTCACATTCCTTACTTTTAAAATGTGTACATGTCTTGAATAATTCATATTAACAATAGCAGAGGTCCTTTTTTCTGAGAGCTCTTTCAGTTTGTTACTTAGCCATGGACCTACAGTAGTGACAATTTCATGCTTATTCATCTGCCTTTGTTAGAGAATCCAGATTGACAGTAACATGACCAACGAAAAGTTAAACATCATACAATAGTTACTTCAGTGTTAACTTCTGAACGGAAGAGGGCACTCTTACGCTGGCAATTTGCCTTTCTGCCAATTGGATTAAATGGGCTGTTTTTGGTGTGGTACGATAGTACTGGTTTGCCTAATCTGTTCTTGTAAATGGTGTAATCTCCAGAGTAAAAGCAGCTACAAGAAATCAGACTGTGCGACAGATTTACATATGTTAACATTCCTGTTTAAAGCCATTGCTAAACTTTTCTTAATTAGCAGTCTTCTGGTTTAAAAATGCTGCATTAATATGTATACATAGACGAATCTGTCTTTGACTCTTCCATAATTAGTTAGAAGAACTAGATTTTATATTGATTTGCCTTATTAACTCTTAATTATGTTAAACTGAAAACCTGGACTTCTCTAGGAGGAAACATATCTTATATATAAAATATAGTACTTTTAATGTATAACAGTTAAAATGATCACCCTGCAGTAGTAGAAGTAAAGCAATATTTGTCTGATTTGTGTCAGCTCCAGCACAGCATTATTCTAATTCTGTTTAATGTGAAAAAATGTCTTTCCATTTCCAGAAATACTATGAACAATACGATGGTTTTGTGATCCTTCATGGCACGGACACAATGGCATATACTGCTTCGGCTTTATCTTTCATGTGTGAGAACCTGGGTAAAACCATTGTTCTGACAGGATCTCAGGTAAACCTTAATTTTAGGCTGAGGTCAAATGCCTTTTTATTTTAGTGTGTCTGTATGTAAATTGCATAGTATATTGATTAACACTATATGCTTTAGACTTGCAGGGGCAGATTCTCAGCTGGTATGAATTGTCAATTGTCATTGATTTCAACAGAGCCATGGAAGCTCTCACCAGCAGAGGATCTGTTCACAGGTTTTTTTATTGTTAGTGATTCTGGAAATATAAGAACTGGCATATTAAATCAGACCAGTAGTGGTCCTAGTCCAGCTGCCAGCAGTGGCCAGTACTGGATGCTTCTGAGGAAGGTGCAGCAAATCCTGTAGTGGGCTATTGTGTAATAACCTCTTGATATCTGCCTAAAACCAGGCTGTTAGTGGTTTGTTTAAGCCCAGGAGCATGGAGGCTTATATTCCTTTATAAATTGTTATCCTGTCCTGGACTGTTCTGTGTGGATTATTTTTGTATCTGAGTGTAGCAATCACCCATCTTTTTATTGTGGGAGACAATTAACTTACTTTTTTCAATACTCTTTGTCTCTATTTTTAACCCTTTTATGATTGCCAGGACGGGATGCATGTGCTTCTTTGGCCACGGTGTGTCTAACATGATATAGGAGTGGGATGCGTTATGCCCAATTTCACAGTTGGCATGCTTCCTTTAATTTATTCATCTCCATCACCCTGGTGATTGGGCCTTACCATGTTGTGTCTGAAGCTGACTTTTGATTTTGCACCAGTGTGCATTTTCCACCTGCTGTTTTACCAGAGTGGCCTCTGCTGTTTGTTTAAACATAAAAATGCAACTCTAGTCTTAAAAATGACTTGAAAAACGGTATTGTGAGATTTCATCTTTTATCTTCCAGTAACTTCCACATCAAACATCGTCTGTTGCAAATAAAAATATTTGTTTATTGCTAGCTCTGAAAAATTAACTTGAGATCTGAGAAACATTCATTTCCCCCAGTAATAAAGGTCCAGGTCATATTATGCTTTTATTGACACAATAGGTAAGCAGGCAGTAAGTTATTATTACCACTCCTGATTGACTAAGAATTATGCACATCCTATTATTTTGTTTCCTTGCCTTCTCAACCTGCTTGTTGGTTTCATCCATCTGTTATGGTTTTGTTTTGTTTTGCTTTTTTAGACTGTAAGATCTTTGGGTCAGGGGCTGCCTTCCTCTTTATGGTTGTACAGTGCCTAGCACAATTGGACCCTAGCCTGATTGGCATCTAGGCACTATCACAATTAAATAACAATAATTGTGTATTCCTATTGTTGTCTCTGGGTTTGTGCAGGAGAGGCAGTGTAATCTAGTGTCTAAAGCACTGGACTGGAATTCTGAAGACTTGGATTTTATTCCCAGCTTCGCTACTGATCTACTAGGTGACCTTGGTCAAATCATGTCATCTCTGTGCCTCAGTTTCTCCATCTGTAAAAAGAGGAGGAGGATTCTTACCTCCTTCATAAAGCACTTTGAGAGCTTCTGATGAAATGTGCTATATAAGATCTGAGTGTTGTTATTTATTACATGACTGAGTTTGTACTTGGGACTTAGTAAAGAATTTGGATGATGAAGGAATAGAATGCAGGTCATTGTCTCTAAATTGTGGTGTGTCTGTAGGGTTAGCTGTACTGTTTACTTCATTAAAAAAATTAAGGATTTTACTTTCATTTTTTGCTGTATTATCTAAAGATCTGCCTGGCACATGAACCAGCAGCAGAGCATGCAGTCTTAACTTTTGCATTGTTTAAAGGAGCTCAGACATTAGGGATGATTTTGCTAATAAAGATTCATTCTAAAAAGGCTTAGAAGTCATCATCCTTTAAGTAACCACACGAAGTCTCTACATTTAGTCTTGTCCTAGTCTGTCAATAACAAAGTATCTGTTCACCTTTTATTTCCAGCCAGGAAGGGTAGGGCAAATTATATCCTCAGATGATGCTATGGGTAACTCTGAATGAAGTGAGGCTGTTGCTCATCTTCCTCTCTGTACATTTTTCTCCCTCATGCTTCCTCACTGAAGAACTGAGTACACACATTTTCTGTTCTTGATATTGTTGCTAACCTGACTTTCACTTCTGAAAGAAAATATGCAGTTGCTTAATAAAACCAGAATAATTTCTTTAACGAGGTGTTTTTTAAATAAAGCTATTACAATAAGAGGAAAAATATGAAAAAGCCAGTGATATATTTTATGAAAAAAAATCGGTTTTACATTCAGAGGGAGAAATTCCACCATCTGCTTCTGTCTAAAATAGTTAGTTTGGATGAAGAAGTAAATCTTATTCACCATAAATGATATAACGGGAAATTGCCTTGATTGATACATAAATTATTCATGTATTTATACTGGATTTGTATTGCATGAACTGGAATCTCTTCTTCTGTTTTTATATAAGAAATGAGGTGTAATTTCAGTCCCTTCTGTTTAGGTGCCTATATATGAATTGCGGAATGATGGTCGAGCTAACCTACTGGGGGCACTGCTGATCGCTGGACAGTTTGTAATTCCTGAGGTCTGTTTCCCTAGCATCAGAATTTGCTTTCCTGAATCTAGTAAAACCAAATGTTTACACTTTTAAAATATATCTGTTAACCAACAAGGAATGTGCATTGATCTTTAAAGGAACCATGTCAAGGCTAACAGACCCCCATCTGACACAGTGCGCACACTGTTGTTAGGCTTAACTTACCAGTATGATCCTAATGTATTGTATAGACTTGTCATGTCTCTGACATACTGGCACAGTAGACTTGACATCAAAGATTTTCATTTGCACACTGTGCTTGGGACTCAAAACAAGTAGTGGAGTGGTAGTGGAGGTGGTGGGAATAGTTTATAGAATAGAATAGAAGAGAAGTTTAGTGCTAGTGAAATGTAGAGAATTTCTGCCTCTGTAGAGATTGTATGCCTGTTATATTAATAAAGGACATCACACTCAGCAACTGTGGAAGCTTCCCCGCACTGCCTCACTAATATGCTTGAAATCTGACCAGCAGCATCCACCCAACAAGCAGAGAGAGACAGTAGTTCAGTTTTCACCCTCATTCAGTCTGTCTCTGTTCTGACACTGCCAGTTTGATGTGGGTTAAGACCAGTAGCTTACTGACCAAGATTTTCCAAAGTGACTAGTAATTTTAAGGTTTCAGAGTGGTAGCCATGTTAGCCTGTATCAGCATAAAGAGCGAGGAGCCCTTGTGGCACCTTAGAGACTAACAAATTTATTTGGGCATAAGCTTTCATGGGCTAGAGCCCACTTCATCAGATGCATGGAGTAAAATACAGGAGCAGGTTTAAATACATGAAAAGATGGGAGTTGCCTTACCAAGTGTGAGGTTAGTCTAACGAGACAATTCAATTAACAGTAGGATACCAAGTGAGGAAAAATAACTTTTGTAGTGGTAATGAGAGTGGCCCATTGCAAACAGTTGACAAGAAAGTGTGAGTAACAGTAGGGAGAAATTAGTATGGGGGAAATTAGATTTAGGTCAGGGGTCTCAAACACACGGCCCGTGGGGCTATTTCCTGTGGCCCACCAAGCGGCCTGCACCTGCCCCCCCAGCCTACCTCCAGGCGAGGGGTGGGCAAACTACACCTGCGGGATTGCCCCCCTCAAGCCCCATGCTGCTCCCTGAAGCGGCTGGCATCATGTCCCTGCAGCTGGGGGGTGGGGGGGGGAGAAGCAGAGGGTTCTGTCTCTGTGTTGCCCTGGCTTCTAGGCACTGCCCCCCACCCCTGCAGCTCCCATTGCCGGGAACGGGGAACCGCAGCCAATGGGAGCTTCAGGGGAAGTACCTGGAGGCGCAGCAAGCAGCGAGGAGCCCTGCATCTCCCTCCTCCAGGGGCCGCAGGGACATGGTTCCAGCTACTTCCTGGAGCGGAGCGGGGCCGGGGCCAGGGCAGGCTGCCAGTCCTAGCTCTGGCCCCGGCCCCGGCCCTGGTATGTGCCGCTGCCACCCCAGAGCTTGAAGACCTCCTGCACCCCGCCCCCCAACTCCCTGCCCTGAGCCCCCTGCCTGAACCTCAACCCCCTCCTGCACCCCAACTCCCTGCCCTGAGCCCCTTGCTTCACCCCACACCTCAACCCCATGCCCTGAGCCCCCTGCTGCATCCCACACCCCTTCTGCACCCCAATCCTCTGCTTTGAGCCCCCTTTCTGAACTCCAATACCCTGCTGCACCCAAACTCCCTGCCCTGAGCCCCCTGCCTGAACTTCAACCCTCTCCTGAACTCAACCCCCTGCCCTGAGCCCCCTGCTGCATCCCACACCCCTCCTGCAGCCCAGCTCCATGGCAGTGATGCAACACTTGGGCCAATGAACTAGCCCTCATGTGGCCCTCGTGGTCATTTGAGTTTGAGACCCCTGGTTTAGGTTTTGTAATGACTCAACCACTCCCAGTCTTTATTCAGGCCTAATTTGATGATGTCCAGTTTGTAACTCCCATCTTTTCATGTATTTATGCCTGCTCCTGTATTTTCCACTCCATGCGTCTGATGAAGTGGGTTCTAGCCCAAGACAGCTTATGTCCAAATAAATTTGTTAGTTTGTAAGGTGCCACAAAGACAACTCATTGTTTTTAGTAATTTTCAGTGCCGTAATTTTTGTGGAGTTTATCTTGAAGGGGACTGACTTTTCACTAAGCATGGAGTCACCTGATGCCTTTCAGGCATTTTAAATTGGGCACCCAAAAATGAATGTATCCAAAATCACTAGTCCCTTTGGAAAACCCTGACCATTTTGTGTAAGCCACCAAAAAGCAATTGGACTTTGATTTTCAGATGCTCATAACAGCTCTTTAAAAGTCCTCTCTTTTCTTCTCACCTACCTCCACTTAAACTTGACCAAAAAACCCCAAAGAAACAGCCTTCGCTGTCTTTCCTAGACTTTGCCTGCTCTTGTAAGGGAATTATGTAACTAGTTAACGTTTAACTTTTTAAGAGGTAAAGAACAATCCATAATGTGACAGGCATTCCACTTTAAAAAAAAATGAAGTGTCAGGGTTGTAAATCTGCCAACCTCTAAGTAATTCTCATTAGTTTAAAGATTTAGAAAACATTTTAAAAGGGGCAGACAACAGTATTTATTTATATCTTTAATTACTGGCTTCTACACAGACGTGCTTCTTTATTTTTCTTGTAGGTGTGCCTGTATTTTTATCATAAACTGTACAGGGGAAATAGGGTGACTAAGGTGGATGCTGGGAGTTTCAATGCCTTTTCCTCACCTAACCTGCCTCCACTTGCAAATGCTGAGGTTGATATTACAGGTAAGCAATTTCATCGTTTAAGCCCTGTAATTTATGACACATGCAAAAGCACACTACTTTCCTCAAGAGCTGTTTCAGGATTTGATCAGTACTTAAACAATTGAAACACACATTTTCTTAAGTATGGATGTGACTTAAAAGCATTGTGTTATGCCATTTGTGTCTTGACACCACTCCATGTGCCCTAGAAGCTGTTAAAATGATAGTTGTATAAGATACAAGAATCAGGAATTAAACTGCAGGTAGATTTTGTACAGTTCTCTATTATACATAGACATGGCTGGATTGATTCTTACCAAATATTCAGACTCTTGGGAGGGAAGCATTTGGGGAATATGCCCTTCTGCCACAAAAATGCTTGGTCTGGGGATAAAATAAGGTAGGGGAAAAATGAAAGAACAAAGTGGTTTAATCTCTTTAATGATTACACTGGGTCCCTGAAATAAGGCACAGCAGGTGGGGCAGCATCTGTACAGTTTTTGACAGATTGTTCGTGTCTGCACTTTGATTCATAGTCATTTGGTAAGGTGCTTTATTAGGTGCTTAAGAAACTAAGATCCTTTTAAATCAGAGAGACACTGTTAATGTTGGTAGGTCTAAAATTTAGTCTTTCTTCCTCATTTATTTAGATAGGCAATCTGGATGTGTGTTCCTTTTCTTTTTTTTAATTATTAAAAAAATACATAAGGATTTCAGTACCAGTATGCAAAATTAATGTCACAAGTGATTACGCATATGTGATGGATGAAGTTCCTTTTTGGTGAAGAAACTTATTTAAAACATCAAGGTATCAAGGGGTTGCTACAAACCTTGGCCAAGATAATTTTCAGAAGTATGAAATATATCTTTTTGTGCCGGTGTCCAGTTAATTTAAAAAATATATCTGGGGCTAAAAGTGGTACAGGGAATGGATGCACTAATCTTTCACTTCCTTCCCTCATCTCTAGTCCCTAGTGGATGTCTACCTAACTCTCCTGTTAGTGTTGTTGTAAAGACTGGTACTGTGGCTAAAACATTAGATTAGGATTTGGAAGCTCCGAGTTCTATTCCTGGCGGTGTCACAGGCCTCCTGTGTAACCTTAAGAATTCACTTAACGTTTCTGTCCCTCAGTTTTCCACAGTGAAAAATTAAGTTAATAATACTTCCCTATCTCAGAATGCTCTTGTAAGGATAATTCCATTAATGTTTATACAGATAATATGATGATGAGCACTGTTAAAAAAAAAAAAAAAAAAACCAACTATAATTTTTTTGTTTTAAATTTCAAGTAAATTGACAGTCCATTCAGCCACATTCCAAGATTGGAATAGTAGGCTTGTACTTCTCAGAACTGAGGTGCATCTTGTGAGAGTCCCCACAATAACTGCCTTCAGAACATCTGGGAGATAAAGGGAATCTCTTTCTTATTGTTGCTATCACAATTTAGTTAAAATTAACTCATGCAAATAAATGACTTCTGTAGTTAAAGAAAAAATACAGCTATTTAATATATTAGGTTAACCAGAACGCTTCCCTTTGTATTATTTCTGAATACTGGGCTGGGTTGTCTTGAATTTTTCCTTTGAATTTTTATAAACTGGGATAAATGACATTATAAATATTCGGTTTTCTTAATGATCAATAATGAAATCAAATTTTATGTAAATTCTTTCTTGGGTTCAAATGATCTGCTTTATGAGTACCTGTTTTTTGTAGTAGAAAAGCAATAAAGCTATCTGTTACTTTTTCTTGGCCATAATGTCCCATTAAATTGTAAGCAGAACTCCCCCATTGAAATCAATGGGGAGTTTTGCTTAAAACCTAATGACATGAATTGCCCCATTATTACTGTTTGTTTCAATTGATTGCATTGTTAGTATAGTGTCACTTGTCCAAAGTGGAAGTGTCAGTACTGAATGATTGTTTCATTTTGGAAAACCATAGTTCACAGAATACAGACAGTACCTATAACTAGTGCAGCTTTACTCTGTCTAAAATAAATTTTTTGAAACATGGTTATTTTCCCTGAACGCACTCCTAGAATCCTCCTGAGAAGCTCTTGTGGAGAAAAGCAATCATTTGGGGCTTTTAAAAACACACCAAACCAACCCAGCTATTTTTAACCTTTTAAATTGCTTGTGTACATTGTCTTCCTTCACTTTTTTCAGACAAGTCCATTTCTTTTGCTGCTTCCAGGGCTGGCTCCAGGCACCAGCTCAGCAAGCTGGTGCTTGGGGTGGCCCATGGAAAGGGGCGGCACGGCTGGGCCTTTGGCGGCAAGACCCTCAGTCCCTCTCAGAGGGAAGGACTGGCCACCGAATTGCTGCCAATCGCAGCTTTTTTTTTTTCCTCTCTCTTCACTGGTTGGGTCAGCAAAAAAGCTGGAGCCGTCCCTGGCTGCTTCAGTCTGCTTCCAATCTGCTGTCAGTTCCAGAAGGAGATATAGACAGTCTACAGAAACTTTCCACTGAGAATCCAGCTCCACAGGTCTACAAACTGGAAGACAGGCTGGGCTTGGGAGGTGTGAGAGAGAGATTAGGAGGAGCTGATTATCTGTTTCCAGCAAGAGAATGGAAGGTGGGAGTATAATGGGACCAGAGCCCACTATGACTGATTCATTGGTGCAGAAGGGCAAGGTGGAGAGATACTGCTGACTGTTAGAGAGCTATGCTGTGCTGTATCTGTCTCAGAACCAAAGAGTGAGGCAGAATAGAGAAGGTTAATCTGCATTCTGTACATCTGCAGCAACCTCTTCACCTCCAGTTGCTCTTCTCAATTTTTTCCCCATTGATCAATGCTCCCACTGATCAGTCCTTGTGGTTGATTTCAGACCTCATCAATCCTCTTTTCCTTTAATGTCCCTGATCAATATTTAGAAGTTTCCTGTGGCTTTGGCAGCACCTTCCTTCAGTCCCATTGTCCATCTGTGGACCCACTGGCTGTATCAACTTCCCCAAAATTTTGGATCTGGTGAGCTTGATTCTTGTAGGCACCAGTGAAAAGATTCCAGAGTGCTGTTCATGTGAACACGCCTCAGGAAGCACCCATGAAATACTTACTCTAAGCTCCTGATGCAGCATAGCACAAAAAGCATTGGAATACATTAAAAAATATATTTGTAGTATCGTCAGTGATCAAGAATAGACCTTGATTCCAGTGATGCCTTACAGATTTGGATGGGGCAGACAAAAAAGAAGCCCAGGCTAATTACTAACTACAGTGTATCAGGACAGTCTCAGTGCATTTCATAACTTATTTCTCACTTCAGCTACTCTTTATTCATAGAATAATAGAATATCAGGGTTAGAAGGGACCTCAGGTGGTCATCTAGTCCAACCCCTTGCTCAAAGCAGGATCAACCCCAACTAAATCATCCGAAAGTATTTTATTGCCTGAAAGTATCAAACTAAAATCTGCTTCTTTATTCTACCTAGTTTTTCTCCATCACACATGCATGTGGTTTGTTAGCATATGGATTTTGAGTGCTGAGGTTGTCATCATTGTGGTTTTGTTTGTTTGAAAGATTTATGCAGGAAAAATCAAGTACATAAAAAAATTGCTTGGACTTTGCAGATAGATATAACAGGGAAAGTTGAGAGGATGCACACTATCAACCTTAATAGCATCACTAATGTAAAAGACAGAGGATGGTTAGTTATCAATGGCCAGGTTACTGTGTTTTCCTTGGCAGTATTAGGCAGTTCCGGCTGTACATAGTAAAAAGCCCAAGTCATTTGTTTATTTATATTATCAAGGTAAATGCCAGCTCTCTACATTGAGGTATTTTTTTTTCTTACAAATACAGACATGTTTGTTGTTGGAATGAATATTTAGTTGGGATAGACTCATTTCAAAAGGCATGTATCAATTATGACAAATTATTGCCAGAAAAAGGCGGCTGTATTTTTTTGTCTTGCTTTCCACCTTTAAGAACCATCAATACGTTGGTTTGTGCTCTCCACCCATTGGCTGAATTCTAATGAACACTGGTGTAGCTTATATAATGGTACGACTTGCCTGTCACTTTGCAGAGGAGGGTGAGAAGAAAGTGCTGCTGTTTGACTGGAGCTTTGTGATCATTAAAAGCTGTATTTCTTGTTTAATTTCATAACTTTGAGTTCATTCACCACTCCTTAGGGAGGTGTCACTTTTAGAGCTATTGTACTCCTATAATGAATGAGTTCAAACCTGTATTGTGGTGTTTGTGTATGTTGCCTAACAAAAATTTGCTGCTTTCTAGAATGTGTTGTATTAGTTTGATTTCTTTCCCTCTGTCCTGCTGTATGGTCATGTCTTTATTAGATTCTCTTCTGTAAAGGGAAAACATTTTCACTTACCTTCCAGGACCTATGACCCTGGAACCTTCCACATTCTTACTCCTTTCTATTCAGTATTCTAAACGTTTCAAGTGAACAACATCCTCAGTACACACATTCTGACATTCTGTCATGGATATCTTAGATATTACAACTTGTGGGATATAAAACACAAATTTAAAATCTTAAAAAAGTCTGCACAATATACTAAACCAACCTCTTCATACTTCAACTGGATTGTATGGTAACAATGGTGTCACAGTCTGGTTCATGCTGGGGCTTAACAGTGGAACAGAAGCTAGCCAGACTTCTGGACACCACCACACCACCTGCCCCCCAATCCCTCTGCCAGAAATGGTTTAGCATACAGTAATGTATGAAGGTCAAAACTTCAAACTTGGCTGCTTAAAGTTAGACTCCTCAGAAAGTGGCCTGATTATCTCAGAGGGGTCTGAAATCAAAGGGAATTGTGAACGCTTGGCACATTTGAAAATCACACCACATTTGTAGGTGTCTAATTTTAGGCACCCAAATTTGAAAACCTTTAAGGTTTTAAATTTTTGTTTTTGTATCTCATACTCTTTGGCCTGTTTGCCTTCCTGCCCCAGGCCGTGTTGGACATTTAGTACACTAAAATATAATTACCTAACTTTTAAAATAGTATACATCCTCTTTAGGGGCTTGCCTGTTTCTGAGGAAGATGAGTAATGTGCTTATCTTTGTTCCTAAAATAATCAGCTTTGTACTCAAATTTACATAATGCAGAGGAGTATGTGTGCTACATCAGTTGAAAGCTTTTTTTTACAAGCATAGCCCATCCAAGTTGGAACAAGTTGCTCGTTATCTGTTGCAATGTGCCAAAAGCTCAATGAATAACTTCTCTAGTTAGCTAGTCATCATATAGAATTCCATAAGGCACTATTCTTAACACAGAAAGGTAGAAATTCTCATACTTCATCTGCCTATCCCTAAGCTTCCTTACTTCATATTGGCAGTTCTTAAGATTATTTTCATTAAACAATCCACACAACCTAATGTAGCTGCAGAAGTTGTGGGATAGCGTGTTCATCCAACAGAATGACATAAATTGTGCACAAATTGAGCTATGACATGGAAAATTTCTCCATTTCTTGGGTATTGTGTATGGTAACACAAACAGTGCAAAAGAATTACTGAATGAGTTTGTGTATGGCTCTCTGCATGATTTGAAATGGGTCAGAACAAGCCTTAGCTGGACATGGAAGGATTTACACTTTAGTTTGTTTGAGAACTAATCCAGCTCAGTTGGATTCATTAAGTTGGAAGCTAGAGCAGAACGTACGAGTGGTGTTAATTGCAGGATGGAAAAATGTTATTTATAAAGATAACTGCTACTCTTATCCCTGAAGTCATGATCTGCATTAAGCAGATCGGCAATACTCTTGGTGTGGGGAATGATGCTAACTAGAGGAAAGTTTTCTGGCTATATTAATTTTGTTTAAAATAGATCTCTCTTCTGGGATAAGTTACTTTCCTCCATAATGCTGTAGCATTTCGAACACAGAGCATTATTCAGTAGAGTGCATTTTCAAACATAGGTTCAGAAAATATAAGGTAAACATTAGACCTGTCCTGGTTATCTCAGCTTTAGTCTTCTTATCTTGGCATGGATCTCTAATGAGAGATGGTTTAATCTTATTTTGGCAAAGTTAACCAGGTTAAGTCTAATTCACTCTTCAGATTTTTTAAGAAAACGTTAAGTACACTGATAGTTTCTGAGGTAGGTAACATACATTCTGAAGAATGTTTCAGCAAAGTCTAATCTTTGACTGAGGATAGAAGAAAAAAAGCTTTCGTGTCCTTTAGGTGGCACTGGCTTTGAGTGTAGATGAGACTGCTTTAAAAAACATCCCTTGTTGCAGGGGAAAAAGAGAACTGGGGATTCTTGGCATCATAGTAAATACTGCTGCTGCTCTCTCTCCCCCCACCTATGGTTATGATTAACAGGGCTCAAAAATTTCTTTAACACTCACTTACCTGGACAGCCTCCTGGCCTGGGTGAGAGAACTGTCACATCTTCAACCCTCTACCAGTAATTTTGCCCCAGTAAATTCTTCCTTGCTAAATAGAATCAAGAGGTTGGAATCAAACTATTGGAGACTGAGTGGTAGAGATATACAAGTCTAGTTAATGATGTTTCGGTACAGTTCATTACGGGCACATATGAGAGTTTCCCTTGACACAATCCCAGAAAGAAGCTTTTGTTTGGGATATGAGTTATAACAGCTTCCAGATGCTTTCTTTTGTTGCAGCTTCTTATTGTAAACATTGTAGGCCACTTTTTCCTCTGTTTTATTTAAACCTAAGAGGACTTCAGCTATTCTGTGTGTGAAGAGGAAGCCATGCTGGATGCAGGAAGGGGAGCAGTTGAAACATGGTGGGAGACAGAATCTTAAACCAGTGTAAAATGATATAAAAGTGAGGAGAATAAGTGATGTTTGCTATTCTCATCAAATAGTGATTTGCTGCAGTAGAGTTGATCCATCTTCAAAGGTTAGGTATCGTAGTCTGTAGGACTGTTGTGGTGGAGTGCTTTTTGCAGCTGATTTAGGATCCTGCTTTGCAGTTGAAGTTTTATCAAACACAGCGTTTTTTCAGATTATATAAAGCATTTGCACGTTACATGATTAGAACATCACTTTATACGTTATCATCACTTGGACTCATTCTGCCTCTCTTGACGGTATGTTGCAGGCTATGGTGTATTTTCCTGCAAAAATAAAAATGGTCATGCAGAATTGCATAGTCCACTTTAGGCACTGAGGAAGCATTGGTCAAACAGGAAAAGCATTTGGTCCAGTAGTAAATCCAGCTGTGTGATCTCCTGAATTTAGCTGGTCAACTTCCCAGAAATTTTGTAACTATACGTGTTCAGGTTGAAACTGCACATACCCGCTGCTCTCTCTCATCCTCAGCACAGTGGGGATCCATTTGCTCATGAGTGGATGATTCTTTCACCATCAGGAATATCACTTTAAATGTGTTTCACAATTTATGAGTAAAACATTTATCCATATAATCTCCTGTTTGTTTTTTCTATAAGCACTGTCCTGAGACCCTTGTGACATATCTGCTGTCTTGCTTGCCAGGGATGGGACAGTGTTGGGAAGTTCATAATAACTTTATGCTGATAGATTATATATATATAGAGAGAGAGAGAGCTTGTCTTGATTGTTAGAAATTGGCTTGTCCTGGCATCCATGAGAGGAAAATTGTCTTACTGGGGTTTGGAGGAAGGCTTTTAAATATATATTGGATATTCTTGAAAGCAGCTGTGACCTTAGATTGCAAGAAATCAGGATATAGCTGAATGTTTTCAAGAGTGACTTAATTCCTTAGGAGACACAGGGCAGGTCTATAATATGTATCCTAATTTTTTATCTGTCCTTGCAGCCCAGGGGCTTCTCCAGAAGTGAAAAGAAACAGCTTGTTTTCCATTGTGAGCTAAGCTTTACAGCATGATATGTGCTTGATATGGTACTTAAAGCCATGGGTTGTCATATGCAGTGTACTTCTGGTGGAATTCTGTGCCACTGCGCATGCACAGAATTCATGTCCCCTGCAGATTTCTTTGCTTTCCCGCAGAAAATGCCTTTCTGACAGGGAAGCCATAAGAGAAGTCGTGTGACCTTCCCCAGCAGTATGTTTTGGGTGCCTAGGGCAGCCAGCAGAGAGGTAAATCACTGTAGGGCAGGGGGCGGGACTGGGGAAGACCTGGCTGGTGGCTCCTACCCTGCGCTGGGTTCAGCTTTTAGTCCCAGCTGGGCTAGGGAGGACGGGACTTCCTCTTCCCCTGCACGGCATCCAGGGCAAATTTCTCCCTAGGCTGCAAGAAGCTCTGCAAACTCCCTACTTATTGCTCCTCAGCTGCAGGGGAGAGGGATCATGATATGAGGAGCTGCTCCTCCATCTGCCCAACCCCCATGCACCCAGACCCTCCCTATACACAGACCCTCCTGCTGAGCCTCACCCCCCCAATCCTTATCCCCCCAAGAACCACTCTCTCTGCACCACCCCAAAGAGCCACCAGCACCTGGATCCCCACTCTACAGAGCCTCAACCAGCTGAACCTGGATCCCCGCCCCACTCCCCCAGCATCTGGACCCCCCAACTGAACCCTCCCACACCCCGACACCCCGGCCAAACTCTATCCCCACACGCACATAGACCCTGCCCTGCTGAACCCCAACCCCTTCACCTGGACCCCCCTGCAGAGTCCCATTACCATTGCACCCAGAACCGCCCAACAAGCCCCTGTGCATCCAGCTCATGCCTGCACCCAGATTGCCCCACACAGAATCCTCTCAACTCATACCTGGATCCCCCCCACAGTAAGCCCCACACTTGGATCCTGCTGAGCCTGCCTGACTGCATCTGGTGCACCTGGCAGGGGGGAGTAGGGCCCTAGGGTGTTTCTAGGGCAGGCTTGGTCCTTGCACTCTGTCAGGGTTGGGTGCAGCCTCACTGCTGAGCCATGTCCTGGGCGAGTGGGGAAGAGCTGCAGAGTGATCTCCCACCTCTGTGCAGCCAGTGGCCTGTACTTCCCAAGGCCATGCTGGAGCCTCCACATTTTTTTGACAAATTAAATGTGCAGAATTTTAAAATGTTGTGTACAGATTTTTTTTTGGTGCAGAATTTTTAATTTTTTGATGCAGAATGCCCTCAGGAGTAATGCCAAAGCCCCTCCTACAAGTTGTCAGTTACTGACATTTCTGTCTTGCATTGGAATAGTAAACTTTTTGGAATCCATAATGCATGATGTGGCTTTTAACAATGGAACACAAACAGACTATTAAACAGCTGGCATCTGGCTTTAAATATATAATTTAAGTTAAGTAAGTATCAGAGGGGTAGCCACGTTAATCTGGATCTGTAAAAGCAGCAAAGAATCCTGTGGTACGTTATAGACTAACAGACGTTTTGGAGCATGAGCTTTCGTGGGTGAATACGCATTTTGTCAGATGCATGTAGTGAAAATTTCCAGGGGCAGGTATATATATGCAAGCAAGCTAGAGATAACAAGGTTAGTTTAATCAGGGAGGATAAGGCCCTGTTCTAGCAGTTGAGGTGTGAAAACCAAGGGAGGAGAAACTGGTTTTGCCAAGATGTGGAAAAATTGGAGAGGGTCCAGAGAAGAGCAACAAGAATGATTAAAAGTCTTGCGAACATGACCTATGAAGGAAGGCTGAAAGAATTGGGTTTATCTGGTTTGGAAAAGAGAAGACTGAGGGGACATGATAGCGGTTTTCAGGTATCTAAAAGGGTGTCATCAGGAGGAGGGAGAAAACTTGTTCACCTTAGCCTCTAATGATAAAACAAGAAGCAATGGGCTTAAACTGCAGCAAGGGAGATTTAGGTTGGACATTAGGAAAGAGTTCCTAACTGTCAGGGTAGTTAAACACTGGAATAAATTGCCTAGGGAGGTTGTGGAATCTCCATCTCTGGAGATATTTAAGAGTAGGTTAGATAAATGTCTATCAGGGATGGTCTAGACAGTATTTGGTCCTGCCATGAGGGCAGGGGACTGGACTCGATGACCTCTCGAGGTCCCTTCCAGTCCTAGAGTCTATGAATCTATGAACTACAAAACCAGTTTCTCCTCCCTTGGTTTTCACACCTCATCTGCTAGAACAGGGCCTCATCCTCCCTGATTGAACTAACCTCATTATCTCTAGCTTGCTTGCATATATATACCTGCCCCTGGAAATTTTCACTACATGCATCTGAGGAAGTGGGTATTCACCCATGACAGCTCATGCTCCAAAACGTCTGTTAGTCTATAAGGTGCCACAGGATTCTGTGCTGCTTTTACAGTTAATTAAATCCATGCTATTTTATTTAATCATTAGTAACTACATTATAAGGTCTGGAGATGATTAGTGGCAGTAGTAACAACATCTGTCTTTAATATGACTTTTGGAATTTGTGTCACATCTTTCATAGTTGAGAAGATGTATTTTGTCTGACTTGGAGTACTTGTTGATATAGTTCCAATTACAAAATAATGAAGTCCCAATTAAAATGTGTAAAAAGTAAATGTTTAATTTACGTTAGACCTTCTTCATACCATTCTGTTGCCCCCAAACTTTCCGAGTATTCTAAACAGGTGAAGGTAGAAAGAGGGTAGTTTATAACAGGGGAGAGTAATGATGGTATAGGTGTAAGTGGATTATCAGTCCAGGACTTTGCACAATCACTGAATTACTTTACATTTTCAGAAGATTATGTTAGAATGTAGTGTCAACTTTTTTTAACAGCAGATCATGCTATTCTCTAGTAAGGACCAAACAGATACACTTGCATTTAATATTTATTGTCTTAAATTAGTATTTTATAACTGAGCTGCCGTATTATATAAATACATACATGGGGGAATAATAATGTGGAAACTTTTCTGCTGAATAATATTGATTTTTTTTCTGGAGATCTAAATTATTTGTAATTTTTAAGATTTAAAATAGAGCACAATGAGGCCTGACCTAATGGTTCCTTTGGACACTATTGAAATATAGGATCATAATAAAGATCAGCTATTGTGGTTGCCACTCTTAATTATTCCTTCTCTTCTCCTTTTTAATTTTTTTTGTATGAAGGTCATATTAACGAATTATAGTACAGATTTTAAAAATAAGGAAGTATGAAGTACTACAAATACACTTGATATAATGTTGTGAAGCTTAATTAAATGAGCAGTGAGACTTCTCTTTCTTTAGGGTGTTCTATTTCTCTTTAACAGTTAATTGGGAAACAGTGTGGAGAGCTAACACCACAAAGAAGTTTAAGGTCCACACTAACATGAACAGGAATGTTGGGCTGCTGCGAATCTTCCCAGGAATTAATGCTGCCACTGTAAGTATTCTGTTTTTAATTGTTGAAATAGTAGAAAGAGTATCCAAACACATGGCTGCTTGGCCTAACAGAGCTGCAATGATGCAATACCTGTTGTTATAGATGGAAAATTGATCAGATCTTTTTGTAAAGGGAAATCATGCCTCACGAATCTACTAGAATTCTTTGAGGGGGTCAACAAGCATGTGGAAAAGGGTGATCCAGTGGATATAGTGTACTTAGATTTTCAGAAAGCCTTTGACAAGGTCCCTCCCCAAAGGCTCTTAAACAAAGTAAGCTGTCATGGAATAAAAGGGAAGGTCCTCTTGTGGATCAATAACTGGTTAAAGGGTAGGAATAAATGGTCAGTTTTCAGAATGGAGAGAGGTAAATACTGGGTATCCCCCAGGATCTGTACTTGAACCAGTACTGTTCAACATAATCATAAATGATCTGGAAAAAGAGGTAAACAGTGAGGTGGCAAAACTTTCAAATGATACAAAACTACTCAAGATAGTTAAGTCAAAAGCAGACCGTGAAGAGTTACAAAGGGCTCTCACAAAACTGGGTGAATGGGCAAGAAAATGGCAGATGACATTCAGTGTTGATAAATGCAAAGTAATGCACATTGGAAAATGTAATCCCAACTGTACATAAAAAAAATGAGGAGGTGTAAATTATCTGTTACCACTCAAGAAAAAGATCTTGATGTTGTTGTGGATAATTCTCTGTAAACATCCACTCAATGTGCAGGAGCAGTCAAAAAAGCAAACAATGTTGGGAATCATTAGGAAAGATATAGATAATAAGACAGAAAATGTCATATTGCTTCTAAATAAATCCATGATATGCCCACATCTTGAATACCGTGTGCAGTATTCACCCCATCTCAAAAAAAGATGATTTGGAAAAGGTACAGAAAAGGGCAACAAAATGATTAGGGGTATGGAACAGTTTCCATATGAGGAGAGATTAATAAGACTGGGACTTTTCAGCTTGGAAAACATGACTAAGAGGGGATATGGACGAGGTCTGTAAAGTCATGAGTGGTGTTGAGAAAGTAAATAAGAGAGTGTTATTTACTCTTTTTTCCAGAGGATGTGAAGGCCAAGACTATAACAGGGTTCAAAAAAAGATCTAGAGAAGTTCATGGAGCATAGGTCCATCAGTGTCTATTAGCCAGGATGGACAGGGGTGCTGTCCTTAGCCTCTGTTTGCCAGAAGCTGGGAATGGGCAACAGGGCATGGATCACTGGATGATTACCTGTTCTGTTTATTTCCTCTGAAGCACCTGCGATTGGCCACTGTTGGAAGACAGGTTTCAGAATGGTAGCTGTGTTTAATCTGTATCAGCAAAAACAACAAGGAGTACTTGTGGCACCTTAGAGACTAACACATTTATTTTGGCATAAACTAACTAAAAACTAATTTCCCCATATTAATTTCCCCCTACTGTTACTCATACCTTCTTGTCAGCTATTTGAAATGGGCCCCCCTGATTACCACTACAAAAGTGATTTTTTCTCCTGGTGATAATAGCCCACTTTAATTGAATTGTCTTGTTAGAATTGGTACTATGTATATATATCTTCCTACTCTTTTTTCTACTCCATGCATCTGATGAAGTGGGTTTTAACCCACAAAAGCTTATGCTCAAATAAATTTGTTAGTCTCTAAAGTGCCACAAGTACTTCTCATTGTTTTTGTTGGAAGACAGGATGCTGGGCTAGATGGACCATTGGTCTGACTCAGTATGATCTTTCTTATGTTCTTAAGATGTTTAATTGTTTTAGTAAACAGCATTAAGCAGTGTACCCCAATTGTGTTGGGAAACATTCCTAGTAGTAATATGACTGAACAGTCCTAGCATGGAAAACTATTTATGAAGGTTTTAAAAGTACAATTAACCTGAATCACATGGGCTTTGGAATTGAAAATATATCACTTCCATGTGTCTGGAAGATGCATTTGAACTCTTGACAAGCACATGCAAGCTATAATGACCAGAAGTGTCTGTTTGCTATGCAGTCAAGTGTGTGTGTATAATATACACTTTGCCAAAGGTATGCATGCATATACAATATGGGGAAATGGAGTGAGGAAATTGTGCCTTTTCCTACAATTCGTGTTTCTTCCTGCAACTGGTTTAAGGATTCAGGGCTCTGATCCTGTTCTATGATATGCTAATGTGAACCCCTGCAGCCTTGTGAACACCTGGAGCCCTATTGATAACAATGGACTCCACAGAGGCCAGTTCTAGGAGGTTGCTTTGCAGAATTGAGGTACGGTATGGGCTAGATTCGGGTTCAGGTCCGCTGAACCCTGTAGGTGCCTAAAGTCCCTAGGCATCTAGGATTCCACCTTAAAGTTCCCTACCTGCCTAAATGTCTGCTGATGGGCATACATAAAGCCACCTAAGTCCTGATGCCACTGTGCAGCTTTGTGCCTAACTCACCTCTAGGCCCTGGCAGGATTCACAAACTAGGCATTTCCCCAGCCTATCTTGCTTGTGGGGCCAAATCCAGCTGGCGTATAGAGAGGCCACCTAAAAGCACCTTACCAGATCAGGCCCTGCACAAAATGTGTTGAAGTGGTGTCCCCTCCTGCCTTATATACTCAATAGCCCAGTGGTTAGAACACTCATCCAGGATATGGAGCATGGGAGTTAAAATCCCTCTTCCTAGGGCCGGTGCTTCCATTTAGGCGGCCTAGGCAATCGCCTAGGGCACCAGGATTATTGGTGGGTGGCGTTTTGCCTGCGGACGGTCGGCTGCTCCGGTGGACCTCTTACAGGCACGACTGCGGCAGCTCCACCAGAGCTACGGGAGCAGCCGACCGTCCGCAGCCACAACTGCGGCAGCTCCACCGGAGCCGGGAGCAGCTGACCATCCGCAGGCATGACTGCAGCAGCTCCACTGGAGCCGCGGGACCAGCGTGCGGGGTGGTGAAATTGCCATGCGCCTAGGGCGCTAAAACCCCTAGCGCCGGTCCTGCCGCCTCCTCCTGATTTTAGACCAGGGTCTTGAACCCAGGTCTTCCACCTCTCAGGTGAGTGCCCCAACCCTGACTAGCCACTAGTCAGAGGGTATTTTGGGATAGGTCTGTCTCTCCTTTCTGAAGCTCTTTCACTTTGCATGAAATGTGTACGGCTTGTCTATACAGAGAGTTAGTGCGTGGCAAACCGAGGTGTAAATCTATGAGCGTTCTGGTGTGCCATGCACAAACTGGTCATGTGGATCTTGCAGCTGCATACTAAAAATTCCGTAGTGTATTTTGACCTACTGATGTATCCACTAGGCAGAAGGGTGCCAGAAAGTTAAGGGTTGCAAAGTTCAGTATTGAAGCGCCGGTGTGTCTGTTTTTGAAGTTCCGCCAACCTGAGTTATCTTTCTCGTGGCCATTGTCAGCTTAAATTGCATCTAGTAGTTTAAGCAGAAATTCCTCAATTATACTAGTCTTTTTTTTTTTAGGTGAATCTGAACAGATGGAAATACAGTCGGGTGGTAGATTTGTAATAAAACTCCAACTGTGTAGTTAGCCTCATAGGCAACTGTAGTGTATTGCAAGTAGTTTATGTGATCAACAAAGAAATATCTAAGCTGTTTAAAATAATTTCACTAGATAACTACTTACATTGATGAGATACCTTAGCTGCGTGGTTACCAATTGGCCCATAGAAAACTACTTCTCCCTCCCCTCTCCTTGACTCTTTAATTAAATGAACCGTCTCTTGAATTTAAATTAATTCCTGCAGGCTGCATTATGATTTTGTTTTCTAATGGTTGGAAGGCATTTGTTCTAAACATGGTAGATTTTATCATTGTGGTTCAAATGTATCAAGTAAGAATTCTGTGAATGTGTTGTTCCATTTATGAATATTTCTGCATTTACAAGTAATACATTTACATTTATCAAATAGTGTTCGGTCATCATGCAAGTGCATAGCTTATGTAAGAGAGATAAGATGGGTGAGGGTAATAGCTTTTATTGGATCAACTTCTATTGGTGAAAGAAACAAGCTTTTGAGCTCACACAGAGCTCGAAAGCTTGTCTCTTTCCCTAGCAGAAGTTGATCCAGTAAAATATATTACCCTCACTCACCTTGTCTCTCTAATATCCTGGCACCAACATGGCTACAATACTGCAAATAGCCTATATAATGGATTTAAACAATCACTTGCCATCCTTTTCTCCCTAAGGTCATTTTAATCAGCCCTTCTTATAGAAAATTATTTTAAAATCTATCCCTTTGGGATTTTCATAGGAGTCTAAAGAAGTTGTTTCCCAACTCTCATAGCCTTCCTTTTGAAAATCCCAGCCTTATTTTTAAAAAATGATCACCACAAATGGCCAGTGTAGATGAAGGACTTATTATTTTTAAGACTCTGATTCCTGCTTGTGACATAATGGCATTTTAATTAAACACTTCTTTATGCACTTCTTATTGAGGCAACATGTTTGTAAGTACCATGTGATTATTAGTAATCATGGCATCACTTTTTGACAGTGCCCTTGCCGTGGAAAGCCATATGTCAGAAGTGGTATGAAAATAGTTTTTCCAGTTGTGCAATTTGTAAAGGCCGCACCCTTATTTATTAGTTGATAACCTCACAAGTGTAAAACATGCCCTTGTGATCATGAGGTTTCATTTTTGCAATTCATTTCTGCGTAGGGGTCCAAAGAGAGCGCGCGCGCGCGCACACACACACACACACACACACACACACACAATTAGTTCAGAATTCAACTGCATATTTCCTCACTGGCTTGAGAAACTCTAATCAAATTAAGTGTTTACCCTGTAAATCTTTTTATACTGACTCCTGTTTTGTGGTAGATTGACTTTAAATTGACGCTGTTGGTTTTTAATATCCTCAATGGTGTAGGCCCTTGTTAATTCCAGCTTTAGTCTACACTGACACTGCGTAACCTTTCAGGGGTCCCATATTCTTATTTGTGCTCTGATGTTATGTAAAATTTGGAACTTGTTTCCCACTGAAGTCCATCTTGGTCCATCCTTTCGCATACTTAAACTTATTTTTTTCCCTCAAAGATGCCACTACTGCCGCTATGTTTGTAAGCGTCTACCAACCTGTCTTGAACCCTCCCTTCCAATTTGTTTTTCCATGTACTTTGTTATTGGATTAGTCATATACAGATATAAAGCTCTGAACATGGTTAATATGTTTGTGCTACTGTATGGTACCTCGGTGGAGATACTCTCTATAAATACTGTCAATCATGGTAGCAAGAAGTTTAATTCCTTTTTTTTTTTTTTGGCTCGTGAGTGCCATTCACTGCTTTTGTAAGATCTTTTGAAAAACATTTATGGGGGAGAAAGGAGTTGCTAATCGAATTATATAGCATTAAAGACATGGCATTGTAATACTTTGACACCTTATTTTAAATAGGTGAAGGCATTTCTTCAGCCTCCAATGGAGGGCATTGTACTTGAAACTTACGGAACTGGTAATGCACCAAATAATCGACAAGATTTGCTAGACGAACTGAAGAAAGCAACAGATCGAAAAGTAGTGATTCTGAATTGTACCCAGTGCTTACGAGGGAGTGTTGCTGCAGTCTATGCAACTGGACAGGTGAGAGAAATACAGCAATTTCTGATTGCAACATTATGTAAAAGATATATTTCACTTATGTGATTGGCTGTATGTTTAATATGCTAGAAAACAAACATCTAGCTACAGGAAGATATTGTCTATAAAAACAACCATATTCAATTAGCTTTTAAATGGTTCAAGCTGATCTGCAAACAAGATTTTAAAAAAGCCTTTTATTTTAGACTGAATTTTGTAATTGGCTAGATCTGATCTCAGTTTACTGATTGTTGGCTTCTACTGTGTGTGAGACACCCCAGCATCCGTCTGCAAAATACTGTTGATGTCAATCCCAAAAGAACTCCAGTGAGTGTGGTGCTGGCTCACAGGGCAGACAAGTCAAGTAATACCTTTTCAGGTTTGCAGTTACTTTAATAGTTACAAAATAAAAACATTCAGTAAGGTGGCAAACTTCTGAAATATTCCAAACATCATCACTTACTTGACTTTCAAGACTCCCTTTAGGCTATCTGAATGTGCCAATGAGTTCAGCAGTATAGTATGTATTGGGATGTCCCTCTGAATGGAGGCCAGTAGTCTGTGACTTCTGGAGATCTGAAAGCAGGTGTAGGCTACTTTAAAGCAAATTTATATGCAGATACTGACACTCTTGGTATTCAGGGTATTCATCACATTTTAATAGAGTTTTCCTAACCTTATTTGCAGTTCACAACCTTTTTGGTTAGTCAAAATATTGGTAGGACTAATGAGCCTTACAGACGCCACCAGTGTTCATAATCTGTGTGAGAATTCTCAATTGTGGGAGGAAAGTTCATTTGTCTTGCTTAACTTTCCTCCTATTCGCTAGCCTACACCTGTTTTCAGATCTCCATTGACCATTCGATGGCTAACCTTTTTATAGTATGCCTTGCATTTATAAATGTCACTTAGTTCAGTCCTACTTGAGAAAGATTGTTTCTTATGCATAAAATATTTTGGTGCAGCTTCATTTTTTGTTTCAACAACTTTCTTATAACCTAATATATAACTGAGGAAAACAGGAAACGTGAATTGTGACATTACCCAGGGTACAATCTGGACTGTTAAACAGCTTTGTTCCCTCAAGTCTCCAAATGGGATTTTATACCAGCCTTTTACACTGCTTCACTGTGGGACCAACCATTCCTGGTCTTCTCTCACACAGCCTCCAGCATGTAAATTACTCCCAGCTATACAACAAGAGTGTTATAGCCAGCCACTCTTAATTACAGTGTAGAGCAATACCAGTAAACTCCCAGTCCCAGACTGTCCCCAGAAATGTGTATCTTGGACTGCCCAGCCCTCTCCTGGACAACACAAGCTCATATAAAGTCTGTAATTTTATTAATAGAAAATGATATACTTAAATCGTGTTATCTCAAATGAAGTGTCCCAAACACTTCACTTCAATCCAAGCACGCCAGTTTAGATAAAACAATAAAATAAATTTAACACTACAGAAAGATAGATAGATTTTACATGATTACAAGTAAAGAGGCATAAAAGTCACAATTGGTTACAAGGGAAAAACAAGTAAAATGCATCTAATATCTAACTTAACAAGCTAAGTGAATCAAAGCAAAAGTCCTCTCTCACCACATGTGTTAGCAGTCTTACTGGCTGAACTACTTTCAGACAAGTATCAGGGGGTAGCCTTGTTAGTCTGGATCTGTAAAAAGCGGCCAAGAATCCTGTGGCACCTTATAAACTAACAGAAGTATTGGCGCATGAGCTTTCATGGGTGAATACCCACTTAGTCTTAAAAAGTGGGTATTCACCCATGAAAGCTCATGCTCCCATACTTCTGTTAGGTGTCACAGGACTCTTTGCCGCTTTTCGTTTTCAGACAGGATCTCTCCCTCAATCCAAAGCTGTTTCTTTGTTGCTCAGGTGTAGTGGCTGCTGTGGGTAGAGAGAAATAAGGAAGGAATAACCTGGGGTGGCTATTCTCCATTCTTACACTTTTCCTCTTCTTTGAAAGTCATCGCCAACTGGAGCTCAGGAGACAGAAAGTCTGTGGGGATGGGAACCTCCAGCTGTTTCTTTGCAAAGATGTAAATATCTCGCTCACATCCTTTTTCCTGCCAAAGAATGGCGTCTTAACTAGGTGATAGTTAATTTGATTTCATTGACATCTGGCTAAGGTGTCAGTTTGCCTTTTGTCTCCAAGGAACTGGTTTGTGGCTCCTTTTTCAAACTCAGAATATGTCTCAGTAATGTCATTACAGTAGAATGTTATAACTTTACATATGATGTTGCCACAAATATTTTACCAAGACAGTAATGATTAGTAAATTATGAGTTTTCAAATAATACCTCACAAGGCATACTTTGTACAAAATTTATCATAGTCTTGTAAAAGGGGTGAACATAGGGATACAGACTATCTCAAATGTCAAAACAGCAGGCGTCACAAGATTTGAACTTGAGACCTTCTGAAACATAAGGTCAGACCTTTTACTGAGTAGGCTATAAAGTTTTGGGCTAACATAAATGGGGAATTTAGAGGGATTACTTTGACCATCATGGAGCTCCCATACATGTTGGTTAATGCAAAATATACGGAGAATGAAAAAAGCAATAAATAAACAACTTAATGTAAAAATTGAAACAATGTAAAGTTTGTTCCCAAGATACCTGAAACTGCAAAATTTCATGAGAACAAAATCTAATTTACTATATGACATTCTGCTTCAACAAAAATATAGCAATTTTTTCCCTATATTTTGGCTGAAAAATTCTCCATAAGTAAAGCACCTCTGAAAATGACTTCTTGTGTTTGATCCAAAGTGCTGTTTTTCTACTTTAATTTTATTAAACCTTTACAGGATTATTTAGCCACTTTCAGTCACTTGTTAATTCCTGGGCCCCAGCTTTTCAACGTGGTGCATGTATTATGTGGCTTCACCAACTTCCACTGATGGAGGGTAAACCCTGTTTATATTGGTATCTGTACAGGAGAACATTGCCAACGTGAACAGAGCCATGGTGTCTTCTGGCTGAATTCTACAGAATTTATTTAATGGCGGTTTTTCACTGCCCTTCCCTTTTCAAGAGTAACAGCTCTGTGGAGGAAACGTTGGCTGAGTTCTGGAAATTTACTATAATATTAATTTGTGTAAAAAAAATTGTATTAAATTTTTTATATTTAAAAAAAAGTACATCACATTTTGTGTAGCTGGTAATAACATGTTGCCTTCACTACATGTGGCTTCATGCTGTCATTTGTACATATTTTAGCTAGTCAGGTGATTTAGTGATTAAATAATCAGGGATTCATAGACTCTAGGACTGGAAGGAACCTCGAGAGGTCATCGATTCCAGTCCCCTGCCCTCATGGCAGGACCAAATACTGTCTAGACCATCCCTGACAGACATTTATCTAACCTACTCTTAAATATCTCCAGAGATGGAGATTGCACAACCTACCTAAGCAGTTTATTCAGTTTATTCATGGTTCATCTCAAACTCTTTTAATTACAGTAACTGAATATCTGGGCTCTGATCCATCTCCCCAGAACAGATTATAATTGAGGGGTCTATGTAGTGATAGGAAGTGAGGGAAATCACTTCCCCTCCTATCTATCCCCTGAAAAAGCCTTAGCTTTTTTTGGCTGAAAACAACTTTCCAGCACAGAAGGAAGTTTCCAGCACAGAAGGAAGTTTTAAATGGGACATGAAGATCTTAAGGAAACCTCCTTTGTCTTCATTCCATGGTTGGTATGCTTTGTAAGTGTACATACTGAAGATAGGTCAATTTGGTTCTGCTTTTGCATTGGTTCTATCATTAGTTAATTGCTGAATTGTATAAGGGAAGCAATCTGTCTATAGCAAGCACTATTTGGTTTTTGCCAGAACTGTAATTATGCAGTCTAGTCTCATATCCTAAATCATACACAGGTAATGCATCTTAGAATGGTCTGAAAACACCCATATTGGTAGCACACTGCAGTACTGGAATTCATCCAGGGTAATACCCCATAATAAATTGGTCAGTATGTTTGTGGGAAAATGACATATTTGGCAATTTTAAAAACACACTGCAGCTTTATAATAAGGGCTAACCTAACAACTGTTTATGTAGTTAATACACACCTATAATCTTTTCCTTTTAGGATAAAAAAAATGGTCATTCTGGGTCTCTAGTAATCCCATATGCATCAATATTGTATAGAAGTGTTTCTGAATACTACGCTAATTAAGTCAAAGTTTCTTTTCATTCACAAAGTCCTGTGGCACCTTATAGGCTAACAGACGTATTGGATACATGCATCCGAAGTGGGTATTCACCCATGAAAGCTCATGCTCCAATACGTCTGTTAGTCTATAAGGTGCCACAAGACTCTTTGCTGCTTTTACAGATCCAGACTAACACGGCTACTTCTCTGATACTTTTCATTCACAGACTCTCACTGCTGTAGGAGTAATACCAGGGGGTGATATGACACCAGAAGCAGCCCTAGCTAAACTCTCATACACACTGAGCAAAAGCCATCTTAGCTGGGAGGAGAAGAAAGAGGTAAATATTTCACTATTAGTTTAGTATACTTTTAATAGTGGTTGGTTTTCAAAATCTAATTTTTTAATATTTACTACATTGACTTCTGTCAAGTAAAATTATTTGACCTTTTATGTTGATTTATGAGCATTCGCTTCCACTATCTAATGTGATAACCTAACACTCTCTTACTTTATGCAAAATAATGTTGTTATAGGACTGTGAAAATAGGTAGATTTGAGGGGGGAGAAAATCCTCAGACCTCTGCACAGAGGTAAGTTGAAACCCAGCACTGATATTTAAAACTTCTGTTTTTAAATTCAGCAGTGGATCTGTCCTGCTGCTTTAGCCAGGGGTGGCTCCTGGCCCCAGCACGCCAAGCACGTGCATGGGGCGGCAAGCTGTGGGGGGCGCTCTGCCGGCTCTGCGAGGGTGGCAGGCAGGCTGTCCTCGGCTGCTTGCCTGCAGAGGGTTCACTGGTCCCGCGGGGCTTCGGCGGACCGTCCGCAGGCAAGCCGTGGAAGGCAGTCTGCCTTCCGTGCTTGGAGCGGCAAAATTCCTAGAGCCGCCCCTGGCCTCAGCACAGACTCCAAATAAATAATGTGCAAACTGAAACAGAACTGAGGTGAAATCCTGGCTCCATTGAAGTCAGTGAAAATTTTGTCACTGATTTCGGTGGAGCCTGGATTTCACCCAGGGTTTATATTTAAGTCTTCATGTAGTAACTGGCACATCTTATTATTCTTGTCATTTTATTTGAAGTCTGTGAGTCTTGAATGTCAATATTAGATGTAATTTTGTTAAGATGAAAAGATTTGAAATGAGTATGTTCTTTAAACACAGACCATTTCTCTGCGTCCCTGACTTTCAAGTGTTTATTAATTTGCTATATATTTATAATTACTTGTTAATGACAGATTTGTTTTGGTTAGTTAATGTCTTAGGTGTTGGGAAATAGATAGAGTTAATACAACACGTACAAATATATAGCTCTCTGTTAAACATTCTCTTTTCGGTGGTGGAATGCTAGCACACATATAAAAAGTTTTAGTGTATATGTGGTAAAGTCATAGTCTTGATGGAGTAAAGTTGTTATCCTGATTTTTGGATGATATCTACATGAGTCATTCTCTAGATTTAACCTATCAAACTAATGATTTTCCCCTCCATTGGATGTGCTAGGTAAAAAAATAAATAAATAAATCTGATCAGTTGTGAAAAAAAATCTATTTCCAAGTCAATACCTTCAAATAATGGCTGTAAAAAAGAAAATCCTATAGAATATTTATCTATGGGGATGGAGGGTGGTGGCTTTTCCTTTCTTTCCAGCTTTAAATTTAAATAGTCTTATAAACTTTGTAAGAGATTTACTAGCTGTCTGAATATGAAATTTTAATATATTTATAACTATCAACCTTGTCTTTTTCTTACCACTATCTAATTTAGTAATTTCTTATATTTTAAACATTTTCTGTGTGTGTAACTTAACAAAATCTTTGTCCTGGAAAGGAAGAGGTCTCTTTGCTGTGGGAGGAGCAACTCTGCACAACATACTTTATGCAGGAACACATTCAACAAAGGGTGTAGTAGAGAACATGGCTTATCGGTATAGCGCTGCCTAAGAAGCAGTGGTAGTCCATATGTGACCCCACAGCAATGAATGTATAATTTCTACTTTGCCTTTTTTTAAAACCTATTTTTTTAATGAAAGCTCTTCAATAGTGTATTTTAGCAGGTGGACCAATCTAAATTATGTCAGCCTGTCAGATCTGGAAATTTTCATGCACCCAATCAGTACATAACTTCCACTGATATACATGTAATGGGACTCTTCCAGCAGACAGGTACAATATTGTAACTGTTTAGGACTGTTTTTTTAATAAAGGGCATGTCTAGACACAGGTAAATCTGGGGCACTCTTTCTTCCCACATCACACCTTGCTTTCTTGCAAACTTGCACGGTCCTGCTTCTTAAAATTCTAATTGAGACAAAAAGAACGAGGAGTACTTGTGGCACCTTAGAGACTAACAAATTTATTTGGGCATAAGCTTTCGTGGGCTAAAGCCCACTTCATCAGATGCATGCAAGAAAGTGTGAGTAACAGTAGGGGGGGAAATTATCATGGGGAAATAGTTTTTACTTTGTGTAATGACCCATCTATTGGAGAAACTGCAGAACTGGAATTAATTTGCAAACTGGTCACCATTAACTTGGGCTTAAATAAGGATTGGGAGTTGTCAGCTGTTTGAAATGGCCCATCCTGATTATCACTATAAAAGTTTTTTTTCTCCTGCTGGTAATAGCCCACTTTAATTAATTAGTCTCGTTAGAGTTAGTATGGCAACACCCATTTTTCATGTTGTGTGTGTGTGTGTGTGTGTGTGTGTGTGTGTGTAATATATATATTTTCCACTGCATACATCTGATGAAGTGGGCTTTAGCCCACAAAAGCTTATGGCCAAATAAATTTGTTAGTCTCTAAGGTGCCACAAGTACTCCTTGTTCTTTTTGTTGATACAGACTAACACAGCTACTACTCTGAAACCTGTCACCATGCAAGGTAATTAAGGCAACTTACTGTTAATACTTATGGTGGCATCTTGACAAGAGAGAGCCAGAATATTAAATCAACAAAACAGTGGATTTGTTAATATTCATGATGTTCAGATTTGTTCCCTCTTTCCTCCAGCTTTTATGGAATCTTATTTCTAGGTTTAAGAGTGTCTCTATTTAGGGGTGCTGGAACAATTTGTATTGTGGGGGTGCTGAGAGCCATTGAAGCATTCTGTAAACCATGTGTATAATGGAGTCCACTTCAAGCCAGGGGGTGCAGCAGCACCCCTAGTTTCGGCATCTATGTCTTTGTTCTTCTCCAGTCTTGTTTCAGAGGCTGCTTCTGAGCAGGGAGTCTCTCATTGATGCTTGATCCTGATTAGTACTAAGGCCCTCATCCTGCAAATACTGAATACATGTTTAATGTTGAAACTCTGAAATCAACGGGGCTACACGCATGCTTAAAGTTAAGCATGTGCCTAAGGGTTTACAGAATCAGGGCCAAAGGGCCTGATTCAAAGCCTATTAAAATCGGTTTGAACCTTTCCATTGACATCATTGGGCTTTTGATTGAGTGATAAGCGTACAGTCAGTGCAAGACATACTAGTTAAACATTGCCTTGCTTCGTTACTCTAAAACACTGGACAAAGGCAGGATCTCAGAAGGCCCAGTGCTTTTCCTAAAGTCACCACTGATCTCCTAGTTTTATTTTCTCATTCAGTGTTTTAACTTGCTGTTCGTTTAAATAGGATGCTACTTAACATGCTGGGAAATCTTGACTACTTAAACCAAACCGTTCTCACACACACCCACACCCCAAACAACTTTCTCCGCCTTCTGGATTTTCGAGTATGTTCTGACATTTCTCTCTCTTTTAGGTTATAAACTCTTTGGAATGATAACTGTTTTTACCTTTGTGTCTTTTCCAGTGCCACTTCCACTGTGCTAAGCAAATAAATAATAACTCATAGAAAATTTTAAGTAATTTCAATTTTGTTCTTATTCTATGGGGCAAGACTAATTTTTACAGTAAATTGCATTCATTTGCATTTTCTGTAACTTTCTAGCTTAGGCTAATAAAAATTAACAGCATCAACCCTTTTTTCTCTTGTTTTTTATGATGATTTGTTTGTTTGCCCATTTTTCAGATGCTGAGTGAGAATCTGAGAGGAGAAATGACTGTAGTACCCACAGGAGCCAAGATCTCTCTTACAGATAGCAAGTTTATTCAAGTTATTGCCAAATCTCTAAGTGTCAGCTGCAAGGAGGTACCTACTTTAAATATTTAAAGTGAACTCATGTATAGCAGAAAATTAACTTAAACAAGCATATCTTAAAGGTGAAATTCAGTGCAACATTGAAAACGAAACACAGATTTCCTTGCTAAGTGTCCCAGCTAACCAGGCCATGGGGGGGCATTTGGTACAGCAGTAAGTTAAACCTTGAATTTCTTTTCTGTGTCTGTAAAATTCTCTTCATTTCTTCTTGGTTCACTGATGATCTATGCTATCACAAATACTACATAGGTCATTGTCATGCATGGTACTTATGGTGTGAAAGAAAATACTAAATTATTTTGAATTTTCTACATATTTTGACAGTATGGAACAATTGAAGCATAGAAGGAAAATACTGTAATACGCAAAATTATAAATGACTAGTACAGTGAGACAGTCTGCATGTATCTGTTAATGTGGAGTCAATATTAGTCACTGTTGATTGCACAGCAAATGTTCTATGGAGAACATTGCAAGACATAATTATCATGGTCTTCTCTTGGCTTGTTTTCAAGGAAGGTTTAATTGAATACCTACTCTAGAGTGCATGGGAGTAGGAGAGAAGGAAAAAAAAGGGTGAGGGACTGGGGTCACATGGAGTGAGTTAAACATAAAAGAAGACTAGGTTTAGAAGGTTACACGCTCTCCTGCTCATTGAACTCATGGAATTGGGATCATTCTGTGGTTGAGACAGAACAAACAAAACAAACAAAAATAACCCCCCACTTATAGCACAGACAGAGTGTTCCAGATTTTCTGCGGTCATTCTATTAGTGTCAGCGGAACTTGTTGCTGCTGTTCTTTGAATTGTGGGTCACTACGCTCTTTATCATGCTTTATGAGACAAGATCTCGCTAATGACCCATTGGGGAGGCTTGGAATGACCCCAAATAAGACTCCAGGGCTTGTGTAAATACAGTTTTTGTACTGCTTTAACTTTATCATTTATAAGCTATATAGTTAAATCAGTACAAACCTCTACTGTGGACACAATTATACCAGTATAAAGATTCCTTATAGTGGTGTGTCTTATAACTGTCTCTGGTAGGGGGTTGTACAAACTTAACTATTTTGGTTTAAAAAAATCACACAACTACTCAAAACAACTAATTTGGTACAAAAACTGTGCATGGATCAAGTCTAAGGAAGAGTACAAAGCAAAGCCATTGGACTCTTCGGCTCTTTTCATCTTTATGAAGTTGGTGTCTCATAACAAAATGTCTCTTCATAGTCCTATCAGAGATGAGTCAGAGCTTTATCGGCCACACTCATTCTAACATATGGGTGAGAGTGAAGTAGGAATGGTATGAAACTTGCAGGGGTGAGGTACATATCAAAAATATTTCTCTCTCTCTCTCTCTGTCTCTCTCTCTGCTTTACCTAATACACAGGAAGATCAGAAGTATCTTTATGCTGCATTTTTTGTTGGCTTTTATGAATCATAGATTCAACTTGTGTTCCCAGAGGCTGAGATCTGAGAGAATTTTGATAGAAAAGCACTAGTCGTGTGCCGTACTTCTGGGAGATGCTGCATTTTGCTCCTATTTTGATTTTAGGACTGGAGCTGAGACAGCATCTTTGTTAATCTGCAGGTCAAATGGGTGAATCTGCAGACATTGGGAAATAGCTTGTTTGACCTGGATAACAGCTGCTAGGCTGATAAATGCTTTATTGTGGAACAGCTACATCATTTCTAATCTCACGCACCTCAGGTCAATAAATAAATCTTTGGTGCAGTTGGACTGGATCAACACAGAGTCTGTAAGGGGAGAATACATGTATTGTTTGCTTTTGGTAAACCCTGACCCAGGTGGTCTGAGCAGATGGAAGGCAGACAAGGAGCTTAAGGACCCAAAAGTCTGGTCCACCTGGGCTAAATGTAACCTCAGGACTTGAAGCGGAAATTTGACCATGTTAACCCAATGCATGTGTCACTGAGCATAATAGTACAATGATAGGTTAAAATTAGGAAATAGGGAGAGCCCTAAGAGCAGGGCCGGCTCCAGGCCCCAGTGCTCCAAGCGGTTGCCGGGAGGGCAACAGGCGGCTCCGGTGGACCTCCCGCAGGCGTCCCTGCGGAGGGTCCGCTGGTCCCGCAGCTCCTCCTGCGGGAGAGCCAGCGGAGCTGCTGGACTGGCAAGCAGCAGAGCGCCCCCCGCGGCTTGCCGCTGTGCTTGGGGCGGCGAAATGGCTAGAGCCGGCCCTGCCTAAGAGACAACAGTGTGTTCCAGTGCATATAAGGGTCTCACACAGAGGTTCTCAAACTGGGGGTCAGGACCCTGAGGGGGTCGCGAGGTTATTACATGCGTGGTCGCAAGCTGTCAACCTCCACCCCAAATCCCACTTTGCCTCCTGCTTTTATAATGGTGTTAAATATATAAAAAAGTGTTTTTAATTTATAAGGGAGGTCAAATTCAAAGGCTTGCTATGTGAAAGGGGTCACCAGTACCAAAGTTTGAGAGCCACTGATCTAGCATAATGTGTGTTAATGTTGAAGGCCAGGGTGGCTGTCTACGGAGTGTTGAGTGCACCAGAAGTTTGTTGATGCTCAACCCTTCTTGCGAGTAGAGTTGGGCAATGTTTTTTACAACACATTGGTTTTTTTGTTGAAAACTGCATTTCGGGGGGGCCTGAAACTATTTGCCAAATTCAGGTCAAATTCCATGAATACCTTTGGTTGGAAAAAACAGCCTTTTAATTTCAAATGTGGCCAATAAAAAAGGTGAAGAACAGCCATATTGAAACAAAAAACTCGAGGGAGGAGGGGCACAAAAAGCAAAATTTGTTTTGAGTGGACCAAAACGTTTTGGTTGATACAAAATGATTTTTTTTTGTTTTTGATTAAAAGAAAAAATGTTTTGGTATGAATCAAACCAGATTTTTTTATCTGATTTTTTTTTCAGTTTGGCTCTGTACCAAAAAAATTCATTATTTGTGCAGGTCAAATAGTGAATGAGTAACATATGTTAGTATCATAGATATATCTTTTGGAGTTTATGCAGTATATTCTTCCACTATGAAAAGCATTTCCAAGCAGAATGATAAAAAAAAAAAAAATTAGCAAGTGTTGCTGTCCTCTGTTCAAAACATCAGTAGAAACTTCTCAGCATAATATATATCAGCAAATGATGTTATATGTATACTTTAAATGAACTTCAGTATTGTTCTCATAGTATGTTTGTTGGCTTAAAATCTCAAAAATGGCAGTGATTCTTGGATTGTTCCTATGTTTAGGTGCCCCATTTAATACACCTTATAGGGGTCTTACTTTCAAAGCCTGGATGATCTTTTGAAACTCAGACTCCTTTTTAAATTGCCTCAGGTTGGGTTCCCAAAAATGGAGACACCCATAGTTGTTAGTCCCTTTTGAAAATTAAGGCCTTGATCTCTTTAATCAGCATGAGTTTTCTAAGAGCCTTATGATGGTAGATCCATGATATGTCCATCATATTTATATATTTTACTCTTCAGTCTGACCAGCTACCACAAAAAGACAAAATATTGTAAATTTGTATGTGACTCAATCAGAGCAAGTCTTAAAATTTAAGAATCTTTAACAAATGTGGTTTAAAAAGGTCACACCTTATCGATATTAGGATGTGCCATATTTTGCAGGATCCTACTTACCTATGGGGCTTGTGAATACTGAAAAAGGTTGGTTATTAAATAGCTATTAGAATCAGCATCGTCAGAGTAGGACTCAGAAGTATCTTAACTCCATATTGACTTCAGGAAACTGATATCTGTAGTTAGTAAGGAAGTGGTAAGTTGGGTAATAATACAGTTTTCAGGCATTTAATTTATTATCTTGATCACTTCTTTATTGATTTTTATATAAAGTGGGAGATTGTTTTAAAATTAATTATCAAACTTTAAAGATGACTGCTTAGGGGCTTTTTCACTGCCACTTGCACTAGAAGAACCGACATGCTCATTGTTCAGGAAAATAGACGTTTTAAAATGCTATTCCAGTTGCATATTGATTATTGGCTAAACCAGAAATGGTTTCCAAAAAACTAACATTGGTTTGACATGAGCACATATTGATAATAGGATGGAGTTTTGCTGTGTAGAATTCATGTGTGGACACAGGGATGTCATTTGGGGGATCTGAAAAAAACTGTAATTAGCATGCATCCGACGAAGTGGGTATTCACCCACGAAAGCTCATGCTCCATTACATCTGTTAGTCTATAAGGTGCCACAGGACTCTTTGCTGTAATTAGCATGTGCGTCTGAAATAGCATAGTTCAGAAATCCTCTTAATTTAATTCCAGTGTAACTAGGAAGTGAGAAAAGTCTAAGTAACTATGGAAACAGGGTTTTATGAACTTGGGGGAGAGTATACATGTAACTTCTTTTCCCTCAAAGAATGTGAACAAAATTGTTTTTACTGACTGGTATCCTCATTTATTATATTTGGTTACTCTAGAAGTAAGCGTGGGTGCAATAATGTTCTTCTGATGTAAATATCCGTAGTTCTAAGGGCACAAATGGTAAATAAAAAGATATGTATGTTACTAAAACTTTTAAATTTTATTTTTTGTTTCCCAGGAGCTGGAAGCCATTAGAGATGCATTAATTCCTTCTTTGGCCTGTGCTGCAGCTAGAACAGGTGACACAGATGCACTAAAAGCCATAGGAGAAATGGTAAAAAATTAAACTTTTTACAAATCTTTTATTTATAGCTTAATACAAAATGCATTGGTAAGAAACTGGAAGCAAGCAATATGTCTGTATAATAGAGTATGGTAGTAACACCAAAAAAAAATCTACATTTTTAAGTTGCACTTTCACAACAAAGAGATTGCACTACAGTACTTGTATGAGGTGAATTGAAAAATACTATTTCTTTTGTTTATCATTTTTACAGTGCAAGTATTTGTAATAAGCAGTACTCATTTTGATTTCATTACAACACAGAATACTATATGAAAATGTAGAAAAACATCCAAAATATTTAATAAATTTCCATTGGTATTCTATTGTTTAACAGTGTGATTAAAACTGGGATTAATTTTTTTAATCGCGATTAATTTTTTTGAGTTAATCGCATGAGTTAACTGCAATTAATTGACTGCCCTGGCAATAATTCTTTCCTTGCTATTTTTAAATATGCAGGTTCTTTCTGGTTGTATTTAATATATGTATGCGTATTTATGTGTGCGTCTATGAGTGGTGCACATTCTTAGATTTGAATATTCATTCTTTATGACGAGTGGTCAGGCATTGTGGTAGGTTTGATGTGGCGTTCGGACCTGTACTTTTCCATTCACAGATTGTTCAAAGTATTGGAACTGGAGAAGTCACCAAAGAATTTCTTGATGTGGTAGAGTATCTTTAGCCTTTTGTGAAGGTTCCAGAGCTGAAGGAGGTGCCAAGGATGGTCCTGATATACAAAACTACTGTTTGTTACATCCATAGGTCTATGCATCTCAAAGTATACACGTTTACCCGTGACTACTGGACACCATTATGGGCTTGACTAACCAATTAGTTTCATATAAGCTTTTGAGAAACAGTTGCATGCAGGGGCGGCTCTAGACATTTCGCCGTCCCAAGCACGGCAGCATGCCACGGGGGGCGCTCTGCCTGCCGCCCTCCCAGCGACCGGCAGAGTGCCCCCCATGGCATGCCACCCCAAGCACACGCTTTGCATGCTGGGGCCTGGAGCCGCCCCTGGTTGCATGTTTAACGATTTTTGGTCTTTGGATTCAAACTCTAACCCTGGAGTAAGTATCATTATGTGACTGAGCCTCTGAACCAACCAGCCTCTGATGTACCTCTTTCCTTAGGAGTTTGTGTGTTTATGTTGTAGGGTGGAAACTTGAGCTGTGAAGATTATGATGGTCGAACTCCACTTCATATTGCATCAAGTGAAGGAAATTTACAACTAGTTGAGTATTTACTGAAGTATGGAACAACTGTTTACGCTAAAGACATGTTTGGTGCTACCCCACTGAAGTATGCAGTCCAATTCAGGTATTAAAAAAATACATTTTACACACAGATCTATGAGAACGCTAACCCCATCTCATTTCAAATGTACATCACTTTCAATTACTGGGTTTTGGTCAGCACTCTGCAATAGTGGAAAGCTGTGATCAATTCTGTGACAGCAAATTCTGTAGTTTTAAAGGATGTGTTAAATGGGTTGGCTATTTAGGAATTGTAGCTGAAGAAAACAGCCTTGCTGATGCCAAATCCCAGAACTAAATAAATCAAGATTCTGTTTTTTTTATCCCTGCCCCCTACTCCAAGACTCCATTATTTGTGGTGAGATTTCTTTATAAAAGAAAAATTTGACTTATTGTTAATTTTGTTTTTGAAGAAGGGAGAGTTCAGGAACTAGAGCAATACAGGAGAGGGGGCTGTCTCTTTTTACCTTCCCTTCCTCATCAGGAATGGAGGGTTTTAAAATAAAACAGGCTACTCCAGTAGGCTGAAGGGTTTTGTACCCACTCTCTCTTTCTGGGTCACCATGTTTCTGATTTCTCTCCCACATACTCCACACATTTATCAGCAGAGGCATGCACAATAGGCATGTGCTAGCAGCCCCCTTCAGTGATTCTCTCTCCGTGTTGGCAGTGACACCAATAATCCTTGAAGTTGGTCTCCTAGGCGGTGGTGATCTGTGGGCCAGTCATTCTGCTGGTCTTTATCCTATTGTGTAGGTTTATAGTGCCACAATTTATCAGAATATAAAAAGATGTCAATCACTGAAGCCGTAGTATTATTAATACTAATAAAGACTTGTAGTTTGGAGATTTACAACCTTATTGGTCCTCCCACCCATTTGAAGCCACAGATTGACTCTGTTTCTCACTTACCTATGCTTTCTCTGTTTATTCACCCTATCCTTTAGGCCATTTGTCTGTATTTTTGAGGGACAGTGCCCATTTTTTACTTAACAAAATATTTATCCTTTTTCACTCTGTGCCTCCAAAAGGTCCCTCAAGTCCAGTGCATGTCCTGGTCTTTCTCTCCAAATGTCTCTGTTATAGCTTTCAAATGTTGGCAGGTTCACCTGTTTGTGTGGGCTGGATCTGGCTCCCTGTGGAGTCTGACTGTTCTGTTTATGTAACAACTGAAGAAATCGCTGCAAAAGGATGTAAGGTTTTTCCCTTCCACAGGAGCTCAGAAGCTGGCTTAGCACTGATCCCAGTTTCTGCTAACCCAGGACTCTCAAAGCTCTGGATGGCTGCACATTGTGCTACTGCTAGACCGTTGTGTGCCCCTTACATCTTTATAGTTGTCACTGTCATTATCTTATAACTATCCAAGCCTTTTTGATATAAGAAATATTTATAAAAGTTGTACACACACATACACACCCACCCACCGACCCCAAGAACCAACTAAAAGCAAATCAAACAAACTTGCAGTTGAACAGAGGTGCCCCTAGTCCAGTGTGAGAAAGCACTGCATCACTATTAGATGTTCCTGCAAATCAGATACCTGCATTTATTTTACCACACCCAACTACTGCCTGAGGAATTTCACATGAGTTTGTTGTTTGGATTCCTTTTCATTGCCACTCCTATATTCGACTCCTACTATGCCTCTTTAAACCTGTACACCCATTCTGAAATGGGGAGTGGTAAAAGAAACACGAATCCTAACTATTTTTAGTTTTTGTTTGTTTGTGCCCTTATCAGAATGAGAGGAAAAGCTAAATAAATATGTCATTTTATTGTCTATAAAAATAGCTTCAGGCCTGTACTGCTAAGATACAAAACTTTATACTGAAGCTGAAGTGGTTCTGGACATTAGAAATCTTGAGAGCTAATTTACCTCTGATGTAGATGGGGGTGTATGAAATCAAATATGTGCTAAAAAGATGTGATTACTACAAAATATATTTGAATTGCATTCATAAAACAACTGCCTGTTGAAGCTGAAGAGAAACAATATTGGTGTTAAACTTTTGCATTTTATATTAAGCAATAAAGGGGGGAGGGAATGCATGTTTTAAAAATTAATACTAATAAATATTCTTTACTTTATATCATGGTCAGAATTGCAAAATATAAAATTGTGCTTTTTAAAACCATCTAAGAAATAGCCTTAACTTCACAGACCTTTGCACCAATTGATTCCGTTTTCTGGAAATTAATATTTTAGTTGAATTGGAATATAATCACTGATTTATTCTGTACAGTGTCTACTCTCAAAAGCTTTGTTTTAATGTGTGTGTCACTTCTCTCAATGATTTGCGTTTTTTTAGCTACTCACGTACATCAGAAAAATGACTGGTGATTTCTCTCTTCACTTACCATTAGTATAAATGGTCACAATTTGTGTTTCTGCCAAAAAGCATCTTAAGAGAGCACTGTTAACCTGTAGGCAAACAAAATGGCCTATATCAACAGTGGTCTCATGTTTAATCTCTTATAGCTTTCCTTAATTTTTAAAAATTAACTTGATATTTTCATTGCTGTTAAAATTGGAGTTCTTTTAAAAACTATAGTAATCTGCTGCATGTCCATCTTCCCTCCCATAATACATGTACTCATCCTCTTTATTACTGTGTATATACACATTCTCTTTTATTATAGGGCACCTCACACAATATCTCACCCCAGGAGATAACGTAGGTCCGTTGTTTGGACCAGTCAAAGTTAGCTACATCCCTTTGACTGCCATTTTCCCAGTGCCTTAATAGTGTGTTAATTTTCAAAACTGTAAAATAAATACTTTTATAAAGTAAACTTTTCTAAGCATGAAACAGGTGTCTCAGATCAAAATTTCATATATTTTATTTATTATAACCTTTTCCTTCTACTTTAAACTTAAGGACTAAAATGGCTGCAAAGAAAAAGTTGTATACAGTGTGTGTTGCACACTGCTGTGAGAACGTCGGAGACTATTGTTGGTAAAGTCACTTCCCACGTAAACATGCATTGTAATACTTGAAATCTGCAAGGTTAGGTTACTTTATTTTAGTACTTCTGGGAGAGAGGGAAAATCTACACCTCACGCTGGCTCTTTTAAATCACGTTGTAGTCTGTCTGATATTATACAGTTTCAGAGTTTGAAATTCGTAGTGGTTCAACATTGTGAAAGTTGAATGAGAAAAACTGAACCAATCCTGTCATAGCCATCTTAGCTGCTAGAGAAGCAAGGATCAAAAAGAATAAAGCTAATCAAGTTTAAACATACGTAATACCTGCATTTCTTTAAATGGCTGGTAGAAAGTATAGCCCAAGGTCCTGAGTCTCTTACACACGGGCTTAGTTTTGTGCACTCACGGTACATAAACTGTTGCTCAGAAGTCCTTGCAGTATCATTGTCTTAGGTACTTTTCTAAGGATAATGAATTAACTCTGATAACTCAGATTACCACCTATGGTGAATATTGACTTTTTAATGGCGACAATGGTATGTACCAGTTTTTAGGGATCCCAAAAGACTGAGGGCCAGATCATTCTTCTTGATCTTAGGTGTAGAGGAAGAGATAACAGGTGAAAAGAACCCATGCAAATGGCCAAAAAATTGTCAGAGGAAGGGAAATTTGAGCACAAGTAGCAGGAGCCCATTTATGGCTTTTGGGGAACTACTTTCTGCTGGCAAATGTATGTGGGAAATACCCACAAAACTTAATTCTAAACCTGTCAGCACAGATTCCCAGCCTGCACCTTCATACCTCCACATGGAATGAGAAGCATGGTTTTGTGGTTCAGACATGATTGTAATGCAAGGAGAGCCTGGTTCCTGAGCTGTGTTGTGTTACCAGTTAGAGTAAGGAGCCATGGGGACTAGCGGAGAAGGTCTGGCCCTCCATCGAGGCCCTGAGATTGGAAGGATTTGTGTATGGATTTAAGGTCATCTGTGGGGCAGTAGGGCTGCACCTCCTACCGCCTCTAAAGATCTCCAAATTCTGTCTACTAGACGAGGATCTGTTGCAGTGGAAACAATGGGCTCAAGACCATTAAGGTTTCAGTTTATATTTTAAAAAGAAAGTCTTGCCCACACACACTTCTGTCATCCCTATCAACTCTGTTCAATATATTTATTTAATGCTGCCAGAAAATGCCACAATGAAGCAATGGTCTTTTTAGGAGTGTTAGAAATGCCGAGTACTCCAGGACAGACCACTACCAAGGTAGCCGATACAGACACTGTTTTCATGTAGTCCTGTACAAAATACAAATTTGTGAGTAAATGTAAAAGCTTTTCTGCTATAATCTGTTATAGTTTTATTTTTCAAATGAGTACTAAACTGCTTGATACGTTGTGGGTAAATCATACTCTTATGAGTTGTATTATGTAAAGAAAAATAAATACAGCACTAGTTCCTACTTGCTGTCTCCAGGAGACTCTTACTGACAGACAGCCATGTCTCAAGGGACTCTTCTGATAAAATATTTAAGATAACTAGACCAACTTACAATATGTGCAGTTGCAGTACCTGATCATGCTTACTTTGCTGCAGAGAAACAAAGAAATGAAGATTTAAGTTTCACTCTGGGCAAAAAATTGGCCACATGATTTAAATGCTAAAATTCCATTGAGCAACTGAAAGAATTTAATTTTTGAAAAGGCAAAATTTTAAAAACCTTGTCATAAAGTTGTTACCAGAATAGCTTATAAGGAAATGCGGATCTTGTATCAAATTTAAAATTTTATATTTTAATTGGGCTTCAAATCATGATAAGCTTCAAGGTAACTTCTCTTTGTCAAGATGAAGATTTTGGAACACAAGCTGTTTGACCTACAGTCCAGTTTCAAAATGGGAGGGTATTATAGACTTCAAGAAGACTAAGAAATGTGGAATAAACTGAACATACATTTGAACTTATTTTTGTATTTGTTGATGAATTAATATTGAGTGACTGGTTTGTTCCTAAGGTATTGAATCCAGCCATAGATTGTTGATTTGGTTAATGAACAGCCTTGTACTTTTCACTTTAAAATGTTCCTATAGCCCCCTCCAAACAAAGTCACAATAGATGTGATTATACTTGAAATAGACATTTTGGAGCAGTTATGTTTTTGGTTGGGTTAAATTCTGCCTTTCAGTTTGGGAATTAGGCAGCACAATGAGGGCCAGTGCAACCATTTAGGCACCTAAAAGTCCCCTCAGGCGAGGAGGTGGAGTGGAGGTGAGCTCGGGGGGGTGCGCACGAGGAGAGCTGCCCGCAGTAATGGGGGTGGGGCGCGCACAGGGGAACAGCTCCCCGCCCCAGCTTACCTCCACTCTGCCTCCTCCACTGAGCACACGGCCCAGCTCTAAGTCTCCTCCAATTAGCACCGCAAGCCTGGGCGGGGAGGAGAATTAGAGCAGCGCCAGTGTGCTCAGTGGAGGAGGCAGAGCTGAGGTGAGCTGAGGTGGGCTACCCAGACAGGGTTAGCTTCTGTGGGGGAAGTTTCCCCAGGCAGAATTAGCTGACGTGGCGGGGGGGAGGAGAAGAGGGAAGTTTCCCCAGGCAGGGTTAGCTGCCGTGGCGGGGTGAGGGGGAGAGGGGTTAGCTGTCGCGGTGGGGGGGGGGGGTAGCTGCTGCAGGGGGGCTCCCTGGGTGGGGGGCTGAGTTACCTGCTGTGGGAGGGGGCGGGGTTAGCTGTGTGGGGGGTGCAAGATGGAAGTTTCGCCTAGGGCGCGAAACTTCCTTGCACTGGCCCTGAGCACAATAAATTAACATATTTTCTTCTCTTGAGACCTGGGTCCAAATCCCACAGGGCATTAGGTCAAGTTCTCCAACTATCATATTTTGGCTGATCATTTTCCCACAACTCGATATAGTGCCTCTTTATTATTACCCTTTTGGGTAATATATGCTCTATTGTCAAATTTTGCATACATTCCACAGCATTGTAATCCAAACAACAAAGTTTTAAGGAGTCATTGCAGTGGCCTCAGAGTTCTGTGACTGAGGAATGGGAGCCGGGCTGGTCATGTAGATCCTATCATATCTATCAGGCAGAAGAATGCACTCGTGGGAGAGGGCCAGCCAAAGCATGACCATGGGTGGGATTAGTAGGCCATGAAGAAGACTGTATCCAGTTGGGAAGAAACTTAGCAGAGGGGTATTTTGTGGGAGATTCTCCCAAAGGTCAATAACAATCTAAATTTATGGGTGCTTATATCATCCATGAAGTCATAGGAACTTTGGCATCTCTCATTTTAACCCACAAGGTTTCATTGCTAACATTTAAAAACAACAGAAATCTTACTTTGGAGAGAACCAAAATGCCTGCCTAATCTATCCCTTTATGTGGAAAATACACACAGAAATACTGTTACTCTGTGAATGCCTTCATTGTCTATCTGCATTTCAGTGCTTGAATTAACAGGAGCTAGAAATGGGGACAGTCAGGGGACAAATAAATAGATTCATATTTGAAAGGTATTTATGTTCCTTTCTCTTTGTTTTGGATTCAGTAATTGAGAATGTAGCATTTTTGTTAATTCAGTGTGCCAAGGTAGTTAAATGATGTGATAAGCCTTTGCCTCTTCCTTGCCCTACATCAGTGCAGAGGAAACTGGGTGGGGTTTAGTGGCCTCTGATGTGAAGGAGGTTAGAGATTATCTGTTGATCTCTCGTCTCTTTAAACTCAGGCTCCTTGAATGGAGAACATACTCATCAGTCTCTCTTTTTTTTTTTTTCTTCTTTTTTCTTTTTTTCTTGGAGGGGAGGGGTGAACAGGACATACCAATCTGAAAAATGGTGAGAACTAGTGTGTAAAATCTGTGTTTATGGAATACTTGTTTTGGTCTGTAGATGTTTTTTTCCCCAGGATATTTAATTGTTAAAAATAACTTTTTCTTATTATCAATTTTTTTCATAAAGGCATATAGAAGTGATTCAGTTACTGCGTGAAACTGGAGCTCACCTTTCCAGCCAAGAGCTAGAGAACATAGGAACAGAACTTTGCAGGTAAAGATGACCTAAGTTTAGATATTGCATTGTAGCATGATCCAAGTGTCAGAAGCCCAGCTAGCTCTCAGCCAGGTAGCTAGACAACACAGCAAGCTCAGCTGGGCTCAATGAGCCTTCTCCAGATGTGTGTGTGTGTGTGTGTGTTCCTGATGGGGCAGGAGAGCCAGCAGCCTGCTACTTGATCCTTGCAGTAGCACAGCAGCTGCTCAGCTCGTACCATGCCCACAGCTGTACCTGCCCTGCCTTGGCTTCCACTTCTTGCTCCAACTCTTGTTCTGCCTTGACTCATGTTGGCTTCAGTCTAGTCCTGGTCTCCCTGCCCTTTTCTAACTCAGACTCTGATCTATGGCTCGGCTTCCTGATTGTGACTTTGGCTTACCCTTTGGCTTGGTGTTCCCAATTCTGATTCTGGTTCTGACCTTTTGGCTTGGCCCCTCAATCTTGACTCTGGCTTCATCCTTGGATTGGTATCTGACTCCTGGATCTATGCTCGCCGTTACTCTGGACTGCCTCCACAACCACCAGGTAAGGTCCTGCTGCAACCACTAGGTAGGCCTCCCATGCCCTGGCATCTTACACCAAGTCAGCTATGCTAATATGCAGTAGTTACAGTTATGTCATCATCATCCTGTTATCTCTATTTTCAAGGGTAAATGATTGAGTTGTTAATATGCCCAGGACTTACTTTGAAATGGGAAACAAACAGGAGCTTTATTATTAAAGCAAACCAATGTAGTTGGGTATAAATTACCGGAGTGATACAATAATATGTTAGTGCAAACTAGGGATCCACACAAGGGGGAGTTACAGCACAGCATTTTGGTGTGCACTACAGTTCACACCTCCATAGTCTGAGCTGTGGTGCTGTCATAAACAGATTGTTAAGGGTTAATGTCTCTTGTACCTGTAAAGGATTACAAGCAGGGAACTGGACACCTGACCAGAAGACCAATCAGAAGACAAGATACTTTTAAATTTGGGCGGAGGGAAGCTTTTGTGTGTGTTCTTTGTCCGTTGTGGGTTCTTCTCTCGGGGGGTCTGAGAGAGACCAGACATTACTACAGGCTCTCTAAGTTTCTTTTCTAATAGTAAGTAAAAACAGGCGGTTTAGGTTTTTTAATTGTTTTACTCTATTTGCAATTGTGGATCTGGCTGGTTAACTTTTATATGTGTAGTTGCTGGGAATATTTTGATTTGTATTGATACTGGGGGGAAAGTTTCTTTCTGGTGTCTGTAAGCTATAGGACACTGTAATATTTACATCTTGAAGGTACAGAGATAATTCTTTACTTTTTCCTTTCTTTTATTAAAAGATGTCTTTTTTAGAAAGCCTGATTGATTTTTTTTCCCTTGTTTCCCTTGTGTTATTCCAGGGGATTGGGATAACTCACCAGGATGGGTGGGGGGGAGACGGGAGGGGGAGAGATAGAATCTCTCTTTGTTTTCCTTGAATCTGTTTGCCTCTTGGTGGAAGGGAAGGGAGATGCTGCTCTGTATGGTGATTTAAGAGGTTGGATCAGTATCTCTCAGGATAGCCCAGAGAGGGAAATTCTGGGAGGGGGAAAGGTGGAGGAATGGTTTATTTCTCCTTTTTTTAAGAATCCAAGGGATCTGGGTTCTTGGGGTCCCCAGGGAAGGTTGGGGAGGTCAGAGTGCCCCAAAACACTATATTTTTGGGTGGTGGCAGTGCTATCAAATCTAAGCTGGTAATTAAGCTTAGAGGATTCAGATGCTAGTGTATCATTTTCTGAACTCTAAGGTTCAGATCTGAGAAGGAATGCTATGATAGGTGCACTGTAGCAAGGCCCTACGGGTTGTAATCTTGGGTTGTAATCTTGATTCTGACACTGAGTTACTCTGTCTGTAAAATGGTGATTTTGATAGTAACCTGTTTCAAATGATGTGAGAACTGTTTCTCAAATCCTTTCAAGATGGAAAGCACTATATAAGTAATTATTATATATGCCAGGGACCACTGGGTACCTGGCATATACTATTTTGGGGCTAGAATTAATAACTAAAATGCAAGTAAAGGGACAAAATTTACTATTGACTGTGTGATATATCTGAAGTAGTATAGCAGAACTCCACAAGTGAAATGGAGAGCATTATGGAAAATATGTAAGTGGATTTGAAGCAAGTCTGTCCCTCTTCCTGATGCATTTTTATACATTTTTTTTTTATTACTTTTGGGTTGTAGTGAACTTGTGTTTTTGGTGTCTAGATCTTGCGATTAGAGCACCAGGGACAATTTATACTGAAACAACGGAGTGGTTTTATTCAAAAAGAATAAATACCTGTACTATGGAGGAATACTTCAACCTTAACTGTAGAGCGAGAATAGCTTCTGCCTCAAGAAGAATAACAAGAAAATCTCATAAATAAAGGTTCAGACCTGCAAATTAGTGAGAACTCTAGCCCCAGTTCACCATGCCACTTAAGTACATTCTTAACTTTAAGCAGATACATAGTCTTATTGACGTCAACATTTTCCATACACTGCTTTTCCATGCTGATTTTTCATTAATAAAAAATTGCAATATTTCATCAACTTAAAAGAAAATCATATGGCTTATTTTCAGAGGTGCTGGTGACTCAATCACCTGCAGTTCCCACTGAAAATTGTGTAAGCAGATTCTACAATTCTTAAAGTAACAGGCCTTTCTTTCTTTCTTTCTTTCTTTCTTTCTTTCTTTCTCATTCCCCCAACAATAAATTAAATACTAGTCCTCTCACCCAGACAGAATACTGAGCAAAGTACATTGTACCATGTCTTCAAGGGCTACTGCTCTGCTACCCCCACAGAAGGTATGGATTCCACAGTCGAGGGCCCTCTACTAATAACACCTTGCTACCAGCTCTTGGACATCTAAATATAGGGACTCTCTAAATATAGTGCCTCAACTGTTATGACAATACGCAGAAGAGAGATCTTTGGCACATAGCCTGCGACCAAACCATATAGAGCTATACTACATATTTCCCAGAACATTGCAGGTGATGGAAACAATGGAAAGACTTTTCAAATTAAGAATTTGCTAACTCTGATCCACCTGTCAGAAGTATTAGGGGAGCAGCTCAGAAAATTACATTCTTTCACAAATAAATTGACCCCATACATAGCCCCTTCTGCCCTCTGCAGAACCTGTTTAACTGGCTAGCTTGATAGTAGTAATACAAAAATGAGAGCATGTAGCTTTAAACAAAAAGAGAATGTGATGCAATTTGTTGTGGTACATTCAGGGAATATTTTATAGACTGGATCTGTATTGTGTGATCTCTTGTATTTTGAATGAAGTGGTAATGAACTCCTAAGGCTTTTGAGGCATTTTAAATTGGTTTTTAATGGTATTAAGCTAACAGGACAAAAAGAAACCATTTGTTTTAAAACTATCTCCTGTGCCGAGAGTAGAATATACATATGTGGAGAGGAGAATGAGTAGGCTTTGTGCGTGGAATGAGTGCATGAATTTCCTTGTCTTGAGACTTTCCACCACACAAAATGAACAGAGCATGAACCAGCTCTTTCACAGCCACCCCACCCACAGACAAGAATAGTGGCCTCACACCTATGGGGAACCCGGGACTACTGCATCAGCGTAAATCCTGTGGCCATGTCCCTTTCACTGACCTACACAGAGCTGATGTGGAGTCCAGTTCCACAGTGCACGTGGTATTGAGAGAGACACTGAACTTTGACTTTTCAGCAGGGCACTTCTGCACAAGGGAACCACTTCACTTATACTGCTCTAGACGGCCTTCGATGTCCCTTTACAGAGGGGTGAATTTCCTCCAGAGTCTATGAGCCAAAATGCTAAAGTGTTTGTAGGTAATATTGTTTTGTTGCAGATGTTCTGTCCTTCCAAGGTGTTAGGAATACTCACTTTGGGATATCATAGAATCATAGACTTTAAGGTCAGAAGGGACCATTATGATTGTCTAGTCTGATCCCCTGCACAATGCAGGCCACAGAATCTCACCTACTCACTCCTGTATCAAACACCTAGCCTAAGTCAGAGCAACTGAAGTCCTCAAATCCTGGTTTAAAGACTTCAAGGTGCAGAGAATCCACCAGCAACTGACCCGTGCCCCACACTACAAAGGAAGGCGAAAACCCCCCAGGGCCTCTGTCAATCTGCCCTGGAGGAAAATTCCTTCCCGACCCCAAATATGACGATCAGTTAAACCTTGAGCATGTGGGCAAGACTCCTGATGGCCAGTTTATATCCATTTGTTCTTGTGTCCACATTGGTACTGAGCTTAAATAATTCCTCTCCCTCCCTGGTATTAATTCCTCTGATATATGTATAGAGAGCAATCATATCTCCCCTCAGCCTTCTTTTGGTTAGGCTAAACAAGCCAAGCACTTTCAGTCTCCTTTCATAAGACAGGTTTTCTGTTCCTCGGATCATCCTAGTAGCCCTTCTCTGTACCTGTTCCAGTTTGAATTCATCCTTCTTAAACATGGGAGACCAAAACTGCACACAGTATTCCAGATGAGGCCTCACCAGTGCCTTGTATAATGGTACTAACACCTCCTTATCTCTACTGGAAATACCTCACCTGATGCATCCCAAGACTGCATTAGCTTTTTTCACGGCCATATCACATTGGCGGCTCATACTCGTCCTGTGATCAACCAATACTCCAAGGTCCTTCTCCTCCTCTGTTACTTCCAACTGATAGTCCCCAGCTTGTAAGAAAAATTCTTGTTGTTAATCCCTAAATGCATGACCTTGCACTTTTCACTATTAAATTTCATCCTATTACTATTACTCCAGTTTACAAGGTGATCCAGATCTTCCTGTACGATATCCTGGTCCTTCTCTGTGTTAGCAATACCTCTCAGCTTTGTGTCATCCGCAAACTTTATTAGCACACTCCCATTTTTTGTGCCAAGGTCAGTAATAAAAATATTAAATAAGATTGGTCCCAAAACTGATCCCTGAGGAACTCCACTAGTAACCTCCCTCCAGCCTGACAGTTCACCTTTCAGTATGACCAGTTTAATCTCCCCTTTAACCAGTTCCTTATCCGTCTTTCAATTTTCATATCAATCTCCATCTTTTCCAATTTAGCTAATAATTACCCGTGTGGAACCATATCAAATGCCTTACTGAAATCGAGGTAAATTAGATCCACTGCATTTCCTTTGTCTAAAAAATGTGTTACCTTCTCAAAGAAGAAGATCAGGTTGGTTTGGCACGATCTACCTTTTGTAAAACCATGTTGGATTTTGTCCTAATTACCATTGACCTCAATGTCCTTAACTACTTTCTCCTTCAAAATTTTTTCCAAGACCTTACAAACTACAGATGTCAAACTAACAGGCCTGTAGTTACCCGGATCACCTTTTTTTCCTTCTTAAAAATAGGAACTATGTTAGCAATTCTCCAGTCATATAGTACAACCCCTGAGTTTACAGATTCATGAAAAATTCTTGCTAATAGGCTTACAATTTCATGTGCCAGCTTTTAGATGATTTGAGCAAAACTCAGTGATTTATTCTTCCAGGTTATTCAGTTTCATTTTATTGACCACTCCTGCACCATCTTCCTAAGGAGTTTTCTCATACTAGGCATTGGCATATTGGTGAGGCTGTTGCATGTGTTCAGCCTGGTTAGAGTTGCCTTTGGAACAGATAGATGTTTTACTGACTCCTCCTCCTGTCTAATATAAGTGACCAACATCATGGCAATAGGCCCAGCCCCCAGAGTGTGTGGAGAGCCAAAGCTGACTTGTTCCTAAGTAGCATTCAAGGACTGGTCTAGCTAATTTTGGAATTGTCAGGAGTCATCTTGTATTGTTCTCTACCTGAATTAAGATCCAAAAGCCAGTTTTTCTCACTGCTTCTCTATTGTCAAAATAATTTGGTTTTATTCTGTATTCATTCATCTCCATGGCCAGTGCTTTTGCTGTTCTAACGCTAGCCCTTAATTTCCTTATCTTTAGACATAAAATGATTTAGGATTTAGAAATTGAAGTGGTCGGTTTAGTACATCAACTAGGACATCAGCTAATTACTGTAAAATGTCAGTTGGAATTCATTCTAGTGCATCTAGTGTAGGAAATTTATTTGCAAACAAAACGCAATCACGTTATCCAGTCTTTTAGCTGCCCCTTTTAAGAGTTAATTCATCCTGTTGTTTTTAGAAAATGAGATGAGGAATTTGCATTTTTAAGATGTTTAGTTCTTTGATCTCACGTTTCCATTTTGTCGAGATGAGAACTAAGTTTTCTTACCAGTCATCCCTTAGAATCTTCCAAATCTGTTTTCCTACTGCAGGAGTATTGCTGTCTTTATGCAAAACAAAACTGTGACAAGTCCAAGGCACGTAAAGGTGACTCCCCAAATTTGTTCAGAAAGCTACTCCACTAGATCCAGTTTAGCCACAAATTTGGTTTATACTGACTGGTTTTTTGACTGTCAATTAAGTGAATGTCACCTGGTCTGAACAGTCTGTGCTCAACAAGGCTGAAGTAAGGGCAGGAGGGAGCAACCACTCATATCACTCACTCATATCCTCAGACGTTCAAATATCAGTTTATGAAATCCAAGGATGCTCCTTTTCAAACCTGTTATCAGGATAACATACCTTTTTAAGTCTGATCACAGATGTTGGGATAAATTATAGTTCTGAAGGTACTGGGACCATGCTTCTAATACCTGGTTAACTTTCTGAAGAAATAAAATATGAAGCATGCTTTTATAATCTTAATCTCCCATCTCTCCTTGCAGTTATGAAACATGAACAAAAAGGCCTGGGGACACTGGATAATATGAACTGTATCCTTGAGTGCACTCTTGATAGAATTATTTTAGTCCCTCACAGAATCACTACCTTGCATATCAAGAATCTTCACCAGCAGAGAAACCTAATTTCTCTACTGTCTGGGTGGTGCTGCAGCTACAAATATCTCACCATTTCCCAGTGGCTTTAGTTACACATTGAAGAAGCAGGATTCCCACATGGAACTGTATGTCAGACTCCCCGAGAAAGATGAGGTCTATCCTGAGCTCACCAAGAGAAAGGAACTTAGCCTCCCCACCCTTTGCAAAATCCCACAAATGAGTCAGCAGTACCTCATGGTAAACACTATCAGTAGCCGCTAAGAAACTTGTAATTTCTTCTAAGCCAGTTAAAATGTTACCAAATTTTTATTCTTATTTTGCTGTCACTGCAATGTGTATTTTAAAAGTCATGAAGCACTGAGGATTCACAGCCTTCGTAACAGTTTTTGTGCTTGTAATCTAGTGCAACCTGCACATACTAGCTAATATTATTACATTTATCACTTTTCCATCGTCTTGACTCTTCTACAATCAAGTCATTCTGCCCATAGTGGAAATTCCTGTATTATGTAACTGTTCTATAATCATCCTTCCCAAACGTTAAAAATGCAATGGTAGTCTCATCTATGCTTCCTGCCTACTATGTGGTATGCCAAGCGGCACAAGAGCTTTGCAGTGTGTTGTTTTTCTCTCTCAACCAGTGTTGAAGAGTTATTTGTTTTGTAGGGTGGGATTTCCTTTTTTAAAATAAAAATACAAGAAGCCTTGAATGTTTGAAACTGGGCTAGTATTGAAACATGTTCTGCACCAGACACACTCCCATTTTTCTACAGAGCTTTTTTCCATCTGTGCAAGAAGGAAGCTCCTGTCTTGCAAACTTTGGGATCACCTCAGAAGCTTCCTTGGGTATGTCTACAATGCATTTGGGAGCAAGTCTTCCCGCTCGAGTCCAAAGACGCATGCTAGCATGGTAAAAATAGCTCTGTAGATTGCACTTTGATGTTGCAACTTGGGCTGGAGTATGGGCTTTCATGGCCGGAGTGGAGTTGGCATCCTGAGACCAAATGTCAAAGCACCATCTACTCACCTAGCACAAGCCCCACTAGCACAAGTCTGTGAACCTGGCCAGAAGGCTCTCTCCCAGATGTGGTGTAGACATACCCATGTGAGACATTTAGGAAGGTAGCTCTTCTGTTGTAAATTAGGGGAGTCTGCAGTAGCAGGGCTTCTCTCTTGTGCTCCTTCCAAGGCATGCCAGTGGCTCTCCTCTGGAGTCGCTCTCCTCTGTTGCCAACCTGTTAGGTGCACAGGAGGCTTCTGGCTGTGGGTAGGAGGCCCTGCAAACCTCAGAAGGTACATAGCAGTGAAGTTCCTGTTATGCAGACCTAAAGAGATTTCCTTTTTGGCACACCTCTGAAATTGGATTAAAGTTGTTTAGAATCAACATAATGTCTGTGAGATGCAAGATGACCAAGCCACTTGCATTCTTCAAGCATATCAAATTGATTGACCCTTTTCAATTTAAAAATCTCATCTAGGTCTTTACCAAAACCATTCCCCTGAAGCAGTAAACCTCAAAGGATGCCCCTGGCCCTATTTGGCTTTGATATCCTGGAGGGGAAATGTAAATTGGCTGTGAATTAATCAACAGGATAGAATAAAGGTCACATAGTGACAGCAGTGAAAACAAGTAATAAACATTTATCTCACTGGTTTTGCTCTTGGTTAGGATACAGTGGTACTAAATTATCTGTTTGTTCATTACCCATTTGAGCAATTGTGACTTGATAACCTGCCGTTCCTAGTTTTTGTTGTTAAACCTATGATGATGTCAGCACATTTGGACAAATCCAGACACAGAGATTGCATGTGTGCCACTACAGTCTTGAAGGTCAGCACCCTTTATTTGGCCTTGAATTAAAGCCAAACCCAAAAACTATTTTTTTTCCACTTCAAATTCTGTCATCCCACAAATTTAAAATAAGCATCTGAATTGTGGATGTGCATTACATAGTCAGTCACCAAATTGAAGCAGAGGAATTTTTTTTGCTAATCCTTAGGTGAAATGCAGGGTAATCAGCTAAATCTGTTTTATTTTTGGCTGGATAGTTATTCAGCAATAGTTTAAATTAACAAACTTCTGATGTGATTTTTTTAGATTTGCAACAGCCATTCATTGTTACAAGAAATCCTGATCAGTGAAGAGTATTATTTTTGTTTGTTTGTTACTGACTTAGAAGCAACTTCATAGTTTCAACCTCTGTGGCAATTTTAACTCTGATTGCCCTCTCTGAACAAGAGCTTTTGGATGGGCAGCGTGCAAGAAACTGAAGCAATTTTGTTTGTGGTGCTAACTGTGATACCATCTGAATTACCTGGGTTTGTTTGGTAACAGTGTTTTTTAATGTGCTCTTCTTTGGGCATAGTGATTTTTTGATTTGCATGATGGGTGGATGATAGACCCCTTTTTGGCAGCTCAGCACTTTCCTGTCCAGACTTTGAGAAGCTCTTGATTCTCATCATCTGGCTTTGATTTTTATAGCCAGAGAATCTCACCTTGCCTGTAGCAAAAGATGAATCTTCTGAAACAAATAAACTTTCATTTGTTGAGTAGCCACTGCTGTGAGTTACTCATTTCCCTATTTTTCTAATACTCTTGCTGTCTTGTGCAATTTATAAGGGCTCTTCCCTTTTAACTCACTATTAAACTCCTCCCTTTGATCTGTTGTCAGTGGGAAATAACCATTTTGCAACAACATTACTTTCCATTAGTGCTTCCTCAACATTTCGTCTCTTACCTATGCCTGCTCCCACTATTAAATTTCTCATACAAAACAAAGACCCTAACTCCTCTCCGTCTGCCCCATCCCATATCCCTTCACGCCATCTCAACAGCCAAAGGCACAGCCTTTGTTTTCTTCCCACCCTCTCAGGCTTCTGCTAGGAAAGACCTTGGAAAAGCTTTCTTCTCACCCACCCTCAGGCTGCTGCAGTTAGAGGTTTCCACTCCCCTTTACAGATTTTTTTTTTAAGTACCTAAAAATAATTATCAACAGTTGAGAAGTGGCTTCAGACTAGCAGGGAATAACAAATTTTGCAGACTTGACTGCAGAATGACCCTCCTACAAGCTGTCCTGGCTGTCTGCTGCTGAGATCTCACATGCCTTTACTGCACACACACATACACCCCTTCCCCAGCAGTCAAGTCTGCTCAGCCAGTCCACCACACTCAGGAGCCTTTCACCTTCCTCCTTACCCATTGCCTGCTGTTCTCAGTACTCCTTTCCTTCAGAAAGAGAGCGACATTCAGGGCAGCAGGTCATATGCCACAGACTAAACAAACAAGCCTCTAAACTAACAGGCCTTTTCTGTCCTTCACTTCAGTGAGATCCAACCTCACTGGAGAATCACCGGGCTATTTCTGTTCAGATATTCATCAAGTAGTCAATATTAATGTTTAAAGGCCTTACGGCTCCAGAGCTAACATCCTCTTGAGATGACTGGGGGTAGCCCCAGTTCTGAAAGTGGGTCAGGTTGCAGATCTGGGAAACAACCTTTCTAAGAAGCCAGCCAAGTTGCTGAGGGGTACACATTTTTCGTACAGCTGGGGGGGAGGGGCTCTGATTGGTTGCTTTTCCCAGGGCTGCTGCCGCAAGCAGGCTGAATTCTCCACTCCATCCCCAAGCAACCTGCACTACTCTCGCAGGGGATGGGAAGGAAGCAGAAAGAGTCCAGCGGCTCATGATGGCTCTGCTCTCCTGCCCTCCTGTGAGCAATGGAACAGCTCTGCTCCTCCCATCCTTGCATCCTGGGAAAGCAGAGAGGAGATCCCAGTGCAGCTCCGCAGACTTTTGGGGTGGAGTGAAGCACCCCTAGAGCTGTAGGAGGAGCAGAGGTGAGGCTGAAAGGGGCAGAATTGATTTGTGGATTGAGGGGCAGGATTGATTTGGGGTCAGAAATAATTGCTGGGGGGACAGGCAGACAGATGGCGGAGTGATGGTGAGACCCACCCACTTTTTTCAGACTACATGCTGTTCTATTGTTTCAGCTTGTCTGCACGTGACTGTTGCACTGGGGCACATCCAGGTGTTTTTCACACCACAGAGCTAAAAACACATTTTTTAAATGAAAGATTAAGTTCTTCAGATACTAGTGGGGCTGCCAGCAGGCCTGCAAGAAACTGCCTGTGGTGTCACACCGCAGATTCAAAATACACATGTCTTGATTCACTTTGATACTGTATAATGTTTGTCATCTAGAACTGATGGGCTTAGACCACCCTTAGCAGACTTTTTTTTCTCACTATGTGTAAAATGGCTGTTTATTGGCACTGAGTTTTATAAATTGCCCTTAATTTAACATCCAAATACTGTAGCATCATTACAATTATCCAAATGGCACCACAGAAACCGCTGATAGACTATTAACATTAATGCTAGAGGCAATATTGTATCAGATATATTTATACAACTTTTGGAGTTTGTTTTTAAGTGCAATATTTTGGTAGCATGTCTGCTGTCAATCTCTGTATAGTAAAATTTATTGAAAATGCAAAACTCTGCAACTCAAATGTGGGATAGCTCCCCCCCCAGTCCCCTTTAAACGGCATTTCACAGGATAAATATTGTGTTGTGAAATATGAAACTGCGTATCTTTTTTCCCTTTTAGTCATAGTCACACCCACTGAGTGAAACTAGCCTGTTGTGAGTTGCTTATAATACAACCCTGTTAATTTAGGAACTGATTCATCAAGCCGTGTTGCTGGCTCAGCTGTTCAAAGCTTTTGTAAACTTATCCCTCCCTTGCTTGTCACCCCCGCCCCCCCTCCTCTGCCCTGGCAGTCATGCTAAGATTGTTGTTGGTTTAGTGTTCACATTCGTTTCTCTGATAGTTAAGAGAACACAGTATTACAGTGAGTTTCCCTTACAGATTTAGAAAAAGTAAACTGTTCTTAATTGTTCTTTTTCCAGCCTCGCTGCTAATGGCGATGTGGAAGGGTTGTATGCCTGGTATCTAGCTGGTGTAAACCTGGAACAAACTGGGTATGATGGCAGAACTCCCTTACAAATAGTAAGTGTGACTGTTGCTTTACTGCATGTGGAGCTCTGTTAATCATGTGTTCTGGCATATCTGTTTTGACATGTCAGATGGTATTAGGTTGGGCAAATTAAATGCCACTTTGGTTCCGACCATTTTGATTAAAAAAAAGTCTTTACTTCAAATTAATGATACTTCCAGAACTTGTCAAATAATAAGTCATTCAAAGCCATCATTCTCCCAACTCTCCACAAGTAATTAGAGATTTCAGTCAGGCTTTAAGTAGTTTTGCATGCATGTGTACATGCAGACAAGACATGGCAGTACTCTTTACATTTCTGTTTACAGGCAGAGGCTACAGGGCATGTGGAGTTCCTAGACTTTCTTAATCAACTGAAGATAAAGCAGGTAATGGTTATTTTAAAAGTTCTTGTTTGTTGAAATGAGCCTGGGTTGTCTTTTTTGTTGCTGCTGCTGTCATAGGATGGTTTTGTAGTTAAAGGCCCTGGACTGGGCTTGGAGAATTCTGAGTCCAGTTCCTGGCTCTGCCACAAACTTCTCTGTGACCTTGAGCAAGATCTTTAACCTCTCTGTGCCTCAGTTCCCCATTTATAAAATGGGGATATAATCTAAATAGATTGCCTTGTCTGTTTAGATTATAAACTCTTTGGGGCAGGGACTGTGTCTACACAGGATCTATACAGCACCTAGTACTATGAGATCCTCAATTTCATCTAAGTGTTACTGTAATGGAAAAGAAAGAGAATTTACAAAGTAAAGAATGCATTAATGAGTTTCTTCTCTGCAGGTCTGACAACCAATGGTACATCAATTTAAATTTACTTAAGTAAACCCAAATCAGGAATATTTCTAGTCAGAATCAAAACAGACAAACTCAAACTACAACCATGCAAATACTTCAGAGTTTACATATTTCATTCAAAAGGAAAATGTCATTTTTTGTAATGTGTGCAAATAGATTACGCTTATAGCAACGAAGAAAATACATTAAGTGAATTAAACATTCCCCAAAACAAGTATCTTGATACTTAAACCAACAAGTTCCTTTCATGTAACTGTATGAATCTGTTTCATTGGATGTGACTTAGGAGTCATTGGGCAGAGGATGAGTTTAATTAGCTAAACAATCTAATAACAGCACTAGAGAAAACAGCATCTTTGGGAAATATGTATTGTGCCTTCACCAGAAACTTAAAAAATCGATTTCAGAGTGGTAGTCATGTTAGTCTGGCAACTCCCATCTTTTCATGTACTGCTATATATATCTTCCTACTGTATTTTCCACTCCATGCATCTCATTAAGTGGATTTTAGCCCACGAAAGCTTATGCCCAAATAAATTTTAGACTCTAAGGTGCCACAAGTACTTCTTGTTGTTTTTAAAGAACAGAGTGACACTTCAGCTCTGGTTACAACTGTTTTTTGGGGTATGTCTACACTGCAATTAAAAACTCGCGGCTGGCCTGTGCCAGCTGACTTGGGCTTGCATGGCTTGGGCTGTGGGGCTGTTTCATTGCAGTGTAGACTTCCAACCATTTCCATGTCAAGATTAAAAGACACGATGGGTTCATTTGCCAGAACAACAACTTGGGATCACTTCATATCATCCCACTCCTTTCTCATCTCATCCTTGGCATGTTTTGATGGCTTTTTCATCTGTCTTGTCTGTATTAGATTGTAAATTCCTCTGAGTAGCACCCTTGCCTCATATGAACACCTATGGCACTACATAAATGATAACACACACTCTGGCTCACTGGCTAGAGGACAGATTGTATTGTAGTTAGCCAGCACGGAAACCAAGTGGCGCAGATCTTCAACTAGACTGAATTCAGCAATGACAATTTAACCAGTAGAGCGTTTGCCCCCAGCTATCCTAACTCAGGATTTTTTTCCTAATAATGTAATTTAGACAATCTTAATTTAAAAAAAAAAAGAGAGAGAGAGAGACCTGACTAAGCACATGTTAGGAATTATTGACAATAGAAGACTTGAGTTTAAAAGGCCTCACAGATTCACCCTGCCATTGTAGATCCTGAATCAGGACAGTAGGAGAGATCAGGAATTTCAGAGATTGTCTGAATTCTAAATTATATGCACTGAATGTAAAAATTAACAGTGTTGACATATATCTTCTCCAGCCAACAGTCAAATGAAACTGGGAGAACAGTCAACCAAATCTTAAATGATGCGTGAATCTTTGGAGAAGATTTACCACTGAACTTGCCACTATAACTAGAGGAATTTTAAACACTTACTTTTTTTTCTCAAAATTCTACTCTGATGCAATCCTCTCACGTTGGAGATTAGATATCTCTTTTCCAGTGTACTGGAAAATCTAAGATATTGGAGAGGTTAAAAAAAAAACAACCCTCAGGATGTTTAAAAACTTTGAGTTGGATTCTCCACTGCTATGCACCTTGGATAGTCATTTACACCTGTACAAAAAGGATGTAAAACATTCCCATTGGTGTATGTGAGTGAGGAATTCTCATTGGTAGCATTCTATACCCACTACACTCTGATTTAGTGTTTCAGTAAGATTCAAAGATTTGTGGTGCCTTTACATTCACCTCAATATGATATCAGACTGAGAAGCATGTCACTTTAAATCTGTAACTCTCATATGGGCCATCTCTTGATCCTTTTTTTTTTTTTTTAATCTTCCCTACCTATAGGAAAGACAATCTGAAGGCATTCCTGAGTGTTGGATTAGAGTTTACTCAGTAGGCTACAATGTAAGCTCTTCTTGGAAGGGCTTCAGGCAAATTTGAAGTGGTCCACACTGCATGTCTTAAAGCTAATTGTTTCTTTATATGATTTCTCCATAGGTTATGGAAAATGAGCATTCCTGGAAAAAAGCCAATTTTGAACAATTAAACAATACCGGGCAATAATTTAAAAAAAAAAAAAAGAATTAAAAAAGGAAGGTGGAGATGATCGCAATTGCTACTAGAGTATATTGGGAACCTAGAATTAATTTAGAAATATATTTACTTTTTTCTTATCTTTTAAGATTATTTTCTTATGGCTGATATTTTAAATTTATTTTAAAAAATGAAAACCTGTTACAATAGCATGTCACATCTCAGTTTAGGTCCTTTTTCAGTGCCAAGTGTCTGAGCATATAGCTGTAATCAAATGAGACTGGAATGTCATGAGATAGTGTCTCTTACTGTATAAATATTTTATTTTATTTTTCTATAACTAGTATGCTGAATTTTTTGTTTTCTATAATTGGGACGCTGAGGTTTTATCTGGTAAATCGATGGGGGAAATGCTGCATGCAACCTGCAGCATTTCTGTTATGGGGAATTTATATTTGTGGGGGGGGGATTTAAAGTTGATTATATATGCATGGATTTACATTAATAAAATCTCTGGAAATAAACATTTGTTTCACTTCACTGGTTTTTTGCAATAGTTTAGATTGTGTCAGTAATAATAATTACAACAACTGTGTGTGTGTCAGCGCAAATAATTGCATCAATCAAGAGCATCCGCCTGCAGTTCTGTGCTAATATTCACCGATGTGTCATTTAAACTGCACTGTTTAAATGTATTATAAGGCTGACACCTTAAACACAGGGCTTGTTTGCACTGTGCCACAGTCCAGACTACAGGCTTCAGTATTGTGTGCCAAAATGTTGCTCGCTGCTCTGTGTGGATGTTTCAGGAGGTGTGTACTAAAAGGTACCAGTTCGCATTAACATGAACTATAGTAAGAGACACTTTGGTGCACTCTGCAATTTGAATCCCCATAGTTCGCACTGTGGCACAGTATAGACATAGTCACATTCGTTGATGGGACTCTTTAACTAAACTAAGTTTCTGTAACAATGATTTTACCTATCTTCTGAACAGGACGTAATCAGGATAGCTATGTTTGACATCAGATTGGATCTTGAGTGGCTAAAGAATTAATAGATTTCTGGTTAAAGCAATAATGCTTCTAGTTATGAAAGCCTAGAATTTACAAATATAGAGAATACTTATGGCAGATGCACAGACAGGGGATACAACTTTTGATTTACAGCTATAATTTCTGATGTTACGTCTTCCTCAAACAAATGGCACCTTTGCTGAAGCATGGAGGAGTTCCTGCCCCTTTCCATAGATACCCTTTCCATGCGGCCAATGCTCCATTGATCCTTTCTGAGCCTTCCCAGGCCAAGTTACAGACCAGATTTCCCCAGGAATATGGAGTGAACACTATGCCCATGATTGGAAGAAACCCCACTTTCTCTGCCAAACACAACTGTTCTCCTATGGAATAGACTGTAGACATGTGACCCAATTTTCACACCTAGAAATACATGATCTTGTTTTATGCTAACATACATTGGAGCATTCCTCTAGTCTTAAAAAATATCTTAATGCATGTACAAAAATACTGTCTCTCATTTCTACTATGTGAGCCTAATCCAGTATGAGTGACTGAACACTATTGTTGTATTGGGAACTTCTCTTACTAAGCTAACATCCTGACCCATTGCATTAATAAAATTTATTAGATGGCTAGCATTACATAGCAAGTAAATTATAGCTCTCACATTAATATGGATCAAGCTAATAAAATCCAAAGATAATGATTAAATAAACTTCAAAAGGAACAATGTCAAGACGTTTTAGGCCACAATTTTAACATATCCTTCAACTGGTAAATTATAGGCAGACTTAACAGTTTAAAAGCTGTGCACATGTATTATCCTGATCATAATGCACGGGAATAGTTTTATTTGTATAAGACCTAGACCGAGTGACATCTTAAGAATCAATCCTGCAATGGCAAACTTTCTAAAAATTTCTGGAACAGGAAATCCTTCACTAATAGTAATATGTCGCTTGAAGATAAATTAAATTTGGTACTGAAATGGTGGAATTTGGGGGGCGTGGAGGGCTTTAAACTGATTCTGGGAGACAAAAATAAATTCATCCATGGCATCCATTCTTAGTGACCCAGCAGAATTATTATTGCAATGCACAGTATACAAGAGCACTTATTGAGAAACCCTCTAAGGACCGACATACACTGTGGATACCATTCTGTCTTTAGAAGAGAACATAAAAAAAGCATATAAGCTAAAGTAGAAAAACTGGTGATCACGTCTTTAAAGTGTACAGCATATCTTTCTATACCACACTTCCTGTACAAGCATCTTAAAATGACTTAAAAAAAAGTACTAGCCTTCTGCATTAAAACTGTGAAAAAGGTAAGTCACTGACTTTTTTCTGCACATAAACCAGGTGAACAAATTCTGATTTTTTAAAACACTTGGGGCCAAGTTTTCAGTCATAGTGTAAGCAAACTCTGCTCCATTGAAATCAGTGGTGTGTTCAGCATTCCTAGTTAAGTTTGGGCAAAAGTTTAGAAATGTGATATACTAAGAAAAGGGTTTATATCCAAGAACTTAATAAAACCTGAGAACTAGAATGCAATACTCAAGTCACGTATGTGGAATGAACAGTTGCCTGCTATGGCTAGGAAAATTATAATGCTTTATAACTGAAGAGAAATATGTCAAATCCAACTAAAATACAATGATAAGCCTTTAACTCTGATGTAATACGCTGTTCGCATTCTGCATAAAGTAGCAAGCAATGTGAAAAGTTCCAGATAAATTGCTCCTGGCAAAGTAAACAGTCCAGAAGGTCTGCAAAGAATGAGTTTTTAAATTATGTAGCTGAGGTATATTAAAAGCATGAAAGAAAGACTAAGCATTTACCTGCAACAGTAAATAGTAGTAACCTTTTTATATGCTAAATGATTGTAAAGGATTCATGATGTAATTAAAATGGCAAGCAAAAGCTATCACAGGAAGGGAACAAAGCAGGGTTCTGAACCTTTGTAGCAGGCTATTGATACTCCCATTAAAGGGAACTGAAAAGAATGAAGCTATAGTGGAAACTCAGAGTTACAAACGCCTCGGGAATGAAGGTTGTTCGTAATTCTGAAATGTTCGTTCCTCTGAACAAAACATTAGGGTTGTTCCTTCAAAAGTTAACAACTGACTTAACACAGCTTTGAAACTTTATTATGCAGAAGAAAAATGCTGGTTTTAGCCATCTTAATTTAAATGAAACAAGCACAGAAAGTTTCCTTACCTTGTCAAATCTTTTTTTTAATTTTCCCTTTATTTTTTTAGTAATTTACATTTAACACAGTACAGTATTTGCTTTTGGGGGTGGGGTGGGAGGGTGGGGGGGGGATTACATTGCATACTTCCAGTTCCAAATGATGTGTGTAGATGACGAGTCAGTTTGTAACTCGTGTTCATAGCTTTCAGGTTCTACTGTATTCAAAAAGTAGCAGGGACCACCTTCAATCAGCTGTGGTGTTTGCTCAGACTTTGGCTGAAAGTTACTTTAGAGTTAGATCCTAACTAAACCAAGAGTTGTTCTCCTGTAGTCAACTGAATGGGGAGAGGAGTAAACGTGTCTTATGAGTGTCACCATGATAATTATGCCTTTGAATCATAGCACCCATGTGAAATATATATAGTACAAACAGTACAGCATAGGTCCAAGGGCTCTGCCCTGTGAGACCTCAGAGTGCAGCCAAATCACTTTAAAACATACTGAGCTTCAATCACTGAAGCAGCAATCCATGGAATTGGAGTTTTCCCAAGACCTTCTTTTACTTGGTTCCCCAAGAACTCTGACCCCAGGCTCACTCAAGTTCCTTTATTTGGCATATAGCAAAGCTACGCTGAGTTGGTCAGACTCAAGCATAGGGGCTGGATATAGGGCGTATTACACATCCAAAATTACACAGCAAAACGTGTATACATTTTTACTAATGCTAGTAATACGTACATTTTTAAATACACATTGCCTTATATGCTTCCTGATTGGCTTGGTTACTTTTTGGAAACCAATCCCTATACAGCATGATCTGTCCATGTGCTTTTCCTGTATAACTTGACTTTTACATTCCAGGTTTATTTTGTCCACTGTTTGTAGCACCAAGGTGTTCCTGCTTACCTTAGCTACTACAGACATCCTGACTCCAGCCTACTACTACTTGTTAAGCCCCTATTTAACCTTCAATTCACCTTCCCAATCATACACACTAAGAAATGAGGTCTGTCTTACGTTGTTACGATCCAAGCCAACACATGGTCAATGGGTTAAGTGAAGCAGTATGATCCAATATTATATTTGCTCAAACCACTAGTAAATACTAAGAAGGTTGGTCTCTATAAAGAAAGAAAGCCTGAACCTTGTCAGACTTCTCAGCAAGGTCATTAGTTCGGAGGAAATGATCTAATTAGGTTGCCAGAACTTTTTCAGCCTCTCTTGTCCAGAAAGGTCAGCTGTCAACATTGCTAGGACACAATAATATCTATGAATGCTAAAATTACCCAGGATTAATTAACTAAATCTAGCATCACCTCTAAAAGTTGATGATAAATTTTTTAGCTAGATCGGGTGGGCAAACTACGGCCCAAGGGCCGGATCTGGCCCATGAGTCTTTTTAAGCTGGCCCTCAAGCTCCCGCTGGGGAGTAGAGTCTGGGGCTTGCCCCACTCTGGCACCATGTGGCTTCTGGAAGCCTCCGGCACTCCAATGGGAGCTGGAGGGGTGGTTCCTGCGGATGGGCAGCATGCAGAGCTGCCTGGCTGTGCTTCCGCATAGGAGCTGGAGAAGGGACATGCTACTGCTTCCAGGAGCCGCTTGAGGTAAGTGCCGCTCAGCGCCTGCACCCCTGAGCCCCAACCCCCTGACCTAGCCCTGATCCCTCTTCTGCTGTCCAAACTCCTCAGTCCCAGCCCAGAGCACCCTCCTGCACCCCAAACCTCGCAGCCCCAGCCCAAACCTGCACCCCTGCCCAAGGCCTAATCTCCCTCCCACCCACTGAACCCCTTGGTCCCAGCCCAAAGCACCCACTTACACCCCAAACTCCTCATCCCTAGCCCCACCCCAGAGCTTGCACTCCCAACCAGCGTCCTCACACCCTCCTTCACCCCAACCCCAATGTTGTGAGCGTTCATGGCCCCCATACAATTTCTATTCCCAGATGTGGCCCTCAAGCCAAAAAGTTTGCCCACCCCTGAGCTAGATGATACTCGTTGAAAGTTTTGGAGGCATTTTGCATCCATAGGCTACTCTCATGTTTTCTCAGAACTCCTACTGGAATACATAACAGAGAGAATATGGCCTTTTGTTTGTAGACTCTGTTGCTATACATGGCTGTGCAAGGGATAGAGGGGTTTTGCCTCATTCCTGTTCCAACACTAGATGACATCCCTTCACGCAAGGGAATTTCCCCTGGTTTTACATGCTGTCAGCCTCAAACCATAGGGCACATCTAGGTCTTCTTGACTAGAAGCTTGGTGGTTGTGAGAGCCTCTTCACAGCAAGGGCATGCATGTTAGGCAGTGCAGGCAGAGTTTCTGGGTGTGCATTAGTCATATTGTCTGTCAGAACAGGTAATGGTGTGTGGGTACACAGTAAATACATTTTATTGCAGTAGGGCCTGTTGGACCAAACCCAATTGGGGCCCTACTGTGCCACGCACTGTACAAACACACAGTTAGACGTGGTCTCTGCTCTGAAGAGTTTACAGTCTAAATTCAGACACGATGTATGTGAGTTCAGTAAGCAATAGGGGAGGGCAGGGCAAGGGAAGCACTAAAACATGCATTTCCATAGGCATTTCCATTATTTCAAATAATTTAAATTATTTATATATAAGCAAAGTGATGATCCTGTGAGTTCAATAACCAGATAGTGTATCATGTACCCTATCGAAGCAGTCCAGGCTAAACTGAGAAGTAACTTAGCGACTGTCTTTTATCCAGAGGCAAGTAATTATCACAAGTGATTGTAATAAGGCCAGTCCAGGGAGAGATTTAAATAGTAAGCGAGAGACCTTGACATGGAGTCTGTATTCAGAGGGAAGCCAGTGCAGAGACTGGATGCTGGATTGATGTGTTACAGGGGCTCACTGGGCACAGGCTGCTGTGCTTTGTACCAGTTGGAATCAGGCCCTCTCAGAGGTCCAGAGGGGCCCGGGCCACTTCCAGCTTTTGAGGCCCCTGGCCATAATAAAATTAAAGAATGACAACATGTGAGCTAACCTTGTGCCATCAGAGCCAATATATTTTTATTAATATTTATGAACATTTTTAACTCATTATATGACCAAATCTATATCAGTTAACAAAAAGAAAAGTCTTTTAACAAATCACATCTCCTATTTGCTTAAATTTGAAGCTCTAAGCTAAGAAAGTGTGTCACATTTTGATCTGATAGGGATGTGCATAAAAACAAGTTGCAAAAGTTATCAAATGCCAAAAAACTTACAAGTGTCTAAATTTGAGGCCTCCCTGTGAGTTGAGGCCCAGGCCAAATGGCCCTTCTGGCCCTGCCCCGATTGGCCCTGGTTGAAATATTTTTCAGGGTGTGTGACTTCATTTGTAGACATGAGTTGCAATAATCAAGTCTAGAGGTCCCACGTGGATCACTGTGGCCAGGTCTGTTTGATAAGATGTGATGCCATGTTCTGGCCAGATAGAAGTGGAGTCTGCCCATCTGTCAGAATGTTTGTGCAGCCCGTCTAAACTTTCAACTCCCATGTTGTAAGACTGTAAGATTAGCTTCTAACACAAAAGTTCCAGCCATTCACATAGTTGCTTTTGGTGTCTTCCCATCTTTGCTGGCCACTGTGGGTATGGCTACATTGCAGTTAACAGCCTGTGGCTGGCCTTTGCCAGCAGACACAGGCTAAGGGGCTGTTAAACTGCAGTGTAGATGTTCAGGCAGCCCAGGTTCTAGGACCTTGCAAGATGGGAGGGTCCCAGAGCACAGACCAGCTGCAGGTGTCTAATTGCAGTGTAGACCTGAGGGTGAGGTAAAATAGGTCAGTTTATTCATTAAGAGTATCCTGGACAAACTTGCTGTCTGTAAACCAGTCCTCAGTTACAATCATACGCTTTGACTTGAAAAATTCCACCACAAAAGCCATGAAACCTGAAGAATCTGATGTCACGACAGCAAAGATGTTGAAAAATGGTTCGTCATGCAAACTTGTCCCCCTGCCATTGTATTCTTTATGGCTTGAGCTAAAAATCAGATACCAAATCTAAAGAGACAATCAAATTGCTAAAGAATAATGACTTTTTGTCTAGAGACATTTCCCAATAACAAATTATACTGACTCTTCAGAACCAGCTGTGTGGGTGAACGTGAACAATAAGATTAGAATAAGGTTTGTGTTAATTATTGCATTTCAGAGTGTAATTAAAAATGTACTTTGTGTCTGGCAACTAACTTTTTTAAATGTAAATTTCTTGGCTAAGATTTTCAGATGTAACTAGTGATTTTGGGTGCCTCAGTTTCCAGATCCCAACTTGAGACACCTTAAAGAGAGCTGATGTGCAGCGAGCAGGTGATCGCTAACACTGGAAAAATCTTGTCCCCTGTCTATTTCATTGGTATTTTTATTTCAAAATATAACAAGTTTACAGAATAGCTGAGTTGGGGGGGACGAAGGAAAGTCTTGGACCCAATTTCTCTGACATAGGGTTGGATGTCCAGGATGAACTTCAGAACTGACTCAACAGATTCAATTTATTTAACAATTCTGCACCCCTCTCAAGCTGACATCCTAAATGTTTGCAGCTCACTGAAGTTTGAAAGAACTACCCTGAATGCTGGGGTTACAATGGAAAGGTCACAGATCACTAATGTACAACGGGACTACGGGAAGTGGAGAAATATCCACTGATGATTTGAAATGTGCTTTTTCTAACGTTAGTGTCTTTGCTGCTCTTGAGATGCATGTAAATCTTCATCAGTGTCTAGATCTCAAATAAAAGGATAACTACTCCCAGAGGATAGATTGTGCAGATCAGTTTGATAGCTCTCAAGCTAGCCCTGAATCACAAGGATTGTCTTTAGCCCTGTTTTATATTTACTGATGCAAGAGCATAAGTAATTGTTGCAACCACTGATGAAACCTGCGTGCATGCAAAGCCTAGGTGGCTCTTTCTTATGCTATACCAGATACCAAAAGAATTGACTTGTGTAACAATGAACTAGAAGGCATCACTGTTTGTTTACTGCTAGCAATCATGTTTCTGTATGTTTGATCATGTGCTGGGTATTTTGTATTAGGCAATTTATACTACTTGGACCATTGGAATGAACAAGGTGTTGAATCAGAAAAGTACAGTATGTATCCTCTAGGGACTATGTTCTAAATTGTCAGGGGATGAACTAGACAACCAAGTAGGTCTTTTTATTGCTATTGTCTATGTTTAATGTACTAGACACAGATCCGTCTTCTATTACACTCATTTCTGTGCCTGACAAATGTCATACACACAGTGGTGCTGTTTTCCAAACTAAACAATGAATGTTTGACATCACATGAAGCTACTGGTTATTCATATTTTTATTTCTAGTTTGAGCTATCATTTATTTATTTCAAAGTAGCAGCTGGAAATTCCCTATAATCTTTACAAAAGTTCATAATTCTACAAAGTACAACCACCCCTTATTTCTCTGTATGTCACTTCATTATAGTAGTTATTTATATAGTAATTACAAATGTTTCCTATCTGAAGTTATCAGTAAATTTGAAACTATAAATCCAGGTGTTTATTACCTGAAGATAGGTTACTACCACTGTATTGTTATACGGGCATGTGACACTCAACAGGTTAAGTATCAGAGGGGAAGCCATGTTAGTCTGAATCTGTAAAAGCAGCAGAGTCCTGTGGCACCTTCTAGACTAACAGACGTACTGGAGCATGAGCTTTCATGAGTGAATACCCACTTCGTCTGATGCATGTAGTGGAAAACTTCCACTACATGCATCCGACGAAGTGGATATTCTCCTACAAAAGCTCATGCTCCAATATATTTATTAGTCTAGAAGGTACCATAGGACTCTTTGCTCCTCAACAGGTTGTTATACTGACAAACCAGATTACACTAACTAATGTAAAAAAGAAGTTGTAGCATCAACATTTGTTATGATTATATGGATTGGTGAGTCCTAGGGGAAACAGCTAATCAGTATGCAGCAATCTGCATATTATTTTATTATTTTTACAGCACCTAAGAACGTGCTAGTTGCTTTTCAGACAAGTAGAAGTCAAGATCCCAGCCCCAAAGAATTTACAATCTAATGTCAGGTGACCCACGGTGAGTGAGGATGGGCAAGCAAACAGAAGTGGGGAAGTGATATGGAAAGTCAAAAGTTACAATAATAGGATCGTGTGATTACACACTTAAGGCATGAACGCATCTTAATGGTTCAGACAGAAAGATACACACGGAGATTATTGAATGAACTCACTCTCTGTATATGACTGAGCCTGCAAAAACAAGGCTTTTAGGAAGGATTTGAATGGGGGACAGAGGTGGCTTGGTGAGCTCAGGAAGGGCGTTCTGTCCATAGGAGTGGCGCTGAAGGGACACAAGTGGAAGTGGGAAAAGGAAACAAAGGGGATGTTAGTGCTGCCACATTTGGCAGTGAGATTGGAAAACGTGAAAGAAAACCAAGCAAAAGCTGTGGAATAAGGCTAAGGCTCAGCTACACTTGAAAGTTAACAGGGATTAAGGTAGGGTGTGAATTTAAAACATGATTGGTCAAGCTAAACAGGAACAAGGCACTCGTTTTCCAAGATAAGTGTTTTCATGCATGGAGTTAATCAGGAACTGCTGTATGTGTAGACAAGCCCTAAGTATTGAAGGCCTTAAAAGAAAGGACAAAAGCTTTGAATTTAATATGCAGTGCAATAGAAAGCCAATGGGAGGGTTCAAAGAGGTTTGACATGGTTTGAATTATAAATACTGTATGGTTACTAAACGCAATTGGGATCACCACACAAGTCAGGTATCCCCATCCTCTGGCTTGATGAGAGCATTTCATTTTGGCTTATAATTGATACTATGTGGTTTCACAATGTAAACCACTAAACTTTGATTACACAATTACCCACTATAACTCCATTTTACTGCAGGAATAGAGCACGGGTTCAGCCTGGTTTGACAGTGGAGCTCCCACTTGCAGATAACACACAAGATAAATATGCAGATTTGGACAGTTGGGGATGCCCGTACCCTGAGTTGCTCCTGTTTGGAATGAAAACATCACAATGTAGTAAAACTGCTCAGATTTAAAAAACAAAACCAAAACCAAAAAAAACCACTTTCAGTTTATAAGAAAACAAATTGAGGATTAACTAGGACTCCTCATAAATCTAATCAGAATCTTATCATTACAGCAAATACTGTGCAAACAAAAATAATAGTATCAAACATACAGATTTCTTCAGTACAAAAGGTCACAGGCCACGAATCCTATGCATTTAAAACATGCACTGCTGATTTGCCATTTATGCCACCACTTCGTCCTGAACTGAACAAACAGCAAGTGCCCAGCTCTTTGAACAGGCTGTTAGCCTTCTCTTTGTGGTTATCTTCTTGCTGCGATAAGTAAAAGTAGGCCTGTGAGCATCAGCCTTCAAGCCAGAGATCATCACTTCCCATGTGGTACTGCCATCTCCCTTGGAGTCCAACCTCCCCCTTTTTTTTTTAACTTGGGAGTGGAATTGTCACCGACCCTTGGAGATGCATGAGCATGCTCAATGGGTTTGTGAACTCCCCCCTCCAGTCCCAGACTAGTTGGAGTCAGTGAATAGCTGCTCCACTCTTCTGGCAAAAAAACGCCCCCACCTACTGCTGTTTAAAGGAAGCATGGGTTACAGTAACACACTTGGAAAATGCTCATCTGTGATTATGTATCACACCCTTCTCCTTACTCTGATCGTATCTCCTGCTCTTATTGAATATCTCTCTCTCTTTTAGTGGGCTTCTCCTTTTTCTTCTGCATTAAAGCATGCTGATGGTAAGAAAAGTGGTTATGCAAAATGGCACTTTCTTACTCAACAGATCTGCTCCCTCTGTATTCCTGTTTCCTGAGTCCTACTGGCTTGCTAAAATAAGGCTTAATTGTGTTTGTTCATGGTTAGTACTACTATCCCTAATACCCTAGGCTGGATATTACTCCTTTTGCGCATCATCGTCAACAATATGTAAGGATAAGAGAACAAACCACGCGTGACAGATGAATCCTGTCTCCTAATGCACTACTAGCGTGCAGATGCTATAGTGAGGAACAAGGCATACAACCTTACATAGAATAGAAATAGAAGGTGTATAGCTTCCTTACACTTTAGCTCCATTGAAAAACTGCCTCCATATAAACGAGTTCTACAAACTCAGCCTTTGTCTGTTGATGTGCAGCTACGCTTTTCTACCTTTAAAGCCTTCAGCCTCTTCTGTGAGACTGTTTCTTCTAGCTAACAGAAATAAAAGGACATTAGGTAAGGTCACCGTTTTATAAACCTGAGACATTTCAATAAGAACAAGTAACTGAAGTTGTACTGTTTTGTTCAATGTAGCTGCATTCGTTATTTAGAAGGAGAACCGGGGTTTTCTGTAAATATAGAATTTGTATTATTTGGGCAAATAAGTATCTAAAAGAGCATATGTGAAAGTTTGAACTCAACTCTCCTGACTCTCAGTAACTGTACCTTGGCATATGTGAAAGTTTATGCACCTGCTGTGTGGATTGGGCCCTAGTTGTTTCCCTGAAAATAATTCTAAATAAACTATCACCCCAGAGTCTAGCCAATAGATCTTAGCTGTCTTTCATTATCCTCTTTCCTGAAAATAATGACCTTAAAATTAAATCAGTAAAAGGCACCAGCACGCAGTAAAAACTACACAATACATGAGGTTTATATGCCTATCTGATACGATAGCAGTGGGGTCAGAGTTTATATACCTGACTAGTTATGGTAAATGTGTGTGTTATATACCTGACTTGTATGGTAGTGTGGCTTATATCTGACTAAAGTGGTGTGTGGGTGGGTGTCATACCTGGCTAGTACAATAGCAGTGGAGGGGAGAGGTAATATACCTCATTGGTATCAGTGGGATATTTGTTAATACTCCATAAAAACCTGTTATAGAGATTAAGGCCAAATCCTTCAAAGAGAGCAGTGTGGGAATAGCCTGGCTCCCACCGTGTACCATTGGGTAAAGGGAGTGTGTCCTTACTGACCTCTTTGATTGCAACATATCAATAATGCACCTCCTACTGTTAGTTGGGGACTGCAGGTAGGACTCACTCAGGGGTCAGGTTTGCTCTCAGAGCAGTGTCTCTGCTAAGGCATGTTCAGATGACTAATGCGCAGGCATTGGATTTGGTCACTCCTCTCCTAGTCGCATGATACCCACGCTTACAGGGCATTTCTCCTGGTCTTGACCTGTATTGTCTATATATTTTTAATGTGATAGTTATCATAGTATTTAGGTGCCAAAATAACAATGCTTATGTAGTGCTTTAAATGTTCAAAATGCTCTACAAACATTAACAAAGCCTCACAACATGCTGGGAGATAGGAACGCATTCTCCCCATTTTATAGGTAGGAAAACTATGGCAGAGAAGTGCGGTGAAGGGACAAGGCCAAGCCATGCAGTGAGTCATTAACCGAGAAGGGTTTAGCATCCTGGCTCCCCACCTCTTGTTCATTTCTCCACATCACAATCATACTGGGACGTAGGAACAGCAGAGTCACCTCCCCTGCACTGCTAGAGGGAACTGCTGTTGAGCAACACCAGGACCTCCCTGCCTACCAGGGCTCAGCACTAACAACTGGGAGTGACAAACTCTAATGCAGTTGCTGGGCAGCCCATGTGACACATGGCTACTGTGAATCCCATGCCAGGTGCTGGTGTGTGTAGGCCTCTAAAGCATCCCCTTGGCTCTAATGTGTGGACCCTTGGGACTTTCCCTGCCTTGCACAGACTGAGGCTCAGCAACAAGGCATTAGCATATTGTGCATTTCTGATGAGTTGCTGAACCATTTAGAAACCCAAACTTTATCAGGAAACATCGCCGCTTTCTTTGCATGAAAGCACAGCAGAAGTCTTCCAGGGCTAAGACTTCCCTTTCTAATGGCACGTTCCATCCCAGCATAACAAAATATTTTGCAGATATTAATTTATTAATACATATCCACAACAATTCTGTGAGGAGGCACATCCCCATTATTGCTCTTTTGCAGATGAGAAAACTGTGATTCGAGGAGTTAAGGCCAACGTTTTCAAATGTATGTGCTTAAAGTTGGACTCCTAAATCCAAGGTTTGGAGCCTAATTAAAAAGGGTCCCATTTTGAGCTATGGCGTATCCTCCACTACTACGGAAGGCAATGCAAGCTGTTGAGTGCTCAGGACCTCTGCAAATAAGGCCAGTTACAGAGGTTTCTTGAGCATTGCAGGGCTGCCGGGTGGGGGGGGCAGGCAAGTGGGGCAATTTGCCCCAGGCCCCACAGGGGCCCCCATGAGAATATAGTATTCTATGATATTGCAACTTTTTTTAATGGAAGGAGCCCCCAAAAGTGCTTTGCCCCAGGCCCCCTGAATCCTCTGGGCGGCCCTGTAGTATTGAAACTTTTTTTAATGGAAGGGGCCCCTGAAATTGCTTTGCCCCAGGTCTCCTGAATCCTCGGGGCAGCCCTGTTTAGGCTTCTAGTTTTACGGGCCCAAGTGGCCCGATTTGTAGGTTGTTGAGCACCCACAACTCTTATGAAAGTCAATGGAATCTAATGGTGCTCAGCCCCTCTGAAAATCAAGCCACCAAGTTCCTGAAGCCTAGCCTAAGTGACTGACTCAAGGTCTCGCAGGGAGTCAACAGCAATGCTAGGAGTCAAACTCAACTCTCCCGATTCTCAGTAACTGTACCTTAGTCATAGGACTGCTTTCAATACAGTCCAGCACAAGGAATAGCCTCTTTCATAAATTGTCCAAAACCACTTTGTGGAAATAAACTATAGGGCCAACATTTTCAGACTTTGGTATCTTAACCCAAGCATTTAAATCCATAGTTAGGCACCCAAATAACCCACTTGATTTTCAAAAGTGCTGAGCAACCCTTAGCTCCCATTGACATAAATATGGAGGTAGGAGTGAAAACATAGAGCCTCAGGTTTAGGCATGTGAGTTTGAAAATGCTGGTCATGGTACAAATCCAGGTGCCGAATGTTTGCAGAGGGGTAAAGAAATGATGAGACCAAGACCAAAATGTGCAAACCTGAATGTTTACAGTTGGGGTGCTACATCTAAAGGCCTGACTTTCAAAGGTGCTGGGTACCTGCAGCTCCCATTCACCTCAGTGATGTTTGTGGGTGTCCAGCAGTTCTGAAAAGTGGGTCTTTTATATGTAGGGGCATTACTCTAGCTAGCCTAGTTACTCTAGGTCCCTACAGTCAAAGAGCTGATGTGTAAATAGATGCAGAGACACAAGAAGGTGTTTATGGATAGCAGGAGTTTTACTGGGGCATTAGAAAATCCGCCGAGAACATTAAAGACAAGCCTGTTGTCAGGCCAGGAAAGCAAAGGAAGCTGCCCGGGGAGGTTGCCAGCCAGTGGGAGTGTTTGTGGTAGGAGGCTGCTGGGTGGAGTTTCTTACTCACCTTTCTGAGCTACCCCCAGCTTCTGTGAAACCTGCTGAGCGGTTTCCCCCCGCTGCAGGGCGGGGGGAGGAAACGCGCCTCTTGGAACAGGTTTTGTCTTTTACCCGCTGACGTTTTACTGCCCCAGATGAGCGTTTGAAACAAAACCACCCTGTCAGTGCGAAGGCAGCCTGGAAAAACTGGTCGGGTCAGGGGCGAGGGCTGCATTCCTGGCTGCTGCTGCAGGGGACGGCGGGGAGTTGGGCAGGTATATAAGGGCCGGCTCAGAGAGCCCGAGCAGAGCACGGAGCCTGGGGAGTGCAATGGGCGACGGGGGAAGAGCCAAGCAAGCCGGAGGAGCAGAGGCAACAGGCGCTGCGAGAACAGAGGGGCTGCCCGGCTACCTGCCTTCCTCGGGGCAGCCTGGCGCGTGGGGACAGCTGGGCTCCCCGCGCTGCCTCCCGCACAAGCTCTAGGGGCCCGTCCGGAGAGTGGCTGTGCAAGGCTCAGCGGGTTGCAGCCAAGCTGGGAACCCCTCGTGCAAAGGGGGGGTGGGTGGGAGGAGGCTCCTGCACCAGCCAGTGGCCAGCTGCGTGGGGGGGCCAGGCCGGGGCGGCGCGGGTGTCTCCCCCTTGTTTGTTTTGTCTCGCAGGTGGGTCTGCGGCGGAGCCAGCGCCAGCCCCGGCGGTCGGCGGGCGGCCTCCTTGGTGCAGTGGTTCTTAACAGTTCAACAGTTCTCTAGCATAATTGTGAAATGTTTAGGACCACTTGACCAGGAAGGCCCGGGCATCCGGCGAGGAGGAGAGAGCGCGGCGGACGGCGGAGCCCTCGGCGGCGCAGGTGGGAGGGGAGCCGCGCCCGGCCAGGGGGCCAGGCCGGGCTGGGGGGCCCTGGGGCGCAGGGAAAGAGATCGCGGCTCGAACTGGGTCGGCGAGCAGGGGCTGCCCGTGCCCAGCTCTTAACGGGGCGGTGACCTGCTGGGGATGGAGCTGGAAGCGGAGCCCGGGAAGCTGGGCTGGACACTGACACGCAACCGGAGCCGGGGCGCTGTAGGGTGGGATTGTGCTGCCCAGGGAGGGACCATAGTTCACCTGGCTGCTCTTTCACAGCTTGCCTGGACTGGTACCTAGCAGCGCCGTGCACGCTACTGACAGACTGGGAGAGAGGATACCTGGCACGTGCAGAGCGCAACGGTAGCAAATGGATCCGCTTTAACTGCGGGAAGAAGAGCGCACGCTTAAAATAGGCTGCAAGAGCCGCTTATTTGCCTCTGTTTCCCCCTCTGTACATGCCAGCTAGTCATATATTCTAATATATCGTTATTGGCAGTGCCCAGTGACAGTGAGCCTGACAAAGACTGATACCAATGGAAACATTTTTAAAACGTTATTGTACCGTGTGTTGTAAGAACTGAAATGTGGCTAATTGTTTGACAAGGAACAACTGGGGTACACGCAGAAGCGGAAGGGTTTCTGTTGCCTTTTTGTTCTCTCTTAATTCATCTCCATGTTCTGTCTGTCTCTGTCTCACAACCATTACGTGATTAAAAACATTAAAGAAATGTGCTGCCTATGGAGGTTCTGTCTTCAGAAGTCAGATCTTTACATGCATGTTGGTGCTAGAGATCTGCCAGTCCACCTGTTGGTTCTTTAGCAATCTTAACGTTGTTTTGGGCTGTTGCATCACCTTGATACTGCTGTACTTCATGTGATGTTATTTTCAATATATACTGTTATTTTAGAAAGTTAGGGCCCAACCCAACGTTAGTCACAACTCAGGCTAATGACTTCAGTGGGAGTTTTGCTTGAGTTAAGACTGCAGGACTGGGGACCTGATACAAAGTCCATTGAAAACAATGTGTTTCATTGATCTTGTCAGGCTTTGGATCAGGCCCTGTATCCTTAGAATTTACGTGCAGAATTCTCGGAGTGAAAATCTGTTGAAATTTCAGTTTCTAAGACATCATTTTAATTTCAAGACAATTCTTTCTGTCATACTTAAATTCTAAGCTTATTCCCCCATCTCTCCTACCACCCTCCTTTGTTCATATACAACTAAACAAAACAAAAAGAAGAGGTTTTTATTTAAAAGGAAAGGTTGCCATTTCTAAATCTTTAATGGGAATGGATATCTGTCTGTGGTTTTTAAAACCAAACCAAATACACACCTACCTCTGTGGCACTCTGCTTGCTTAAAAAGTTGCCACTGTTTTATGGCAAGCACACTAGGTGCAGATGTGCAATTGCTGCAGTGAAATCCTGGCCCCATTGAAGTCAGTGAGTTTTGACATGGATTTCAATGGGGCCAGATGGTGGAACAACATCCAGGGGAAATTGATGATATCTGAATGTGGATAGGCATTCAGGGGAAATTGATGATATCTGAATGTGCTGCTCCAGGACAGTTTAGAGCAGTAGGTAAAAATCATCCTATCTCTTACTCAGAACAGGTTGGGCAAGGTTAATTATGACATAATGGGGTTTAATATAGCTGGAAGTCAGGGAACGGTGGCAGTGTTTCTCAAACTGCGGGGCTGGCCTCCTTAGGCAGGCTTAAACAAGCCCAGGTAAAATGGAAAAACAAATTTTGTAAAGGACTTGGCAAAGACAGCGCCCCATGTTCATTAATGAGGATGATTCCTCGTTCACAGAGACAAAAATGGAAATGATCTAGCAAGGAAAAGATTTGCAGCCTATCCCATTTAAAGGTCTGGTGATTCAGTGCTATTCTGTCTAGGTTCTAATATATGGCACCCATCATTACAGTCTCTGAGCACCTGCCAAATATTGAAAAAGAAATAATAGTACGATTCTGTGCACTCAGTTCTCTTTAACTTTAGTGGGTGTTGTGAATGGGCTGAGCCTTGAAGTAGGGAAATTATACTTGCAAAACATTGTGGACCTGGTTCCCCAGCTGGTGGAAATCAGTGTAACTCCACTGAAGTGAATAGAGTTACGCTGATTTACACCAGCTGGGAAATCTGGCCCAATGTGTTTTCCCCCCACCACAAACAATGGACCTGATTCTGTCATCCTTCCACATCCAACCTGCCCACTGATGTCAATAGGAGTATCGGGGGCACAATAAAGTGGGATGGATTGATATCAATGAAGATGCTTCCCTCTTGCTCCATTTAAAAAAGTATTACCATACAGGTCCAGAAGAGGATATTTTTCTGTGCCTAAGTGCAGAATGCTCGGAGACAGCTTGAAAAAAAACCAAACAAACCCCTGCTGCCTGAGAGAAAAGAGGGTGTTTTGTTTTAAAAGAAAATCTTGGTAACAATGGCAGAGTGAACCTGGGGGAGTTTGTACACACAGAAAGAAAGAGAAAACTTATGTCAAGTCAAAGCTCTCCTGATTACTCATGCGAACTGATGCTTTACTTTAACCCTTTGGGTGGAATCAGAGAGGGTCACTACTTTACTGGAATGTCTCTTCCATGCATATTGTGCCATGCATGACATTTTAAAAGTTCTGAATTGGATTGATGCTAACCATTGTTTTTCTTCTGCCAGACTTGTTGAGCTTCTGATGGCAGGCTTGTAGTTTTCATAAACTGGACAACAAGCCACCTGGATAAACAAACAAAAATGCTATGCAATGAGATATGAAAATATGCTCGCAACTAGCTCTTCCTTGTGATACATTGTCTGAGCTAAGTGAAAAACTCGAGGGGCATCAGCAAGGGAAATCAGACAGCTACTGCTCTTTTCTGCCTACACTAGTAAAATATCGTGGCACAGCGTGTCTTCAGCTCTAGCCATTAACATCTAACGTTTGAGACTTTAGGGCAAAATGTAAGCGCACATTGCTCTGTAACCAACCTTTTGGCTTTGTATAATGACATCTGATATTAAGCACCTGGTTAAAATGAATAGTGAAGATATTAAAAGGCTGGTTATGGCCAGGATAGAAGCAGTGGCAGATTAAACCTTCGTGCGACCCTGGCTCAGACTAAAGATGTATTTCTCCTAGCCTGCTGTGCCAAAGAGGAGGAAGTAAAAAACATTCCTCCTTCCCCTCTCCCCCTTTGTGTGGGCTGCCTTTGCTCCTGGTGCCTAATCTTTGCAGTATGCACAATAATGCATTGGATATGATAGCTAAGTGGTCAGAGATCCAGCTGGCAGCCCATAGCAAAGTTCACCAAGCCAAATAAAATAGAATGCCCAAATGAAGAAATCTATGCATTCTCTTTCTCTCTTTCAATTGCTGGATCCTACCCCATGCACGTGGATGACCGAGGCCTTGACCCAGTCTGCTCATTGATTAATGTTTTGCTGAATGCAAGGCGTCCTTGATAGCATCACACTTAGGTCCTTAACTAAGACATAGTCACACCTCTTCAAGCTCTTGAAGTAATTGCATAAAACCATTTTGTTGTTGTTAAAGCTAATAAAAATATTTCTACTTCAAAGCATCTATGAGCAAAATTTTCCAAGGGGACTCAGCGTGGCTTCTAACTCACACCTGCAGTTTTGTGTATGCGGTCGTTTGCAGAAATAGATCATAGAACTTTCATCGTTTAACTGTCTGTTAGTGGCAGGAATTGTTAGGCCCAATCCAGTTCCTGTTTTCTCACTGGCTGCAAGAAGAGCAAGATTTGACCCATAGCTTGGGTGCAAAGTCAGTAGGCAGTTATCGACAGCCAGGTCCTCAGCTGGTGTAACTTGGCCTGGCTCCTTTGACCTCAGTGTAACTACACTGATGTACTGCACCTGAGGATCTGGCCCTGAAATTCTCTTTCTCTACACAAATGATTAAAAGCACAGAATTATAGGTGCAAATGTTCCAAGTGTATTCCATTTAAAATACATAATAAGGGATGCTAACAAATGAGAGCAATGGGAGGCCAAGGCCTGTCAGCATGATGAGAACGAGCGAATGCACAGTCAGTCTATGGAACTCTTTGCCAGGGGATGTTGTGAAGGTCAAAACTATAACGAGATTCAAAAAAGAACTAGATAAATTCATGGAGAATAGGTCCATCAGTGGCTATTAGTCTGGATGGGCAGGGATGCAACACCATGCTCTGAGTGTTCTTAGCATCTGTTCACCAAATGCTGGGAGTGGATGATGGGGGATGGATCGCTTGATGATTATCTGTTCTGTTCATTCCCTCTGAAGCATCTGGCATTGGCCATTGCTGGAAGACAGGATACTGGTCTGTCACAGTATGGCCATTCTTATGAATGATGTGCTGAGGGTTAGTCAGGAATGTGGCAATTCCCTGCGTTGGCATCAAGTCATACAAAAATCCAGCCATTTTAGACTTCATATGAGTCTCATTTCAAATGTTCTTATGATTTTTAGACACTATTAATGGCAGCCAATGTGGCAGTGGCCACATTAAGCATGATCCCCAATGCTATCTGGCCTGCCTCCCTCCATCCCTGCCTGGCAGTTAGACACCCCTTAGTTACTTCTATCTTCCTGCCATTCTGGCTTCCCTTCATCTGTATATTCCCATTGGCTGCAGCTTGCTCTTTGATGGTGGGGATCAGAATCTATGTTGGACACTTGAGAGCTCCAATTTGTATGTATGTATGGTGTGTATGCAGCTAAATCCCAAATCATTTGATTCTTCCTAACTCCAGTTTTCAATCTGATTTCTTTTCCCTGTTCTCTCGTGACAGACTAGTGACTCCATCATTCTGCAAGGTACAGAAAGCTGGAATGGAAATGTTCTGTATACTATATAGTATAATTTATTAGACAGTTGGTTAGAGTCCCCATGTGATGACTCTTAACCTGGGATGAGCATATCTGCCCAGAGCTATAACTCTTTAGTCTCCCTTATGGTAAACATCACTTGTTCCTCGAGTGCTGGAGTTACTTGAATTACCTTTGTCTTTCTTCCTAGAGTGCAGCAGGAAGCAATTTTAAGAACAGGGGCACTAAAATTAGAAATAATTCAATGACATTTTTATAGTAGCCACATGCAGGGAATTCTCTTTCCTACCTCATTTAACCTTCACAATATCATAAAGTAGCTCTAAAGGCTTTTTGATGTCAAGATGAAATATATTTAAAATAATGTTTAGTTACTGCACTTCATTAATCATATAGCAAGCTACATTTCCAGTATTTTTATGTCTGCATTCATAAGGAAGCTGGAGGGAAGGAAAAAATGAACCAATACATAGCCCATATGCTGTGAGACTGTTGGGAAATGCTGCAGGTAAATGATCTAAGATATCTACTGATACATAACACTCTTCTGTCTCTTATTCCATTCTTTTCCTTTATGCTACTCTGGCAAATGTTTCAACTTTTCCCACTGTGATGGAACAATAGTTAGAATCACTTCAGCAAGCTGGTCAGTGTCCATGGTACATTGTGCTGCCAGCTCTTGCAATTTTATGGTGCGTCTTGTGATAGCAGGTGTTTTCCTTAAAACCCTAGTTCCTGAATTCATGTGAATAAAGGAGAATTTCCACAGTGTTTTTTGTCTCAAGTGCACCTAACGTCTCAGTAATCAGAAGGTAAATAGGAAGAATTCAAATTGTGTTTTATTTTTTTAATCTAATGATTTTTAAGTCACTCTCATGATTTGGGAAAGGGGCTTGTCTCATGACTTTTGAATGTTTGGATTTGACAATACCAATTTGTAATAAATCTGGTAAGATGTAGCTCATTGATGTTAGGAAATCAAGATATTAGGCCAGTTCTTTTCTCATTTACACAGCTGTAATTCCAGAATGACTCCAATGGCTTGTGTGCACTGGTGTGACAGAACAGAACAGAAAGACATTGACCTTGTTACAGTGACGCAGGCCTTTGCCATCTTCAGACTAGAATATTGCAATGTGCTGTATGTGGGGACAGAGCTTAACTCTTTTTAGAGATCTCAAGCGAGTGGAGAATCCCGCTGCCTGTTTGTTAGGTGCTGTTTCATGCAGACAGGATGTCCTGCTGGTACTCTGGAGTGTGTACTGGATTCCAATTAGTTTCCAAACTGAGTTGATTCATAGATTTTAAGGTCAGATGGAACTGTTATGATACAGTAACTCCTCACTTAACATCCTCTTGCTTAACGTTGTTTCGATCTTATGTCCCTGCTCTGTTACAGAACATGCTCCATTTAAAGTTGTGCAATGCTTCGCTATAACGTTTGGCTGCCTTTTTGTCCACAACTGGCAGCCCCCCATCAGCTCCCCTATGCCCCCCCACAGCACCTCCCACCAGCTGGCAGACCCCCGGATCAGCACCTTCCCTCTCCTCCCTCCACCTCCTGCCCATGGCAATCAGCTGGCTTGGGGCATTCAGGAGGGAGGTGGGAGGAGCGAGGACTCAACGGGACGGCTCCTCCTCCCTCCCCAATGCTGCAAACAAGCTGATTGCTGCGAGCAGGAGGCAGGGGAGGGAGGAGGGAGCCTGCGTGCCACATCCTTGCTCCTCCCCCCTCCATCCTGCCCCCTGAAGGTCACAAGCCAGCTGACTGCCGCGGGCAGGAGGGAGGGGGAGGAGCGAGGATGTGACTCACCTCCCTCCCCTGCCCCCTGCCCCTGCCTCCTGCCCATGTCAGTCAGCTGGGAGAAAGGAAGCTCTTGGTGGGGGCTTTATGGAAAGAATCTTTTGTCTGTTCATGCCCTATGTGGTCCCAATGCAGGGCCGCCCAGAGCGGGGGGCAAGTGGGGCAATTTGCCCCAGGCCCTGGGCCCTGCAGCGGCCCCGCGAGCCCTGGCCTGGCGGCAGTCCGGGTCTTCGGGAGCATTTCAGCAGCGGGAGGCCCTTCAGTGACTCCAGGTTTTTGGCAGCACTGAAGGGCCTCCTGCCACCTAAGACCCAGACTGCCGCATGGTGAGTACAAGCGCCGCAGCTCCCCTGCTTTGCCTCAGGCCCCCTGAATCCTCTAGGCGGCCCTGCACCAATGTCAGACTTTGTTGATCTTCAGGTCAAGCTGCCAGGCTTATCCATTTGCCCAGGCTTTCTTACGAGGCTTGGTAGGTAGGGGAGGCTACTCCTTTCTGTAGATTGATTAGAGAGGCAATTTCTATTCTGGAAGATTAAATTAGTTTTGACAGAGATGGCTAGGTCTTCTGTGTTGGATATTTAACCTTTTGATTTTATGTTTTGAATGTGTATGAGTACCTACAACTCTGGATACACTTACATTGCCTCATCTCTGTAGTAACAGAGCATCCCCCACATATTGATAAATTTATTTACACAACAACCCTGTGAGGAAGGAAATTATTATCCCTCTTTCACAGATGGGCAATAAAGGTAGAGAGAAGATAATACCCAACATCACACATGAAATCTGTGGCAGAGCTGGGGATGGAATCCAGGTGTCCTGAGATCCAGTCCAGTACATTATCCATTGGAGCATTCTTCCTGGCTTTTAAACATATATGAGAAATACTGAGAATAGAGGGTTCCTCTAAAATGCTTTAATGAGCTTAATCTTTCTATTTTCCAGAATAATATTAATTATTGATTAGGGATCTGATCCCATGGTCCTTACCAAGCAAAACTCCCATTGATTTTAGTGTTGTAATGGGCTAGAATAGAAAAACATTGAACATGAGCCAAATTTAAATGGCTAAATAATTATTGTAATTAAAACAATACAGGCTGTCTAATGAGGTCTTTGCTATCAATATGCTCTTTTCAGTATCAATGTGACCCATCTGCATACTCTGTGCTGACAGTTCTAGGAGACAGTTGGCCACATTCCCCTCTGTCACAGTTTTGCAACACACGTTGAGTTCAGTCGAGTTGTGCACCTGTGACTTAGAGCATAATTTGGTCTAGTTTCTCAGCATTGGCAAATACTTAAATTCAGAACTGTAGCATCCTAATCTCATCCCAATTGTGGCATTTAATTTCAGAAAGGGGAACTATGCAAAAATGAGGAGGTTAGTTAAACAGAAATTAAAAGGTTCAGTGGCTAGAGTGAAATCCCTGCAAGCTGCATGGACACTTTTCAAAGACACCATAAGAGAGGCCCAACTTAAATGTATACCCAAAATTAAAAAAACACAGTAGAAGAACTAAAAAAGATCTTAACAACTATGTAAAAGAAGCAGTGAGAGATAAAAAGACATCTTTTAAAAAGTGGAAATCAAATCCTAGTGAGGTAAATAGAAAGGAGCATAAACACAGCCAAATTATGTGTAAAAATGTAATAAGAAATGCCAAAAAGGAGTTTGAAGAACAGCTAGCCAAAAACTCAAAAGGTAATAACAAAATGTTTTTAAAGTACATCAGAAGCAGGAAGCCTGCTAAACAACCTGTGGGTCTCCTGGATGATCAAGATACAAAAGGAGCACTTAAAGACAATAAAGTCATTGCAGAGAAATTACATGAATTCTTTGCTTCAGCCTTCATGGCTGAAGATGTTAGGGAGATACCCAAACCTGAGCAGTCCTTTGTAGGTGACAAATCTGAGGAATTGTCACAGATTGAAGTGTCACTAGAGGAGGTTTTGGAATTAATTGATAAACTTAACAGTAACAAGTCACTGGGACCAGATGGCCTTCACCCAAGAGTTCTGAAAGAACTCAAATGTGAAATTGTGGAACTATTAACTACGGTTTGTAACCTGTCCTTTAAATCGGCTTCTGTACCCAATGACTGGAAGTTAGCTAATGTAATGCCAAGATTTAAAAAGGGCTCTAGAGGTGATCCCAGCAATTACAGACCGGTAAGTCTAATGTCAGTACTGGGCAAATTAGTTGAAACAATAGTAAAGGATAAACACACAGAAGACACATAGAAGAACTTAACTTGTTGGGCAAAAGTCAACATAGTTTCTGTAAATGGAATCGTGTTTTACTAATCTATTAGAGTTCTTTGAAGGAGTCAACAAACATGTGGACAAGGGGGACCCAGTGGACATAGTTTACTTAGATTTCCAGAAAGTCTTTGACAAGGTCCCTCACCAAAGGCTCTTGCGTAAATTACGTTGTCATGGGATAAGAGAGAAGATCCTTTCATGGATTTAGAACTGATTAAAAGACAGGGAACAAAGGGTAGGAATAAATGGTAAATTTTCAGAATGGAGAGGGGTAACCAGTGGTGTTCCTCAAGGGTCAATCCTTGGACCAATCCTGTTCAATTTATTGAATCTGGAAAAAGGGGTAAACAGTGAGGTGCTGCAGAGTCACATCCCACTAACTCACCATGTAGACAAGCCCTTAGGAATTCTCCAAAATTCCACCCATTGAAACCAAGCTTTTCAAATCTGAGTGCTTAAAATTAAGTTCCTAAACCCATATTTAGATGCCTAAATATAAGTGGCCTAACTTTTAGAATCACTGAGCACCAAAAATCCAGCTGCAGTCAATGGGGTGATCTAAGAAATATCAGATCATATGAGTGCTGAAATATGAATTCAGGAGCCTCACATTAGGGACACAGGTTTGGGAAGTTTGGCCTGGTCCATTAGAATCTTCAGGTAAAACTTCAAACTCTACTTTGAATCCTTCCAGACTTACAGGCCAACACTCTTTTATGCATTCTTTGGAGGAACATATTACTTATATGTCCTGCCTAATCTTGTACACACTCCTATGTCTCCAATGTGTGACTGACCCCATACATTCTTAACAAATAAAGTCAACATATGAGACCATTAAACAAACAAAAGAATTATATAAATTCATGGAGGATAGGTCCAATCAATGACTATTAGCCAAGACGGTCATGGATACAACCCTATGCTCTCAGTGTTTCTAAACCTCTGACTGCCAGAAGTTGGGAGTGGGTGACAGGGAATGGATCACTCAATATTTGCCCTGTTTTATTCACGCCCTCTGAAACATCTGGCACCCACTGCTTTTAGAAGGCAGGATACTAGGCTAGATGGATCTTTGGTCTGACCCAGTATGGCTGTTCTTATGTTCTTACCATATTTTAAAGTGTCACCATTCACTCATATGGGCACCTATTGTTCACCCCTTGTTCAATAAACAGTCAGCACACATCTGGGCTGGTGTGAGCCTGAGCACTGACACATCACTGTAATTATAGATGCTAAATATTATAGTCCTCAATAAATTTTGTTTTCTGTTATGTCAAGTTTATCCTATGAATGTGACTCCAAGGCACCATAAAGAATTATTCTTCTCTGCTTGTTGATCCATAAACGTACCACAGAAAGAGTTTGTATCACAGCACATATGGCAAGGTATTTCACAGAGAAAATGAGTAATTTGATGGGTTGCTTAACACTCTGCAGTTGAGCAAATTGATAATCCATAGGAGTTCATTTACAGATTAAACCCAGCGATTATATATAGTAATACGACAATTGCAGATTTTAAATAGTGTCTTTTGAGATGCACTTTAAAGTTAAATTAAAAAAAAGTTGTAATCTACAGTCCTGCATGAGGTGACTTTGCAGCACTTTTAGATGCTGCATAAAATATGTCCCCATCAGATTGGCTCCAACTGTGCTGTCTAACATCCCAAGACAGAAAGACCAACATTTTCAGGTTTTAGGCTTCATTTAGGCTTCTAAATCCACATTTAGGCTTTGTCTACCCTTGGGCCTTGTCTGACCTTAAAAGATTTGCCCCTTTATGCCAGCATAGTTATAGTGATAAAACCATCTTAATGTGGCTGTAGTTATACCAATATACAAGGGCTTATGTCAGCATGATTTATTCCAGTTTGGTGAGGCAAAATAAACTATACTGACATAAAGTGCCTTACTTGTATAACTATGTCTACACTAGGACTTTCACTGGTATAACATTGTTGTTAAAATAATCTTACCCCAACCAACATAGTTATATTGGTAAAAATTAAGTGTAGACTAAGCAATAGGTACCTGAATGAATGCCCCTATTTTCACTTATGGGTATTTGGGTGATAAGTAAAAACCAGGCCATTTATTTAGGGCCTATGGAACCCACTAGTAAAGTTCAGTAGGCAATTGTTACTCTCTGTGTCCAGACCACAGAGGATGTGTATCATTACACCCCAGGTATGGATGGAGGGTGGCTCTTGAGCTCAGTTTGTGCACACTTGTGTTTTTGGTTCCCTGGTTCAATCCCTGGTGTTGGACAAGTCAGTGGCCATCACACCTATGTGTGGATATAAGTGCTTAACTTTAGAAACACAAATTTGAACAACTGGCCTTAGCCTTTTCTACAGTCACCAGCCCTGCCTGGGTTTTAAAGCTAGAGCTCCATGGACCTTAACCTTAAATTTGACCTCTGCACCTTCTGTGTTGCCTAACAGCCCATGAACCCACATGGCCCTGCAGGAGCTGATGTTGCCTCTCCTTTCTTTGACTTGTGTAGTGGGACCAGGGGAAAGAAATATCAAGAAGCACAGGTGGTGAAAACACAAGACCAGAGCGGGCAGGGAAAGCTGCCATATACCCACCCACAGATCAGATCAACTCCCACTGTGCCATGGATTAGGGAAAGTGAAATTGAAATTCTGATGAATGTGTCACTTGGACCACAAAAATACATCCCATGGGTTAGATCTGAAAAGCAAGTAGTATTTGACACATCTAGGCTAAAATGTCCGATAGTGCCGCATTAGATGCTAGATGCCCACCAGATTATATGAATGTCTATATGCATTGCAGAGGTGCAAGAAGATAGGAAGACAGGTTGTTTTCAAGTGCAAGTGTCTGTAAGCATTGACAAAATAAGCATTTGCAGTCCGAAAATATCTGGGGAAAAGTGGGTGCAGAGTGAGTGGATCTTCCTGTTTAATTGACCATTGGTATGTTTCAATGGCAATATTATGCAAGAAACTCTAATTATGCTTGTTCATGTCATAGATTCTCTTTGTGTGTTTTACCATGCTCCAATGATACCATCATTCCATTTTTCTCCTTTATAGGTTTCATGTAATATTATATCCATTATACTTTGTCTTTCTTTCAGGCTCTCAAAGCATTGTTCGCTGGTTCATCCTTTGTCTCATAGGGAAGAGTAGCAGGTAGGAGGAAATGGAGTGAATAATGTACACCTGAGCTTCAGTGTAAAAAATTAGTAACCTTGAAAAGAGAATTTATTGCTACTGATGCCATTAGAATGAATTCTGTCTATTACAGTTAAAAAAAAAAACATACTTTGTAAAGCATCTTGGCAGACAGGAATAAAAAGCCACTACATAAATAAAAGCCATTATTAATGTTACAGTTATTTCATTTGTTTATTTTATTTTGTATTTTATCAGGCCTTTTTTTTTCAAATTCTGAAATTTCGGTAGCAAAATATATGCTTAAGCAGCGTTATATATTCATACGAAGATCCTCTTGCCCGTTAAATTATATGGCTTAGTGTGACCAGACAGCAAGTGTGAAAAATCAGGACAGGGGGTGTTCAATTATATAGGCACCTATATAAGACAAAGCCCTAAATATCAAGACTTTCCCTGTAAAATTTATGGATGATTTAGTTGGTGTTGGTCCTGCTTTGGGCAGGGGGTAAGACTAGATGACCTCCTGAGGTCTCTTCCAACCCTAATCTTCTATGATTCTATGAAAATGCTCACCCTAAATTGGCTTAGAGGCAAATATCTTACTTTCCTTTTGGTGCCTAACTATTCTCAGATTTTTTTTTAAATGCTTTTTGCAGCCCTGCAGTCTAAATCGTTAACAGTTTCCAAGACAGTTATTGACTGTGCAGCGCCACCTGCTGACAAATGCGAAGTGTGTAAACGGTAACTCAATACAATAGAACCTCAGGTTAGGAAGGCAAGGGGAATTGAGGATATTCACAATTCTGAAATTTTCCTAACTCTCAACAAAACATTATGGTTGTTCTTTCAAAAGTTTACAACTGAACATTGACTTAATACAGCTTTGAAACTTTACCATACAGAAGAAAAATGCTGCTTTTAACCATCTTAATTTAAATGAAACAAACACAGAAACAGTTTCCTTACCTTGTCAAATCTTTTTTTAACTTTCTCTTTATTTTTTTAGTAGTAGTACCTTTAACACAGCACTGTACTGCAATAGTTACAAACTAATACCAATCAGTTGGTAACTCTGGTGTTCCTAACGCTGAGGTTCTACTGTATATACATTAAATAGAAAGTTGTCATAACACTATGTGATTGGATGTTGATAAATAACCTTAGTTCTAAGTTGAATAGCAATTTGAAATTCAAATTTCTCTTTTGTAGTTTTCAAAATTAACAACATTGCTGTGATAAAAAGACCAGTCAAAAATCCCTGACCCTTGCTGGGAGTCAAAGCTACTTGTCTCATATAACAGTTAGGTCCTTTTCAGAGGGATAATTTGCTGTTAAAAAGTAAGAACCTGCTCTATTCTTTATCTCTTTATGGCAAAGCAACATAATTTTAGTGGAATTATACACTTTTCTCGTTCCAATCAAGTGTGTTTAAATATTGAATTAAGGAAATGGAATGGTTCTGTTTGTTCAAGGGATTAACAAGGTACACAGATATGGGTAGAACAGCAGATAATACACGTTCATGTTCAGATGTAGTAAAAAGAATTGGCCAATCCCTCAACTGGTACAATGCATCAGATGAGCAAGATAGACATTTCCTGAGAGGACCGTCTGGGAGATCTTTCTGAGAGGCGCCTGATGACTTAGTCTCTTACAATACAATCTTGATTGTAAAGAGTGTGTGGACAAAGTAGTCTCTCTCTGAGCCTTCCCAGAATCTCATATTCTGTATTAGGAGGTCACGAAAAATAGGAAATGTTTCCTTTATGTGTGATTGGCAAATCTGCCTCCTTCTGTTGTAAATTTTTAGAGCATCTCATTTGATAAAGACTTTTTTTGTGAGATATCTGTAGTAATCTTTTAATAACAGATCCCAGGGAATGCCCTCTGGTCTGACCGATGTCATAGGGAAAAGGGAACTATTTGATTAAGCCCGAGTAAATAACATCATGGCTTACCCCTGTGAATACAGTCTATGCTTACCCCATCTGCTGTATATCCCTATACTTTCCTAGTCAGAGGGTCTCCTTCAGCTCTCAATTAAAAAACGGGATAATCCTAGAACTGTGAATAAGACTACTCCTGATTTACACCTTGGTAACTGAAAGCAGAATTTGGCCCCAGTGACATTTGACATCACAGCCCCACTTTTAGCTCTACCGCTTTAAACAGCGGGCTTCACAAGGCCATTGCGACCATTCAGAAAGGAAGTCGATTACCAGTCAATCTGGATTTGCCACATCCAATTCCAAACCAGATTATCCTCTCGTTTAAATTTGGACTCATTGGCGGAGCAAGAATATCGATACAGCTAGTGCAGCAGCACACAGAGCGGAGTTGTGGTTTGGTTCTAGCATTGTACACATTCACCTCTAAAGAGAGCTACTGGCAAAATAGCTGTTTAAAAACACAGCATTACCTAGAACCTCCTGCCAGGCTAGTTAGCACCATCTTAACATTCAGTGTGTAATCTAGAAGTGATTTTGACTTCAACCATTTTTTCCGAGGATGCACTTATTAAAAAATAACTAGCAAAAGCTTCCCCCAAGCTCAATAAGAAACTGGCTCTATTAGGTGGTCTCGCTTTAGCTGCCGGTGCCTGGATGCAGGGGGAGCAGAAAGTCTCTCTTTCATACCTGTTGTGTTCTTGGGGCTACGTTATTGTTCACAGCGTTGTGGCCTCGGTTACAATCAGACCTGGGCAGAGTAGGCATTATTCACTTCTACCTGCTTGGTCATACCCACCCCTCAGAGAAAGACACCTGGAGAATATTAGAACTGCCAACATCTCCTCAGCTCGTGAAAGAGGCTATTTACTGAATCAATCCCACCGAAGTAGGAGGGTGCTTTGTACTGAGCTAATGGTTTTCTACAGGGCATGAAAAGGGGCAACGGAATATCTCGAGGGAGAAGCCGCTTTGCCTAGCATGTATGACATTATCCCTCTCCCTAAGAGGCAGATAAGTACCTGCGATCACATTAATACCGTGATTTCCTTTTCTGCCCATAGCTGCCCGTCTGTAGCAATACAGAGGTACAGGCAGATGTTTCCAGCGCCAGGGGACACCTGTTTCCATCCCAGCTACAAGAAAAGGCCACTTTCGGCGGGGCTATAGGTGCTCTGATGAATTGTCGCCTGGCCGGTCATGTAAACGCCCATAAATGCGAGGTGGGGAGCAGTAATTGATTGTTTGTAATCATTCTGATCTGGTCGGATCGTTCCGGGTTACAGGGTCGAATGCTGCGTCAGTAAATGCTCCAGCTGACTCTGGGCAGCGGGCGTTCCCCCGGGCCCTGCAACCAACCGGGAAAGAGCAGCTGCGGCAGCAGCACTGGGACCTGTGGCGCTGGCCCAGGTGCTGAAAGACCGTCAGGGCTGCTCCCAGCCCCAATTAGAGCAACTCTCTGACACCCCTCCCCTCACATGAACACTCTGACTCTCTCTTCCACAACACGCACACGCTCACACTTCTCTACTCGCCCTTCCTTCCTTAGAAAACGAGATCAGATTAACAGAAACCCCTACCCTGGAAATAAATATGAGAATCCTATTCCAGGTTCCTTTTCACACGGTCCTGTAATAATCTCCGGATAATCTTTGCTACTGGAATCTCTTGAGACGTGTTGAACCGAACCTCGATACAGGCAGCAAGGCTAGGATGTATCCAGATGTTTAAGGCACCACAGTAGTTCTGATGAGAGCAGAGCTTAGGTAAACCTATGAAGGTAACACAATTGAAATAAGAACTGGAGTACTTGTGGCACTTTGGAGGCTAACAAATTTATTTGAGCATAAGCTTTCCTGGGCTACAGCCCACTTCATCGGATGCCTAGACTGGAACATACAGCAAGAAGGGATTTATACATACAGAGAACGTGAAAAGGTGGAAGTACCCATACCAACCGTAAGAGGCCAATCAATTGAGATGAACTATCATCAGCAGGAGAAAAAAACTTTTGAAGTGCTAATTGAGAGGACCCATAGAAGGTGTGAGGATACTTAACATGGGGAAATAGATTCAATTAGTGTAATAGCCCAACCATTCCCAGTCTCTGTTCAAACCTAAGTTAATTGTATCGAATTTGCATATTAATTCAAGTTCAGCAGTGTCTCTTTGGAGTCGTTTTTGAAGTTTTTTTATTGTAAAATTGCCACCTACAAGTCTGTCACTGAGTGGTTAGAGATGCTGAAGTATTCTCCAACTGGTTGTGGTTCCTGATGTCAGATTTGTGTCCATTTATTCTTTTGCATAGAGACTGTCTGGTCTGGCCAATGTACATGACAGAGGGGCCACAACTGAAAGAAATGGACCTTCGGACAACACTGGAGAAACCCGCAGGATATTTACCTCTTTTATTTCCACCCCACATTTTCCTATGGGCTGAGGCTCAAAAGCAATTTGATCAGAGGTCATTTAACTGTTAATAAAACTCAGCCTCTTTTGTGGTGGGCGCAGTGAGAGACAGACTGAAACCATTTGAGTAGGTAGCATTTAGCAGGCCAAGCTTCAGAGGCATCCAGACAAGCACGTGAGGGTTAAACTGGCATGATTAGAGTGACAAGAAATTGAATGGAGGAGCGTGGATTACAAACTGCCTGTCTATGACTTGCAAATGAGAATGGAGATTAAAAAGCTCGAACACAGCGATCCCCACGCCTCCCAGACACGGACAACTGAGCAAAGATGGTCCGCAAGTGTCTTACATCAGGAGGTCAGTCTTTCCTAACCCTGACCTTCACCAGTTGTTTACCGTGGGAGTTTCAATCGCTTTCCTAGTAGATCAGGGCTGGAGACGACGTGGACTGAAGCGAGGACTTGCCTGGGAATCTACTTTGGCAAAACAAGGCTTGATGAGACTGGGATCCAGGATCAATACTGGATGCCAACTTTAAAAAGAGCCCATTGAAACTGATCATTGTATCAGACTCTCTCTGAAGTCATATGTACTGAAACCCTGAGAGGACGGATGGCCCAGTGGTTAGGGCACAAAAATGGGATTTGGCCACCGGGCCACACACTCCCTCTGCGCCCTTGGGAAAATCACCTAATATCTCCGTTCCCCATCTGCAAAATGGGGAAAATAGCGCTGCCCTACCTCAAAGGAGGGGTGCTCGGTGCTCGGAAGGGGTCACAAAGGTATCTAAGCTATTCAGAGGGGCCAGCTTTCCTGATGGGTGTAAGCTCTACCACGAGGATTGGATCCCATTCACTGCCATCTGAATGAGTAAACTGAAGAGAGGAGCGGGAAAGTGAGGTAACGGCCATGTGATTAATCACCTCTCAGCCATTTTTGCCCTCACAGACTTTCCTCTCACATACTGTCCAGTCATTATCCTTTAACGTCTTACTGCCAGAAAAGTCTGCAACTGGCAACTTCAGAGCGTGCATTGTTGAAAATTAAAGGCTAGCTATTTCATCCTCTTACTCATCTGTCTGCTACTATATGGTGGGCTATTTTAGGTATCTAGCTATGTGGAGTGGAGTTTTGGTGGGCTAGGTTCAAACATATCCGAAGCAGTTCGGTTTTTGAAGCACCCAGGAGGAAGAAGATGATATGGCAGGAAGATTATAGTTATGTACATACATCTGAATGCCTGATACCAGCTACAGAGCACACAGTTTACCCGCTGCTCACGAGCGATTTCAGGCATGATAGGTGGCACAAAAGCTTCAAATACCTTCAGACTCTTGTGATTTGCTCTGAGAGGAATCCAAGCAACACGTGGTGTGGAAGTTTCTAGCTCTGGAAGTTGTGCATTGCCATCTCAGATATGGTGAGCTTCCCCCTCCCCCGTCCCAACCAATTCAATTTCCTGGCAGGAACTTTATTTCCCCCAGGGCCTAAAAATCGCGGAAGTCTTTTACTTTTTTTGTCTAAGCAGTTGTAGCATTTCAGCCTCAGGTCAATGTTTTTTTTAAGAACCAAGCAGACTAAAGGACAAGCTAAAAAAGCAGGCAGATTGTGTGATTCAGACTTAAAGGCTCTTTTCTTACACTCCAGGAAAGCTGCAGTCCTTCATTATTAAACAAAACATTTATAAACAGTGGAAACAAACAATGACAACTCGCCCTTTCTAGACTCCAGCCACTGGAAAAAACCAACAAACCAGTAGTTTACTGATGAGGAGATATCTGAGACATTACATCCTGGATCAATAGCTCTTGCTCCATTACACCGCGTCTGCGTATTATAAAGATGTTTGTGGTGGTGCGTGCATGTTTGGGCTATATTTGATTAGAGAGAGAGATTAAAATATTGGAGGATAATCTGCTCTAGGAATATACGTTAAATTTTCTGGTTCTGTTTTAGTCGTTAGTAATATTCCCATATGTCACTGATGAATTGAAGCTTATGGTGGTTATAGAATTCCATTCGACCATTGAATTTTGAGCACACTTTCTATGATTCTGAGGAACATTTTGGTATGCTTAGAAAGAAGAGTTGCCTGCCTCCTAAGGCGGTGCTTCCAACTTGCTCCACTTCCTGTAACTTCCATGTCAGTAGCTATTTTTAAGGGAGTTATTGAGTTGTGTGTTTTCCTATTTGTGCTTTATTTAACTATGCATGAGCTAGAAGTGTCTAGGACCAGGCTTGTTTTGCTTTCCTTTCTTTTCCCCCACCCCCCACTTCTTGCTCTGATGTCCTTTTGCAGATCATGCGAACAAGATCAAAAGCTGCTTTTAGCACCTCCATCCGCCTCATGCAGCATTTGCTACCGGAAAAAGGGCGATTCATTTTAAAAGCTCTGACAGAGAGCGAGCGAGCGAGAGAGCGCATTCCCTCTGATTGAAAACTTAAAAAAAAACCCCAACCCCCACCATATACCCTACGTGAACTTTAAAGTGAGCCCTGTTATCTCGTTATTTAAAGGTCTGATCGTGTCAGGTATCATACTGGAGAAAAATGTTATGTCTGACAAAATGCTCATATTTTCCTGCGGTATTAATGAGAAGCTTGCCCTGGGCTATTTCCCCGTCTCAGAGGGCAGCAGATGCGGAAAGTCCTTAGGGATCAGATCTTTGAAATTTCATCAGCATTCATGGGTGACCTAGCCTTTTCAAGCACAATGATAGACATGATAAATCATCTTTACAACGAATTCTAATTATCCTTTATGTGGCCTGGGTGCCTCTTGAAAAGCCGAAATCTTAACACTTTTCCTTTATTGCTTCCAGATTTCTGTGTGGGTGTCAAAAGTGGTTTGTTCTCCTCCTTTCCCTCTGTGGATTGCAGCAGAAGCCCCAAACCAGTAAGTGTGCAGGAGTCAAACTACGCTATTAAATTATACGATTGCCTGTATAGAACTAAATTTAATTCTCCCCCCAACTCCCAATGAAATTACGCGGCGAGGTGTAAAATAAGATTAGAAGTATACCATTATAGCAATTAATACGATAATGCCTCCATGATTAGTGTGCTACATTGAATTTCATGGATTTTTGCTCACTGTTGGCTAGATTTCCCTTGGGTCCTCTAGACCAAACCATTGTATTCTTAGTAAATTAAATGTGAAATCACAGCGATATACTTTAAAAATCCACTATAAACCTGTATATCATATTAATAAATACATCCAATATAATCATTATAGCCCTATATGATCTGAGAGAGGAGGGATGCCTTTTCTATAAGGAGCACTGTTAGGATATGGGAGTCCTGGGTGTTATGTGCCATAAATGGCTTGCTGGGTTTATAAGGAAAGTCGTGTGCTCAGTGAATGGTCCTTCTAGCCATTTAGCGAGAGACAGCACTTCTCATGGCCAGCCTTTCAGAGTCCCCTGTGGTGCGGTGCTGGTGGGAGGTGGCAGGCGCTGCCGGCGGGGCTGGGGGCTGTCTGGGCCCCGAGATTCCAGCGCTGCCCACCCATATGTGCTGAGCAGAGGCGACCCCAAGGGGGCTGCCCTGACAGGAGCGCGGCTGGAGAACAGGCTGTTGGGGACGCCCAGTGCGGAAAACAGTCAAAGCGCCCAGAGCAGCATTTTGTACCCGAGGGCTGATCCAGATTCTTCCTGCTGCCCGGCTCTGGCTCCAGCGGGTCTTGGATCGGGCCACTGCTGCCTTGTGTTTTGTCAGAGCTCTCTGGCTCCCCGGTTCTTGTAGCAGGGACTCCCATTTGCACACGCCTCCGGACTGCGTCTCACCCGGCACGGCATCGCAGTCTCCGCCCGCCGGGGATGGAGTTGGATTGTAGCCAAGCTACTTAGGCTAGCTGGGAGGGTGGCAGGGGGAGCAGAGGCCCGGCCCGCAGCCTTGTCCGCCGAAGCATACGCGGTCACACAGGGCAGGGAATGGCCAGGATGGGCTAGGTCTGTTCCTGCTACACACCAGAGTCACGGACTGGGGAGAGGGAATTCGTACATAGGGCCCATGTTGCTCCCTCCTACTGGTCCGGCCTAACCTCTCTTAGGTAGGTGTTACCTAAAGCGGGCACCCTCCTGTAGCGTTGTGCAGGGCTCTGGGGCATCCTTGTGAAGGTGCCAGGTAGGGTGACCAGACAACAAGTGTGAAAAATCGAGACAGGGGGTGGGGAGTAATAGGAACCTATATAAGAAAAAGTCCCCAAGATCGGGACTGTCCCTATAAAATTGGGACGTCTGATCACCCTAGTGCCAGGGAATGTCACGCCCCTGCCCAGCAGGGCGAGTATTGGGCTTTCCTCGCCGTCCAGACTCTCTTGCGCGTCCCCTCTCCGCGCGGCGCTGCGCGGCTCTCCAGGCGCGCAGCCTGCTTGATCCAGAGCTAGTCACAGTGCCGGGGCCGCGCACCTCTGCTTCTGGCCCTATAAACCACCCCGCGCTAACTGGGGTCGCCAGGGGGTGCTCCCACTCCTCCGTTCAGCCTGGGGCTCCAGTATTCTTGCTGACGGAGCAGCGTTTACCCGAGGCTGCAAAACTGAAAGGCGCCAGCGCAGTGGCAAGGTGCTAATCGGTGGGAAGCAGCGTCTGCGGGGCTCTGCTTTGGCTACCGAGCTGGAGGGGAGAATTCCTCTGTTCTCTTCTGACACTTGCCAGCCCGCAGATCCCAGCCCACCCCCCCCCCCGACCCCGAGTGCCTTTAAAGAGGAGCCTGTTTGAAGTGGCCCGGCCCCTGCTGGAAATGGGGTTATTGCCGAGGTACGGTAATGGCTGTCTGGTTATCTGCAGCCAGGACTCTGTGGCGAGGAGATAAGATGGTTATTAAGAGACCCGTTTTAATGCTCGGGGATCGCTTTCAGAGCGCCCAAGAAAAATGGACTTTATCTAGTCTATTATTATATACAATCGCGCCGCGGATGTTTCACTTTACTTTAGAGCCCATGAATAAAAGCTAATAGCGTTCCCTTCTGCCTGTTTATCGGCTGGACACCTGGGGGGATTTTTCACTTTGTCAGAGCTTATTAAAGAGAGACTTTTAGGGGTTAGAGCTGGGGGATTGGGGCTTTCGCAATACCTGCCATTAATTACTGAGGTCGCACACAGGCCTTTCAGAGGGCGACTGGCTAAGCCAAGCCCGGGAGAAGGGCTCCTGGTTACTGCGAACGGCCAGGTGGTAGCTTCGAGGCGGGCCATGGGTTAGTGCCTGAGCCTGGCTGCTCAGCAGCTGAGACCTGAAGGGAAGACGGGTGTAGGGATGAGGGTGGAATTAATTCCGGCTGGGGCTGAACCCCCGCAGGATGGAAGACGTGGGGGACTGGGCAGTGGAAGGGAAGCGCATTGCAGGTGGGACTCAGGACATGGAGAGTGAGTCTACATTGCACTGTTAGCCCATGACTGGAACTCAAATTCAAATCTAATCTCGCCCCCACCCTTTCTGTCTATACACAGAACCTCACAGGGTGGAGGGTCTGAGCCTGACTCCATCTGGGTCCCAGAGCTCAAACCCTATTCCTTTGCACTATCTATAGTTCACAGCCTCACTGGACTCATGCCCTGGGACCCCCCCCCCCCCAAAGCATTCCACAATCCCACAGGATGACTTTATTTTGTCCTATGGACTGTCAAGTTTTCCCTCACTGCACCATGAACAAAGGGCTAGAAGGCCACATTTGGGAGGGTGCTAGGAAGTCTGGCTGGACTTGGGCCTGCATAATGCAGTATAGATGCTGGAGCTACAGGTTGGGACCTAGGATTCAACAATTCCTAACTTTGGATTGCTAATGAGTGTAGCCCTAGGTTAACAAACCCAGGCTCTGCTAACTTTAGTTCTGCTAATTCTGGGCTTACATTGCAGTGTAGACATACCTGGAGAGGTGGATGGAAGATGAAAATCCTGGCTGTTTTGAGGTCAACAGCATAACTCCCATTGACTTCAATAGGGCTAGGAATTCACCTCTGGTTCCCTGTGGCAGTGAGGACATGGGGACTGTGGTTATGGCAGTAGCCAAGGAACAGGAGACTGACTCTGGATGGAGAGTATGGGGCACTGGAGCAGTAGAACTTTGGGAAATTCACTATCCTGCCCCCTAATAAATGTCCAGCAACATTTGTTACCCTTTCGTGTCAGGTGGTTTAAACTCCCTCCTTCTCCCCTCAGGTTACTTAAATTGGAATATCTTTGGGAGCAGGGACTGTCTCTTTATTTGTGTATACAGTACCTAACACAGTTGGGGCTGGGACCTCTGTGTGCTAAGCATGACAAACAATTATAAATGTATTTATTTATTTCACCGTTCTGATGAAATTGCTTCTCTCTCCTTCCCCATGGAAAACTAGCAATACCTCCCATGCTCACGTTCCCAACAGGAACCTCATCCTTCTTGGGGAATGGGCCCATGTGTTTCTTCTGGACATTTCCCATTGGGTCTCTGAAAGCATTTGTAAGGAGAGGCATGGAACCTTGATTGGTGAGAAGTTTGGAATTTCATGAGGAGTATTTCACAAGGAGAAGGGACCTGAGCCTGGTGGCATTGAGGAGTTGGGGGCGGGGGTAGGATGGGCTTGGCAGGGGGCTGATTCTGGGTGAGTCTGGAGGTTGGGAGAGAGATTAGACTTGGTCTAAGGGTGAGGGATCGATTCTGGGTGGGAGGACTGAGGATGTGTTCTGGGATGGAGGGGGGCAGGGTTCGTAAGGCTTTGACTCCTGGAGGACTGGCTTGGAATTCATAGTTTCAGAGCCCATTCAACCACTTCAGTAGAACTCTGGACTCAAACGCCTCCCTGAGGAGGAGAAGCGATAGGAAACGCCCATATTGTATTTTTTTTTCCTTTCCCCACACACGTTTGACTATTTTGTCCCCATTCAAACCTCCATCCAGTGCCTGCCTATGGATCCCAGATTCCATAGCCATTACACAAGCCTGCATTCTTCGGCCGCTGCTATCTAAAACGGTGAGTTTACAAACTGTGGTCCGCAGACTAGGTCTAAGATTTCCAAAGGAGTTCACATCCCCATTGGAAATATGTTATGGTTCCACAAATGAAAAAAGGTTTGAAAACGATTGGTCTAAAATATATGCTTTTGAATCAGCTGGAAGCCTGAAATGGGAGACCACGTATGTTTTGGGGGTAACTAGGAGCCAAGATGCTCTTCATTGCTCTAAGATTGCCATTTCATTTGGCACAAGTTTTGTTTATACTATCAATTGATTCATTAATTAACTAGCCTCTCTCCCAACCTCCACAGTCTCACCCAGAATCAGCCCACTACCAAGCCCATCCTATCCCCCAAGGTCCTCAGCGTAGATCCGGTGTCGTATGGCTTGTGATGTGTGAGCTCTTACACAAGGAATCACTCTAGGCAGGCACAGTTCAGTGTAAACTGGCCATCACTGGAATGGAGATTGGCTTCAAGCATTCATGGCAAGGTGTCAACAGTGCAATTTTTTTTATTGGCGGGGAGAGAAGGTGGAAGAGAAAAGCACATTGGTGATAGTTTGGATCCCTTAGTGAATCTCGCCTCTGCGAGGGCGTGAATCTCGTGACTGCGCTGCTGCTCCTTAAGTACTGGAAATTAAAGTCGCATAGGAAAGGATTAGCTCGGCGAATGTGCTCCCCCTACAAAGCCGGGCTAAACAGCTTATTCTGCTCACTTGCACTGCTGACACGCCGAGGCGGGGATAATGCTCTGGGAGATGTTTGTTTAGGAGGAAAAGTACAGGGAAAGGGATGAATGCGCCCCAATCCCCTTGCCCGCTCCCTCTCCCCTCCGCGCGCTGGGGCGCTGCCTGTCCGCCTGTCACCGCAGGCTGATGTCACCGTGGCGGCGAGCCCCGGCGGGACTGGCTTGGGCAAGGCGTGGACGGGCGCGTGGCTCCTGCAGCTCTGGCAGGCAGGGGAGCTAGGCTGGCTCTGGGTGAGATCCACCCCGCCCGCAATTAGCCTCACTTTTTATACGGCTCTCATGTAGGCAGGGCACCCAGGCAGCCGTGCGAAGGCAGCGCCAGATCTGCCTCCCTCCCTCCTTCCCTCGCTGCAGGCGACTATTCAGGAGGAAGCCACAACATGAAAAGCTCTGCCTCCAACTTTCCTCGTTAGCAGCACAGCCGGGGGGGGGGGCGGTGGGGGGAGCTGCGGGGAGTACCATGGGCTGGGGCTCGGCCGCCCAGCTGCAGTCTTCAGCCAGCTCGCTGCACCGTGGCTGCACCCCGGGAGTCTGATTTGGGGGCGGGGGGGGGGGGAGCCTGCAGGGTTTCCACGTGTCCTCTGGGTCTGCTGGACAGCGCTTCTGAGAGCCAGAGAGGCCGAGGGGGGATGCATCTGCCACCGCTTGCCATTGAAGTCGCTCTGAAGGCAGCAGGCACGCGTCCGTGGCGGAGGAGAGGCGCTCGCCCCTTCACCCCAGCCATTAGGGACCTGTTCCTCGCCCCCGATGAGGAGCGGAGCGAGCTGCTCGTGGGTCTCGGGCTCTCTGGTTACTAACAAGCTTTTAGGGGAGCGGTAGCCCCGGTTGGAAAGTATTTCCTCAGGCGTTTCCCTTCAGCCCTCGCTAACTGTCATCACAGCCTTCACTGGCAGCCCTGCCTCCCTGGCACTCCCCGGAGAAATCCCCAGTGCATGGGGCAGGCAGGAGAGAGGCACTCCGGGTTAACGGCGAGGGCATCCTCAGACGAGCCGATGAGGGCTGGGTGCTGATGGCCGGCAGGAGCGGAGCAGGGGACAGAGGGAAAGAAGCTGCAGCTCCGGTGGGACGCTGAGCCGAGCTGCTGCCGCTCGCCCGCGGGAGGAGCCCACCAGACCAGGTGCGCTAGCGGGGGGAATTAGAAAGGAGCGAGAGATATTGCTGGGTTTGCTTCTGGCTAGCTAACCCCCAGCCCGGCGCAGCCTGCCCTGCCACTATGAAGGAGTGACTCGCACCCAGCGGGGTTCTTTGCCATCGCTCAGGGAGCCGGCTATTTCCAACCAAACTATGGCTTTTCAAAAATCGCCCGATCCCTCCAGCGCCACCAGGAAAAACCCCAGCCTGCTGGAGATAGGCGCTCTCTGCCTGGACTCGGACATCATCTTCGGCTTCACCAGCCACCTGCTGCGGAGGAAAGGCAAGGTAAGAGACAGGCGCGGCTGGGGGTTGTTGGGATAGGAAAGCGCTCGGGGTCAGGGCCTGCAGAGGGCGAGCTGCGTTTGGCCGCTATCGCCGTTTTCCGCCCAGTTTGTAGACCGGAGCAAACAAACACAAAACCCCAACTTGCTAGGACTTAAGTGTGTCTCTTAGTCCTAGGTATAAAGTTAATTCCGAAACGTGCAGCGAGCTCACGTGCAGTTTCAGCACCAGGAACAGTGCAGGCTGCACAATAAAAGACCAGCAATTAAATCCGGGAAAGACACCTCTGCTTAGAAACACCCTTCCCAGGGCTCCTCTATATCGGTCTCAATGGTAAACGTGCGGAATAAAGCAAAGCCACTGATTTATCACTTCTGAAAGGGATCCGGGCGGCTCCCTCGGATCACCTTGGGAAAAGCATGGAGCGGTTGGCTTAAATCTACAGAAAACCTTTGAAATGGGGACGTCTTAGAAATACTTGTGTCTATCCAAGGTGTTTTTGTTTTTTTTAAAAAACCTGTTTAGTTCTAGCAGCACGACTCGGAGCACAGAACCGGAGCTGGAACCAGGGCCCGGCCCCCTTTCCCGCTGTAAGCCAGCCCGACACTGTGAGTCGAAGGAGGCTTTTGCAGCCATTACTCAGACGCATGAAATATTTAAACAAGTTATTGAAGCCCTGCAGAGCGCATTGAGTAGACACGATAAGGAGACCGGGGACATCACTCATAATCATGCGTGTGTCTCTGTCTCCTCTTCCCCCCAGGTTAATGCCAGGGACAAGGTACTAATGAAGCGTTCCCAACTGTGCAGTGCAGCGCCCCTGCAGCAGGGCAGCTAAAAGGTTCGCAAGGGCGGGTTGTTTGGGGGCCAAAGGCAGTGAAGTTTGAGATGGGCATCCCTGAGGCGATGAGTGGCCAGGTGGGCTAGTTACAGTGGAGGGTCTCAGGGCAGCATTTTAAACGGCTGCTGTAAATTAGGCCTGGAGTGTCACATTTTCCGATTGCACCAGCGTCCCCTGATTGCTGCATTGTTTGGCGTGTGCGCTCTTGTGATTTGCGCGCATAAGCTCCGCAGGGACCCCGCCTGCAGCAGGAGGTGATGGGGAATGGCGGTCATCAGAGGCACATGGAGGGATGCTGAGCTCGCACTGGGAACAAGAGCTTTGCAGAGCTGCCTCGTGCATGTGTGAGGCAGCTGGAGCGTCGGGGCTCGCAGGGGAACTGTTGCAGCCTGAGAGAGTCTGGCGCATGGGATGGAGCATAAGGGAGCTATCGCGCAGTTGACAGAGTTCAGAGCCATTAAGCGTGCATTTAATAGCTTTCATTACCTATTAAGTGTCTGGGCTAAGTCTCCTGGCAAAGGCAGTCTCCCTGATTAGGCGACACGTATTATAGAGGACCCTGATCATTGCTTGAGCGCCTAAAAATCCGGGTGCAAATCCTCGGGAGCTAGAGGGAGATTAAAGTTATGCGGCCAAAGGGACTTTCCATTTAAAGAGCTTTTATCTGCAGCCCGCATTTCGGGCCCTCGATCTTCACCCACGTATGTCCAAAGGTGCGCTGCAAGGGGCGCAACGCGTTATTATTAAAACCCACTCGGAGTCAAACACAAATCGCGTGAGTGTAATGCTGGTACATACCGTTGTTCTGTATTTAATGGGGATTATGTGTGCGCGGAGGGGAACCCAAAGTTTCCAACCGGACTGCCCAAAGTCAAATACTTACATGCGAGGCAGTCTAGCGGCTCTGCAATGAGGCGTAATAAAGAAGCCACGTGGGCTGTGTGTTTCCGGAGTGAACCCCCCACTGCCCCTTCTAAGTGGGTCTGGAGATCGCAGAGTGAGAGCGTGTAGACTGAATTCGCGGGAGAATTGTGCAAACGCGTGGCCAAGTCTCTGCCTCCAAAGTGCGGAGTGGGACGGGGCCAGCAGATGGCGCTGCAATCACAGGGACCGCTCTTCGCCTGCAACCGGAGACCAGAGCTATATTGCTTTTGCGGTTACTTCATTCAAGGGCTTACGCGCAAGCAGGTCCCAGACACATAAATAGCAAAGACCCACGCCACGCAACTACCCTGCCTGCGAGAGTGAAGTGTGAAGCCACTGCCCGTCACACTCTTGCAGGTGTAAAACGCATCCAGATCCTCTCCGCGGGTCAGAACCAAACGGGTCGGACCTTTGTTGTCTAGCTGGCGGTGGGGTGGGGTGGGGCCGTAGCAATCAGGGACAAGGAATGGTTTCACACATCTGACTGCCTGCAACAGAAGTGCTAAGGACAGGAGGCGGAACGGCTGCCAGAGAGACAATTAGCGGAGGAACGGGGATTTCTCCACCTGTTGGGTCAGTTGTCACATGCACATTCCCAAAGAGCTGATGGGAATGGGCTGAGCAGTACACAGACTCCAGCGCGTGTGTGTGTCAGAGGGCGAAAGCGCAGAGTCACCTGTGCAAGGTGTGTGAGGCTCTCAAACGCCACCCAAGCAAACGTGGCTGCAGCCAGGCACCGAGCTGCATCTGGAGAGATCCCTAGAGAGAGCGAGCGAGCTCTCCAGGCACATGTAATAAAATGAACGGTGAGAGTAACGAGTTGTGCCTCCTTTCTTGCTAGTTTGAAGTGCAGAGCCCAGGGTTCAATCCCATTTCCTTATAGACACCCTTCTCCCCCTCCCATGATGTAGTTTAAAAGCCTGATCCTGAGACTTGTTTGGAAAGTTTGGCCCGGGCTGCGCCATGCAAACTACTAACAAACAACCCCCTTGTCACTGTTCAGGAACCTCTGGGTTTTTATTTGAAGGGGTTCGCGTGGCAGGCACCCAACTAACGCCCCTGAAGGTTTGGAGCCGAACGGAGCCTTGCAGGGTCAATGTGGGAAAGAAACGCTCAAACTCTGGCGGCTCCCACCTCGTTCAGCCCACCCCACGCGGAGCCCCTCCTCCCCTCGGAGCAGTTTTTCCTAACGCGCTCCTGTGCGCTCGGTCCCTTTCTGCACCGAGGTGAGGAGCTCACTGCTCCTCCGCCTTCTCCTCCCCCTGCTCCGCCCGCTGCCTCAGTCCGGGGCTTCTCTCGCGAACTCGCGACCCAAACTTTACTCCTTTGAGTTACAAGAACATGGGAGGAAATATTACGTAGCTCCAGGCTGCCGCCCGCCGCTGCAGCAACAGCCGCCCTTGCAAGTGGAGACCAAGGAGCCGGACTTTGCAGCCCCCGGTCTCTGGACTTGGCAATGGGCACGAAGGTCTTTCAGGACAGCTCGGGACTGCGCAGCCCAGTGTAGCTGCAAACAGCCGGGCTCCGGGCGCGCGGGTGGGTCAGGGTCCAGGTGACCAAACCCGGCCTGGGCCGGAACCATGATCCGGGCTGCAGAGAACCCAGCTGGGAGAAGGTGTCTGGGCTCTGAACACCGGGCTGCGGGGGTAAGTTGGGGCGGAACTTTTGACGGAAGGTTGATGGAGCCTGGTGCAGAGCACGGGAGTTTTCACCCCTGCCCTCCGCACGGGGACCCCCCCGGGTGCTTGAAGTTTGTTGCTAGTTGGCCGCGCGCTTGGGAGGCGCGAGGGAACTTTGCACGGGAGGCCGTGCAAGCAGCGTGCGCGGGAACCGGGCAGTGCACCGGACCAAGGGTTGCAGAGCTGGCTTTTTGCACCGGTCCGGCCCGGGGGCTGCTCTTTGCAGGGTTCCCTCCCAGGCGCAGGGACCCCTCTTTGCAGGCTGCCCCGGTTGACGGGAGCTGCTGGCTCCTTGCACTGTCCTGAGTCCTTCTCTCTTTGCAGGTCGCGGAGGGAAGCTCTGGGCGAGAGCCGGCCCCGCTCTCTCTGGAGCTCGCCCCTAGGAAGAGGCTGCCGCCTGCCGCCGATGAGGACCGTTGCGGCAGCCGCCCCCCTCCGGAGGGAGCTGGGGCCGTCTCGCTGGCCGAGCTGGGGCACTTCGAGAGAGCCGGGAAAGGAGGATGGTGCAAAAACTGCCAGGTCAAACTGGCCGAACTCAAGAAGCAAGCGGTGAAACTGGCCGCCAGCAGCAGCCCAGCTAACTCCCTGCCGGTAAGCCAGGCCCTTGCCCCCTGCCCGGGCACACACTCACGCGGAGTGGGGTTGTGCAATGACATCTGGAGCACACACAGCTAGAGAGCTGTGGAGCCCTTCCCTAGACCTCTACACTGTGCCCACCCAGTACTTGGCTATAGCTAGATCTTTGCACACTACACAAATCTGCCTGGGGAGGGCTATCTAACCCATAGCGTGTGGAGAGCTATGCGCCTAAGGTTCCTGGTACCTGTCTAGAGCTCAGCATCTGGAATTCAGTGCTGCTGCTGCCTAGCTTTCTGCGTAGTACTTTTAGAGTATCTAGAGCTACCTGCTATGCTGCAGAGCTAGATCTCTGCATAGTAAATACCTGTGTCTATACATCGTGCAAATCTGGACCATTGCATAGTGCAGATCCAGAGCTGCAAGGGGAGCAGAGGGGGCAAAAAACCCTAACTAGTTTTAAGACTGAGCTTGATAAGTATATGGAAGGGATGTTATGGTGGGATTGCTTTACAGTGGCATGTGGCCCATCTGCGACTGCTAGTGGCAAATATCCCTAACAGCTGGAGATGAGACACTGGATGGGGAAGGCTCTGAGTTACTACAGTGAATGCTTTCCTACGTCTCAGGCTGATGGGTCTAACATATTTGGGGTCAGGAAGGAATATCCCCCAGGCCAGATTGGCAGAGACCCTGCCGGTTTTCACCTTCCTCTGCAGTGGGGGGCATTGGTCACTTGCTGATTTATACTAGAGTAAATGGTGGATTCTCTGTACCTTGAAGTCTGTAAATCATGATTTCAGGACTTCAGTAACTCAGCCAGAGGTTATGGGTCTATTACAGAAGTGTGTGTGCGGGGGAGGAGGTTCTGTGGTCTGCAATGTGCAGGACGTCAGATGATCACAATGTTCACTTCTGGCCTCAAAGTCTATGAGTACAGCTCTAGGGCTCTGTACTGTATACATCCAGATAACTCTATGTCTGTGTTTCCAACTATTTTTAATGTGACTTGATTCTAAAATGGGTGATTTCAGCACTAAAAATGGTTAAAAACATTTCAAGGACTTTAGATTTCAAGCTGTTCTTTAGCAAAATGAAACTGCAGCAATTGCAAACTTACCCAATACATACATATAACTGATTGCCAGGATTACTTTTTGCTGACAGTGTGAGCTGAAGAGTAGATTAAACATTGTGTGGCGTGCAGTCCGGAACACACACTGTGTCAGAGATCAAAGTCAGTCCAGACTGTGCAGTCTTTCCTCACACTAAGAGCATGAAGTGCCAAAAGTGCCCTTTGTCAAACTTGGTAGAAGTTGGTGTAAGGGGCCTGTGACTCAGAGCCCCAGTCACAGAGTTCTGGGAGATAGTCTGAGCTGAAAGGGCAACTGTGCTTTACAGGACATTAATTTGTTCTATTGCAAGATCACTAACAATTGGCAGTAGCACTAAAGTGGCACTAACAATAGTTCATTTCATGCAGGTCATAAAATGCTACCGAACATTAAACTGTGATGTTCCTGATATGCCTACATATTTCATTCATATAATTTGGACAGAAAGTTTATGAAGGATGGTTTTGCTGGGCCCTAAATGGCCGGATGCTTGAATACACATCTCTGCTTGGTGGGTTGGCTCCTGTTCTCAATCTCACAAGGGCAAATCTTGGTCACATCATATTCTGATGCATTTATGCCTTCTACTAGACATTGGTGAATATCCGATAATAAATGAATATAATGCATGAGTGTTCTGGGGCTTTCATTTGCCATATGCATTGCTTTACCTATAGGTAGTGTGTTTATCTGCACAGTCTTCTTCTTTCTCTGTCTATATGATATGCATATGTTAGTTGCATTATTTTATTAATATGTTCTTCTAGCACAAGTATGTGAAACATTACTCTTAAAAGCCATTATAGGTAAAAAGCACATACAATGGTGACTAGACATATTAACAGATCACAAAGATTAGGTAGTGGGACAACATAGAACAGAAGACCCCTACTGGTTCATTTACAAGGCAGACAAAATGTGTATTACATTTTTGATAGCATTGGAATAACATTGTTTTCCAAACAATGCTTATCTGGATGTTTGCAAGAAGGGGGAGAGGTCTGCAGAGGAAGCCAAACCCTCTTGACCTTCATTTTCATTCAAAGAGTTCCTGTATGATCTACAGAATTCCCATTGCATCTAAATATAGTTTTGTTTGGAGGTGCATTGTACTGTAGTGTCAGAATGCAAATCTCAGATTATAGTATTTTAGGGCTTGATCCAAAACCCTCTGAAATCAATAGGAGTCTTTCCATTGATTTCAATGGGCTTTGGATCAAGTCCTTATTTCTTTAGTGTAAAATGTCATGTACTTTATCTCAACTGAAGGCAGAACTATTGGACCTCCTGTTGTCTGGATCCCCATGAATGGTGAATAGAAGTTTAATTTCCTATTGTTAAGTGTATGTGACATGCTGGCTTTAAAAGAACCATACAATGCCTGAATTCTTATTATAGGAGTTTCTGCCTTTATTGGAAAGTAATGAGGTCCTATATTTAGATGGAAAAGTACATGGATCTTTGTCATGGGAAAAAATACATGTGCTGGAAAGTCAATGGGTCTTGCCCAGGTGTTCAGGTGAAGAGACTTGTCTCCAAAGGCCTGTTTGTGTGGTCTCATTTGTGTAAGTCTCCAGGGAACCTTCCTGATAAGCACTTGATGATGGGTAAATTAATCCCCCTTTTCTCCAGGGTTCAAACCATGCACAGAAAAGTAATAACGTAATAGCTGTCGCAGTATTAAAACCTTGACAAACTTGTTCGTAGAATAATAGACACAAAGAGTGGTTAGTTTATTGAGTAGCATATGATAATCTCAAAGAGCTGAATCTGTAGAGTTACAGGATATTTAATGATTGAAACTGTATTTTCAAATGCCCACAATGCATTTAGTTCAGCAAATAAACTACTTAGTACAGAGGAAGACAACACAATCAACAGCTAGAGTCCCTACTAACTTACTGCACACTACACTAGCGTACTGTGAAGGCAACAGGCGATAATGATCAATGGTCATGATCCTCAGCTGGTGTAATCTGGCATTACTCTGAAATCGGTGGAGCTATGTTGATTTACAACAGTTGAGGAACCGAACCAGCATGTTGGCAGGTTGAGCATTTTATAATGTTTGTGCTAGAAAGGCGGCTTTTATTCTGCTTTCTTGTTTAATTACATTACAAGCCATTTGAAAAATCAGCTTCTCTTCCGGGCAGTGGCAAATTCATAAATTGAAAATAAAGATAGAACTAATGACAAGGAACTAACATACTATGGGATGAGTAAACACAGGAAGGCTACTTCTTTGAACTTGCTATGTGCTCAAAGGATTTGTGGCCTTTGCCATGATAATTAAGAAATCTTTCAGCACAGATTCAGAAAGGTCTCTACGCCTGGTACAGAAGCTCTTTGGGAAGGTGAGTGGGTGGTTTATAGATTAAAGAAGGACATAATTATTGATGAAAGAGGGAAGTTGCATTCTCATACATCGTGCAATTGAGAAGGGATTGAATTCAAATTAGAGTAAAAAGTCAAAATATTGTTTGCTGTCCAAAGGATGAGTTTCTGTAACCTACCTTAAAGGATAATAATTGCTTGAGAATAGTATGATTAGTTTAACTTTTGTGCTGCTGCCCTTTGAGTAAAAGGTAACTTAAAATGAGGTTTCAGTGCTAGTGTTATGCAGTGACTACTGGTACACAGTTGTTGTGTTATCTTTTTAAAGTCCACTGACCATATATGAACAACTGATAAGAAAGATATGAATCTTAGCCTAGGTTAAAACTCCAGACCCAAGTTCTTAAACAAGAAATTTACTACACTCTACACTATCAATTCCCTTCTTTTTCTGTTGTCTTTACTGTTTGCTGTCACAATGATACCTGAAAATGAATTAAGACGTAGTTTCAATCAAGCATGTGTAGAAGCAAGCAAATGTGGAAGTATCACAGATTAGCATTAAATATTGCAGTATCAGTGTCAGTTTACTGGGCCATGTACTGATTCTGTGTGAAAAAATAGACTAAAAAGAAAGAGTCTTGATTTAGCTCTAATAAAAAGTTTTGTATTTGTCTGGCAGACTGGATGCCTCAGGGAATTGGTAATGGGATTCAGTCTTTTACTAATGGGGTTCTGGTTTGAATTCAGACCAGGTTGGTAGAGACTGAAAGTTGTTATAATTTGACAGCTGTTTGGTGACCTATAGGAAAATAGTTGGTGGTCACAGTCTCATTCCCATTTGGCAGATATCCTCATCACAGAACCACAGCACAACAATTAGCACTAATTGGCATAGTTGTTGGCAGTCACACAAGAGAGGCCAAGGATTGAATGGGCATGTAGATTTAAATAATAATAATAATGCTTAGTGTTTAAGATCTTCACAGCACTTGACAAATGTTAATTAATTAAGCCATTCAATGCCCCTGTGAGGTAAGTCAGTCTCATTTCTAAAGAGATGTCAAAGCAGCATATGGACCTCAGAAAGGAGGGAAACAGGCAGAGAGGTTAGTATTGGGCTACACACAAAAATTATATCTTTTTACTTATATTGGTATAGTTAAAGCAGTACAGTTCCCAAGTGTAGATGCAGCTGTATAGGTGTAAAGGTGTTTTATACTGGTATAGCCATTCCTGTATGGGAAGGGGGATAAGCTATACTGGATTAAGACACCATTATGCCAGTATAAGTACGTCCACAATAGAGACATAACTATACTGATATAGTTAACTCTTTCAGTAAAAAATCACTTCCCTAGCCCAAGTAGTTATATTAGTACGAACTGTGTGTTTAGACCAAGCTTAAGTGAGGCCAAAAGCACAGGAAGTGCCAGTTTCAGAGCTGGGATTGAAACTGAGGTATTCTTAGCTCTTTTAGTGGTAAGAGTGAGTACTGGAGGGGGCGGAGTACCAGCTTCTTGTATTCTGCCTGCCCTTCTCAAGAGGTGGGCTAGCTATATGTTGCACAAGTTACAGTCTCTGAGTGGCCATGACTGTTCTTTCTAGAGGAGGGAAATACAGTAGTCCAGTACTGAGTTGATGAACATTTGTATTGTGGTTGATAGGTCCTTGTCTGAAAAGAAAGGCTGTAGTCTCCTGACAAGCAGAAGGTAAAGCACATTGTCCTGATTACTGTTGATCGCTGGTTATCAAGGAATGGTGCTGAAACTAAAAATACTCCAAGGCCTCACACTAATTCAGCAAACAGAAGGAGATCCTTTCCACAGAGAATGTTGTCAGGGTCTTGGCTAGCTCCTCAAAGTTTGTTTTCCTCTTCCTACTCGTAACTCTTTGCTCTTGCTTGGACTGAGCTCCAGCCAGCTGTTTTTCATCCAAGTGATTATTTTGTGCAGGTATTGTGACACCTTTGTGATAGCATTAGTCACAGAGATGAAGAATAGAGTGTCATCAGCATATTGGTGACACTAGATCCTGGGGCATCATATGACCTTTTGCAGGGGTTTCTATCATAACCTTAGTCCCAGATTTGGACCTTAGCGTCCAAAATATGGGGGTTAGCATGAAAACCTCCAAGCTTAGTTACCAGCTTGCACCTGGTACTTGCTGCCACCACCCAAAAAATTAGAGTGTTTTGGGGCACTCTGGTCCCCCTGAAAAACCTTCCCTGGGGACCCCAAGACCCAAATCCCTTGAGTCTCACAACAAAGGGAAATAATCCTTTTCCCCTTCCCCCCTCCAGGTGCTCCTGGAGAGATACACAGACACAAGCTCTGTGAAACTACACAGAGACTCCCCCCTCTCTGTTCCCAATCCTGGAAACAAAAAGTACTTTCCTATTCCCCCCAGTGGGAATGCAAAATCAGGCTAGCAATCCAACACACATATCTCCCCGATTTCTTCCTCCCACCAATTCCCTGGTGAGTATAGACTCAATTTCCCTGAAGTAAAGAAAACTTCAACAGGTCTTAAAAGAAAGCTTTATATAAAAAGAAAGAAAAATACATACAAATGTGCTCTCTGTATTAAGATGATACAACACAGGGTCAATTGCTTAAAAGAATATTGAATAAACAGCCTTATTCAAAAAGAATACAAATCAAAGCACTCCAGCACTTATATTCATGCAAATACCAAAGAAAAGAAACCATAGAACTTACTATCTGATCTCTTTGTCCTTACACTTAGAAACAGAAGACTAGAAAGTAGAAAGTACTTCTCCAAAGCTCAGAGAAAGCAGGCAGACTCACAAAAGACTTAGACACTCAATTCCCTCCACCCAAAGTTGAAAAAATCCGGTTTTCTGATTGGTCCTCTGGTCAGGTGCTTCAGGTGAAAGAGACATTAACCCTTAGCTATCTGTTTATGACAGTTTCACATGTATGCTAAAAAAATAGAGAGGGTACAGGTTTGAAACTTGGGGGCTCAGTATGTGAGGGCATTTGATGACCAGTTGCCCATCATCACTTTGGGTGCTATCAGAGCATGGTCACAACCACTTACTCAGTCAGTTTGTCTGGGACAGGAAACATGGAGATGAGGTAGTGGTTTATGAGATCGCTGGCTTCTAGTGCTGGTTTCTGAAATATTGGTTGGACTATTGCATGCTTTAGAGATGTAAGCTAATAGTCTTCTCTGAAGAAGGTTTAAAGGAAGTCATCAGTAGTGGATCTAGTTGAGCTTCCTTGGATTTCACTCATACAATTGTGCTTACCTGGATAAGCAAGGATCCAATTAACATGTGAATGTCCCTCACAACTTCTAGTACCTCTGAGTGTGTAAGAGATCTGAACTTACCAAGGAGGGTGCGGTAGCCCTGGCCCTCTGTTATGAATTGGCTTTCTTTCCCTCCACAGTCAGTTAATCTTTTGAGCTCTTTAGAATGTGGGGCAGTTGGATCTGGAATTTGGTGAAGTCAGCTGATTATTTGGAATGACTTACTAGGCCTTGAGTAACCTGTGATTCATCTTTATTTTGCTGTGAGATTATTTTAACCCCGCAAACTGGCCCCGCTGTAGTAGGGTTGACACACATTGGAGGAAACATATGGGGGAAGCTTGTGCTAACACTCTGTACTTACCCAGTGGAGAATAAGGGACTCCAGTTTTGATGTTCCAGTTTTCAGTGCCTTTTGTGAGCACTAATTTCCGTTTAAAATGTTTCATATTTAACATTTCAAAAGATGCCTCAGTGTAGAAGGTGCATCTTTGTTAGTAAATATGAGCTACAGGGCATTTTTTTGATGCATCTTTAATATTTAATTTCTGCAACACGGAATCTTGCATAGACATGGCTGTCGAGTGCTTCAGGCTGTGAGATCAGATGTGGTTTTCAGGTACATGTGGAGCCTAATAAAGGGGATAGTGACAGTGTCAGATCAAATGTACTGAAATAAGCAACCAGGTAAGCTATTGTGTCCTCAGCCCTGCAATAGTCCTCATGCTGTATAAAAGGCTATGAAAGCTCATGGGACTGAAGCAGGGTTGTAATCAGCATGCCTAAAACATTTTGGATTGTCAGGCATGCCCTTTTAAAACATAGGTGAGCAGGATTATCATGCAACACTGATGCCTGAGGCAATTGGTCTTCTCACAGGGGGATCTGAAATGGGGGAAGTAATGATTCCACAATTAGCTCCAGACTGCAGCCTCCTGGGCTGGTTGAGGGTAATTAGTATAGTTCTTGCTCTTTCTCTAGCTAATTTCTTCAACACCCTGGCCTTTTAGACAGAAACACAAAAACCGGTTAAAAATTGAAGGGGGGTGTGTGAAAGAGCATCTCCTCCTAACATCTGAGGTTACTTTGAACCTGTTGAAATATGTAGTATTGTTTTATTATTTTTGCTAAGAGTTCCACCTACAGAATCTCAACCAACTTCTGACGTGTTAATAGCAAGACTGTGGGAGGCAGGGCGCATCTCTCCTGCTGCTGCAGGTTGTGACTGATTCTCTTGATTTGACAGTTCAAGACTCATGGAATGTGGGCTGATCAAATCACCAAGAGATTTTTCTCTATCCAGAGCAGGGCCCTTTCCACTTCTTTCTTCATACTCTTGATACATGGACCTACAACCCCATGGAAATGGCATTGTCTGAGTCCAAATCATTCTACCTACTGAGAACACGCTGAAACCGGGGAGGGCAAGCTTAAACTGGCTGCTGTTGAACAGATTTTTCCGATGTAGAGGCCAGTGTTTTACACCATCCTTTCTAGAAAGAAGAAACTTTCTAGCTGGATTTGTATACATTTTCTGCATGGAATAGTATTTTGGAAAGGCTCTGTTGTCCTTCTTTGAACTAAATTACCTTCATAAGCTAGATCTGGTTGGATGTTACTCAGGTTAAGAGTGAGGGAGATCTGTGTAATTAAGGTTACCAGGCTCTCTTTTTTTAGTATAGGTGAAAATCTGTGGAACCCAACTTATCATAAATACTATCCCCATCCTCTAACCTGGAACCCCTAGTCCTAGGAGTATTCCCTACTTACATTGCCGATGTAGTCAAGTAAAGAATGTACTGATCAAGAAACTTGAGTTCTGTTCCTGCCTCTGCCACACTTGGTCATCTTTGGGAATCACTTAGGCCAGAGTTTTTGTATGTGTCTGTTAATTTTGTGTGTCTATTTTTGGGTGCCCAAGGTGAGAAAACTAGGACTTAATTTTCAGAGCTTATAAGCATTCACAGCTCCCACTGAGTTCAAACAAAGGAAGAATGGTCTATGGTTAAGGCACTGGACTGCGACTCAAGAGATCTGGCTTTAAGTCTCAGATCTACCACAGATTTCTTGTGTGAACTTGGGCAAGTCATTTAATCTCTCTGTGCTTCCATTTCCCATCTGTAAAATGGGGACAGTAGTCTCTTTTCCTTCCCTTTGTCTGTGTTGTCTTTGGGGCAGAAACTGTCTCTTACTATTTTTTTCTTCAGTGCTTAGCACAAGGGGATCTGATATTAGTTGGGGTATCTAGTTGTATTGTAATACAAATAGTAAATAGTAATTAATAATAAAAACTGGCACTGATGCTGACAGTCGGATGTTGCAATAGGGAATTTGTACCTTGCAACTGGGTTTCCAAGTCTTGTAGTTTTAAACTGGGGGTGAAGATGGAGGCTGTCTAGTTGGGATCACTGGTTGCAAGTGGGTCACTATCATTTGAAGAGAAAAAATCCTTTAGGAACCAGAAACAAAGCCAGGAACCTTAGGAAATAATCAATTAGAGTTGTAAAAAAGGATCTGTCCTAAAATAGCTCTGAAACTTGACAGCTAACTAGCAGGGACATGGCGAATTTGTGGAACAGGAAATATGGGGTGGTGCAGAGTGTGTCAGGGCCAAGTGGAGCGTGTTTAGGGAACAGATAAGAGCTCAGAAGAATGAGAATGGATTAGTGCTTTAATGATGACACGGTAGTACCTAGAAGATGCTTATCCGCATATTGCAGTGGGCTCTGACTGTTGTATCATTAGACTACTGTGTTGATGAACTACGATGGTTCCTTACCAGATACCAGAAACTATTGTACTGTTGTACTCATTGAGAAGCAAAGTGATGCTGTTATGGAAATGTACTAAAAATGGGTTACCTTGTTTTTTCTTAATAAAAATGTATTATTAAGAGGAAAATGTTTGTAGAGATGCACAAAATATTGTTTTCAAATGAATAATCCCAGCAAGGGGTGTATGTAACTTTGCATAATAACTGATTTTTCTTCTAAGTAAATTAAAATGAATATAAACTTTTGGTGTAAATGTTATTTTAAAAGATGCTGTGGGTTATGCAGTAGCATCAGTGGCATATTCTGTATTGCAGGGGGTTGCGTTGGAAGGTATACTGCATGCTTTTATTGAATAGCACACACATCAGACTTGTGTAACTTTATGGCTCATACTTAATTATTGTTGACCCAAGACTGTAAAACTTTGGATACCATCCTTTCTTCAAAACACATCTATATTCTCTCTCTCTCTCTCTCACACACACACACTCTCTCTCTCTCAGCTAGTCCATTTTGACTGACTTTTCCCTAATGTTGAAGTTGCACAAGCTTTAAGACGAGGTAGTCTACTTTTTGTCAAGATCCAAATTTCTTGGTCAAGGTATACTCAAAGTCCAGACTCCAGAGAAAATAATAATTGAAAAATTACAATAATTATAATAATAAGTAAATAAAAAGATTTCAGGGTCCGTTCAAAAGCTTCTGGCAGTCCGAATTTGGCCCACAGTCCGCTTATTAACCACCTCTGCTTTAATGTATATAATTAAGAGATGTTCATTTGCGTGTAGGAAAAGTGTTTAAATGATATAAACAAAACCATTCATTTTAAACAGCAACATTTCATGTTCATTTTTGCGTGTTTACTTTTAGCACTTAGAATCAGGCTTTGTTGCTTGCATACTGTGCTAATGGAAATTGCATTAATGCTTATGGAAGCATCTGAAGATGTGCCAACACTAAAGGGTTAAATATACAGAAATATTCCTCTTCTCATGAATCATGCCTTAAATTCAGGCTTTATTCAGTATTCTTGGAATGTAGTAAACTGATCTGAAATTCTCGTTGAGACGGAGGCCGGTATTACCATATGTCAATACTTGTACAGAATTGATTAGAACACCAGGCGGGAGTGGGAAAATGATCAATTTTCATTTAGCTCTTAGGAAATCTTCGGCTAAAATTGTTGCGGGATTTTACACTGCTCAGTGACTATGACGTGGAAGCATTCTGAACAAAACTGAAACTTGATACCTCTATTTAGGTTGATCATTGAAAGGCTCTCAGCATTAACTGTGGAAGAAAAGCATTAGTTCTAGTTTTCACAGCATTCAAAGGATTATGTTTAAAGTGTATTTTATTTTACTGCAACATACAAATGTTGAAATGTATTTTGTGCTACCATTAAGGCAGGTAGAAGACTTGCAGAGTTAATATATTGATCAATACTAATCTCTCTGAGAATGGGCTGATTTTGCTGGAATGTTTTAATAGGCATATTCAGTTTGTTTTACCCTCTCGTTTTAAGCATAGAATCATAGAATTATAGCAATAGAAGAGATCTCGAGAAGTCTTCTAGTCCAGACCCTTGTGCTGAGGCAGGACCATGTAAACGTAGACCATCCATTGCAGGTGTTTGTCCAATTTAATTCTTAAAAGTCTCCAGTAAGCAGGATGCCACAACCTTTCTTGGAAGCCCATTCCAGAGCTATCTTCATAGTTAGAAAGTTTATACTAATATCTAACCTAAGTCTCCATTGCTGCAATTTAACATGATTATACCTTATGCTACTTTCAGTGGACCTGGAGAACAATTGGTCACCATCCTCTTTATAACAGCCTTAACATATTTGAAGACTGTTATCAGGTTCTCTCCCCTCAGTCTTCTTTTCTCAAGACTAAACATGCCCAGTTTTTTAAACCTTTCCTCATAGGTCAGATTTTCTATATCTTATATCATTTTTATTGCTCTCATCTGGACTCTCTTCAATTTGTCGGCATCTTCCTTAAAGTTTGGTGTCTAGAACTGTATGCGGAATACTAGGTGAGGCCTCACGAGTGCAGAGTAGAATGGAACAGTTGCCTCTCATTTCTTACATACAATGCTCCTATTAATACCCCCCAGAATGATATTAGCAATTTTCTGCAACTATATCACATTATTGATTCATACTCAGATTGTGATCCACTATAACCCCCAGATCCTCTCCTGCAGTATTACAGCCTAACCAATTATTCCCCATTTTGTAGCTGCGCATTTGATTTTTTCTTCCTAAGTGTGGCACTTTGTACTTCTCTTTATTGAATTTCATCTTGTTGATTTCAGACCAATTCTCCAATTTGTCAGAGATGTCAGTATACAGTTTGTCTGATGATGCCCTAGCTTGCGATATTTTATTTATTTATTATTGATTTTGGGTCTGATGTTGTGAGGTGTGAAGCCTCCTACACTCCCAATGAGAATTTGAGGGCACTCAGCTCTTCTCATTGTAGGAAACAAGGGTGATGTCATGGTAGGGGCCTGCTACAGACTATCCGGGAAGAAGAGGTGGAAGAGTCTTTAAAAAAAAAGAATTAACAAAATCATCCAAAGCATAGGACTTGGTGGCAGTTGGAGACCTCAACTACTCAGACATTTGTTGGGAAAATAACACAGCAAGGCACAGATTATTCAACAAGTTCTTGGAATGCATTGGAGACAATTTTTTATTTCAGAAAGTGGAGAAAGCTAATAGCGGAGAGGCTGTTCTAGATTTGATTTTGACAAATAAGGAGGAACTGGTTGAGAATTTGAAAGTGGAAGGGTGAAATTGATCATGAAATGGTAGGAGGGAAAACAGCGTAATAAAGATAATGGATTTCAAGAAGTCAGACTAGCATATTCGGGAAGTTGGCTAGTAAGATCCCATGGGAAGCAAGTCTAAAGGGAAAAGCAGTTCAGGAGCATTGGCAGTTTTTTATTAACACATTATTAAGGGCACAAGAGCAAACTATCCCACTGCATAGGAAAGATAGGAAGTATGGCAAGAAACTACTTTGGCTTAACCCATAGAGCTTCAATGATCTGCAAAGAGTCCTACAAAAAGTGGAAACTAGATTAAATTATAAAGGATGAATATAAACAAATAACACAAGTATATAGGGGCAAAATTAGAAAGGCCAAGGCACAAAATGAGATTAAACTAACTAGAGACTTAGGGTTAGTGCGTCTGGTGAAGACACGCTATACCAACAGGAGAGCATCTTCTGCTGACATAGTGCAGTGTAGACACTGCTTTAAGCTGATGTATCTTATGTTGCTCAGGTGGGATGACTTTTACACACCCCTGAGCAACGTAAGTTACATCAACGTAAGTGGTACTGTTGACAAGCCCATAAAGGATAACAAGAAAATATTCTACAAATACATTAGAAGCAAGAGGAAGACCAAGGACAGGGCCCATTATTCAATGTGGGAGGAGAGGGGAAACAATAATAAAAATGTGGAAAAGGCAGAAGTGCGAAATGACTCTTTTGTTTCATAGAATATCAGGGTTGGAAGGGACCTCAGGAGGTCATCTAGTTCAACTCCCACTCAAAGCAGAACCAATTCCCAACTAAATCATCCCAGCCAGAGCTTTGTCAAGCTTGACCTTAAAAACCTCTAAGGAAGGAGATTCCACCACCTCCCTAGGTAACCCATTACAGAGCTTCACCACCCTCCTAATGAAAAAGTTTTTCCTAATATCCAACCTAAATCTCCCCCACTGCAACTTGAGACCATTACTCCTTGTTCTGTCATCTGGTACCACTGAGAACAGTCTAGATCCATCCTCTTTGGAACCCCCTTTCAGGTAGTTGAAAACAGCTATCAAATCCCCCCTCATTCTTCTCTTCTGCTGACTAAACACTCCCAGTTCCCTCAGCCTTTCCTCATAAGTCATGTGCTCCAGCCCCCTAATCATTTTTGTTGCCCTCTGCTGGACTCTTTCCAATTTTTCCACATTCTTCTTGTGGTGTGGTGCCCAAAACTGGACACAGTACTCCAGATGAGGCCTCACCAATGCCGAATAGAGGGGAATGAACATGTCCCTCGATCTGCTGGCAATGCCCCTACTTATACAGCCCAAAATGCCGTTAGCCTTCTTGGCAGCAAGGGCACACTATTGACTCATATCCAGCTTCTCATCCACTATAACCCTTAGGTCCTTTTCTGCAGAACTGCTTCCTAGCCATTCGGTCCCTAGTCTGTAGCAGTGCATGGGATTCTTCTGTCCTAAGTGCAGGACTCTGCACTTGTCCTTATTGAACCTTATCAGATTTCTTTTGGCCCAATGCTCTAATTTGTCTAGTGTATCTACCACTTCTCTGAGTTTAGTGTCCTCTGCAAATTTGCTGAGAGTTCAGTTCATGCCATCCTCCAGATCATTAATGAAGATATTGAACAAATCTGGCCCAGGACCAACTCTTGAGGCACTCTGCTTGAAACCGGCTGCCAACTAGACATGGAGCCGTTGATCACTACCCGTTGAGGCCGACGATCTAGCCAGCTTTCTATCCACCTTATAGTCTAATCATCCAGCCCATACTTCTTTAACTTGCTGGCAAGAATTTGTGGGAGACCGTATCAAAAGCTTTGCTAAAATCAAGGAATAACACATCCACTGCTTTCCCCTCATCCACAGACCCAGTTATCTCATCATAGAAGGCAATTAGGTTGCTCAGGCATGACTTGCCCTTGGTGAATCCATGCTGACTGTTCCTGATCACTTTCCTTTCCTCTAAGTGCTTCAGAATTGATTCCTTGAGGACCTGCTCCATGATTTTTCCAGGGACTGAGGTGAGGCTGACTGCCCTGTAGTTCCCCGGATCCTCCTCCTTCCCTTTTTTAAAGATGGGCACTACATTAGCTTTTTTCCAGTCATCCGAGACCTCCCCCGTTACTAGATCGTAGGCCCTGATTCTCATGGGAGACTTTAATCACCCTGATATCTGCTGGGAGAGCAATACAGCAGTGCACAGTTGCTGGAGGAAAGCATTGTCCACCTCATCCCCCTGGTTTGGTGGTCTATAGCAGACTCCCACCACGACATCACCCTTGTTGCTCACACTTCTAAACTTAATCCAGAGACTATCAGGTTTTTCTGCAGTTTCATACTGGAGCTCTGAGCAGTCATACTCCTCTCTTACATACAGTGCAACTCCCCCACTTTTTCTGCCCTGCCTGTCCTTCATATCTATCTATGACAGTACTCCAGTCATGTGAGTTATCCTGCCAAGTCTCTGTTGTTCCAATCTCATCATAGTTCTTTGACTATGCCAGGACTTCCAGTTCTTCCTGCTTGTTTCCCAGGCTTCTTGCATTTGTGTATAGGCACTTAAGATAACTCGCTGATTGTCCTGCTTTCTCAGTCTGAGACAGGAGTCCTCCTCTCTTGCACTCTCCTGCTCGTGCTTCCTCCCGGTATCCCATTTCCCCACTTACCTCAGGGCTTTGGTCTCCTTCCCCTGGTGAACCTAGTTTAAAGGCCTCCTCACTAGGTTAGCCAGCCTGCTTGCAACGATGCTCTTCCCTCCCTTCGTTAGGTGGAGCCCGTCTCTGCCTAGTACTCCTCCTCCTCCTTGGAACACCATCCCATGGTCGAAGAATCCAAAGCCTTCTCTCTGACACCACCTGCATAGCCATTCATTGACTTCCACAATTCAACTGCCTCTACCCAGGCCTTTTCCCTGCACAGGGAGGATGGACGAGAGCACCACTTGCACCTCAAACTCCTTTATCCTTCTTCCCAGAGCCATGTAGTCTGCAGTGATCCGCTCAAGGTCATTTCAGTTTTCACCAAAAAGATAAGTAGCGACTGGACGTCTAACTTAGTGAATGCCATTGAAAATGAGGTAGTATCAGAGGCTAAAATAGGGAAAGAACAAGTTAAAAATTACTTAGATAAGTTAGATGTCTTCAAGTCACCATGGTCTGATGAAATACCTCCTAGAATATTCAAGGAGCTGACTGAGGAGGTATCTGAGCCATTAGCGATTATCTTTGAAAAGTCATAGAAAACAGGAGAGATTCCAGAGGACCAGAAAAGGGTAAATACAATGCCAATCTATAAAAAGGGAAATAAGGATGACCCAGGGAATTAAACACCAGTCATCTTAATTTCAGTGCCCAGAAAGATAATGGAGCAAATGCCGTATATATTCGTTCATTAGCCCGTTTGTTTATAAGCTGACCCCCCCCAGATGGTTAGGTAAAAATAGCAAAAACTGTATGACCCTTTCATAAGCTGACCCTATATTTAGGGGTTGGCAAACTTTGGCTCCCGGCTGTCAGAGTAAACTGCTGATGGGTCAGGATGTTTTGTTTACTTGGAGCATGTGCAGGCATGGAGCCCCTCAGCTCCCCATGGCCACGGTTCACCATTCCCAGCCAATGGGAGCTGCAGGAAATGGTGCTTCCTGTAGCTCCCATTGGCTGGGAACGGTGTATTGCAGCCACGAGGAGCTGAGGGCCTCCATGCCTGCAGATGCTCCAGGTAAACAAAACGACAGTGTATTAGATATTCAATTCAATGATTCCATAGAGTTTAAAATCATCAAATTTTAGTGTAGACCTGTTTATAAGTCTACCCCCACTCTTTGAATTAAAACCAATAGTAAAAGGTTCTATAGCCATATAAATAAGAAGAAAACGAAGAAAGAAGAAGTGGGACCGCTAAACACTGAGGATGGAAAGGAGGTTAAGGATAACCTAGGCATGGCCCAATATCTAAATAAGTACTTTGCCTCAGTCTTTAATAAGGCTAATGAGGAGTTTAGGGATAATGGAAGGATGACAAACGGGAATGAGGCTATGGAGGTGGATATTACCACATCTGAGGTAGAAGCCAAACTTGAACAGCTTAGTGGGACAGAATCGGAGGGCCCAGACAATCTTCATCCAAGAATATTAAAGGAACTGGCGCATGAAATTGCAAGCCCATTAGCGAGAATTTTTAATGAATCAGTAAACTCAGGGGTTGTACGTACGACTGGAGAATTGCTAACATAGTTCCTGTCTTTAAGAAAGGGAAAAAAGGTGATCCGAGTAACTATAGGGCTGTTAGTTTGACATCTATAGTATGTAAGGTCTTGGAAAAAATTTTGAAGGAGCAAGTAGTTAAGGACATTGAGGTCAATGGTAATTGGGACAAATTACAACATGGTTTTACTAAAGGTAGATTGTGCCAAACCAACCTGATCTCCTTCTTTGAGAAGGTGACAGATTATTTAGACAAAGGAAATGCAGTAGATCTAATTTACCTCGATTTCAGTAAGGCATTTGACATGGTTCCACATGCAGAATTATTAGTTAAATTGGAAAAGATGGGGATCAATATGAAAATTGAAAGGTGGATAAGGAACTGGTTAAAGGGGAGACTCCAATGGGTCGTACTGAAGGGTGAACTGTCAGGCTGGAAGGAGGTTACTAGTGGAGTTCCTCAAGGATCGGTTTTGGGACCAATCTTATTTAACCTTTTTATTACTGACCTTGGCACAAAAAGCGGGAATATGCTAATAAAGTTTGCCGATCACACAAAGCTGGGGGGTATTGCTAACACAGAGAAGGACCGGGATATCATACAGGAAGATCTGGATGACCTTGTAAACTGGAGTAATAGTAATAGGATGAAATTTAATAGTGAAAAGTGCAAGGTCATGCACTTAGGGATTAATAATTAGAATTTTAGATATACATTGGGGACACATCAGTTGGAAGCAACAGAGGAGGAGAAGGACCTTGGAGTATTGGTTGATCGCAGGATGAGTATGAGCCGACAATGTGATATGGCCGTTAAAAAAGCTAATGCGGTTTTAGGATGCATCAGGCAAGGTATTTCCAGCAAAGATAAGGAGGTGTTAGTACCGTTATATAAGGCGCTGGTGAGACCTCACCTGGAGTACTGTGTGCAGTTCTGGTCTCCCATGTTTAAGAAGGATGAATTCAAACTGGAATAGGTTCAGAGGCGAGCTACGAGGATGATCCGAGGAATGGAAAACTTGACATTGAAAGGAGACTCAAAGAGCTTGGCTTGTTTAGTCTAGCCAAAAGAAGGCTGAGGGGGGATATGCTTGTTCTTTATAAATATATCAGAGGGATTAATATTAAGGAGGGAGAGAAATTATTTAAGCTTAGTACCAATGTAGATGCAAGAACGAATGGGTATAAACTGGACACTAGGAAGTTTAGACTAATGGTTAGAAACCTTCGTCTAATTTCAAGAGGAGTGACGTTCTGGAACAGCCTTCCAAGGGGAGTAGTGGGGGCAAAAGACATATCTGGCTTTTAGACTAAGCTTGATAAGTTTATGGAAGGGATGGTATGATGGGATAGCTTAATTTTGGCAATTGATCTTTGATTACCAGCAGATAAGTATGCCCAGTGGTCGGTGATGGGATGTGGGATGGGATGGGATCTGAGTTACTGCAGAGAATTCTTTCCTGAGTGCTGGCTGGTGAGTCTTGCCCACATGCTCAGGGTTTAGCTGATTGCCATATTTGGGGTCGGGAAGGAATTTTCCTCCAGGGCAGACTGGCAGAGGCCCTGGAGGTTTTTCGCCTTCCTCTGCAGCGTGGGGCATGGGTCACTTGCTGGTGGATTCTCTGCAGTTTGAGGTCTTCAAAGCACAATTTGAAGACTTCAATAACTCAGACATAGGTTAGGGGTTTGTTATAGAAGTGGATGGGTAGGGTTCTGTGGCCTGCTTTGTGCAGGAGATCAGACTAGATGATCATATTGGTCCCTTCTGACCCTAAAGTCTATGAGTCTATGAGTCAGTTTTTTACCAAAAATATTCGGCTTATGAATGAGTATATATGGTAATTAAGCAATCAGTTTGCAAACATCCAGCAGATAATAAGGTGATAAGTAACAGTCAGCATGGATTTGTCAAGACCAACTTAATAGCTTTTTCTGACAGGGTAATAAGCCTTGTGGATGGGGGAAGCAGTAGATATGGTATATTTTGAGGTTAGTAAGTCTTTTGATACTATTTTGCATGACCTTCTCATAAACAAACTGGAGAAATACAGCCTAGATGGAGCTAGTATAAGGTAGGTGCATAAATGTTTAGAAAACCATTCCCAGAGAGTAGGTGTCAGTGGTTCACAGTCAAGCTGGAAAAGCATATCAAGTGGGGTCCCACAGGGATCAGTTAAGAGTCTGGTTCTGTTCAATATCTTCATCAATGATTTAGATAATGGCATAGAGAGTACACTTATAAAGTTTGCAGATGATACCAAGCTGGGAGGGGTTGCAAATGTTTTGGAGGATAGGATTATAATTCAAAATGATCTGGACCAAACTGGAGAAATGATCTGAAGTAATTAGTATGAAATTCAGTGAGGACAAATGCAAAGTACTCCACTTAGGAAGGAACAATCAGTTGCATACATACAAAATGGGAATGACAGCCTAGGAAGGAGTGCTGGGGAAAGGGACCTGGGGGTCATAGTGGATCACAAGCTAAATAGGAGTCAACAGTGTAACACTGTTGCAAAAAAGCAAACATCATTCTGGGATGTACTAACAGGAGTGTTGTAAGCAAGACACAAGAAGTAATTCTTCCGCTCTACTCCGTGCTGATATGACCTCAGCTGGAGTATTGGGCGCCACATTTCAGAAAGATGTGGACAAGTTGGAGAAAGTCCAGAGGAGAGCAAAAGAAATAGTTAAAAGTCTAAAAAACATGACATGTGAGAGAAGATTGAAAAAATGATATTTGTTTAGTATGGAGAAGACTGAATTTTCAAGTACATAAAAGGTTGTCACAAGGAGGAGGGAGAAAAATTGTTCTTCTTAACCTCTGAGGATGAGGCAATAAGCAATGGGCTTAAATTTCAGCAAAAACTTCCTAACTGTTAGGCTAGTTAGCGCTGGGATAAATTGCCCAGGGAGGCTGTGGAATCTCCATCATTGTCTAACCAGCTCTTAAAAATCTCCAAACACCTGCCAGGGATGGTCTAGATAATACTACGTCCTGCCATGATTGCAGGGCACTTGACTAGATGACCTCTCAAGGTCCTTTCCAGTCCTATGATTGGGCCCTTTCTTAGCACCTGCTACCAGAGCTTTTAGGAACTATGACAGAATGTATCAATGAAACCAAACTGCCCATAGTGGGTAGCGTAAAAACTACTTCCCATGATGCAGCTACTGCATAACAGAAGCCAAACTACTGTGAACATCAAGCACAACAGCCAGAAAAAAAATAGCTAGGCTAAACCAAATACACGTGCCTGTCATGATGTCACATGGACTTTGGTAGACTTCCAGAGCTAGTTCCAAAGGTGAAGACCTTCTACTGTGAAAGTGCTATTGCTTTTCCTGGGGAATTCACTTACACAAATGGAAAGCTGGAGCATCCCAGATGACCTTAACTGTCATGATGAGGTATAGGGTGAGAAGCAGTCACTTGTAGCTGGATTCCCAAATTAGCCTATTAAATGCTTTCCATCCTCTGTCTTAAGAAACTCTCCTTTGTAAGGCTTAAAGATGTGGGGGTCTTTAGCTGGTCTCAGCTGGTATAAATGGCCATTGAGGTCAACTGAACTTGTCCCATTTATTTGGGAATATGATGTTACTGCCCCTTATATCCTAACTATAAGAAATAGTTGTATGGAAACCATTAAGTGAGCTATTTCCATGTGACTCATGGTAATGGATATCTAGGGTCACACACATACTACCTTCAAAATTATTTTAAGAAACATAGTGACTTCTCCCTGTATTATGCTGTCTTCTGTTATTGTTTTTAGAGCATCAGAGCTGAGTTTAGTTTCTAGGCTGGAACTGAGAAGAAGGAATGCTGAGTAACAGAAATATAGGAAGCTCCTCAGGGTGACTGTATTTTAGAAGTACTAGCAACGCCACCACATTTTGTGTTAAATGCATACACCTGTTGCAGCAAGGTGTTGACAGCTTGGAGTATAAAAACTATGATTCCAATAAAAGAGAAAGGGCTGAAGACAACTTAGTTTCTGATGAGAAATCAAGTGATCCGAACTGAAGGCCAGATCCTGTGTGCACCAGTAAGAGGAGCAGAAGTCCCATACTGTCTTGTAAGCCTGTTCTGCACTGAGCCAACTGGTCCTGAGACTGGTAGGAACTAGTCAGTAGAGTGGAGAGAGGGATTTGCTCCTGATCCATGGTAGGGAGCCACAATGTGGTTTGAAGGATTGGGGGAGAAGATGTCAAACAAATGTGCTTCCTGCCTCACCCTATGTCTTCCTTGCTGGGGCCATAGAGGTTACTACTAGGCCTGTATTAACCCATGTGGATTTTGTGCTGGGGGAGAAGATAAGGAAGTGTGTCTGGATTAGGATCCCGGCAGTCTCCTTGCACGAGGGCTGGGGGTTCACTGGATGACTCAATGCTATCCTCCCATCCCAATCATCATGGACTGGGAATTTTCAGATCTAAAGATCCATCTTCTGGCTGAAAATCCAGGTTTAGAATGATCACCTAGGAGTTTGCTGTTCAGGCCAATAAACGCATTCGATGTCCAAGGTGTATTACTCACTCATGGAGCAATCCACCTTCATTGGGACATCAGGTAAGCACTGCTTCTCCTGACATGACCTCCAGTGCCCCATCTACCAGATATGATTGTTGGTGTTAGGGGAGTAGACTCCGCTTCTTGGAGGAGTTGTCTGGCCCACAGGTGCTATACACTCATCCACCTCCAAGGGGAGACCTCTTTCAGGATCCATATTAATCTCAAGTGCAGTGGTGCATCCATTGGCTGTGACAATCTAGAAAACTCCATGCTGCAGATGGGCCATGGACTAGGATTTTGCCCATAACTTGAGGTTAAAAGTTGGCCCACAACCTCCAGTTTAAAATGTTGAGAATGGTGGTGCAGTTTGCATAATTATGATCCGAGCAAGCAGTTTTTCTGTTTTGTTGTGATAAAGGTTTTGTTGCAAAGAAAGAAGAGTGTATTTGACATTCCTCAAACAAGCTTTCAAAAGGGGAATTTTGTGTGTATGACTGAGTAGCACTGAAATGCTGTAAGATATTGTCCTTTTGTGGGTTTTGTAAAGAGGAGACATAGTTGGAGTAATATGCCCAAGGTCTCACAGTCTGTAGAGAGAGCTTCCTCCAGCAATTACCTCTAAAAATAAAATAAAACCTATTTATTATTGATAACCCATGTTTCACATAAAGAAATACTTCTTTTGATAATGTTAATTTTTTTATTCGTAGGCTCAAAAAGAGTCTAGAGTAAGCCAAATGTGGAGGATGAAAATACATATATGAGTTAGTGTATTAAGTTTACATATTTTTGGTTCAATGGATTTATGGCTTTTAATTACATCTTCATGCCTATTCACTTGAATTGGGATCCCTTGGGGCCCTTTCTGTAGAATTTCATGCTTATGTTCTTACATCTACAAGATTCTTTAACCTATAACCTTGTGTATTCTGACAGCCACTTGACTGACCTTTGCTGAAATTGCCTTTTATTCATTAGTTTTAGGTTTCAAAACATTAACCAAGAGTAAAATAGGTGGAAAATACTTTTCTGATCTAAAGGTTGCTCAATATCCATGATACTGAAGCAGTTTGATGTACTATAGCTATGAAATATAGGCAGTGAGTCTCAGCTCTTCCATCGAGGGGAAGGGAGGGGTTTGTGTTTCTCATATTCTCAGGCTATTCAGGGAGTCTTTGTAAATCGGAGCAGCCCCAGGCTGCTCTTGGCATATGCACTGGTTACAACAGCTCCCTATGGCCTACTGCTTGCAGAGAATAGCCAGAATATGATGTACCCACCCCTTCTCTGACATGCCCCTACTGGACTGCTAGTGGGACTGGATAAGAGCCTATAAGTTTCACAGGTCTATAGTTCTGAATCTTGCAGTGTGTATGCTATTATTTCCAGCTGCTGTCAGATATAGGGCCTGGGCCCCATCTTGTGACAAAGTAAATCAGGAGTGATTCCACTGAAACTGAAGTATAAAACCAAAGTAAAATGAGGAGAAAATCAGGCTCATTGACTTCAGTAGAGTTACTATTGATTTACACCTGTGTAACTGTGACACAGAAGCCCAGTGATAGGTCACTATTCTGTGTCAGCAGTCCCTGTGAGGCTTGACATACTGTTTTCAAGATATGTATTTAAAAAGTGACATGTAATATATCATTTGATATCTGATAACACATTGGTCGTTAACGTCACTGTGAAATGTTTGTAACAGGACTGTAGGTGAAATTAAGGATACTCTCTGATATTATGTTTTGGAAACTGAAAAGACAAAGGAGGCAAAACAGAGTTTTTCCATATAAAGGGGAAAAAATATGGTGGCAGATGCCCTGCCCAGGAAAGAGGGTTCTGACCTGCTTCCTCCAGGTCAGTCAGTGACTAACCTTCCTGCAGTTTTGTAAGGAGGGCGGTGTGATCCTAAGAGCACCTCTATGCCATCAGGCAAGGGACTCCCTGGTATGTAGCAGTGAGTTTCAGCGGGCCTGACCAGCCCAGTGTACTCCAACTCACTATTGTCTTAATCTGTATCTATAATGGGTCATGTAAGGTATCATACGTGAACTGGTGACACACAGGTGATTAGTAGCATTGTGAAATGTATGTATTAATACTATGTGAGGCATTATAGATATTCACTAATATTATGCTTTTAAAGTCTGTGACCAAATAAAGGGAGAGAAAAAGGTTTTATCCCAAAAGGGAGGGAAGGCAGCTGTCTACTTGTCTTCTCTGTGAATTAAGCAATGGGGAATCAAAACAATGGGAGCTGCATTGACATAGGAATCAGCAGGGGGATGGAAGGTCCACAGGGAACAGAAGAACAGCAGAGGTCATCCTGCCTCTAGAAACAGGGTCAATGAACTTTGAGAGATATAAGCAGAGATAGAAAGCCATTTTGGCATCTTTCACCTAGGAAGAAAGGGCAACCAACACCTTGTACTTCTGTAGAAAGTCCTGACTGCCAGAAAGTCAACAATGGCTATAAAGAAGAATGATTGATAAGAAGTCTACCTTGAACAAAGACTGTAGCTTGGTAAGTTAAGTCTTACCCATTATAAAGCGCATCTGTACTTTTATTTGCTTGTAACCATTTTTGTCTTTATCCCTCGTACTTGAGCTCACTTAAAACTTCTCTTTTTAACTCTGTTTGATTAAATAAACCTGTTTTATTTTTAACCCAAACCAACCCAGGGCTGTGTTTGAATTGAAGTGGTAGTTAACTCCAGTTAAAGTAGTCAGCTGTGCTTTGGTCTCTTTAAAGGAGCAATGAACCTTATGAACGAAGTTCTCTGAATGTTCCTGAAGAGGGCTGGGAACTTCAGGGCAGACCGCTTGGGGGAAATTTGGGACTGGGATCATGTTGGGGTCACTCTTCAAGTAGTAACCAAGGCTAGAGGAGACCAGGGGCTGTTGTGTGGTAGACAGGCTGCTGGGGTCAGAGTGCTGATCCTGAGTGGCACAGCACACAGATCCTCAGGGAACTGCAGGCTTGTTTGCTGGCTGTTGGTGTCCGGGCTCTGAGCCTTGGCAGCAGAACATTTAAGGCACCTATAGGGCAGGTGGTGACACAGCCTCTTACTGGGCTGGGTTGAGCCCCAAAATGTTACTACAATTGATGGGGAGATCAGACCAGTAGAACTGAATCTGTGTCTATATTCCATATTGGTCCCTCTTTATGTGTGTTTGTGTCATCTATATGCCTCATTCTGGCTAATCCAGAATGATTTTTGTATTAATTTTTTCACTGGATGAGGAGTGTGGTAAGTATGATTGGTTATATGCAAAGAATAAAAAATGGAGGGCCTATTAAATGTATAGCTGTGAAACAGCTGATCCAACAGGTGTACAACCAAGAAATGTAAAATACAAAGCTTCTGAAAAAAGTTAACCTTTGGACTGACACTAGGCATGTGAAGTTTCAGTCTCTGTGGGACATTTTAAAAGAAGCTGGAGTGAATGAATCTGGATTCCTAATGAAAGTGGAATGTCTCTCTTACCCATAGCATCTGTAACTGTAAATGTTATAAAAATTCTCTTTGTCTGTCAACTAGACTGAGTGAATATGGGATTTTTTTGGTTCAGTGGCCGAATGAAAATATCTGAAAAAAATTGTTTAGGGTGAAACCAAAACTGATTTTGGTTTGTTTTTTCTTGATGAAAGTTTATTTTTCACAAACAATTTTTCTTCTGTTTTTGTTTCATTTAATTATGGTTTGGGATATTTTTTTACCCTAGCATATTTTTTTTAAACAAATCTAGCTTAATTGTGGGAAACAATGTTGTTTTGAAACAAAGTCAAAATGCTTCATTTTGAAAAAGTTGAGGCCGTTCGACTTCTTTGAATTTTTTTCCATTTCTTTATTCATCAAAACTATTTGCCGAATTTGACATGAATTTGCGAATAGTTCATTTGACTGAAAAATGTATTTTTTTTTGGTAAATAAACTATTCACTGAAAAAGATTCACTCAGTTCCACTGTCTACATTCTTATGCAGCACCGATCATTTTGGTATCTGAATACCTCTCAGCATCTCCCTCTTTTCCTGCTTTAATCATGACTATTCCAAAACACACACGGCTCATCAGTATTATAGACTTGATTTGTACTGCAAGAGTTTGGTTGGCTTCCAGCATTTTGTAGCATGTCACAAGTCTCTGTGGAAGACATAGCTTTTCTGACTTGAAAATTCTTCAGCGAGCAACATGTTACTACAAAAAGGCTTGATATCAGTGGAGATTCTGCCTTGGCAATAAATGCAGAATATGTAGAAGAGACCCTTAATGTAGAGCTGAGGTAAGTATTTTGCCCTTAAAAATGAATATAAATCAAAGTATCAAAGTGTTGTTTGCAGAGTTGGGCTTTCAAATAGCTATAATTTCTATTTTAATTCTTTTGTTGATCCAAGTTTCATCTGACTTACTTTCTTCTTCACTACTGCAGTGATACTCCTATTTGCCAGTGTGGGAAATTAGCCCAGCGCATCTCCTCTACTTATAAAGGCTGCACTTCTGCTTTCTTCGATTCTGAGTAGTGAGAGGTGTGGAATAGATGATTATCTCATTAAGTGTAATGGTACAGAAGCAGCTGATCCACATCCAAGTGAAGTGAGCTGAAAAATGACTGACTGTGCAGAAAGAAAAAATGCAGACCTGCTAACTGGAAAGTCATCTTCTTTCATCATGGTTAACAAGATCCTTTAAGCCTGTGCTAGAACAAGAAAAAGACGCCGAGTCTGATCTTGGACTGGTGTAAGCCAGGAGTGCAGTAGCTCATCTGAAGGCAATGGAATTACACAGGAGTGAAATCAGTGTGTGATCAGAATCAGCATCAACATATTCAAAGCACGATGCAAGTCTTTAGAAGGTCATGAAGGTTGCCTAATGGATCAGGAGTTGCTGTGTTTGCAGCCAGGGCTAGAGAATGACCTCAGGCAAGCAGAAGTTGTTAGCATTAAGGTGATCATCAGTGTTTCAGGTAGAGTACTGGATACATTTTCAATGTGATTCTCTGTCAGTTACACTCTTTGGGCCAGATCAAGCCCTTTGCTTTTATGCATATAGGGTACAGAAACAGCAGAGGATATGCAGAAATTGCCTATGCAGTATGATTTTGGAGGGAAAGGACTGACCTTAAGCAGCATCATTCTTTTCTCTTGCCAACTTTGAAGAAGCTGTTGCATCTACTTTATGCTTCTGTTCAGCATTATTTTGTGTCCTGCCTGGCACTTTCAGCCCCTGAGGGTGAGAAGGAAGTACTTGCCAGGTGAACAGGCAGGCGACCAAAGGAATCATGACTTCTGAGGGAGACGTATTGCAATGGGGGATGGGCACCTCAGGAAGTAGCGTGAAGGCGAAGGCCCTTTGTGAAAACCCCGATATCACAAAATTTCCCTGTTGCTCTTGGGATATTCATTCCATGCATTAGCAATGCCACTCCTTGACAGAATAAAGTCTCAAGCCCATGAAGTTTTCTGTCTCCATTTTGTTCTTCCATGTTTTTTGCCTCAGGAGGTCACAATTTATCCCTAAATTCCTGTTAATTTTCAGGGGAGCTATTCATGAAGAGTAGCTCATGCTACTGAAAATATATCCCTAAAGCTTAATGTCCTCTAGTGGGCGATTCAACAGAATCGCGTAAATATAAAGGGAGAATAAAACTGGGCATCCTACTTTTCTGGCTATCCGGTTAGTACTGCAGGGCTTGGCAGAGTATAAAGTATGGTCCTCAGATGTATAACAGGAGAAGAGAGACTTTGTCACCATATGCTCCATCTCTACTATGAGGCAGATCCTCGAGGGGGAAGGGTCAATGCCTGTGTCCGAAATTTAATGGGAGATGGAGAACCCGAGGAGTCCAGGTTCTTGAAATCCACTCTACTGACAGATCTTGGGACAGTATCATTTATATTTTTCCTACCTTTTAAAAACTTGGTTTGATAAACTTCAAATGTGCTAAATCACAGACAAGTTAGGTGGGTTTAAAATCACAGGGATAAGTGAATATTATCCATACCAAAATGTTGTAGCTATCACCCTCTGTTGGAAGACCACATAACATTGGTTTGGACTGTCAATAGCTCCTCATATAGGGCTTGATTCTTCTGTCACTTTTAAAATCTATATAATTCCCATTTGACTGCAGTGGAGTTACTCTTGATTTACACTATGTAAATGAGAGGAGAATCAGTGAATAAAATGCTGTGTAAAAGACTGGGTTCATTTAAATGTGAATCTGTCACAGTCTAAAAACACATTCTGCAAGAAAACGTATAGCTCTTCGGTTTTACTTGCTCCTGTAAAAGTACTCTTGAAAGCAAATTTATGTCTCCTCGGCACTTTTGTTTAAAGACAGGGAATAGAGATATGGAGTTCTAGACAGACATATTTTTGTTATGGGTTGTTTTTGAGTACTCATTTGATGGTAAGTCTTTGTTCAGTCCAGTGCTTTGTCATTAATGACTGTAGAGTAACTAGATATGCAGAGCTAAAGGAAATCCTGTCTTATATGTTCCTATTCTAAGGGAGCCTTAGAAAGGATAACAATAATGCCACTTAGGTTTACTTAGTGAGGTAATGTGTAAACATAGTTACAAATAAAAACTTGCATGATCTTTACAGAAACAGAAAAATAGCTTATGAAGCATAATGCTGCCTCTGCTGCATGTAGATAATCAGGCCTGTTAGTGCATCTGGAATAAAATACAAGCTAAAGCAGCTGAAACAGTTTTGCAAGTTACCTGTTTCTGTGGATGTAGGATTTAGGAAGTTGGCAGCAAATGTTAATGTCAACTGAAAGGGAGTAGAAGCCAGGCCTAAAACCCATTGAAGTCAATGGAAAGACTCACAGTGACTTCAGTGGGCAGCTCATTGCTGTTTGAGATTGCTATTTGGATTGTCTAGCCTCCTGTAACATGTTAGCAGAAGTCAGCCAGCTGACCAGCTCCTGTGAAAGGGATACCACATTAGAAAGTGTTGTTTGAGCACTCTAGATTCAGGCCCATCTTCAGTCAGAATCTCATTTAGTCCCTCCCAAGATTCTCTGGGAAAGGGAAAATAGAACTGTCTCCTGCTCACTTTGACTTGCTGAAAGAATGGAATTTCGTAATAACTTTTAAAGAGAGGAAGAACCCAATGATATTTAAAGGACTGTCGTATTTAGAAAGGATCAAACCTAAAGTTCTTACTCGGCTCTTACTGGCGTCAGTGAGATTTTTGACTGAATAACGGCTTTAGGTCTTGGCCAATAGATGGGCAACGGGCAGATGGAAAAATGGGATGAATTTTTCGCAACAATTTTTGCAACAAATTTGTCCCTGTTTTTCGTCAAACATTTTTGAAATTTGAATTGTTTTGACCAGCTCAATCGGCAGCATTGTCGAGAGGTATGAGTGGGGCGTGAGAGGTACAACTCCAAAGTATTAGTACCAGTTCTGCCACAGATTTACTGGGGGACCTTGAGCAAGTAAAATAGGCTCACGTTTTTAAAAGGATCCACTTACTTTTGCATGTGCACACTGCTTAGTGCACACATGCAAGTCAGTGAATTGCATGTGCGCATACCTTAGCTCACATGTAGCCCCATGTGGCTTTTTGTGTGCTCGACTTGGATGTGTGCCCTTAAAAACTGGGACCTCAGTATCCTTGATGGTAAAATGGGAATGATAAACTACTGTACAGAGATGTTATGAGGATCATGTGTTAAAAGTATTTGAAGATATAACCCTCTATATAATGCTGATTATTTATCTTGTTTTATTTTATTTGCATTCCTACGTGGCACTTTAAAATATCCCTAAGGATTGTACCTTTTCTTTAGGAGGGAGAATGATGGAGTGAAGTCTCTGTGATTTTCTCTCCTTGGTGCAAGATTTGTAAAGAGACAAACCATCAAAATAGATCATTTAAATCAGTAAATTAAAAAAGAATATAAAGGAAATTATTAAATTGCTCTTGCTACATGCAAACTTTGGATCTGTTTGCCCAGTGCTGAAAACATCACTCACTTAAGAATTTAGTTTGTAGCAATTTTGACTGGGAAGAGAGAAAGTGTGGCAAGAGTTGACCTTGGTTTTCTTTTTGCAACATTAGGTTGCCATCCGGCTCTGTCAGTTAGAAGAGTGAAGAATCCTCTGATATGCTTTTCAGAAAGACGTAGTAGCAGTTCTGAGGAGGGTGGAGAAGTGTCATTTATGCAGGGTAGACAGCCCAGGAATGGGAGAAATTCCATGTGCATGACAGGCTAGTGATGCATCAGTAGAATAGTTCTTAGACCTGTGTACTATCTTGATCCAATGATATTTTTCCATCTGTGTGTGCCCAGTATTATCAATCAGTCACCGAAGAGAGGATTGGGCTGGGAGAGGCTTCTGAGAGAAGATCTGGTGTAGAAGACTGCACTCCCTGTTGTCTCCCTTCTGTGTTTGTGTGTGTATGTGTGAAAAATCAGGCTCTGCTAAGCCCCACTTCTCATCTTCTCTTGCAAGGATGGGGTGACACCCGTTTCTTTCCTTCATTGTGTTGTGGGAAGGGGGTCTGCCTGGGGAAGGTTGTCCCACAAGAGGCAGGAAGAGTGGTGGGTGTGAGGTTGTCCAGGATGGAGTGAACATGTGGAATTGGGTTTAACATGGATGAGAGGCAGCTTGGGGAAAGAGGTTGTATGGTTTTTTTTGGAGTGTGGGGGAGTGCTCATGCTGGGATATGTCTAGGGAGAGCAGGCATATGAGGGATGAGCATATGTCCGTATGCCGAGCGCATGTTCACATGGGGATGAGTGCAAAGGGAAGATATCATTATGTATTCATGTAGGGTATCAGCTTCTTCTCCTCCGACCTGTTAATAGTTATACTATTTTCAGCCATATGGAGGAGAGGGAAGCTCTCCATCAATGGTCACCCTTCAAAAACCACTCAGATAGGCCCTATTTGTGTGTAGCACCTTTTGTATGACTTGTTCATTTCATATTACATTATGATGGAAATCTGGATTATTATCTTTAATATTTTCAAGAGCACAATGTCTGTAGGTGTACCTACTGCACGCTGAAGTTTGTCATCAAGATTAGAGATGTGTTTAGGAAATTTGTAATGAGAGAAAAATGCTTAATTAAAAATATCAGTTTGGAGGCTAATCCATCTTCAGCTAGTTTGCTGGAAATTGAAAGGAGTCTTACACAATGGCAAGTGGTGGGAAAATATACTTGGCTTTCTACATTTTAAACAGGAAGGAACTTTTTAAATGCTAGACTCACAATAGTAATCAGGGCAGTTATTTGGGAACATTATATTGCATATTGTAGCTGCAGAGTGTTGGGAGTGTATGCTTAATCTATATAAGATGGTATTCTGCTTTCTTTAACTAAGAAGAAAAGAGGCTTAGTTGTGACTTTTTTGGATCTACTGCAAAATAATTGGTTTCTTTTACACTGCACAAGACTTCCAGATTTAATGGCTAATACATTCTGAGGTCATGGCAGTCACACAGTTAACAAATTCTTCATTTCCTGAGAGGTGCAGCTTTATGTGAAAAGTCTTAAATTCAGAGTCTGCAATAGAATTTTAGCTCTTCATCCCCAATGACCATTATAAAATTGCCATATGCCTAAAAATATGCTCAGCACAACTGTGATTGTTCAGACTCTGAATTCGCTCTCATTTTATGACATGATCCTTAGTTTAAAATAAAATTATTCTTCTTCAATGGAGGATGAAAGCCATTTGGTTATATATGGTTCATTATAAAATGCGGTAACTTTAAGTATTTCGAACAGTACACATGCTTTATTTGAGTTTTTATACCACTTTTGGTAAACAGTAAACTGTAACGTGTTGTCATTTTTGTCATGATCAGTCCATAAAATCAGTTATCTTTCTCTTTGGTCCAACTTATAAACACATATAAAACTGAAGCAGATGTCAGAGCAATAACCAGGTGTGCATTGTAGTGCTTTGCAAAGTTTTAATTGCACCATGGATGTTACATGTTTAACGGTTTTGGTTAGTAAGTGTTTCTGTCAGTTGTGTCTTGTACAGGTTGTTTAATTATACTGAGTATTTTTCAGACTGCATCTTATTCGTTCATTCAGACAGTCTCTGAATAAGCTTTCTCTCTGTGAAGTATTTTTTGAGGCATCATTCATACAGCACTGTGGACTTCGGAGTTGCCCGGGCTCTGTATGGTATATTGAGGTGAAATCAAAATGTTTTAGATTGTAAATCCTCTGGGGTAGGGGTTGTCTCTTAGTTTGTACAGTTCCCAGCACAATGAAGCTCCACTCCCAGTTGGGCCTATGGACAGTAGCGTATTATAAATATTTACTACTACTGCCAGGTCTGTGTGGTAGGGGAGCAGAGCCAAAGTGCTGGTGGAGTCCTGGAGAACTGGAGGAAACAGAAGCTCATGCCCCTCCATTGGGCCACTGGTGATCCTGGCTCTTGTCTCTCCCCTTGCAGGGACATGGAGGCCACTGTTGCATGGGAGGAAGGAAAGACTGAGGGGAATGTGTGACTGGAGAGAGGTCTGGGATTTGAGAGGGGCTCAGTCACAGAGCCCACAGACATTGCTGGTGGGTGGGGTGGGGATCTCTTTGGGATAATGAAGCTGCTGACAGTACGAGACCTCCATTTGGGAGCTGTCAGCCAGCTGCAGCTAAACTGCACTGGGTAGGGGCAGGGCCGCCCAGAGGATTCAGGGAGCCTGGGGTCTTCGGCCCTCTACGCCGAAGACCCGGCACTTCGGCGGCGGGTCCCAGGGCGGAAAGACTTCGGCGGCAGGTCCTGGAGCGGAAGTACCCCCCGCTGCTGAATTGCCGCCGAAGACCTGGAGTGGAAGAAGCTCTGGGGGCCTGGGCCCTGCGAGAGTTTTCCGGAGTCCCTGGAGCAAGTGAAGGACCCTGCTCCAAGGGCCCCAAAAAACTCTCGTGGGGGCCCCTGTGGGGCCTGGGGCAAATTGCCCCACTTGCCCTCCCCTGGGCGGCCCTGGGTAGGGGTGCCCACAGCTTCTGTGTTGCCTCTTAGGCTTTCACTTTTTGGCTGGAGACCCTGCCTCCAATGCTTAATTTGTAACAGAAGAGGTGCCAGGGCTCAAGCCATTTTTTTATATTCATAACTGATGCAGCAAGCTCAGAGGTGCTGGGGCTATGAACTGCCAACCCTAGAGGTGCTGGGGCTCAGCTCTGGCACAAAATAAGCCTCTGTGGCCACTCCCCGGAGACCCCACTGCCACATATGGCATTGGAGAGACAGATTCACGGACTCTGCCTCTAAAGGCAGGTGGCATGGCTGGGAGGTCTCCAAGTGGCTCTGTGGCCACTGCCCAGAATAGTGACATGGCAAGGAGGGGGGAGCCCCTACCTCAGGATCTCATGACTGTGCCAAGGGCATGGTGCCTCGCTTTTCTACCAAATATACCATGTGTTGTAGAAGTGCCTATTTGCCTCTGTTCCCTGCACTTCAATAACTGTATTAATTTTTAAGGTTTTTGTGAATTAGTGGAAAACCCCGTATCAGTCTGTCTGTGCTCAATTGTATTTAGCTCTTTATAAGCCCAGTATCCAGTAATGGTGTTTTTGTGCTTTCAGCGAAGCCATTACAACAGCAGGTAGCATACAGCAGAGACCTGGATTTTGTATAGTGGGGGGTCTGTGTTACATAAAATAAATAATGGATAAACATCCAGCCTGTCTTTTGTATCAGTAAATTTTCTCACCATACAGGTGCTCAAATGCACTGCTTAGCTGCTTTCTGCAGCTCTGAGATGTGAGTGCCTACTCCTGATTGGGTTGTGATTAAAAAGCAGTGACTTTTAATATGCGATGCTTCAGGGTGAAGAGGAGTCACTTTCATTAATGGTTTCTGGTGTGGGAGGGCAGAAGAGGATGAAAGTAGGGTTTTCAAGGACAGTGAAATTGGCTGAGGTGTTAGTGCATAAAAATGTTTTGATCCAGTTGTAACTAGTAGCTGCTAGTTCCTGTTGTTTTTGTTTTGATCAAGAGCCCACTTTGTGTGTGGCAGGGATAGGAGGTGAAGGCAAGGAAAGGAAGTAACTGTTCAAAGTGCATCTCCTTTGGGAAGACAAAAACATGAGCCGCGTGGTGGAATCAAGGTTAAAAAATTACTTATTTTCCTTTGGTCTGCACAGTGCATCCATCATGTACAGTTTTCCACATGTTGGGTAATGGAAAGTTGAGCCCCAAAGGAAGTTCTCTTTGTAAGTCAAGATGGGATCATAAAATCAATCATTGTTGGGTCACTAATTGGTGTGCAAGATAGGAATTTCCTAAACTGTATGATAAGTTCATTGGCTTTTTGGCAGTGAACTCTTTAGCGAAAGATATTCTTTCCTGGTTCTGTTGTTAACACAGGAAAAGCATCAGGTCATTTATAGTTACACCCAAATCACGGCTTGTTTTTAAATAGAAGGGAGGGAAAAAAAAGTTGGCTGTCAAAGAGAATCAAAATGTTTCTGACGAAGTTTGTTTTCATGTCTCCGTGGCATAGTAGTAAAGCTTGGCAGCCACATGATAATAGTGAAGATTGATTGCTCTCTCTCTGTTAAGCATCTCGCATCTCTGAATTTATGTTAACACAAGCATTATTCCAGCAGCAGCATCTGGCTCTTTGGCAGGTTCCACAGACAGTTGTTCTGATGGCTCTGGAGATGCCTTTGGGCTGTCATGTAGTTAGGTGGCTGAATGGGCTGGCTGTGCGGCTTTGTCGTTCCCTGTTTTTATTTATTTGACTTGCCTTTGTGATGAAGGACTCTTCAGAATATGGGCTTTCACCAGTCTTTCCTAATCTTTTCATGCAGGAGCTTTTATGAAATGCCCAGGTTAATTTATACCCGTGCTTCTTTGCTGATCAGAGCTGGAGCTACAACATCCCAGTCCATAGCTTCCATGCACGTTTTCCCTGCGCATCATGGCCTCAGCCTTGTGCAATAAAATGCACATTTTTTAGCATACTCTTGCATAATGAGTTTCTCTGAGAACAAGAACTACAAGGATAAATCAAATATTACTATTACACAGTCAGTGTCCTGAGGGGGCTATGTTGGGAGTTAGGAATTCAGGAAGTCATTCATATTTCTCAAGATGACAATGTTTGTGTCTTAGGTAGTAAAGTTTTGGGGCCAGAACTCATGTAAATTGGCATGGGACCATTGACTCCAGTGGAGCTATGACAATTTACATCAGCCGCGGATCTGCCCATACGTGTTTTTATTGTACAGTATTCACATTTGCTGTATGTAAAAATATGACTCCTTTAAATGCACTTTGTTTTTTGAGGGTATACAGGTGTGAATGCAAGTGCAATTTTGAGAGATAGCAAAGTGTCCTTTTTATTAAGCAGGATCATTGGGGTCACTGGTTCTGGATGAAGTTCTTTGGCCAGACTAGATGATCATAATGGTTCCTTCTGGCCTTAAAGTCCGTGAAACAGCTACACCATAGCCACAACTGGCGCTCTCTTAGGGTATGTCTACAGGTATGGTGTAATTCTCATCTTGGGTAGACATACAATCACTAGCTCTGCTTGAGCTAGCATGCTAAAATTAGCAGTGTGAATGCAGTGGCATGGGTGGTGGCCTGAAGTGGCTGCCTGAGTATATACCCAGGAGTTGGGCAAGATTGTATTTGGGTGGGTAGTAGGGTTGCTACCTTTCTAATTACTGATAACCAGGCCCCCAAGGCGATGCTCCTGCTCCAACTTTTCCACCCCAGGCCTCACCCCTGTCGCTTGCTGGATAGTCTCAAGGAGCCTGCCTGCAGGTAGGAGGTAACTGAGCAGGGGCTGTCTCGAGTTAATGACCTAGTGCCTCCCTCTACCCTGGGAAACGGACTTTTAGTTTGGGTGCCATTTAGAGTTGCTGGGTCCCCTTTTTGACCGGACTTTCCAGTCAAAAACTGGGCACCTAGCAACCCTAAATGGCATCTGGACACAGAAGCTAAAAACTGGACTTTATGGGTAAAACCTGGATGAGTAGCAACCCTAACTGGTAGCCTGCGCTGCTGTGTTTGCTGCTGTGGCCACACTGCTATTTTTAGCACACTAGCTTGAGCAGAGCTAGCATATGTAAGTTGACTTGCTCTGTGAAGTATACCTCCTAGCTGCTGTGCAGACGCACCCCTACTGGCTTTCAAGTTTTATCGTAACCATATTAGCAAGACATATATACACAGATTTTCTTTTTTAAATGTATATTTCCTTTTTATAATAGCAATAAAACATAGATGATTGAGTTTTTATTGAAAAATTGAGACAATAAAATCTAGTGCCACACTATTTCAGTTTTAAAGTGGGAGGAATTTTCCATATTAATTCAACTAATCATCCAAAAACTCTTTATACATTTGTTGCATGAACCTCCACCGAAATAAATTGGCAGATCAATGAAAGAAAAATGTTCATAGCTGATTTTGGGTTAGGCTGGGGATGCTTGTCTCCTTTGTAGTCAGTAGGAGTTTTGCCATTGTCTTCAGTGGGACCAGGATTTTATCCTGAGGCTGTAATTTCTCTTCTTAAAGAAACCCTCCATTCACAAATACCTACTATTTCTTCCTAATGTGTGTTGGGTTAGGTTTCTTTCTTCCAGAAGGGCCTAGAAAAGAAATGACAATAAAAACATTCCACTATATCAGGGTTCCCAAACTTGGTTCGTGGCTTGTTCAGGGTAAGCCACTTGCGGGCCACGAGATGCTTTGTTTATCTGAGCGTCTGCAGGTATGGCTGCTCTCAGCTCCCAGTGGCCGTGGTTCACCATTCCCATTATCCCTTGTTTTCATCCTAAATAAGAGATCTTTTGATACCTCTGTCTACCCATCCTATATGTATGATGGAAAATGTGCTTTTGTTACATGGAATCTGTTCCTCCTGAAAACATGGAAGAAATGTCTCTGGGTCCGTTGAGCAATGTGTTTACCTAATAAAGTGTTCATGAAGATGCCATAAAATCCACAGTTGAGAGATAAGCCTGCAGCTGGGTGTCATGCCACCCTGTTGTCACCATAACTGGTGCTTCATCAGCTCTCTTTTGGATGTCTCTCCATTTATAATCAAATACTGCTGGTTTACTTTCTCTCACAGAGCATCTTGGCTTTTTAATGAGCCCCCTACAATCACTATTCTAGCTGAAGGTACTGAAGTTGGCGCACTTTTATCAGTTCTGGGCCCTGGTTATTTGTAACTTGGAATATTATGTTCAGTTCCAGAAAATTCCAGACAAACTGAAGAGAAGGAAGAGAAGAGCAATAGATTTGAATATGTGGCTGGAAGGATTTATTTCTAAAAGAGCTACATATGTATGTCTTGGCTAGGCAGCTGCTAAGGAGTGTGGGGGATTGTGATAATAGACTATGTAAATATGTAAGAGATGAGGAATTTTTGGGGTGGGTAATAAGGGGTACAATTAGGAGTAAAGGCAGAAACTTAAGGCAAGAAAAATTCAGGCTCAAAAACTTGCTGACATTGAATTGCATGGGTTGTGAAATAGCCTCCAAAGGGAAGTAGGGCATTTAAAATCTATCCTGTTGGTGCCTCTGTCCTCTCACCCATGGCACCTGAGCACAAACAGCAAATCAGTCTGCAAGACTGTAGTCTGTGTGGTGCTGTGCAAAGAGAGTATGTGTGGTCAGTACCCTGCTTAATGAAACTGTAGAGAACAGTCCTGCTCTGAGAGGGGAGAAACTGGGTTGTTTAATAGGTCTTTTTCAACTCCCATCATTATTTCATGGCCAAGGGATTTTCATAGAAAGGTTCTTTGATTCTTTGGGGGATGATCCTGCAGGATCTACTTGCATATTTTCCCCATGCCACATGGGAGGGGGAGTCAGCTACCTGAATGGTACCAGGGGCATCTGGAGGAGGATTTGGCTCTGGCAGTGTGACTGAAATGCCCCTCCACATCTCTTAAGACCCGCTGTGGGGCTGTGATGGGAAGGGGTAGGTGGAGTGGCTGCAAAAGGGGTGTCTGAACTACCTCTGAAAAGTGCAGAACTGTCTTCAGGGGGTGAGCAGATCGAAAGGCCAGGGGATCTATGCTTATGCAGTGGCTCAAAGGAGGAGTGGAGAGGTAGTGTCTCCTGTTCAAGACCCTGTGCCAGCCAAGGGACTGGGAGAGACTGTCTTGAAGCTGCACGTGGCTTGCCTGTAGGTTTGGGGAGTTAGGATTCTATCTCCTCCTCTTTTGCCCCCCTCCTGCTTAGTTTTCTAAACAAAGTCCAAGTGGAAGGGAGGGGGAAAAGTCTCAGCCCACAGAGGATGTGATCCCCATCACTGTAAATTTAAAGTTAAGCCAAGCCAGCAAGTCAGTCTTTGCTGAAACACTGACACTTTAATTATCATGTGAGATACACGGTCTCTGGAGCTAGACCTCCTGTTGTGCTAACTACATATCTGCATATGGCAATTTGTAGCTTCTAGGAGGAATACACAATAGGCAGCCTTCGTTCTTCTGAAAACCGAGCCATTACCTTATATTCCTCAAGTGTTCATTCACTAAAAAAGTAGTTGATAACATGAGCAAGTGAAAGATGCATTAAATGAGTATGATGTTATGCCATGTGTTGGTCTTTTAAGGTGAAATTAAATATATGAGGAGTTGTTTTATTAAAAATTTATGAAAAATGTCAACTTCCTAACTTTTGCTGTTAAGCATCCTTTTAGTGGGATTGAGGTGGCTTGACTGGAACAACAAAGAATTTGTATACAGCTGTCCTGTGTACTCCAAGCTTTTTTTCCAGAGTCATGTCCAGGTTTTCCAACCTGACGTTATTTTCACTGAGGTAGAAATCGAGAAGCTTTGAGCTGTACAAATAGAAAAGTACAGATGTCCAGCCGATATAAATGAACATAGCTCTGTTGAAATATACAGAACTTCCCCCGTTTATACCAACCAAAGAGCTGGCCCAAACAGTTGTTCATCTCCTACCTCTCCAGTGCCTATATGAAGTGGGATGTTGGTCTCAATCCTGTTTCTTGTCAGAGATGATAGTCCACTTCTCAAAACTGACCATCACAATCATTGCTTTCAGCAGAGTCCAAGGACTGAATGGATATAGAGACTAAAATACTCTTTTCTCCTTGTCAAGGTGGTTCCTCTAAAATAGAGTTCTGAAGCGCATTTTGACACGGCAGTGTGAATTGTGTGCACTGTACAGATTCTAAATCCCTTACTCGCATTCAGTAGAACCTTACTACTCAAACAGACTAATTGAAATCATTGAGACTACTCATGGATTAAGGTACTACTTTGCTATGTGTAAGGGCATCAGATGCTTGACTTCTGTGGTTCATAAAGGACAATCTTTAGAGATGTCAGTCTAGCACCTTTCACAAATACTACATTTGTGTTAAGAAAAAAGTTGTGCTCTTCCATGCAATTCAGTAGATGATCAAAGTTAAAGCCCTAATACACCAGTGAGAGTTCACTCCCCAGCCTCAAAGAGGAAAATAATTAAAAATAGAAAACTGATCAAGTTTTCTTCAAAATATCCAATTTCTCTCAAAGGTTTTTATCTAAATGTTTTTTAAAAATTAACATTCAAAGGAGAGCTTTTGAGACACAGCGGGTTAGCTTTAAGTGTAGTGATGGCTTTATAACTATTTTTCAAAACGTCTGTATTATAAAAGACTATGATAGAGACAAAGTAGCAAATGGGTGTTGTAAGAGCACATTTTCATCTGAACAAAATCAGTGCTGAATTTGCATTGTGAAGTTACAGTAAGTCACAGAATAGAGAGAGAGAGAGAAAAAAAATTAAAGGATTACTTAAAACCAACAATAAACGTACAAATTAAAAGTCATTATTTTAAAATGAAGCTATACTCTATTAAATAAGCATAAAATTGCATACTCATTTGGATGTGTAGTTTATAGAATACACAGAATACTAAAATTGACTCAAATGCAAGTAAAATATCTGTTTAATTAGATCGTAAAGAAAGGAGATTAAAAGTCATATTTTGTAAGATAGTAATTACTGTTTTTCCAAAGTAGTCTGGTTCCTGTGTATTGACATAAATTTAATTGTGATAGTGGATCTCTTTGGGATTCTACATTTTGTTTGTGTCCTTTAATTACTTTAAATCACAACCATTACCTTTATTTTGTTTTCTTTCAACTAAATACACTGCAGGGCTTTTTGCTTCAATAGCCTGCCTATTCACAACCACAGATCTCTGAGCAATCAGCCTCTAACCTTTCATTGTGAGAGGTTACAAGTCAAATCCTTGCAGGGGCCTATGCAACAAGATAACAGGAAAGGACCTTGTAACCAATGGGGAGTAGGCTGAGGTGCTGATGGGCGTCTGAGATGTAAATAAACCAGATTGCTCTCGTTTCCTGTTTCCACTGTATTATGCATTCCAATAGCACAATTCATCTTTATGACACACACCTATGGCTTTAACTTTACTGTGGTCCACTAAAGTACATTAAAGTGGGCAGGAAATGGAATTAAAGAGAGCTCAGTTGAGGCTTTAGAATAACTAAACACATTGCAATAGTTTTCAGTGTAAGGTGACATCTATTTTCAAGAAGATTTAACATAGTGCTTCACTTTGGTTATACAAATGAATGTTGTCATAAAGTCACACAACCTATTTATAAATTGTTCAAATGTGCTCAAATCAATTTTCAAAATTCTCTGGGTTAGCTACAGTTAAAACACAAGATCTGAGGGCCAGATCTTCAGCTGGCTGAAGTCAGCGGAGCTATGCTGAGGTGTTTAAATAAAATTTGCAGACTTATACCACTGACAGCTGCATAGGGAGGACCAAATTCTCCTGCCTTAAATGAATAGTCCCATTAAAGGTAGTGGGGTACTCATGTGGGAAGAATGGGCAAGATTTGGCCTTAAAAAGGCATGTAGTTGTTTTCAAACTTAGACACATTTTAGTAGCTCTGAAAATGTGGTGTGCAAGCCTCCCTATTCAGAGATATATTTTCAAGTACATTTACAATTTTCAGCTTACATTTGGCTTTTTAAAAAAATGGTGACATCTAGTCAATACTTCTCTTGTGAGGATTTTGCATGTTTTATTCTTTACTGCATATATACTAGGAATATATTTGGCAGGAGGATTGTGCGTTTACAGCATGGGTTACTTGAAGAAACATAATTCATATTCTCCCTTCCATAGGATAATTAGTGCCTGCCCTATGATGTCACTTACATGATACATGTGGTTGAGGTTTTTGAAAATGAACCATTCATTGTGCTCTTTGTCTGATTACACTGAATGGCCTCTGGTTTTGCTGAGCACTGTGTTCTTTTTTTTCTATCAGTGAATAGATAATTGAACGCAAGTATCAACCTTCAAAGTGTTTATCAATATAGAAGATATTAATGGATATTGCACAATGTCATGTAAGGTAAAAACTAATTTGTAAGCAACACAGCAGAAAGCTGGAAAGGCAATTAAGTTAAAAAGTCATTAACATTGATTGTTTTGCACTGAGAAAGTACATTCCTTTCTCAGAAAACATCTTTGAAAAATGTTGTGCACCTAGGTCTATCTTTAAGGTAATACTTTAATATGACATTTAGTTTTCTTTGAATATTTTGCTTTTAAAACTAAGAATTTAGTTTAATGCAGCGTATTGTTCAAGATTCACTTGAATTATATGAACAAGGAGAGACCTGTAGGTAATTAGTAAGGATGGTTGCTGGCAGTTTCTTTCATCATTTGTTCACACTACAGGTATAAATTCTCACTGAAAGGATAAGGTTACATGATGGGTGGGTATTACTTCAATGATTGCAGCTTCTTAAGTGAGAATCCAGATGCTTTTCTTCTTTCTCTCCCGTTGGTTAGCGTGGGCATACGAAGTAAATAGCTGAAGGTAAGGTTTAAAGATTAAACTTTTTCTGTTTTGCAGTGGAAGAATAGCCAGTACTGCTTGTGGCTGCCTAGACAAAAGTACCCATCTGCAGACTTTAAGTGAATGCACATATGGGGCCAAAATTTCAGAAGAATTCAGAGCCAGATTTTCAAGGACTCAGCACCCACAAGTGGGTCAGATTTTCAAAAGAACTCTGCTCCTATCAAGGCATGTTGGGTACTGACCTTTTTTACAATTGGCCACTTATTTTGATGCCTAGATGGAAGTTTTGGTTATTCTGAAAATTCTGGCCTTAGGGCGTGATCCAGTTACCATGACAGTGGATAGGAATATTCCTATCAGCTTCAATGGGAATTGATTGAGCCCCTTGTATGTTACAGTAGTGAGGAATGCTTTGAAACCTTTATTTAAAAAATATTAACTAAAGAAAACCCACACTTTCTTTTTTTGTGGCAAATGGAATATATTGCAGCCTTATAGTCTGCAAATTCATTGGTCCTTGTCAAATTTGATTAGATAGAAATGCAATAGCTGAGACAGAAATCAGATAGAGAAGTGTGAATTAAAATTACTGATCTCTCCTTTCTCTCTCTTTTTTTAAAGCTACCTTTTCATTACTTGTGCTTGTTGTGAGATTGTGTTTATTACTGTCATCAAAGATAAAACCTTAAGGCAGACTTTGGGTCCAGGCATACTCATGTTGAAGTAAATAACAGATTTACCCATAGATTTACTGGGAACAGAATCAGGGTCTTTAAAATCTGCCTTCCTTACTTTTCAGTCCTGCAGATGTTGCTTGTGTGAGTAATCCTCACTCAAGTGAATAGTCCCACTGAAGTGAGTGAGATTACTCATGTGAGCAAGGACAACTCACTTAAAGATTGGCAGGACCAGGCCATGGATCTTATTCATGTGAATAGTGCTTACTTCCTGGGACTTCATGGAGCATTGGATTGGACTCTCTCTCAGTGCAATTGGCCCTAATAGGACCATCTGTGTTACTCTCATGAGTAAAAGTTTACTGGATTGTGCCTTTACTACAGGTTGATTATGCACTTCCAGAATTCACATACAGTAGCAAACAAGCTTAAAAGCAGGGTGACCAGAAGTCCCGATTTTATAGGGACAGTCCCTATTTTTGGGTCTTTTTCTTATATAGGCTCCTATTCTCCTCCCCCCTGCACCCGCCCGTTACCAATTTTTCATACTTGCTGTCTGGTCACCCTACTTAAAAGTGAAATTAGGTTTTCAGAACCAGGGGAAGCTATCAGTGTAAACTGCACTGTACCATTCAACTCATTCAAACATTCTGCAGATAATTACTAATGATGTACACAAAGTAGATATAGAGAGGTAGCATGATAGATGTGACAAGTACTGTATGATTTGTTTGTGTGCTTTGAGGGAAAGATCAACATATCCGTCTACAGCATAAAAGACAACTGCTCTATCCTTTGTAGTGTAACAGATTAAAATGTTGTTGGAGCACTGCTTGGGTTTAAATGTTGAGGTCTTTACCATACCACATAACCTTCCTTGTCTGGCTCTTTTCCTTCTGTCTGTGAGGCAGTAATTGTGGTTGGAATTCTACCCCCTCTTGCTTGCAGTGCACAGAGCACATTTGGTCACTCTAATTTCTTCCCTCTGTAAAACATGTGAGTGTAACTTCCCCATAAGGTTTATTAGAGCGGGGGCTATTGAAGTGGAGATTCAGGAGTCGGGATTGTCACAGGGTAGTGAAATCCCTTTCATTGGGCTGGTTTAACTTTTAAGTCACGTTTAATGTTTTTAACAGTAACTTGTGTTTCCTTTACCCTTCACACCCATCCGTTAGCCAGGTGTTTTTGTCACACCGAGTGGAAAAATAAAAGTAAACCATCTGCACAGCTGGTCCCACAGTGAGAAACTGGAGGAGGATGGGCTGAGCTGCAAGAAATGATTAGAGAAACGGCTTGAGTAGTTTAAATGGCCTCCTGCAACTGCTCGATAAAATCCAACCACTGGAAAGGGGAGACCGTTTTTATAATGAATTAGGATATTTAAGCAGCAAAGAATCCTGTGGCACTTTATAGACTAAAAGACGTTTTGGAGCATGAGCTTTCGTGGGTGAATACCCACTTCGTCAGATGTGTCCTGTCAGATGCATCTGACGAAGTGGGTATTCACCCACGAAAGCTCATGCTCCAAAACGTCTGTTAGTCTATAAGGTGCCACAGGACTCTTTGCTGCTTTTACAGATCCAGACTAACACGACTACCCCTCTGATATAGGATATTTAAATCTACAATACAATACACTTATATGAGCGATGCCATGTAATTTCCTAAAGAAGTTGTTTTTTGAAAACATTTATGTATCATCTCGATTTTGTAACTTTGCACATTTGATTGAACTTGTATCAATCACTTCACATATCTATGCATGATGGGCTTCATTCTGTTCTCTCTTACACTGTTTTAAATCCGGAGTAAGTCTATTGAGGTCAATAGTTACCCTGCTGGAAACTAGGTGTAAGGAAGAGCAGAATTAAGCTTACTGATTTCTTTACATCAGAAGTACATTTTTTTATCAGAAAACATTTTCATGTAATAATTTGCTTATTTTAAATATTTGATAGCATTTTAGCATTGCCCTATTAGTCACATAATCCCAGAGTTTGGAAACACTTATGCTTGGGCTTAACTTTATTCACATGATTAGTCCCACAGATGTAGTGTTGGCTCTTAAGAGAACTAAGTAGCACTATACCTGGAAAGTATGTGTTTTTTGTGGAACTACTCACGTGAGTAAATCTAATCAGGTGTGTCATTGTTTGTGGGGTTTGGCTAGGGTGACCAGATAGCAAGTGTGAAAAACTGGGGGGCGTGGCGGTAATAGGAACCTATATAAGAAAAAGCCCCGAATATCAGGACCGTCCCATAAAATTGGGACATCTGGTCACCCTAGGTTTTGTCCAGAGTTCTATCCAGTACTACTGAGCTTAGTACCATTTGGTTTTCTTAGTAGACAGTGAGAGTATGTTCAGTATTACAGTATTTACAGCACTCAGTAGTGTGTGCAGGATTGGCCCTAGAGAAACTATATTTTTCATTTTCTATTTGTCAGGGTTCATTTCTGCTTCAGGGTGGATTAGAAGATCCTAAAATATTAATTGCTCCTTTCTGCCTGATCCAGGGTTCTTTGTCTATGTGTTATAATCTCTCAGTAGATTGGGGAGGGGAAGGGCTTCCTCTGTCATGACTGTGAGCAATCCCTGTAACTTCAAAAGATAGTTTTACTAGGGTCAAGCTTCATAAAAGGAGAGGAGCCAAAGTAAAAGCAGCGCCTTTATTTGAATCCATAAGTCAGTTTACTAATACAGTGTACTGGGGAAATAATTGTTCAAGCAGTAGCAAGAGAACTTCTTTTTCATTCTAATGGTGTAGTGCCATAGGCACTAATACTTTATTATTTCCAAGGCTTAGAAGTATCAGTGTTTAGATATTCATTCAAGGGACAATAATTTAGGAGCATAATGAAAAGAAGTACGATAGTTAATGATATTAGCTAATGAACAGAGTGATGCTAAATACACTCTTAACAGCTTCTGTCAACAGCAGTGTTGTATTTTGTGAGATATGTTTAAGAAAACATGGCAAGAGTACTCCAGCAGACGATAATGAAATCAAGTCTAAGATTCTGCCTGGGTTGTTAAATAGTGTTTTCGGACTTTTTAAATTCAAACTGCAGGGAAATAGCTCACTTGGAAGAGAATAATACGCAAAGCAAAAATATCAATGCCAGGATTTTTAAAAACAGTTTTTACTGATGTATATTATAATTAAAAATAGAATTAGTTGGACTTCTAGTAAGCTGTTCATTTCCTTGAGAGCAATCACAGCTTAGCATAAAGTAACGCATTTTTTTTAAAGTGTTCTAATCTGGATATACTGTAAGCACACACGATGTGGCTATGTTACTAGCTTTGTCTGCCCTCATCATTAACAAGCAAATTAAACATTTTTTCACTTTTTTTTAATTAAACAAATAAACCTTGGCTTGCTCTGTGATATTTCATTAAAACTTTAATTGTCTGGAGAGCTCAACATGAGTGCTTGAAGTTGGTCAGTTTCATTGCACAGCATTAGGTATTGGTAGCAGATTAACAACAGAGCTGGATTTAATCTCTTCCCTAATCCTTAGAATAGTCTGTTAGGGAGGAGAGGCAGTCGCGTGTTTTAGGAGATAGATTACTGTATCTCTGAACTGAAAGCACAGCGATGGGTTTTTAAGTGTCTGGACAGGCATGAAATGATTTTGAAAGAGAAAAGCTTATTCAGTGGAAATAAAATAGGTGTTGCTTTCAAATCAGCTTCTTGGCATGCCCACCTCTGAAGGTTGCGGTAGGCTCCAAATGTATTTTTTTTTCATCAAAGCAGTTGTAGCGTAAGAAAATATTGCCATCGCAATAGATCACAATTTTCAGAAATGTAGTTCCCAACTAACAGAGGAGCCAACTGCGGTTAGTATCAGGTAAACTAATTCTGATGCTGCTTGATTATTCAACACTGAGGGCAAGGACCACAAAACATTTACCAAGTCATGCTTTAATCTGTTTAGTGCTCTGAGGTCTAATTTTCATGGGTTTAAGATGATTGCATGCCTTTGAAATGCATTATGATATTAGTAGGGTCTGCACCAGAAACAACGTTGTTGCTGAGCATGAAAAACATGGGCACATTTCAAAAGAAGAGTTAATTAGGAGGGTAAGTAGATGAGTAGTTATCAAGTGCACCACAAGTTCCACTGTTAAACTCTGATAATAATTTTCATGCTGGGCATTATACAAATGAAGCTGCTTATGACTGATTAATCAGTTACGGGCTGTGAGTCTGGCAGGGTACTCAGCTGAAGCCGAAGAGTTAGCAAGATACCTTCACTGTAAGTACCGCTAAGGATGAAGAGTGAGTTGTGGACTGTATTTCCTTTTTCTGTGTTTGTCTTGGACTGATTTTCTTTTTTCTACTTTTTTTTTGTCTTTAGGACACAAGATTGTCAGCTTTAATTTTTGATAAGCTTCAAGTGCCTGACTGTTTACAGAAAAACAGGAACGAAGGAGAGAGCAGATGTGAAATTTGCGCCACCCACCTGAATCAGCTGAAGCAGGAAGCCATTCAAATGATCCACACCCTTAATAAAGCCAGCTATCGAGAAGTACCCAGCCTCCCTCAAAGCTCTGGAGGAGTGACCAGTGTCTTACCAAGGATGGTGACTGTGTCATCCCAAAGGGATTTGCCGCTTGTTGCTGGGCAGGTGGGCAGACAGTCTGGAAAATCAACAAACCTTTTCTCTGGGCCAGAGAGAAAGAAGGGACTTGGATGGCCTCAAGGCACAAGCAGTTTTCCAAACTCCAGTGTTCAAGTAACTGTGGCTCCCAGCGGCCTCAGTGGTGCTTTGAGCTCCGTGACTATCCAGGCTCAACAATACCTTGAGGGGATGTGGAGTATCTCCAGGGTGAACAGCTTTCTTCCCCAAGCTTGTCTAGTAAGTACTGGCAACTCAGATACAATGATTATTAGTTTTTTAGGGAATCAGCTCAAATTACTGTGAACCATGTCTCGAGAAATTAGAGTTGAAAGGAGCTTTAAAATGTTTTTTTCCAGTGTACATAACAGTTAATTTGCTTCTGATCTCAGGTGATAGAACAACCTTCTTGCAAATCTCTTTGCACACATTTCAGCTTTGCCTATAATAGATGACCTTAACTTTCACATACCAGGTGTCTAGGTTTAAAAAACACCAATGGCCAAATTCATCCATGGCATAACTCCATAAACTTCAGGGGAGTTATACCAAGGATGAATTTGACTCATGATTCTGAGTATAATGCAAGATTGGAGCTGTTGGCTCTGGACAGATTTCAGATTCAGTTTGGCATACTACTGTATCCTTGCACATAATCATGGCCTAAATTTGTTTGGTAGCTTCAGCTGATTGAGCTCCAAGTTCAGCAGGACACTTTGCCTTCTAAAAACACTGCTTTGTAATGATGCGGTTACAGAAGGGCTACTGTGTTTGCATCCTAGAGGGGGCTGACTTTCCGTGGTGGGTGAAATGATTATACAGACAGATCCTGATCTCAGTTGCCCTGATGTAAATCTGCAGTATCGCCATGGAAGTCAGATGGATTTACCCAGGGGTGGCTCTGTGTTTTTTGCTGCCCCAAGCACGGCAGTCCGGGTGCCTTCGGCGGGGTTTCTGTGGGAGGTCCCGCCGCCGAATTGCTGCTGAAGCCGTGGGACCGGCGGACCTCCGCAGAAACGCGCTGAAGGCTCCCTGACTGGTGCCCTCACAGCAACTGGCACACCGCCCCACCCCCGGCTTGCTGCCTCAGACAGTCATGGATTTACCATATAGTTACAGTGATAAAAAATAAAAAGCAGAAACTAGCTTATTTGGGTCTTTAAAACACCTTGGGAACTTCTGCATGGAAAGGTGCTGTATGAATGAAAGGTATTATATAGAAGGCCAATCTGAATACCAGGTAGAAGTCTAGACAATATTGTGTATAATGGTGTGCTGTCTTTCAAATTCTGTATATGTCACAGGAGAGTGATGAAATGAAGAGGCTGGAGCCTGCTGGGGAAATCTGCCTGGTTCCCTTCAATCTTGCCTGATGGGCTGCTAGGTAGTCCTGGCATGCAGACTGCCCAGCTGGGGACTCCAGGCTTCTTGGGTTCATGGCTCTCGGGCACCCCCGCCGTACTTGGCCTTAGAGGTTTTCAGCCTTTCTGCTGTGAGGGTGTCATGGCTTCCAAGTGCATTACTGCAGAGCCAGGAGCCTGGAGCTTCTGGGACAGGTTTCCAGGGTCTGCAGCTCCATGGCAGTCCCTCCATGTGGACTGCCTGAGGGCTGAGACCCCAGGGGTTCCTTAGTCTCAAGCCAGATGGAATGGACCAGCGGCAGGGAGACGAGAAGAATGTGAAGTTCAGTCAGCAGCTGCCTGTCCTGGGGAGAACACTTTGTTTGAAAGCACCATGTATTCCTGTTTTTGAAATGAAACTTCTGCAAGATTTATGGACTGTGAGAAAATTTTGAAAAATGTGGATTCATAGGGTTTAAGACCAGAAAGGATCATTAGATGTTTTGGAGTGAAACCAAATTTTGAAATGCTAAAATTCTGGAAATTCTGACCTTTGGCCATCTCTAGTTGATATACAGGATGCATAAGAGAGGATCCTTCTTGAAATAATGCGTTTACTACACTAAGTAGTAGCTTTCTATCCAAAGAGCTCAATGTGCTTTACATGTATTAATGAATTAACACTCAACTCGGTAGAGCATGTGAATTGGGTCTTATCCCCATTTTAAAGACTGGGTGATGGAGAGGCTAAGTGACTAGCTCATGGTCACACAGCAAGTCTGTGGCAGAGGGGTAACCCCTCAAGATTACAGATAAGAGCCCCCATCGAGCAGTGGTTCCCAACCTTTTTTGTCTGATGGGCGCCAGATGACAAGCCACTGAGGATGAGCATCTGTTGAAATGCCGCTGACAAGCGGCAACGTCAATGGGCGTTGCTGCTGACAAGCAGCGTTATCCAGAGGCTTTGCTGCTGAAAATTGGCATTTCAGTGGTGATGCCTCTGAATGACACTGCTTGTTGGTGGCATTTTGGCACATGCTTGTCTGCCAGCCAGTATATGGGCACACTTAGACGCCCTGGCAGGTGCCATGGCGCCCGCAGGCACTGTGTTGGGGACCCTGTCATAGAAATTAATGGAGATATACCTATCTCCTAGAACTGGAAGGGACCCCAAAGGGTCATTGAGTCCAGCCCCCTGCCTTCACTAGCAGGACCAAGTTCTGATTTTGCCTCAGATCCCTAGGTGGCCCCCTCAAGGGCTGAACCCACAATCCTGGGTTTAGCAGGCCAATGCTCAAACCACTGAGCTATCCCTCCCCCCCCCCCCCACAAAGCATTATGAGATCCATTATGTACAAATATGTTTTCCATACCACCAATTTCAAGGACAATATAGTAAAAAGTATTGTATGGGAGATAGAAAAATTATGAATATTTTACAGTAATCTTCAAATTAAAGTGTTCCCTCCTAAATCCCCCTCTCAAACTCAAAGTATTGCACAATAATGCCCACCCGTGAGCTGCAGTGTTTGGGGTCATTGCAGCAGTTTTTATATGGGATGGAACTCAGATTGTAAACTTTTGGGACAGAGATGCATCTTTAAAGCATCTAGCAGACTTTGGGTGCTGTGTAAATTATAATGTTTTGTGCTGCAGGATCAAATATTAGGAAAAACCGTTTGGGAACCAGGGCAGAATAAAACGTAGGTGGGAAAACGTAGGGAATAAGGTTCAAAAGATGCAGATACAATTCACTTGAGATAAGATCTTGTAATCAGTTGCTTCATCCAATTGCTCTCTGTTCAATGGTTAAAAAAACTACTGACCAGCTAAAGATGATTAGTAGTTTGGACAGCTAGTGAACAACTTTTGGGGTGATATAACTTTAAGACAATTGATTCGTGTCTGGCTGTTGAAGTGTGTGATTATTATTTTGAATAGCCCTTTTTATCTCAAAGCTAACAAATAGAATACAATTTCACCTCAGGGGTGAAACATGACAAAGGTCCAGCAATGCACAGTATCACTACACAAAAGTTTAGGATAGGAATGAAGAACTGCATGGGAAGTTTAGGTATGCCAAATGTGATTGCCTATGCTGGAATTTGGTCAGGATGCTAATAAATCAATGTAAATATACATAAACCTTTTAGAAACTTGCAAATATATTGACTCTTGAAAAGTTATGTTTTTCTGTACATTTTCGGGTAAGTGTATTTATATACTACATTAAACTGGTTAATGTAGCTATCCCAAGTGCAGTAAAAAACATTACAGCAAATTGTTTTTCCTTGCATTTTATACCAAAACATAACCAATGTGACATGGGATTTGAATAGAAACAAATGGTACCGGTTATATTGCAAAAAATATTGCAGCTTCTTAAATCTTTAGCATCTTCTAGTTCAGAGGTTCTCAACCTTTTTCTCTCTGCGGTCCCCCTCAACATGCTATAAAACTCCAGGGCCTAGCAGGAGCTGGGAGGAGGGCTTGGGCATAGGCTTAGTTTGACTTCTATTTTTTGTGTGTGGGAAGAGGCAGGGGCCAGCAGGGCTCTCTACCGCCGCATGGCAGGGTCCAGGGAGGGAGTGCCACCTCCATCCCCTGACTCACCTCAGCAGGCCACCCAGCTTGTCTGGGTTGGCAGGGTTGGGGCAGGGGGAGGGGAAGAACACACACAACCAAAAATTATAATTCAAAAGTGGGGGGCTTAGCTCAAAAAGTTAGAAAACAGCTTAGGGTGCAGGGATGGGGTAGCTTGGGGCTGTGGTGTAGACTGGGTGGCTCAAGGTGCAGGGAGGGGGTAGTTGGGGTTGTGTGGAGACTGGGTAGGGAGGAGGTAGCTGGGGCTGTGTGCAGATGGGGTAGCTCAAGGTGCACAGAGGGGCTGGCTAGGGGCTATGTGTGGGCAGAGGATAGCTCACGGTGCAGGGAGGGCGTAGCTCAGAGTGTAGAGAGATGGGTATTAGGGGCTGTGTGCTGGGAGTTCCTGGCAGTCCCTGTTCCCAGAGGGGTCTGCCAGCCATGGAGATGCCCCCCGGGGGGTGCTCTTACCGGCTGCCTGTGCGAGAGCAAAGGGGGCTAGGAGCAGAGGAAAGGCTTCAACCTGGGGCACCAGCAGGAGACAAGGGAATGCTGCTGCTGCTGCCTGCTCCATGGCATCAGCCAGAGCAGCAGCTACCCCGCACTGCCTGGCTCCAGCTTCCCGCCTCCGACCTGGCCAGGGAGCGGGAAGAGGAGATGAGGCAGGGTCTTGGGAGAGGTTTGGAGCTTCCCTGGGACTTCCATGCTCTTGCCCTGCAGTTTGGAAGGGGGCGGGGGAATGCTCTCCATGTCCCCAACTCTGCCCATGGGCTCAGGGCTTCTGCCCCACAGGGAGCACCAGGGCTCGGGTCTCTGAGCTTTAGCCCTGCGCCTCCTGGCTTCAGCCTTGCTGGCATGGGGGCGTGTGCTGTGGCCCCTTTTGAAAGGCCTTGTGGACCCCCAGGGGGCCACAGGACCCCCCCCCCCCCACGGTTGAGAACTGCTGTTCTCGTTTGCTTTAAAAAATTCAGTGGGAGAACTGGAAAATTGGACTATTAGAAAAATAGAAATAACATGCAAAATAACATGGCCAAGTATAGGCCTCTGTTCAGCAAAGTGCTTAAGCACATACCTATTGATAAACACATGAGTAGTCCAGTTGAAGTAGATGAAATTATTCATATGTCTAAAGTTATGCATGTGTTTAAGTACCTTACTAGATCAGGCCAGGCATGGCCAGATCCTCAGCTGGTGTAAATTAGTATAGGTCCATTGAAGTCAAAGGAACTATGCTGATTTACCCCATCTGAGAATCTGGCCTGGTTATTTTAATCACAATTCAAAGTCTGTCCTTGAATTCTCAGGCAAGAGTCTCCTATTTGCTTGAATGGGATTTAGCCCTTCATTAGCTTTCTTTTATTCTGTTTGTTTTGTAATGATGGTGACTTTTATTTTCCTTAGTGAAATTACTAAAAAGTAATCAATTGTGAAAAATATGGGAATGACAAGATTTATTTTCCAGCAGTTACTGTTATACATTGATAAATGTCATATTGAAAGGATTTTTAAATGAATTTTCAAAATCTTTTTTGCTGGCTGGCTAACTGACCTTTATTGGTCCAGGTTGTTGAGTGTTCTGAGACAGAAACCTGACCTACAGGTAGGAAAAATCTCCCTTCTTGATCCTCTTATAGCAGAACATAGGGATTGTTGTCATGCCAGCAGTGTGCTACTTCAACAAATGCAGAAGGCAAAGGATGGCAGTGGGTTAACATTATTGCCAGTACTACATGTTCAAAAATCGTGATTCAGACCCCTCCAAAATCATGAGATTAGCTTGAAAAGAATAAGATTTTAAACATAAAGTTATTTTTTCTGCTGTGATCTGATATTTTCACTTTTAGGGGAAAGCACAGCATCAGTTTGTGTGATCATCTCAGGTTCAAAATTCAGCCTTAAACAGACACACCCACAAATGCAGGCCTACCTGTTTACTACTCGAAGGGGACTCCGCTTACTTTTCCAAGCACTACGGTGTGTAGGATGCTGCCATTATATCCCTCTCTACCTAGACAGGATATGCAAGTTCGCACCTTTATCATCTCCAGATCAGCTAATCATTTCATTTGATCAGAACATCTCACTCCCTTTTTTACAATCTTCCCCATGAGAAAAAAATCCAGCTTCAGAGTCTGGACCTCAGAAAGGTCATCAAATATCACATTTTTTAGAACAGAATCTAAAACCCCAAACTTTTTTCATCCCATAAGGTCTGAAGGTCACTGCTTCACATTGGCTTAATTTGGATATGAAGGAGTTTTACATTGGCTGTAACGGAATGAGGCCTCAAAGCATTTAAGCCCATTCCACTAAGACTGTAGTGGTATTTCCAATAGGATCGTAGTAACAGTATTGTCAGAATAGAATTTCTTATTGACATTTGCAAAGCTGTTACTTTGCTTATACGTTGGTCATTCACCAAGCATTACAACAACATTTCATTGTCTGAATATTCTACTTTTGAATACTGTGTACTGCAGGCTACCAGTATTAGCCTTTTGTTCTCAGTTTTGGTTTACTTAACTATCTTTGTTCCTACCCCTCAAGTCAAAGTGATAATAAGGCTTTTGATAGGTGGATATGTGGACCTTACGAACAGGACAGTTTTATCTTGGCTGTTTATTGGTTTTGTGTCTAGCTCATCCACCAGTTTAGAGGCCCCTTCACCTCTCTCCTTCTTTGATCTCTCCCTCTAATTGCTGCACTTGTAACTATTTATATACTTACTTACTATTTATATGCTTATGGCTATTTGGAAGCTGTCTCCTAGGGTCAGTCTCCAATATGCACCCTTCTTCAGAGGTGAGTGCAATATAATAATCTAGCTGGATTGACAGAGTCATCTATAAATCATCGACTTTTACCTGAGTGCTTGGAGCAAGTGTAACCCACACACCTGTTTGTGGTGTTCTGTCCCATCTAGTAGCACTGAGACCATTTAGAGAGCGATTAGTGAGTCTGCTCTACCAACTTAGCTAAGAGCCGTATGGCTTTTAGATCATTCAGTAGAGGCTCAAGCACTTAGCTCCCGAGATCCCAGGTTTGATCCCACCTGCCGATGATCAGGGTCTGTCAGTGTTTACACCAGAAAAAAATCTTTCAGACCTGGGAGGACTCAACCAAGTAGTCTTGAGCCTGGACTGGTGGATGTACTTGATGGGAGAAAAATAATTTTATAGATGGGACAAAATTGTTTCATTTGTCTAATGTGGGGCTTGAATCCCTAACATACTCTTTGAAAGGCCTGTGAAATGCACCATTGCCCCAGCACCTAAGTGCTAGAATTATGGCATCCCTGAGTGGTGGAATGCTATGTTACATATCAGGGCCATGCAACCTGGACAGAAACACTGTGGTAGTAGACACTTTTTCCCCCCTTTTTTTTTGTTTAGTTATTGAAACTTGGACATAAAAAGCCATTACAAAATAACTGTTCCAGCACTTGAATTTAAAAAAAATAGAGAATTGACAGTATGTAGCTAGAACACCTAGACTTCTCATGAATTTCATATATGTATAGTTAGTGGAATTTATTGCCGCTCTACAGAACATAGTGCTAAATCAATTATGTTAATTGAAAAAGATTTATCATATTATTGTTAATGTTGTAGCATGGTTCTAGATGATGTATAAAATAATGCTAGTTGAAATGGCATTAATGTATGCATTTAAGTTCCTTTTTCATTTATGTGCATTATTGATCTTATTTCATTGTTGGGGAGATAATGGATTTATAATTAGAATACACTCACAGTAATCAATGATGAGATTATTAGGCTTATAAATAGAATTTTAAGACTAAGATGAGGTAATTTCCCAGTGTAACTAAGAATCAATAATTAGATGCTTGCCTTGAATCTTAAAGTAGTACTTGTAAGATTAAAAATAAAACACTTTTAGAGAAGTAAATCCATGTATATTTCTTAACTGTGTTACACAAAGATATGGCTTATCTCGAGTTTATATTTAGTTCTTCTCCAAAGTTAGCCCTTCTTCTTTTTAAGTTTGACTCTCCAAAGCTTCCAAAGCTCTCCCCAGCTGTGCAACCATGAAGGCTGGCTGCCCAAATTTGACCTTGTCCTAGGGGATGGAGTCATCCTGCCTTGCCCAATTGCCATATGTTTGCAATCAGGTTTGAGGGAGTGACATCAAAGGATTCACAGAGCAAATCCCTTGTCCTAACACACAGCAGTACATTTTTCCTTTCTGACTTACATAAGAACGGCCATACTGGGTCAGACCAAAGGTCCATCCAGCCCAGTATCCTGTCCTCTAACAGTGGCCAATGGCAGGGCCTCAAAGGGAATGAACAGACAGGTTATCATCAAGTGATCCATGCCCTGTCACCCAATCCCAGCTTTGGGCAAACAGAGGCTAGGGACACCATCTCTGCCCATCCTGACTGATAGCCATTGATGGACCTATCTTCCATGAATATATCTAGTTCCCTTTTGAAACCCGTTATAGTATTGGCCTTCACAACACCCTCTGGCAAGGAGTTCCAGAGGTTGACAGTGTGTTGTGTGAAAAAATACTTTCATGTTTGTTTTAAACCTGCTACCTATTAATTTCATTTGTGGCCTCTTGCTCTTGTAACATTTCCTTATTTACTTTCTATATATCACTCAAGATTTTATAGACCTCTGTCATATCTCCCCTTACTCGCCTTTCTTTTCCAAGCTGAAAAGTCCCAGTCTTATTAATCTCTCCTCATACGGAAGCCATTCTATACTCCTAATCATTTTTGTTGCCCTTTTCTGAACCTTTTCCAATTCCAATATATTTTTTTTGAGATGGAGTGACCACATCTACTCACAGTATTTAAGATGTGGGCGTACCATGGATTTATATAGAGGCAATATGATATTTTCTGTCTTATTATCTATCCCTTTCCTGATAATTCCCAACATTCTGTTTGCTTTTTTAACTGCCACTGCATATTGAGTGGATGATATCAGGGAACTATCCACAATGACTTCAAGGTCTCTTTCTTGAGTGGTAACAGCTAATTTAGACCCCATCGTATATGTATAGTTAGGATTCTGTTTTCCAGTGTACATTACTTTGCATTTATCAACATTAAATTTCATCTGCCATTTTGTAGCTCTTTGCAGTCTGCCTGGGACTTAACTATCTTGAGTAGTTTTATATGATCTGCAAATTTTGCCACCTCACGGTTTCTCTTTTTCCAAATCGTTCATGAATATGTTAAATAGGTCTGGGCCCAGTACAGATCGCTGGAGGACATCACTATTTACCTCTCTCCATTCTGAAAACTGACCATTTATTCCTACCCTTTGTTTCCTATCTTTTAACCAGTTACCGATCCATGAGAGAACCTTCCCTCTTATCCCATGACTGCTTATTTTGCTTAAGAGCCTTAGGCGAGGGACCTTGTCAAAGGCTTTCTGAAAATCTACATATACTATATCCACTGAATATCCTTTGTTTGCATGGTTGTTGACCCCCTCAAAGAATTCTAGTAGATTGATGAGGCATGATTTCCCTTTATAAAAAAATGTTGACTATTTCCCGACAAATTATGTTCATCTATGTGTCTGACAATTTTGTTCTTGTCATAAACAGATAAGAAAAGTTAATAGCACAGAAGTACTTTATATCTCTTTGCCTGGAAAGGGTTAACAAGAACAGTAAGCCTGGCTGTCACCTGACCAGAGGACCAATCAGAGGACAGGATACTTTCAAATCTTGAGGGAGGGAAGTTTTTGTGCTGTGCTGTTAGTTTTGGTTGTTGTTCACTCTGGGGGCTCAGAGGGATCAGATGTGCAACCAGGTTTATCTCCCTGGTACAGTTTCTTATAGATTCAGACTAGTGAGTACTAGGTAGATAAAGCGAGTTAGACTTATGGTTGTTTTCTTTATTTGCAAATGTGTATTTGGTTGGAAGAAGTTCAAATGTGTATTTGGCTGGAAGTAGTTAATTGTGTATTTTTGCTGAAAGGATTTTAATTTGTACTTGAATACTTAGGCTGGGAGAGTATTCCCAGTGTCTATAGCTGAAAGACCCTGTACCTATTCCATTTTTTAAATTTACAAAGATAATTTTTACTGTTTTTTCTTTCTTTAATTAAAAGCTTTTCTTGTTTAAGAACCTAATAGTTTTTTTATTCTGGTGAGACCCCAGGGGACTGGGTCTGGATTCACCAGGGAATTGGTGGGGAGAAAGGAAGGAAGAGGGAGAGAGAGGCTGATTTTTGTCTGTGTTAGGATTACTGTTTCTCTCAGGGAGAATCTGAGAGGGGAAGAGAGAAGGAGGGGGGAAGGTAAATTTTCCTCTCTGTTTCAGGATTCAAGAAGTTTGAATCACAGTGATCTTCCAGGGTAACCCAGGGAGGGGAAGCCTGGGAGAGGCAACGGTGAGGGAAAGGGTTTACTTTCCTTGTGTTAAGATCCAGAGGGTCTGGGTCTTGGGGGTCCCCGGGCAAGGTTTTGGGGGGACCAGAGTGTACCAGGCAATGTAATTCCTGGTTGGTGGCAGCGCTACAGGTTCTAAGCTGGTAATTGAGCTTAGAGGAATTCATGCTAGTAGCCCATCTTTTGGACGCTAAGGTTCAGAGTGGGGATTTGTACCATGACAGTTCTTTATGATAGTTTCAACCAATTTGCCCGGTACTGAAATGAGGCTTACTGGTCTGTAGTTGCCACGGTCACCTCTGGAGCCCTTTTTAAAAATTGCATCATATTAGCTATCCTCCAGTCGTTTGGTACAGAAGCTGATTTAAATGATAGGTTACAGATGACCGAAGTCCTGCAATTTCACGTTTGAGTTCCTTCAGAACTATTGGGTGAATACCATCAGATCCTGGAGACTTATTACAGTCTAGTTTATTAATTTGTTCCAAAACCTCCTCTAAAGACACCTCAGTTTGGGACAGCTCCTCAGATCTGTCACCCAAAAAGAATGGCTCAGGTTTTGGAATCTCCCTCGCATCCTCAACTGTGAAAACTGATGCAAAGAATTCATTTAGTTTCTCCGCAATGGCTTTATTGTCTTTGAGTGCTCCTTTAGCATCTCAGTCATCCAGTGGCTCCACTGGTTGTTTAGCAGGCTTTCTGCTTCTGATGTATTTAAATTTTTTTGCTATTTCTTCTGGAGTCTTTGGCTAGCTGTTCTTCACATTCTTTTTTGGTCTTTCTAATTATATTTTTACACATCATTTGCCAGAGTTTATGCACTTTTCTATTTTCCTCATTAGGATTTATCTTCCACTTTTTAACGGATTTACTTTGTTGTTTAACCATGGGGCTCTTTTTTTTTTTTTTTTTTTTTTAAGTTGGGGTATACATTTAAGTTGAGCCTCTATTCTGATGTCTTTAAAAAGTTTCCACGCAGCTTTCAGGCATTTTACTTTTGGTACTGTACCTTTTAATTTCTGTTTCACTAACCTCCTCATTTTTTGTGTAGTTCCCCTTTCTGAAATTAAATGCTAAAGTTTTGGGCTGCTGTGGAGTTTTCCCCGCCACAGGGATATTAAATTTAATTATATTATGATCACTATTACCAAGTGGCTCAACACCCATTCTGTCACCTCAAACTAAAAGTGATTTATCATGGTAGGAGCTCAGATAGGATGGTGGTGAGGGCCCTGTAAATAGTTGAATAGATAGGGGATAGATAGGGGAAGGGACTCTTTCTCTGAAGACTGAGTGGGGAAGGACCGGTTTGTCCATCCATGTATTGGCGGTGATCCCTTGCATTGCTTTTGACACTCTCCAGTGATCGGAATTCCCACACTGCCTGCTAACATACCAAGGTTAGAAAGACACTGGTCTGATTTAAAAAAACCCAGCAAAACTCTGATCAAGAACTGTTAAATTGCTGTGTATCTGTGTTAATTGAGCTCTTGGGCTGTAATAAAGTCCACAAGCTGCTTGGCTCCAGTGGGGTAAATAAGGAGGGCACTGATGATAAAGGAGTTGCACTGCATGCATATGAACTGTCCATCCTTTGACTTGGAACTCCAGTGTTCTTTCTCTTTTATGGCTTTGCCTACTGACCAAACTCCCTTGGGTAGACTGACTTAGTGAGGAGTCAGCATGCATGTAGCCCAGATGGCAGCATAAATTTTAGGCCTGTCACAGAGCCTTGTTTAGTAGATTTGTGTGTGCTAAGGGCCCAATTCTCCCTTGAGATGGCCAGAGTTTGTACATTTTTAAGCATGATACTAGCTGAACAGTGGCATGTACTCTGGTACCTGACAGGAAGGTTGGTCCCTAAAATTGTTTTCTTTGAAGTAGTTAAATTTAACACACAGGCCCAATCATGATCAAAATAGAAATTAGGAATGAGTGTCTCCCATTTTTGCCTTTTATTTTCTTTATTGGTATCTCTATGCCACTCATTAGAATATCTGAGCGCCTCATAATATTAATGAGGATGTTCTCAGGTAGGAAAGTATCGTGATCTCCATTTTACAGATGGAGTGAGGCACTGCGAGATTAAGTGATTTGCCCAAAATCACATGGGAAGTCTGGGGCAGAGCCAGAGGCAGGCCACCTCAGGTCTCGTGATTCAAAGTTCTGTGCCTTGCATATATGACCATCTTTCTTCCCTTCCCTTAAAGAAATGTCAGGCTATTGGAAGTTTGCACTAATGGAAGGGCCTTTCCTCTGATTTGTTTTATGTGGGGAAAACAAATCCTAAACTGATGTAAATGTATATTATTATAGGCTTGAAAATGCCTCCCTTTGCTTTCAACTATCGACTTCTGTCAGTGTAGTCAGGGGCAGGGCCGGCTCCAGGTTTTCTGCCGCCCCAAGCAGCAAAAAAAAAAAAAAGGCCATGGCAGTGCGATCGCGGCTCTCCACTTTCAGCGGCAGGTCCTTCGTTCGGATGTGCCGCTCCAGTAGCGACCGAGTGTCGCCCCTTGATATTGGCTGCCCCAAGCACCTGCTTCCTTAATTGGTGCCTAGAGCTGGCCCTGGTCAAGGGAGTCAGCCAAGAAACCCTGGGCTGTAGATTTTGGTAAACACTCCATTTTTGATTGTGACCAAAGTGGTAGTTTAAAACATAGTGAGCGATGGAGCAGCCTCATTTTGGCTTTGGGAAGCTGCATTCATTTCTAGTGTGTGTTGATAAAACTTGTCAGGTGAGGGTTTTTCTAGTGTTTTCTTGTGGCAGATGGATCCCAGTTATTCAAGCATAGGCTTTGTTTACCCTACTGAGGCTGTTTGGAATCCATCCCCCACAAAGTGGTGATTTTAACAGGGAGAAGATCCAGCAGGGATTCCTTTCATTTGGGGCTGCCTTTTCCTCTGTGAACCTAAATCTCAGTGTGCTAGGTTTGTGGAGGGCACACAGGTTTCTCAGAGTTTATTTGACAATGTGTTAATTCTCTGGTAGAGGTAAGAAAGAGCTTCCTCTGGATACTGAGTGGTACAGAGCTGATTTTCCACTGGGTGTGGCCATTTACACTTGTCTGAAGTGGCGGTAGAATGCTGCTGAATGAGAATGGTAGCGTTTTACACTCACTTTGCATGAGTGGCTAGATTCCTCAGTGCCTGATTGTCTGTTTGTGCTATCTTCAGTGCTGCAGGACAGGCATAGCCATTCCTCCCCAGGGAATGCCCTGGAGAGGAACCTCTGCAGCAGCTCTGGCATCAGCGGCATTCCAAAGCAGGGATGTGGGCTGGCTAGCGGAGAAGCAGGCATTTCAGGGGATGGATAAGGAGTAGTCACTGTGGCAGCCCCACACCCCTGCCATAGGCATAATTTGATTTCTGTATTGGTGTGTGGGAAGTGGGCATGCACATGCATGCACACATATGCGCATGCTGGCACTCCTGGGGGAATTCTGCACCACTGCGCAATGCAGAATTTTGCAGAAATTAATATATTTGTGCATAATTTCCTTTCCCGCACAGAAATGGGCTGCAGTGCTGCTGGCTGCCACTACAGGCTGCTGGACTTGGCAGAGACTAGCTCGCACATAGAATATACTGCCGCGGGTACGGGAGAGGGAGAGAGTAGAGAATTCCTAGCATCTGCAGCTCCCAGCATGCCCTGAGGGAAGGAGTCGATGGCTCGAAGGAAACTCCACACAAGCCTGGGACCCAGCAACAGGCTGTTTCTCCCTCTGGATCCCTGGGTGGTATTGGGAGGGTGTCTGGGTGGGCAGGACCACAGCTGGGCTCTGGGTGGTAGGGGGAGGGTATCTAGGCTGGCTGGGGCCACGGCTGGGCTCTGGGCTGTAGGGGGAGGGTGTCTGAGATGGAGGGGCATGGCTGGGCTTTGGGAGGGAGGAGGTGCAGATATGTGGGCTGGGGGTACCCCACGGCTGATCTCAGGGGGAGGGAGTTTGGGTGTATTGGGTGGGGGATTGCCGCGGCTCCATTCTGGGGGAGAGTTCTGCGTCTCTGGCCCCCCGGGTGGGCTCTGGGTGGGAAGGGGGCAAAGAAACGGGAACTGGATTGTCATAGGAGTTTCTTTAACGCTCTGCTCCTGGGGGAATTGTTGTGTGTGTTTAGATTGTTACAGACATACTTGCTGACAGGTATTTTGAAATAAATTACCAAAATAATTGTAACAAGCATGATTATGTAGTGTTATTTTTACAAATACAATTTGCAGAATTTAAAAATATTGTGTACAGAATTTTTAATTTTTTGGCCCAGAATTCCCCCGGGAGTAATACTGAAGCCAGTTTCCTTAGCTCACTGGCTCTCTCCCATGCCTGGTGTGGTACCTGGGATGCTGGTGCTGGGGGCGGGTTTGCGGGAATTTGACGTCTTAACAGGGGAGCCCCAGCTACTACTGACAGCCACCCCAGTACCGGCTGCTGCAGCCATGTTGCTGATGAGGTGCGGCTGTGACCACCTCCCTGCTGGGGCGGCGGTGGCTGCTAATAAGGGGACTCCACGTGCCTGGCTCTGCTCTTCCCTCCCCCATTCCTGTATCTTCTTCTCTTCCCCATCCTCTCCTCTCTTTCTTCCTCCTGCCCCTCTGCAGGCATTCATCTTTGTACAGTAGAGCGGTGGGCACTAGGCCCAGGAGCTGGCATCCAGCTGCCGAGACAGGGACCCAGAGCACAGGAGAACTGGTGCTCTGTCCCGCCCCCTCCGTGCCAAAGCATGCTGGAGCAGGGGGAGGTGCAGCATGGGAAGCACAGAGCCCCCCTCATTCACCTATCCCACTCAGGTAGAACAGAGCAAGCCGTGCAGGACAGCTTGGCTAGGGTTGCCAGGTGCCGGTTTTCGAAGGCCAGGCCTCTAAAAGTCCAGTTGGTGGTGCAGCGGGGCTAAGGCAGGTTCTCTGCCTGCCCTGGGTCCGCATGGCTGCCAGAAGCAGCAGGCATGTCTAGCTCCCAGGCATAGAGGTGGCCACAGGGGCTCCATGCAGTGCCCTGCCCTGAATGCTGGCTCTGCATCTCCCATTGGCTGGGAACTGCAGCCAATGGGAGCTGAGGGGGCGGCGTGTGTGGGGGCGGGCAGTGTGCAGAGCCCCCGAGTCCCTCTGCTGGCCGCTTCTGGGAGCTGCGCAGAACCAGGGCGGGCAGAGAACCTGCCTTAGTTCCACTGCGCTATCGACTGGGAGCTGCCTGAAGTAAGCACCACCTGGCTGGGGTCTGTGCCGTGAACCCCCTCCCACAGCCCAACCTTCTGCCTCAGGTCTTAACCCCCTCCAGCACCCTAACTCCCTCCCAGAGCCTGCAGCCTTATCCTCCCTCCCCCACCACACCCTAACCCATTGCCCCGGCCCTGAGCCCCCTCCTGCACCTGAAACCCCTCATTGTTGGCCCCACCCCAAAGCCCACACCCCTAGCTGGAGCCCGCACCCCCTCCTGCACTCCAACCTCCCCTGCCTCAGCCCTGAACCTGTTCCTGCACTCCGAGCCCCTCATTTCTGGCCCCAGCTGGAGCACTCACCCCAACCTCCTGCCCTAGCCCGGTGAAAGTGAGTGAGGATGGGGGAGAATGGGGGATGGAATGATTGGGGGGAAGGGGCAGGGCAGGGCAAGGGTGTTTGGTTTTGTGCTATTAGAAAGTTGGCAACCCTAAGCTCTGTACTCACAGAAATGGGTGTGTGTGTGTGTGTGTGTGTGAATGGCACGTGACCCCCCCCACGCCTTTCCTCTGTTTGGGGGAGCAGTGCCCCCCTGCACCCCCCTAAACTACATTGTGAACCCTGCAGAGCACAGGAGGGATCACTGAACCAGAGGCACAAGCCCTGAGAGCTGCCCTAGCTTGTGCCAGGGGCAGGAATAGCCCCCATAGACCCTAAGCCAGGGGTCCCCAATGCGGTGCCTGTGAGTGCCATGGAGCCCACGGGAGCATCTTAATGCGTCCATGTCCTGGCCCCTGGGAGAGCACATGCCGAAATGCCGCAGCGGCATTTTGGCGGGGACGCCTCTTGATGACAACGCTTGTCGCTGACAAGTGATGTAATCGAGAGGCGTCGCTCCCAAATTTCGGCAGCAACACCTCTCGATGACGCCACTTGCTGTCGACAAGTGATGTCATTGAGAGGCGTCGCCCCCGAATTTCGGTGGGGACGCCTCTCACTCACGCCTCTTGCCGTTGACAAGTGATGTCATCAAGAGGCGTCGCTCCTGAATTTTGGCGGGGACGCCTCTTGATGACGTTGCTTGTTGATGGCAAGCAACATCATCGAGAGGCATCGCTGCCGAAATTAGGCGGCATTTCGGCGGGTGCCCCACTGCCGCAGTGGTCCTTTGGCTGGCACTTGCCAGCCAAAAAGGTTGAGGACCACTACCCTAAGCAAAGGCAGACACAAGCTGTCTCCTTTCCATTCCTGCACCAGCAAAGGCATAAATCTGGCCCAAAGTGCATGATCGTGAAGAATCAGGCCCCGCTTCTGTGCTCTCAGCATCTGATCCTGCACATACTGAATTCAGTTACAACATTCCCAGTGACTTCAGTGGGTGCAAGGACTGAGCCCTCAAGCTCTAAGGTTAATCCAAATTCTGAGGGCCCTGAGTTTGCTCATGAATTTGAGTTTCCTGCGAGGTAGCTTGATGCACTGCAGTGTGAGATGGTGGACAGACCCTCCTATTTCTACTAAATTCTACCTCTCTGCTGATTTTCCTGGTGTAATTTTCAAAGTGAAACAATAGTGAGGTGTGTTAAACTCCATTTGTAGCTAGCAGTGGCACCTTTTTTGGGGATAATTCTGTATTTGATTCACAGAGAGCATGTGATGCACATAAAAGGCTGACACTGCAGGTTTAGGCACAAATTACTGGAGATGGCAGTCGTGTTACCACACCACTGCTGCAGGTTGTAAAACAGCCACAGTAATGTATTTTAGTTAGAAACGACCCTACTGGCTTATAACAAGTCCCAGTGGAAACATACTAGTAAAAAGTTTATCCCAAACATGTTTCAGTTCAAATGGGCATTTACTTCATGGTACTTTTATATCAATCTGAAAGGGAGAAATTTCACTTCCAAGCTGTGTGCACCCTTTCATCCTTGCTTGGGAGAAAGGAGGGTTTACACTCTGAGAATTACCCATATAGTGGTTTACGTCATATTTGTTCCAGTTAATGGTAGTAGGTCATAGAGTTTTAGCGTGAATTGCTTTTGGGTAAAATTATTTATCATTATTTCTTGTACAAACAGTAGCTTATATATAAGATGAAAACTTGTTAGGCCAGGCTTTTTGACAATTTAATTAGCTGTCACCACTGTAGTTTTAAAGTGGAACGTATTGGATTAAAGGGGAAAAGAACCCGCTGACCCCAATGCAAAACCACAGGCCCAATCCTGCAAGAGCTCCACATACAAAATCTGCATCGTCTTGTGTTGGAATTCTGCATGCAGAATTGTTGCAAGATTGGCTCAGTGTTTGGAAAGGAAACTGTGTCCAATTCTGATCTCACTTATGCTGGTGTAAATCAGGAATAACTCCATTAATGTGAGTAGAGTTACATATATGTAAAACTTCATTAAGTGAGAGGACAATTGGACCCATCCACTTTAATTTGTGTCCTTTTTATACTTTTTTATATTCTCTCCTATATGAAGCTACCTTTGGTTTTTATGTTTAGAAATCCTATTTGTTTCCTTTCTCTCATACCTCCATCCGTTTTTCTTGGGATTTTCCTTTCTGGTTTTCTTCTACCTTTATTTTATTATCCACACATTTATTTGTCCTTCTCTCTTCATCTGTGTAAGCTTTTATATCTCAACTGTTGTTTCTTCTCTGTCCCCAGTGCCAGTTTATGCACATGATTTTAGAATTACTGTTCCACTGGAGCACAGCAACAGCAGGCTGGCTTTTTGGGTATTTCTGGGAAAATCTGTGGCCTGTGTTATCCTGGAGGTCAGACTGAATGATCTCAATGGTCCCTTCTGGCCTTGGCATCTGTGAAACAATGGACAAAGGTCAGTGTCCAGAGACTGGAAACGTTCTGGCTGAATTTTTGGCTTTGGACCTCAAATTTTTATTAATAAGAGCTTGTTAGAGCTGTAATTGTTTCTTAATTTGGTTATAGGTAGACAAAATCTTATGTACCTGGATATCTAATATACTGTATTGTGAAGTTAGCTACAATGTACTTTTGGAAAAGTCTGATGTATTTAAAACTATGCAGATGTTTCCTGAGCTCCTGCCATATGGTCACAGTAGAGAGCACTGATCCATGTATTCGTATACAGAGAAAGGGCTCAGTTCCCTGGTGCTCCAGAACCCTAGTGAATGTACCTGCAGAGTAAGGGGTGGGAACATGTAACGCCATCTTTGACTTGTTCTGCCCCTTGAAGCAAACTGGAACAGCCGCTCACTCCCTACCCCCTCGCTTGCTAATCCCTCCCCACTTGATTCTGATTGCCTCCCTGCCTGTCCACTTAGCTATCTCCTCACTAGTTCTTTCCCCATCTATGATGGATGGACTCAGGGCACCCAGGAGCATATCTTCCACCTGCTTCAACAGACCTGCTGGAAAACCTTTACCTCTGCCTCAGTGGAACTGCCTGTTATGCCCTTAAACCAGCCTGCTCCCTGGTGTCGTGTAAAGAATTACAAGGACTTTTTTCAAACACATTAAAGAAGACAAGTAGCTGGAATTTGAGCCATCAATTCTGAATTAGTCTTTTTAAAACTCTTTATTGTAGTGATTGATATCTGGCTATTACTATGATTGGTACCGTATGAATACCTAAGATAGATAGAAACCCTCACAGCAGCTCCATCCCAACTCTCCTCTGCTGCTAACTGGGGTGAGAGATTGGGTGGGATGTGTAAGAATGTACGAGCACAACATTGAGGCTATGCAAGAATTGCTAGGGTGCCTCAGTTTCTTCACCTCTCCACGCTCCTAGGTTCCTGGTGCTCACCCCATACTCTCCTTAAGGCTCCCATCGCTGTCATATTTCAGTCTTCTAATTTAAGAAAACAAAATTTATTGCCACTATTCGCATCTGAAAAAATTTGACTTCCCACAGGAGCACCATGGCCAAAGAGCACTGTTTGTGACTTTGCTGTTTGCATGTCTTCATGACTGGCTCTGGGATCTAGCAGGTCTTGCACAGGCCAAGAGAGGTTCCTCACAGCAAGAGGGCAGGTTAGGTCAGGAGTCCCGACCTGGTTGCTCCAGCCACTGGCCAGCTTTCTCCCCTGCCACAGCACCTTCTAGAGATGCCTATAAGATCCCTGAATGGCAGCCAGTCCCAAAGTGTGAAACACGTGGGGTAAGATTTTTCAAAAGTATCGGCCTGCTTCTGCTTTCATTGAAGTCAATGCATGTGTGACTTGTAAAGGGAGCGGAGTTAAATGCAATGCTGAGCAGTTGCGGAAATCTCTCCCTTGAGGATTATTCAGTTTCCAAAGGGTTAAGGTTTTAATTTTCTTATAAGGAACCATTAATCTTGTGGAGCAGAAGCGTATGGCAGTTAAAATATTCAGTGCAGTCAGTAACACATTATAATGACAAGGTTGTGATTTCTGCACTTGATCATGAATGATTTATGAAAATTTAGTAAACAGCGAAGGCACAGTTCCCTTTCAGCAGCCTATTGAAGTCATCTCCTTGTGCAGACTTGTGTAGTTTTAAAAAAAGGCCCTAACAATCAACAAACCTGCTCCCATTCCCCTGGAAAATGATATTTTCAAAATACATCTTTCAGAAGGGCACTGTGGATGAGGTAATTCTCACGATTTAAAAGCAACCCCTTCTTTCATTATCTTGCTTTAATCCTTCAGGGCCCATAGCTGAAATTAGTCTGAAATTGTTATTTGTGACAAATTGCAGTGAATGGGAGGTTCCTCAAGTTTTTTGTTTTTAGTTTTCCTACCTCAGGGCGAGTGACTCGGACCTGCTCTATTTCCTAATGCCTGAATTGGCATTCTTTGAATCAGCAGCACTTCTTTTCTCTGATGGCTGGCACTGGCAGAACTTACTTGTGCATCAGTCTACCTTTCCTCATCCTTGCTGTTTCTTTTCTGTTTTCTCTCCTTCCTCTTTCATCTCTGGCTTCTCTCTCCTCCCCAGCTCCATTTGTGCCTCTCTACTTGCTTATCAGAGAATGGCCTAGAGAATTTCTTTGCTAGCAGAACTATAGACACCAAACACATTCCTGTTCTCTGCCTTCCCTAAACCCCTCCTCCCCCCCTTGCCTCTTTCTCCCAATCATATTGCCACCATCCCTTTCTGTCCCTTCCCTCCCCTCCCTCTTTGCTTCACACCTAGTTAGAAAACATTATCTCTAAAAGGCTCCCTGGGCGGTTGTGAGTGTCCATCTTTGTTGGGAGCATTCCCTGCTGTGCAGATGCTGAGTCTGCCCCTGCATGAAGCACTCATTGCAATCAGTTCTGGTCTCCTGTGACCCATCAGCAGAGCCAAGGAATGGGAAGTCAATCCCTAATTAGAATCAGCACTTCAGGAGCAGATCACTTCTAGTGCCAAACACTAGTAATGTTTACTGTTCTCTAACACTAATAAAGCACTTTTAGGGTCTGCTTCAATGCTTGTTAGTTTATCTGTGAAAAGACTTCCACCTATCATTGGGCAGTGAATCTGACCCTTAAGGTAACATTTTAAAAAGAGCCTAAGGCCCAAATTTCTAAAGGTATTTAGGCTTTGTTGTGCTCAGCGTCACAATGTCTAACTGATTTAGGAGCCTAAGTTTCATTTTCAAAGAGGTTTAGGAACTTAGGTTGGGATTTATACTCAAACTGACTTAGGGACTTAGGCTCCTAAGTCTAATTGAAAGTGGAATTTAGGCTCCTAAGTCACTTAGGGTATGTCTATTCTGCAAACACCTGCAGCTGATCCGTGTCAGCTGACTTGCACTCAGGCTATGGGGCTGTAAAATTGCAGTGTAGACATTCCGGCTTGGGCTAGAGCCTGAGCTCTGGGACCCCACAGGGGCCATGCTCACTCAGGGTGGTGCAAACACTATTTGAAAGGAATCCTAAGCTTTGAAGAACCTTTTTGTTTTTCTCTGTCAATATATGGCAAAACTGATGTTACCTCTGAGTTTAAGAATACTAATTGAGTAATTAAAGACTTAATGGAAAGGTATGGATTGTCTTTAAATACATTATTTCACTGATTAATTTATTGTGCATGCCTCGTTCTCATTTTTTTTCCTTTCCAAGAATGAGTGCACTCTCCTTTGAGTCCCACCTGTCGTTCGTTGATATAAATCTCTCTCTAAGAGCAAAGAGTAAGATCATTTCACTTACTAGGAATCTGCAGGCTAAATTTTCAAAAGTGACGTTTTGGTCACTGCAGCTTTTGTGTGCTGAACTGGAGACCCCTTGGGGGCAGGGGCAGCTGCAGGCCCCAGCACGCCAAGCATGTGCTTGGGGCGGCATGCTGCAGGGGGCGCTCTACCAGTCAGTGGTAGGGCGGCAGGCGGCTCCGGTGGACCTCCTGCAGGCGTGCCTGCAGAGGGTCTGCTGGTCCCGCGGCTCTGGTGGACCTTCCGCAGGCGTGCCTGCAGAAGGTCTGCTGGTCCCGCGGCTCTGGTGGACATTCTGCAGGCGTGCCTGCGGGAGGGCCACCGGAGCCGTGGGACCAGCGGACCCTCTGCAGGCACGCTGCGGGAGGTCCACCAGAGCCACCTGCCACCCTCCCGGTGACCAGCAGAGTGCCCCCCGTGGCACGCCGCCCCGCTTGGGGCAGCGAAATGTCTAGATCTGCCCCTGCTTGGAGGGACTGATGTTCAGAAAGTATTGAGCATCGACCCTCTGAAAATCAGGTCCCATTAAGGCTTCTCAAATTGGGGACTCAAAAACTTGAAGTGTCCAAAATCACTAGGCAGTTTTGGAAGTTTAGGCCTGTGGATTTTGAAAGGGGTAAGAGTTGGTGGTATATATCTGCAGTGTTGTCCATTATCTGTATAGGGCCACATGCTATAATAGCTTCAAAGAAGGAATGAGAAATCCACTTTCATTATATGCATATTAGATATAAAAATATCTCATTCAGCAATAGAGCTGTATTAAATGAATAGCTTTTAAGAGATGCGATCTACTGTAAGATTTGAAATGTGATGCAAAAAAAGGTTATCCAGTCAACAGATTCTACTGAGTCGTCATAAATCTCTGTTATCTGTTGCCTTGAAATTCCATGAAGTATCAAGTTAGCTGTGCAGATTTCACTTTTAGTTTTAGATTAAGAAGTGGCTGCACAGAAAGTCCAGTAGTTCATAAATCTTTGCTTCTTTTGTAATAATCTGTAACTTAAAGGTCTGATTCTCCTGCTAGCCACAAAACACTGTTGCATAAATCCCAGTTCTATAGGACTCCATGAAGAAATTTCTGTGAAATTCAATGGGGACCAGGCTTTGGCCCTGTAATTTTAATTTGTAGTAAAAAAGGGTCTACATGGACTGTATGGATTGCCTTCAGGCAGATTCTTTCTTGGACTCAAGTTTCCTAAATCAGTCTATAAAAATGTTTTTAGTGAATTGTTATAAGGAAAAGCACTAACCACTTAACAAACCCCTCCACCCAAACTCTGTAAGCATCAGATCCTTAGACTTCAGTGGGAATAGCGGATGCCCAGAACCTGTCAAGATGGATTTAGCACTTTTGAAAATTGGGCCCTTGATGAAACTCCATGCAGCACTTCTGGTGTGAAGTGACTGACTGGAAAGGAGTTGCTTGACATCTGAAGAATTTTGCCCCTCCCACTCTGATGAGAGAAGCTCAGTTTGGATATTTCAGAATGTGACAACGCTGAGGTATTGAATGTAAGTGTGGACGCACTAGCATGTCTGTGTAGCAAATAGTTCTAAAACTTCATCTGTGGTGGTCTAGAATTTAACATTTGGTGGCATCCCAGGGAGTATTTAATTGCATTTGTGCTGCATTACAAGGCTGTCTCCTTTTTCTGAATTTATTTTAGCTAATTAGTTGTAAATGTCATAGTAGTATTTCAGATGACTGAAACATCCTATATTGTCAAGTATCAGAGGGGTAGCCGTGTTAGTCTGGATCTGTAAAAGCAGCAAAGAATCCTGTGGCACCTTATAGATTAACAGACGTTTTGGAGCATGAGCATCTGAGGAAGTGGGTATTCACCCACGAAAGCTCATGCTCCAAAACGTCTGTTAGTCTATAAGGTGCCACAGGATTCTTTGCTGCTTTTACACATCCTATATTATCATACATGAAGCAATTAACTCTTCTGACAAATATTTATTGTGGTGTCTTCTTTAATTAAGCCTTTTGTACTCTTGAAAATACAGTGTGTTCTCCCCAAAAAGGATGCTTTTACAACCCTGTGGTTGTGTATTTTTGCAGACTGCCATGAACATCACAACTAGCTTAATGAAAGTTGGCAATGGACGAGTTAATAGGCCTACATGTCAGGATACTTACATGACACTGTCTGTTTCAGAATACAGATTTCTATATTTTGGCCAACGCCCCCCCACAAAACACAACAAAACAAAACAAAACAAAAACTCCCCCAAACACTACCGATTTGGGACATTACACTGAAAATGATTAATCCCCAGGCACTCTTGTTCTTTGCACAGATACCATTTGCAGGAGACAGAAATGTAACATACTTGTGCTGCTGAGGTTGATGATGTTGGAAAAACAGCAGCAGAGCAGTGGGTTATATAGGCTTTTTATTTAAAAAATCGATGTTTTTACTTGTTTCTCGTGGCTGCTCATGTGGAAATAAGTTACAAATATGATTGTTTGTTTGTTTAGCTCCTTTTAAACAGATAGGTCTCGTAGTTGATGTGCCACTGAGAAATAATTCCTGACAGTTATAACTGAACCAGATAAACAGTTCTGCCAGCCGCAAAATAACACTGTAAAACAAAAAGGTTCTGCTTATCGTTTTCCATTTCTTCATGCTTGTCAAACTGTTTAACTGTGCATTACCCAGAACAAAGGGTCTCCATATTACTCTGCTTGTCTGCTGTGGTCTGGTTTTAACCTTTTCCAGTGCAGGGCCCTCTGTGGCATGCTTGTCCACCTTCATTACTTTTTCCTTGCTATCGCTGTGTTTTAAGCACAAGCTGCAAGGATGCGATTTAGAAGCACTACCTTAAAATTCAGGCTGTCATAGATTAAATGTATGTTCATATGTATACATCCGCATATGTATCTTTAAAATTTTTCTTCAGGCAGAAACGGCAACAGAGAGTGGACGGGAAGGGCCTAATGTTCACGTCGCCTCAGGGCAGAACAACTATGACCAAACTGGAACAGGCGGCTCACTGACCTCGCAGAGTTTGGTCGCTCCTGCTGGGGCCTCTGCTGGTACTTCAGCTGCGGCTTCATTCTTCATAAGGTAGTGTTTGTCTTTACAATTTACATAAATTGCTAATGGATGTTACATGGTTATAAACTGACGTTTCCACTATGAATAATAGTTCATGTTAGCATATGGTGGCAATTGCTGAGAAGGGAGGTAACCGTGCTCTCCGGCACTGTTCTTGCACCATTGCTGAGGTCATGTTTTTATTTCTGGAGACCTAGTGAGTATAGTTACATATAACAAATCCACCACATGATAGGCTTCCTTTGAGCAGGGGTTTTGCTGCTCTGTACTGGCAGAACAGAGAAGAGAAGCTTGAACATCATCTACCTCTATTATAATTTGTTCAGTCATCAATGTTTTGTGCACACACAATTGACATACGTTTTCAGAAACCCCTCAAAAGAAGTGCTAAAACTTTGTGGATTATTAATGGGACTGAAGCCAAGGCTCATAGACTCTGTCTCTCTTTTTGCCAATACAGCTTTTGTACGAGTGCATGAAGAACTCAGCTGTGTTATCCAAAACGCTGACATGGACAGTAGTAAAATCAGATGTTGTTCTTGTTCATGCACATCCAGTAGCTGATTTAAGAATTTTTTGGGTTAGTTCTCTGGCCTGTGCTATAGAGGGAGTCAAACTAGATGATCATATTGGTCCCTTCTGGCCTTAGAAACTATGTATCCACAAGGTAGTATGTGTATGTATAACCAAAGGAGCAAATCCTTCATTCCACATGCTAATATTGCTTATGAAAACTTTGTTCATAGTGGTACCATATTAACATGCATCCATATTTGAGCTATTTTTTCTTCCCATCTACCCCAAAGGGTAAGTCTGTATTTTGAAATTATTTGGGAAAAATGAAAAACTCTTTTTACTGAAGTTATTACACAGAGGGAGGGATAGTTCAGTGGTTTGAGCATTGGCCTGCTAAACCCAGGGTTGTGAGTTCAATCCTTGAGGGGGTCACCTAGGGATCTGGAGCAAAATCACTACTTAGTCTAGCTAGTGAAGACAGGGGGCTGGACTGAGTGAGCTTTCAGGGTCCTTTCAAGTTCTGTGAGATAGGTATATCTCCATATATTAAAGTAAAACAAAAAACCAAGCAGGGCTTCTCAAACTTCATTGCACCACAACCCCCTTCTGACAGCAAAAATTACTACATGGCAGTGGGGCCAAAGCCTGAGCCCTGCTGCCCAGAAAGAGGGCCAAAGCTTGAGGGTTTCAGCCCTGGGCAGGGGGCTGTAACCGAGCCCCACTGCCCATGGCTGAAGCCAAAGCCTGAGCCCTGCCACCTAGGGCTGAAGCCCTTGGGCTTCAGCTTCATCCCTGTACAGCAGGGCTCAGACTTTGGCTTCAGCCTCAGCATATCTAATGCCAGCCCTGGTGACCCCATTAAAACAGGATCATGACCTACTTTGGGGTCCCAACCCACAGTTTGAAAACTGCTGCAGTAATATAACATGCACATGTGAATAGCATTTTTTCCCCTTGTAAATGGTAACAAAAATAGGCTCTCAGGTGAAAAGCTTGAATGTGAAGGTATACCCTCTAGTAAATTGTTAGGACCAAGTGGCAGAGTTCTCACAGAAGGGGTTCATTATGAAAATAGTAACTGAACTGTATTGGTGAAAATGCTGGTGCTATAATTGCTAATGTTGATTAAATGGAAAACTATTGAGCAGATGGTAAGTTCTAAAAACCAAACAAACCAAAAACAAACTTTCAGGGACTCATCCGTGCTTTTCAATTTTTTTTCTAGATGAAACTCAATTTGTAACATTCTGTTGGGAAAATTCAGTGTATTCAAATGTTCAAGTGTTCAAATAATACTAAGAAATTTTCATGCTGGGAAAACTTGTTAATATAATGCATATAGAACATTCTTTCTTTTCTCCTTTCAATATCTTTTGGCCAAATTTTCTGATGTGTTTGAGTTTAAATGAAGCCTTTGCTTCTTCCCAGGCCAACTTCTTGTGACATTACGCCCCATATTCTTCTTAGAAATATTGCTATGATATGAAAATGGCATAACTAAGATGTTTTATGGAAGATGGGTCATGTGAGATATCATTGGAAAAGTTATGATTTACTGAATGTGATTATCCTATTTGTATGCATGTATCATTTCTGTATCTGAAGTTAGGAATATTGATTATGGAACAATTACAGCTGTGTTTTCACCTGGGGAACACCCACCAGACAGTATGCAATCATCATGGAATGGGCCATTAGGGAGAACAATAGGATTTTGAAGATACTAATGTTCCTCCTTCCTGGGATGCTGCATGGTCATGTGATCATGTCACCTGGTATTGGACACCATCCTGGACTTCCAGTGTTTTTCCATTAAGAGGGGGCTGGTGTCAAACTGGGAAACAAAGGATTCCCGCCATATGGAAATCCTATTTAAGGCTGGGGAGTGAGTTAATCTAGGTTCTTCTCCACTGCCTCCCCACCCAAGAAGGAAGACTGCTGAAAACACCTGAAGAAACAAAGGTGCTAAACTGAGGGGGCAGGGGTTGAGCCCAGGTGATCAAGGTCTAGCCTGTGAAAGGAATACCTGGAGATTTAAGCTGTAAACAGTGCAGTTTACCTTCAAGAAACTCTACAACCTGGCTAAAACAAAATTTAGAATGGGAATTTGCTACTATTAACCAATTAATTTAATTTATTAAGTTTAGGTTGCATATTTTGTTTTATTTGCTCAATAATCTGCTTTGTTCTGTTTGCTATCCCTTATCACTTAAAATCTACCTTTTGTAGTTAATAAACTTGTTTTTGGTTTATTCCAAAACCGGTTTTATAATTCATAACTGGGGTGGGGGACAGGGGTGGGAAAAGCTGTGAGAAAGGGAGCGGATTTCATGAGCCTATGCTGTATAGATCTCTATCCAGCGCAAGACAATATTATTTTGGGTTTCCACCCCAAAAGAGGTGTGAACTTGAGTGCTGGGCAATCCCCGATCGGAGTCTTCCCACGCAGAGCTGATTTCTGTGTGCCTTTGCAGCTGGGCATGTCCCTCCCTGTGTGTGTGCTGGAGGAGGCTTGAGGGCCTGGCACAACAGGACAGGGTGAGAGAGCCCAGGGTGGTGGAATAGGCGGGCTCACTGGGACCCCAGTACATCAGGTAGCACCCCGGAGTGGGCGGGCAACTCGTCACACTTCTCTTCTTCCATGATCCTATTTAAAGATAAATACTAGTCTGAATTTATGTCCTGTTATGACAGATAAGATGCTCCTCTACACACAAAATAACTGCGTTAGGGTGTAATTCACACCTTTTGTTATGCAAATTTTGTGTATGGGCACTCTTACTCTGATTTAGTTCAAATTGCTTTGGATTTATTTCAGTGCAAGTTTGTATGTACACAGTCTTATGCAAGTACAATGTGATAACTTCACTGCAAACTCCAGAAGACAGGGAGGTAGGACTGTGAGGGAGAAAATTCTTATTCAATCTCAGATATCTGAAATCATAGGGGGCAGGGGAAGTAACTGGCCAGATCAATTGCCTTTTCTTTAAGAGTGTTTTTTTAACCCTGGTTTCTTCTTTAATGATTTGTATGGGCATGATGCAAAATATGTAGAAGTCAATGGAAAAACTCCCATTGACTTCATTGGGTTTTGGATCAAGCTCTAAATGCTTTCTATGACTCCATCTTTGTTTCCACTGAATCACAATTTAACAGATTTGGCACTTAAATTCTGGCTAAAACATCTGGAAATCTATTAGTTATGGTGCTTGTTCCCTATCATTATTCCTTAGGAAAATGTCTTCTGTTCAATTAACTAAATAACAGAGCTGGTTGAAATTTTTTTGCAGAATTTTCTTTTTTAATGACTTTTATAAAAAATGAAAGTTCTTGAAAAATTATCAGTTATCTAAATTTGCTGTGATTTATTGAAATTATTTTAGAATTTAATATATAAAAAACTTTCATTCTCTTCCTGATAACCAGGTTTTCATCAAACAAAAATGTTTAAAAACAACTTGAAATATGATTTTTATAAAAATGTAGGCTAAAATATTGCAGAAAATTTTCCCTCAAATGGAAAATGGTTTAGTTTCAAACCTGTGAATCAGAAACAACTTCAGAAGCAGTTAAAGCAGGTACTGCTTCCCAGGGCTACCTCTTCCTTCCAGCACTCCTTGGTCCCAGAACTGGGTAGCCTTTTGGAGGCTAGGACTCATGCAGCACCAGCCCCAAATCCCCCAGCCATGTATTGTTTAGGAAGGAAAGCCAGGCAGAGATTGAAGCTGGCCTGAACACCTGCAGAAGCTGCTTAATCAGGGACTACTGGCTATTGATGTAATTGAGTATTTTTTATACTTTTGGTCAGACACCTGGTGCTGATTGGCTGTTTGCTCTAACCTCCACCCACCTCCTCCCTCCGTCTTTTCACTTCATTCTGTACTTGCCTTTCACACCCTACAGCTTCCTCCCCTGCCTCTTCTTCCCTGCCTTATTCCCTTCACTTGCTCTTATGTCCCCTCTCCCTTCTGTTGTCTTTATGTTTAGCTAATTGCCCTCTCAACTAAACACCATTCTCCCCTCTATAAAACAGAGAGGAATAATGGCACCAACATGTTGTTTGCTGCCATCGCACTGTTCACTCTGCTTGTATGTTCTACCTCTTTCCCCTACCCTGTCTGTCTTGCCTATTTAGATTGTAAGCATTTTAGGGCAAGGACTGTCTACTACCCTGTGTTTGTATGGTGCCTCATGCAACAGGGCCCTGGTTGGTTGGTTCCTAGAAACGACTGTAATAAATATGATTATTAACAATAATTTGTGGGTTTGTGCAATATCGTTTTCCTTCTTTTTGACCAGCTCTCCTGACAGTTGGAACTTTTCACTGGAGTCCTTTTTGTTTTGTTTTAGGAGAAGACCTATTCTCTTAGTCATAGAAATAAAGTAGATCAATAAAAGTATGCCTGTAAGCTAAATTTTAGCATATTGCAGATGTAGTTTAAATTACTTTGGAATACAATAAAGCCTCAAATAATAGGTCTACGTTTACTGAGGTGAGTAGTATCATTCACTTTAATGGGATTTCTCACATGAATAAATATTTCCAGGATCAGGCTCAGTATTGCTGTTCTTAGAGAAACAACATTTACCTCAGTCAGGAAGGCCAACTAGAGGTGTGCAGGCATGTTTGGGCAGCCTCTGGTTGGTTCATGGATTTACAGCCCGCTCTAACCTTCCGGCATCTCTGCTGACATTAAAATCTGCATCTTTACTGAGTGTTGCTCTCTCCCCTTTTCATTATTGTATGCTTTGCCATGCTGGGGGCAGGGTGTGGGGCGTCTGTACTGTGTTTATGTTTGTTCCTTACCCAAAATTGTAACCCTATGTTTGTAAGTTCACAATTAGTTGCTCTGAAGATAGTAAACAGGAGAACATGAGTAAACAGGAGAACATGGCTTCAGATGTGGAAAAATAATTAAGTTCTGCAGCAGAATATTTTTCTGGGTATACAATATATGCATGATTCCAAATGATAATTTAAGTAGCCCTTGTACAGAATGCATTTTTGGTTAATAAATATGCAATCTGAATCTGCATATTGAGTAAATTGCTCTTTTTCATTTTACCTGTTTGCTCAACTTCAAGCTTAATTAAGTGCTTTGCTTGTTGTTTATTTTGATATTTTATTCATCAGCTTGAAATGCAAAAGTCTCTGAAGTGGAAGAGCCCAGTATCCAGAATCAAAACCAAATATTAAAAATAGTGGATGCAAGTGTGTCAGCAGAATAAAGTCTGTTTTAATCTTCCCTCATCCCTTGTTGTATTACTGGAAAAATGTTTTGACCAATATTGGACTCTGTCACATTCAGACCTGAAGAAGAGCTCTGTGTAAGCTCGAAAGCTTGTCTCTCACACCAATAGAAGCTGGTCCAAAAAAGATATTACCTCACCCACCTTGATTTTCTAATATAAACAAACTGTCAGAACCTGCAGTCTGTAATCAAAGAGAGTGTTACGCGAGTAAGGACCACAAGGTTTGGCAGAAATAACAGATTTCCAGCAGGGAACTGGCGGAGCAAGAAGGCTTTTCTTTAATAAAATAAAAAGTACAGCTACAGAGCCAACTTCTGTTCTCACTTCAGAGAAGAGGCTCCAGGTATAAGAGCAGTAGAATTTTGTCCTACATTGATCAGATTTAAGAAAAGTACAGTGGAGCAGATCTGAAGTCTGGTATTTGTAGAACTGTCGTGGAATTGAACTCTGCCTAGCTTTAGCAGTCTGAATTTTATAACCATTGCCTGGCTTTTTTTTTTCCCCAAAGAAAGTGATATGAAAAGCTTTGTTCTTACCAAATGAAACTCTTTTATAGTTACAATGCCACTAAGTGGACCCAGTTCTGCTGTCACTACGGTCGGGGCACTTGTTTCTCGTTATAAGATGTAAAACTTTTGTTGACTGAACACCTCAGAGAGAGGAAGCACTGTAACTTCCAGGAGCACGAAGGAAAAAGGGAGGCAGAGGAAGAGGTTAGGAATGAGAGTGCACTAGGGGAGAGGTTAATTGCCTAGTTACCAAAAGGGAAAACACCACTCCCCTCAAGGAGAAAGATAAAGCCCCCTAAAAACTGAAGCAATCACCATTAATCTGTGATTTCGGCCTGTTTGTGACTTGTGACAGTTGTGGTGGTGATGCCTGTGTTCCTCCATAGGAATTCTGCTTCATTGAAGCCATCTGTGGCTGGCCTTGACACAGAAAGACAAGACTGAAGTAAGATTTGAGTGAGCACTGGCAGGATGTTTATTGAAGAATCAGAGGGATTTAAAACCTTAGTGTAAGAGGCTGGCTCACATGATGAGAGGAGGAACAATATATTAAGTGACCCTTCCTAAATCTTTATCTTGGTAGATTTTGGAATAGCCCTTCTTCTTTTCTTCCTCCCAAATTAGCTTATGAGAGATGTTCTTTCTTGGAATATATATGTCTCTTATACTGCTAAGAGCTTTTGCAAGATATTTGTGTATGTGCCAATTAATCATGTTTGCATTTGCAAAATGACTTTCATCGAAAGTAGGATAATTAACTATAATTATAACGTCTTAACACCCATGCTACCATTTTTTGTTTTATCAAATATCTCTTTAATTACTGTGTTTACTTGGGTTACTAATCACTCCATAGTGATATAGGGTAAAATTATAGGCTCCCAAGTAAATTAGGCACTTTTTGAGAGTTTTGCCTATAGGGCCCAATTCATCGATATATTCTGGGGTAACTCCATTTAAGTTAATAAAAATGGAGTAAGACAGCATTGAATCAGACTCATTATTTTTCTGTTGCCTACCTACTCTTGAGTGTGCAGGAAATCTCTCTATTTATATGCATAGTGTTTTTTGCTGTTTACTAGGAAAATTCTATTCATCAGTCCATTTGCTTATCAAGGTCATAAAATATCTAGGCAATGAATAATATGCATTATATTTAGAAACTTAGTAGGCTTTTTGTAGATTCAGGATACTGAATCATTTTTTAATTCATGTGAGTTGTGGATTAAGGAATCTAATTATTCACTAATGAACAGTAATGGTACATATAAACTAAGGGTCACTATCCTATTACAGGCACCTGATGGTTCACTGATAACCATTTGGTCGCTAGATTGACCATAAAATACAGTCAATAATTGAGGTTACTTATAGAGCAGACACCTTATCAGCTTTAGACATGGTGGAACAGCTTGTCAGTATACTGATTGTGCTGTGACTGAGCATATGATTAGAGTATTGAAGCAGTGTGTATCTAATGAAACTTCAGGAAAGGCATAGCAATATTACCACAACCACTAAATGACTAATGTGTTATTGTTCCAAGCCTCAGATGCTTCAATTAGTTCCAATAAACTGTATCTTGAATATTTAGTTTAATGTGATCTAGTGTAGCGGTAGGCTCAGGACTTGAAAAATTGTGTGTACAGGCTGTCATTACACTAGTCTAAATTTGGAATCTTTTGAGGATAGATACAATGGATATGAAATCTGTGTGGCTTTGAATGAAAATCTAATGGAAGGAATAAAGGTTATCATGCCAGTTCCACATTTTGCAGTTTATTTTTGCATTTTTATATTTAAAATACTTTCCGAAAAAATCAGGCACCACCTATTACATAAGATAAAGCTATTTGTGGCAAAATTTTATAGCCATGTATTCTGCTCTTAGATTCATCCAAGCAGCTCCCATAGACTTGCACATGTGGATCTGAAGTCAGAATTTTTTTCTTAGTTTATTGTGTCATATGAACAGTCAGAATGTTCTAATTCATGAAGCCATCTAGGGAGACTTCACCCTGTATCACAATGCTTTATACTGTCTATGAGAAATCCGACCCAAGACCCATTTTTTTTTACTATTATATTTTTTCCATGACAATGCCTTAACTTTCATAAATTATTTAATTCAGTGAAGGATACAAGCTGCCTTTTGTCTTTCTGAACTGCTATTCAAGCTTCTATGATGTGACCTTGGAAAGTAACCATAGAAACGTGTTAAAAGCATCAACCTAAAATCTGTAGTTCACTATGACAGTGATGCAGATTCCATGAAAGAAGATTATGATGTATTAAGAATACTAGTGGCAAATATTACCTCTAACCTGTTAAACCTGATTATTCCATGACTATCAGTACTTTCAGCTTTTTAAAGTTGCTATATTAAAAAAACTGTAGCTAAATCATTCTAATTTGTCAGTCTAACTTTCAGTCCTATTAAATACAGACATTATTTTTCTACTGAGTTCATAGTATAGTTCACCAGTTCTTATATTTAATAGCTGTAAACTTTTACTCTCTACCTGGCTGGGGTTGACTGGTATCATAGCTTTGTGCAGAGTTGATATAATTTAAATCTTCTTGGTAGATAACTCTTAACCCAGTTATCCACTTTATGTAGCTCACAAGAAGGTAAAGGGAGTTTCCTTAGACCTTTTAGTGCTGGCTTGCTGTGGTGAAGGCTAGTTTGTAAGTCTGAAACAAAAGTCTAGGGTAGTCCTTGATATTGCTAGGAATAACAGCAATGGAAGTCCAGCTGAATGAGGGGGAGAACGAAGCTAAGTCACTTATTAGCTTCCTCATTAAGCACAATCCACACCCAAAAATCCTAAGCTTTCTCTTGGTATGATAGAAAAAAATAAAATGTGAATTAATTAACTAGAAAAGCCCAGTACCAGCACATCCCAATTAAAGCTACCCTACTGATAAATATATCCCTATCCCCATGTATATTTCATCTTCAGATTGCCATTTAATAGCAATAATGAGCTAGGTACAGGGCCATTCCTGGGGAGCACTGACTGACTAGTATTAATGTTCCTTGATTACTTCTTGGAACATTAACCCTTCCTCCTTAATCCCCCTGCAATGCCCGGTCTCTATTGTTGCTGTTTAATTTTTGTTTGGAAGGACGACATCTTCCTTAAGTTTAATAAACCACAACATTTACACCTGCCCTGGAAACTGTAGCACATGCACTCATTTGACTCTGTGTGTGTATTTTAAGCCACATCCCTGTGGTGCTTAGCAGTGTTATGCCATTGTGGAGAAGTGACAATAGGAAGAGCAGGGACTATAGAATTGTATAATATCTTGTAACATTTTAGGGCAATTTATGAGATCCTATTTGCTGTGGCAACATAATACTGCCTGTAAATAAGACCAACAATGGATGTGTTAGTTGCATCCTATTTCATGTTAACACATGAGGGGGATTCTGTGACAAATCTTAACTAGAAAGTCATGTTTGAATCAAGCAGGCTTTGCTCTTTAAGGTAGAAATGACTCTCCGAACACCAGACCAAAGAGGTAGGGAAGATCAGAACGTCTTTACTGATAATATCACTAATATAGCACCGTACATTTACACAGCGCTGTATAAATAGAGTAAGCCAGGATTCCTGCTGTGAAGAGCTTGCAGTCTGCGTTTAACAAGGCAAACCAAGACAATACACAGAACAATAGTTCAGGAAAGGGAGAATGTAGAGGAGTTGTAGCAGTCAGGGGGAGAGTTAAGGTAGATTCCAAGGCATCAACAGACTGGAGCTGAGACAAGGAGAGCAGCAGAAAAGTCAGAGAGGTTAATGGACTGGAGATCAGAAAAGGACAGAGTGATTAGACAGGGGAGGGGAGAATATGCAATGCTGTCAGAGAGCAAATGGTGATCAGAGAGGGGGACTTTAGAGAGACTAGAAAGAGAACAATCAAGAGAGTGACTGTCATGGAGAATGGGGGAATCAGTCCTCAGCTGCAAATCAGGGTTAACAAGAGGCGTATAGAGACAGGGGGATTAGAAGGGTCATCAGCATAGAAAATGAAGTCAGTGAGGACAAGGGAAGGGGATCATGGCAAAGGCCAGAGAGAGAGCGTGCCAGGCATCCAAATCAGGGAAATAGGAAGGAAGAGAAGTTAGGATGGAGATTGGGAGAGGGGTAGCTAGGCAGAAGGCATGGACTGCAAACGAGAAGAAGTGTGATGGGAAGGAAGGACAAGCTGGAAATGGGAAAGTAGAAAGAAAGAGGAGGCCAATGCAGTGAGAGAAGGACAGAGCACTCAAAGAAATGGAAGCAGCAGAGGCTACGTTGGAAGGAAAGAGCCATGTTTTGGTGAGGGCAAGTAGGTGGAGGTCAAGAAACCACAGAGGAGGTGACCAGATTCTCAAAACAAAAAAATGGGGCATCTTTCACACTGGGGCTGGGTGAGAGAAGGGGGGCATATGGACAGGAACAGGCACCACCTCTGGTGGTGATGCAGGTGCCACTTATCTGTCCCTCATTTTTGGTGACTGTGTGTGGGGGTTGGCCCCTCAGTGTCTCTGTCCTGGAAACATTATTGTGTCTGCGCCCCCTGGGTGATGACTGAGTGGGGGAATGGTTTCCCAGACTCTCCCACCACCCCCAACTGGGAGGGAAGGGTCAGAGAGAGTTGCTGATTATAAAATGAGACACTTAGATGTCCTGTTGAAAACCTTCAAATTTCTGGGATTGACTGTTGACCAGTCCTGTTTTGGGATTGAGGGGAAGAAATGAGACATTGAGTCACTTCAGTCATTCATAGGGATCGAGTAGGGACTCCAAAGGGAGCAGGAGGCAGAAAGTGAAAGGGCAGAAGAAGAACCAGGCTGGTAAATATTAGTCATTATACATGGTAGAATGCTTTAAAAATCATTTGCAAAGTGTACAGCTCACCCATCCAGGCTGGATGTGCTCGCTGCACACTTGCTAGTAGCTCCTAGTAACAATAAATGTCCTGTGTCTTTTTATTAAGTTTTGTGACTCAATAAATACGGAATTAGTACTCAACAAAACACATCTAGTCTCTACAGCTATCCAGTTACCTTACAGATCCTTGTACCCTGAGGCTAATCCCTCAGGAGATGAGAGCTGACTTTCATCAGCCACTAAACACAGAGCAGCCTAGCTAAACAAAAATGAGATTCTGGAGCACAGTATGCAGCCTCCGGGGGCTTGCTGAGCCGGTGCAGCCTAATGCCTATTATCTACAGGAGCTGTTGCTGGCATTGCTGCTGGGTATACATTTTGAACCACTTGTGACATATGAGAGAGCTAGATAAAATCAGTTGAAACCAAATGTCTCATAAATATGTCAGGTTTCAGAGTAGCAGCCGTGTTAGTCTGTATCCGCAAAAAGAACAGGAGTACTTGTGGCATCTTAGAGACTAACAAATTTATTTCAGCTTGAGCTTTCGTGAGCTATAGCTCACTTCTTCGAATGCACAGAATGGAACACACAGACAGGAGATATTTATACATACAGAGAACATGAAAAGGTGGAAGTATGCATACCAACAGAAAGAGTCTAATCAATTGAGATGAGCTATCAACAGCAGGAGAAAAACAAACCACTTCTGAAGTGATATTTGAGATGACCCATAGAAGGTGTGAGGAGAACTTAAAATAGGGAAATAGATTCCATTAGTGTAATGACCCAACCATTCCCAGTCTCTGTTTAAACCTAAGTTAATTGTATCTAATTTGCATATTAATTCAAGTTCAGCAGTCTCTCTTTGGAGTCTGTTTTTGAAGTTTTTTTGTTGCAAAATTGCCACCTTCAAGTCTGGGTATGTCTACACTACAGGATTATTCTGATTTTACAGAAACCGTTTTTTAAAAACAGATTGTATAAAGTCGAGTGCATGCGGCCACACTAAGCACCTTAATTTGGCAGTGTGCGTCCATGTACCGAGGCTGGCATTGATTTCCTGAGCGTTGCACTGTGGGTAGCTATCCCATAGCTATCCCATAGTTCCCGCAGTCTCCCTCGCCCATTAGAATGCTGGGTTGAGATCCCAGTGCCTGATGGGGCAAAAAACATTGACATTGGTGCTTGTGGGTACAGCCTCACCCCTCTCTCCATGAAAGCAGCAGCAGCCAACCGTTTCGTGCCTTTTTCCTGGGTGAACTGTGCAGACGCCATTCCACAGCAAGCATGGACCTTGCTGAGCTCAAGACAGCAATCATGGATGTTTTAAACACCTCGCACATTCTCGTGCAGTCAATGCTGAACTGGGACCTGCAAAGCCAGGCTAGGAGGCGGCGGCTACGGCAGAGCGGCGACGAGAGTGATGAGGACATGGACACAGAATTCTGTCAAACTGCGGGCCCCTGCGCTTTGGAGATCCTGCTGTTAATGAGGCAGGTTCTAGCCATTGAACGCCGATTTTGGGCCCGGGAAACAAGCACAGACTGGTGGGACCGCATAGTGTTGCAGGTGTGGGACGATTTCCAGTGGCTGCGAAACTTTTCCATGCGTAAGGGCACTTTCATGGAACTTTGTGACTTGCTTTCACCTGCCCTGAAACGCCAGAATACCAAGATGAGAGCAGCCCTCACAGTTGAGAAGCGAGTGGCAATAGCCCTCTGGAAGCTTGCAACGCCAGACAGCTACCAGTCAGTTGGGAATCAATTTGGAGTGGGCATATCTACTGTGGGGGCTGCTGTGATGCAAGTAGCGAAAGGAATCACTAAGCTGCTGCTACGAAAGGTTGTGACTCTGGGAAATGTGCAGGTCATAGTGGATGGCTTTGCTGCAATGGGATTCCCTAACTGTGGGGGGGCGATAGATGGAATCCATATCCCTATCTTAGCACTGGAGCACCAGGGCACTCACTACTTAAACCGCAAGGGATACTTTTCTATGGTGCTGCAAGCACTGGTGGATCACAAAGGACGTTTCACCAACATCCACGTGGGATGGCCAGGAAGGGTTCATGATGCTCGTGTCTTCAGGAACACTACTCTGTTTAAACGGCTGCAGCAAGGGAATTACTTCCCAGACTAGAAAATAACAGCTGGGGATGTTGAAATGCCTGTAGTTATCCTGGGGGACCCAGCCTACCCCTTGATGCCATGGCTCATGAAGCCATACACAGGCAGCCTGGACAGTAGTCAGGAGCTGTTCAACTACAGGCTGAGCAAGTGCAGAATGGTGGTAGAATGTGCATTTGGCCGTTTAAAGGCGCGCTGGCCACGTTACTGACTCGCTCAGACCTCAGCCAAACCAATATCCCCATTGTTATTGCTGCTTGCTGTGTGCTCCACAATCTCTGTGAGAGTAAGGGGGAGACCTTTATGGCGGGGTGGGAGGCTGAGGCAAATCACCTGGCCGCTGATTACACACAGCCAGACACCAGGGCGATTAGAAGAGCACACCAGGAAGCGGTGCGCATTAGAGAAGCTTTGAAAACCAGTTTCATCACTGGCCAGGGTACAGTGTGACTGTTGTGTTTATTTCTCCTTGATGAACCCTACCCCCCCTTGATTAACTCATTCCCTGTAAGCCACCCACGCACCCACCCACTCTTCGATCACAGCTTGCTTTCTAAAGTCACTCTCATTTAAAAATCATGTATTCTTTATTACTTAATTATAAAAAGGGAGAGAACTGACAAGGTAGCCTGGATGGGGTTTGGGAGGAAAATAGTAGGGAAGGAAAAGGCCACTAAAAAAATTTCATAATAATGAGAGCCTTTTGGTTGGACTGTCCACTGGGGTGGAGTGGGCGGGTGCACAGAGCATACCCCCACGATTTCCGACTTGTCTGGCGGGTGAGGAGGCTATGGAACGTGGTGAGGGGGGAGGGTGGTTACACAGGGGCTGCAGCGGCACTCTGTGATCCTGCTGCCGTTCCTGAAGCTCCACCATATGTTGGAGCATGTCAGTTTGATCACGCAGCAGCCCCAGTGTTGCATCCCGCCACCGCTGATCTTCCTGCCGCCACCTCTCATCTCGAGCGTCTCTCCTCTCATCTCGAGTGTCCCTCCTGTCCTCACGTTGGTCCCTCCTGTCCTCACGGTCACTGGCATCTTTCCTGTATTTTGCTACCACGTCCTTCCACTCATTCAGATGAGCTCTTTCATTGCGGGTCACATCCATGATTTCCGAAAACATTTCTTCTTGCGTCTTTTTTTTCTGCCGCCTTATCTGAGATAGCCTTCGGGATGGAGTAGGGAGGCTTGAAAAATTTGCAGCTGCATGAGGGAGGGAAAAAAGGGAGAGAAATATTTAAAAAGATACATTTTAGAGAACAATGGTCATACTCTTTCATGGTGAACAACACTATTCACTTTACATAGCACATGTGTTTTCACTACAAGGTCACATTTTGCATCTTAATATTGAGTGCCTGCGGCTTTGGTATTACAGATCACAGACACAGGTCTGGGCAGCAGAATTCAGCTTCCATAAGGCCACGGTAAGCCATTGTCTTTCGTCTTCTGCAGCCTTCATCTATCCAGTGCCCTCCTTTCCCAAACAGCAAGCAAAGCCTGTTGAGTGCTGCTTCTTTCCTGTTAACGTGCAGCAGAGAAACCACCTCGTGGCCGGTATCATGGAAGATCACTGCTAAATACCCGCCTTCCCGCCCCCAACCGCGTGGCTGGTAACGGGGAAGATCCCTGCTAGCCAAACGCAGAAAAGCTCAGTGCCAATGGCCCCTCCCCTCCCCCCGCTTGGCTTCCTACATAGAAGGATTTCTTTTAAGCCACAGGCAAACAGCCCAGTAGGAATGGCCATCTCTGTCCCCTTACTTAAATTCCTGAATTTCAACCAGGTTACAATGAACGATATCACTCTCCTGAGGAGAACACAGCGAGATAAAGAACGGATGTTGCTTGAATGCCAGCAATCACCGGGACCATACACAGCTAGGCTTTGTCATGCAATGATAAGAGATTACTTGCTACATGCATGATGTAGTCAAGTGTCCTACCATGGAGGACGGAAGAAAGCAATGCAGCTCAGAAACTTTTTCTGCAAAGACTTTTGAAGTACCTCCAGGAAAGCTTCATGGAGATATTCCTGGAGGATTTCCGCTCCATCCCCAGACATGTTAACAGACTTTTCCAGTAACTGTACTGGCCGCGAATGCATCCCAAGACCTCAGGGCAAATTAATCATTAAAAAATGCTTGCTTTTAAACTATGTCTTATATTTACAAGGTACACTCACCAGAGGTCCCTTCCATGGCTTCATTGTCTGGGATAGTGGCTTGGGAGGGCTGGGAGGGTAATTCCATCAGGGTGAGAAAAAGCTCCTGGCTGTTGGGGAGAATGGAGTGCTATGTGCTCTCTACAAGCTCGTCCTCTTTTCCTCCTCTTCTTCCCCGTCCACAGAATCCTCAGCCATGGCTGCGATTACCGCCTCCACCTCAGAATCCACGGACGGGGTGGGGTAGTGGTGGCGGACCCCCCTAGAATTGCATGCAGCTCAGCATAGAAGCGGCATGTTTTTGGCCCTGCCCCGGACTTTCCGTTTGCTTCTTTGGTTTTCTGGTAGGCTTGTCTGAGCTCCTTAACTTTCACACGGCACTGTACTGAGTCCCTGGTGTGGCCTCTCTGCATCATGGCCTTGGAAATTTTTTCAAATGTTTTTTCATTTTGTCTTTTGGAACGGAGTTCTGTTAGCATGAAATCCTCTCCTCATACAGTGATAAGATCCAGTACCTCCCGTGCAGTCCATGCTGGAGCTCTTTTTTGATTCTCAGGAGACTGCATTGTTACCTGATGAGCTCTGCGTGGTCACCTGTGCTGATGATCTCTCCACGCTGGGCGAACAGGAAATGAAATTCAAAAGTTCGCTGGGCTTTTCCTGTCTACCAGGCCAGTGCATCCGACTCCAGATTGCTGTCCAGGGTGGTAAAAATGGTGCACTGTGGGATAGCTCCCGGAGGCCAATACCATTGAATTGCGGCCACACTAACCCTAATGCGACATGGCAATACCGATTTAAGCGCTACTCCCCTCGTCAGGGAGGAGTACAGAAATTGATTTAAAGAGTCCTTTATATCGATATAAAGGGCTTAGTTGTGTGGACGGGTGCAGGGTTAATTCGGTTTAACACTGCTAAATTCGGTTTAAACGCGTAGTGTAGACCAGGCCTCTGTCACTGAGTGGTTAGAGAGGTTGAAGTGTTCTCCCACTGGTTTTTGAATGTTTTGATTCCTGATGTCAGATTTGTGTCCATTTATTCTTTTGTGTAGAGACTGTCCGGTTTGGCCAATGGACATGGCAGAGGGGCATTGCTGGCACATGATGGCATATTTGCTCCAATCCCTCTGACAGAGATAAACACCTACAAGATCTCTATCAAGCATTCTTAAAACTACAATACCAACCTGCTGAAGTGGAAAAACAGATTGACAGAGCCAGAAGAGTACCCAGAAGCCACCTACTACAGGACAAGCCCAACAAAGAAAATAACAGAACACCACTAGCCATCACCTACAACCCCCAACTAAAACCTCTCCAGCGCATCATCAAAGATCTACAAATTATCCTTAAAGATGATCCCTCACTCTCACAGATCTTGGGAGACAGGCCAGTCCTTGCTTATAGACAGCCTCCCAACCTGAAGCAAATACTCACCAGCAACTGCACACCATACAACATAAACACTGACCCAGGAACCTATCCTTGCAACAAAGCCCAATGCCAGCTCTGTCCATGTATCTATTGAAGTGACACCATCATAGGACTTAATCACATTAGCCACGCCATCAGGGGCTTATTCACCTGCACGTCTACCAACGTGATATATGCTATCATGTGCCAGCAATGCCCCTCTGCCATGTACATTGGCCAAACCGGACAGTCTCTATGGAAAAGAGTAAATGGACACAAATCTGACATCAGGAATCATAACATTCAAAAACCAGTGGGAGAACACTTCAACCTCTCTAACCACTCAGTGACAGACTTGAAGGTGGCAATTTTGCAACAAAAAAACAGACTCCAAAGAGAGATTGCTGAACTTGAATGAATATGCAAATTAGATACAATTAACTTAGGTTTAAACAGAGACTGGGAATGGTTGGGTCATTACACTAATTGAATCTATTTCCCTATGTTAAGTTCTCCTCACACCTTCTCTGGGTCTTCTCAATTATCACTTCAAAAGTGGTTTGTTTTTTTCTCCTGCTGTTGATAGCTCATCTCAATTGATTAGACTCTTTCTGTTGGTATGCATACTTCCACCTTTTCATGTTCTCTGTATGTATAAATATCTCCTGTCTGTGTGTTCCATTCTATTCATCCGAAGAAGTGAGCTATAGCTCACGAAAGCTCAAGCTGAAATAAATTTGTTAGTCTCTATGGTGCCACAAGTACTCATGTTCTTTTTTCATAAATATGTGGAAGGGGAAAATCCAGTATGAGAACTCCACGAATTTGAACTTCCAGAGAATGACAGAACAGGCCAGAACAGGGTGGGTGTAGTGGACTCAATGGAAGGGATTAGCAGTGTTGCAGAGAGGGTGGCGAGTATGGCTTTTTAACTGGGAAGAGCCTGATATATTCATCCCATCCTGTGCATATTTGCCCTCATTCGCTTTCTGTTCCCTTAATACTATATTTCCCTTTCCTTCTGTTCCTATATTTCTCCCCTTCCTAACTTCTTTCTTTTTCCCTTTTTTTTCCCTGCATTTTTGGTCTTTCCAATCTGCCTTTGCTTTTTTTATTGTGTTGGTTTTTTAACTCCCATCTTCAGCCCTCATTTTGTTTCCCATATTTAGGTTTCACCAGCCTTGGATCAGCAGCATTGGCAGCTGCACTGATGATTTTGCTTCAGTATGGGTGAAGCATTCCGTAGGTAAAATGATAATGGTGACTTTCCAGCAGGGCTGTAATCTGACAATTTGCACCTGTTTCTTTTAACTTTATTGGTGACTTTTGCATTCTCATATGCAGTTATATATTTTAAATATTGTAATGCCTCATTATAACTGACAGACTCGACAGTCATCATGATAAAAGCTGCCTGATGCTTACTTGAATATTTGATTCTCATTGTTGAGTTGCAGAATGCATTACTGGATAGTTTATCATGTACACTATGCAATCTTCAAGGCAGCCTTTTAAGTAACATGGATTGTATTCCAGACTGCTTTCCCCGTTAATGTTTTCAAAAAGGATGCAGTGTATTTTTTCAAATATCTTTATTCACAACATAGTTGATAGACATCACATATAAGTGGCAATGTACTTACCCAAAAGGAATACTCCGGCGGTATCATTTCAGTTATGTTTACTTGGTATGCGAGTTGTTTGTCCTGCAGAATTCTCTTAACTTCAGTGGGAATTCTGTGCAGGGAACATCCCTGAATTTTTGGACCCTACAACTCCCGCCTGTGTTTATCTAAAGCTGTGAGGAAGTCTAAGACAAACTCATTAGAGGGAAACAACAAAATGAAAGTTCTTGTGAAAACAACTTGTGTAGCATGAAATGATCCCAATTCCAGTGCTATTAACGAATCTAGCTACAAGGAGAACATACAGTGTCTCTTTAGAAGATTTTCCTTGTGAAAGAATTGGGTGAGTTCTTTTACAGTTCAGTAGTGGTCCATAGTGCAGAAGCAAATAAATCTCCTCAACTGGTTAAGTGCTTTTTCAGTGTGAAAATTGTCTGTCTTTGCTGGAATTTGAACCTAGGAACCTTGGATCCAAAAAGCTTCAGTGCTTCTCAGCCATAATAATAAAGTTACACACTTCACAAGCCTATATATAATCACAAGAGGGGAAGGAAGGCTATTGCATTTCTCTGCTAAGTAATATTTTAAATTTGAGTGATACAATTTCAGTCCATTATATGTCTGAGAAGATCCATTTCAGAACTACTTAGAATTAAGTAAATCACAGCAACTTCATATCCTGAGAAGCGTCCAAGACCCTCTTCCATTTAAAAATAGTTCATTGTGTGGGCCTGGAGCCCCTGCCTTTCTGTGATTTCCACTGAATCATTTAATGCTGTCAGTGCCTATTAAATCTGATCAGACTAGGGATAACAGATGTCCTCCTAAGTAAGTTGTTTTGCTTGGCAGTATAGATAGTGTCAATGCCCTCACTAAAACTTCACTGATGCTAGGAAGGCCCATCATTCTGTTCTCAGATGTGAAGTAATCATGGATCTGGTACAACTAATGGAGAAGAAGAAATACAAAGGGTTTAAGGATACATATCACATGGTTTTGTATGCTAAAATAGGCTCTGCATTAATACATGTTGACTCGTATCCATACTGTGGGTGGCTTAGGATCATGGAAACACTGGATCAGACTGGTCTATCAAGTCCATGTTCCTAACTGACAGTGGCCAGTAACAGATGCTTCAGATGCACCCATCTTAGCCGTATCTTACTCTTCACCTCCTGTCGCTTCCCCCTAACAAATGCCCCTGCTCTTCCCTATGGTCAGGGTGAGTCAACATCAACCAATCTGAATGCCTTTGCCCTATACGCCCGATGTGTTTTTGATAAATATAGAACACAGAACCTTTCTATGACAAGTAATTTATTGCCTGAAAAGCTTTTTTAGCATTGGCTCTTTTTTTTGTTTACTATAACTGGTATTGCAGTGTAAAATGCCAGGAGCTCTGTATATATAATTACTTTAATAATGAATGGTTAGTTAATACAGTTGTTTCTGTTTCATTACTTTCGAGCTTTAAAATGACTTTATTGCTTTTCCTGATTGAATACAAATGAAGCTAAAGTTCTGTTTTCTGAACCATACCATCTGTGCAGGAGGCTACATTTAAGGACTGGGAAATAAAGTCCAACTTTTTGTCTAGGGAGTACGCTGGGGTTTGATTGATGTAGTTCTGCCTGCTTTAGCTTGATTTGTTTATGAAGTAGGATGTGAAAACATTGCTGGCTTTGAGGTAGCTAAATTTTTTGTATGTAGTTATGTGCTCTATACAAGCTAGGAACTGACATATATTTTTATATTCGATGTTGACAGTTTTGCTTACATAAAGATTAACCTACACAGGTTTCAACAGTTTGCCATATGGAGCAGTAGTAAATAGTGAGTATAGAAGCACAGCAGTGTTTACATCTGTGCTTATTTCATTTTACAGCATTGGTGAGCAGAGTTAAACTAGGTGGAAGCAGGGCACAGTTACTGGCTGCTACCATGGAGTATAAATTATGCAGCCAGTTTCTCAGTCTTGGCTCTGGCTGCAGAGGCAATGCGCAGCAGCCAGAAAGCTGCCCTGAGGATTCCCCATGAGGAGCCCTTGGGTAGCATAGAACCAGTGTCACAACAATCTAAATGGGCTGTTTTGACTCTAGCTGGCTGAGTTTTGGGGGAGCAGAAAAATTTCTTGAACCCTACACTCAGTGCAGTTGAGGATCTGGCCCATAATTTTTGATGTGGAAAAAGTATGGGTCCTAAGAATAATACTGCGATGATTCCTTAGGTCTGTGTACACACATCTCATGTGTATTTCTTGAGTTCTCGAAAACAGTTCTGCTGAGACTCCTGTGTGGTTGGATGCCATCTGCACTGCTGTTTAACACATAAAGTACAGTCACCCAGTTGAAGGAAGGGGTCAGGTCCTGAAATGGTGTAAATCAGCGTAGCTCCTTTGACTTCATGGGAAAGATCTGTCCTAAACTTTAGAAATGTCTTGGTGTGCTTGAATTCAGGTACCTCTTAGCCATTTGCCTCCTATGATTTAGGCCCCATCCCTGCATGACTTTGAAACATGCCTAAGGCCTTGGCTACACTGGCACTTTACAGCGCTACAACTTTTGCGCTCAGGGGTGTGAAAAAACACCCCCCTGAGCGCTGCAAGATACAGTGCTGTAAAGCCTCAGTGTAATCAGTGCTGCAGAGCTGGGAGCGCTGCTCCCAGCGCTGCAAGCTACACCGGTAGAGGATGTGGTTTATGTGCAGTGCTGGGAGAGCTCTCTCCCAGCGCTGGCGCTCCGAGCACAGTCACGCGGCAGCGCTTTGAAATTTCAAGTGTAGCCATACCCTAATGAGAGAGCCTGATTCTGATACCACAGTAATCAATGAGAATTTTGTCATTCACTTCACTGTGAGCAGAATCGGGCCTCTCCTGCGTGAACGTAGTTGATTTCTCTGCTGTTCTGATTTTCGTGGGTAATAGCCGCAGCTCCAAGTGAGAGAGCTAAATTTAAAGTTGGAAGGCAGGGTTATCCTACCTCCATGGAGCAATTGTAAGAGGCAGGGCAGGAACTTAACCTTAAACCGAAAACTCCTTCCCTATAATATTGGCTGGGGAGGATGTAGTTTGACATCTTATAAATCTCTATCAAACTGCATTAAAGGCAGCCTTTCTAAAAAAGCCACCCTTCGATGCCTTACATTGTGATCCAAATGCAGAATTGTCCGCTGAGCAAGGTGACCCACGGAAATAGCTGGCACTAATTACTTGTTCATTGCTTGACTGATTGGCTAAATAAACAAATGTTTGGTAGCCATGCCTGCCTGAAAATTCTAATATGAGAAAAGTCTTATTGTCAGTGATTTACTGTGTAAACAAGACAGTCATATTAAGCATGTTCTAGTGGGCAGAGCATAAAACCGTAATCTAGAAAGTCTGTATGCTTCATTGTATGACTCATTGTTCGTCTGTAGAGCAGATTGCTCTTAGATTGAGCCTTATCTATATGAACGCTAGTTCACAGCAAGCTGGGGTGTAAATCTATCTCACACTATCTTGTCACACACTAAGGGTATGTCTACACTGCAGCTAAAAAACCCTCTGCTCCTGTGCAAGCTGACTTGGGCTTAGGGGCTGTGTAACTGCAGTGTAGATATTCAGGCTTGGCTGAATGCCCAGGCTCTAGGACCCTGTGAGGTGGGAGGGTCCCAGAGCTTGGGTTGCAGCCTGGGGCCGAAAATCTACTCTGCAATTAAACAGCCACTTAGCTTGAGTGCGAGTCAGCTGGTATGGGCCAGTGGTGGGTTTTTAGTTGCAGCGTAGACATAGTATACGTAGGGTTGCTAGGCGTCTAGTTTTCCACCACAACGTCCAGTTGAAAAGGGACTCTGGTGGCTCTGGTCAGCATCGCTGACTGGGCTGTTAAAAGTCTAGTTCGCTGCCTGTATCTGGACAGACAGGGTGCCTGCCTTACTCCGTGCGACTCCAGGGAAGCTGCCAAAGAGCTCCTTTTGGCTCTCAGGCATAGGGGCAGCCATGGGGGCTTCGTGCGCTGTCCCCGCCCCAAGCTCCGACTCTGCAACCTCCCAGTGGCCGGGAACTGTGGTTAATGGGAGCTACGGGGGTGGTGCCTGCAGGCTGGGGCAGTGCACAGAGCTGCTTGGCCGCCCCTCCACCTAGGAGCCAGAGAGACATGCCACCACTTCCCGTGAGCTGCCTGAGGTAAGCGCTGCCCGGAGCCTGCACTCCCAACTCCTGCCCGCGCTGCAACTGCTTGCCCCAGCCCTGAGCCCCCTCCTGCACCCAAACTCCCTCCCAGAGCCCGTACCCCCTCCCGCACCCCAGTGCTCTGCCCCACCCCAGAGCCCCCTCCTGCACCTTGAACCCTTCATTTCTGGCCCCACTCCAGAGCCCGTACCCCCAGCCCAGAGCCCATACTTCCTCCCACATCCCAGCCTCCTATCCCAGCACTCTGAACCTCTTGACCCTCAACCCCTAGCCTGGAACTTCTTCCTGCACCCCAAACCCCTCATCTCCGCCCCCCCCCCCGAGCCCGCACCTCCAGCCCGGTGAAAGTGATCGAGGGTAGGGGAGAGCTAGTGACGGAGGGAGAGGAGAGGGAGTGAGTGGGAACAGGGCCTTGGAGAAGGGGTGGGGCAGGGCAAGGGTGTTCGGTTTTCTGCAGAGAGAAAGTTGGCAACCCTAACAGTAAGTGTCAATGTGACCCTGCTGACATACACTAAAAGTTCCATAGTGTGCTCTGATCTGCCTTGCTTTGAGCTAGGAGTAGATCGAAATGCACTAAGGAGCTCTTAGTACATGGCAATGGGATTCACTTTGTGCAGGGCAACCTAGTGCAGGTAGAAGTACATCCCAGCTTGCTGCGAACTAAGTGTTCATAGAGATAAACCCACTGAATACTTGTCAGGATTAACTCATGAATGTTCATACAGTACTCTGAATATGTAAAATGCTATATAAGTGCTAAGTAGTGAGCATTATCATTATTATTAAGCAAGGATCATTTGGATTCAGGCCCCCCAGCCAGAGGGAATTGGGATGGAGTAGCGAGTACAAGCTCTAATGTCTGTATGATTGCTAATGGCCAGCTGGCTAGAATGCACCATCTCATTAGGGAGCAATATCCTAGGGGTAAAACTGGCAGAGGTCCATTGAAATAAATACAGCTCTGCTGATTTTTTTCTCCATCTGAGAATTTGGCCCAGAGATTGTGGAAGAAATCAGTTGTTCACGGAAGGGATGAGAAAAAGGGGTTGGGAGAACAGGAAGAGCAAGATCCTGAAGGTTTTTTGGTTTTTTTTTTTTTTTTTTGTTTTTTTTTTTTTTTTTTGGCGGGTACAAGTCCTGTTGAGCTCTAACATGCAGTATCCCTTAATCTTAATATATCTCATTTATCCTTAATCTAGTCTTGTGTAGACACAGCCTACTGTCAGCCAAGAAATGAACTGAATAGAGAAATCTATGCCACTCAAGGGGTCACTGCCGACACTTCTCTGAAAACATCCACTCAATGTGCAGTGCGAGTCCAAAAAGCTAACAATGTTAGGAACCATTAGGAAAGGGATAGATAATATGACAATAAATATCATAAGGCCACTATATAAATCCATGGTGTAATGATCTTGGGGTTCATTAAATAACAAACTAGAGAATGAAAAAGGAATAAAACTTTAATAAAACAAATTGGAGAGTGTCTCTGGTGAACTGCTGCACAAACCATGTGGCGTTTCCAACCCCTGTGTCCAGGGCACATCTCCAAATTCCCACACTCACAACATAATCACTTATGAGGGAATTCTCCATATCACAATCTTTCATAAACATATCTCTACATCTTAAAAAAATAATTAACTTATGTTGTCAGAGGTGTGTTGTTAGATGCTACTGGTGTGGTGCTCTGCTCTGCTCTCTCCTTGTTAGTATCACTCGGCTGCGTGCGTGTGTTCCCTCTTGTGCTGTCCCAGCTCTGCAGATAGCTGACACAGTAGACCCGAAGAGAACCTCCAATGACCACAGAGTCTAGTAAGGTACGAAGGCACGTCGGCCAGGTTTATTGCGCTCGGACACACTTGCAGGGTCCCCGTAGATTACTTAGTCTACCGGGCATACTACGACAGAGTGCCTCTTGGCAATGGACTCGGCTCAGTTAGTGGCGGGACTTTCCACTGCCCCCTGGGCCGGACAAAGACATCACCCCAGGGATACATTTTTATACACAGGTACAAACAAGTTACACATCACTCCTGACGTATTGAGGTGCAGCCCCTCTACGTAGCAAAGTGCCGCCTCTCACCTTGTACATGTTGGTTCGATCAACTCTATCCATCATATTACCCTTTTGCCCCTGTCATTGGGATGGGTCAGCCTGTTCCTTGTTATCTGTGTGGAATGTGCAAGTATGTGAATGTTCTGATCTCTAGTGTTCAGTACCTTTTAGGTACGTATCTTCTTGCAGCATCAGCCCTTTCCTTGCCAGCTTCTGCGAGCAGGGCCTGCCTCTGGCTCACAGCTTCACTCTGCTTTATGTTAGCAAAGTCTTGACCATTACTTTAGTTCAGGCCTCAGGCCTCATACTGGGCCTTTATCAGGGCCTTCACTTACTACAACTTATATCCATATATAAAAGCAGTTAACTATCTAATAACACATACATTAAATTCTCAATCCGTCTAGTACATTTCTATAAACCCAGTGTGTCAACTACCTAGAGAGTGGAGGTTACTGGCATATCTTTCTGGAGTGAGTATTTACCACTCTCTTTGCTCAAATACCCCTTCTCCAGGCAGGTTAGCAAATCTCTCTGAGTCTTTCAGGATGTTTAATTTCCTGCTCTGATCCTCTTAGTATCAGCCTTTAGTTAGAGTCTGAGTTGTTCTCTTGTTCCTTGACAGTTTCTCCTTTTTGCATTGATGATAAAGGATCGGTTAGATGGGAAGTGCCAGAATCCACATCAGCTGTCAGTGCGTTGGATCTTTCTGGGATTACTTGTGGATCCCTTCGATTAAGTCAAAATGTGCCCCCCCGTCTATCTGGACTACATAAGATCTTAGATGCAGCTGTTCTTTAATGGTACCCCTTTGGCCCCAAATGGGCCCGAGGAATCACACCTCTATCACCTGAGTTAAGAGATGGGCTATCATGGGCCAGTTTGTCAAAATAATATTTCTGCTTCCACTTCTGATTTTCTTTCATCTTCTGTATGGTTTCTTAGTTATGAGATTTCAGCAAGTTCTCAGTAATTGGTAAATTAGATCTGATCCTTCTTCCCGTTAACAGCTGAGATGGAGAAAAGCCATTCTCCAGAAGTGTACTTTGGTAAATCAATACAGCTTTGTACCAATCATCTCCACTGGCAAAAGTCTTCTGCATAAGGTTCTTTACCATCTGTAGACCTTTCCACAAGTCCATTTGATTGGAGGGTAATTTGGACTTGATATTTTGTGATGAAAATCCCAATCTATGGCAAATTGCCTAAAATCTGCACTGGAAGATTGCGGCCCATTATTGCTAAAGACTTCATCTGGAATTCACCATTTGGAGAAGATTCCCTTCATGTCGGCTATCACTGACTTACTGTTAGTACTGTGCAGTGTGCAAATTTCTGGTTACAGAGAATAATAATCTGTGACTGTTAAATAATTATTTGATCACCAGATAAATAAGTCAGTGACGACCTTTCTCATAAGGCCTTTGTGGAACTGCATGTGGTCTCAGTGACTCTGCTTGTTGGCATGCCTTGTATTTCCTACCAAAGGAGTTTCCTACCAGATTAGTGATGTCATGATTGATCCGTGGCCAATACAGTGCACCTCTTGCTCATTGTTTGCACTTCTCAGTTCCTAAATGACCCTTGTGGATCTTCTGTAGCATTTCTTTTTGGAGACTCATTGGAAATACATCCTTACTGCCCTTGAAAATCACCTCATCTATCACAGTAAGTTCATGTCAGCAATTCCAATAGTCTCTTATACATGGACAGTAACTGCTTATTTCTTCAAGCTACCCTTTAATTATCACTTCTTTAAGGAGCCCCAGTGATTCATTTTTCTCCATTTCTTATTTGTTGTAGTTTCCTGTTAGCTATGGGAATTGACTTTATAATCAGATCTACATAGGCTTGCATCTCTGTCTCTAGTCTTCTCAGGTTTTGTGGAAGCCACTGCTCTGGAAAGTGCATCTGCATTGAACACGAATTTACTGGGCATGTAGATCACAACCAACTCATACTTTTGCAGCTTTGTCATTATTCTTTGAATCCATAAGGTACAGTCATTTAGTGGTTTGCTAAACAACACTATCAGGGTCTTATGGTCTGTTTCAACTTCCACTGTCTGTCCATAAATGTACTGATTGAATCTCTCACAGGGCAACAATATTCCTAAAAGCTCTTTCTTGATATGTTCATATCTGGTTTCTGCCTGTTAGTCAGTCATTTGGATGCATATTCTACTTGTTGTCAACAGTCCTCATGCTTCTGTAAAATCACTGCACCTAACCCAGACTGTGAAGCATCTGCTGAAATTTTAATAGACCTTCCAGGTGCATAGAACTTCAACACAGCTTCTTGTATCAGTTGTTGTTTTCAACCTTCCCATGATTCTTCCTCTTCTGCACCCCAATACCATTCATTTTTATTCCCTAGGAGTTTTCTCAAAACTGCTGCTTTGTGGATAGATTAGGTATGAATTTTCTGAGGTAATTAACCATTCCCAGGAACCCTTGGACAAAACTTTCTTTGACTGGGGATGTGGCATCATTTCAATGGCTGAAATCTTCATCTTATCAGGTTTTACATCTTTGTTGGAAATAATATCCACAGCAAAAGTCAGTTCTGTAACCCCTAAAACACTTCTCTCTATTTAGATTGAGGTTTGCAGCTCTAGTTGCATCCAGTACTTCTCAAAGTCTACGATCATGCTCCTCTTTCATTGAGCCCCAGATGATTATGTCATTAATATGTCCATAGATCATATGTATGGTTTTGTGGTACACTTCTGGTGCTGAAGCTATGCCAAAGGGTAAGCGTGAGAAACTGTATCTTACAAATGTGCATAGTTTTGAACTTTCTTCAGTTAATTGTAGCTGCCAAAAATGTGAGGATGGATCCAATTTATTGAAATATTGAGCATTTGAAAATTGAGCCATAATCTCTTCTCTGCTTGGTAGTTTGAAATGTTTTCTTTTTATAGCCTTGTTGTAGTCTCGGGGATCTAAGCATTTACATAGCTGGCCATTACTTTTCTCCACAATGATGAGGGAGCTCACCCATTCTGTTGGCTCCTCAAATTTTTGTATTACTTGCATTGCTTCCCTGCTTGCAAGCTCAACCTTGAGTTTATCATGGAGTGCAAATGGCACCTTTCTATATGGATGGATAACTGGAGGTACCTGCCGGATTGTATGTTCACCTTGCAAGCAACCCAAATCTTGAAACAGATAATGATGTTCCTGAAAAGAGTGCCTCATAGCAAAGTTCAGTATGCTCTTGTAGTGAGAGCACACGTTTTACCAGATTGAATTTCTCACGAGGCCAGGCCTGAAATTGGTGTCACCTCCTTTGGCACTCAAAATACATGCAAACACTTCTGTGCCTGGTGCTCCCTGTGCTTTTCTGGTACCTCCCTTTGTCTCTGCTTTCAGTTGCAAACACAGGAGTTAACTTCAAAATGACTGCAGTTTCCTTCTCATTCAGCACTTCTGATGCCACTTAACGATCTTGGGGTTCATTGAATAACAAACCAGTGAATGAGAAAGGAATAAAATGTTAATAAAACAAACTGGAGAGGATCTCTGGTGAACTGCTGCACCCAGCCGTGTGGTGTTCCCAACCCCTGCCTCCAGGGCACATCTCCAAATTCCCAAACTCAGAACACAGTGCCTTATGAGGAAGCATCTCCAAATCAGTCTTTGATAAACAATCTCTACACATGGTATGATCACACCTTAAATACTGCATGCAATTCTGGTCACCCCTTCTCAAAAGAGATATATTAAAACTGGAAGAGGTACATAGAAGGGCAACAAACATTATTAGAGAATGGAACAGCTTCTGTATGAGGAGAGATTAAAAAAGACTGAGACTGTTCATCTTAAAAAAGAGACATTAAAGGAGGATATGATAGAGGTCTATACCATCATAAATGGTGAGGAGAAAGTGAATAAGGAAGTGTTTTTTACCCCTTCACGTAACAGCTTGGAAAAGAGAAGACTCAGCTTGGAAAAGAGGAGACTAAGGGGGGGGGATATGATAGCGGTATATAAAATCATGAGTGATGTGGAGAAAGTAGATAAGGAAAAGTTATTTACTTATTCCATTAATACAAGAACTAGGGGTCACCAAATGAAATTAATAAGCAGCAGGTTTAAAACAAATAAAAGGAAGTTCTTCTTCACACAGCGCACAGTCAACTTGTGGAACTCCTTACCTGAGGAGGTTGTCAAGGCTAGGACTATAACAGCGTTTAAAAGAGAACTAGATAAATTCATGGAGGTTAAATCCATTAATGGCTATTAGTCAGGATGTGGTAAGGAATGGTGACCCTAGGCTCTGTTTGTCAGAGGGTAGAGTTGGATGGCAGGAGAGAGATCACTTGATCATTACCTGTTAGGTTCACTCCCTCTGGGGCACCTGGCATTGGCTGCTTTCAGTAGACAGGATAATGGGCTAGATGGACTTTTGGTATGACCCATTACGGCCGTTCTTATGTTCTTACAAGAACTAGGAGTCACCCAATGAAATTGATAGGCAGTGGGTTTAAAACAAACAAAAGGAAGTAGTTCTTCACATAACTCAGTCAATCTTGGAACTAGTTGCTAGGGGATGTTGTGAAGGCCAAAAGTATAACTGGGTTCAAAAAAAGAATTTAGATAAATTCATGGAATTTGATAAATCCATCAATGGCTATTAGCTAAAATGGCCAGGGCTGCAACCCCATACTGTGGGTGTCCCTAAGCCTCTGATTACCAGATGCTGGCACTGGATGACAGGGGATGGATCACTTGATGATTGCCTTGTTCTGTTGATTTCCTCTGAAGCGTCTGACATTGGCCACTGTCAGAAGACAGGACTCTGGGCTAGATGGATCATTGGTCTAACCCAGTAAGGCCACTCTTATGTTCTTATGGATGTGTGGGATTGCAAATCTTTCATTTAACTTGTAGACATTCTCAGAGGTTTGTTAAAAATTATTATAGGAAAACCAGGGCAATGTTATGTGGAATTTATTTATTTATTTATTTTTGCAGCAAGTGTACTCTGCTACAGTTCCAATTTTAGAAGCACAGATCAAACAATTCCAATTTTAGAAGCACAAATCAAATACAAATAGCAATAATATTAATAATAATGCCAACAAAGTTTATCTGTGTGGTGCGGAAGGCTCAAGGTAGACTGCTAGAGGGTGTATTGTAAGGACATCCGTCTATTTATTGTTAGTATTGACGAGTAATTAAGGAAACAATAACTGGAACTGCAGATTCAAAGACGGGCTCTGTGACTTTTCCTGGTGCTTCCTTTCAAGTTGCTTTGCAGTGGGAAGCAGGTAAAAGAATAGTTGTTAAACAACACAGTAGTAATTGCTAAATTTGTTCTGGCATTGTTAGATGGGAATTGGGGAAGAACAAATGAGTAACATTTTTGAATAGAGAGTAGAAATAGTAAAGAGTAACCCAGATCCAAAACTCCAAAAACTGTGTTTTAGGGTGGGAGGGGGTTCAGAATCCAGATTAAAAATTTATCTGTAAATATTTGTAATGGGCCAAATGGGAACACGGCATGTGAACGCTTCAAAATGAAGGATGTTTAGTATAGGGACCGAAATTTTACAGCTCCAGCTCATCCCTAGCCTTGATCCCTCTACTGAAGTCTCCAGGAACCACTGCTATGCAAATAATAAACAAAAATGTTTTCTGAGAGATATGGATAAATAATACAGATTTGAAAACAGAGTGCTAAAGCTCTGTTAAAAATATAAGTAATTTCTGATACTGAACTGTATCTCCTGTAGTTTGTTTTTGGCAGTGTGGCTTAAGAGCTAGAATCAGGACTCCTGGATTTTATTCTGACTGCTAGTGATTTGCTCTGTTACCATGGGCACGTCACTTAAATTGTCTATACCTCAATTAACCCATCTACATAATGTATAGAATGGTAAGCTTAAGAATACTGCTGTGAGGAAATGTTTGTAAAATGCTTTGGAATCTTCTGATGAAAGGCATTACATATGCACATAGTTTCAATAAAGCCTCTATATTAGTTTTTTTTTTATAATATAGATATGCATTACAAGGGAGTGCAATTATGGCACTTACTCTCACAGCTATAATGTCCATGGATTGTTTAGTGAACTTAAGCTTCAAGAATCAGTATTCTTAAAGCACATTCCCTCAGCCCGCGCCGCTTCCTGCAGCCCCCATTGGCCTGGAATGGTGAACCGCGGCCAGTAGGAGCTGCAATCGGCCGAACCTACGGATGCTGCAGGTAAACAAACTGTCCCGGCCTGCCAGCAGATTTCCCTGATGGGCCGTGTACCAAAGGTTGCCGATCCCTGGCAGCATCTGTACAAGTAAATGTCTGAAATGCCACGTTAACTCTTAAAAATGTCTATTTCTTTTAGTGGGTAGGGTTTGTAGCTCCGTTTATTGTATAGCCTTGCTCCCCAGGTGCTAAACATTAACTAATTGATCTTCTTATCCTTTGCCTTGTTGCCTCATCCATGCACAGCAGAAAACCTAATATTCTGTAAATTGTGTGGAGGAAAGAGTAGGTTAGAGACTGTCCCTTGTCACTTGATATTTAAGTGCTCCGTCATGTGCCATATATTAGTTTTATTTTCTGCCGTGACACATAGCTATGAGGAAAGAACTCTCCAGAGTGTCTTAAAAGACAACTTCTATTAAAGATGAAAAGAGTTAAGCAAAATGCAGCCAGTAGATCTCACAGCTAGAAGGAAAAATAATATACAGCAGTGTCTCAGTAGCTTTAATCGGAAAGGGAGAGACGCATGAGAGTGCGGAGTCCAAGGCTTAGTTCCATTGCAAGGATTTTTGATAGAGGATTAGATAAACAACTTAAGTTAGGTGGGGAAAAGGAAAAGGGGCTGGGGTCGGGGAGGGGAGAATGAGAGTATGTGTTTATAGTAAAGCTCCTCAATGCCTGGAAAACCATCATAGATAGATGATGATAATACTTAGTTTTTACGTAGCGATTTTCTCTATCGATCTTAAAGCACTTTATAAAGAAGGGTAGGTACTGTTAGCTCCATTTTCTAGGTTGGTAAATTGAGGTTCAGAGAGGCTCAGTGAGTCACCAAAGGTCACCCAACAGTGTGATAGTAGAACTGAGAACAGAATTCAGCTCTCCTAATGCCCGTCCCTGTGCTTTAATCAGTAGCCTGTGCTGCCTCCCAAGATACAAAAGGGCAGAATTTTCAAAAGCTACATTTTCCCTTTTGCAGGAGCTATTTTGTGGGCCCAAATTAGATCTGCAAAAAGGAATGCTGGCCTAGGGTTTGGCTGTTCAGTACTAGTCTGTTGGGTACAAGTTATGGAAAATCCGGCATGCTTAAGCATTCAAAAGTAGTTGCTTATGAATATATACGCTGTTACGAATTTTCCTGAATAAAAAGTGTTGGTGAAGTCTGATGGGGTTTTGCTATTTATCCAGGCCTACAGCCATACCAGACTGGGCTGTGTTTTGGCCTAGTTAGGATTTGGATGGGAGACCACCAGGCAGAGTGCTGGGGCTGCAAGAAGTGATGTTGGGGACTCAGTATGTGGCACTGCTCTCTCAGGCTTGGTGTTGAAGTCCAAGTCTGGTATTATGTGTACTGAACTGCTGGCTTTGGACTGTGATATAAATTACTAAGATTCTGGCCAGTTGTGATCTTTAATGGATTGGTGGCACTCATTGCAAGAGCTGAGGATCAGGAAAAGCTCACCCTTTTATCCAAATTCCAAACGCTGATCATTACATTTCACTTATCTTAATCCCTCATGCCTTTTCAGCTGGATCCATCACTTCCATCTTCTGAAAACACTGATGTGGCTGCTGCAGAATGTCCGTGGTGGTTCCATCCCATAAATGGTTGCATTTCAGCATTTGGGCATGAATGTGTGTGCAGATGTAACTCACTAAACTCTGATTACAGTACGCAAGCACTTTGGAGTGCTTGTTGGGTAGAAAAGATGCTCTGTAAACACAGGCCTCATAAAAATATCTAGTACTGAAAGTCCTTGTTATAATGCTGATTATTCTGTAGGACAACTATTCCACTTCCTCTCCTTTTTTGTTTTCTGACTCCCTGTGTGGACATGCAGTCCCTGTGCCAAATTTCCAGTAAGTATTCTATTCCAAATTCTTAGGAAGAGAATATATCAGTACTAAAACACTTAATTGCTTGATCTAACATATGGCACTGTGCCTGTTTAAGTTACAGGAATGGTGGAGATGCACAGTGTGTGTGCTATACAAGGGAACGGTCTGAAATTTGTTCTTCCTTCATATGATAACTTAAAAGGTTAGGCCCAGTTGTGTTGTCTTTCACTTGCCTTTTTAAATGGACAGCCTTCTGTAAGCTGGCTCTTTTGGGAGATATCACACCTCAGTATGGCTGACCTGTTTGTTTCTAACTTGGCCTTTTTTGTGCATCTTAACTTATCTATTAGCACTTGATCTGGGTGCCTGAATAAACATGGGATGTGTAAGGCCGTTCTTTATATCCTGTTCTCTTTCACCTATGGTTCCCAAGGGGATTCCTGCAGCAGACTTTATGGAAACAATAAGTATTTCATCAGGACTTCATGTATATCTTGATTGTACTTTGAAGACATTCTCTAGAGCTGTTTTTATAATTTCTGCAGTGGATCATAGTGTGAAAACAAAGAAATAAACATTATCTTTCATATTAATCAGCAATATGATTAAATAACTACAAGAGCTGCTTGCTGCTTGGCTACAGAAAGTAATGCCAAGTGTGGTGCCACAATGGACATACCCAACAGATTGAGTCTCTTTGCTATACAGTAAAACCATATATTTAGGACACATTTAAGTTTTAAATTTACAGTTGCAACTATTGTGCTCCCGAGCAATTGGTTTGTCTCATATCCTGCTTCAGAATTTAGAGATGCATTTTCATAAATGAATGGGATTTTAGCGGCATAACTCCCATGATGGGATTTGTGCAGCTAACTCAGGCTGCACTGCTACTGCAAACTTAAGGGTTCATTATCACTGCTTAGAAAGTCCAGTGGGAATATAGATCGTTCATTGGCATTTATGGTTGCCTGGAGTTTGCTGCTTTTATGTTATTAAGCAATGGTCCCCAACCTTTTCCGGGTGGTGGGCGCCGGACAACGAGCTACCGAGGACCGTGGCCAGCGGACAAGCATCCGCCAAAACGCTGCCGAGAAGTGGCAATGTGAAGAGGCGTGGCCTCCGAAATGCTGCCGAAAATCAGCGGCATTTCGGCAGCGATGCCTCTTGATGACGCCGCTTTATGGCTGCATTTCGGTGGATGCTTGTCCGCCGGCCAGTACGCAGGTGCATGTAGATGCCCCTGTGGGCGCCATGGCACCTGCGGGCACCGCGTTGGGGACTGATGTAAATATGTAAAAATGCAACTGGTCATTGTGCTGATCTCTGTACAGAGAACACAGTCTATTGTTTAGAGCTAGGAGATCTGCATTCTAATTCCTGGCTCTGCTGCTGACTATCTATATAACTTTGTGCAAGTTTGTGCCATATTCTAGAGATAATCCTGGGACAGGGCAGTTATGTGCCACCCCTTATGACACAACCTGTCTTGTAACTGCTCTCTGCTTCAGTTTCTCCATTTGTACGAGTATAATAATTATTGCTTAAGAAGTGTGTTGCCAGACCTAATGTTTGTAAAGTACTTTGAGATCCTTGGATGAGAGGTGTGGTACAAGTGTAAATTATTAACAATAAAATGATTAATATGAGGCTCATGCTCATAAAATAACGACTTTAGAGTGACAGGCTTTTGTATAATGGGCCCAATCCAGTGAATGATCCATCTTCGGAACTCCCTTTGACTTCGGTGGAATGCTGGTAAAGTTGAGCCCAAAGGTGTCAGCACTGTAACTTATTGCATCTTTACTTATTTTAATCTTAATAGTGGTGCAAACATTAAATTGAGCATCTCTTGGCACTGTTGCAGAATGTGTCTCTGTGTGCTCTCCACTGATGGTCTCTGGGTCAGATCCCACACTCCTTATTCAGGAAATCTGGCCAGTGAAGTTGGGAGATTTACTCGTATAAAAGTGTTCAGATGTGAAGCCTGTGGATACACTGGAAGACTGGTGAGCAGAATGGGTAAAATCCTAGTGCCACTGAAGTCAGTGGCAAAACTCCCAGTGACTTCAGTGGAACCAGGATTTCACTCTCTGGGCATGTGGAACATGCTCATGAATGTATCTCTTGTTTTAAGTTCACAGGTTGATTTTTAGAACATATGGGTTTTGCTCTAGAGCCCAAGTTTTATTTTGGTTCATTGATATCCTGTGTGGTGCCATCATTAAGGTTTAGCAGAAACCTTGATTCTAATCCCGCTCTTATTCACAAAGAACAGAGTTACAATTTTAATTGTACGTTTTAAATGTTTTCCTTCTTCATCTTTTGTGTTTTGAAATTCTACATTTCAAAAGCAGGATCATTGTTGTTTGGCACATTAAAGCATGTCTCTTTAGTGGATTTTCCTTTTAATGAGGAAGAATGGAATTAAGGAGGAAAAACAAATCTGTCTTGAAGGGATTCTCTTTTATCTAACAGTTTTCAGTGCAGCCAATGGTAGAGAGTCGTGCACTCATCTGATTTGCAGTCTATTGGACTGTCATTTTTCTGTATTGGGTAACTTGTTAGCGTACAAAACATCACTTTCATAAATGTTATCACCAGCAAAGCCCATCTGGTCCTGCTAGAGACAAGGACTGATTTTAGGTTTTTATGATGTCAGTGAGATTTCAGCAGTCTTGGACTCATCTGCCAAGCTGTTGGAAAAAAAGTTAAAACTATAATTGGAACTCTGTTGGGGGAGAAATTAAATGAATATCTTGCCAACCATATTTCTGCCCATATTTCTTTCGATTAGTCTCCTGATGGTGTGTCCTTATGAAATCTGATTAGAATGAAATGACTTGATTTGTTAAACAGGCAGTGATGACAATGAACATCTGTTTTACTGCTCTAAATTGCATTGAGCTCATAGTAACATTGTCCTTTCTTGGTATTACTTTATACAGAGCAGCACAGAAGCTTAACCTGTCCTCGAAGAGAAAGAAATACCATCCGCCCCAGCCACGCTCACATGACTTCTCTGTTTATGCCACCAACTTTAGTGGCGTATTGCAGTTATGCTCTCCCCCAGCACCGCCATGCCTTTTGAGAGCAGTGTCAAAAATCAAGGACAACCCTGGCATTGGAAAGGTAATTGAAGATCTCAGTCTCTTCACAATTTCTTAGCTAACTTTAAAGAGCCATACATTTTAAAGCATAGAGGCAGGGATTGGGTGGCTCAGGGGAGTGGTGCTGGGATACAGAGTCTTGAACATCTGTTTAGATATGACTGCGAGTTGACTCTTGGGTGGCCTATAAAAATGAGTCGGTGGTCTCAGTCCAGATTCCAGTGGACAAGTGTCAACTTCATAAAAGTGAAAAGAGAGGAATAAGTGAGAGGAGAAACAGGGCTTCTGCCTCCAGCCCTGGACATCTGGCATCTTTTACAAGTGCTGAATTGTAAATTTTGCACTAATTTTACTTAAACAAAATCAATTAAAATGTAAGACAATTATTTAGTTTTATGTATATTTCTGACATGTTAAAAGCACAAGCTACAGTGTCTGAATACTTATTTACATAGGTTACAAGAGATTAATATTTCAAGATGGACCTAGAGTACCTAACATACAGAGGAGAGTTAAAAATGCACCTCAAGTAACCATACAAATCAATATTAACATAAATAAATTGTCTGCCTAAGTACTTTTAAATGATACTCAGTTGTATTGTATTCTGTTAAATCAGTGAGTTGAAGGAGATAAACGTTCTTGCCCTTGTATTTTTGCTAAATGGAAGGGAAATGACTGCAGCTTTACCCTTCTATGAGACAGGTTTTTAAGAGGCTGGAAATTTTACAAATGTGAATATGATTTCTGCCCCTGATTTTTTTTCATATATGTGATAAGAAGCTGGCAGATGAATTTTTCAATGCAATAAATTAGCAAGTAGTTTAGTACCTCTTAGCTAGGAGTCAGTGCCGAGGGAAGGGAAAATTTAAGAGACTGTTTCTACGTGCAACATTTGTAACATATGCCATTTACCCTGTCTGCCTCTTCTCCTGCAGACTTAGGGCTAAGTTGTGGCATTAAGTCACATCCTTGTGTTAGGGATAGCGCAGAGTTATGTTGCCTTTGGGAGAGCTCAGCAAGATATTGTGTTTTATAAAATACAGTGTCCCTAGAGCTCGCAAATGCTTGTGGGGGCTGTTTCTGTGCACCTTAAAGGGCTTCAGACTGTGCATCCTTCCGTAGCCAGCCAAATCTGACAGTGGCCCTGCCTTCCTCCCATCCCTTTTGGTGGAGCTGGTAGTATTAACTACGACCACTCATTTTGCTGAGAGGAGTTCTCTTTTGTCCAATATCCTCAAATAGATAATCCAAATATAACTCATGATCACATACAGGATTCCAGATCAGTAAAATGTCAGGGGAATCCTGCATTTAAGATAATCTTGTACAGATCACTCTTCTGTCTGTAAGTGGAATGGAGCAGAGCAGGGGGCAGTAGGGTGACCAGATAGCAAGTGTAAAAAATCGGGACAGGGGGTGGGAGGTAATAGATGGCATGTGTCTCTGCACGCTGCCCCTCTGAAGGCACCGCCCCTGCAGCTCCCATTGGCTGCAGTTCCCCGTTCCTGGGCAATGGGAGCTGCGGGGGTGCTGCTTGCAGGCAGAAGCAGCATGCGAAGACCCTTGCCTTCCTTTCCTCCCAGGGGCCTCAGGGGCGTGCTGGCTGGTTCTGGGATTGGTGTGGGGCCAAGACAGGTAGGGAGCCTGGCTTAGCCCTGCTGCACCGCTGGACTTTTAGCAGCTGAAGATCGCGATTGACTGTCAGAGGCTCCAGGATCGACCAGTCAGTTGCGATCAACCAGTTGGTGACCACTGCTTTAAGCATTGCTGTAAAGCAGTCCTTCACTGTGAAAACTTTTTAAAAAAACACTTTAAAACAAAAATACCTTAGCTGCTTGTAAAAAGCATGATTCTGCATAAAGGATGCCTCATTTAACTTAATGATAATAGTCATTGGGCAGAGGAAGAGAGTCAGCACGTGTATGTGCTATAACACTTGACGTTTATATCTCCACCCTTCCATATCAAAATGATAATGAGCAAGTAGTCTTTGGTGGCATTTATCCCACTGCACTGTAATACTCTTCCTTTATATTTTTCCCTTTCACCTGCTTGTTCTTTGTGGGCGGCAGATACAGCCTCAGGCCGATAATAGTTTTCTGGTGATGGTGACAGCAATGAGAATGAATAACCATTTGTTTCTCCCTCATTACTTTAAATATCAATGCAGTTAACAAACAACAAAAGTTGGCAGATGCTATAACTTCTCTGTTAACTGAAGAATCCTGTCTCCTCTTGCCATCATTGTACTTAATACTCTTCCCGCTCATCGACTTCTGCTTTTTCTTGCGGTCTGGAGAATAATACCAGATGGCTCACTCACACAGGGGATATGCTTTGCAGAAGCTGGACTCTGGCATATATTTTTCTTACTGGAACATCCAACATCTGTGTTTGTGGCTGTCTCCCTACTTTCTTTGACGGTTCCAGAGTCAGCTGTGTGCTTGGCCTCATTGCTGGCTGTGGTTCTGTGTATGTGGCTACCTTGGGTTAGGCAGCTGCTGGAGCAGCACTTTCCTTCCCGACCCCCAATTTCGTGCTATTTTGTTTCATACGGTTAGTCTTGCCTGAGTTTCCTTTAGTTCCTTTAAGTTCAGTGGTTGTTGAGGGTGCTGAGTACATTCCAGGAGGTGCTCCATACATTAAAAGATCCCACCCACAGTGGATAAGATGTGTCTGTAAGTTGAAAACCAAATGTTTGCATTTCAGACTGGATAATTTAAACACAAGCCAGACGTGTACGTGCATGGGGAGTGTCATATAACAGACCAATGTGAGTTTTCACTGGGGAAAGTAATGTGCAAAACCCATGTTTCCCACTATTAGAAGCCCTGTAATACTATGATCAGAATGTTAGCAATATAAACTGTGGTCTTTGATGGAAAGCTAATAGGAGTTCTGTGTGGAAGGGACTTTCAAAATCAGACCCTTTATTTACATGATGCAATGAAAACAGTGTGGCTAAAACTTTTGATTTTAGATCGATTCACAGAAATTAGAGGTGGAAAACAGATGTAAGAGCTCTAGTCCACGTTCCCTGACTTCCCCCAGGTTCCAGTGCAATATTCTGCCATACAGTACATTTTCCAACACTTTGATATTAAGTCATGTAATAGTATAGTCAGATCATATTCAGCACTGACCTCAGTGGGAGTTCTGTGTTCAGAATGTTCAGTAGGAATCTGCATATGCAGGGTCAAAGGGGAGAGGCAAATGTTGCTGTGAATATAGAACGCTAATTCAACTAACATAAAAATTACAACTACTTGTAGGGCAGAACATGGCTGCCATTTGGCACGTCTGATATTACCCAGTGATATTTATGAGGCAAAGTGATTCTTTGCTTCTCCAACTGAAACCACAGGAGAACATTTTAAGGTAGGGAAAATGGGGCAGAACATCCATGATGAAATCATTGTGGCTAAACCAGGATGAATTTGATGCATTGTAATTACCTAATTTGTCCAGGTCAAACCATCCGTGCCCTTCAGTGACCTTAAGTAGCCAGGGCTTTGGTTTTATGTCTCATCTCAAACACATCAACATATGTTCCTCTAGCACCATTCTAGAGTATTTTTAATTTTGATTTTCCCACATCAGTTGCACAGCACCTGTATTTTTCTTTGTAGGCATGTCATCCCACTGTGGACCATGCCTGACCTTGCTATAGCTAATGAGTTCAGGTGAGACCACATTTTAAGGTGTTGTTACTGTGATGCTGTCTTAGCAGTCACCATGAGAGCTGCAGTGTAAGAAATGCTGTTGACTATAATTTACAAAGAAACACTGTAATAATTACAGAACATATCTTTTTCTTTGCTGCAGACACTCAGAAGAATCAGCTGCTTTGATCTTATGAACAGCATGGAATCTAAACATATGTTCTACAGTGAATCAAGCACATAATAATTAAATGACAGTCATTCATTGTATTTTTTGCTTAGTATTCTTTTCCTTGTGAGATACTTCTGATAAAGGACAGAAAGAACTAAAGAAACATATTACAAGTTGCAAGAATTTCTGCTCCCTAAAGTGTATGTATCTCTAAATTATCTTGTCAGATGAAATTGAGCTCTGTGATTACGCTAGGAGAAAGGTTAGCTTTTTAAACTTCAAAACTGTAGGGGGTTGCAGGAGTCCTGGAAAGATAGTAATGGTTCACATTAGCATATTTACCACCGTTACAGCAAAATGTACTGTACCCCAGGATGGCTAAATATTTTTTTTTAAATAGATAATTTAATATCAACATCTGGACTTTAAATTCCTTGTTTGATTGTGTATTTCCAAAACTGACCCATATTTTATGTCATGCCTAGCATGGAAAATCCCTGGTCGCTGAGGCCTCAATTCAGCAAAGTGCTTAAGCATGTACTTATCTTTAAATAGGTGCTTAAGTCCCATTCATTGGCTTCAAAGTTAAGCTTGTGTTTATGTGTAATCCTGAATAGGGGTGCTTCCTGAATTGGGGCTTCAGGCAATGGGACTTAAGCAGTGACTTAAATTAAGCACATGCTTAAGTGCTTTGCTTAATGAAAGCTTGAATGTCTATCTTAGGTTTTTCTATACTGGCTGTCATATTGTAGAATCTAACTGCTTGGGCCCATCATTTGTGACTGAGGAGGGTCCTTTTACTGGTTGGCTTGATGGAGTTTCTGGAGAGGAGGAGAGGTTCCCCAAACCCTGTGAGCTCAGAAAAACCACTGATCTTATGTGAGCATGCGTGTGTGGAGAATTAGGGGAGAAGCCCAGAGTGCGGAGTAAACTGTGTTGGCTCAGTTTAGATGCAGAATGAGAGGCTGCTGTTGAGAATTTGGCCTAAAGGTTGAAATTTTCTTTCAACTCAACTGCATTGCTCCTATTCACATGAGTGGCGGGTTCTGCTATGGGCTGATGGCAATATGTGGGCTTTGTGTGGATTGAATATAGTACTTCTTGTAAATTATTTATTAAAGCAAATGTCAAATACTTTAAAAAGCATTTTCATTTCTGTTTTGTCTTCATTGTTTCAAGTGTTCTCTAAGGGGAAACCAGCCCAGATACACAGACGTGGTAGCTCTGCTCAACCTAGCCCACTGTTAATAGCCGTATGGACATTGTGGCACAGGCAGCTGCCGAAGTACAAGCCTGACTCACTGGCACCTAGCCTGTGCTGCTGTCCATGGCGCAACATCCACACTGCTCTTTTTAAAGTGCTATGTTGAACAGAGAGAGCACATGTCTGTCTACCCAGTCCAGGAGGCACGCCCCTGGCTGCAGCATGGACATTGCCTTAGGCGTATCTTTTGTTCCATTCCAAAATCATCTGTTCTCTCTGTTCATCAGCCTTGCAGCTGGGGAATGTGAATCTGCCCCAGAATGCAAATCCCTGATTTTACATCTAAGTCTTTTGTTTAGTGATAGATGGCCCAATATGTTTCTGTACCTACAGTGTAAAATTTACACATTGCCATAGGTGCTAACAAGTGGCTTGAATTTGCAATAACGTCAGGTGGAGGAAAAGTTTAAACTTTCTTAAGCTGTAACGGAAGGGTTTCCTTGGGACCTAAGTTTAGTATAATAAGCAATCATTTACCCCTCCCAGGCATAAAAAATCCCATTGCAAATGGCATACTGTATTCTGAACAGAACTTCACTCACTACTGAAAAATGTTATGTAGCAAATTATGTATCTTACCCATGAATCTGCCGAAAACACCAGAGTCCAAATCATTTAGTTGAATCCTGCTTAAAAGGTGATGGCCCCTATGCAGTATGAGTCTTTTAACTTAATCATTTTTGTGGTCTCACTGGGTGTTATTAAATTTAATATCAGAAAAGCGAGAAAGATATCTGAAAGCCATTTCATATTGTCATTGGAAAGAAGTTAGATTATGCTCAATTTCTGACATTAATGTGCTACTTAAGATAATTTATCATATTGTGGTATTAAAAAGACATCCTTTTTACAGTGGCTGCTACATAGCATTGTAATTTGTTATTTTTCTTCAGTGTGGTAGGAAGCCTTTTTCATGCAAAATGTTTTTTCCGGGGTTCTGTTCAACACACTCCTTATAATACTGTGTCACTTACAAGAGTAACTTTAAGTGCTTGTCTCTTCCAAAGATCTTGTCAATTTTTGATGTTAGAGTGACAGAATCCTTCTATCTGAGACAATTGATGTGGAGCCTTAAGAGGGAGAATTTGAATTCCCAAACTGGTGTCTTGGAAAGGCATATTCATATTTTCCTTCATTTTTTATTTGCTTTAGACATTTACTTTCATTTTTTTCCCCGAACCTATAGTCAAGGTACCTCTAACATGATTTACGGATGATGTAGACTTTTCTTAAGTGTACAGTATACAGTACTCACTTGTTCTTTCAATAGTTTGATGAATAACAAATAGGTACTTAATTTTGCCATCTTTATTGCTGCTTGTTTCTAATGACTAAAGTGTTATTTCCAATATACATCATATGTCTTACTAAAACGTCTTCAATCTACGTATGCAATTTTGTAGAACCCATGACATACAGATCCCTGCTGAAGGAACATACTAAACACAATGCAGAAAATTATATAAAAATACACTTCTTTCTTTTTTCCCATGTTTAAAAATGGAATAGTTTTGTCTAGTATCATCTGGGAATATAGAATGAATTCTTGCTTAATAGAGGCCATTTTCTAAAGAGTGCAATGTAGAAGTGCTTTTTTAGGTTCTCCCATGGGAGCTCAATGGTTTATGCTAGCATAGCAGTTTTGCATATAAATTTGCTATATAATGGTAGTGGCAGTATATGAAAGGCTTGTAAGAACTACCCACAGTAAACCAATTTTGTAAGGGTTGTATATCTGTCAGTTACAATTAAATCCATGAAAAATATTGGCTCTGAACTAAGACTTCTTTAATTTGATTTACATAGTAGTTGAGAAATAAGCAATTTAATTGGAAAATGTCCAGTAATGGAAATGAATTTTGTGTAATTTCTTGGTGAGAAATCTTAATTCAGAATGGTGTATATATAAATAATTTCATTCTATTAATTTTCTATAACCCACCATTCTGAAAACATTGAACAAAATTAACTTCCCTTTCTGGACAATGCCTGTTATGAATGCAAGTTCCCAGGGAATATATATTGACTGTTCAAATATGATATAATGATGTTTATTGCTAAAGATCAAATTGTTTGTTCATTTTAAGGATTATGATACCGTGATCATGCTGCGCATTGCCAGAATTTCTAGAATAGATTCCAGTATAATGCCAGCATAATTTCTGAAATACAGACTAATAAAATGTTCAAAGCTCATTTTAATAGCAAGAGCTGGAACTGCAAACTCATATACCAAAATGTTATAATTCTTTTTAGCATATGCTTCCTTGTTTTTCCTTCTTATTCTGTTTAATTTTAAACTCAGCATCTCTGTAGGCTCCAGTCCAACTAAGCACTGAAGCACATGCATAACTTTAAACATGTGACTATGGTAGATCCATTGACTTCAAAGGGATTATGCACATTTAAAGTTATGCATGTGCTTAAATATTTTGCTGAATTGGAGTCTTAATTCCCTCTGTATTCACATTACCAGTGAGCTGGTTATTCTTCTTCGAGTGATTGCTCATATCCATTCCAGTTAGGTGTGCGCGCCGGGCGTGCATGTTCGTCGGAAACTTTTTACCCTAGCAACTCCAGTGGGCCGGCAGGTCGCCCCCTAGAGTGGCGCCGCCATGGCGCCTGATATATACCCCTGCTGGCCCACCCGCTCCTCAGTTCCTTCTTACCGCCGTGTCGGTCGTTGGAACTGTGGAGCACGGCATAGCTGTCTTCCACGTCCCTAGCTGTCCTTGTTGTACTGTTTATAGTTGTAGTTAGTAGTAACTAGTTGTTAAGTGTAGTTAGTTAAGTAGTATATAGTAAATAGTTGTAAATAATAGTTGTAAATATTGTTAGCCGGTTTGGGCCGTAGCCCTTCCCGGCACCCGGCACCGGGCCCATGCCTGGTTTGCTGGGCTTCAAGCAATGCGCGGCCTGTAAGAAGCCGATGCCGACCAGCGATCCCCACGACGCGTGCCTAAAGTGCCGGGGGGAATCGCACATCTCGGACAAGTGCTGCATTTGTAAGGCATTTAAGCCTAGGACAAAGAAGGAGAGAGACCAGAGAATGAGGACTCTCCTTATGGAAGCGGCACTCGACCCGGCAGCTTCACAGACCGTCACCTCTACACCGGCACCGGACCGCGCCAGCACCGGAAAGAGTCCCCGGCACCGACCTTCCCCGGCACCTGGTCCCGAAGCAAGGCCCTCGAAGTCTGCAACTCCATCCAGGCAGACTCGAGTGGAGCGCCCGGCACCTGCCTCCGCCGCGGCACTACCGACAGGGATCCCGTCGACTCCGGGCCCGGAGGGTCCGTCGAGTCCGGTCCCGCCTAGCTCCCCCATAAGATCTGGGGTTGAGCTATTGGTCCCATCGACGCCGGAGACCTTCGCCTCGGCACGGGACCTAATTGCCCTGACTGAGCCAACTCAGCCTCCACCCCCGTACCTCCGGTGTGGGTTGTGTCCAGAGGCAAGCCGACGATGAGAGCGCCGTCTCGGGACTCACGCTCGCTGTCGAGGTCCCGTCACCGTGGTCGCTCTAGATCCCGGCGCCGCTCGCAGTCCCGGCACCGCTCCCCTCGGCGGTACCGGTCGCACTCGCGGCACCGGTCATCCTCCAGGCAGTCCAGGTCTGGTTCCAGTCACCGATACCGGCACCAGGACTCCAGGAGCCGTTCCCGCCATCGATCAGCTCCCCGGTCGACCTCCCGGCACCAAGCTGGCAGCAGGTCCCGGTCCCGGTCGACCTCCCGGCACCGCGTCGGTGGCAGGTCCCGGTCCCGATCCCGGCACCAAGTCAGCGGCCGGTACCGGTCCCGATCCCGGCACCGAGTCCAAGACAGACCCCGGTCCCGATCCCGGCACCGGTATGACTCCCGGTACCGGTCCCCGGCACCGAGAACATCTTCGGTGCCAGGATGAGGAGATTCTTACCAGCCACGGTCGGCCCCTCCGTGGCCTTCCAGACAGCCGTCTGTGTTGTCGCAGGCGGACAGTGTTTATGCGCTGGGCACAGACAGGCATGCGGCCCTTTTTCAAGACCCTCCTCAACAGGACCAGGGACCGCAGCAGTGGGGGTTCTGGACACCCTGGGCATATCACCAAGCCCAGGGCCCCCAACAGCTTCCTCCTAGGCCTGCGACGACGGAGCACAGGCAGAAATGGCAGGCGCAGACAGTCGGGGAATCAAGGGGGGCAGAACCAAAGCTCCTCTAAAGCCCCACCTGGACCCAAACCTTTGTTTTGAAGGTGCGCCCTAGGGCGTAGTACCAGTTTCCCCCACGGATCCTTTCCCCCCGTTTTCCAACCGCCTTTCGTTTTTCCTCCAGGCGTGGACCCAAATAACATCCGACCGCTGGGTCTTACGCATGGTGCAGACGGGATACCGTCTGCAGTTTATGTCTTTTCCTCCCTCCCGCCCCCCCACCCTCGTCCCTCTTCAGGGACCCCTCTCACGAGCAATTCCTCCGCCAGGAGGTGCAGACGCTCCTCGACAAAGGAGCCATAGAGGCAGTTCCGGAGAACAAGAAGGGCAAGGGGTTTTATTCCCGCTACTTTCTGATCCCCAAGGCCAAGGGAGGCCTCAGACCCATCCTCGACCTGCGGGAACTCAACAAATATCTGGTGAAGTTGAAGTTCCGCATGGTATCCCTGGGGACCATTATCCCATCTCTGGATCCTGGAGACTGGTATGCCGCCCTCGACATGCAGGACGCTTATTTTCATATCGCCATATGGCCACACCACAGACGTTTCCTTCGGTTCGTGGTCGACCGCCATCACTACCAATTCATGGTCCTCCCGTTCAACCTCTCTACGGCCCCGAGGGTATTCACCAAATGCATGGCTGTCGTTGTCGCACATCTTCGACGCAGTCGCATTCACGTGTTCCCTTACCTCGACGATTGGCTGATTCGGGGCACGTCAGAGCTGCAGGTCCGCAGCCACGTCCGCAGAATCACTGGCCTGTTTACTACCTTGGGCCTCATGATCAACGTGGACAATACCCTCTGCGAGGGGAGCAGAGTGGACGAGTTCATTGGGGCCGTCCTGGACTCCACCTTGGCCAGGGCCCTTCTACCGTTGCCCAGGTTCCAGTCGCTGTCGACCATAGTTCAGCGCTTGCTGGCAGCCCCCCTGACCTCTATAAGGACATGCCTAACCCTGTTAGGCCACATGGCGGCCTGCACGTTTGTGACAGGGTATGCACGGCTCCGCATGAGGCCCCTCCAATCTTGGCTCATCGCACAATACCGACCGGGCAGACAGTCGCTAGACACGCTTGTCGCAATCCCCCAGGGGATATTGGATTCCCTCCGCTGGTAGCTAGACCAGTCCGTCGTGTGTGCAGGACTCCCACTTCACCCACCCCAGCCCTCGGTGTCCCTAACAACGGATGCCTCAGATCTCGGCTGGGGGGCCCACCTGGGAACCCTGAGGACACAGGGCCTGTGGTCCCCGCAGGAGGTGGATCTACACATCAACATGCGGGAGTTTAGAGCGGTCCGCCTTGCTTGTCAAACGTTCTGTCACCACCTTCGAGATCATTGTGTCACGGTATTTACCGACAACACGACGACCATGTACTATATCAACAAGCAGGGCGGCACCAGATCCTCTCCCCTATGTCACGAGGCGATGCGACTCTGGGACTTTTGTATAGCCCACTCCATTCACCTCACGGCTTCCTTCCTCCCCGGAGTACGGAACACGCTGGCGGACCGCCTGAGCAGATCCTTCCTCTCGCACGAGTGGTCCCTTCGCTCGGACTTCGCCCTCTCGATCTTCCAGAGGTGGGGTTGTCCACGTGTGGACCTCTTCGCGTCCAGGGGGAACAGGAAATGCCAGGCGTTCTACTCCTTTCAGGGCCGGGAACCCGGGTCGGTAGCGGACGCCTTCCTTATCCCGTGGACGACCCACTTGTTCTACGCGTTCCCTCCGTTTCCACTGGTCCACAAGGTCCTTCTGAAGGTGCGCAGGGACAGGGCCCGCGTGATTATGGTAGCCCCAGCGTGGCCCAGGCAACATTGGTACCCCATGTTGCTGGACCTGGCCATAGCCAACCCAGTCCTCCTGCCCCTTCACCCGGACCTGATCACCCAGGACCACGGTACTCTCTGTCACCCGGACCTCCAGTCGCTGCACCTAGCAGCGTGGCTCCTGCATGGCTGACCAGATCCGAGTTACGCTGCTCTACCCTGGTACGTGAGGTACTCTTGGGCAGCAGGAAGCCTTCCACCAGAGCGACGTACTCGGCCAAGTGGAAGCGTTTCTCCTGTTGGTGCACGGAGAGGGGTTTCCTCCCTATGGAAGTTTCGGTCGCCAATATTTTGGACTATATTTGGTCCCTCAAGCAACAGGGCCTGGCGATATCGTCCCTTCGGGTTCACCTGGCAGCTATCTCCACCTTTCACCCGGGTGGGGATGGCCGCTCTGTTTTTTCTCACCCGACGGTGACTAGATTCCTTAAGGGGCTGGAACGTCTATACCCCAACGTCCGACCCCCTGCCCCTACCTGGGATCTTAACCTGGTTCTGACTCGGCTCATGGGGCCCCCCTTTGAGCCATTAGCGACTTGCTCCCTGCTCTATCTTTCTTGGAAGACTGCCTTTCTAGTAGCCATTACCTCAGCTAGACGGGTGTCGGAACTCCGGGCCCTCACGGTAGATCCCCTGTGTACGGTCTTCCATAAAGATAAGGTGCAGCTGAGACCACACCCTGCCTTTCTCCCCAAGGTGGTCTCAGCCTTTCACGTCAACCAGGAGATCTTCCTCCCAGTTTTTTTCCCGAAGCCTCATTTCTCACGCAGGGAGCAACAACTCCACTCGCTTGATGTCCGTCGGGCTCTCGCGTTTTATGTGGAGAGGACCAAACCGTTCCGCAAATCCCCCCAGCTTTTCGTGGCAGTAGCGGACCGCATTAAGGGGCTTCCCATTTCCTCGCAGAGGTTGTCCTCATGGGTAACGTCCTGTATCAGGACCTGTTATGACTTGGCTCACGTTCCTACGGGCCGTGTGACTGCGCACTCTACCAGGGTGCAGGCGTCGTCGTTGGCTTTCCTCGCCCATGTGCCCATCCAGGAGATCTGTCGGGCAGCGACCTGGTCATCGGTCCACACCTTTGCTTCCCACTACGCCCTGGTCCAGCAGTCCAGAGAGGACACGGCCTTCAGATCTGCAGTGCTCCATGCCGCGACTTCTCACTCCGACCCCACCGCCTAGGTATGGCTTGGAATTCACCTAACTGGAATGGATATGAGCAATCACTCGAAGAAGAAAAGATGGTTACTCACCTTTGTAACTGTTGTTCTTCGAGATGTGTTGCTCATATCCATTCCACACCCGCCCTCCTTCCCCACTGTCGGAGTAGCCGACAAGAAGGAACTGAGGAGCGGGTGGGCTGGCAGGGGTATATATCAGGCGCCAGGGCGGCGCCACTCTAGGGGGCGACCTGCCGGCCCACTGGAGTTGCTAAGGTAAAAAGTTTCCGACGAGCGTGCACGCGCGGCGCGCACACCTAACTGGAATGGATATGAGCAACACATCTCGAAGAACAGTTACAAAGGTGAGTAACCGTCTTTTCAGAGAATTAATGTTGTCTTTCCTTGTACATGGCCCTAAGGTTAAACATGTGAAATATTTGGTACCTCTTACTGGTCATCTGAAAAAATAATGGCGTCATTCTCTCCTGACTTGTATATTTTGTAGTGATTGCCTAAGGACACACTTGAAATCTGTGGCAGTTCTGGAAATGGAGTCCAGCATTCCTAGTTCTGTGTCTTAGCCACAAGGCCATCTTTCCTCCCTCTTTGATTTCAATTCAGCCTTGCCATCTTGCTTGATCATGTGGCACAATTCAGTGGGGTCAAGGATATCTTCCGCCTCTGCTCTTTCTTATCTGTACAATAGATCCTTTTTCATGACTGGCAGTGGGGAATTCTCTTCTATTCGATCTATCTGTTATAATGCTTGTTAGGATTGTGTTTTTGGCTTTGTTATCTCTTCCATCCCAGTTGGCACCTTTCTTTCTAAATTCACCTTTGGACATCACTTCTGTTGGGATGAGAATGCCTGCACTGATGCATCTTCATCCTCGATTTCTACCAGCTTCATATCTCATTGGCTTATGGCTTTGAACTATCTTCCTTCAACTTAGAATATCCAAAATATATATACCCTACTGATTGCTAAAATGAGCAGCCTCAGACAAAACTCCATCTCCATCTTGACCTAGGGCACCAATCTCGTATTCACTCCTACTTTCAGAAACCCTAGAGCTTTGACTTGACTTTTTCTTTTTTCTGTGCCTGTTAATCTGCCACTGCCAAGTAGAAATATTTCCCATGTTCAACACCGTCTTGACCACTCTTACCCACCATTCCTTTGTCTCAGTTGCTGTAATTCCTTTCTTTTGTGTCCTGCCTAACTTCCAGCTCCAGTCTGTTTCAAACACAAAGGAAAGCCTGGAAGTCAGAATGCTGCCTTAGAGTTCTTTCTTGGATCCCTGTGCATTCTGAAATCAAGTACAGACTCTCTCAGATAGGCTTCGGGACACTTCATTGAATTGTTCCACTGCATGTGTTCAACCACATTGCTTCTATTTTCCAGCCCACTCTTTGGGTTTCTTGAACGTGGGGCTTCTTTCTGCTCCTCTTCCCTGTCTCTCTTCAAGCAGGTGGCAGATTTCTTTCCCTCTACACTTGAAAGAACCAACCTGACTTTCTTTGGAAACTGCCTCAAGACTCAGTTTTGCACTCTGGTCTAAGACTCATAACTCTCGACTAACTTCCATAAAACAAACAAATCACACTCCCAGAGCCTCCCTGATTCCCCATGTGTAACTGTTCTCTACATAAGTGACCTCAGTATCCTATTTTACACTGTGGGCTCAGTCATTCCACTGAGGCACAGACCTCATTGAGAACTGTGCATAGCTACTCAAAGTTCTCTCAGGCACTCCTCAGCACAGAGCGGGAACAGAGGAGTAGATGGGGCCTTACCTGGCCCTGTATCTGTGGATCTGATTAACCTGTGGATATGACCTACTCTTTAGAAATTGGCCCATACTGCAAAACTCAAGGATGTTTTGGATTCCTAGTTTTGGTCCAGAACTGTAAAATATGAGTCTGGTTCTGATCCGCTCAAAGTTCAAGAATGTTCAGATCTAGAGTTTTGGTTCAGGTGTCTCTCTCCCAAAAGCATCAACAACATCTGGGTGTACTGTCTGAAGCCATTCAAATATTCTGTAATATGTTTTCATATGGAAGGCTGTATATCAGGCTATATGAGAGCTAGCATTGTCATCTACATAGGTGGATTGTTTCTCTCTGGCTCTATGGAGCTTGAATATTGAGCCGCCGTCAGCCTTTGTCTGCTTACAAGTCTCCCTTAAATCTGTTGCTGTACATGCATAAAATAGCCTTTTAAACATTTTTTTTGCACACTTCAGCATCCTTCTACTTTGTTTGCTCTTACATGGTAGAAGTGAGTGAATTTCAGCTTGCAGATGTTTGCTTTGATAACCTTTCTTTTCCCTGACTCCTACAGTAGGCTGACAAATAGATAAATGTTAAAGGAAAAAAACAAATCCCTGATTACTGTGAATCCTTCTCCCACCCTAGCCACTGACATTTACAGTCCCGCCCATTGTTGTACATGGGGCAGGCACACCCTGACCTCATGCCACCCATTTCCAGGGCTTTTCAATTTGTTTATTTATTTATTTATTTATTTGTTAAATTCTTCATCTCCTGTGGCATATTCAGGATATGTTTATCATCTTCTTTTCCCAAACGCTTTTGATTTTAATAGGATTTCCTTCAGTGATTCTGCTGACCTCCTGATTCCTGCAGAAACATGAATTTGGAAAGTTCAGCAGTTTTAATATTAACCCATGGTGTTCAAAACCCACGAGATCAGAGCCATTTAATTAACAAGATACTTGACTGATTTGCATGATACAGAAGGCTTCATGCTTAAAGAAAAATGAGTTATGTGGCTGTGTAGTGGTGTTTTATGTGTGTATTTTATTTTAGGTTTGTTTGTAGAAATCAAATGGAGGTACAACCTCCCCCCGCATTCTTATTCCTCGTCCAATCATTGCAGCTGGCCTGTTAGCCAATACTGACACCATCTCTCTCTAGATATATATTTGTATCCAACTTATAACCTTTTTTCCTACCCAGTGACACTGAAGAGAACAGTTATGTGATATGCCGTATTTTTTATAAAGAGGAAGAAAGGAAAAGAGAAAGAAAGGAAGCCACTAGAAACGTTAAAACCTCAGCAGCATTACCATATGAGAGAAAATGTCAACATATGCTTCATTTAAAGGAATATAAAATTGGCAAAATCACAGATTGTTCTATGTGTTCCTATAGGGTAGGCTCTGAAACTGCAGCAAGCTTAGTCTGCTGTTTGTGTGGTCATTGGGAGTACTGCAAGGGAGTGGAGTATAAAATAGTTTATGGGAATAAATTAGCATTCCCACATTATTATTATTGTCCTCATCTTTGCTCAGGGGGTTGGCTCTCTCTCTCCTTGTTTGAGCCACTTTCTGAGGCCTGAAATGAGTATTCTGGAGCCAATATATCTTGTCTCGTGTGTTTATCTCTTCCGCTTTTTTCTCTGTCTGCTCTTGTCTCTCCTTTTGTCTCCTCCTTTCTCTTTCAGACCAATTTTCTTCTCTTCCTACTTGTTCCCTCTATCCCACTTCTAGACTCGCTGACTCTCTCATATTTTTACTATTCCATCCAGTGTGCTACTGGTAGTTAATATCTTTATAAGAGAGCCCCATTATAGCCTCTCTTGTTTACATCTAGGGTGTAATTCCAAGCCTGAAATGAACACTGGTGCACTTGACTCTAGTTAGTTTTAAATTAGCTCACTTACTTGTTTGGTATGCAAGTCACTGATGCACCAAGGTAGCATTAAATCACCGCTCTTGTGAAAATGTTTAATTCTGTAAGTGAATAAACACATTTGACTGTATTGCAGGTATGATTGCTCCATTTCTATATTTGCTCAGCCATCAGTGTGCATAACCAGGATTGCCCATTTATGGACTAAAGGATTAATGAATTATAAAAGTATGTATCTTGTGCTGAAAAATGGTGCATCACATTTTCCCTAGTTAAAATTGCTGTATTTATGCAGTTGCTTTCAAACTTCTGGTTTGTTTATGCATTTGCTTTACTTTTCTGGGTGGTGATGGCCTCAGGTACTGAAATGGGGATTTCTCCTTCTCTCCAATTGATTGGGCAGGCTGTGACCTCGTGATGTCATGTTTAGCTCTGAGGCAATGAACTTGGGTTGTTGGGGTATCATCCACTCTCCTAGTTATGGGTCAAAATGTTTTTTTGTGATCGCCAAGCTCCTTCTTCCTGTGTTATTTTCTTTAATCCTCCCCACCCCATGCTCTCACATCTAGATGACTCTCTTTCCACTGGGAGTGGCTGTCTCCAGAGCACAGCATGCTGTTCCCAGGAGAGTCAGAGGGGGTCACACAAGAGAGATTCAATGGACTTAATCCTTACAGCAAGGACTATGCTGCCGTTCTAGTGCTCCTAGATCTTGCATGTCATAAACTCATATTCCTACACAATAAAGCATTGTACTTTAGGTAGACCAGTAATTATGAACCTCTGGGTTGCAATATGCCTGTGAATGACCACACAGGTCTCTAGGTGGGTTGACATAAACCTGCTCCTGACCTTCAGTCCCTTGAATCTGGGCCTGAGATGTTATATGAAACCATGTAACATTGTGCTGATTCTCATTATGCCTCCTGTTATTCTACATGGCCCTTATCACTGCAGTATCTGAGCTCCAGGAAAGTGGGTACAAAGAATACTGGAGCGGCATCTCAGGAGGAACAGTGTGTGAGAAGTTGAATGTGGGGATGCTGGAGGACTCCTATGCTAGGCAGTCAGGAGAGCATTTTTTTCCTTTGTTTCTAATATCGTATTCCTCTTCCTTCTTAAGCCACATCTGTATCATAGCACAACCCTTGCAGCTGAGAATATGGACCTCGTCACACCTAAACTGGAGGACCTGGAGAAAGATACATATAGCAACAAAGTGTTCTGTGGTGTTCCCAGAAACACATGCCCGCATCCAAGATTAGCCATGAACCCCTTCCTCCCACGTGACTGGTCCATTACTATTGCAGTCCTTGCTCATGCTGGCGAGTGTTTACATGAGAAATTCTTTTCTACTCCCCAGTGAACTTAATGGGTCCACCCCATGAGTAAGAGTTGCATAGTTTCACCCTACATTGTCAGGTGTATGGTCTTTCAACAGTGATGGGTAAGGCATAGCTGAGAGTAAAGCATAGCTGAATCACATTAGTTGTCACTTGGATTCATATGTACCTGGGAATAGGAAAATGTGGTTAATCTGAAGTCAACAGTTTTCTGCACACACACAAACCCAGTTGTTATGGACAAAACATGAAAAAAGATGGCACCTCCCCCCTCAATTGCTCTTGCGAGCTTACTTTCACTTTAAAAATGACCATGACCCCGGAGGCCAGATAGATGTAGAATCTGATCCATTATGGTGAGAGATTTCAGTATCCTCTGGCTCCAGAGAGATGGACTTGAAAGGCTGACTTGATGCATGCTGCTACTGGAGGTAACATGCAGCTGAGGTCATGAGCAAACCGATTTTCCTTTTATGCCAGTGCCTCCTGTGATAATCTAATAATCGGTCTAAGAGAGAAAGGAAAGTACAGTTTATAGATGTATTTTGAAAACAGCATACATTTTAAAGTTCATTTTAATGAAGTGATTTTGAAGTGTGGTGGTTTTGGTTTTGGTTGGTTTTTTTTTTTTCATCAAGAAGGTTATTTACTGAACATCTTGGTGATATGTCAAGGTTGAGGGAAGCACTCTAGCACACAAAGCTAGCTTCATGCAGCTTTTATGGGGAATCAGCCTTGAAGCTGTCACCTGTAATGCACTTTGCCTTTTGAAGCAGCTGTTTCATTTATTTTAAGCTTCGCTTATTTTCTAGGACTGTCTTTTCATATTCAGATCAGTACCAAAGAGAGAAGAAAGTAAAGCATTTAGATCAGGAGACCACTTACAAGGGTTAACGTGTTCAGGGGATGCAATATTTCCCTCCATGAAGCCTCCTGTAATGTTTACTTGAAAAATTGGATGTTGTGGTTTTTTTTTTTTTTTTTAAACCTATTCATTCCTTTGGAGAAATAGAGGAAAGTTTTCAGGGCTAACTTTTGAAAAATATTTCCAGTGATGCCAAAAATGGATATTAACACCCCTGTTTGAGCATACAGGGGTGCCTCATGCAATTTAGCATTCTGAACTGATTGTGCTGTGCAAAATAAAACTGCAGGGCTCCTAAACGCAACCTCCAAAATACCTTAGCCTCAACAGTTAATAAGGACACAGGCCCCAGTTCAGCAGGATACTTAGGGATGTGTCTAACCAAGTCTGTCATTAATCCCATGGGCTTGGATTACCTGTCTACGCCTCACAGGGGACAAGGCTATATCCCTCCTCCCTCCTGTCCTTGCACTGCAATCCTAAATAATGGCACAGCCTGCGCAGTTCTCCTGCATATTGGACTGCTTGGGTGCCTTTCTGCGATGCAGTCCATACTGAAGCTCTGGACGGCCTCCAGCACAAAATGAGTGTCTTAAAGGCATAATCTGGCCCTGGATGTTTTGTTTCAGCATCAATTGAAATAACTGTGGAATGGCAGTTCATTTTCTTTTTGGCTGTTATTTTCTTTGAATGAAAGGGGAAAGGGCTGGGGTTAACTGCTGTTTACACAGAACAAATGTAATAAATTGCAAGGGAGATTTATGTTGGACATTAGGAGAAAGTTCCTAACTGTCAGGGTGGTTAAACACTGGAATAAATTGCCTAGTGAGGTTGTGGAATCTCCATCTCTGGAGATATTTAAGAGTAGGTTAGATAAGTGTCTATCAGGGATGGTCTAGACAGTATTTGGTCCTGCCATGAGGGCAGGGGACTGGACTCGATGACCTCTCGAGGTCCCTTCCAGTCCTAGAGTCTATGAATCTATGAGTATAATAAGAGTAAAAAACTACAAAAAAAAAAGACAAAAAGAACATATGCTAATTTTATAAATCGACATAATTTGTTAACAACATTATTAGAACACCATGGTTGTAATAAATAGTGTTGGAAAACCTGGAAATGCAAAGCTACGGTTAAAGTCAACAAACAATTGTCAAATGTTAGAAATAGCCGCAGTCAGAGTTCCACAAGTTTGACTTTCTTTTCCCACCCACTATTCAAAGCTGTCCTGGTGTTATATGTGAGTCAAATCAGCAGGTTACAAGTGTGTGCTATATTTGGCTTGGTATGTGTTTTGGATGGTTGATCAGATAGCTATTTAGGCTCTTTGATTCATAGTGGAATGGTTGCTAACAGACTGTTATATCTGGACTCTGTATGGATAATTAAAATGAGAAGTGTTTGGTTTTTATTTACTGTCAGTGGGTGTTTTGAAGTGGAGCAGGCTCATGGTTTACACCCATTGTACAACTGGGCACCTGGGGACAGATGCTCAGATGGTGAAAATTGTCCAAGGTCCATTGGCTTCAATGGTATTATGACAATTTTACACCAGTTCAGGATCTGTTTCTTAGTGTAGAATTAAACACTGACCAGCAGTGGTATGTCATACACGGCAAGATTTTCCTGTACTTGGATTAGGACATAATGTTACCATTCTGCTTATAATTTAAACATGTCATACAATGTATGTAGAGTCCCACTGGTGGAGCATGTCACTTCTCTAAGTTTGAATCTGCTAGACAGTTGCATACTGAAGATCTAGGGCCTGCTGCCCTGCATCTTGTGTAGTCATTTATACCTGTCGAAAGGGCATGTAAAAGACCATCAGAGCAGAATGGTAAAGTTTCATGTCTACTTTTGACTGGCATTGGGCAGCAGAACACTGGGACCCTGGTGTTTCATACTAAGACTGGGCTTATCACAGAGCTTAATGGAGTTAGGTGTTCAGCTGCCACTGAAGTTCAATGAGATTTGGGCACTTAACTCCCTTAGTTGCTTTCGAACATTGCAGCCTAAGTATCTGAGTTGTCTTGACTAAAAATACACTCCACCCTTAGAATGTTGCGTATAAGAGCCAAGTATTTATAGCATTAGAAAATACCCTTTTAGTGGGTTGGTTTCAAGATTTGGAGCTTTGAAATTTTTTTCTTTTTCCTTCCTTCCTTCCTTTGATGCCTTTGGCTCAAAAGTGGTCCTAACTGTGCTGCGACAATAACCCTTCCGGCCACCAGTGAAGACCGTAGCAATGAGTTATAGCTGCGAAAGGCATCTGGCCATGTGGGTTACAGCAACAGCACTTTTTTGTATTGGAGGAATTGGACTTAAGATATGTCAGTGGTTAGAAGGAGAGAAAGTGAGAACTCCCAGGACTTCTTTCATACAACATCCTGTTTCATTCTTGGTTTATTCAAACAGCGGTTCAGGAAGGATTTGTTAGTATATTAGGTCACAAAGTCTGTGAACATTAAGGTCCTGATTTACAAAAGGACCTTGCCACATTCTCCTTTTCTGTGGATACAATTTTTCCTTGAGCATTGATTGTGCCTGCAAATCAGAGGTGTGTGTGTGTAGTATGTCAGTTTGACGATGATGTTTTCATGCTCTCTCTTTTTATGGATTCTGGAGTCACTCTGAAGTCCAAACATGGTACACGTGCAGATCGGGCAGACAAAGTAATTGGTGACCGTCTTGGTCACTATAGCAGTAGCATGATGCTTTTCCCTTGCAGCTAACAATTGATTATTTCTGTCCTCTTCAAAGGCTTGAAAAGCTCCAAGTGCTGTGTGTTGCCATGCTGATCTATTTAACGCAGCTTTGTCAAGATCATCTGGTTTTATTGCACCAAAGTGTGTGCTGTTTTTGATGCTGTCCTTGTTGTGCTTTCTGGGGTGGCCTTGATTCCGATGTCCTTGTGCCAATTCTCCAAAGAAAATTTTTCTATGGAGTTGATACTCAGACATCCTAATGATGTGTCCAACCCAGCGTAGTTGGGCTTTTATCAGTGTGTCCTTGATGCTTATGGCATTTGACTTTTGGAGAACCTCCAGGTTGGTAATTGTGTCCTGCCAGCAGATCCCCATAATGGCACACAGAGACCGCATATGGAAGGCCTTTAGCTGTTTGATATGCCATTTGTATGGTGTCCAGGTCTCACTGCCATAGAGAAGAGATGTGAGCACAAAAGCATTATAAAGTTATATTTTTGTTGAGAGGGTTATGTTGTGGAATTTTGGGACTTTGTTACGTAGCTTTCCTAATGACTGAGAAGCTTTCTGTATCCTGTTCATGATCTCTTTGTCAAGAGATCCATCATCAGACAGTTAAATGGTAAAGTGAAAATGCACTCTTTTAAAATAAATTTATTGCAGGCACAAGACTGGAAGCCAGTGCTGAAAATCTGGCGGTAAGGCCTGGTCTACACTAGATGAGATTCGATACATTGATCCTTGATAGATCGATCACTACCCACTCCAGCCATACCCTAAGTATATGGAGAAGTCCTTCTAAGTCACAGAACTGTTAAAAATGTACAAGTTTGGGGAGCAGGGAATAGTTTACATTAGCTGTAAGTAGGAACTAAAGCTGTCACTTTCCTTGTAACTACTTGCAGGTGAAGGTGATGGTGAGAATTTGTCCCTCTCAAGGACCACATGACACGTCTGAATCCATGTCTTTTCTAAAGGTAGATCCACGAAAAAAGCAAATCACTCTTTACGATCCATCTGCAAGTGGACCATCCAACTTAGGTCACAGGAGAGGAACTGTTGCTGTCCCAAAGATGTTTGCCTTTGATGCAGTATTCCCTCAGGATGCTTCTCAGGTACTGGAGATAAGCATGTTACTTTAGCAACTCTTTCCGTGGGCACACCATTTTAATTCATGTAAGAGTTCCTTATTGCTTCTGGGGAATTTTGTTTGAGTTAGCATAATTCCTTGGAAAACATGGTAATTAAGAGACAGTGGGTAAACTCTCACACTGTTTCAATTTAGCCCAGAAGTGAAGCTCTAACTAGGGAGATAAATTTGCTGAATGAATACTTTCCCTGTATTTTTAGTGCTGCTTAAAGGCACAGTCGATGTGAATTTTACATTTTTAACTGACTGTGTTGTAACCCCCTTTAAATCAATAAGATTAGGAGTACAACCCCATTGACTTCAGTGCTTTGCTACCTAGGGTCAGATTTAACCATGTGCCTGAAGTTTAGTGCTTTGCTGAGTTGGGACCATGGTTACAACTAACCCCAGAAGATTACTATAATTGAAAGAGAGCAGGGAAGAGTTTTATTTTTCTCTCCTTTTTCAGGTTTACGTTTCACATTTGCCATCACTTCTTGAATAGTCAGTTTCACTGTTTTGTTGATCCTGCATGCCCTTCTCCAGGCCCTGCAAGGCCTGTGCTTATGCACAATAACAGCAGTAGAGCTGAAACTGAACAGGCAGCAGGCAGACGTGGACGGAAGGAAAGGGCAGGGCCGACTCCAGGCACCAGCCCAGCGAGCACTGCTTGGGGCGGCCAGTGGTGAGGGGCGGCATGTCCGGGTCTTCGGCGGCAATTCGGCCGCTGGTCCTTCTCTCCAAGAGGGAGTGAGGGACCCATTGCCGAATTGCAGCTGAAGAATGACGCGGCAGCGGTAGAGCTGCAGATCGTGATCGCGGCTTTTTTCTTCTTTTTTTCTTTTTGCTGCTTAGGGTGGCAAAAGCCCTGGAGCTGGCTCTGGGAAAGGGGATATGTTTGGCGAGGTTGTAGTCAAGACTACCCCAGTGAGTGCAGAAGAAACACATATAGCAGCTTTAAAACAAAGGATTAAAAAAAAATCTGGATATAGCCCAACCTTTACATAGTTCTCTAGGAGAAAATTCAGTTTTATGAAACTCCAAGTAATTCATGTTGAGAGTGTCACTTTACAACTTGAATGAACAAGACAAATTTTGGCTAAAAAACATTTTTCATCCTTTTTATCTCCAGTATTGGATAAGTGACTATGCATATTGTGGTCCTAATGTCTGGCAAGTGCAGAGAAAAAGGCGTAACTACTTACTCAAATAGATGCACAGGGCAATTGCAAATGCACCAGTAGTGCAATCCTAGTGACCAGTATAGTCTATTTGTACTGAGAGTTGCAATAATCTGTGTAGGTGGTTGTGCACAGCAGCTGCTGATGGGTTGGGTGCTGCACATGCAGTACGAAAAGGAGATGAGGTAACATTTTGGCTTGACTGAAGTCAATGGCAAAACTCCCATTGTCTTCAGTCGGGACAGGATTTCACTGTGATCTCTGGGCCACACTCTTCAACACTCTCTTGGAGGGCCTTTGAGGTGGCATTTCTCTGCTGTTTCTTGGTGGCTAGAATCAGAGTGGCCAACTTCTGCAGTATCATTGCGAGGGGCTGACTTACTGGCATGTATCCATGTTCGTTGTTCACTAGTGTATGGCCTTATATATTTATACCATTAGTTGCTATATTTAATAAATCATGGCACATATTTCAAATCCTTATATACACTGATAAACAGTTTTTAGTACACTTGAGGAATTTAGCGAATTCCCTTTACCAATTATATTATTGTTTCCATAGTAAATGAAAATCAGATACTTAAAAATTCTTATTCAGGGATCTTCAATGCATTTTCTCCAGTATGTATGGCTTTTTAATTTCTACAAGCAGTCTTTGGCTAGCTTTATTTCACTGAAGCGGTTACTATTACTGAAAACCCTTGGCTAAGCTATTATACCAGCAGCAAGCTTGGTTGGATAGTGTTCAATTGCTACATTAGTCATAGAGTTGATATTCCAAGGGAATTGGTAGAAAAGAATAGGAAACTATTTTAGACTGTTATAGCAGCTTTTATTTTTTAAAAATGGGACATAGTTACTAAAATAGGAGAAAAAATGCCGTAAAAATGGGCAAAAGTGTTATGCTTCAGAAATATTGAATAATTCTTTTCACATAGGAGAGAAGTAAAGAGTATATTGTATAATTTATCTCCAATTTTTCTTTCAGGCTGAGGTATGCTCTGGAACGGTATCAGAAGTAATCCAGTCTGTTGTGAATGGTGCAGATGGTTGCATATTTTGCTTTGGTCATGTCAAGCTTGGTGAGCTCCCAAATTCGTTACAGTTAATTACTATGTCAGTCTGGTAATTACATACTGTCAGCTTCTGGAACAATAAATCTGGAGTATACGAATAGATTAGAATTTCTTTTTAATTAGCTTTGCAAACTTATCATGGTTTATTTCTACAGTGGGATCTTAAATTCTAATTTGGAAAGGTAAAACGTAACATCAGATTAGCTTATGTAGGAACAAGCTTTTGGAGGCATGTTATGATGAAAAGCAAAAGATCAGAGATACTTTTAAAAATTAATTTGCTTTGGGTTTGAGTTACAAAAATGGCAAAATTAATTGAATAAATACTACCTGATTAATAATTAAATACATACAAATCATTTTTGCATTTGTTATCCCCAGCTATCTGTACAGCACATGGCATATAATGTAAATTGGCAGCTGCATAAGAAGAAACTGTTTTATGCTTGAAAGATAAGTTTATATTTTCCTTTCCTTTATAGGTAAATCTTATACCATGATTGGCAAAGATAACTCCACACAAAGCCTTGGTATTATCCCCTGTGCAATTTCTTGGCTCTTCAAGTTAATCAATGAACGCAAAGAAAAAACTGGGACTCGTTTCTCTATTAGAGTATCTGCCGTGGAGATCAGTGGCAAAGATGAAAACCTTAAGGATTTGTTAGCTGAAGTAGCCACTGGCAGCCTTCAGGATGGTCAGTCTCCAGGGGTTTATTTGAGAGAGGATCCGATATGTGGAACCCAGGTATAATGGATATCGCAACATAGGCTTTTGAGCCTGACTTTCCTCTGCTTTTTATTTCCTTTTATCTGACAATGATGATGACAATTTTTAAGATGGTAAAAATTTTTATTGTCTTTAATATATAATCCCCACTCCCATGGTGTACATATTTGTTTCTCTTATCGCCCTAGAGACTTAGTATGATCAGCAAAAAACATTCACCCCTGCCTTAATTAGCCATTTTCTTGTTTATATTCAAGCTTCAAAACCAAAGTGAGCTTAGGGCTCCGACAGCAGAGAAAGCTGCCTTTTTCCTTGATGCTGCTATTGCTGCCAGAAGTACCAGTAAACCCGAGTGTGATGAAGAAGACAGGAGGAATTCACATATGCTCTTCACTCTTCACATTTACCAGTATCGCATGGAGAAGAGTGGCAAAGGAGGAAGTAAGATCAGTCACTTCCAAATTGGTTTTATTTATTTAGTTTTAAATTTAGATTAAAAATAATGTGCAGTATACTAAAAAAGAAGCCCCCCTCACAAGCAGTTGAGAACCGACATAAACTGTGGTAGAGGTGGCTAATATCTCCTTTGTTCAATTCACGTGTAGCCCTATTAATATTTAATTCAGGCATTACCCCATGCTGCATTCATTATTTCTGTCGTTTGAATAAATTCTGCATAGCTAATCTGGTGAGAGTCCTTTTGCTCAGGTGAATGTGTGTATAAATGTTGTTGTCCTTGTTGTTTTAGTGTCCGGAGGACGGAGCCGTTTGCATCTCATTGATCTGGGAAGCTGTGAAAAAGTGCTGAGCAAGAGTCGAGATGGGGGAGGTTCCCTGTGCCTGTCTCTGACTGCCCTGGGCAATGTAATTTTGGCCTTAATTAATGGTGCTAAACATGTACCATATAAGTAAGTAAATTACTGTGTACATTGCCTTAAATATAGCTAGTTTTATCTTGCAAATAGATTAGCAGGGCCATGATATAATGTATTGCACTCATGTGAATGGAAGTTTGCCTGTCACATATATGGCAACATATATCTGGCCTCCAGTGCAGTGTTTATGACATTTATGTTCATGTAATATATTTTAGAGTCCCAAATGTGTTATTGGTATGCACAGTTGTCTGAAAAATCATATGCATTGTGGCATATACCTAAGTTGGATGAAGGGTATGTGTCCAGTTTGAAAAAATTGCAGAAATATTTTTCTTTTTTTCTGAAATGTTGAAACTTTGAAAAAATTTGGCCAGCTTGTTGAAAAGCAAGAGACATTTTATTTCCTTGGTTTTTATGTTTTTTTCAAATTTAGAAGTCTTGTTGAAATTTCAAGAAACATCAGCCAGCTTTACTGTACATGTAACAGAATGGTGAGGATCGTATCAGTAGTGCTATAAATAATCTGCCCCGTTCAGCAGGTTGCACATATCTATGTGTCCAATAAAAACTCTGTATTTAAATAAATTTAGGACCATACTCTGTTCCTGTATGGAAAAGGGAATGGTAACTTGACAAAAGTGAGCATCTATGTGTGCTTTATAGAGTGTGTCTGGCGGTACGGTCATGGCGAGTGAATACATTCATATCTGTAGGAGGCCCAGTCTAAAGAGGACATCCCTGCCACAGACATGACTGGTAGAATTTGGCCTTTTGTACCAGAGTTTAATTGCTGCTTGCTAAGATGAGTTGTAAGTTAGTGCCTCATTTATTTCTCCTGTCATTTCACATATTTATCCAGTGCAGAATATGAAGCAGGTGCTCTTTCATTTTGTATTAGGTGAAAGCAGGTGTTTTCCTTAGGCCAGTTGCCAGCTGAGTGAATGGACTAGAATAGTGAATGGCCAGATCCTCAGGTCCAAGCCGTTTGCCACCTAGCCCAATTCAGTGAGCCAAGACGTAAAGATGACTCCCTGACACAGGCCACCAGGTGCCGGGCCAGTTCTGAGGAGCAACCTATAGCAGCCTCAGGAGTGTTCTAAATTGTGCCAGTCGCATACAGCCCCTAAGTAGCTTTTCTGGCAACTGTGGCATGCCAGAGCATAATGATTCCTCAGCTGCACTGGCTATGGCTGAAGACCACGTTGGCCATATACCACCTGGTGATTTCCCTTTCCCAGGGAAATCCTTGGACAGCCAGTGAAGCTAATTTTCCATGGGTTTGTGCTGCCAGAGCAGAGTGGGCAGAATGGAAGCCAGGATCTGGCCCTAAATCTTCACCTAAGCCACACAGAAGAACTATAGCAAATGTCACAATTACTTCAGTGTATGAGCATTGTGATTATAGCTGAATCCACCCAAAAAGTTGTGCATATAATGGTATATGTGCGCTTATATCCACATCCGATAGCCACAGATAGGGCTATAAAGCATGTTTGAGTGTTCGGGTAATCAGACTTTTCAAGCAGGTGAGCATTCGAGGCATCTCTTTTCTCTCCTTGAATAACGGAACATCCAGTGCACTGCTGCATCAGGCTGTGTAATGTCCATTGGACGGCTGTATTGTCACTTACTAAGGAGAAGCTTTGTAAGCTGTTTGGGTAATACAGAGTATTATGATGAACTGCTAGTAAAGTGAATAGTTCTTGGATTTGCCCAAATTAACAAAGAATTTACACATCTAAAAATATGCAGGTAGAGGAATAAATTTGATATCTCTGTGTATATATGTTTAGACATGTTTTGAATATGTACAGATCATGTATATTTCAGATCTATCTATACCATACATGTACACTATAAAAATGAAACCATAATACTTGGTGTTTTAGAAAAGTCTGCAAAATGAACTAGAATTCTTTTAAACCATCTTAGTATTATTATTTATTACATAGGGACAACAAGTTGACTATGTTGCTGAGAGAATCTTTTGGGAACATCAACTGTAGAACAACCATGATTGCTCATATTTCTGACTCCCCAGCAAATTATGCAGAAACTCTCATGACAATTCAGCTTGCATCACGAATCCACCGAATGAGAAAGAAGAAATCCAAGGTTGGTTTACAAGCAAGCTGCAATTAATTTAATTGAAAATGAATTCTCTGAACCCCTTGGTGGGGGAATGTGGGACTTCTAAACAATGAGGACTAATACAAAATGCATCAAAGCTTGGTAGAGAAATTGACAAACGTGTTGGCCCAAAGCTGTTGTTATTCCACTTGATTATTAGTCCTGAAACATTTGTGTTTTAATTTTATGCAAATGCACATGCACATACACACAATAGATCGATATTCCTTTGATTTTATGGGGAATTATTGCAAAAATTCCTTTGATTTTATGTGGGGCTATTGCAAAAGGTTCAACTTGTTTTAATTTAAAAAAATAAGAAAAAATGTAAAATGCTAAGATTGAAAGATAACATATTTTGATGTTATGAAACTTACCTGTGGTAAACTGATTAATATAATAATCATATCATGTTTAAAATGTACATAGATAAGTTTTGTTCGTTAACTTCATATTGTAAAGTTTTCCACTAGACATAATTGTGGTTGATGATGAAAGCAGAGCAAAGTATATAATGACAGTAAGATTTCCTCTCTTATTATAAATACATTTAATATTAATAAAGATTTTCTTTTTTATAATTAATAGTATGCATCCAGCTCATCTGGAGGAGAAAGTTCATGTGAAGAAGGCCATGTACGAAGACCACCTCACTTGAGAGCCTTTCATCCAAGAACTGTAGCACTTGACCCTGATCTTCCTGTACTGAGTATTTCTAGTGATCCTGATTATTCCTCCAGTAGTGAACAATCTTGTGACACCGTCATCTATGTTGGTCCCAATGGTGCAGCTTTGTCTGACAGGGAACTAACAGATAATGAAGGGCCTCCAGAGTTTGTTCCCATAATTCCTTCCCTGAACAAAAAGAGAAGCAAGGACAACTTTGCTATTGCTAGAAGTTCCGACAAGGACCATTTTAAGTGCAACACTTTTGCTGAATTGCAAGAAAGGTTAGAATTCATTGATGGAAGTGAGGAACCTATAAAGTTTGCTTGTGGAGAAACACCTGTTGCATCAAATTGTAGTCCAGTGACAATGATAGAAAATGCGCAGTCTAAACTGGTAAATGAAAAACCATCTTCTCCATCTGGAGGGTATAAAAAACCTGTTCCACAGGAAACAGTGTCTCCAAAAAAAGGACATAATCTTCATTTCCAGGCTGCTGTGCAAAGAGGTGGCAGTTGTCATGACAAGAACGCCCCTCACTTAAAAGCGGAACATTCCAAACCACAAACTAAAGCTGAAGGCAAAAAACTGGGCTCAGCCTCAGATGGCGAGAAAGAGAGAGAGACAATCACAGATTCACTGAAATCATCAAAATATAACCCTACTAGGAGTCAAGAGCAGAGTAAGGCCACAGCTGAACCTGTAGTGAAAGAAAAGTCCTCGTATGTGAAGAGACCTTTACCAAGCCCTGCACCCACACCCCCACAACAGAAAGATCAGCCCCTCAAGTCCAAAGAAGCATGTTCAGAGTTGGACAATAGCAGTGCAATCCGGACTCCTCCTGTGGGAATGAGTAAGCAAATGGCTAGCAAACCTGAGCACAGCTTGGTAGGAAGCACATTTCTAGTTGGCAGTAACACCCAGAATCAATCTGGCGCTATTGAGGTACATAGTTTCCACTCTGCGTTCAAAGGTAAATGTTTTGACCGGGATATACTGACCACCACAGTGACTTTGCAGCAGCCTGTAGAGCTGAATGGAGAGGATGAGCTTGTTTTTACAGTGGTGGAGGAACTATCCATCAGTGGAATTTTAGATAATGGAAGGCCTTCCAGTATCATTAGCTTTAACAGCGACTGCTCCCTTCAGGCTCTTGCATCAGGTTCCAGGCCAGTTAGTATTATTAGCAGTATAAATGATGAGTTTGATGCTTATACCTCACAGGCAAGCTCTACTGGTGTAAATATTGATATTGTTTTGCCCCTTGCTGAGGATCCGTTTTCCAGCAGCAGACGTTCCTCCATCAGTTCTTGGCTTAGTGAAGTTAGCATTTGTACAATTGAAAGTGATGGAGCCCAGTCAAGTGACAGTTTTGTTGCTCAGTCATCTTACTGCTGTAATAAGTCCAAGAAACCTTTCAACTTGGATTTGCCCAATGTAACCACCCCATTGAAAAGCTCCCTGAATGACAGTGGATTTTGTTTCTCGGAGCTGGAAACTGAGAGTATAAATTCTAGCAAAATGTCTTCAAGCATCAACAAAAGCCCCCAAACCTCTGAATTAACCAAAGCATCTCAGATGAAAAGTGCTTTTTGTGTAGCTGATCAGCCCGTAAAAGTTAAATCTAGTAACTCTCGAGATACACCGGTGATAGAAACAATACATTCTAGTCTTCCTAGGAAAACAAAAACTACCTCATCTCCAACCCACAATAATGCCATTGTAAGCTACAGGGAACAGCAGAATCCACACAGTATGTTTGAAGATCCCTGGCTGGTGCGCATGGATAATCACTTGGAAATGAAAGCTGCAGAATCTCTGCTGTCTCCAAAATCTCATACATTTAATACTGATAAGCAGCCAACAAAAGCTGCCCAATACTTCAGCAGTGCAACCAAGCCAACTAAGTCGCAGACTATGCTTGCATGCTCTCAGAGGGTTGTAGATGGCTGTGAAATGGCTTACAAATCTTCCAGTGAAGTCACTAAAAAATCTGAAGCAGCAATGAAAATGCCACAGCTTAAGAGAGGAGCCACCACGCTGGGTGTGATGCCAGTAGCACATAGTAATAGTGCTCCATCAGAAAGTGTGACTAGGGGAAGTTCTGAAGTTGCCTTTGCTGTTGGCAGCCTGAAAACATCCCTGGGAAAGAAGATTCTGCCACAAAAGTCAAGCATGCTACCTAGGCCAAATGGGACCATACCTCCAACACCTCCTGTACGTAAATCAAGCCTAGAACAGAAAAATGTGGTGGTTGCAAATACCGGAGGCAAAGCTGCAGGCCTGGACTGTCCTAGAGTTGCAACACCAAAAGCTGAGGAAGAGGCAGAATTGCGATCAAAAGCTGGATCTTGGGTTAGTGAAAGTACCAGCTGTAAAACAAGCCTCAAGGGGGACCATTCTTTGCCGAAGATGATTTCAAGTTTAAAGACTAAGGCATCTAAAAGTGAAGCTGTTCATCGATATGGGAGTCACATGTCTCTGGAAAGGTGTGATAGTCTGACGTCAGTTGGCTCCAAAGCAAACACAACTAGGGAAAATGGCAACACTAGCATCAACAATGGTAGAATGGGACGATCGGTCCCGCGGCTGGGAGTTCCCCCTGTTGCTTCTAATGTGACTTCACCACCATCACATACTGCACCTTTACCCTGTAAAAACAGCCAGGCAAAAAGTACAACTAACCAGAAGGCTCAGGCAAATGGAAACAAAAGCCGCAGCCTTTCTACCAATGGGTCAAAGTCACTTAGCTCCTCTGTCAAATCACTGACTCAGTCTATTGGAAAAAGCTCTAGCATCCCTCCAAGTGGGAAAACAACCCCCCGAACTGTGCAGGGTGTCAGCAACAAACCTGGCAGAGGAACTATTATGGGGACAAAGCAAGCAATTAGGGCAGCCAACAGTCGTGTTAATGAACTGGTATCTGGCAGTTCTGTCAAAATGGGGCATTTCAGAGGCTCTACAGACTCTGATAGTGGGAATGACAGTGGTATTAATCTCAGCGATGAAAAATCACAAATTCCAGTGTTGCCATCTCCATATAGCAAGATAACTGCGCCCCGGAGGCCTCAGCGGTATAGCAGTGGGCATGGCAGTGATAATAGTAGTGTTTTAAGTGGAGAACTGCCACCAGCAATGGGAAGGACAGCTCTTTTTTACCACAGTGGTGGCAGCAGTGGCTACGAAAGCATGATTCGTGATAGCGAAGCAACAGGCAGTGCCTCTTCCGCACATGACTCAATGAGTGAAAGCGGAATGTCATCACCAGGACGCATGAGGAGTTTGAAGTCCCCTAAGAAAAGATCGACAGGTAAAAAATTAATGTAACTCAGGCTTGCATTTTCAGTCATCTTAGAAGTTCATTAATATGTTCCTCATATTTTAGGATGCTGAGTTTTTATTGTGATTCTTAAGTAAACTGGTAGGTCCCTTAGTTTGAATTTAGAGGCCTAGCCACGTTGAAGATATATATCTGGATATATATATATGGATAAAAGAGGCATTAAATTGTAGATTAATGCTTTTAATTCATTACAAAATTATAGGCTTTGTAGTTTTTAAATCAAGTTTTAAATCTAAATTGTGGAAGAGACACTGCTTAGTCTTGTGTTTTTGTTCAGAGAGGTGTAACTTCCATTCACTTTCGTTTGTCCTAAATCTTCTAAATCCACCACAAAACCAAAGTGATTGGCTGTTTAACAAGGGCTAAATTCCACCACCCTTATTGATCTTCAGTGATATGTACTTGTTGGCTTCATTGATGCTGCTTGTGTGGGTAAGTGCTACTGAATAAGAGTAACAGCTTTAGAATCACGCTTCTAATATCCGAGTTTTGGAAATAGTTTTTACTATTCCAGCTAGAAATATTGTGGTCGTTATTGGAGATTCACTGCAATTCGTACAATGATAGCTACTGACTGAAAGGCTGCTCCTGCAACCTTTAACTTCTAGTAGGACTATGTGTGGGAGTAGGGTAGGAAAAACTCCTTTGAGCATGGGCTTGCTGAATCTGACACTTCAATTGGAAAGGTGTAATTATTGCAGTCTCTGTAGGTGCACATGATATTCACTTGTGCCAGCACAACTAAATGAGTTGAACTTATGTATATGTTATGGTGCTTTCTGGCAATAAATCAGTTCAGAGACCTTGTGTAACACTTGCAGCAGTTCTCTTTTCATAGCACATCAACCTCTCCTACAAATCAATATTAACAGCTGTGTGAAGTTGCACACGTATTGAGAAGGCATTACTCACTGATGGATTTGTATTTGTTTTTGCCCCAGGAAATGCTTATAAGGTCTTTAAAAATGACAAATTATTTCTTTTTCAGCTGAAATTGTCTTCGTTGGTAAATTATACCTTACTTTTTGAATGCATCATATTCTGACACACTAATATATTTTATATATGAAGTGGGACTTCATAGGAGTTTTATTCAATATCGTACAAACAAGAAGGGTTTGATAGACCCATTATTGGCCTAAGTATTCAATAGGAAATGTTAACCATCTTCCCAGGGTAACTTAATACTAAACTGTCCAAGTGGATTTGAGACTTGCTTCTGCTGGATTTAAGCTCTTAGGAAAGCAGTGCTAGAGAAACTCATCTTGGAACTGATCCTACCATCAAAGCCAATGGAAGCCTAGTCCTTAATCCTGCAACCCCTTCCATGTAAGTAGCCCCCTGTGTCCACATGGAGCCCCAATGACTTCAGATTAGGACCACTAGGTACCATGAAGTTCATCTGCTTTATGTATGTGATTGACTGCATCTGCTTATTGTCTTCAGAGGGGTTTCATCTGCTGGAAGGCGGTTGCAGGATTGGGGTTTTAGTTGATGGGGAGGATCAGGCCTGTAGCTGTGACACAGTCAGACTGAATTACTTGAGGTTGTGGAAAGGATGCCCAGTTGATTACATACCCAGAATAGATTAAATTAATGTAGTCCAGCCACCTGGCGGTCCCATATTTGCAAGGATTCATTTATTAAGAATATTTATACCAGATAACTCCTTAAGCACATACAGCATATATCTCACTTTCAGTGAGACCTCGTGAGCTTTTACCTCTGTTATTGACCATATGTAAAGTTTATAAAGTAACTGACCTGATCTCATGGCTCTTGACTCTGATGTAGGAGACACAGGTTTGGAGAGGGTCTCAGTCAAATTCTTCTAAGCAGCAGTGCAGTGTTGTCCCCTGATGCACTCAGCTGTGGCCACAAGAACAGAGACAATAATTATAAGATGCCACGCCTCTGGTTTTCCCCCATGAGACTTCAGATACTGAGGAGAATTTTACTTCACTTCTCCCTCAAAGATTCCTCCCTATGAAAGGAAAGTTTTGGAAGCAACTCCTTTCAAGGAGTCCAGTGTTCCTCTGTACTTCCATTCCATTAGAGGATAATGTACTTTTCTCCCACTGAGCTCTGAGTCAGCAAACATGAAGCTGCTCATTCTGCCCATGACAAAGAGCACAAGCTGTAATATCATTCTTACATTTCAACTTGTTTTGGTGTCATTGGCTCCAGTGATCTGGGGATCAGTGTCACTGGCTTCAGTATTGCCTGAACATGCCTTGTACACTTGTTGGTTAATGACAGATGCATCACTAAGAACTAGTCTTTCAAAAAGTAGAAGGTGACACACGACTGTAAAAAATGCCTGCACCAATGCACTCAGCTTTGTATGGGCAAATACCAGCATGTGCCCAGGTGCTCATTTTTTATGGGTGCAAGACAGTCTCTGCCTTGTGAAACTTTTGCCATGATGCATCTTGGTAACAGTGTTGCTTGTTCTTAATTTGGGAGACCCTTGTTAAGTTGCAAGTGAATTTCCTGGTTCCCTGGCTTTTGCAGCTCTGCTGCATTGTGGAAGTGATGTGCTTGGACACAAAAGAGGAGAATTAAGGTGGTAGCATAACTAGTTGCTGCCCTAAGTGCCAGAAGTCTTCAACTCCCACTGAAATAACCCCACAGCATCTTGCAGCTTGGATACTGAGTTTAGAGGCGACCATGTGTCAGTCCAGTTGGCCAACAGGCTGTTGTTATGGTAGAAGACAAAGGGGGGTGGGTTATACAATGGAGTGAGAGGGTGGTTCTGTAGAATGAAGTGGAGAACCTCATCTGAACAAGTCTTGCTTGGAATTAACCTAGGCGTAGAACAAATAGCCTGTCAGAATCCTCAAATGTTATCAGCCTTGTCACATAACCTACTTGACTACTTTTGCCAGAGTGAAGAAATGAATGAGATCGTACTTCCTCACCAAAAAGAAGTGTACTCACTCATGAAAATGGGGAAAAAAAATTTGGGAAGGCTGGCATAAGGAACTAATGCTTAGATGGCCCTTGGAAGAGCTACTACTGCTGTTTACCACTACCAAACAAACAAGGAGCATGCCAAAGCGCATGAAAACAGTAAGGCCCAGATCCTTAAAGCTATTTAGATGCCTAACTCCCATTGATTTCAGATTGCAGTTAGGTACCTAATACCTTCAAAGATCTGGCCTAACTGCCTTACATTATTTTATTAAAAGAAAAGGATAAAAAAAAAGCATTTCCCCCAAAGTATCTTGAAAACCTATATATTTTCTTTGTTGTGTCATATTCTGCAATATACTAGTACTCCTAGGTTTTGGATGCATAACGTCCCATGTGATGCAAAATACTTCTTAAAAAAAATTTATTTAAGGTCTCCAGCGTCGTAGACTGATTCCTGCTCCATTGCCTGATGCTACATCCCTAGGAAGAAAGCCCAGTGTCACTGGCCAGTGGGTTGATCTACCACCTTTGCCAGGCACTTTAAAAGAGCCATTTGAAATTAAAGTTTATGAGATTGATGATGTGGAACGATTACAGCGACACAGACAAGAAGAAACTGAGGTCAGTACATATTTTACAATAACTCCAGACAACTTAAATTACAATATACAGGCAGAATCACTGCTTGAATGCTAGTTTGGCATTCAGGAAATTGATTGCAATTAAAGCACTATAATTATTAATTTTACAATTCATATGTTGGGGTGCCCTTAACGTAGAAAATGAAAATAATTACTGTCTACAATTAATTGTGTTCAACATGACTGATGGCATGAACGGAGAATACCAATGAATACATTACGAGAAGACTTTATAATCTTAGCCTGCCTGATGAAACTTTACAACCTCTCTCTACTACGGGGTCATTAACTCTTTATGTAAATGACATAAAGTAGCCTGGTTAGAATTCTATTAAATCAGGGATATTGCGAGTTTAATTTACTTGTAATTGGAGAAAAAATCACTTAATTCTATTTTGGAGACCAGAATTCTGTAGTCTTCTGATGCCTTTTTTTCCCAATTTTTTCCAAAATAGCCTTTCCAGGATGTTGAAAAGGTAAGAATGCTTTTATGTAGCTACAAATTCCTATGTCTTAATGTTCTTAAAGAGTTCAGAGTTTCATTTAACATTATTAGACTGTGTTTATTATTTGCACTAGTGGAGAAAATAATTTCTCTACAAACAGTAGCAATTTCAGAGTATATTAGAGATGTATGTTAATTCAGAAAAGTGCAATAAATGCTTAACTGATTGCGGCATGCTGTTTCTGGAGATTAGAATCCATTAATGCACACTTTAAGCGAAGAGAAAAAAACCCTGTTAAATGTTACAATGTAATGAGGTGGGTAGGGTTTGGGTGGTACTGACAGAGGCCAGGCCATGAAGTGGTTTTTCTGTGCCTCTCAAGGGTCTGATGTATTTCAATACCAAGCTGAAGATTTTAGAAAGGCGCCATCAGCGGATTAGAGAAGTGAAGGCAAAGCATGAATGTCTGAAGGAAGAGTTGGAAGAGACAAAGTGCAGATTGATGATGGATCCAAATAAGTGGAAAGAAGAGTGTAAGTATTTCGCCACAGTCACTGTGATGCTCAGATTCAGCAGGGAACTTATGCACATGCTTAACTTTAGCTTTAACTTACTTAACTTTAAGTATGTGCTTAAATTGTTAGCTGAATTGGGGCCTTAAAGAACTTTGCACAGCAATGAAGTTTGGTACGGTATGAGATTGCTTTGCAATATTGGGGTATGGTGAGTAGAATTCAGAAACTAGCAAGGCAGTCCAATCAGAAGAGAGAGGCAAAACTATACAAAGACTGAAATAATAATAATAATAATAAAAATAAATAAATAATAATAAATACTTTATATAGTGCTTTATAGCCATAGAGGTAATTTATACCAGGGAATAAGTACTATTACCCTCATTTTGCAGATGGGAAACTGAGGCGTTGAAATCAGAGCCTTATTCCAGAAAAGCACTTAAACATATGTTTATATTCATTGCTGGATTAGAGCCTAGGGCTGGACGTCTGACTCTAGTGAAGCTAATGGCAAAAGTCACTTGAGCTGAACGGAGACAGGCTTTTACACAAGGACTTTGTTTCTTACATGATGACACCAATGATTGCTGACTGAAGATGTTAAATTATGCATCTGAAATAATATTTTATTGTAGACAGTTTCTCATATAAACATTTTGGTGTTTTGCTAACAGTTGAGGTTGACCCTCACCTTGATAAGGAGTCTCAGGAGTATCTGGAGGCACTGGAACAAGTGACAGAGGAACTAGAGCAGTGTGTTAATCTGTGCAAGTCACATGTCATGATAGTGACCTGTTTTGATATTGGAATGATATCCGATGCGCAAGATGGAGTTCGAGAAGTGGAAGTTTGAAGGTGTTTTTTCAAGGGACTTTAGGAAGTGGAGCCAAACTGTCCAACATGAAGAAGAAAAAGGATTCGGAAGTGAAAGTGGAAATGTGAAGACTTAAAGCCACAATGAATGTTGTAGAGACTGATGCAGATGAGGAATTGGAATGTTTATAAATCATTATGGTGCCTCTACATGACCTGAACTGTACAAAGATTAAAAATAGAAATAAACATTGTTTCTAACAGAGAAAAGCAGAAAAATCTAGTACAAACCAAGATTTTAAAAAACAAACAGAGAACAATGAAAGTGCCTTTAAAATTCATTTGATTTTCATTTTTGTATTTGGTGCTAGAATTAAAGCCAGCAAACCTAAGCAGACCACAAAATGTATTCCTACAAAATATTTTATACTGTATAGTGTATTTATGACTATATGTAAAAAAACCAACATTGTAGCACAAGCAATAAGTAAATTATGTTTTCATACCTGAACTTGCCTTCTTGTTTAATAGAAAAGCTGTTTTATGTAGCAGAACTAAAATTGTATTATAATTGTTTTCTTGGTTAGGATTCAAGATATTTTTATGAATATTTACCTATTGAAAAAGTGTACTATGGAATTTCAAGATGATTGTTTTACATTCTGTTTTTGTATTATTCCTTTTTCAGATCAAAATAAATGTTTGGGTTCCATTTATATATATATATACTGCTTAACTACTTCCTTGGTTACTAACCTCCTTTTTCATGGATCCGATCTTTTTAGAGTTGTTACTGAACTCGAGGAAGTCTAGAAAGGGCATTGTGGTTTGTTTTTCTCTGACTACAGGAACTGAGAATTATGTTTATTACCAAAACCATAAAACAAGCAAAAAAAAAAAAAGAAAGTTTTTTGTAAATTTTAAGTTAGGTCCATATTTTTATATAGTTTTGACTATAAATAAAGGTTTTTGCATTATGAACTTTTAAGACAAATAGTATATCTTTTTACAGTTTTTCTAAGGAAGGCAAACCCTCAGGATCAAGTTTATACATGCTGCATGAGATTTGTGCTTTTTTGAAGGAGACCACCTAAGTGTGGAAACTATTGATAAATTTGTTGCCAAACGAATACTTTTGAAAAGGTTTAATAGTGTATGTAATATCACATTTCATAATGAATCATATTTTCTGATCATCTTGCTTTTTATGGGTTTTTTCAAATCCTTTGTACAAATGTGTATTATAACAGCTTGCTTCAGCTTTTATCTGTGAATAAAAGATACATCTATTGTTAAGATTGCTTCTTATTATATACATGATTTTCTATATGCTGCAATACAATGTTAGGAGTGCAAGGCATATATATAGGTTATATAGGTGTTAGATTTTTAAGAGGTATTTAGGTACCTAACGATGCATGTCTTTCCCCAGGTCATACAGGAAATCTGTGGCTATGCTGAGAATTGGACTCAGGTCTCCTGAATCCAAATTTAGTTTTGTTAAATATTATTTAAAACATTCTGACTTCAGTGGAGTCGGGATTTCACCCTATGAGAAGATTCCCACTCAAGTTTGATTTACAGTCCATCTCCACATGGGAGTTGGGTTCAGTTGTCGCCATGGCACTAGCCCAGTATCCCTGAGGCTGTACATTGTCCCACTGCTCCCTCCCTCCAACTAATTAGCAGAGAATTTGCAAGGAAGTTAACATACACTCTTCCTCCTCATTAAAGGCAGAGTTTCTTCAGGGGAAGGAAGCTCTGGCAATGTGAGCTGGAGAACAGTCACAGGTAATCCAGACCCTCCAGCAAATTGCAGGGGATCAGGGAGGTTTGGATATCTGGGTGGGATTCCTTATCCTGCAGATGGTCGAGTTTGCAAGAAATTCTACAAAGGGGAACCTCATGGTGTTCCTTCCCTCTTTCCCCTTGATTTGACCATGGAAATGGTACAGTCCAGCTCATTTTTATTTATTGCACATTGAATCATTTTTGGTGGTGCACAAACTATAGATGGAAATGTAGGGACCTAGCTTCTGTGTTCTTCTATTGCTGTGCTCTTTTTCCAGGCCGTGGACCAGGTCTGCCTGGATTCTGGTGCAAAGCTATGGCAAAATGGGACTGTGCTCCATGCTCCTGCAGACAATGTTCTAAATAGCCAATGCAAGTTAGATGTATAGAGTCCTGGACTGTGAGAAGAGAGATTGGTCTAGAAGTGGCAGTCTTATAACAAAATGTTCTGCCTGATCCAGCGCCTGTTGATTTCAGTGGATGCAAGATGGGGCTATCAATTCATATTATTTTTACAATTCTTTTGAAACAGTTATAGGAGTAGCAGTTATTCAAAAGATGAATAGCTTGGATTACAGAATCATTACACACGAGCCTATTTATCAATTAAATAAATTGATCCCTCTTACGAAAAACCCACAAAAAAGACAACATAGAGTCAGTGAGGTCAAATACCTCTTAGGAAAAATGGAAAAACACATGCTTGCATAGATGCTGAAACTAGGGGTTCTTGGAGGTGCAGCCACACCCCCTGGCTTGAAGTGGTTTCCATTATATACAGGATTTACAGTTTGGTTCAGTGATTCTCAGCATCTCCACTGTGCAAATTGTTCTAGCACTCCTGCATACTTGGCCAGACAGCAGTACAACCTGGGGTTCTTCCTATA